>NC_090929.1:986902795-988152795 GCF_040938575.1 Ambystoma mexicanum | reverse complement strand
TGCACATTATTATTATTATTATTATTATTATTATTATTATTATTATTATTATTTTAACATTTGTATAGCGCACAAACAGCCCATGGGCATCACAGCACTGTTACTTGCAGGGAGCTTAGTTACAGGAAGGTACAATATACATATTTTCCATTTTAGATAGTTTACATTGGTGACACATAAATGCAGTCAGCTAGTTTGTTTGTTTATTCACTTTGTATGCGCACCAGACCCGCAGGTAACAGGGCGCAGCAATAAGAATATGCAAGGCTTACATGGTTACAAATTATCCAATATACAAGTATAGGCTTATATGGTTACAAATATACAATATACAAATATGCAAGTTACAAAGTATTACACTGAGTATTGTGCGGAGTCTCAAAGTAGATTAAATTGCACATAGTCTTATAAGCAGTGACACAGAGTTCAAATGGTAATATGGGGCGAGTAGGAGTATACTGAGTCGGGTGCGGAAACATCCTGAAGGATAGGAGACTAGGGGACAGTAAAGATGAGATGTTTGATAGCATTTTTTCTGAAGTGTAGTTGCAGATACATTTGCAGCTTTATCAGGAGATGGGGCGCCAGGTCCTATAGGGTCTGTGGTGTTATCACCCGAACAGAGTGGTTTTCAAGCATCACTCACAGATAGTGTCACTAGATGTATTTTTCTGTCCTCCCCCAATGCTGGACAATTCGCTACCAGTAGTTTGAATGTTTCCCTGGCCGAGCAATTTCTGCAAAACCTACATCTCAGGTTCCCTGAAACCATTTCCCACTTGCTCGTTCTTTCTAGATTAGGGAATTGATTGGTTCGGAAACGTAGGTGCATGGCCAGAATTTTTAGACATGGGAAGATGAGAATATATTTTGAGATCTCTTCCCTTTTTGTGTGGAATTACGCATACTCGTCATATACAGTGTACGTACCCAACTGATCGGTAGTTTCTGCCCAACCATATTTAAATAGCTTTTTCAATTACTTAAGCCATGTCGATAAGCAGCTCTTTCCTAGAAGAGCCAATGAATAAGAGCGTTTCAGTCATCTGTGCCTTACATTCTGTGATGGTAGATCCAGAGCCTCTTGTCTGGTCTCCACCCCCCAGCTTTGACAGAGGGATGTCAGTGGCAGATTTAGTAATTTAGCAAACTCTGCCAGTTTCCTACACTTGCCTCTCGTCGCCAGGGAGATTAAACCAAACTCATGCCTCATAATTGTAGAAGAGGGTTAACTTGCTCTGCAGCCCAATTGGTGTCAAGTCGAACAAGACTATGGGCCTCATTACACGGTAGGCGGTAAGGGTTTACCGGTACCGGTAAGGGCACTGGTACCGGTAAACCCTTACCGACTTACTACGAGGTTCCTTTACGGGACCAGACCTTAACGGCTGGTGTATACCAGCCGTTAAAGTTGGGACCCGCAAAGGGACCATGGTGCTAATTACGGTACCGCAATATGCGGTACCGTAATTAGCCCCTTCCCCATTCCCATTGCGCCCTATGGGGCAAAAATGGGAATGGGGAAGGGCCATGGAGAAAGGGGGAATTACCGCCCCGCCAACCTTGGAATGGGGTGGTAATTCCCCTTTTCTCCATGATGGTACCGGTATGGTACCGGCGGCAACCATGGTGCTAATAGCACCATGGTTTACCGCCTACCGAGAAATGAGGCCCTATATCATCTGCAAAGGTGATCCAGTCAAGGGACACAGAGCCCAATTTAACTGAGTTTGTGGTACCTCCCTGCCAAACCTTTTTGAGGTCAGCCATGTAGAGATTAAACAGGGTTGGCGCCACAACACAGCCCTGCCACAAACCTACATAAATAACTATAGGGTCCGTCATGGCCCCTTCCCAGCTCAACCTGACCCTTAGTGTGGTGTCAGTGTGTAATAAGGTTTGGGTATGTTTGACCGAATTCTATTTGGTCGTGGCAAACTGACCGTAAATCAATTTGGTCGGTAGCCAATCTTGTCCCCGGCCTCCAATTTTATCAGAGCGTGAGACATCCACGCACCCCCAAAATTGCAAAATACCAACCCTGGATAGCGGACGACACCCCCGCAACCCCCGCTCTCCAGGGTTGGTATTTTGCAATATATGCAACCAAATTGGCCTAAAGGCCAAATCACTCATGTAAAATTCGACCAAATTAGTGATTAAGTCAATTGTTTTTGGTCAGGTAGGCTAATACCTGTAATAATGCCAAAAGCTGTACCAATTTGGCCGAGATATTTGCTGCCAGAAGTTTCTTCCACAACCTTGTTCTACTTACAGTATTGAAGGCATTCGACTTGTGTATTGATGCCATATAGACGGTGCCCACCATTCGCCTTTTTACAGCCGCAAGCAGATGCAACATGGTCAGGCTGTTAAGGAAGGTCTCCATTCCTACTCGAAACCCTGTTTGATATTGCAATAGCAAGTTTCATGATGCAATCTGTGCCCTAAGGTCCCTCAGTAGGAGTGTTCCACATATTTTACTGGTGGAGTCTAGGAGAGCTATAGGTCTGAAATTCGTAGGGTCCATCTCATCTCCCTGCTTAAAGATTGGAATAATAAGAGATTCTTTCCACATGTGTGGAACACTAAGTGTTGAATTGATGTGTTTGAATAAGTCCTATAGGGGGTGGACCCAGGCCTGTGGCTTGCTTTTAATTAATGCCAGAGGAATATTGTCAGGGCCAGGGGCCCTCAATGGTTTTGATTTTCCAATGGTCCATAGTAGATCTTCTACCTCCCAAGCGAAGTCAGTCTGTTCTACACCCACTTTGTCAAGGTTTAGGTGGTCACCATCGTCGTTGGGCAGAGAATAATTTTTTACTACATCATTTACCCATGTTTGTGCTCTGATGCTACATTATGTACAATCCTGCAACCCTTTAGTGACTCACCCCAACTGCCTCCAAAATTTAGCGCTGTCAATTTGAGTAAGGGCCGTGATAACCTCTTGGTTCTCTCTAATATGTCTTTCACATCTGAGAGATTTTAGGGTATGTTTATACTCTGATAAAATTCCCCTCTTTGCCATCTGGTATGCAGGCAGACTGGATGTATTTTTAAGAGTGGCTTTAAGTGCCTTCCTTTTAGCCTGCTTTGCCTCCCTAACCCTGATGTCATAGACGTGATTGTGTGTTTTTGTTCCCAACTTTTGACACTGTTATAGTCTTTGATTTTAGTTATTTTCATTTATCCTGTCCCCCACCACTTCCATCTTTGTTATCTCTTGTTCCTAAATGGTTGTAAAGGGTATGCATGCCTTAGCATTCCATTTTACCGACAATCCGCCACTCACTGTTGTGTTAAATGTTGAGCAGTATTCCATGTGATAAGTGGTGTTTCGTAGACGCATAGTTAGGACTATTGGAAAGTGGTCCCTTCCAAGGGCATCCACCCTGGCCAGAGGATCATATATACAGCACAGAACAGTGGACACATAAAAATAGTCAATCCAGGATCTCCTAGTCCCTTTACTCCAAGTGTAGAACCTGTAAATAGATTGTTCCACAGGCAAAAAAAACTGGAGATCCCAGGTTGAAAAATATTGGTCCCACACAACCCACTGCTGCATAGTTTGGGAGCAGTTCTTGTCTGTGGAGTGTGGGGTAAAATATAGCCCCTGAATGCCAGAAATAAAGAGGCCAGAGTGAATTGAAGGAAACTGGCTAAGGTGAAGTCTCATTGAAGTCTAGAGCCAGCACAGAAATGGTGATGTCAGGCATTAGGCCCATTGAACTAAAAACAGGCCTAAAATCTCAAATGAAGGAAAAGCTGCCCTGGAAAGTTAAAAAGTGCTGAATGGGCCCAAAGCATGGCAAAAGACATTTGTGGCTAACAATGCTGTTTTACTAAATCCATGGAAAGCTACACTTTTTACTGAGACAGATAGCAACGTGTACATTATCTTCAATGTAATCCCACATTGTGATCCTGAAATCTCAAGTGAAACCAAGCTTATTGCATTCATAAGAAATAAAAGAACTTCCTCGCTCCTCATCCCAAAGGACAGTATGCAAATAGAAGTGCCCGCTTGGTTTCAAGGAGAACATGGTTTTGTCACATAGCTGCCTTATATTTGGACAATCCAGAAGTGATACTCATGTCTTTCGCGACTGAGATTTAAGAAATACATTACACATGGATATAAGGCCCAGAAGCCTTATGAAATGGTTCATGTTTGTTTGTTTGTTTGTTTTATTTGTATGGCGCTCCAGACCCAAAGGTATCCGGGCGCATTGTGTGTGAGTTAAAAGCATTTCTTGCAGAATTATACATGCAGCTGGGCATTTCTCCAAAAAAGAAACTTTAACCTCAAAGACATTTCACTGCTTGTCCCGGAGGGGGAGGTCTGGTTGTCAACAATCAATCAGGTCCAGTGTTTAGAAACACAAAGAAATACACTGCCATTGATTGAAACCACAGTGGAAATAGATAAAGCAATGCCTGTTTTTTTCAGCAGAAGTGACCTTGAGGTCACAACTCCCATACAATGTGCATTAAAGCTGTAGCCAGGACCATTGGGAGGCAGAGGAGGGATAGGCCAAGATAAACATGAACCAGTATCTGGCTGGTCACATGTTTAAGGGGAAATTAAACTTAAAGGAACAAAGGTGCGGGCTAGAGTGAGTGAGGCCTGAGAAGCAAGGGTTTAATTAATAGAAAAATACATTTCATTGCCTATAAAGTGCAGCGTATATGCCACAACGCTCATTCCAGACTTTTATTAATGGTGACAGTAATGACCTTTGGACCATGCCAAAACGATTTTTGTGTGATAAACTTAACATATTAAGGAAAATTTGATTTGGGCCTTGCCATGATTCCGAGAGATTTTAAAGATGGTGTGAGTGACAAAATTAACCTTTGAACTATGAAGTGGCATATTTTTCACTAATGCGGCTCCTGAGTAAACAAAGAAAAATGGTATCTCTGCACAGGAAGGTTGTGCTGACTTCAGATTAGCATCATCTGATTTGCCTTAAACTGTATTCTTAAAAATATATCCATACATGTAAAGATTTGAAAAATGAGGGTACTTGCCATGTTGATAGATTTTTGAACATGCCAAGCCCACATGTCAGTTTGGGATGACAAAGCTTTCTCCTCCCCCAGATTTCCTAACTCACACCCCTCAACTCCTTGTCCTATTAGCAAACAGGTGGGAGGTGGTTAGAGAAAACCAACCAATCCCTTCTGCGGGATTCATGACAAGTTTGTGATGTCATTTGCCCTGTAAGTAGACCTGTTTGCATTAGAACTGGGCTTTTAACTTTATTCCAGGAGATAACCTGCTGCTTAACTCTTGCGAGAAACACCCAAGCAGAGACAAGGACCAGGAGACATTGAAGCTGACTGGGACCCATTGGAGGAGACACAGGGGACTATCCTTGACTGACAGTATTGTTTTAGTTATTTCCCCATAGCAAAACACCATGTCTGTCTGTGTAGTTCCTTAGCATATTTAAAGTAAATCAATTAATTCGCCTATAGAAATCTCAGGATGTGTTTTGTTAGCAATCGAAACTAACAAGCTTTCCCAGTTTGTTTTGAGCCGGTATAGACATAAAGATTTGATTTACTATTTGTAAGAAAACCCCTGACTTCCGTACAGGAAAAGGGGGTCCTGAATCCAAAGGAATTAATCCCCAAAACCCTGTTTACAAGTGACTGTGCAAAACAAAATTCCCCATTGATCCCCTTTATTTTAAATCAGAAGTGTGAAGCCTTGTATTTCCTTTTCATGTGTGGTCGGAAAAACAAACAAAATTGCCCCTTTGTTCCCATTGTGCTCTGACCCAAACCACAAAGCCCTGCCTGCTCTTTTTAGGTGTGGCCAAACACATTTCCCAACAGTTTTTCTTTCCTTCATATTGCACCTGTAGCAGTAAGTGATAAACGAATCTCTGTTCCAAAAAGTGCATTTTGCTG
This sequence comes from Ambystoma mexicanum, assembly GCF_040938575.1. Taxonomy (NCBI): domain Eukaryota; kingdom Metazoa; phylum Chordata; class Amphibia; order Caudata; family Ambystomatidae; genus Ambystoma; species Ambystoma mexicanum. The sequence goes on along the minus strand of NC_090929.1, from coordinate 988,146,867 downwards.
GTTTATGGTCATAAAACCGAAATTAGAAATCTGGAAAAAAAAATCACAAAAAAAAGGCCGAAAAAAAAAGATCAAATCTTTTTTTATGACGTTTTTTTTTCGAAATGGGGGGGTTCTCCCCCACCCCCCTTTTTTCTATTTTTTTTTATTTTAACCTTTTTTTTTACTTACCTGACCCAAAAAATCCATATATATAAAAAATAATAAATTCGATATTTTTTTTTTTCTGCCTTTTTTTCGAGATTTTTGTTATTCGGGATTTTTTTTCGGCCTTTTGACCGACCACCCATTTTGCTATCAGAAAATAAAACGATTTTCCCATTGTGTTCTCACTCTCTGCCACTTGCCTTCAATTCAGAGGGGTCAAGTCTAATTGATGTTTGGAGGTTGCTGGGAGAAAAAGTATTACAACTAAATCAGCAATCACTGTGTGCCTTGAATAGTTATTTTTCTGTATTGGGGAGTGATTTATTCTGATTGCATATCTTAATATGATCTCTGTGTTGGTGCCGTTACGGAGGTCATTTTTGTTCTTGTGTTGCCGCAACATTGGTGGCTGATGTTAGTCAGTTTGTCAAATTTGGTTTAAAAACATTAATAAATATATATTCTTACTACATACCGGCCTGGTTCCTAGTCCATTGTGGCGCCGGGTATTTGTTGGGGTTGGGTGCAGAACGGGTTGGAGGCCTTACCAAATTGAACCTTAACAAAATAATAGTGCTTTGTTGTGCGCCACCTTGATTGATACAATTTGACAGGAGGGGAGCCCTCATGCCATCTGTGCTTCAACACAGGTTGCATTTAGGTCCCCTGCCACAATGACATACTCACACACATTTGCATTTAGGCTTGTGAAATAGATGTTAATAGCCATCAAATCTTTAGGCATAACCTCTGTCTCAGTGTGAGTACAGTCACAATTTAGGTCAATCGCAATGGCAAGGCCACCTTTAGGTCGAAGCTTAGGAGCTCTGTTTGCTAACTTGAAGTAGGTGTGGTACCCTTCGAGCGCAAAAGTGGTTAAGGCCATGGTTTCTTGTAGTAGGATCACACTAGCCATCTTCAAGACCGTTCCAGTGTGTCCATTTAGTTTCTGGAAGCCACACATGTTCCAAGGCTTACTTTCAGGAGGCCTCCCTCAAAGACTTGTCTGCTTGGATGTTGTTTTCTTAAACATCTCAATTGCGGCTTCAAGCCAAGACCAGTCCACCAGCTGAGTTGTTGTCTGTACTGCACTCCCAATCTTGTTAGATGTAACATTTACCAGTTCTTGTACTGATGATATAGAGTTCAGGAAGGCCTCAGCATCCTCTTGTTTTGTAATTCTCCCAGCTGGTAACTAAGGGTTGTAAGGGATTCTTGTTTGTTCCACCCAATTTGTAAGATAAGGTTTGGGGTATAGTAAAAAACTGACCAGTCTGCACTTTTTTTAAGGAAGGCTACCCTTTGGATGTCGTCTGATCGCAAGGCTCAAAGCTCTGGAATAGCCTGAAATCCTTTGATCATTTAACCCCTGTTTTTATGGAGTCGGCCCCATGTTTGAGGGCCATTTTGTCAGGTCATTATTGTTCCCTGAAAATGCTCACGTTCTGGTTGTTGCAAGATGGGACCCAGCTTCTGCTGGGATTTAAATTGGGTGGCAACCACCAGCGGGTCTAGATTAGATGATTGACATTGGGTGGCAACCGCCACTGTTTCCAGTTCAGGCTGAACCAGCGAGTTAGAAGCCAGACTCATCAGCACGGTTGAAAGACCAGGCTTGTTTTCTCTGTTGTTGGATGGAGAGGTGTACTCTGAGGGCAGGGAAACTGTATTCGATGCATCAGGGTTCATCAAGAATACAGTTTTTTCCTGATTGTTGTATTAGAAGCGACTTCCTTAGTTTCTGAGTTTGTCGCCAGCGAGTTTTGGGCTGGATCATTTTGGTCTATCACCTCTCCTCATAAGGCATTGAAGAAATGTTTTGAATTATTTTGTTTATTGCCATTGGGGGCAGGAAGGTTTTTAGTCTTTTTCTCCTTTTGGAGTTTTCCTTTTCTTTTTTGTCTGCTCACTTTCATCCATCCCTCTCAACCACTTTCCTCTTCTAATAAGTCACTAATAGTGTGTGCTTCTGCTTCTTCCACGAGGCTAGGTGCTTCCAGCAGTGTTTCTTTTTCCTTAAGACAGTGTTCAACTAGGGGTGTAGAGCTGTCTGCAGATTCACTGATTGATCTTAATGTGTATTGTGACTCCATCTGCCCATCCCTCGTTTCCAGCCATGCAGTCTCTTGTTGTTGGATTTCACCCCTGCTTGGGACCACTTCCTTTAGCCCTGCAGTAGTCATAACTCCGAAACCCCCCATCTTGCATTGGCAGGTGGTTTCTACCTTAGTAGCCAGCAATTGTCTCAGCCCCTGGTCCAAAGAGTTTCACATTAGGGCATTTTCTTGCACCACCCCCTTAACATTATCATATAGCCTAAGAAAGGATTCCAGTACTAAATGGAGTGCTGAGATCAAAGCTGGACCTAATGTTTCCATCTGCGGCATAATGTTAGAGTCCCGCTGCAGAGTAATGTTCTTGGGGGAGAAGTAGTTGTCGTTTAATGGTTGCTTCTGGGGTTGCCTCGTCCTCTGTGTGTTCTGATGGTCAAGCATTGAACTGTTAGGGGGCTCAAATCATGTTCCTGACCACTGCCAGATGTTCCATGTTCTGGGTGGTAGTGCAGAGTCCCTTTATTATAAGTTCGGTTAGAGCGTTCCATGATACCATCCATGTCATAACAAAGTCTCTCAAATGATTGATCCAACACACTCAAGCTTCTGTTATTTGTAGTAGTGAGGTTCTGCGTGTTGCTGCTGTTCGGTAATTCAGTAGTTAGTACTTGTGAGTAGGTGCCTGTTCCAACCACCACACCATTATCATTAGGAAACGGATTTGAGTTGGCGAAGGTTACGTGAGCCTTTTCCAAGAGAGGCACTACTTCTCTGTCTCTTCCCTTGCTCTGGGCCAGTACCTCCCCTTTTGAAGTATGACTACTCCCTAGCACTTCTAGTACAAGCTCGGAGTGTTAGTTTGTATAGGGTTTGTGTCACACTGTGTCCCTCCCTTGGCTACCTTGTCTGGCTCAGGTGCTATAGAGATTTCACTTTGACATTCATTGAGGTTGACTTCCATTCCAATGGGAGCAGCATGTAGGTCTCCCAGGGGAGTCGTTCCCATTTGGAGCTACAGCCCATCCTTCAACCCTTCAAACTTCTCGTGCGCTCAGAGCGCTGTCCGTCCCTTTTCAGTTATTATTAAATTTCCATTCCGTAATTTTGACATTTAAGTTGCCGCTCCTGGCGTGCAGAGAAATCCCAAGTGGGTGTGCTGCAAGTAGCTTATATCAAAGGATTTTGCGTCGGTTTTCGGCTCTTTTCCAACACCGTGATCTGGGCTCAATGGGAAGAAAGATCAGCCCTGCAGTCGCCCAGTCACGGTCTGATGAGCTGTCAGTAGAGATGGTATGAACTTTCCATAGACAATTGGTTGTCCTGTCTGTATTCAGAGGTGTATAGAAGTCGACGTCTCTTACCCTTTGTGCGTTGATCCAGAGCTACTCCTCCGCTCGCCGAAGACCACCAGTGACTCTTCGAATGACTCTGTGAACACTCACATTCTGTGAGAGTCTTTATGGTATTACTCCTCCTCCACAGGTGAAACTGTAGAAAGACTGCTCTCTGCCACACCGCAGCGCCAAAGACCAAAAACTCTTCCAATGACTCTGGTAAAACGGAGTGTACCAACTGCTAATTCCCAACAATTGCCCGAGTGCATTTCTATATCATCAACATGCCTGTTTAAAAGTACCCACAGGCAAATCCTCAAGAGAGCCCAGGCAGATTTATATGCAATCAATAGGCTGGTGCATACCTAAGTTAATACCAAAATCGGAGGGGGCATAACTCTCAAGTCAAACTCAACCCAAACCTCTTTCCCTACCCCTGCCTCCCCTACTTACCTGCAGGACCGGGTCTTTATGCATTTAGAAACTGAAAAGGGACTCAGTCTCTTTTCTTTAAGGTCGCAGCCATCTTGGATTTATTTTTGTCCTTCGGATATTGGTGTTGCTTATGGCAGCCAATCTCCAAAGGAAAAGACAGAAAGCCATTTGCACCCTGGATGATCTCTGGGGTGCAAATGGTTTTCACACCCGGGGGTCGGGGGGAGGTGGACATGGCCCGTAACGGGCCACACGCTGTCCCTTCTCCCTTTCCATGGCAGCCATTAAAAAATAGAAAACAGAAGTATGAAAAGAAAATGGCCGCCATGGATCAGGACAAAGGGACTACTCGTAGTCCCTTCTCCCTTTCCATGACGCCCAGACCAAGAAAAGAAAGGAACAGCGAGGGAAGCGGTGCATGTCCCTCGCACAGGTAAGTCTTACCCGGATGGGTAGCGACCCAGCAAGGGCCAATCAAATTGATTGTAACAATCTGATTGTCCCTCGCCGGGTACTAATTGCAATTAGAAGACTGTTGATGGAATTTAAAATCAAGCTGGTTGGAGAAGTGTGTTTGCCTTGGGAGAAACAATGAACATGGAAGAGAATGTGGGGAATAAATCATCTTCAAAAAGAAATATTGGGGGAAAGGTCAGTGAGCTAATTCAAGAGAAGGGAGGAAGACACACTACACGAACAGCAGCAGAAACCAATAGTAAACCTAGATATCTAGAGCCCCCTTACAAGTTTGGCAGTATTCAGGTGGGAAATCTGCCAGAATACTGCCAAACGGAACTACTGTTACCACCAACCGGTCCGGCGGATTTACCACTGGATCATAAGTGGTGGTAGGTGGTGTAAGTACTCCTTTTTTGGAGTCCGTCGGGCTCCATGGGGATTTCAGCAGAATTACCACTGGTGGCAATTCTGACGATTTTGGCAATTTTCTGGTGGTAAGGTGGTGGATTCTCCTCCAGCTTTTTGCTGGAGGAAAATACCCCACTGAACCACCCAAACTGTAGTACGGCGCTGCAGTTAAACAGCGTTAACAGAATCACTTCTACGTCAGTGCCATTGTTAATGCACCATCGTACTTGTAATGAGGCCCCAAATATGGTATGCTTGGTAAGGAAAGCAGATGCACTAACAACGTTTCTAATTGCTGGGAATAGAGCACATGTTAGTGGCACACATTGATGGATATTCCCATGGAGCAAATGGCAATGTCTCATGTTGTTATCTTTCCCCACCAGGAATATCTATTAATAAATGGACAACCATTACTTATTCGTACACACAAGTACATGTGCCAATCATCCATGAAAACCCATGCTTAGGTGAACATCCAATCCAGAATGCTTGGTGGGAGTTCAGTTACCTACAGAATGGTGAAAAGTAATAAAAGATTCATAGTGCAGGCGTGTTGTTCAACAGCAATGGTCAGGCATGATTCAGTCACTTAGAGCTAGTAAATTGGTAAAATAACAGTAGAGAGCCGTGACATGTCTCTGGGCCAAGGTGGGGTTATCATGCCTCACCCTGTTGTATATCAGTAAAGAGGATCCCACACTAGAGTTGCTCCCTTCCCATCAGCAGCAAATGCTGTCCCCAAAACTACAATGTGGGCAGAAACTGCAAAGGACTCTGATGAGAAATGCAAAGTGTAGGGAACGAAATGCCACGGCACAGACCTCTGAGACCATGATTAAAGAAAAAGGAGACTCTACATCACTGCCCTCCACAGGAGAAAAGCATGTGAAGTGAGACATGTTCAGCACTGCCCCCTACCCTCGTAAATAGCAATGAGCATGATAGATTGGGATACTCATACAGGTTGATATCAAAAGACCCCATATACATCATAGCCGCCATGCAAAATGTAACGCAGCACAAACGTGTAAAACACATCAATGTACCAAGCAGAAAGGTCTTAAAAGCAACATTCAAAAAATCTCTCCTCAACTTAAACAGTTCCAGCTGCTTCTACAAATTGTGTGACAGTATCACAGAGCTTTCAACATGATGCACTCTTTCTGTATCATGAGCAACTGAATGACGCTCGGGTCTCTTTAATATGTATCTTAAAGAACACTGGAAGCATGCTAATGCTCTTTATCTCAGACATAAAAAAGTAAGGACACAGAGATCCACACCCATATCCCACGACTGCTCCATTATTCAAGTAGGGTGTTCAAACTTCTATACTACCAATCCTGTGCTGATAGGGTGCATACAGGCATACATAAGCTTAAGATCAGCACAATATGCCACTGTGCGCTCTGCGTTATCTTGGGGATGACACTGAATGCCCTGCCCACACTGCCAGTAGATGATGTGAAATGTTGGGTATGGCTAAAATGTTGAACATGGGCAGTGTGGTTTGCATCAACTGCCACACCAAGGAGCGGAGTGGATTGGTGCAATCTTTTTGACTTTAGGCTTTTCAGTGATGGGGAAAAAGAAATACATTTGTGGACATTTTCTTGACATACAGCATTGTGGCAAAGACTGCATTGATTGTCGACTGACATTACACATGTTGAGGACAAATATTGTTAAAAGATAAATATATTTCCTGCAGTACCTTTATGATCTGAACCTATTTCTCAGCCTCCTCCATCGAGTCTGATTTTTTGGGTTATGCTAAATTCAAGCTGCAAACTGATGTGTGCATTTCAAAAGCTTCAGAAATATTTTTTTGGTGGAACCTCTCACATTGCTAGCAACAAGTTGAAGTTCTTTCAAGCCAGACCTAAAAACCACATTGGCAGAGAGGTTCAAAACCAGCTCCACTGGCTACTCGATGTTGTAGAAAAGGTGTTCAAACGACCCTTATACATACATGGCCTCTCTATTAGTTCTGGTGTATCCACGTACTGGACAATAAGGGTGGTCGAGTACCCAAACCTTCCCTTGGTTATTATGTCTTCACATTGGGATTTGGGAAATTTCATATATAGTAGTTCCTTAAAAAACAAAAGGTTTTGTAATGCTTCTGTTGTGTTGTCATTAAAGGCTGTCCTCAAGGTGAAACTATATTACCTTTATTCATTTCCCCTTGGGGGCAGGTTTTGTCTTTAAAAGACCCCCACTCGTCCCCAGCCATAGAAAGTAGCTGAGACAGCACACTTATTCCACGTTTTGTAAATCCCGACACTGTTAGTATGTGTGATCTCCCACTCCTGTCCAATTTCTAAATACAATCCTCCAAGTTGATTATTTCACTCCTGCTGGAGGCTAACAGTGCCGGGATTTACAAAACGTGGAATAAGTGTGCTGTCTCAGCTACTTTCTATGGCTGGCGTGTGAATAACGTAGTTGGACATACTTGCAGGCCTGAGGTGGCAGCAACATTCGAGGCCATGAGAATGCAGCAGGTGTCGGAATGGAGAGGAAGAGAATCTGGGACCTATAAAATCAGGTACCCTGTGCAGAAGTCTGAAGCCCAGTGGCATCTGCAGTAGGACTGAAGCCTACATCAATACTTCTAGGACCCTCCCAAGAAGAGAAGACACCATAAGTGGGGGACTGGTCCATCTGCATGTAAGGAAGCTATATTTAGCCACCAAAACATCAACAGCAACACATATGGTTAAGCTGTTTTCAGCCTTGATGAAAGTGGTCTTACACCACTGAAACCGGTCGGCTCAACATAATACTGTACCTGCATAACCGAATGAAATATGGCAGAATACAGTGTGATCAACCCTAATGAAGTTAAGGACTGATCAAGGATCACCACTGCATATCTAATACACAGAAATATAGAGAAAACCTCTCTATATCACCAACACAAAGACAAAGAAAAGGAAAAAAACAAAATCAAAAAGAATTTGACGCGAGAGGACTGTAGCTCTCTATTAGTTCCCCAAGCAAATTATGAAATAGTACACGTCAGTGGCACCGCCTGCTTTGTAAAAGGTTTATAGATGATACTCTTATCTTGTGGGTCTGCAGCATAGAAGCAAATACTGTTGCATGGTAACCTAACACAAAAGGCCCTCATTTAAGATTCACCCATATGGTCAGTAACCCAGATACAGATTTTTTGGATAGCATGATTCACAGAGATAATAATAATAATAATTTGGTATTTATGTAGCGCTACAAACCCTGAGGTATCTGAGCGCTGCTTATTATTACCCACGGTGTGCGGTGCTTATTTATCGACCTCAGAAGGATGTAAGGCTGAGTTTGGACCTCCCAGGATTTGAAACTGCGTTAGCAGGCTCTGCACAGATGTCAAAGCGAGCGGCTATGTTTAGCTGAGTTGATGTTATGACTGAAACCATACATAAAGCCAAAATACAGCAATTCACTACTTACGTATGATCGCTTTCAACCCAAAACATTGAAAGAAAACCTTCCTTTCGGACAGCTTTTCCACTTGAAACGCAATAGCTCCAAACAAAATGATTTTGAACAAAATACTAGAACTGAACTGCAACAAAAAACTATCATAAAAAGGGTGTGGAAAAGGGCAAATAACAATGACATCAAAGCCCTTTAAGGAGGTACAACAGCCAAGCCAGATAAGAACAATCTTACATACGTCAGCAGCTTTTCTACCTTTTCTTGCAAGATCAAGAAAATGATATTTCAAAATTGTCGTATTTTGTCAAAAGCAACTCACAAACATAGTCACCCAAGGATTGCATAGAAATGGAGCAGGAAAATACAGAATACATTACTCAGAATAGACATGGCATCAAACAGATAACCTCCAAATACTACCTAATGGATTTGTAGTGATTACCAGCCATAAAAGGACACAGCACAGAGGTAGATCTAAAATTGAAATCCCCATAGAAGCAATGCAGCAATGCCAACAATACTCGCACACACTGGCCGTTGACCGAATGGTGTGCGCTTGTAACAAAAGATACATATGCATGCCAAAGAGAAAACTCAAAACCAGCTTTATAGAGCACATGAGTTGCATCAGGAATTGACATCAACTGTGGTGTCACACAGGGACACAATGAGGACAAACTAAGATGGAGTATTATTATGTATATAAATGGCAGGAATCAACTGAGTTTCTACACAGATTGGATCAAAAATAGATCTTGATCTTCAAAATTAAAATCTTGGTGTAAATGAGGAAGCCGAATGGGCATAAATCCATGACCTTATGAAGCAATGTAATAGATATTTAAGCCAACCACAATAAGACAATTCCTTTCTGATCCACCATCGACAAGAAGGAGACACCTGCAAGCATTTGCAAGGAGGAGTCCCTGTGGCTCCAGTTGAGTCAGCAATGCTTCTGTGTTTTCAAATCTTCCAATTTTAGCATGCCAACCGCAAAATGGCATCTTTCTTGTACTGATCCCAACGAGGGTGCTGTATTAGCCACATCTGCATCCCAGCACTAATTTTTGCCATGCATTTCAAGCAGTAATTATTTCTAGTACAACGTGGTCCTAGATGTAACTGCCATCTGAATACATGACACAACAACGCATACTCAGGACTCAAGTGAGGTAAGCTACTCCTCCCATATTATGATCCAAAGTGCAATATAGCCGATTGCAGATCAATTCCTGGATCACGCTATGTATGGAAAAATTAAACAAGTAGCTTGTTGTTCTTATGCCCACATGCCAGCCTTGCAAATTAAAATGACGGGAATGGCAAGAAATCAATTTCCACAATTTAAGCAATTGACAAATCTGCAACCTTAAAAGTAGAGAGATGGGCGAAAATGTCTAATTCCATCCAGCTGGATAATTGGCGGATTCCTGGCAAATTTCATCCAATCCACTAATTTCGCCCACAGGGGGCAATTGGTAGTTTGAGGCCTTTTCGCGGCCTAAAGTCAGTTCTTTGACATTTTTGTGTTTTTTTATTTAATTTTTGGCGGGAAAGGGGGATTTCGCCCCTTAAAATAAAATTTCGTTTTTCCCTGAAATGTTATTTGTTTTGTGTTTCGGAGCACACAAAAAACGAAATGTTGGCAAAAAACAAAATTTCTACAGCCAAAAAAACATCAAAAGTGGAATATCCCAGCAGGCAGAACAGAATTGTTGGCCAATTCTGCCAGCAGGATTTTTGCCCACCCCTACTCATAAGGTATAGTCTACAAGTAATTACAGCAGTGTTGTAACAGACATGAAAGAAACACTGCAAGACTAGTAAACTAAGTATTACCTGTTGTTTCTTCTTGTCAGGCAGCCACTGAACACCCTCTTAATCTAATGTTCGCCTGAGAAAGGACCCTCACAAACATGAGGGCTTAATCAGCATAGAACATTAAACAATCCAAGGATATTATATAGCACGAGTAGAGTTGTTAATGAAAGAGTAGAGTTGTTAATGAAAATACACGTTTTCCTCTTGAAATTAGGTGTTGTATGTATTGTTTACATACGATCAATTGTTTTATATGTATGAACATTGTTTTAGAGCAGTGTAGTCAGTATATATGCATATAAGCGCACGAGAAAACAATAAATCAAAGTCATGCAAAACCATATTGTATGTATAAGTAACCTATTTAGGCATGCGCACGACAGTCTGAGATGGTCAAAGTAATATATACCTGTGTAGTCCATAGTTTCTGTTTAAAAGTCCCAGGTCTCTACTAATGGGCTGTGATTGTTCAAACCTCTACACCACCAGTGTGGTGCTCATGAAGTGTGTACAAGTACATGTAACCTTAATCTCAGTTCTGTTTGTCACCATGTGGTTTGTACCTTTGCAGGGATCACATTAGGTGCCCAGTCAGCAGGGCAGATGGTGGGTGGCTAAAGGATTAAGCATGGCCAATGTGGTTTGCATCAAGCACCGCACCTTTTGTGGGGGGGGAAGGTTGATGGAGTTTCTTTGATTTTAGGCATCATGGAAAAAATAAATAAGTGTTGGGGCTCAGCTTGCCGAGACGTAGCAAATCATATCACAGCAAAGAGTGCATTGTGTGCTGGCTGATATTACAAATGTCGATGACAAGTACTGTTTACAGGCGAACTTATTGCTGCAGTGACTGTTTGATCTGAATCTATTTCTCAGCTTCCTGAATTAAGTCTGATTTGTGGGGTTAATCTAAATGCAAGCTGCAAAGTGTTGTGTGCATTCCACGCGCTCCAGAAATATTGGAACCTCTTACACTGCAAATTGCATTCTCTGCGCCACACATAATTTAAAGACAGAATAAAGTTTCTACTTATGCGTCTGTCTCGGAAGATGGGAAATCATGATGCCAGTGGGTGCCCATTAAAAGTGTAGAAGTGGTACATTTTTAACACAGCGCTCTGCAAATCCAGTATACTGGAGCCAGTATAATGAATACTGATTGGTGCAGGAATGTGAGGCAGGTTGCCTTTTTCCATTTAGCATTTTGAAGCTTCTGCCTAAATCATAGCAAATGACCTTCGCTTGAGAAATGTTCACAAGAATGACTGAAAGGTGAACGCATTCCTCCCAGATATGGCGCTGCCTCGTGCTCAATCCTGCATGAAAGGAACACTGGAAATATAACGTGAGAAACTTGAGCCATCACTTAAAATACACATTTTAATTATGTGATTTAAACAAATGTCATACTGGGATCTTCCCCCAAGTGGTATTATGTTCTCAGGATAAGCGGTACAATGATTAGAGTAATCTCTCCGAAGCACACTTTCCTGTGGTTTGCAAACCAGAATTTCTAATCGCTACCACATTTTTCAAATAGTTTAAATGTTTGTTCTTGTGACCATCACATTTGAGTTTTTCAACCATTTTGAAACTGACGGAATCTGGGCGATGAAAGTATTTCGCAGCATAGTGGACCAAAGAATGCAAAAAGAAGACATTTTTGGGATGTGAGGGCGGTAGGACAGTGGACTTTAAAAAATCAATGGTATCCTCACTATGAGTCATTAATTTGATGATTAAAAAATCACCTATTACAGTGCTTAGAAGAGAACCGATAAAAAAAAACATGGGATGTGGCGATTTAGTAAACACTTCCCAACAAAAGCAAGACATGAGACCGGAAACTGCTCAAAAGTGATCAATAGTTTTGGTGATGTAAGGTTTTTAAACAAGGGGACATTAGGAAGGAGAGTGGGCACTGTGTTCTAAAATGGAGATATTTGGAGACTGGTTAAGCAACACCTTCAAATACCTGCCCTCTTACTCTTTTACAAGGCAGTGCAAGGACATGTTCCTGTGGTCTGGAGAAGCTGGATGTCAAGGCTCAAGTATTCCAATGGAGTGTTTGTTTTTCAACAGCTGGTATACGTTTTCTAAAATTAATCCAAGATGAATTCTGGCATCTCTGCTCACCAACAGCATTTGGCATGCAATAAACACCTCTTTTTTTCAAATCCAGCTTGTACTTCGAGTTCAGTGACTCCTTCCCTTCCTTGACTGCACACAGTATTATTTAAGCTCATGTAATTCCTTTTTCCGCAACACTGTACTATCCGTCTAATCTTTGGACATGTGTGATGTTAGATCTTTAGACAGAAAGGGATCACCATTCGGAAGACCTATGACCACTGCTTAATGGCTTCACTAAAGATATAGTAAAGAATTTGTAACTGTATCCCCGGCTCAGTGTTGTATACTGGGACGACGGAACTCTGTTGGCTGTTTGATCAACTGGCACCTACATTACAATTTAACTGGATCTGAGTGAATCCCTTCAGTCTCTCTAATGAAACTCGTACACAGCCAGACTAAGATAGGTAGGTAGGAAGGACATTTGTAAAGTGCACTGCTCGGCTCAGAGAAGGCATCAAGGCACTCCCACGCCCAATACCTCTGCCATCCAAGCTGATATAAAGATTAACTCAGGAACAGCAGGGTCTTCAGATCAAGTCTGAAATGTAGGTGGCTCATGATAGTCTGAAGGTGTAGCGAGAGGCCATTGCACATATTAGGCACCAAGATAGTCCCCTTGCCACATTGATCCCTTCATTCCATACTGAACATATCAAAACTATTAGCGAAGAATCAATCTTGGACTCAACATCGGTGCAAGACCTTCAATTGTACAGAGATTGACCTGGTTGGTGCGACATTAAAACAATTGTTATCCTACACTGAGCATGCTAAATAAAATAATATTCATGGTGAGATAGAGCAGGGACACAGAGAACTCACCAGAGCAAACCCTAAGAGAAATACACAGAGATGCAGGAAAGAGCTAGGAAATAGTGTATACTATACTACGCTGTATTCTTCAGGCAGTCAAAAAAATATGAAATATAAGTCTTGTTGTGTTATATTGTGACCACCCTTAACCTGGGTAGTTCCTTCCCACCCCCATTCAAGGAGCCCTGCAATACACGCTTATGTTTTTTAGCACTGGCCTTACTGAAGACTGATATAGAGTCACTCAAATCCCTCGCCCCCTGTGCCCACAGTGCCCCGGGGTATAGGAAATATAATTGTATTTATTTGGAAAATAGGTCATAGAGATCACACTAAAATGACACACGCCAACTTCTTTATGGTTCACAATTAAATTTCTTGTTACACAAATTGGTTGGGAAAACCACAAATCACAATACTTTACTTTAAAGAGATTTCACTTCAAGAAATAATCAAACTGGTCAATGACCACAAGCAATTTACATCTATAGTGCTGTGCAATTTTGAGTTTCCTGCACACTTAAAAGTCTAGCAATTTGGTTTATAGATTGGTACAAATGCATATGGCAATTATGATTTCACCCACACTTTTACTTTAAAATAAACACAGGGTGATTTAGCGGTTTGTTTTCAGACCCCTCTCCTCACTGAACGATCTGTGTTGGGGAAGATTTACAGAACAAAATGGGATGATTTGAGCATTTTTCATTTCAGTTCTCCTCCATTTAAAGGCCTTTGTTGGGGAAGCTGGACCAATAGGATTACCCATTTAAATTACAGTCTATAGTTTTCAGCGCACAGTGGGAAAGAGCTTTGTGAATTTTGAATATTAACAATAAGGGTCTACACAGTTTTGCCCTCCCCCCAACTATGAGGGGAAATGATTTAAGGCAAGCAGATTCCCCCACCTTTGGTTTCAATTAGCCCAATTCTACTCACATTCTACTCACATTGAAAACCTCTGTTTAAAGTTAAGGAAAGACATCTGCATTTCAGGACCCTCTTGGAAGACCCGACAGTGGTCTGGGTCATACCACTCTCACGGATGGTCCCCAGCTCTTCACCATAGGGCCCAGTTAGTTGTGTTAGGCTTCCCCAGCAACAGACCGCTCTACCCAAATACAATCTCAGCAATCTATTCTGGTGTTTCCTTATGGCTGTCAGATGGTAATTTTCAGTAGCTCCTTCCTTTTCCTCATAGTGCATCCACTTTATATACCAGTGATGACACCATCAAAATTTCAATAGTGGGCAATACCCTGCAAGAATTCTCACAACCAAGATTGGACAGTTACCCTTCTCTCTACCCCCAAGTACAGCATCTCTCTAAGGATTGGTTTAGGAGTATGGAGCAGACATATGGCAATTCCTATTTGCAATCCCCTTTTGCTCTCATATCAACTTTTTTGCAAAAATGAGTTTTGTGGCAGAAACATTCTGCTTCACTAGTAACCGCCATAATGTATATAGTTTCCGATTCAGCTAATTGCAGGAAATTAAATAACACAACAGCGGAATTAAGACCATGTTGTTTGACAATTTTCCAAAATTTTACAAAAAGCATAATAGTTGTGCATATGCAACTTAATTCCCACACTCCTAATTCTACCCTCCATTAGTTTGCCAACTCTCAAATTCAGAACATATTCAGAGCAGCCAGGAACATCTTTTAGCTAGTCATAACAATTCGCAGGTGGATGAATTTTATTTCAACAAAATCACCTGGAAACTATCTAAAAAATGAAACATACATGTAATCAGTGTGACTTGTGGTTTCTGGGAAAATGCAACAATTTTGATCGTTTAAACAAATGGAATCTTCATATGTGCAAATATGAGCTTCCCTTCCTCCAGGCCATTTGCCACTCTTAGCCAGCACGTGACCAGTGATTTTTGTTTTATTAGCCTCTTTGTTGTTTGAATTCAGAGTTCAGCCTAGATTGCAGTCTCTGTTTTCACACCTTCACCCAACATTCCAGTCATACACCGGCTACAACATTTGGCCTGCACAAAACTGCCTTCAGAGACAGCAGGTCTGGAGAAACTTGGTTTTCAACACCCTTCATGCAGGCTACATTTTATTTCTGTTGTAAACAGTTGGGATGCAGCCAGGCTTTCAGTGGGGGAGTCATTTGAGAATTTTGCCCAGAGACCCACCATTTGTCCTTGACTGAAAGGAACTCACATATTGCATTTTCTAACATCAGCCTTGATTCTTTGACATACCGTGTGTTTTACTGAGCGGGGTTCACTTTGCTTTTGCGCAGAAAGTACAGCGCTGTTTCTTTCAGTCATTAATAAAATATAATTTTAATTATCTGCTGTTCATTTTTCTGCTGAAAAGAGGGTCTGAATTGTCACAGTGCACCACCTTTTGTTGGGTGGCAGTTTCAGTGAAAAGGCTGTATTTCTCAGATAGTAATGTGATGTGCTTTTCCAATCACACTTGGATTACATATTTGTTTTAGCCTTCTCCGGATTTAAACTGCAGAAAGACACCCACATAGTCTGCCTAAAGAGGCCCCTTTTCAGCATGCAGGTTTCTGAATGCTGGCAGATCCTTTCCCCAGTGTGCCCTTCAGTTATTTTGGTTTGGGGCCTTTAATTACTCCCCACAGTCTGCTTAATTTCTGATTAAGCCCAGAATTTCCCAAATCAACAATCTTATGGGTTTATGAGTTAAAACTATATATTGATGCATAGAGATATTGTCATTGCATGTTCTCTGCAATTTCCTGTGAAACTTAAGTTCATTATTTATACGGGCAATTGATCCTTTTTATGTCCAGAAAGGACCTGAATAGAGCAATTCAGACACTGAACAAACTTAAGAACTCAGATCTAAATCAAAAACAAGGTCAAACAAATAAATGTATTCTCTCTTTCAACCAATTTCCTGTAAAGGAGATCCATGAACAACCACCGCACAATGCAGGTGTTTCATCAGGGTGGGATTTGCAATCTTTTTTCGAAGATCCCGGCATGTTGGTGGAAAAAACCCAAAATGAATTCATGTAAGTGGCCTATGCATGTTTTTAGGTCATGCATGCTTTCCTGTCTTGAACATCATGGTGGAGTTGAAGAAAGAATATGGGTGTGCTGATTGGCAAAATATATGTCGATATTAGTTTGAGAAATCTACTTATACTCTACACAGAACTAGTATGCGCAGGGTCCCATTTTAAAAGTCAAGAATTTTGAGTTACTGTAATTGAGTCTGATATTTAGCCTTACTGAAAATGAAAAGTTTCAAAAATTGATAATGAATAGTAAATTGTACAACTATTCTCATAGGCCCATATTCTGACCACAATGCCTCTTTTTATTCTCTGCTCCCTGAGTTAACTTCGACGGGTGGGCCATTTGTGTTAACATGGTACTGGAGATGTTTGGTATCCTCTATATATGGGTCGTTTACACTTTGGGGCAACTGATGTCCCACATTTAAAGGGGCTATTTAACTGTATTTACCAGACATATCAATAGTAAATAGTCCTACTATCCTAGGTTTCACTAATCCACAAGTCATCAGAATTTTACCAGGATACATTAGTTGTTGGTCTCCTAGAGACAGATACCCCTGTTTTATGCCATAGAAATTGCTGCATGCCCCCATTTTGATAACTCTAGGATAATAGTCAAGTTTTCTATTTCCCTCACTTTGAGATTTGCAGTGACTATAACATTGACATTATATTGCTCACTGTTCCATCATGCCGAGGTTAGAGACAGGACTGATAACGAAATTGAGGAATTCTTTTTTATTAACTATACACTATTAATGTTATATGAGATGCATTTAAGGCATAGACTAGAAATATTTTAATTAAAGCATATATCTTTGAGGCTAAGTTAAATAAATAAGGAGATCTTGAAGATTAGCTATTTAATTTGCAGCAAGAGTTGGTACGATTACAATCCAATTCCCATACTCTGATCGATATACAGCAGATTCAAGAATAATTAAATACATACATAGCTAGATGGCTCAATCGGCTGAAGCTATCTCGGCAGGCCAAAACGTATGAAGAGGGTGACATGGGTGGCTCAATTCTGACATATGTGGCTAAGCAGAAAGACCTTGACTCGCTTGTTTGTAGGATTACAGACTCAGACATACACATAATTCAAGTCAACAACAACAAATGTGAGATGCTGGATGTTTTCAGTAAATATTATTATGTTCAACTATTTAAAGAAGATATTCCATCAGCAAAATATATGTGAAAACTTCTAACAGATCTCAATCTTCCCAACTCTAACAGAGAAGGCCATTTATATGTGTAATAACTCCACTTTGAAAGACAAAGGGACTGATTTATAAAAACACTTTGTAAATCAGGCTCAAAGTCTGCAAGTATTAATGCCCTTCCAATGAAATCATAGTAATGCTCCCTGTGCACCATTTCTGTGAAATTGGCTAACCATTTTTAGTAAAGATTTGACAGGGAACATTATGTCCGAATCACAGCCTCTGTTAGCTCTGTTCCTATATATGCCACAGTGTTGGAAAACAGGCTGAATAGACGTCTGCCTGGGAGTTTCATGCAGATCAATGGAGATGTATTAATGGCACAGATTGGCACAAGAATATCTAGACAGTTTTTGCTGCGCCTGACTTTGCTATGACTAATATATTTTCTATGGGGATATTATAGCATGAAACTGAAAAAGGCATTCAGCCATGTCCACTTGGCATACTGCATTTTGTGGGAAATGTTGACGATATTCAGGATCAAGGGTAAATTCCTGAGGTGTGTTCACCAGAGTATGACCCTCCAACTGCCTGCGTATGTATTAACCATGTATTAACCAACAGCTAATGGGTAGGTTTGACATGTTTTGGACACCCATCAGAGGTCAACTCTATCTCCAGACCTTTTACCTTTGTATATTGAACCCCTGGTGGCTAAACTCCATTTCTACTGTCAGAGTCTGTTTTTTTTTTAAACAATGTCATATGCAGGACAGGGGGACCAGCAATCACTGTTCCCCCTGTGCGACGCAATTTTATCTTTAATATTTAATAGCATTTAGCCTGGCTGAGTATCTAAGCCATATCGCTCATTTAGCCTGATTGTGTAGGTAAGACATGTCGCGCATTTATAAGAATTATGATTGGTGTTTTTATAACGCACTTAATACCAAAGAGGTTTCTAAGCACAGACCTGGGATTCGAACCTGTGTTTCTCTGCGTCATCTTGCTTCCGAAACGAGTGCATTGCCACTGAGCTATACTACCCAACCTATTTACACAGATTGTGTTAGCAAGGCATATCTCCTATTTAGACAGACAGTTTTGGTAATGCATAATTTCAAAAGTGTTATTCCATTGACTGCTGTGCCCCCTCATTAGGCCTTCTCTGTCTATCCAGGTGTCCCAAATCATAGAGTTATTGCATTGACCGTTGTGCCCCTGCAGTTTGCTGCATTTACGGTTGTGGCCCTCTACCCAGGTGTGCCAATTCGAAGTGTTATTGCATTGAATGCTGTGCCCTCTTTGGGTCTTTCTCCCTCTGTCCAGGTGTCCCAACTTTAGGTGTAACTACATTGACTGTTGTGCCCCTCTTTAGGCCCTTCCCCCCTAGACAGGTGTCCCAAGTCTAGACATTACTGCATTTACTGTTCTACCCTCCTTAGGTCTGTCTCCCTGTCCAGGTGTCCCAAGCCTAGGTGTGACTGGATTGTCTGTTGTGCCCCTTTAAGCCCTCTCCATCTATCCAGCTGTCCTAAGTTCTGGTTGTCACTGCATTGACTGTTGGACCCCACACATCCCTGTTAGTTAATTTTCATGTACCCACAATTCCCGGTAGCTAAGGTAGAGGTGGACTTTGAGCAATCACTGTGTCTCTAATCAGACACTTCCACCCACATCGGAGCCAGAAACAAAAGAATACTAAAATGAACGAACTGTGAGGATTTACTACCCCTGGTTCAACAACCACAACCAAAGGACCACCAAGATGAAGATAAATAACAAAACCACGTAGGAGCCAGAAAGGAAAGAACAATACATTATCAGAATCACAAAGGTCTTTCAACCTAGATCTCAAGTATCCACAGACTCACCAATGACGAGCAACAACTAACCACAAACAGCAAAGAGTAAACACCAAAGATCAGAAAACACACCAATCCAAAAAGACAGCCACTCAAAGGAAGACAGCCCACAACCCTAACATCATGCCTCACCACAAGAAAGACAAAGAAGCCAGAACAGACAACAGAAATAATAAGAAAAACCAAACCGCTCACAAAGGGGCCAACCAGCATGATCCCACAACTCCGAAAAACTGGACAAAAAACATGCCAGATGGCCAGCGGGGACATAACAAAGAACAGAGCAAAGACACACTACATTGCTTGCTACCTCTCCATATACGACTGCATGGCAAGCAAAAACTGCCCACGAACAAAGAACCAATTGGCAATAAGAGCTACGAATACAGACCCCACCAAATCACCAAATGCAACATGACACCTAATAAACCATCCCAACCCGGTCTACACCATGGACAATACCCCATCTGCAATCAGGGACAAGCTGGAATCCATCACCCTCTACACACCCTACATCACCAGAGACTGGAACAACGGAAGGGTACCTACACAATTCACCACCCGGAATGAACCGAAACTAACAAACCCTGCCATAAACTTTATTAGTCTACTCCACGAAGAGACTGATCACCAAAGAACAACACTGCCCAACAGGTTCAACAAGGAAAAATCCACCAGCAACGGAAACCCAACCGATAACACACCGGACCGAACAAACCATACAAACAACAACCCAAAAGGAAAATCAAACAAACTGCACAGCAGCCTTCTCAACTTTAGATCCATGCCAAAACACTCAATAGAAATCCATGACCTTCTAAGCGAAGGTGGCACAGACGTGCCCTTTATTACAGAAACATGGTTATCAGACAACTATAAAGCCATTGCGATTGAAGCAATACCGGACAATTATAAATTAATACATGCCAACAGAGAAAACAGAAGTGGAGGCAGAATCGCAATCATACACAAAGAACACATCTGACCATCTCAACTCATCACAACGAATGCAGAAAACTATAAATCCCTCCTCATCAAGATAGAACTGAATGACCAAACCAACATAGTATTCCTCCTGATCTACAGACCACCTTCTTACAACCCCAACTTTGCAACAAAACTAGCGGACGCAGTCACCATTTTATCAACCCACGATGACAACCCAGTCATACTGTTACATCTCGCGGTGCACCTCATCCCAGAAGACGGGTTCGTACATCAAAGGGCACGCGCACTCTTGTATCCCTTCCTTATGGTGGGCGGCGCTTCACTCCCCCGTTCCTTTCACAATGGAGATTACGGCACGGAATCTAACAAACTACGATTCCCATGTCGCTCTGCTGCTCTGTCAGGTGCCCTGTTCCTCCAATCAACGTGCTCTGACGTCTTGCTTTCGGTTTGTCAAAAAGCAGCGTTTTCATTCAGTTTGCCGCTTCTGATTGAAGTTGCAATCCCCTTGAAGTTCCGTCTTCAGTATTATCTTGATCTCTCTGTTTACCTGACCTTTGCATGCCTAACGGACTGCCTTGTTTGCTGCTTTTGTCGTCTTTGTCAGGTTAGTGTACCAGGACTCGTATCTTCCTTCACGGACTGCCTTGCTTAACGATTTTGTACTCCTGCCGCCCGTCTGTTAACAGGACCTTTCTTCCTTCCTCCATGGATTGCTTTGCCTAACGTTTTGTTCCAGTTATTGCCAGCATGTAAAAGAAAAAAACTGCCCGTGTATTTTTTGGGTTGCTTTCTTCTTTGCACATTTGTCTCAGATACTGTTCAATTGCTTTCAGACATCACAGCTTATACCCAGCATTTTTCTAATCTGCACTGGCTCTTGCCGCCTAGCCCCAGACACCAAATCCAACAGCCATCTGGGGTCCACTGATATTGTTATCTTCTGAACTACAAGATTTTGGGACATCTTTTATCTCTCTACAAACAAGTGCACAAGTGGACGCTGCGCAGGGTGTGCACCAACCCGGACCTAGTGCGCTCCTCGTGCCGTTCGGGTTAGAACCCTCACTAACCTTCCTGTTTATTATTTTATACTGCCATTTTGTTCACCTCATTTTAGAGTGCCCCAAACAGTCCTGATATTGTTATCTGTTTTCTAGGTAGGAATCTGTGCCCCGATAACAAGATAAAACACCAGTTTTGACTGTTTCTATCTGAGAATTTGTCACATAAAACTCATCCCTTCTTCTTTATTTTGCAGCTGGTATCTCGTGGCGGTGTGTTCTCCCCGCTCTTTAGAATGATCAGGCTCTTTGTACTGTCCACTCAGTAGAGGGTCATATCATTTTAAAGATCTTTACCCTCACAGAGAGGAGGCTCGGTTGGAGGCCCCATCCGAGCTCTTCAATCAAAACTGTGAATACCAGACTGGGCTGAAGAAAAACCCGGCTGCATACCTAGCCTCATCCTAGTCGGTGAGTGACACATACTGGGAGACTTCAACATATGGTTTGAAAAAGAGAACTAGTCCACAGCAAACTCACTCTGAACACTCCTGGAAACTTTGGATTTCAAGCAAATAGTAAATGGATCAACACACAACGCCAGACACACCCTGTATGCAATTTTCTTCAGGGAAGGACTAAGGACATCCACGCCACGTACACTAATGGTATGGAGCGACCGCTACTTAATACTGTTCTACATCCATACCATCAAGAAAGAAAACTGGAAGAACCTGTACCTAGAAGCCCTAACAAACCTTCTAGACTCAACCCTCCCAAGTGAAACAGAACCCACCGAAACAACCATAGACCCAGCAGAAGACACACTCAACAATTGGATCACCAAGGCCCTTGACCAACTGGCACCAGCTAAAACATTCAAAGCAACACCAAATAAAATGGCAGCAAAATGGTTCAAAGAAGAACTGAAAGAACTAAAAAAATACAATCGTTAAATGTAAAAGAAATGGAGAGAATACACCCGACAAGACAAAATAAAATACCAAAGACAACTCAAACTATACAAATCAATAGTCCTCAAAGCGAAAATGTTCTACTACGCCACAAGAATAGAATCGGCAAACAATCCATAGAAAGAACTCTTCAAAGAGATAAAAACCCTTCTTCATCCAAGAATTCCACCATCCTGACACAAGCACTTTGTGACAACATCACCAACCACCTGAGATTAAAAACAGACGTAATCCAGGAGACCATCAACCTAGCCCGGGCCGACACAACCATGACTGCCGGACCACAGACACCAGGCAAAACACAGATTACTGCAAAGCTCACCTGCCTAGAACCAATCACGGAAGAAACCTTCACCACAGAGATCCAGGACACCAACCTTGCAGGAACTCCAAGGGACGCCTGCTCCACTGACAACTTCAAAGGAGTCCTCAACCAGAGAACCCTGGTGACGCACTTCCGGAACTTAATGAATCTATCACTCAAAAGAGGAATAGTTCCGTCCTTCTTCAAATCAGCATGCATTAAACCACTGATAAAAAAGGAATCAGAATGTGCAGAAGACCCGAGTAACTACAGACCGATATCCAACCTGCCCTACCCAGAAAATATTCTGGAGAACCATGTGTACAAAATCCTTCTTAAATACAACGAAACAAACAGAATACTCGACCAGTCACAAGTTGGCTTCAGACCAATGAGAGGAACAGAATCAGCAATCCTATCGATATGGGACAACCTGAAAATAAACGCAGATGTTGACGCCCAATCTGGCCTCATACTATTGAACATTTCAGCGGCTTTCGACACAATCAGCCATGCAACACTAATAAAAAGATTGATGAATGTGGCATACAGGAATCGGCATTAAAGTGGATTATCTCATTCCTAACAAACCGATCCGAACAAACCTACCTAACACCGTTCACCT
Organism: Ambystoma mexicanum; assembly: GCF_040938575.1. Taxonomy (NCBI): domain Eukaryota; kingdom Metazoa; phylum Chordata; class Amphibia; order Caudata; family Ambystomatidae; genus Ambystoma; species Ambystoma mexicanum. The sequence goes on along the minus strand of NC_090929.1, from coordinate 988,123,898 downwards.
CAAAGACCAAAAATATAGCCTGCGGAGTCCCAAAGGAATCCAGACTCTGTCCTCTGCTTTTCAACATCTACATGTGCCCACTGATGAAAATAATTCGGACCAACAGACTTACTGCCAACAACTTTGCAGACGGCAGACAACTGATTGTGAAAACAAACAGAACCCATGAACAAAATAACAGCCTCAGCAATTGCCTCACAGACATCCTCAATTGGATAACAACAAACTACCTTAAACTGAACCTGGCAAAAACAAAAATAATGCTCTCGCCCTAAGGATTCGGCGGAGAGAACCCACAACTGGACTGGCCGATCGGCAAGGGAAAGCAACTAGAGAATCCTGACGTAGTAAATAACCTAGGAATACTCATGGACAACATACTATCCATGGAACCACAAGTCAACACAATCGCCAAAAATGCATCTTCCTCCTAAGATTCCTTAGAGGATTACTACCCTACCTCTCCTTCCCCCAAAGAACCCTGACAATCATATCCCTGATACTCACAGGAATTGACTACGCAAACAGCTTCTACCTAGGAATGCCGGAAAGCCTTAACAAGAAACTCCAAAGGGTGCAAAACGCAGCAGCTAGGATCCTATTCAGACTAAACAGAATCACACCAACACTGAAAAGCCTGTACTGGTTACCAGTAAAAAAGCACATCCAATTCAAAGCACTCTGCATCGCCCACAAAGCCTTGCACAGGCAAGGAACTGAATTCACCCAAGACAAGATTAGCTGTTATCACCCAGGAAGGAAACTAAGATCCAGCAACGACCTATAAATGGAGGCAAAACACTAAGAAAAAAGAAATCTCGGTGGAACAGCATCCTCACATCTAATAGCAAACATCTGGAACACCATGACCAAAGAAATTAGAAGCACAGAAGGCACAACACCTTCAGGAAACTGCTAAAAATCTGGATTTTCAGCATACAATGACTTTGAAGGGACGCTGGCAACAACAACACCACAGACAAACAACTAGAGAGGAGTTGATATGGGCCAAAGAACCACAAACAAGAACATGGCTAGATACCATCAAGCGGCAACCAAAGAGCCGCACCAGTTGCACCAACAAACCGATCGACTTACTAACCCATCTTCCCATTCCTACTCCTCCAACACATCTGACGTCACTACACCAGACCTTGGACTAGCCACACTCCACATGAACAAACCAAGAATCAATACTACGTTCACACACAGTATCTCTAAATGCTGAAGCACACCTAGAATGAACCACCCTCATACTCCATAAAACCATCAACCACGCAATTACACCAAGATTCAGGATTATCTTACAGCTATGGCCACCCGTGACCCTGGGTCCCTTATGGACACTATCTAACCAGTGCACACTACCAAACCCACTACAACCCCACACAACATACTAACAGCAACACAAAACAAGACCACACAACCGAGGTACTGCATCTTATCCTTATGGTTACAATGCACAAGGCCTCTCGCACAAACTCCCACATGCAAAACAACTCTCGCAGATGCCCATTCCTCCTGGTTCTGAACCTATCCTCTCACCCTATCCCCACTAACCTCCTCAGCCCCCTCTCTTGCAGAGTCACGTTAGTGCCTGGAGACTGCGTCTGGGTGGTAGCAGTGTGCGGTATAAATCAACATAACATAGCATGATTTAGCTATTATAACTAGAAATCTGGTCAAGGCCATCAAAGAAACATACTGTATTACAGAAGCCTTTCGGAAAATATTTGGGTATGCCCAGAGTAGCAGTACAATTGAAATACGGGTCTAGGAAATAGGCATTGCAAATGCTTGGGCAGTGAAGAAAATATCTGTTTCATGGAGTCCTGTGCAGCAAAACCAATCCTTGACTGCTTCCAATGTATTGACATCGCTGCAGAACTGGACATTGCTACGTTTTAAAAATAAAATCAGCATCTGCAATTGCCTATTGTAGAGAGGCTGAGTTACATCAAGATGGTTGTGCTCCCTCAATTATTTTTATTTACCCATGAGCTAGTCCGAGTTGCAATTGTTTTTATTTTTATTGAGTATCTTTTGAGTACCTTTATTTGGAAATTCAAAGTGGTTCCTTTCTCAAGCAAAAAGTTGTCAAAATTGGTTAAATTTGAAGTTTGCTTAACCGAACCTTACTACTGTGCTACATTGCTTATAAGCAGTTCTTCACAGGGGTTAATGCCAAATCGCACCACCACATTGCGTGGATAATTGTTGGTCACTATTGGACTCATTCTGAACTCCAGGTGTTTTAAAGGGTATCTTACTAAGGTTTAGTTCCGCATCATATTTCAAGAAAGTTAGACTAAAACTATACAATGGGCCTCATTACGAGTATGGCGGTAAGGCAACAAAGGCTGGCCCAGAGCTCGCTGCACAAGGAGGCACTCAGTAGAGGTTTGAAGACGAACGTGACATATGGCATGTGTTACATGCCTTGGTCAGCTCCAAACCCTTCTCCTCCGGCTTCCTCGCATCGTCATATACTGGAACCATGTAACGGTTTTATTGAGAAGCCACCCTCAACACAGGGAGTACCTTCCCTCCTCACTCAAGTGGTTATTCAACAAACTGTTTAACAGTTTCTTTTTTAGCCCTATCTCAGACACATATCATGCCCCTTGAATTCCTCTCCCCTGAGCTAACAATGAGCCAAGAACCAGGCCAGTATACAGGGAATATATTGGTCTTTATTTAAATTAACAGTAATAGAAATTAGCACGAAATTATCGAAGACACCACTTTATCCGTGGCACAACATAATCTACTTTGCTCAGCATAAATAAATCACACAAGTGAGTTAAAATATTCTTACCTTTCTGTTAATCTCACTTCACCAAATAATTACACTGATCAATAATATAATTTCACCCCAAACATTTGATCTAAAATAAACACAGGGTGATTTATCGCTTTGTTTTTCATAAATCCCCCCTTGCTTTGGTCTATGTTGGGAAGTCAGACAGAAAAATGTGAATACTTTAGGGAATTTTTGGATTTCAGACCCCCTTACTGAAAGGCCTGTGTTGGAGAAGCGGAATAAAAAGGTTGGACTGATTTAAGAACAAAGACACCCCTCTTCCTTATAGAAGTCAGGGTCAGCTGGACAACAAAGATTACAAAATTAAATGATAGGCATTCACTGGGAAGTGAGCTTTGTTAATTTCGAATTTTAACAAAAATCACCACGTAGTGTTCCGCCAAATGGGCAATTAATTAAATGAATATTTTTGGTTAAATAGGCTAAAATATCTAACAGTTTTGCCCTCTCCCACCCACTATAAAGGGAAAGGATTCATGGCAAGTAGACTCCCCCCACCTTTTGGTTTTCCAGGGCTTAGTTCTACTTACAAAGTAAGCCTCTGTTTAAGGTTTCAGGAAAGCCAGCTCCATCTCAGGACACTCTGGAAAGATAGGTCAGGGGTCTGGTCACTCCACTCTCAAAGATGACCTCCGGCTCTTCACCACAGGACCCAGTCAGCTTTGAGTCCTTCCTAGAAATGGACAGCTTCACCCAGATCCACTCTCAGCAATCTCCTCTGGTGTCTCCTTACAGCTGTCAGATGGTAAGTTTCAGCAGCCTTCCTGTCTTTCCCCTTTTTCTATCACCCATTTTCTTTTTGTGTGTCCCCTGTCCTAGTGCAGTCCGCCTTATATAGCAGAAATGTCATCACCAATTTTACAATCTTGGGGAAGTACCCTGCAATAATCCCAGCCACTAGGATTGGACAGCTACTCCTCTCTCTCCTCCCAACACCGCCTCCAAGTCAGGATTGGTTTAGGGGTTTGAAGCAACATATGTCTATTGTCATTTTTCATCATCCTTTGTTCTCCTTTCAACTTTTTGGCAAAAACTAGTTATGTATCACAACTTTATAATTTGACTAGCAACTACCATACTAAACATAGTTTCTGTTTTAGCTGGTCATAGAGAATTAGATAAGCCAACCACCAAATCTGTACGATGTAGCATGGCCATGTGGCACATTTCTGTCATTTCCATAAAAAGCACAATAGTTATGAAGATGTAAGTTATTTAGCATATCCCTAATTTCATCTTCCACCTTTTCACCAACACTCACATTTGGACCATGTTCAGACCAGCCAGAAACCTAGTTTAACTAGCCATTACAGTTCCCAGAGTCACAGGTAGATGCATTTTATATCCTCAAAATCACCTGGAAACTACATAAAAAATGGTACCAAAATGAAAACAATCCACAGTATGGTTGCTGTGAATAAGGCCTAAAATGATAATAGTCCTTTTAAATTAATTGTGAATGTTCATGTTCAGCAAATCGGAGGTCTGCTTCATCCAGCCATCTGTCACCATGGGCCAGCCTGTGACCCGAGGTGTTTTTATGAGTCTCTCTGAAGTTGGTAGTTTGCTCTTTGAAGTGGGTGCCCCTCATACATATTTGCCATGCTCCAGCGAAGAGTGAATTTCATTTGAAGTCCCTGCTTTCAGAGCCAGCAAGTCTGGAGTGTATGAATGTTCTGTGTGGGTGGGTGCAGTGTGAGTGTATGTGAGAAAAGGTGTATGGGTGAGTGACTGGTGGCTGAATGGGTATGAATGCCATTGCATGTGTGATGGTTCTGGGAGGGTGGGTGCCTGCGTGGAAAATGCAGTGTGAATGAATGTGAGAGTGACTGGTGGGTGAAAGGGGATGAGTGTGAGTATGTGTGTGTGCAAGGCCCTGGGAGGCTGGGGATCACTAGAGCATTTTTGACACATCTGTATAATTGACTTGGCATGTTTTACTGGTATTTTCAGGTAAATCCGCATTCATGTGTGTTATTAAGCAGTTAGACTGGCATTTTGGTGCAGCCAGTCTTGCCATTACTTACTGTGGCATGACATTTATTACAAGGAATCTTTGATAAAGCAAGCATGATAAGTAATATACCATTGCTAGACTGACATGTTGGTGTAGTGGCCTAGCCATTTCTTACAGTAGCATGACTTTTTATTAACTGAGCATCTATAATGAAGCAAGCATGATAAGTGTTCTTATGAGTCTAGATTGGCCTACATTGGAACCAGTTTGGACATGTTTTCTTATTGTTGCATGTCACTTTTAATAGCCAAACCAACAGGGGTATGTGTTTACATAGGAGTACTGGCATACATTGGTAGAGCTAGCTTTGTGCATAATGGCAGTAATGATACTACAAAAACATGTGAAAGCGAACATGAGTATTTTCTTATATGGGAATACTGGCATATGTTGGTGAAGCCAGCATGGAAATGTACGGGCACAGCCGGCATCAGCATGTTTTTATATTGGAGGGAAAGGCATGAAAATGCATTGGGAAATGTTCATGTGCACATTTGGTGACTTGCATCTATTGTACTTTTTCAGGAGTTACCCTACAAATCCCACTGCAAACTGTCAGGTCTTTTACCAAATTTTTTACAGAAAGTGTGCTGTATAAAGCAGCATTTTAATCCATATTCAAAAAAGATTCTATGGGGAGGTGGAAGAATCCCCCCGACCCCCAAACCTATTTTCTTTGGTTTGGGCTCCATCACTCTGCACGGTCGCAATCGCATGCGTGGGACAAATATTTACACCCTCCAATAAAACAACTCACCAGCCACCACTGGTGGCTGGTATATTTGGGGCCAGGCACTGCCCCCTTTTTTCTATGCCAGGTGAAGCATGTAAGCTTTGATTGAAAACATATTTACATCTTTCCCCTGGAGTAGTGCGTGCCCCTGCAGTGGCATAATCATCATGGACATTGCACACATGTGGGGATTCTGGCCGACTTGGAGGTTGGCGTGCCCTGTGCTTTGTTAAGGAGCTGAGGGGTGAGGGGTGCCTGAGCATAGCTCGAAGGGGGGGATCTTTTAGTACGCCACTGCCACAAAGGGACATAAGTTGTGGCCATAGTGGACAAGTGTTTAGGAGCCAAACCGCCAAACCCCAGCAGGTGTGGGTGATGCACAAGACATTGGAGACTTTGATATTCCACAGAGAGCAAGTGTGATAACCTAAGGTTTGTGGTGACGTGCTCATCCCACCTTGCGTCTGTTATCAGGTGAGCTGCTTGGCTGGGAGGATCAGCAGGGCCCTGGCGGATCCTTATGCACTGCCCATCTTGTCTTTCAATTGTGATTTGTGTTCTGACATATTTTCCCCGTATTCCACCATGGTAATTGCACTACAACTCCAATCCTGTTATCTCGAAAGAGAAAACCAGGGTAAGAGGGAATGGGGGTCTGAACTATGTTCTCACCCTCCTTACCACCAACGGTGTAGAGCGTGGGAAGCAGTGCTCCCAATCCAGCACATTTTACCCACACCAAATACGACACAGAATTCTCTTGAGTGCCTAGAGTCGATTCAATTCACAGTATGTGCTGGGCAAGGACACTGATTCACTCACTATACTGGTAGTACACCTTAGCCCTTTGGATACATTAGCAGGCTATTTTGTGTTGGTCTTAAATATGATCTAAAAGTACCGCTGCTTGGAAAAAGATTATGTAAGTGAATATCACACCTTCAAATTAAAAAAGAGGAGTAGCACAATTCCTGGGGATCATATGCCATCTGCATCACTGCGCAGAAAGAATTCTATGAAATATGCTGGAGACGGACATCCACTACCCTCCAGCTAGTGCAAGAGCACGTTAAGCATCACGTGGTGCAGGACGCTTTACGTGGACTGCCATGATGAGTTTGTTCACTGATCAAATGTTTCCATTGCCCGGTTCAAGGAAACAACTGCGAAATGAGAGGGTGTCCTAATTATGTACATGAGTGTAGATCCATGGTGGGGAGCAAACCTCACAGAGGACAGTAATGTCTGGATGTAGGGTGCACAGTTGGTGCTTATGCTTTTCTGAATGTAGACTTTTAATTTTCTTTTTTCATAACTTTATTGTTGCTTTTCCAATACAAAGGTAACTGTGGTATCTTGCCTCCTGCAAGATGTGCCTGGATCAGTAATGCCATGGAGCAGGAACCAGGGTGACCCAGGTAGGTACCAACAGAAGATGCTTTATTTAGTTGGTTACACAGATGCAGATTATAGATAGGAGAGAAGGTCACAAGCATCTGTCCTAGTTCCCTGCCCAGCTCCAAGTCCCGACCATCACTCTGTGGAACTTGCAAGCCTCCAACACTCCAGGCTCCACCTCAGCATTCCATGAGGCCCTGCATTCACTCAAACATCACACAGATCAATCAAGCTACAACAGTAACTCTTGAGAGGGGCTTTACATCATTAGAGATTCAGCGAACTAGGCTTGGTCAGAAAAAAGGAAGTAAAACATTCAAGATGAATATCTTCCAAATATTACATTCTAGATAAACAACACAAGTGGTGTTTAACTTTCAATACATAGGATATCTGGGCAGTGAGAGGTTAGATTTCTCAACCATTGGCACAGATAAAGGACATTTGAAACAGAGTTCAAGGAGAAAGGCACACATGAAGGCGTATGACCTCTCCCGATGCATATCTCATGATGTATATTCGTAAATCTGCTTGGTATATGCGTACGTTAGACAAAGATTCTCCAGGCACCTGTACTCACACATTCCTGAGATTGTGTGAATATGCTTGGTACATCTGCTACACTGTGGGTTATAAGTAAGCATGTTTCCTTTAAAGTGTGCACCTTACTGAATATCCGTTAACAATGCAAATGTTGCACGTATTCCCCCACTAAAGCTTGGAAGTAAAGTTACTGTTGACTGAGCAGATATTGCTTTGGATTCAGCTCTTTATACACACATAATGTATGCAAAACATTTTGCAGGTGAACAGTTTACGTTCTGTGAGTAGCATGTATTGTTTGGTGATGTATTTTTACATACTCAGAGAAGTGAGTTAATAGCAAAACAAAGATACATTATTTCACTCCAGCAGGAAACCTGTAAGCGTTCTGTATGCAGGCCTTTCTGGCACTTTCCTGAGTCTGTTTTCTAGTGCAAAGGCATTATGTTTGCCCTGTATCTAAAGATACACTAGGGAAACTGCCATCAGCTGCAGCCAGCATAGTGAGTGGTGAAAGATCATGGGATGTGTAGGGAAAAACCTCTGATGGGCCATATGTTGCATACAACTTCACTGGAGCGTTGTCGTGCTCCCAACCACTCTATAAAAACAGAGCTTCTTAAAATGTTATGAAATAGTCATACCCACATTTAGTAGCGATACTGACCTGCACTACACCAGGCCAATGCAATTTTGCATTGCAAATGCACCAGGCAGATATTGCCCCAGAGCAAAAATGATGCCTTGTCTCAATACATACATGCAACAGAACCCATGTTTGCAATGCTGAAAATCCGGGAGACAAATCACACTACCCCAGTGCAAGTTCTTATGTAACCAATGCTAACGTGTCTTAACAGACAGAGTGCTGCTTAACACATTCGGGATCAGAAGGTATGTATACATGTCTCCATACCGCTGACAACACTAATGTATCCATTCTTGAAGTGTATCATATTCCTGTCCATGATGAAAGTAATAACACAAATGTATTAATTCATGCATACATGTACTGTGTACATTTACAAGCAGTTACATTAGCAACTGCAGAACACAGAAGGCAGTGTCATCTAAAAAAAATAATGGGTCTAGTTTTAAATGCTACAGCCTGGCATCAATACTGTCAGTATCAAAGGCATGTTAGTGGTTATTTACTAAAGTGAAAAAGGGAAAGGGTGGGATTTGAGGTCCTGTAAGATAACAAAGACCACAGCATTTTGTGCGCTCTGCTGCATGGGCATCGCAGTAACATGAAAATGTAAACTCTGAACCATCAATCCCTTCTGCTATCACGGATAACCAGGAAGCATTGCCATGAAAACCATATGCAGCGCATGTAGATTACAGTCAGTGCTTTAAGCAAGGTGAGAAATCGAGTGGGGGTAGGGCGGTTGTGACGAGGAGGTATTCCCTAAATGATGGGCGTGACCTGAAGTGTCCCTAAACGGGAGAACAACAAAAAAGTGGCTTTCCTCACTGTCAGTTTTGGGGCTTTTCATTTTTTTACTGTCCTGTGCTGGGGATTCAAACACAAGCCCTGCTTCATACAATAGCCTGCTTGACAAAGGCTTTAAGTGTCAAACAGTCTATTGAATGAAAGAAAAGTAATCCAGTATCTCACGAATAGCACAGTGTGATATGACATGGCTTGGGTTCAAATCCCCACCATGAGACAATAAAAAAATGGATTTCTTCGCCTTCTTTTGATTTTCCCATGCTGGGAATTCGAAGCCGAGCCCTACTGCAGATACGCCAGTATCACAGTGCACTGTGCTGTTTCATAGGTACTTGCATTCCTTCGTTTCATTCAATAGACTGTTTGACTCATGAATCCCAATGCGGGACTCATGTGTCAAGCAGTCTTAAACAAAAGAAATCCAGCACAAACAAAATGGCACTGTGCTATTTCATAGGTGCTGGAATCTTTTTTGTTTCATTCAATAGACAGTTTGAAACATCAAGCCTGTCACGTCAAGCAATCTACTGAATAAAACAAAAGAGATTTCAGCAACTTTGAAATAACACAGTGTCTGTAACACTGGCTCAACAGCGCCCGGGCTCAGGTTTGAATTCCCAGGCTGTGGCAAATAAAAGAAAAAAGGTATCTTTCGTTGCTGATTGGGAGGGGTGGCCTGGCTCGACCAGAGATGTAGGAGACAGCCAGGGCTTGGCCCCAGGTAGCCCTGGGCCACTTAAAGCCCTGATTATAGTGGTTCACGTTCCAATGAAGTGGTGAAACAAAGGTGAATAGCGTTTATTAAAAAAACAAACTCAGTTGTGAAAACCAGTGAGATTATACAAATGGAGAGTTATTGACGGGAGTGGGCACGTGTCTATTGCGGTCTCCCATGTGCAGCCCAACATGCTGTAAGAATCAAGATCTTTACCTTCGGATGTCATTGCCAAACAACGGGAAAAGCAGCCAAATGAAAAAGAAAAAAGTCAATGTAAAAATAAGGCCAAGTGGAAAGATATTAACGCTCAGTGGGATAAATTCTATGCCTGTAGTTCTGGTGGGCTATTTAACTCAGGCTAGTTGCTGGCATAATTTGGGTGTGTGTGCACAGTGGCAATACATTCCAAGTGATGTGGTGTAATTCATCAATTGGGTGAGTGGCGAGCCCATAAATTATGGGTGCCCCTGTCCCCTGCACACCTATAACTACTGGCAATAACGTCCAGTCAATATCCGTATCAGAGTTTCATTAAATAGATTCAATGTTCAGTGCATTCACAAATTACTATTTTGACCATTTACTTTTCGTCACTCTTTAGGAAATAATAAGCAGCCTACTAGCTTGGTTTCATATTTCTATATTGATCTCATTATTGTCATAACATTCACTTTAAACCAAAAGCTTCATTTCAATCTGATTTCAAACTCTAAAGAAATTTAACCAAATATCTAAGATTTTAACAACACAAATAATTGAACAAACCGTTCTTTTAAGCAATTAGAAAATACCAAAAAATTCAAACAAAGGTCCACAAAATTCAAAAAATTCAAAAAAGGAGCTCAACGCGTTTTGAGAGTTAGACCCTCATCTTCAGGAGCAATCAATTCAAGTGTGTCCTTCAGTGGACTAGTTTCATATACATAGCAATGTCCAAAAATTCGTGCATACACTTGCTTTCAGAGGAAAGCAAGTGTATGCACAAATCTTTGGACCTAATTATTCTTTTGACTTTTGATACCATAGTCATTTTCTTCTCCCCCGCACCCTTGATTTGTACCGACTACCAGTGAGCCTTTGGAGCTCCAAACACCAAAACACTTCACACTCCAAATGTATTTAAATATATGCTGTGCTTGTGCTCTCCTCTGTCGAATTTAGTAATTCCTCAATTGAGCAGGATGTAAAGCATACAATTTAGAACATGGGGTACAAAGAAACTACTGTATAGGTAAATAACCCATATTCACTAAATGCAGTACTTTCTATTTACCCCACCCCATCATTATTCCATGTGATTAAAACTCATAATTTGGTGGTATTTTAAAAACATGAGTATTAAAATACCACATGATCTTCGACCAGATTAATAATGATGGCTGAAGCAAAAGCAGAGAAAAGTCTGGTGACTTAAGGTCAGTCAGTCTAGTCTATGGGTTGCATTTAAGGCCTAAGGAGAAATCCCCTTCACCTAAAAACCACATGTAAACAGTGCCACAAAACGGCTGTGCTTTTGTCTTCCTGGCACATGTGTGGCAAGCATTGAACACTGCCACCCAAAGAATGGGTCTGCATTTGCTTTCCTTTCATTTGAATCATAAGAAAATTAACTGCATTCAGAACGGCTCTAAATTTGCTGTTCTGTCATCTGAAAACCAAAGTTGCGCACAGCATTCAAGATGGTCCTGCATGTGTTCTTTCTTTCATCTGAAATACCACAAAGTTATGAGCTGCATTGAAAACCAGCCCTGCATGCTTTATTCCATCTGAATGCCAAAAAGTTAGGCAATACATCCCAAAAACAGCACTGTCTTACTGATAAATCACATGAGGGGCAAAGATTTCTACATTTCAGCCCGACACAGCTTTTGTTTCCCTTTGATGTGAACCACTGTGCTCAAAACATTGTAAATGAAAGAAACAGCATGGTTTTCCCTCTTTATTCTGTGTCCAATCAGACATCCCAGTGCAGGACCCCTCTGTGTCCATGAACCAACAGTACATGCAAACCCACTCCAAACCGACAGAATCGCATGCGAAACTTTAAATGAAATACAATTGTCCGAGTGTGAAGAAAATCAAGAAAAATTATGTTTGAAAGCTAACGTGAAATGACAATTTTTGCTTGCACAGAAATGTCAGTGAATATGTGTGTTTGGGGGGTACTGGCAACATATTCTTCCCCACGGGACTTCAACTACCTTGAGAAACCAGTAAAACCAGTTTGACTCAGGCAGATAAAAAAACTCAATTGGAAGTCCTGCATCCCCAGGAAGTCACGCTTATAAGTGAACTATTTAGCAATGGCATGTGAGGTGGCCGAGACTGAGTATTCTCTGCCCTGCCAGACTGGCAGGCGGTACTGGAAGAGGCAACAAAGAATGCCAGTGTGGCTAGTGCATGACCAAGAAGTGCAATTTCCTCCAGCACCCACTCTGAACTGTGAAAGTTCAAAGGACATCATAAATGTCCTTTGTTGCAAGCTGAGCAAGGATGAGACAGTTTGCTGTGGGGGCTGCAGTACCGCCCCACATGTGACTGATCCTCCAGATTGACATTAAAGGACTTCTTCATTTAAGACATGTTTCCCAGCACTCTGAATAAGTAATCATTTTGTTGTGATGCTAGTTTTCCATGTGATTTTTCGGTGGATGTAAAGAGACCACGTGCATGTTTGTAGCACTTCGGGGACTGAAATGGCCAGGAAAGACGAGTTGCTGTCTGATTTATAATTGGGACAAATATAAAGCTAGGTGGGAAGATGGAAAGTGATGTTATGATCATGTGTAATCATTGGCAACATTTTAGCTTTATGCATTTCAAGATAAGGGCAAAAATGTGCCAAAGGGCTTTGCTACCTCACATTGAGTTAGCGGTTGGCTTGTCTAATTCCCTGCGACACACTGAAACCGCATATTCACTTCTTATGGCGGTGGCTATTATAAGTTTGGAGTTATGATACATACCTCCTTTTTGCTGAAAAGTGGACAAAAGAAACAAAAGTGTCACAAATACAAACAGACAAATGATGCTCTCTCCCGTGAACTAATAGGCCCAGGGGGCAGAGGGAGGAATGACAGACTGGCCTATCCCAGGATAGGAGTATTCCAGATTACTTCCCCCCAGATTGTAAAATGAATAATGTCATTTGGGCTATATAAGGGGGACACAGAGAGACACAAGGGATCCATCCCTCCACAGCAAGATACACAGATTCCATATGCAGACGTACACAAGAACCCAGGGGAGACAGGAGAGGAGGCAGCGGATCCCATCCAAGAGTGCAGTGACCAGATTCTTGCCTAGCTGACCCCATCCAGAAGAGCGCAGTGACTAGACCCTGGCCTAGTTGTCCAGAATCCCATCCAGGAGAGTGCAGTGATCAGACCCTGGCCTAGTTGTCCAGAATCCCATCCAGGAAAATGCAGTGACCAGATCCGTTGCCCGAGCTGTCCAGAGTGACCAGAGCCCTTGCTGGCTTTCCAGAATCCCAAACCCATGCTTACATTGTAAGTAGCAAATAACCTCAGTCCCAAATGGCATACCCCTCTCTTTTTTCTATCTTGCAACCCATTGAAAATCCCATTGAAAGTCCCCAAATTGCCAGTATATCTAATTCACCTTTCCATAGAAGAATCTGCATTAGCCAGTGTATATTAGCGTATTCCTTTGATAAATCTTTCAGTAGTCTGTACAAATCCTTAGCATTATTTTCAAGTAACTCAATTAATCCCCCTATAAAGAGATTCACGGTGTGAGTTGGTTGAAATTTGAAATTAACCACATTGTGCCAAGTGCCTTTCTTTAAAAATTATAGCCATTAAAGTATAGCCTCAACAGAATTAGTCTTTGTGTAACAGAATCCGAATTTGCCTGTGTATTGTGTGCCTTCCTACAAATTCCTAATTTGCATCTGTCGCATTGAAAAAGGCAAACCGTAGTCCCACTGAGAACAACCCATTTCTGTTAGAATCCTATCTGTAATGTGCCTCTGTTCCTTGTCCTTAAAAACGATTTCCAATTTTGACAGCTAAGCCTTTTCCGCAGCTGCCTCTCATCACAAGTCCTGTGCAAAAATGAATTTCCATTTTGCTGCATGTGTTTTTCTTTTGCATTTGTTTTCTGTCCCAAAAATCGATTTTCCTACCTTGTGTTCACGTTGTCCTGGAATGCTGAGTAGTAGTCTTTAGGCTTCCTTATCTTCTAAAGTGTAGCAACCTGAATTTCCTTTATTAGCTGTCCCATCGCAGCTGTAAACTACTGTGCGAGTAATAAGCAAATCCGATTTTGCCGTTTTGCTCCTAAATCAGGTTTTCATTTTCTTTTCTGACTTCCCATCTTGAGATGGTGGGCTATATTCCAAATTCAATTTTTTCTCTCTTTATCTTTACTCCTTGCCACTACCTTGCATCCAAAGAGAATGAAGCTAGTTGATGTTTGAGTTGTGAGTGTTGCAGGGGGAGAGCTTAACTTTAATGCTATCAATTGCTCTAACATCATTTTTCCTGTATGCCCTTAAAGATTCATGAGGATTGCGGGGATTTTGAACAGTGTTGGGGAATCTTTGCATTTGTATTGCCACAACATTGGTGGCTGCTGTCAAATCGTTTGTTTTTGCTTTTATTTTAATTAAACCATAGAATTAATAAATATCTTCTTGATACAGACCGGCCTGGTTCCTAGTCCATTGGGATACAGGGTCTTTGTAAAGGTGGGTGCGAGATGGGTTGGGGGCCTACTCAAATAAAAGAACCCATGGTTGATTAAAGATAGAAAGCATTTTTGTTGTGCGCCACATTCATTGTCAGGGGAAGGAGTCTCTTGCTGGAGTGGGCCGTGTTATAAAACTGTTACAAGTCAGCTCTACCCCAAAAGGTAAGAAACTCTATGGAATTGTTTGATAAAGGAAAATGATTACGTTGTATACGAGGTGGTTCATGCTTGATCAATCTTCTTCTTACATCAATGAATATGATTTTTTTATGGGGGGACCAAGTCCCCCATTCCTCACTTACACACCCCATACACTTCCACTAGACTACCCAGAAATCCAATTAAAACTCTACCCATACTCCACACGCCCCTAAAAAATACAGTGAAAAAAGCAGTAAAACGGCTGAATCCGTTCTGAAGGTACGGCTAATAAAGCCGGATTCCACAGCTATTATCATCATTCGCATACTTCAATGGCAACAAGATTATTTTTTACATTTTTTGTTTTTGGAAAGGACACTTGCACAAACACCTATTCATAAATGAATTTGTGACCGAGGAAACATGGTGACCGACCAGGCAAAGGCAAGGGTGCTCAATGACGCGGCCCTATTCATTTTCCATGGGCGCCATGCTGGGTGAGTGGGTTGCTCAGAGATGGTGGTTACAGGCGCTGGGTTCTAGGAGGTGGCAGAGGAGCGAGGGAAGCGGATGGTGAAAGGGTGAGTGATGGGAAAAGGGAACCCCTCCCAGTCAAAGAGCACATGTGTTGCATCAGCAAATAACGCCTGCGGTCTAGGACTCGATGGCTGCAATACCTGCCCAGGGTACAAATCTAAATCAATTCTAGAACTAGGGCCATCATAGGAATCAGGGAGCAGAGCTCAGGGATATAATATGCATAGTATCACTTTTACAGCAAGGGTAATGGATGCATCCGTCTACGGCGCACTTTTCCTCTACGGTGCACTTTTGTCAGTCAGCAGTTGGGCTTACTGGTACATGTTTTTGTGGGTTGTCCTGTCTTGGGTGCGATATGCTGGTCCCACAGTGTGGCATGCCAGGTTTGCAGTGAAAGTATCTTGTCATGTGTGAGGTTATGTTGTCTCAGTCTTGCAATGGATGTCACCTTGCACTATTCTACTGATGTGTTCAGTTTGTGTCAGGTGCATTTCGTACAAGTCCTGCAGTATGGGTTACTATTCAGTTTGGCAGTGGTAATGTCCTCTCTGAGGTACCCTTTCTTTGGACCTGCAATGGTAATTAGCTGCCTGAATTGTACTGGCAGCGTATTACTTGTGCGAGACAGGCTGTTCCCAGGCCTGCAGCAAGGACCACATTTCAATACTGCAGTGGTGGTCTCTCTCCCATTTAAGGCGAAGGTGCCTCACTCCTGCAGGGATAGTAAAATGTCAGCGGCCCTCTAGTAAGGACGGACATGGTGAGGTTGCTGTTGCTACCTTGTTCAGAGGGGAAGTGCTATCCTTTCAGTGCTGCACCGTCTTGTGGTCAGGACTAGACTGATATGCAAAGATATATTTCTCCTCTAATAAGGTGCTGCGGGCTCAAATGTGATTGTAGGCCGTCCTAGGTAGACACCTTCCCACAGAACAAGCTATTTAACTCTCGTTCACCCTCAAGACACTCTGAAAGACACCCAGCCAAAGTGTGAATTCAAGAATATCAAGTTGTGAAAATATACCTAGAAGCACTCATACAGTCAATTATCTCTTTCAATCAGTTGTATCAGTTAAGTGTCACCATGTCCTGCTACTAGCAATGCCACAATGTCCATTTAGACAGATCATTTGCTTTGACACAAAATTGTATGTCAATCAACAAATATACATAGATATTAATTATTAGGGATTACTATGAATGGCAATTATATATACATATAATAAAAGTACATCTATTCGGCAGATAACCCTTTTAGTGAGAATATTCAAACATGGGTCTGCTATATTGATGATGTGCTTGTAATTTTTCAAGGGAAAGAATCCATGCTGCTACACTTTTTGGCAAGGCTAAATTGCCTGAATAGGCACTTAACACGACCGTATTTCATAAAACCACAGTCAGGAATGCATTACTGCTTTACAAAAGTTATAACCCCCAAGATCTTCGTGATAATTTACTATTCGGACAGTACCAACCATGCAGAAGTAATTGCTCTTGTTGGGAAGAATATATGGCACAAGCACAACAATTAACAACACGACTCATTTCACATGGATACTGTAAAAAAACTTCTAAAACGGGCCTAAAAACATCCCATGAGAAATTATGTTACAACAAAACCAACAAACAAATAACTAACAGGATATGACTAGAGCATTGTTGAGTTATTCACCCTTGCTGAATAAAATCAAAAGAGAAATTTAAAAACTGTGCCCCTCCTTAATGTGGGGACCAGATCCACGAACCAAGATTAGCCATAAAAGACAAAGAAACCTACAAGATGTTCTAGTTCACTCTACAGGGCCAGATGACCAATCCAGACTCAGGTCCTTCTTATAGGCCAAAGGACATAGACCTTGCGGCTCTGGTTCCGTTTGTGAACAAACTTGCAGGAGTCAAACAGTTGATATAGGCAGGAAAACACCATGGATACAAAAAAGTCACAAACTGTAATTCGAACAATACAATTTATCTCATCGCTTGTCCACGTGGTCTTAAGACATTAAGAAAGAGGTGGAATGACCTCAGGTACAGGGTTCACTCAGTGCTGGCACACAACTGCATTGATACAGCAGCCAAAGGAAGAGGCATAGCTGAGCACCCTCAACCTCACCCCATAAGAGTAGACCACTCCATCTGCACATGGCTGGTCTAGAAGGTATTGTTGCGGCCAAGGCAGAGCTGGCAGCCAAGCATACCCCAGTAATTAGATGATTGACCCTTGGTTAGCTACAACCCATGTACAATGGGAAGCCATATACTGCCTATAATCCTGCAGATGCTTTGTCAATGAACGTACATGTGCAAAAGGTCACAACCAACACAGCAGCACCAGAAATGTCTGCTCAGGGAAGGTCAGACCATACACTAGGACAATCAGCAGGCAAATAATTTAACAAATGTTCCAAAGCAGTATTATGCATGGGGTGTCATTTGACACTGAGTGTCCGTGAGGTCCCCTATACCACCGCAGCATCCACATCTCGACTCTCTCACTCTGACAGCTATATGCTATTCAACTTACTTCATGCCATAATACCACCACAAGGCCAATGCAAGATGAAACGTAACACAGATCAATCATGGTGACCAACATGACACGTACTCCCAAACCTCATTGCTCCAGCATTCCCAAGACTCACATGTGGCCTGCAGACTGACCATGTGCATTGTGTAGAGAGCGAGCATGTTCCAGTAAAAAAGGTTCCCTGATTCAATGCAACATCATACCAAAGCAGCAACATAAACGTCATTGGGTGCATGCCAGTCACAGTCCCCCCATGTGTTATTTGAATGCCCTTTAACCAAGAAAGTGACCTTTGGCCACTAACAAGGAGTCAGACCGTATTGAATCATCATTCATTTACATGTCAAGTGCCAATATGCCACATCTCTCGCAACAAGCACTGAAGACAGGCCAGCTGTGGAAAAGGGGCAAAGCACATCCTTTACCACATCATCTTCTACCTCTGCCACAGTAGCCTCCTCTGCCCACTCATAAAAGTGCTTAGTGCTTGGATCTGAAACTTGCTAGGACTCATCAGGTAAGTCTGGTACATCCATCTCCTTCCCTCGCCCACGTTTGTGTCCACACAGCCTATGGACATACTGACAACCAGTCCCATACCCACCTCAGGCTTCATGGACACTTGCACAATCCACCACAGACTTACCTGATGAGTCCTAGCAAGTTTCAGATCCAAGCACTAAGCACTTTTATGAGTGGGCAGAGGAGGCTACTGTGGCAGAGGTAGAAGATGATGTGGTAAAGGATGTGCTTTGCCCCTTTTCCACAGCTGGCCTGTCTTCAGTGCTTGTTGCGAGAGATGTGGCATATTGGCACTTGACATGTAAACGAATGATGATTCAATACGGTCTGACTCCTTGTTAGTGGCCAAAGGTCACTTTCTTGGTTAAAGGGCATTAAAATTACACATGGGAATGTGGCAGGCATGCACCCAATGACGTTCATGTTGCTGCTTTGGTATGATGTTGCCTAGAACAGGGAACCTTATCACAGTAACCACCACCACTGCAGCTGTTCATTTAATAGCCACCACTAACACTGCCTTCCCACCACCACTGCAGCCATTTATGGGACAGAGGCCACTACCACAGCCATCACTACTACTACTGCCACTCCTCATGTGACAGATATTCAGACCACTACTGTGCACAAAACTACCTCAAGCTCAGCACAGTCTGCACCTGTTTTTGCCATCATGCCATGTGCAATACTTATATCCATCATGGACACTCACCTGCCGGACTCCTCTTCCCATCCTTTCCCCTTTCCACACCACTACCTCACCCTTCTCCAGTGGATGTGAACTGCACTAGCACCTTCATCAGGACTCGGACTCTGGCACCGATGATGATGATGGCACAGCAATGCATGGCATGCATGCATCAGGTAAGGAGCAGACATGGAACCTTCCATCAATGGTACCACAGTATACAGACAATATGGAAGAGACTGTATAAGATTGAGCAGCACCAGGAGTGCATGGAGAGGACTGCTTCAGAACAACTGTGCCATTCTCAGGCTATAAGGGTTGCTGTGTAGACTTGATCAAGGCAGGTGGCCAGTGCCATGGAGGGACAGAGTAGAAGGACTGAAGATGGCACTGCTGCCATCCTCCTGGTAGGGCAGAGGATGTGGGAACTGCCAGAGGCCATGTCAGACAGCAATTAAACAGTAGTGAGAGCTATTAGGCTAACACTCCAGCATATCTTCGGCTGAAATATACAACTTGTTTAAAATGGAAGATTTTAATGTCTGGGCTGATGATTTATCAGACCATCAAAACTCTAAATTGACTTCACTGTTGGCAGACATTTATTTACTACAATATGTGCAGGAATAGCTGATATAGCTAAGGTTCATACCTGCTTAATGTTGGTTTGCTCAGACCATTTTTTAATACCTTTTACGGTATTTGGCAAGCACGTTTTGAAACCTGGCAGATCACTAATCCAACCATGTCGAAATTGGAAACGGGTGCACTTATCTGTGTTACCTTCCTGAATTGTGAGTTATCCGCCTCTCTAAACACTGCCCTTGATCCCTGACTGCCTTGTACGAGGCCTTTACATTGGTGGCTGATGGGGTGGCGCTGTTATGGATAGAAACAGAACCTTGGAAGCACTCAGCACCTTGGTCTACAGCCTCTTTGCAGTCTCTTAAACTGTGACATGGGCAAAAGGAGTGCATCTGGCGCTCAAATATTAATCGGAAGACAGAACTGCCTTAAATATCAGCCACCTTAAATACAATCAGGCTATTAAAGAGGCTAAAACTGGGTACTTTACCAATCGCATTTCTAGGGCTTCAAATAGACCCAAAGAAGGATTTGCAATGGAAAGGGAGTTATCGTCTTCCAGCATCATTTCTACCTCGATCGCCTGTTCTCAAGCCCTCTGTGATTCTCTGTCTGGGTTTTTTACTCAGAAGATTGTTGACATCAGGAAAACTATCTCGGCTTCTGAATGAGAAGCAAGAACTAATTGTATTTACGGTAGACCAAATTTCCAGCATAAAAGAGCAGACTTTTTGGTATTTCCTGAAACTACTGTAAGCCAGCTTCTTACAACAACTACAATCATGTTTCCTCTGGACCCTACTACTCTGGAAGTGATTTAAAAAAATCATTGTAGATCTAGTACCAAGCATGACAGAAGCTGTATATTTTTCTTTTGTACATGGCACTATTCCAAAAAAAAAAAAAAAATGTAGTATGCACTGGTGACAAGAAAGAAGCCGACCCTGGATCCTGAACTTCCCTCTAATTATCGCCCCATCTCATTTCTCATGTTTTTTTTAAAATAAAAGTGTTAGAGGCTTTAGTTACACCTCAACTTAGAAATGTATTGGAGGGTGCTTGGATCCTGGATCCATTTCAATCGGGCTTCCACCCCTCTATGGGCATGGCGTCAGTACCTGTTTTTGTCATTGATGACTTGACTAGGATGAGGGACCAAGGTGGAGTGGGTCTTTTGATTCTGCTGGACTTATCACACCATTCTGTGTCATGGTCTACAGGAAGTTGGGATCTCAGTAACAGTATTAAACTGGTTTAGGTCCTTTCTCGCGGACCATACCCAAACACTCCCCCCCTAAAGGTCATCACCATTTACTCTCAACTGCAGGGTTCCACAGGGTTGCGTCATTTCTCCTTTGATATTTAATATTTATGTTCACCCTCTCAATCCAGGTAGCCATACATACAGTAATTAACACAGCTAGAATGTAGCTTCTGTATTGTTTTTAGGAGAATGAATAATGTAGCCTTTGTTTGAACCCAGACAAATTTAGAATGTAGCCTCGTTGAGGACTCTAGATGAACCAAAATGTAGCAATGCCTTTGAATCTAAGAGTATGTTGTGTAATGAATCCTGCAGGGACGCTGTATTTGTCTTCTTCTAGGGACGAAATAGCAGCAATGACAAAATATGTAATGGCTTGTCAGAAAAAAATATTTAACTTCCCCAGTTGAATATCTTAATGTGGGTCAAAACATTAATGACCACTTTTGCATTGGAAGAAATGAATCCACTTTTAAAGTCATAGAGATTCATAAGGCTGGAGGCTCTCCTGACTCCCAAATGAATTGTAAAGATAAGCTTGTAAATAATACTAATTCAGACTCTGAAGATCTTTATTTCTCTGTAAAGTCGAATCTTTGAATTAATCCTTATGATATTCCTTTAAGGAATATAAGTAAGGAAAGAAACAAACATGAGATTATAATTCCCACAAGAAAAGCAGATTTTTGCATTATGGACTCCAAGTCCCATAATCCCCGAAGTACTGGGACGAATAAGTGGGTGGAAGAGGCAGGAAACTGCAAAGTGCAGCTTGTTAATGGAAATGATCCACACTTGAGGGAGACTGGGAGACTTAAAAGGCCTCCTGAGGTGCAGGTCATTAGTAAGAAGAAGGAGCAGAGCAATAGTCATAGGTGGAGGAGTTGTGAACTCTCCACGTTGCAGCAGAAACAGAATCTGGGGGAGGAAGAAGACGCCAGCACCACTGTCGATTGTCGAGCAGTTGCCGGTCCTGAGAGGGTCTTTACCTCCAGAAGCCTTAATTGTAGAGGTCCAGCAGCAGGGAGATTCGGAGAGGGAAGCTTTCACCCTGGAGACTTGAATTGGAGGGGCAGTGCAGCAGGAAGTGAAAGTTTAGAAAGCTTTCCCCACAGAAAGAGTGTCTCTGGTGGCAGGCGAGCACTGGAGATCGTTTGGAGCAGAGAAAGCTCTGTGTGCGAGTGGCACCCACCGTAGAAGACTGAAAGCAGCCTGTTGCCAGACCGCAAAAAGCAGCTAAGGCAGAAGACCTGGAAGCAGTGAAGCGAGCGGACGCACACGCCAGTTCTGGTGAGTTCACCAAAATATTGCGACACCGGAGCGCTCCATAAATGCCTGCTTGCTCAGACCAGGTGCTTTAACATAAGAAACAACACGCATAGAGGGAAATACAAGAAGAAAAGTACTTTTGAATACCGAACTAACAGAGCAGATAAATCAGTATTTAGTAAACCAAACTGACTTTGAAAGGAGCAAGTGGAATGATAAAAGCTTGATTATCATACCAAAGGGCTATGATTATATGCATGCGGATCAATTTGAAAGCCAACAACAAGATGGGCAATAGTTCAAGAACCTGATACAAACTACGATTGCCAAAGCCAAAAGAGAGTTATAACAAGGCAAATTAAAATAAAAAATCATTGGCAAAGTCAAGACAGGGCAAATGAGAATCCAAATCTTTGTGAAACGTATTGCCCATGTTTGAAGAAGCTCATAAAGGAATTGGCTTGATCCCACATTTCCAAAGCCAAATATGAGTCAGAGGGAGACAGAATTATGGTCAGCATTTGGTAACGAAAGAATTGGGGAAACAAAAGTGGCAATAAGGTTGCCCTTGTGCTAAGTTATATTCAGAAGGAGTGGAGCATAACTGGCAGAGAGTTCGGAAATCACAAGTGTATAAGAAACAACAACAGTGTGTTTCTTGTTTTCCCAGGAGTAATACTTGAGTTGAAGTTGTAAAGAGGAAGTGGAGAAACAAGAGGGTCAAGAAGGCTGCCCTTCTGGTAATGGATATTCGGAAGGAGTGGAGCATAACTTGCAGAGTGTGTGAAAATCACAAGTGTATAATAAATAGCAACAATGTGACTTGTTTTCCCTGAAGAAATTCTTAAATGTAGTGTTGTGAAGCAAGAGACATTTTAATTTATTTATTTAGCATTTTTAAGGCGCTTTATTCTAAAGAATTGTGTTTCAAAGTGCCACAAGGCTAAATGGCAAGGGAACATGGGAAATAATAACAGTGGCAAAAACAGTAATATTCATTGTGGGTCCTACTAGGACTTGTGGCATTCAGCCGTGCAATTGCATTGGGGGAAGATGCAGGGAAGGGGGTGGAAGGAGGAACAGAGGGGTGGACATGTGCTGGAGGAGGGCCCAGGAGGGAAGCGCTAAGGGGGGCCAATGAGAACGACCTCAGGCTAAGTGCTAGTACAGGCGGCTCTCAAGGGTGGTATGTTGAGCCATCAGGCAGGAGCCCAAAGGGCAGTGCAGTTGGTGGGAGGGGTGCTGGTAATGACTGGAAGGAAGGGCCTGGGACCCTGTGAGATTAATAAGTAACAAGCCACCGGTCACAACGGCAGTGGGATGATAAGCAGGGAAGGGAGAGAGGTAGAGAAGAGCAGAGTTTTGAGCAGTTACCTGAACTTAAGAGGTCCGGCTCAAGTCTGAGAGGGGCAGGGAGGCTGTTCCAAAGGGATGCTCCAACTGAGGAGAGAGTCCTGGCCCCCACTCTCTGCTTGGAGAAGCGTTTGACTGTCAGAGAGTTGGAATTAGAGGAGCATAGAGCTCTAGCAGAGGAGTATTTAGGGAGGGAAAGTTGGAGATAGCAGGGTCCCAAGCCCCAGAAGGCCTTGTGGATGATGCAGAGGGTCTTGAATTTGATCCTTGCAGCCACCGGGAGCCAGTGGAGATATTTTAGGGCTGGAGAGATGCGGTCCGTGGGCTTGAGGCAAAGGATAAGTCTTGCAGCCCTATTCTGGATTAGCTGGATGGGGTGAAGGGAGGAAAGAGGGTGATTGAGAAAGAGGCTGTTGCAGTAGTCCGGCCGAGAGAGAACCAGGGCTCTGCAGACAGTGAGCTTCTGGGGGAAGATGAGAATATGGAGAATACCTCTGAGGACGTACAGCTGGAAATGTGTCTTCTTGGCAAGGTCTGTGATGTGTGGAGAGAAGGAGAGCGTGGAGTTGAAGATGACCCCAAGGTTTTTGCCTCACAAGAGGGTGAGGGCAGAGGGCCCAAGGAGGGAGGCCAGAGTGAGAGAGGAAAATCAGGAGCAGGGGCCCTAATGAGAAGGTTCTCAGTCTTACTGGCATTAAGGCAGAGATCGTTAGAGGCGCAACATGCCTGAATAGCGTGTAGACAATCAGGGATGAGCGAGCAGGGAATCCGACAGTAGCCTGAAAGAGAGCAGCGTGTCATCTGTGTAACACCGAAAGTTAGAGTAAAAGGTAGAGATCACGGGGGCCAAAGTGGCCAGATAGACATTGAAGAGCCACAGCGAGAGGATATTGCCCCAGGGAACACCACATGTGGAAAGAAAACACCCAAGCTGAAACTGGGATGGTCGGTCCAGGAGGTAAGAGGTCAGCCACGCCACAGCCCGATCTGTGATGCCCAGGGTCTCTCAGAGATGAGTAATCAGGATTTTGTGGTTGACCGTGTCAAATGCAGAGGAAACGTTGAGGATAATAAAGACAGAGGGAGAGCTAGAGTCAATGTTAGAGAGCAGATCTTCATGGATGTTCAGGAGTGCATTTTCCGTGCCTCTGGCTGCTCTGAAGCCAGACTGATGGTCATGTAGACAACCAACAGATTCAGTATGGAGGGTTGGATGGGAGATAGCCAACTTCTCCAGGAGTTTGCCCAGGAAAGGAGTGATAGAGATCAGCTGAAGGTTTTCCGGAATGGAGGTGTCGACAGAAGGCTTTTTAGTAGAGGGTGGACAAGAGAGTGCTTTAGAAGAGAGGGGAAAGATCCAGTGGTGAAGGAGTGATTACAGAAATCGGCCAAGACTGAAGTGAGAGAACCAATGTTATCCTAAATGGTTCTGGAGGAACAGGGGGGTCACCTGTTTGGATGAGACTTTCATAGACCAGACTTGTCTGGAAACATCATAAGCTGTTACAGGAAAGGTGGAGAGGAGTGGGGTGGCAAAGGAGGGCCTGAGAGAGGTAGAGGTAGAGATGAAAGGAGGAGGAGAGTTTGGACAGGATGTCCCTGGTTTTAGTGGTGAAATGAGAAGCCAGATCCGTGCATAGGGCCTGGGTAGTTGTAGAAGAGGTAGATACTGCAGTAGGATTGGCCAGCTGCTTGCAGATTTTGAAATGTTCAGCCGTGTTGTTGGAGACAGCAGAGATGCAGGCTTGAGTATGGACCCTCTTCTTAGAGAAGATGGAGTGTCTGTATTTCCTTTGGAGCAGGCGGCAGGCCAGTTTGTCAGAGGGTGCACCCAAAGCTCCCCACTTCCATTCAGCTACTCTGCACTTGCATTTCGAAGTGGCCAGATCAGAGTCATACCAAGAGTTGCACTTGGTGGCAGGATTCAGGCAGATCCTTATGACAGGGACAAGGTTATCCAGAGTGTTAGAGATATAAAGGTGAGGGTTGGAAAGGGCTGTGTCAGAATGGGAGTCAGCCGCAGGAGTAGGTGGGGGAGAGAAAGTGGAGGCAAAGATGGCCACTGACACTCGCTTAATAGGTCGAATGACCGCGAAGGAAGATGGAAGTGCTGGGTGGGCCTTTGCCAAGGGAACAGGAAGCTTCAAGTTAGAAAAAAGTGTTCAGTCCAGGAGAAAGGAGTAGTCCGAGGATTAGAGAGGGGGATGTCTGAAGAGATGAGAGCATCCAAGGTGTGTCCGGCAGAGTGAGTCTGACCAGAGGATAGAATGGAGAGGGAAAGAGTCACATAGTTTCGGAAAAGCCCAGAGGAGACTGGAGAGTCCAGATGGATGTTGAGATCTCCAAGAAGGAGAATCTGGAGGTAGAGGAAAAGAGAGAGGAATTTCTCTGACCCAGTGAGTGAAACTATGTGAGGATTGGATCGCCAGAGAATTTGATTCCCATCTAAAAATTAAGAAACAGCACAAATGGGGGGGCGCTGTTGAGCGCCGAACTAGATGGCCACCTGAGACTCGAGCTCCGTGCCAAGCAGATCGCAAGATCCTTATTTGGCACATCTGCGACCATAGCCCGGATTCCTGAGATCACGATTCCTGAGCTGGTGACTCAGGGACCATTTGGGCCAAATCCCGATGAGAAACGTTGCGGGGGACCCTGCGAACGGGCACCGCGGGCCCCATCCCCCATCTCTGACACGCACATACGAGCCAAAAACCCTGGGCCGGAGGAGAGGCGGGGATACCTATATGAGATGCCCGGGACCCTGCGTCGCCCCTGCTGAGGCCGACGTGCCTCCAAGGCATTGAATGGAGGTGGGGATCGGGCGCTGGCGGTGCGCGCACTGAGGCTGGGCACGGCATCCGCAGCGAGACGTGGCCGCTGGACTGGTGCGGCTGGGACGCGTCGTGGTCCTTGGGCGCTAGGATACGGGGAGGCGGCTCCCCCTACATTGGCCTTACCCAACCTCCCCTCCTGGAGACAGCATTTTGTCAAGGGGATGTTCCGGTGTGGGCCCCCCCCCACCATCAGCGAGACTGCAGCACACAGGGTGGAGCGGCGGCACACCAGCTAACACCAGGTGCCGCGCTCCCCTGTCAATGCATATCTGTCGACCGGAGCATTGCGGCCAGAAGGTACATGGTGGTGGTGGGCCCCATGCGCAGCTCCTTGGACATCCCACCCTACTGGGCCCCGTCGACGACTCGCCTGTAGCCCTGGACCTCGTGGAGGGCTGGTGACGCTGGGCTCCATTGTCCCGGGCCTGTTGCTCTATGGTACTCGGGGCCCTGCCCTGGCTCCGTTCTTCCTCCTCTTAGGATGCCTGATTCTGCTTCCCCCGGTGTTGTTTGGACCATACTGCCAACCTTTCACATCAAGCCTGGGGGGGGGGCCTGGACCCTGGAGAAGCCATTGTGGCCCCCTGCCTCATATTCACCCTATTTTGGTTTATTACTGATATCACGAGGTGGAGGGACTGGCGTCCTCACCCACTCTGCTAATACAACAAACAACTTGCACATGTACTTCTGATTTCCACAAGAGCAAGGTGAAGGACGCAACATCTACTCTCTCCGTGAATTACAGGGGGTGCCCCTACCTGCGCATAGGGGGACTTGGACTCCCCCACTGGCTCCTCTGCTGCAGGCCAGATACTCCGTGGGACAATTGCCCACAGACTGCAGGGGTGACCTCTACCACCCGATCCTTTGGACAGGAACACGCTCCCTGGACCCCCTGACTTCCCTAGCTGATCCTTTGGGTCCCCCCTCCTGGGGAGCAGTGCCCAAGTGGGGTGACCCACCACCTCAACCAGTTGCATATTCTCGGAGGCCCCGTTCACCTCACAGGGACGTATACAACACCCGGTCGTTGGCCTGAGCGACCGCCTGCGGAGGAGGCGTGCGGCTTGGATCCCTGGGGGGCTATATCCCACTGGTCCCCCTCCTGCGCTCCCTGGGGTGCCATTGGCTTTCCTTCACCTCTCCTGCTCCTCACCATCGTCACAATGACTAAAGGGGCTGGGAAAAATCAGAGATCCATAAATATGTTCACAAAGACTCCGGCGAGGTCGCCTGAAGTGGTCTCCGAGCAGACCCTGGCCACCTCTTCATCCCTTGATACATCGGAACCCCAGAATATGATGGATTTCATCCGTGAGGGCTTAACCGCACTTCACTCGAAGTTAGACGACATGAATGGCACCATATCATCCATTAAGGCTCATATTGAGAGGACCGACAGTCGAGTATCGGAGATCGAAACCAGGGTGAGCTCCGCCGAAGACGGTCTGGGGGCTCTGCGTTCAGAGGTCACGGCTCTGTCCAACCGCGTCCTTGAGGTGGAGAAAAAAAATGTGGATTTGGAATCCCGCTCGAGGCGTAATAACCTCTGCGTCATCGGGGTACCCGAGAATGGCGTTGTTGAGCCGATGGAGGACTATGTTGAACACACACTACTATCGCTCCTTGATTCACCGCAGCTCTCTCCACAGTTTGCTATTGAGCGGGCACACCAGGCCCTGACTCCGAGACCTAAGCCGGGCGCACCTCCACGACCCATTATAGCTCGGTGTTATGTTATAAAAAGTTTGGCGCTGGCAGCAAGGCTGGACCACAGGGCAATGTTGTGTTGTTGGGGCTGCAGGGCTGTTAAGTCGGCCCATTGGATATCAACATCCCGGCAATGTGAATGCCACAACCTCTTTGACGGAGAATAATTTGACCTTCATGAGCTGGAATGTGCGGGGACTGGGCAATTTTAAGAAAATGAGAACTTCAGCTCCAGGCCGAACGTCATGGGTGCAAGATTCTTTTTTTACAAGAGAAGCATGCCTGTTCTGAACAATGTATGAGGTTTGCTAAATCATGGGGCCCCCAGAGATACTTCACCAACTTCTCTACCCAAAGTCGTGGGGTTATGACTATTATTCACAAGAGTCTTAAATTTGCACTTATACCCTCAGAAATAGACCACCAGGGTAGATATGTTTTACTCCATGCCACACTCCAGAACAGGGAGGTGATCTTGTTAAACATTTATGGCCCCAACATAGATGACCCGGAGTTTTTTACGCACCTCACATCCCTTCTCGATGGCTTCCCTTTGGTTCCTATTCTCTGGGGAGGGGACTTCAACGCCATTTTCGATATAGACCTTGACAGTCCTGGGTACAGGCTCCGCCAACTCACCAAGGCGGCTTATGCCACACTGTCATCCCTTCCTCGCCTGGCCATGGTGGACACATGGAAACTCCTATACCCCGACTCCCGTGTCTACTCCTTTTACTCCTCAGTGCATGACTCCTACTCGTGAATCGATAGGTGGGTAATTTCTGATGTACTAATTAAAAATGTGATCCAGCTGACAATCCCTCCAAAGACCCTATCGGACCACTCGCCAGTAACCGTCACTATGGGTTGGGGACTGGATTCCGACCGTACCAGACGCTGGAGGATGAAACCCCTCTCTCTCCTTGACCCTGTGTTCAGCTCCGAGCTCGAGATGGCCATTGAGGAGTTCTTTGAGATAAATACAGGCTCGGTGTCCTCGCAGGCCACCCTATAGGAAGCCATCAAGGTGTATATTAGGGGCATAGCGCTATCCAAGGAGAGTGGCATTCTTAGAACAATCCGGAGGGACATCGCTGTAAGTGAGTCCAAACTAGCGAACCTGGAGGCCCAGTGTTCGCTGCGTTCAACCCCTGGGACCCTAGCGGCTATAGGAGTGGAGCTAGATGTATTTAGGTCCCTTGTGGATCGGGAACAAAAATTCTTAGATAGCCCCGGCCTGGCGAGGAGATACTGAGAGGGTGAACGCCCTGGCCGTTTCCTTGCTAGACTCATCCGCCGTGAGCTGGGTGCTCCACATATCCCCGGGATTGTAAGCCCCGATGGCTCCGTGGCTATCACATCACAGGCCATCAATTCTGAATTCTTTGATTTCTATGAAGCCCTGTACTCCAACTCGGACGAGGCCACAGAGGCAGAGGTCGACTCCTATCTCGATGCTCTCCCCCTAACGGCTCTCTCCCCTGAGACCGTTGGGTCCCTCGATTCCCCGCTCACCCCAGAGGAGTTTTCAGACTCCCTCTCCTCGGGGAAGACCCCTGGTTCCGATGGCATCCCGGCCGAATTCTATAAACGCTATAAATCTCTCCTACTCCCTCATTTAATAGCTCTCTGGGAAGAATCGGTGGAGGTGGGCATACTCCCTCCATCGCTTCGTGAAGCCACAATTACTGTATTGCTCAAACCTGATAAATCTCCCACACAGTGCAGTTCGTATCGCCCAGTCTCGCTCATAAATTGTGATGCCAAAATATATGCCAAAATGCTAGCGACCAGACTTGCCCCCAGTATGCCATCTATTATTCACCCGGACCAGGCGGGATTCATCCCAGGACGCTCCACCTCGCTGAACCTGAGACGACTTTTTAATATAATTAGCAGGATAAGTCCCAATGTGCAAGCAGTAGCCGCAAACCTCGACATGCAGAAAGTGTTTGATTCAGTTTCCTGAAAATACCTCTGGCGAGTGCTCGAGCACTGTAAATTTGGGCCTGCTTTCCACTCCTGGGTCAAGGTGCTTTACTCTGGCCCTGTGGCCAGAGTCCGCACGGAAGATCGGTGCTCCCCGTTCCTTAAAGTTGCTAGGGGGACGAGACAGGATTGTCCGTTCTCTCCCCTGATTTTCGCTATAGCGATGGAACCTTTTGCTGACATGCTACGACAACTCCACTCGCATAGAGGGCTCCGCACAGCAGGTCAGGCCGACATAGTGTCCCTGTTCGCTGATGATGCACTTCTTTTCGTACGTTCTCCCACCACTAATTTACCCCCGATACTAAAGGACGTATTCTACTTCGGTCGCATCTCAGGCCTCAAGGTAAACTGTGCAAAATCCACGCTCTTCCCACTCACAGAGTGCACCCTGCCTCCTCCCGACACCCTGGGCTTTGCGTGGGCCCAGACGAAATTCATTTACCTGGGGATAGAAATAACACGTTGATTCGAGTCGACCTTCGAGGAGAACTATCAAAACTATCTTGCGCACCTGGCGGTCAGGACCCTAGCATGGAGAAAATTGCCAATCTCCCTGGCAGGTAGGATAGGGATATTGAAAATGATAGTGCTGCCCCAATTACTTTATAGGTTCACCAACATCCCTCTATGGCCGGGCGAGAGCTTTTTCCAAGCATTGACTCGCACTGTCAACTCCTTCCTGTGGCACTCGGGCACGGTCAGACTTAAGCTAGGTACCTTTTCTACCCCTATGGCTGATGGCGGCTTCGGGGCCCCCGATTTCCTTAAATACTGGCTGGTCTCCCAAATCCAATACACATCCTACTGGTTTAATACAGCTGACCCTCCACCATATGTTAGACTCGAGAAATTAACAGTTAGCGACCGAGACATCCGTTCCCTGGTGATACAACCCGTCCCCTCGGCACAGGATACACAGGACCCGGTGGTTTGCACCTCTCTGGCATTAACGAAAACGTGGCGGCTGCTGGACACTCCCCACCCATTCCATGGCAATCTCCCACTATGGAACTTTCTCCCAGGGGTCCCACGTGTACTGCTACCAATAGTGCGCCGCTGGGCTGAGGCTGAATACGAGCTGCTTCATGACGTATTTGAACAGGGCAGCTTCGTTGAGTGGCTTGACCTACCACTGTCATTGAGGGGTGGTCTGAGTGCATGGCTCCAGTACTCATCTCTTCGTAAAACCCTCAAACAAAAATACCCCATGTTCCCGGCAATACCGCCGGATGATCTGGCCATTGAAGAACTGACCTCCCCCACACCTACCAGAGGGAAAATATCTAGGCTATACACTATGGTACAATCCAGAACTGTTCCGAAATTTACTGGGCTGAGGCGGGCGTGGGAGGAGGACGTCGGGGTAGAGGTAACGGATGAACGCTGGGTGCATACATGTGCTCGTATACATCGGGTGTCCTTTAACTCCCGCTTCAAACTAATTCAGTTAAAGGTATTGCATAGGTTTCATTATACCCCGAGCAGGTTGCATCGTATGCTCAGTGACCACTCCCCAAGATGCCCCAGGTGTGGCCAGGACGTTGCTGACTACATACACATGATCTGGTCTTGCCCCCGCCTTTCCCAATATTGGGGGACGGTGTTCTCAACCGTATCTGCTATACTTGACCAAACCATTGACCCCTCCCCAATGAAGTGCTTATTCCATGACTTCCCCGGGCTATCCCGGGACTCCAAGAAACTGGCCAGCCTTTGTATGCTCCTTGCGGTGCGAGCCATTCTGCTTTGTTGGTTACGCCCTGCACCTCCCACTCATCCTCAATGGCTCAGGGCGCTTACGTGGGCCTCAGACACTGAGGAAACCTGGTCCTACCTACAACACGCTCATTCGAGGCCCAGAGATGTATGGCTCCAATTCCGCTCCTATATGTCAGATTTAAATGCGACACTGGATACATCTTCTCCAACTAATACGCCTATTCGCATAGGCTCTCTATCCTGAGTTGAGGTTCCCCTCACCTTGCATTTATTCCGTTTGGGCGCTCGATGAAAATGCTCACACTAGATGCAGTAACTGTATGCCTGTATTGTTTCAACTGTACCTACCGTGTATTTGCCTTGTGTTATGTTTGCCTGTGTTTTGCTGTCAAGCTAAGTAATAAAAAAAAGTTAGAAAAAAAAAAGAAACAGCACAAATATATGTACAGGCCACGTTGGTTTTCTGCTAATCCTAAGAAGCTGCATGCTACCAATAAAGACTGTATACTCAAATGGAGAAGAAATTGCATACATTTGGACAAAAAAGCATCATTTCAACCCAAAATGGGCTACCATGCAGAAATCAGAAAATGCTAATCCTGCTTTTATTCATAATGCTCATTGCTTCCAACCGGCTAAGGCAATATTATTGTTGAATTTGGGAAACCCTCCTCTTTATCTGACCTCACAGTCCCTTACAAGACCTCCGCAACTCTCTGGCATCCAATTTCTAATTTCTCCCTGAAACAAATCACCATGGATTCACAGATAAAAGCAACATTCTTTTGTGGATTCAATTATATATATTAAAGAATATTGATATGTGCGCACACTGATTTCTATTACCCTTGCTATGCAATCTCATTTTGCAATACTGGGACAAAAAAACAGGCTGCATTTGGAATTAAAACTCTAATTTATTTAAATAAAACCGACCAAAAGGCGGTTCCCAAATGTTATGCTGTCGAAGTCACCCTAGTAAAATATATGTACATTTGTAGCTAGCTGGTTTACAGAAACAAGAATTGACCTGCTTAAATGCACTGCAACTTTTAAGTAGAAAACCTACCCCAATATTGACATTGTGGCCTATCGCAGTATGTTCAAATACTTCCCATAGCATTTACATAGATGTAATGTTCTATTCATTAACAATTTAAAACATGTTATATTCTTTTCTCCAATATCAAAAACAAGTATTGGTATCAGAGAAATGTTACCCAGAAAAATGTATTTGCTAGTGACTTCCTGTTAGCAATGTGTTGCATGTACAATGTGGCAGGATTGCTTTCCAGCATATTCATGTAGAAGAAATACAAGATCTATTAGGTTGCATCACAATGTACAGGCTTTAATTTAGAAAAGCTGTGCTGCCAGTTAATAACACACAGAATATTGATTTATCTACACTATGTATTTACCCAAGGTTATGATTTTCAGAAAGGATGACTATCAGCCCCAATTGGCTGGGATAATTTGAGTGTATCTAATTCAGGGTCCTCTCACTTAACATAATGTAATTGGTGAAATGTTACTGCTCATTTGAAATTTCATTAGTCTCTATGGAATGAAAGTGGTTCGGGTAAGCTCCCTTTCATCCCAATATTTCTTTTTAAATTACTAGGTTTTCACAGGTCACAATTTTTTAATCAATCCTAGAAATGTGGAAGTTATAGAAACTTTCATGAATTCAGTGTCAGACTAAACCTGTGAAAACTGCAGAGTTCAGTTATTTAGCTTTAAAAAAACTTTACACTTTCTGCATTGGGAAATACTATATTGTTTACATTGCACAGACAGCACAGAGATAGGCAATAAAATGCTATTTGTTCTTATATAAACATAATCTCCCTCAGCTTTGAATACAGTGAAAGCAGGATACATTTCACCCTAACAAGCTATATTTCAATTATTTTGGTGATAATGTATTAGCCAGTACACGCTGTGCACAGGGAAATGCAATGTGTTTAACAATAAATCAGATTTGTTTTGGCTTTCAATATATTGAGAAATCAATATTGCATTTTACATACATATGTTAAAGAATTCTATTTGGAATGAGCCTTCCCACCACCACCACCCCCAGTGGCATTCTTACCCAGTCCACCACCCATGAGACTTAGCAGAGAAATTGTTCTAGATGCCCTATCTCTAATTATTTGGGGAATTGCAATACTCCCTTTTGAATAATTCTTTAAGGCGCAGAATCAGCAATGACCTTTTACGAGTGTCCAGGCAATTCACAGAGAGCTAGCACCTTCTGTTCTGTAATCAACCCCTGGGAAACCGTGTCTGTCTCAAGTAAAATATGCTTCATGCTTCCTTGGAAAGGCCTAAATATTTACAGATATTATCTGATCCCAGCACTATGCCATTTGGGAAAGTGATTCCCTTTTGGCAGCTTTCATCATCCTATCTCTTCTCTCCCACTTCCTGTGTGTTTCACTTTATATATTGCCTAATTGTCGTACAGTGTGAAAGTGACAAAGGCACTTTTTGATTGGTCAAGTATTTCTTGCTTAACCGGCTGACACACGCAGAGAATACACCCCTTCATAAATGGGTCATATTTCTGTACAAGTGACAGGATGTATCTGGACACTCTTGACACAGAATCATATTTAATTCCATATCTCATCATAGCAACAGGACACTTCAATGAAATATGGAGTTCTAAACTTTCATGATGCTCACTAATTAAGGAACACCCAACCTGAGTGTGTGCAATGAAATATGACTGAATTATTAATATATATTTATCAACTATTGCCAATTATTACTATATCGTGGTCAGTCTGTAATCGAAGAGGAGACTCTCAAGGTTTCAGAATATCTTTTTTTGGCTCAAAGCCATATCATTGTGGAGTTATGTCAAAACTTGTGTTTAAAGGCCCCAAATAATGCTCCTTTTAAATAGGCTTAATTGTACACATAGAAACCTCATAGTAGCATAATGAGGCATGTGAGCAGCTCTCAGAGGCAACTTTCTAAAACCATCTGTCAATAATAAAAAAGGTTAACTGACTGGAATTGGTAATTTGAGTTTCTATTAGTACAAGAGCTTATTGGTTTTATGGGGAGAGCTAATGTCAAGAGGTGAAACTTTAAATGCATTTTTGCTTTTGGTGAAGTGAACATTTTCAGGCCTCTATACCATGTGGCCAACTAAGATTTTTATCAGCTGAGAGCCGATTGATTTGGCTAGAGTGGAATGCAAAGATGTGTCTTGTTAAGATTATGTTTCTTGAGATGAGCCCATGTGGATGGGGCAACTCAATAACCACAGGGCTGTAGTTACAGAATTCCTTTATAGTGTCGGGATCACAGTACTTGATTGTTGCAAGATAAATATGTCTAATCTCCTTAAGACTTCCTCCATCAGAAACATACACAGGGCTAATCGGGGCTAATCAGAAATGTGTACGTTGTTAGGGTCCATGGAAGAATCAGCAAAACCAGCATTTGCAAAGCTACAATAGAACATCAATCTGGCAATGCAGGTTAAACAATAATGGATTCCCCTGTTTAAAGTATTTCATTTAAATATAACATTTAATACATTTACATAAACTTCTAAATGCTTTTATAAATACATCACTTTGATATTTTATATTATTTCACATGTTTCCAAAGAAATGCACTAAAAATTGGCTTGCCTTGTACAATAGGAT
Source organism: Ambystoma mexicanum (assembly GCF_040938575.1). Taxonomy (NCBI): domain Eukaryota; kingdom Metazoa; phylum Chordata; class Amphibia; order Caudata; family Ambystomatidae; genus Ambystoma; species Ambystoma mexicanum. The sequence goes on along the minus strand of NC_090929.1, from coordinate 988,088,675 downwards.
GCATCATTTAAAAACTCATGGCATTTTGCTATATGAAATCATAGGTGAATACATTCAGCTCTCTCTAAAAGCTTAACAGTGTTTTCACAGTAATATAAGAACAGGCACATGTTTGTCTTTGTCACACTCTGCTCCCCGCTATTTGTAGGGAATGGTGTTATATATTGTTCTATATGAAGAACTGCCCTGCATTTCACAGACCGCATAATTCCTATTTGCAGAATTCTGTAAAGTATAGTGTTCTAGCGGAAGGTAGCATTATTCCAGATGGAAGTGGAGATTTTAATTTTGGAAAAATGGATTTCAGCCAACAAATGTTCAGTTAACCTTACAGGTGAGTCTTTTCCTGGTATTTGAAGAGAAACACAAAACACTTAAATGAAGCAAGGCCACACTTCTCACTTTAGATTCAGCCACCATCTCTCTTTCTCACCTCTACATATAATAGACCTATGCATGTTGGTTTGCATTTAACATGTTCGGCTATTTCTGACAATAAACATCAGCAATGGCCATATGATGCTGTACTGGAATATGAAGGCAGTGCCCTACACATAATCACACTTAAGGGGGTGCCCCTGATATATCTGATGATATATGAAAATATGATCAAAAAGCATTATGAATTTAGGAACTTGGGACTCCTGAATAGATTAAATCATTTGCCAAAAATCGGTGCTGTTTCTTTTGATACGTAGTTTTTATTCATTTCAATTGATGGACTATTATGATATGGAATGGCCACCAAAATAATATAATACGTCTTATTTCTTAATTCATTAATTGATGGACCATGATGATTTGTTTATGTTTACATTGTAAAATGGCTTTTGGAATTGGACAGTTGATGATCCATGATGATTTATGGAATTATTACCAAGATAATGTAGCATAGCACTATAATGAATACATATTACTAAACCAGAACATACGAATTTATGGTCAAATTAAATGTAATAATATAGATGAAGCTTGCAAATCTGGAATAAATATAAGATGCAACATACTGAGATTAAGATAATTCAGAGCCAATACTAAAAAGGCTCTGATGCCCGTTTAAGGAGGCGGATTGTCACTATGAGGCTGCCATTAAAAACGGGCTGTCTGTGACTTGATGGCTGCAGAGAATTAGCACAGGTGGCAATCTCTAGCGATGAAGGAGACACTGATCTATTCTCAATCGTTCTACGTACATGTCTTGAAAGTATAATATATTAAACGTGTACATCTTGAATGACAAAAGTCGAAGCTCAATGCTATCTAACATACCGGGTCATACTAGGGAGCTTATTTCGTTAAATGTGTACATTTCATCGAGGGGACCTATACATTTGCACTTATGTGAAAACAGTTCCCCTCTGTGCATTTCTAGTCATTTGCATAACCAGGAGCAAAACAAACGTGCAAGTGCAAGCGTGATTGCAGGTACTCCTTTGTTTCTGAACTTCATAGTGCAACACGAGTGAAAGATGCCTGTCATCAGGGGCGTTGCTAGGGGGTGGCTAAGGAGGCTATAGCCCCTGATCTTTTGGTTGTAGCCCCAGATAGAATCTCAGGAGCTACAGCCAAAAGACTAGCAAGCCCCCAGTCCCAACAGTTCTGACATCAGCGTAGCCCCGGGTCTTTTCCAGACCTAGCAACTCCCCTGCCTGTCATGCATGCATGTAAGCAGTGTTTCAATGGATTCCTATTGAATCTGCCTGATTTTAGCCGGTGTAAAAAGCAGGTGGATTCCATTGGCACCCAAGGCTTTTAGGACAGCAGGAAAATGTGATTCTGGCATAAATGGTTATGCATTTGTGTGGCAGAGAAGACGGGGTGGCGGAAATTATATTTCCGATATGTGCGCCCTGGAAATGTGGAGTAGAGTAAAAAGCATGTGTAAAATTTTACGGACGCTTTTTACTGTACTCCACAAGGAACATGAGTGTGGTGGCGTCGGAAGAGGTGTCAGGAATGAGTGTACCACCACTTTACTGACACTATCCCCCACTACCAAATTCCAAGTTTGCTGTGAACGGGGAAGAGAAATCTCCAACATGTGGATGGAGATAGTCCCCTCAGCTGGCAGATACACATTGAGAATTCCTGCAGGTGGCATCACCACCCAAGATAATTCCTCTAAAGCCTGAATCGCATCCTATGGGACTAACACCACTTTACTACATCTCCTAGTTCATCCGCCAGAAGAAGGGGCGGTAACAGTAACTGAGTTTCCATGGAAAATACCCACATACTCCTTAGGTTACTCATATGTATAACAAAAGTAAAAATATAAAACTGAAAGTTTTTTTTTAACTCTACTCATAATGGTCCACTTACCCACATGCTGCTTTTCTCTGCCCTTTCTAAGCCTTTCCTAAAATAAGGAACAAGTTACTTACCTGTAACTGTTGTTCTCCAGCATGGGTCTGGCATGGATTCACATGCTCATGAATATTCCCCGTCGTCAGGCTGGGAATCCTCGGTAAAGAAAAAACCAGTATCAGTTTCGTTTCTGATCTGTCTTTCGTAGTAATAACCAATCACTGGTCTCTGCGTCATACTGACCACAGCCAATGACTGCCCTCTACCCAAGCACCGCCTCTGGCAGCCATCTTCAGATTTGGAAGCACGTGAAGTGGCAGTATGACCAAGTGAAGAGCCGCAGAGGGGTAGGCGGGAGGGTTCGCATGTGAATCCATGCCAGACCCATGCTGGAGAACAACAGTTACAGGTAAGTAACTTGTTCCTTCTCCAGCATGGGGTCTGGCATGGATTCACATGCTCATGAATAAAGAATACATAGCAGTACACACATGCACAACCACGGGAGGTGGCAAAGGCTCAACATTAAGCATCACATCAACTCAACATTAAGCATCTTACCTCCTCAACAGGCTCACCTCAGGCGAACAGGTTGCGCAGCACTGCTTGGCCGACCCTGGACTCCTCCCTGGAATCCCGGTCGACGCAGTAGAATTTCGTGAAGGTGTGCGTCGACCTCCACGTAGCAGCCCTGCATATGTCCAGCAGGGGCACACCAGATAGGAACGCCGTGGTAGCCGCGATCGCTCTGGTGGAATGGGCTCTCGGACGGCCAGGCAGCGGTCGGTTTGCCAACCGGTGACAGCACATGATACAGCCGGAGAGCCATCTGGAGATGGAAGCCTTCGAGAGAGCCTTCCCCTGATTGACAGGTCCAAAGTTCACAAAGAGTTGTGACGTCTTCCGAAAACCCTTCGTGCGGTCCACGTAGAACTTCAGCGCTCTAGCTACATCCAGCGAGTGCAAAGTCCTCTCAGCCGGCGACGAAGGCGACGGGAAGAACACAGGCAACACCAAGGGTTCGTTGAGATGGAAGTCCGACGGTACCTTGGGCATGAAGGAGGGGTGCGTCCTGAGCACTACCCTCGTGTCGTGGAAAGTCAAGTACGGGGCCTTGCAGGAAAGGGCCTGGATCTCTCCCACTCGTCGTGCGGAGGTGATGGCCACAAGAAAAGCTGTTTTCCACGATAGAAACTTCAACGGGGCCGAGTGCAGAGGCTCGAACAGAGGTCCCATGAGCTTGGTCAGCACCACGTTGAGCTCCCACGCCGGGGCCGGAGCCTTCACCGGCGGGAACGATCTGAACAGTCCCTTCATGAACTCTTTCACCAGACGATGAGACCACAAGGACGTCCGGCCCGTGGTTCTGGTGTATCGGGAGATCGCAGCAAGATGAATCTTGATGGACGCATGTGCCAGACCAGCTTTGGCCAGCGTCAGCAGGTACGGCAGTACTTGGGGAGCCGTAATCCGTAGAGGGTTAATCTTCTGTGCGTGGCACCAGACAGAGAACCTCTTCCATTTGTGTCCATAGCATTTAAGAGTCGAGGACGCCCTGGCCTTTGCAAGAACCTCTCTGCAATCGGCCGGTATGTCGTATCCTCCAAACTCTAGTGCTGCAGGAGCCAGGCCTGCAAGTTCAGCGACTTCGGGTCGTGGTGGAGGATGGCGCCTCCTTCCCTGGAGAGTAGATCCGCGTCCGCCGGCAGCTTGATCGGCGGGGACGCTGACAAGTCCAGAAGGTCCGGGAACCATATCTGCCTCGGCCACGCAGGTGCGACGAGGATCATCCTGCACCGTGACCTCTTGAGCTGGTTGACGAGCCGGATTAGCAGAGGCAAGGGAGGGAACGCGTAGAGGAACAGGCCCTCCCAGGGGAACGAGAAAGCATCGCCCATGCTCCTCGTCTGGGGAAACCTGCTGGCGAACCTCCGGCACTTGGCGTTCGTCGCCGTCGCGAACAGGTCGATCTGGGGTGTGCCCCACCGTCGGAAGAGGCGATCCACCAGATCCTGCCGTAGTTCCCACTCGTGGCACGAGCGCAGCTCCCTGCTGAGTGAGTCGGCGATGGTGTTTTTTATCCCTGCCAGATGAAACGGCACCAGAAAAATCCCTTGGGCGACGGCCCAATGCCACAGGTCCTGCGCCTCCTTGGACAGCGCTGGGGACCTGGTTCCGCCCTGTTTCCTGATGTAAAACATGGTGGTGGTGTTGTCGGTGAAGATCCTCACCACCTTGCCCTTGAGGGACGGAAGGAAGGACCTGAGGGCCCAAAACACTGCACGGAGCTCCAGGACGTTGATATGTAGGGACTTCTCCGTCGGGAGCCAGAGTCCCCTTGCGTGCAGATTTTCGGTGTGCGCTCCCCACCCTTCCAGGGAGGCATCCGTGGTCACAGTCTCCTGGTGGGCTGGGGTCTGGAAGTCCATGCCCGCCGTCAGATGCGCGCGGGTGCCCCACCACCGTATCGCTCGTCGGAAACTCTCGTCGAGCTTGATCCTTTCCTCGAAGCTGCCCATCGTCTGGATCCAGCGCGCATCCAGGAATTCTTGCAACGGGCGCATCCGGAGCCTGCACATGGGAATGAGGTAGATGCAGGAAGACATCATCCCGAGGAGGGACTTGATGGACCTCACTTTGGCCGCGTCGGCCACCAACATCCGTTGCACCTTGCCCAAGATGGTCCTGGTCCTCTCCTCCGACGGGGAGGCCAGAAGGGACACTGTGTCGAGCCTCGCTCCCAGAAACAGTGCGACTTGCGCGGGCACCAGGTGGGATTTGGCGTAGTTCACGGAGAATCCCAGGTCCGTGAGGAGTTGGACGGTCCTTGCCGTGTGGACCACGGCGAGCTCCCTCGTCTTGGCGCGGATGAGCCAGTCGTCCAGGTAGGGGTAGACGTGGATCCCCTCGCGGCGCAGCTGCGCCGCCACCGGTGCAAGGCACTTGGTGAATACCCTGGGTGCCGACCGTAGTCCGAAGGGAAGGGCTTTGAACTGGTAATGACGCCCTTGGACCACGAATCTGAGGAATTTGCGGTGCCCCTTTAGGATGGGAATGTGGAAGTAGGCATCCTCCAAATCCAACGACGATAGGAAGTCTCCTTCCTCCAGCTGACCCAGGACGTGCTGGAGGGTGACCATCCGGAACTTCTGCGCCTTGATGAACTTGTTCAGACGTCGCAGGTCCAGGATGGGGCGCCATCCTCCCGTCTTCTTCTTCACGAGGAAGTATCTCGAGTAGACTCCGGAGCCCCGAAGCCTCTTTGGGACGAGTTCGATGGCGCCCTTTCTGAGCATCGCCTTTACCTCCAGGAGAAGTTGAGGGACGTGAAGTTCTTTCCTGGCCACGGGGGGGACGCGCGGGCACCTTCTTTGAAACTCGAGCGCGTGGCCCCGGGCCAGGGCGTCCAGCACCCAACGGTCGGTGGAGATGGACTCCCACACGCTGACGAAGCCCGCCAGCCGGCCTCCCACCGGGGTGCTTCGGTGGGGACCCGACCCCAAGGCCGGTTCAATCCTGCTTGGACGCGGCCTTGCCGCCTTGACCTCCTTGGCGACGACGGCGGGGTCCGCTAGACTTGCCTCGTCCTCTGTAGGCCTCTTGCGACGACGAGCGGGCCGCTTGACGGTAGGAAGCGAAACCGCCGCCGGAACCTTTGGAGGCGCCCTTGCCTCCGCCGCTCCGAAAGGGCGTCCGTCGTTGCAGGACTCCAAGGGCCCGGGCCGTCTCAGTATCCGCCTTGATGGCCTGAAGGGAATCGTCCACTGTCTTCCCAAACAGGTTGTTCCCGTCGAAGGGCATGTCCAGGACTCTGGTCTGGACGTCCTGCCGGAAGTCCGTAGCTTTGAGCCATCCACGACGTCGAAGGCAAACGCCGTTGCCCAGCTGGCGGAATCCAGTGTCGGCGATGTCCGTCGCCACGGTGATGGCGTGGTCAGAGGCCACCTCACCTTCCTGCAGGATCTCAAGGGCCTCCGCCCTCTTGTCGTCCGGCAGAAAATCCAGCAGAGGAGCCATCTTGTACCAGAGCTCCCTGTCGTAGCGGGCCACGATAGCCAAGGCGTTGGCCGCTTTAATCGTCGTCGCTGCCGACGAGATGACTCTACGCCCCATAGTATCCAATTTCTTTCCCTCGCCGTCCGGCGGGGAAGTCGATGTGGAGGCCGCACCCCCCCCCCGCTTTCTTCCTGGCTGCCGCGGAGACGACGGAGTCCGGGGTAGGCTGCGCCCGGAGGCATAGGGGGGCCGTGTCCGGGACCCGGTACTTTTTCTCGTACCGGTCTCTTCTAGCTGGCGTCGTGGAAGGGTTCTTGAGGAGGGAAAGGCCCTCATCCCAAATGTCGTCCAACAGAGGCACTGCGAGGACCGTCTTCCTCTTGGCCTCGCGCCGCTGATAAAGGAAGCCTTCCTTTTTCTTCTCCTCAGGGCAGAGTTGGAAAAGCTCGGAAGCCCTGGAGATCATGGAGTGGAAAGATCCGATCTCGTCGGGCGGAGAGGCCCTGGTGGGAGGCGACGACGGAAAATCCTCGTCGTATGCCTCGTCGTCCGTACCCGTCGCTGCCGTGTCAGTCCCCGTATCATCCCCTCGGGTGGACGGGGAGGAGGGCTGGAAGGGGCGCGACGGTTGAAAAGGAGGTGGTGGATGGATCCTTCTTTTCTTGGTAGGGGGAACACCAGAAGGTCCCGGTTCTGGATCCCCCGACGGGAGAGGTTCCTCCGTCGGTAACGGTAGCCTCGTCCTTATCTCGGAGCATAAGGACTGTATGGCCAACAAAATGGCCGCCGAGTTGTCTTGCGGCGCTGGCAGAGGGGAATCCGACGGGCGAGCAGGGGCCCCGTCGGTCTCCTCGACGATGTCGTCGTCGTCACCTGCGTCGGGGTCCATTCCGACGGGCTGGCCTTCTTCCACGCCTAGGCCGTGGCTTAAGACCTCGATCAGTTCCTCTTCTGAGGTTGAGGCCGACTCTACGACGACGCCCTGCCCCCCCTTCTTCTTCCCCACGGAGGGTTTCACGGGGGTCCTATCGATGGGCACAAAGGAAGACTCCCTCCGAGGAGGCAGGGAGATTCTGGGCCCTGAGGTCGCCACCACTGGTGCAGCCACCACAGGCTGAGCCAGGGCCGCCGCGACCGTTTCGATAGAGGGCTTGGCCGGATGGATCAAGGCCTTCACCACCTTAGGTGCGCTCACCGCCTTATCCTTGAGGGAGGGGGCACTGCCACGCTCCTCCTCTGCCTTAGAGCTCGACCGGGGCCTCTCCAGGAGCTTCGCCGGGTGCTCGGCCTTCCTCTTACCCGACCCAGAGCGTTGGCTCGTGGTTGATGGTGCCGGGGAGGGTGCGCCCTGCCTGGCGCCCGCAGAGCCCGACCGTTCGGCGCTCCCGGTGCCAGCGGACTCGCGGTGCTTGGCCTTATGTTGGGCCCCCGTCGCCGGGGCGCCCTCAAAGGTCTTAGAAGACCGCTCGGATTTCTTCTTCTTCTCGCCAGACGGGCTCTTACCCTCCAGCCAGTTGGCGAGACGTTGATGGCGGTCCTTCATGGTCCGTTCCGACATGTTGCCGCAAAACGCACAGTCCTTCTCCACGTGCGTCTTGTCCTCATGAAGGCAGTAAAGGCAGAAAGAGTGTTCGTCCTCCTTGAAGACGTTCTGCAGCTGGCATCCAGGGCAGACCCTGAACAGCTTTCCGGGCGTCGAGCTTCCCTTCTCCTGGGCCATCTCCGAGACAGGGCCTGAGAAGCTTCTGGAGTCCTCCGAAGTGTAGCTCGACGAAATCTTCACCCTTGAGGGGCACAGATGAATCCGACACGGGTCCCCGTTGATCGGATGTAGGATCGGTGGAGCTTGAGGCTCTTTTAACCGAAAGAATCGAAGTTTTTTGTAAAAAGCGCGAAAAATTAGCACTAACGCTCGAGAGCAATAGCACGAGGATCCCAACACATGAACGTGCGGTAAAAATCTGAAGATGGCTGCCAGAGGCGGTGCTTGGGTAGAGGGCAGTCATTGGCTGTGGTCAGTATGACGCAGAGACCAGTGATTGGTTATTACTACGAAAGACAGATCAGAAACGAAACTGATACTGGTTTTTTCTTTACCGAGGATTCCCAGCCTGACGACGGGGAATATTCATGAGCATGTGAATCCATGCCAGACCCCATGCTGGAGAAGGGTAATCGCTCTCCTCTTCCACCCTTCCCCCCTTTGCCCTCAGTAATCCCTACTCAACAGCACTGCTTCTGGCTGCCTTGCCACTTCAACTCCTTCATTCAGCCTTTTGATGTTAATATTAAAATGCGCATGTTATTTCTGAACATGCCAACGTTTTCACTCTATATTTTGAGTAGCCGCTATCCTGAACGCCGGTGATTCTTTTGAAGGGGTGTAATGATGTTATATTTTTTTAATTGCGGGGGTTTTCCATTGTGACCTCCACAATTAAAATAACACTGGGCTATGAGGCACCCCCCTCCAATAATAAAAGAAATCCCTGAGGGTCTGCTGGATTTGGAATGAACAAACACGCACAAGGAATTGCTCCTGCCAGCAGCGTTGTTCCGCGTGATTGCGGCTGCCGACCCGGATCTGCTGGGGGGAGAGGACACAAAAGACGAGCGCGCGAGAGAGAGAGAGGCGCCTGCCGTGCAAGAATAGCACGTGCTGCTGCTGTTGTGGGAATGCAAGGACTTACACAGAGCACTAAAAATAAGCAGCAGGAAGGAAGTCGACATGTCCACGGTGTAAACTAAAGCCTCTGGGATAGATAACATCGTAATCATATGCCAGTGGATTTAAACGCGAGGCTTGCATTACACGTGACATTATAGAAAGCTTTGGATTGGGGCAAGAGCTTCAGAAAATCAGTTCCACGTGATTAATGAGGCTTGGGTAATGCGGGTAAAAAAGCAACGTTTGTGTTTGGTTTTTCCACAACCAAGTCTATGCCATGTACCAAAATGCTTTTCACCCATCAAAAAAGGGGGCAAACTGAGTCTGCGCTATTTGTGCTGTTTTCAGAATAACTAATAGAGCAACACTTGTTAATTTTCAAAGGGAAACACTGAACCAGGCCTTCACAGCCTTCTCAGTAAAACAAAAGTTCAGTGAAGTTCCTTGATCACAAGAAATGCAACCTTCGGATCTTCCTCGCTCATAGTGATGCCCCTTTCTCGTAATGTACCATTTACAGTGAGAGGTAAAGAAAATAAGTTTAACTCTGATGTTTTCAACCAAAATCCAATTAACAGATTATACTCAATGTTTAAACTACAGTGTGGATTTGACTTGTAAAAACATCCATGGTCTCAATGTCAAATGGCACAATGACTCAAAACACAAAGGCCCTGATTCCCAGAACGTTTTCCTATGGGATTGCGCCATTGTAAAACACGTCCAGGAATCAGGCCCATAGACGGCCCGGGTGACTCCATCACACCTACTACTCCGCTCTCGGGTACAGTAGTCCAGAACATGTAAATCCAAAAACGAAACGGCCAAACAAGGGAGACACGGGAGACACGGTAGTTCTGTTCAAAAAGTTTGACCAGCGCACTGAAGACCTACTCACGAAAAGGACAAAGCATCTTACATACAACATATTTTCTATTCCCCCAGGGGAGGAAAAAAAACATGTAACACCATACGTAAACATATTGTGCCCAATTGTACACATCTTGTGGACCAAAATGCACGCATCTGCTTCGCTATATTCTATGCTGGCAAAAAAAGTAAAAAATGAAAGCCAGCATCTGATTTTTATGCTGGCGTTAATGCATAGGACACTTACATAATCAAATAGTTTTAGAACCTGCCAAAAGCTGGCAGATTCCATAGGAATCCATTGTAAATGCCTCCTGCTATGGATAAGGAATTCATACATTTGTCAAAGTATTGTATTAATTGTGTACTTCTCAAGACCTCTAAATAAAACAGTATTTCTGAAAGCCAATATGGGGGTGAGAAGGGGAAAGGAGAGGGAAAATGAGTCATGATGATTCGCCAGGTGTGCTGAAAGAGAGGTTGCTGGTCCCGGCCTTGTGCTGATTTTGTTAACATTTCAAGACCTGCGAAATTGCTTACTCTCACTGCCTCAACATCTAATCGGCAAATATGCTCTACTTCGATCACACAATAAGGTGATCCAGCAGAAGAGGAACGTTGCCCTGTCTGCCTCAGGCCCAATCCATGCCATGATTTCAGTTGAACCTGCGGTCACAGCAAGACACATCGGTTAAGTATGTAGCTTGTCTTATTTTAAAATAATAAAATCATTGCTTGGGGAGTCATTTGACAGTAAAAATAACCCTTATCTGTATCTTCTGAATTAAAAGCATATTGCCAATTTTGACAATATTGCCAAATATATACAACCTACAAATAAAAGCGATCATGAAACCACAGGAAAAAAACGTTTTTCAAGTATCAAAACAAAATCTGTTTCTTTGCACTTTACTCCAAAGTCGGACAGTGTTTTTAAACCAAATTAGTAAAAATATCTGCAGCAAACAATATTTCTACCAACTACAGCTGGGAAGATACGTGTTCAAGTGCCTGAGTTGTAGACTGGTCCAGTTAATGCTTAACAAAAGTGTGCTCCTGTGCAAACCATTTTATTTCACTTTGCCTTATCTACCAAAATTGAAGATCCTGATTCAGCTCACATTGTCCACTACCCGAAATAGCCTAAGTCATGATATTTATATATCATAACACCAGTGACCATTCACACATTGGACAGCACTAAGTGTTTGTCTCTTGGCTTACTCCTGCCAGCTTCTTTTAGTGTAACTTTCCAAGATCTCCATGAGTCAAAGATGACCATGATCGTTAGTGCTCAGGCCACCGCAAATCTTGAGACCAGTTCCACCCACATTGGTTCTGTTTGCCAGCTTTGCTTTCTTATAGGTGATTTATTTTCAGTATGTATATACTGAGTGAGAAAGTGATTTATTTACAAACCGAAACAGAGTGAGATTTACAATGTGCAGAATGGATGCAAACCAAAGCATGACTGACACATGACATGCTAACTGACCCAAAATTCATATTGGGGGCAGGCACCATTTCCTAAGCCTCAAGCTTCTAGCCCCCACCTATAGGCACACCCATCACTCTTTAGACGACACCCAACACTTAGTCAAAGCCCCTTAATAGGGTTCCCCCTCATAGTCTCATCCCACTAAAAGCATTGGGTTCTGAATCAACTTGAAGCTTTATATGAACATAGAGCCAAAACAGAAGCAAACCAAGCATCCAAGCTCATGTCCCTTGCCCAATCATTCTTCCAAGCTCGTCCATGCATAATGCTGTAATCTGTTGTGCAACCAAATAATGAAACTCTTTAATTAAACTCTCTGTGTAAGCTCTCTCAGGTTTGTATACATTTCGGAGTCTTTCAAAGTTGTAATGAGGGATGTTAAACTATACACTTCAAGAACTCTTCCACTGGAGTGCCTCAGCAAATTTTACCATTTCCCACTAAATATTATTTAGTCACATCACTAGATCTGTGAATTTTTGAAATTAAGGATTTGTTGGCAAGTGTGACATTTATTAGAAGTAGATAGACACAACCCTGAAGGAGCATGTACTGGCGATATGCCACTCTCCTAATGAGCAACATAAAATATGCAGTTTTCTTACAATGTAAATGCCATGCTCACTTGCAGGGTTCCCATGAAATCCCCTCTTGACAGGTTTAAAAATGTGTAACGATAAGCCAAAGACAGAAATCTAAACATATTCAAGAGAACTGTTGGGAAATAAAGGGCAGCCTTGAGAAAATTCTATGTGCATGATATCCGGTTGCTAAAGCAGAGATTTGTTCAAATTATTTTGTGCAGTCTGAACAGATCTAGGCATAGCATTATCAGAGCTCTCCAGTGTGTTAGGTATGAGCAACTTCTCCAGTTCTGTTCTCTTCCATTGTGTGAAATGGGAAAAGCGAAACTACAAGTTGCAGATTTCAAAAGGAAAAAAAAACAGGACTGAATTACATAAATATGAAATTTCTACACAGCCCTTCATTCCCTCACAATCACATTATTGGTTTTGGGTATTTGGTGGTGCTGAAATCTCCACCTTTAAGGTGAAAACTATTGTGATTAAAATAAGAGCTTTAACATAAAAGCTTCAAATCGGGGCTTTGAATGAGGGTCTCTAATGCTTTTCAATGCAGATGACATATGAGCATGGATTTGTGTTGTTTGGCTATGTGTCCCACCCATTTAACACTGATCTCTAAGTCAAATCTATATGATTTTCCACCACTTCCCACCAATCTCCACCTTAACCACACCCCTTTTTGCACTCCTTACCTGCATTTGTACTGTGTGCTGAATTTAACAGCCATTTTTACTTCCAAAATGGTGGCCACCATGTGTTAGTGTTAATAAAAAGTTATTTGAGTTGATGCCTTAAAAACTATTTGCTTCAGCGTTTAAGTTACGTTACATATTTAAATGTGTTTGATACTAAACATAAACTAGTAACTGTTATAGTTATGATTGGCTCTAAAATTGCTCTCACAATGTCCATCTACTTGCTTGTGGGTGTGGGTCTCCAGTGTTTATTGATGTAATTAGTATCTGATTGGATATGCAGTTATGTGATTGGATCTCCAGTCTGTGTTTGTTTCCCAAGCAGCCATTTTATTTCAGGTAGTAGAGAAAGAGTTCTGAAGTACTTCCCTGTAGACCTGCTAGTTTCACCCGGGAAAAACCGAGGGAGCGGACCATGATTGCCCCCTGCAAACCAGCAGCAGCTGTAGCGCAGGCAGAGAGAAGCAGGTGGGCATTCGAAAGCCCTAGTGGTGTAAGAGCCATGCCTCCGAAGTTGACAGCTAGAGGAAGTCATTCTGGCATGATAAGTACAGTGCACCATTTTTTGACCATTTACTTTTGTTTTTAGAATCCAACTGAATATGTGAGTGATGCCCTACACAGTGTATCAAAGTCACTAACCTGAGTTATTTATATTTACAAATGACAGGATTATAAATCTACCTGCCTCCCTCACAAAGGTTTCAAAGTGTCCATCATCCATGCTGTGCAGCATGAGGAGGTCCAATGCATACCACGATTCGTGGTGTCCTATACAGTGTATCACAGTTGCTTACCATGTGTAATTTATATTTAAACATGATGGGATAATAAATCTACCTGTCTCCATCACAAAGATTTCAAAGAGTGTTTTGATTTGTATTGTATTCAGCGACTGACAGGGTCCTACCCCGTTGTTTTTTCTTCTGTTGTATCGAGATATTTTGCCTTTTATTCTAGAAATATTTTATTTTGAAAGGCAAAATTCATTTGCTTCCTTGCACCATCCTGCTCCATAAACCTTGTTGCGGGCAAACAGCCATTTATTTCGTCTTGGTCGTCCCAGAGGCACTATCATCAGGATTGCTCAGTCGATCATGTACCTTCCTGTGGTAAGTGAACAGAGCATGATCCCCTTCCGCAAGAAGAGGCAGGTCCATATGCCCGATCCTTCTTTGGTCTATGCTCTGCATTCTTAACCCCCCCACACACAAACACACCTTCACAGGCCCAGCCCCTCCATAGCTGAAATCCCTCGCCTTCAAGTAACCACTGCGCAAATGGCTCCTTCGGTTTTCTAGCTGGTGATAAGGATGCGCTGTCTTCTCAAATTCCGCAGTTCAATTCTACAGAGGTGACACTTCCCAGGCTATGTTCTCCTCCCCCACTCCTTTGTTTTGGTTCAAAATGATGTCTGGAGATGGAGATACATTGCTTTGCTTCAATGGTTCGTTGTTCCAATGACTAGGTTTTCAGCTCAGGTAGGCTGGAGGATGTTATGGATCTGTGTGCCAACAAGCATCAACGTGAGCACAATAAACATGTGACTAATATTACTTCATTGCATGTAGAAGAGTGTGAACTGTCAATAAAAAGCATGTTTAAGGCTATGTCCTTCCTATTATGTTAGTGTATCCTAGTCGAATGGTCAAAAGCAGCATTTTAATAAAGGGTCACATTTTGTAATGATGACAAGCATCGTCAATTGTTATGAGAGGCTTCACCTCTGCCTCTGTGTGCTATGTCCTATGGTGATTAGCAGGATGATGGGGGCTGGGGGACGAAGGGGAGGACTGCAAATACTCACGTGCAGGTGTTTAATGTGGGGTTACAATCACGATAAGCATTTTATTTCCCTAGCATTCCTATCTCTCTGTTTCTCCCTCTCTCTTTACTTTTACTTTTACATTAAACTGTTTGTATATCACAAACCTTTAGGGCTTTGACAAACAAAAAAGCTTAGATAGGTCAGTTCAGTCAGAATGCTGGTGGGTAGAACTCATGGTAGGGAAGCCAGGAGATAAATCATGGTAGGGGAACCAGGAGAGAAATCATGCAAACAACCATGTTTATAACTTTCTCTTGAAAGGTTCTACCTTGTTCTCAGATCTGAGGTCAAAGGTGAGATTGGTGCAAGCTTTGGGGGTATCAATAAAGGCTCCCTTGTCTGTCCTCCTGCTTCTGCATCTAGGGATCATTAATCATTTCTGATTATTAGATCTGAAGGATCTTTTGGAGACCTTTTCCACAATAAAATCCTGCAGATAGCTGGGCACACCCACATTTTCTTTTACAATGCCACTATCAGCCTCTCTCTGTCACACCTCTACTATCTCTCTCACTGGCATCCACTTGTTCACACTGTCTCTATCTTTCTCGCTCTATCCCAAAATTTCATCCCTTCATACATCCTTCCCTGTACCTTTGTTCTCTCCCCCTTGCTTCCAGTGCCAATAAATGCCATCTGCAATGGACATTAGCAAACACCAAATCCTTTGGCTTTGACAGTGCTTTTTTGGGTTGTTTCTATATTGTTCTTCATGGAGATTTGCACTTGCTTTAAGGCACTGTAACAATAGGGGTTGTTGTTGCCCAGTTCAATTACCTCTGAAGGACACAGGCCTGTGTTGGACTGCCACGTTACTGACCTGTGGTTACAGTTCAAATACAGACCTCTGAAGGAAATGCTTAACTCACTAGTAGCCATGGGATGTAATTTATTTATTTTTACATGTGTTAAGCGCACTTAGCCCAGAGGCATATAGGCACTCGTTACATAAGCGTTGTGGTTGCAGTAGTTATCTTCAGTTACATTGATTGCAGGATGGGTTGGGTTACAGTAGAGAAGGTTAATCAACAGTTGTTCTTAAGTTACCATTAGCAGTTACATACAGAGGTTACATATTATAGGTAGAGTTGGAAAGTCTGAGGGAAAACACATGAAAGACGTGTTAGGTGTGTGTTTGGCGGCAGAAGGGTACATGATTAGATATTACCCTTGATTGAAGAGCCATGTTTTGAGTTCTTTCCGTAAGGAACAGAGGCATGGATCTGATCTCACTGTTAAAGGAATTGAGTTCCAGAGTTTAGCTGCAATCACTGGGAAGCTACAGCCTCTCACTTTTTGGGTATGTCAAGTCGGAAGGAATAGGTCACGCAGGTGGGTCTGATGGACTGGGCTTTGGAGAATTGTCTAGATAGATATCTAGGGGCACTCCTAGAGAGACATTTGTGAGTAGGGGATAGAATTATAAATGTTATGCGCTCTCACACCGGGAGCCAGTGGATTTTGCATCTAGCTTCAAAGATGTGATCTTTTTAAGGAATGTTGAATGCCGCTCTGACTACATTTATTCTGAATGATTTGTAGTTTTGTAATGTTCCTGGTGTTGGAGCCTACAAAGAGGGAGTTGCAGGAGTCGATCCTCGACAATATCAGTGCTCTAGCGAGGGTGATGCTGTTGTCTGTGGTCAGGAAAGGTCTGCTGGCAGTGATCAATTTGGCAGTGTAGGCTGCTGCTGATGCAATGGCATTGACTTGCCTGGTCAGGGAGAGTGACGGACGAGTCGAGGTACACACCTAGTGCAATGTAATGTAGTCTAAAGTGGTCTAGGCCTTGCTGCACTTAGCTCTGCAAGAAAATGGGGGTGCGGTTATTAGTGACATAGTAGGAGAAGCAAATATAATAATAATAATTATTATTATTAATTGGCATTTATATAGCGCTACGAACCCTCAGGTATCTGAGCGCTGCTTATTATTACCCACGGTGTGTGGTGCTCATTTATCGAGCTCGGAAGGATGAAAGGCTGAGTTTGGCCCTGCCGGGATTCGAACCTGCGTTAGCAGGCTCTGCACGGATGTCAAAGCGAGCGCTCTACTCGGTAGATGCCCTGATTATTGACAAATAAGAATTATATGTCAATAAATATGGTGCTGTTATGTTTATTGAGTTTATATAACGCTTTAATCCAAAGCGCTTTACAGTATAACAACAAGGTACAATATTGAAAGAAGCATATTTATAAACAATGTACTTAAAGGAGAAGAAGGGGTGGTGGGGAGGGGACAGGAGGTAGGTGAGGAGGGTTTCAATGTCTTATTTGAGGTCAGCGGGAGGGGAGGAAGGAGGGAAGGATTTATGTCAGAAGTACCCAACAACTGACACGGCCTCCTAACATCCGACCATGGGCCTTCCGGCTTCTAACGTACCACACAAACAAAAGCCAGGAAGCAGGGAGAGCTTCTGGGTTCCTGACCTGTACAGTGGAGTCGGAACGCCACCATCTTGGTGACCCAAGTGCCCTCAATGTGCTCAGACGTGCCGGTGTGCCTGTATGCTTATTCACCCCTGCGGTACCCCAGCCTGCATCCCAATGAGGCTGGACAAGAAAAATGCACACCAGCCCTGCATGACCCTTTTTTTTATTTTTTATTGTGTTATATTCAAAGAAAAGACTTTTCACAAATAGATAGAAGGATGTTAAACAGCATCAGCATAAAAAAAAGAAAAGTGCATGCCCCTTTGCTCCGAGGTACTACTGTAGAAGGGAAACCAAAGCCAGCCCTTAAGCGCATCCCTGGCTGCCGCATGCAGTTAGGACATGGTCAGTTTTTTCACTAGGCTAGCTTGGCTCCTCCATAATAGGTGGCATGTCAGTTCGTAGGCGCCCTGTCACCCATTGAAAAGGCTGCGCCAGGACATTGTTCTGCCTTCCAGGAACATAAACACTACAAAAACAGATACAGATTGAAGGGACATGTGTGCTCCCTGTGGATATGTTGGATTGCAGAGACGTGAATTCATATATTGTCGGGCAGGAACAATGGGGGTCATTACGACCCTGGCGCTAAGGGGTTAACGGCACCGTAAAAGGCTGCGGCGCCGTTAACCCCTTAGCGCCTAAGTACGAGGTCCCTTTGCGGGAACCGACCTGAACGGCTGGTCTGGACCAGCCGTTAAAGTAGGGACCCGCAAAGGGACCTTCGAGGTAATTACGGTACCGCAATTTGCGGTACCGTAATTACCGCCTTCCCCAATCCCATTGAGCCGTATGGGGCAAAAATGGGAATAGGGAAGGGCCAATGTTCAATGGGGAATTACCGCCCCGCCAACCTTGGAATGGGGTGGTAATTCCCCATTGAACATTGGCGGACTCGTTACAACACAGGCAGCAACCATGGTGCTAATAGCGCCATGGGTTACCGCCAGTGTTGTAATGAGGGCCAATGAGTGGATGCAGAGAGAGAGCCAAGCATAAACGTGTCACTGGAAATATATTGTTTAGGGGAAAACAATGGCAAATATCGACAAAGCAAGAAAATACAGTCTATTCGTACATAAACTACATGTAATTCTTATTTGTCAATAATCAGGGCACTAGTTATGAAATGAAAGTGGGGGCACATTACTGTACACAATTGGAAGTGATGTCACAGAAGTGAGCATATCTTCAAGTGACACATGTAAAGGTCACACAGTTGGCCTTTCGGAGTCGGAAAAAGTGAATAGGACAAATAAACAGTTGCCTTTCATGGAATTAATCATTAACACCCGTAAAATAGTCTAAGAAAGGAGATTTTCCTATAAAGTTGCTTGTAAAGTGTAAAAGAAGTGCACTTATTAATTCCAAGAATGTCCATTAAAATATTCCCTTCCTAGCAACACCCCAGTGTGAGAAATGTGAGCCTCGTGTATGCATCATTTCATGTGGTCTAGCTGTTCAGTTTTTAACATGTAAACCTAACGACCTTGGTTTGAATCCAGGCTGTGGTGCACTAATCTATAAATTCAATTTGATGGGGGACCCAACTTTATTTCACGCCGGCCTCCAAAAAAGGGTTATTGAAAAAAGTGGGTGGATGCTGCCTACCCGTGTGCACACTCAAAAAAGTGGGTGGATGCTGCCTACCCGTGTGCACACTCAAAAAAGTGGGTGAATGCTGCCTACCCGTGTGCACACTCAAAAAAGTGGGTGGATGCTGCCTACCCGTGTGCACACTCAAAAAAGTGGGTGGATGCTGCCTACCCGTGTGCACACTCAAAAAAGTGGGTGGACGCTGCCTACCTGTGTGCACACTCGATTGCGCCCTGCCAATAATCATAGACTGAGGGCATGTTATTATTATTATTGAGAGTGTTGCATTACATCTTCTATGAGGGATGGTGGGGCCCATTATGAGTATGGCTGTGCATTAAAAAAGTTGTCGTGAAATTGCTAGCACTTTCACAGCACCACAATGCAACACATTTGGAGCTAGCGGGAAAAATCTAAAGAGCATTGGTGGAGTTCCTTCCACCACTTTACCTCCATGAACTTGAGAACTTACAAATGGGGGAATTACCATCCACGTTAAATACGTAAGAATCCCCACGAATGGGGGCTAACACCGTCTTATTGCTGCTCGTTATCTGGCGGTCTTTGATAGGGTGGATCTTGCCACACTGTTCCATCAGCAATCTGACCTGGCTGATGTCGGGGTAAATATCTCCTGCTGATTCACTTCTTTCCCACCATTCCAAGGACTTCCGGTCTGAGTAGTACCCCAAGGCTGCTCTTTATCTCCTTGCTAAATCAAAAGCAAAAAGGGGTCTAGGATTGGTCTTCATTAGCAGGCACAACATGTGTTGTTATCAGTATTGTGCTGATGGCAATGAAGCCGTGCTCCATGTTACTGGGAACCATAGTCAATATAATAACCAAAAGGAAGCCACAGCCCAGACTGGTAAACACTTGGGCTGCTTTTAGATGAGGCACTAATATTAGGCCCTAAATCAGACCATTTAGCTAAAGTGCCATATTTTATCTTTCATGTCTAGATCACATGAGCAGATTCTATAGATCTTCATGTCAATTGTGTTCAGTCTATTTTCAACTTCAGGCTTGACTCCAAATTGCATTTACCTGGATATGGCAAATAAATACCTGGGTAGATTCCACAAGGCACACAAAGCTGTTGTATAGCTGGCAACCAGTCTCAAATAAAGGGACCCAGTCACTGCAGCCAGAAGACAACTGCATTTTATTCGACTAGAGTCATTTCTTAATGTTTTGTGTTTTTGCCTTAAACATAATCACCCTACATTACTGCAGCTTCACTGGTGCAGTGCAGAGTACAAGCTCCAGCACAAGTTGTGAACAGCGAGGACCTTACAAGATAGTGACCAGCTTTTCATAGGCTTGGTCTGCGGAGAATGGCGGATGTGCACTGGGGAAGAGGCAACACCTAAAGTTGTTAAACTATTCAGGAATAGGTTATCACATTCAAACAGAAACAATGACACACAGATACAAACCTTGACCGAAAACTCATCCCCAGATGAGTGTTCACAGGCCAAAAATATTATAAAGGTAAAACGGTTTGTGTGGGTGTTTGGTAACGGTAGAAGGGTGAGTCTAGAGGTGATTGGAGGGAGAATACGCTGGAGACAGAGAAGAAGCTGTGGGCTGAAAGGAGGCAGGAGATGTTCAGTGGAAAAGCTGAGAAGATGGTAATTAGAAGAGCTCAGTAAGAAGTGAGTTGAAGAGGGAGAAGTGAGAGGGACAGATGAAAAGAAAGTGGTGAGAAGAAGAACCAATGAGGAGGAGGCGAGAGGAGCAAAGGGGGAGGTTGTGGAAGGAGGTAGGAAAAAAGTGGTGGCACTAAGGCAGATAAATAGGCAATGGAAGAGCTAAGGAGAAGGTAGCAAAAGGAACAGGAGAATCAGAACTAGGGAAGGGGAATTGTATTTGTATTTTATTGAATTCATATAGCCATTTAATCCAAAGTGCCTTACATGAGAACAAGAAAAAATACAACAAGCATAAAATGGCAACTGAATCACAACTCGAAAACAGTATAAGGAACCATTTACAATATTACTGAGGTGATGAGGGAGTGGAGAGGGACAGAGGTGTGAGAGGGAATGGGAGGGATTAGTGGAGGTAGAAGCGGAAGTAAGAGGGAAGGCGAGAAGGTGTGAGGAAGAAGAGAGGAAAGAATAAGACTAGATAAGAGCCAGAGGTGGGGTGGAAGGGAGAAGAGAGGATGGAGAGGGTAAGGAAGTACAGGAGTAAGAGGTAAGGCATGAGGCAGTGGGAGAAGTAGGAGAGAAGTGAAAGGTGTTAGGGAGGGGAATGGAAAAGATAAGATTTTAGAGAAGAGCAAAAGGAAGGGTAGGAGGGAGAAGAGCGGATGTGGAGGGGGAGGTGGTTCCAGTGGAAGGGAGTGAGGAGTTTGAAAGTGCGGAAGCGGGAGGAGGCACAGGGTGGTGGAGTAGGAGAGAGTAGGAAAAGATTTGCAGAGCAGAGGGAACGAGAAGGGTTATAGAAAGTAAGAAAGGAGGAAAGATGGGTGGGGGGCAAGAACATAGAGGGATTAGAAAACTAGACAGAGGAACTTGAATTTTAGCTGGGAGTGAAAAGAGAGCCGACCTAGAGAGGTGAGAGAAGAGATGGAGTCAAGAGGTGGGAGAAGGCAGAGGGAGCGGATGGCAGAGTGTTAGACAGATTTGAGTGGGGAGAGGTTAGAGGAGGGGAGTCCAAAGAAAAGGGAGGAACAGTAGAAAAGTCTGGAGAAGATGAGGGAGGTAATTAAGAGTTTAGTAGCGTGAAAGGTTAGGAGGGGTCGAATTGGTTGACAGAAGGCCAGAGGAGTGGAAGGTAAAGAATAGAGAGGGACACACCCAATGTTTATAGGGTGTGTGAGTGAGGTGCAGGAGAAACACAAACATGGTAAAGCTCTAGGGGTGGTGCAACAGGAGTTACCAGGAGGAGTAAAGAAAACCCATACAAGTTCCACTAGGTTCATGCAGACGGCAAGGCATTGCGGAGGATAGTGAGATGGAGCAGGTGATTACTAGCACTAGGACTACTTACAGGAGGGTAGCCATGTGCCTAGTGAACAGCCTCCAGAACATATAAACCGGCCTTCCTTCCGGCAAGAACCAGTTGCCCATACTGTGAAAGCCCAGTGAGGGTGACTGTCACCTGGTGGGAAGACAGAGCATGTGACCACTCTAGTTTAATCCCAACAGCCAACAATCAACCATGATGCCAGAGGATGTCAACGTTGCCATCCACAAATCTACAAGAAAACAAAGATCAGCAACAAGGATAGTTCATGCTTTTCCTGAAAGATACTACAGAAAGTCTGAGAGAGCCTTAGAGAGACTTTTTCTGAGAAACCAGAACTCATGGAAAGCATAACATTCTCACAACTGTTTGATACTCTCCAGGGGATCAACAATGAACCCTTTTTAAGAAAAGGGGGTAACTGAATGGCTTTGAGAATGGTTTTGGGGGATCAGAAGATGAAATCAGCCTATCAGGATCAATTATTCAACTTTGGTCCAATAAGCATTTGGTTTTCCTTCCATTTTATCACTTGGTCCAACCTGTTCAAAGCTCTGTATAAAATGTTGAAACTAAAATTACTGGTTTTGCTTAGTTCTATTTCTCAAACATTTGTTTGTTGATATATGGTGGCAGAGTGGAATAATACGAGGCCTACCAGGAACTGAAACGGGGCAGATCCAGTATGAGGCCCTAAGCGACTGCATCCTTTAATGACAAGGATATGATCAGGGTGTAATCAAGAGTATCACCAGCAACAACTGCGGAAAAAGGCTCATGCCACAGGAACTTCTGCGACACATGGCCAATCAAAGCCAGTTTATATTTAAGAGGTGGTTGGCTGGTCTGCCAATCCCTCAAATCAAAGACCAGGTTATCCTGGAACAATTCTAAAATTCTCTTTTGCTTCACTTGTATCAGCAAGTCCAGCAATTCCACCAACCCAGTTAGAGTATGGGATCCAAATAGTTACCCAGTTAAAAAGAACCCAACGGTGGCAAGAAGTGGGGTTGATGTTTTTTCCAAGAAAATTTGTATCAGCATGCTAAAGTCAGAGGCGGCCCGGGTATCTGAAATGATGCTGGCAACCCCAAAACACTATGACTAGAGCTTGCCTACATCTCAGCCCATTGGTGTGACCCACCAGGTCCATTGAGAGCAAGTAATCCCCCTTAAATATGGAGGAGAAAATGCTGATGCGCTGCCTATGGAAAAAAGCAGCACCTAGCAAGGCCATGTCCTACTACATCAAATTTTGGACCTATGGACAACAGCTACTGTGCATCTTTAGAAGTCGAGCCTGTGCGTGAGCCTTGGTGGATCGAGACAGTTTTTCGAAAAGATGCTGAAAAGGAGGAAAAATGGGTGATGCATGCTCAGGGGAAAATTGGACGTAGATAGCACCTGCCATTACAGCTGGAAGTGAAATGGGCAGTGCCCTCCTGCATTTTGGCCGTCCTCAGTCTGCTGAGAGGTCAGACCTCATCTTCCCAGATCAGTTACTCCCTGACAACTTGGACCCACTTTCCTTTAGTCACAGGGACTGAGAAGTCTAACCCAAAGCATGGGAGGATCTGGCACTACAAGGTGAATGGATTTAAGCTCAAGTATGAGTAATTAGGGGGGCTAGATGAGGCAATACTATGGGGGCGTCCCTACATGCCTTTGATCTTTGGTTTGAAGGTGTGTCTGTCTCAATCATCAACCGCAAACCAGGAAACCACTTCAGAGGACATCAACAGTGGTTGGGTCAGAATGACAGATTATTTGGAATGGTCATGGGGCCTCTTAGACGTAAAAGACCCAGATCCCCAAATCCAGCCCATCCCTCAAAATAATGGCAAACCTCAAATGGGAGCATAAAAGAATGGAGGAGATGTGTGACAATGTCCCCTGACATACCCATGAGGTGTGTGACAGGGATGACTATGTGGCCCAGGTATTGCAAATCTGCTCTGAGATGCCGGGACCTGGGGTTTAGAAAATTTCAGAAGTACATAAAATAAAGTTGGTGGTGTGGAAAGGATAGTTGGTTCACACCAACAACAGCTGTGTCACAGGTCAGGGGCTCATCAAGTGGTTCAAAAGCTCCTATGACCAGAATAAGGCGGAATACCTGTGAGGACTCTAAATCTGGAAATGTAAAAGCCAGAAGATCTGCCGGCCTTTAAGAAATACCCTGTTAACCAATTAACTAGATGTGTGCCCCGCAGAAAGGTCAAATACTTGTGATATTTCTTGGTCCAAAGATTAAGCACTAGAGGGACTCTCAGCATTCGTCCAGGACTCCAGAAGCCATATAAAATAGGTGCCGTGGACAGCCATGCCTTCATACACACAGTGCAGAGTGCAATGTCCAATGCGTGTGTGCAACCATGAGTAGTTTCCAAGATGGCAGACCAGCCTTCCCAAGGCTCGGTTCATGTAGCCCAGTGTACCGCAGCTCAGTAAGCTACAACACCTGAATTTTCTAAACCATTTAGGAATAGCCTATTACAGGCAAACATAAATAATGGCACACAGTGGCAAATCTTCAGAGAAGACTCGCCCCTACGGAGGATTGATAGTTATACAAAATGTATGAATGGAAAAGGGTTTGTGTACTGTTTGGAGACAGCAGGAGAGCAGGTTTGGAGGCGATTGGATGGAGGAGAGACCAGAGGCCGGGAAGAGGATGAAAGCAGAAAAGAGGCAGAAGTTAGCGAGAGAAAAAAAGAGAAGTGATGAGAGAAAGGCCTAAGAGCAGATGGTGAGTGGGAGAGCTAATGAAGATGTGGTGTGAGAAACTAAAGAGGGAAGAGTAAGAGGAGATAAGCGAATGTGGTTAGACGATGAACTATGGCAGAGAAAGAGTCAAAAAGAAGACTTAAGGCAGAGGGAAGGAAAAGAGTTAAGTAGATGGTGAGACAAAAAAGTTGGAGTGAAGATGGTAAAATGGAGAATTTAGGAGCAAATGGTGGAAGGAGCAGTTCAAGAAAACAAGAGAAGAGGATGGAGTTGAAGAAAGGCCATAGGTGGGAACTGGAGAACAATGAGCGATCCTTCGGCCCTATGTTTATGGGGAGGTGGTGTGAGACTTGAGAAGGAAGGAACAAGCACCTGGATAAGTATTCAGTAGATGCAACAGGAGCTATGAGGTCAGAATAAAAGAAGCAGTAGAGGGGCCCTAACCTATGATCAGATGAGACAATAAAGTGGAAAGTGAGTATGGGATGGTGTAATGGTCTGTCAGGGATTGTGTGTGTTGAGTATTCACAGGGCCCACCGGTATGAATAGAACACAATAAGGATGACAAGTTAACCAGGAGACTTCTTGCTAGAAGGTTTCCGGAATCTTGAGAGATATGAAAAAGGGGTGATGGCACAAGGACTCAAAATAATACAAGGAACACAGTGGCCACCCATGTGACACGAGGGCACAACTAAAAATTGAGATTCACTGGTTGAGTCCAAAAAAGATCAGTCCACACATGCAATGATGGAAGGAAAAATCCAAGCATAAATCAGTCAACACAGGCAAAGGTACATGGGAGAATCCAAGAGCAGGCCAGGTAGTAGGCAGGGTCAGGGTAGCATAAATCAGTCCACACAGCCAAAGGTACAGGGGTGGATCGAAGAGCAGGTCATGTAGCATGCAGGGTCAGTTCAGCATAAGACAGTCCACACAGGCAAATATACAGTCAAAGGGAGAATCCAAGAGCAGTTCAGGGAGCATGCAAGGTCTGCTAAGGAAGCAGCATACAGAACAGGAGACAGGGATCAAGGCAAACAACAAGGACCAGCAATGTGTAGGGAATGGGGGCGAGGATGGAGACGGAAAACAAGGCATGAGGGGTACAGTAAGCAATTCACAGAACCGGCCTCCGACTCACGGAAGAGTTTGTTGAGCAATGGTTGTTTCCATTGCCGGCCTATTATCCTCCGTCGGCACAGAGCGGGCATGTTATATGTGGCGCGCTAGGGACAGTGGGGGATGAAGTCCATGGTGCAATGGCAGCCTCCAGTCTCAGCAGTATCTCAAATGTGGCAGTGACCTGCGGGTGGATGGCTGGGACATCTGACAGTTTGAGGGAAGCAAGGCTAAGACATGGGACAATAGAGTGGTCAGGTATCTAGTGAACAGCCTCCAAGAATTATAGGCCAGCTTGCCCTCTGGCAAGAACGAGCAGCCCAATCTGTGAAAGCTAAGTGGCAGCTTGTCACCTGGTGGCAAGATTGGATCACATGGTTGTAGTGTCCTTCTACGAGGACCGCCTCACGCTGTCGTGTCATTCATAGAACACATCGATAAGAATGAGCCGACACAGAGCTGGGGTGCAACACGTCTTTATTGGACAACTGCTTATCTCGAATTCCGCCCCTTAACTCCCGTGGGTCACAGCCCACTAATTAATGGCAACAGGCAGAGGACTCGTCCTCTAAACGAATTAAGAGTGGCGACACCACACCGGTGTTAAGATGGATTTCTCAAATATGACCTGCTTGACAGATTTCAGCAGGCCACCCTATCAAAGTAAATAGGGGAACTCTGAGAGGTTAGCCAAATTAAGGTAAGCATGTAGAGTGATCAAGGCTTAGTTTCAGGAGAGGTGAGTGGGGTCTGAGTCCACAATGAGTCCACACAGTAAAATAAACAATGATTCTACTTAGACAGGTAGTACAAAAATACTATATTTATTATAGGCGCAAAAACACACTATAAAAATGAATCAAGCAGGTAATATGATCACATAACACTTTGAATATAAAACACGTATACAGTCACCTTTGGTTATATAAATGCACATAATTCACCTAAACACCTGAAACGAAGGTAAGTAGTTATACAATGAAAAAACCAGTCACACAAATAAAAGCCCTGACTTTATAAATCCAGTCTCGAAGTTGAATTGGGCCTTGTGCCCAAAGTCACAAAGTTCCTTTAGGAGAGGGACAAAGGCAGGAAGAGGTCTTGTTATGGTGAGAATTGTTCCAAAAGACTTTACAAGGATTTTACTGGTGAGTAAGATGCATTTTCTAGCACTTAGAACCTCTTTTTAAGCAAAGGTTTAAAAAACCTAACAATGGGGGATTCGAAGATGGCCACCAGCACCAGGTAGACGTGCTGACGGCGCTCTCCTGGACCCAGCAACATAGAGGTGCCCACGACCCCGTCCGACTGCTGGGGAAGGGGGACACAACGACCCCCCCCAACAAGGAAGAGACAGCCGGAGGGGAGACTGACGGTGAAAGGCACCCTCCTGCACCCCACGGCGAGAGCTGAGCGGGCGGAGCGGGGCAGACCGGGGCCCCCGCCTGCAAGACCAGGCGGCTCAACCGCCGGGAGAGGCTGCAGTGGGATGCAGGAGCAGAGTGCCCACCGACGGCTCAGAAGCGCGACGGAGAAGAGGCCCCTCCCGCACGCAGGTAGAGCGCGACCTGAAGCAACAATCCCCGTGTGGGCTCCAGAGAGAAGATGGAGCGCCAGAGGGTGAGGGGGCACCGCGTGCGGGAGATTCTGGGGCTCTGGGCCGGTGACTCGGGGTGGACGGACCAGCTGGGGTTGGCCCGCACCGGAGCCTGATCAACAGGACGCTTTGGAGGAGGTAGGCGGGGAGGAGCCGTGCCGTGGGTGGAGGCAGTGGTGCTGCTGCGCAGCGCGGTCCTCTCACTGCCCTGAAGTGCAGGAGGAGACCCCCCATCCTGGGGCATTGAAGAAGGGGCAAGCAACGCCACTGGGGGAGCAGTGAGGAAGAGGACCCCACGAACCCACCAGGGACACTGGGGACAACTAGAGTGTGGGGGAGTGTGCCAAAGCACCCCTAAAAAAGTCAGCAAAGTGGACATTCAAACTGCCTGCTAGGGGATTACATATAAGATCCAAGAGGACAGAGAAGACCCGGAGTAGACCCCACACCCCTGGGGAGGACTGAACCTGAGGCAAATCTAACCGAGAGCTGGTGGCGGGAGGCAACGACCACCGATCTACGAATTGTCCCTGCTGGGTCACGACTGCCATTGTAGCAGCCAGGAGGAGAGGGGGACAGGCGCAGGCGTTGAGACCTGCCATACCAGCACCCCGGTTGGGACACGACTTAAGCAGGTGAATTTGCAAGAGGCTAAGCCCTATTGTGACGGCAGAAGGCGAGACGGATGAACAGAGGAGTGCACCTAAAGGAGTGAGCGGCCGCCCTGTAGGGAGCGCGGGAGAAGGGGGAAATACCCGGAAGTACATCGAGAGCCCGGGTGGACTGTAGGGCCCCGGTAAGAAGAGCAGAGCATCCACCCCGGAGACTCCCACTGGGGGAAAAGGACCAGCAGGAGGGGCAACAATGTTGGTGGAACAGAAGAGAAGGGGCGGGAAAGGCCCACAAAACCAGGCGGATGCCCCAGGAACACTACCCAGCATCTGGTCCTCACAGGACAGCAGGGAGATGACCAGAGTCATGACCAAGAGCCCCAGGGGAGGAGCTGCAGCAGGAGAGGGGGATGTGCACGCCCCAATGTCAAGGCAGGACGTTCGAGGAGAAATGCAGGCCTTACAGAACAGCTTGTCCAAAACATTCCAAGAACAATTTCAGCTGATGAAATCAGACCTTAACTTGGCCTTGGGGGAGATCAGGCAAGATATGAGGCAACTAGGAGAGAGGACGGACCTCGTGGAGAAAGGGATACAGGAAGTGGACAAAGATACAACGGCGAACAGCAAAGCTATCGAAAGACTCGACATAGCAACACGGAACCTCGAAATCCAGGTAGAGGACATGGAAAACAGGTCACGCAGGATCAATATCAGGGTGAAAATGCTGCCGGAATCGGTCTCAGACAAGGACCTAAAGCAGGTGGCCCAGTCAATCTTTGCAGAGATCCTGGGAGAGTCAACGCCTGAAAGGGTGGAACTGGACCGCATCCACACGGTGGGGAGAATAGTGAAGGGACCATCTGCAAGACCAAGGGATGTATTGGCAACATTTAACAGAAACGCTCAGAAAGAGACAGTGCTCCAGGCGGCAAGAAAACAGGAACCGATCATGTACAAAGATCACTGAATAGCGCTATTCCAAGACCTGGCGGCCAGCACGCTGGTGAAAAGAAGATTGATGGGCCCAGTGCTCAAGGCTCTCAATGAGAGAGGAATTCGCTACAAATAGACCTTCCCATTTGGTTTGGTGTTCAACTGGAAAGGAGCTCAGAAATGCATCACAACGGCACGGGAAGGAGCGAGTATCTTGCAAATTGATCTGGATGATGGAGCTGCGGGGGGGAGAACAGCCCGTGGAAAATAGACCAAGGCTGAGGCCGTGTGAATGGACAACGGTGAGAGAGAAAAGGAGGAGGGGGTCAAGATTGTCCAAGGTGCCACCACAAGATGAGAGCAGGGCGCCAGCAGGAGAAATGGAATTCGGCGGAACAAGAGGAGCCATGAATGAGACTGGTATTTTAGGTGTGGTGGGCCTATAAAGGTGGTAATTGAGCATAGGGGGTCGGGCAATCATCTGAGATTCAAAAAGGGCGAGGGAACCCGAGGCAGGTGAGGTGGGGAACTGGGGAGGGCAAGCCCCTCCAGTGAGGGTGGGGGCAAGGGGGTTAAGAGGGAGGGGGGTGGGGGAAGGAAGGGGGACAAGAGAGGGAGGAGGGACGGGGAGACAAGGCGATTTCATGTGGAACATGGGATGCAGCAGGCAGAGGTCCAGGGATTCCTAGGGGACAATATGGGAGACCAAGGGGGCCGGATCGAGCAAAGGGAGTCTGGGAGCACCCACGTGGGAGAAGGATAGAGGGTTATACCAAGCGGGGAGTGATCACAGGTTGATGCTTGTTCAAGTGGTTAATTCTTAACGTTAGGGGGCTTAACACCCCCCTCAAAAGGAAGAAATTGGAACATTTTACGAGGAAAGAGGGCCCAGATTTTTCTGGGGCTGCAGGAAACACATCTTAGGCTAAAAGACCAGGGACGCCTGAAGCTGCGTGGGTTCAACCAGATACTGCATGCCTGCGGAAAGAGCAGATCTGGAGGAGTAGCCTTAGCCATCAGAAACACGTTGGACTTTAGAGTCGCCAAAGCTATACGGGATAAGGAGGGTAGGTACATTGTAATTAAAGGAACATACCTGGACAACCAATATACCCTGGCGGTAGTATATGCTCCTAATACAGGTCAAGAGCAATTTCTGAGGGGGTCCTGGGACTATTGGAAGAGAAGGCATGGGGGCAAAAAGTGTTATTGGGGGATCTCAACATAGCTTGGGACAGGACACAAGACAGATCCGGAGTCTCGGGGAGGGGTGGGGGTGCAGTGATGTCCGCAGAGCTCAAGGATAGGATTGGGAGGCTAGGGCTAAGGGATGTCTGGCTAGAACTGCAAAAAGGCGAAGAGGGTTACACCTTTCTATCGGGGGTTCATGGATCGCAGTCCAGAATATTTATATTTGGGTGTCAACGGGTCTGATGGGTGAGATTGGGGAGGTGAAGACGGGCCCCATTGGCATAGCGGATCATAAGGTGGTATCTATGCTTATGGACTTGGGGTGCAAGGAGAGAGGATTGTGGGGATACCCGAAGTTCCTACTTAGAGACCCAGTAATCTGAGAAGAAATGGTAGGGAAAATTAGAGACTTCTTCGCACAAAATAGGAAGGGGGACACGAGTGAAGGGATAACATGGGGTGCCTTCAAGGCCACACTTAGGGGAGAGCTCATAGCAGCAAGGACACAGAGGGAAAAACAGCTGTTTCCACCTCCACCTCAGTTTGAGGTGGAGGTGAAAACAGCATGGCAAAAGATGGGAGCAACCCCGACCAGGGTCACCATGAGGGAGTACAGGAGAGCACTAAGGCAGTTGGAGATCCTCCGAACGAAAAAAGCTGAAGGGGCCCTCCTTAGAGTTTGCCAGAAATATTACGCAAAAGCCAACAAAGCAGATGCACTCCTTGCGCGCCTCCTGAGAGGGACGAATTCTAGTAACGCGATTACGGCTCTCAAGAAAGGCACAGGGGAATGGGTCACACTCGCGAGAGAGATACAGGAAACACTGGCAGAATATTACGAATCCCTGTATACGTCCCAGAGCCCGCAAGCACACTGGCAGGCAGAATTCCTGGAAGGGGTGACGTTGGGAAAAGTTGGGATGGAGTCACTAGAACTCCTCGGCAGGGAAATCACAGAAGAAGAAGTACGAGGGGTGATCCGCAACCTACCATCAAATAAGGCTCTGTGCCTGAATGGTTATACAGCAGCCTTTTATAAAATGTTTGCAGCGGAACTAGCCCCTCACCTGACTTCCCTATTTAACACCTTCCCGCGAACAGGGAGGACAACCTTATCTATGGAAGAAGCCAAGCTAACATTGATTCTTAAACCCAACAAGGACCCCGAGGAAGGACGTCATACAGACCCATTACATTGATAAATATTGACACCAAGATCTATACTGAGATCCTGGAAAATAGGCTAGAGACCTTCCTCCCGGAACTGATCCACCCGGATCAGGGGGGGATTTATAAAAGGTCATCAGGCAGCGGATAATATTAGGAAGGTGGTCCACTTAGTGGAAAAAGCCCAGCGGATGCACACTCCCGCGGTCCTGTTAGCATTAAACGCATTCCTTTTGGGGGGACCCCTCAGAAAGTGGCAGCATTCGCAGATGATATGTTGCTCACCCTGACAATGCCGTTGGAATCTATTCCAGCTAGTAGAAGCCTGTTAGAGGAGTTTGGGAAAGCTTCTGGCTTAAAAATCAACATGGGCAAATTGGAACTCTTGAATCTGACCTTGAAAGCAGAGATGCGTGAATCTCTGAGGACAGCCACCCCATTTGTATGGAGCCCGGGAGGGGGATTATCTATCTGGGGATAAAAATCACAGCAACTCTCTAGGGTTGGTACGCCGCCAACTACCCCCCACTGCTTAAGGACATTAAGCGTGAGTTTCGTAGGTGAAGAAACCTCCGGGTTTTGTGGAAGCGGTCGATTGGCGGCAGTTAAAATGGTCACACTCCCCTGCATATTATATCTTTTTCAAGCAATTCCCCAGGCGATACCAGCAGGCTGCTTCAGGGAATTAAGAGGGGTAAGCAACGAGTTTTTGTGGGAAGGGAAAAAAGCAAGAATAGGTAGGCAGTTATTGATGGCGCCTAGACGGGAGGGAGGGCTGGCCCTGCCGAACTTTCAACAGTACTTTGAGGCTACGCAGCTGCGGGTAATTAGAGAATGTCTTCAAGAGGGGGAATCTGGGCAAAATAAATGGGTTAAAATGGACAGAGCATCACAATTACATCACAATTTGCCAGAGGTCCTGTCGCTCCCGAAACACCTAAGACCCAAGCATCTCTATGAGAGCACTATATCTAAATTTGTGGCGGATAATTGGGATAAACTGGTAAGATCCAAAGGAATCACAACCTTCCCCTC
This sequence comes from Ambystoma mexicanum, assembly GCF_040938575.1. Classification (NCBI taxonomy): domain Eukaryota; kingdom Metazoa; phylum Chordata; class Amphibia; order Caudata; family Ambystomatidae; genus Ambystoma; species Ambystoma mexicanum. Next base: position 988,056,832 of record NC_090929.1, on the reverse strand, counting down.
TCCTTTCACACCCATATTTAACAATGGGGACTTTACACCTGGGCTAGAACAAGGGGCATTCAAGCAATGGCAGGAAGGGGGTTGCGAAAGGCTGGGTGATATGTTCCGGGATGGGGAAATTCTCTCATTCTTGGACTGTAAGAGGAAATTCGGACTGCGGGAGGGGGAAAGGCTGCGGTATGCGCAGATACGGCACTGGGTCTTGCACCCGAGAAACAAACAGGCAGCGACCAGGAACATGACGCAGTTTGAAAAGTTTCTCCTGTCCAATGACGGGTCAAAGGGGTTAATATCAAACCTCTACAGAATCCTAGATAGCGCACTACCCAGACAACACTGGCCATATGTGTGGAAATGGGAACAGATCTTGGGGAGGGAGATGGGAAGGGAGGAGTGGGAGAGGTTATGGAGGAGGATACCCAAATTTGCAAGAGCATGCCAACTAGAAGAGGGGTGGTATAAGATACTGTTTGGCTGGCAGTACACGCCAGCCCACCTCCACAAGATGTATCCAGAGACCTCAGGATCCTGCTGGAGGGGGTGTGGGATGGAGGGCACAGCAGAGCACATCTGGTGGAGATGTCCAAAAATAGAACCTTTCTGGCAAGAGGTACAAAGGGCGCAAGAATAGGCCTATGGGCCAGGAGGCAACAGATCACCGGAATAAATCATACTAGGAGTTAGGGCAGATATCGAGGAGGGGAACCCAGAACCCAGGAAAAAGCAAGAGTGATCCTCACGCTCGCAACAATGACAGTAATAGCACAAAGGTGGAAGAGTACAGAGGTGCCCATGGTACAAGACTGGTTACGGAAAATTTGGGAGATTGTGGCTCTTGAATAGGCAACGTACACCATACAGGATAAGACTGACACTTTTGCAAGCGAATGGGGAGAAACTCTAAACTTCCTCAGAGATGACTTCCGGGTGGGGTGGTGTCCCCAGCGTCTAAGACTATTGGACTTACAGTGAACTTCGGTGTTCAATCCATGAAACTAATGGACCAAGGACTAGGTGGAATCTGCCTCTGGGGTTGGGATGGAGGGAGGGAAGGGATGTTGGGGGGAATGTGTTTATATGTTGTAAAACCAATAAAAAGAGATTCATAAAAAAAAACTAACAATGGAATAAATCAAAGTTCTTCACAAACTTGCGATTACTCACCACCCTTACTCCAATATTCCCAAGAGACTTCGCAGGTCGGATGGGAGTCAAAGGAGGTAGGTTTTCCCGCCGTTGGATACAATATAAGATGCCCAGGAGCTGCGGGTGCAAGGAAGATTCCGGTCAGATCCAGGAGCTGAATGCAACCCTTTTGAAGAAGAAATGCAGCAGGCACCAATGCAGGGCACTTCAGGACACTCTACCAGATGAGGGATGGCCAGTTCCAGTGATAGTCACAGCACACATACGACAGCAGGCGTTTCTCCAGTCGGGGACAAAGACCAACTTCCATGACAGGATCCCTTGATGCTGAGAAGCTGAAACCTGGCAGGAAAGCAACTTGTAGGACGAGCTAATGACCACCAAAGTTCCAGACAAAAACGCGGAACGGCAATGCTTCTCGCATGGTAGCCCAATTCAGAGCTGGTCGGTCCACTGGGTGGTCTTGGGACAATTCTGAAGGATCTAGGCTGCAGGATCGTGAGAAGGCATCCAGACTGGTTAGTTCCACCAGTCCAAGGGATGAAGCAATGATGAGGGCCTTCTGAGACCAGGTATTCCAGCAGGGCTTCACCAGGACAGTTGCAGGAAAGGTCACCAGCGCTCTTCAGAAGCCATCCTTGTGTCTTCAGTAAGCTCCACAGCTACACAGTATTCTTGACTCCATTTCTGATCTGCTGGAATGGCTGCAGGACTTCTCTTCTTAATTTAAATTCAGGGGAGTGAACAAGCTCAGCCCTCCAATAGCAATAATCTGGACCACTCACTCATCCAGCAGTGGTCCAATCAGGAACCACTCTGGGTTTAATTTGTTCATGCCCACCAGACTCTCTGGCACCAGTTTGTGGATTGGAGCCAGACAGTCCCAACCCACTTCCCCGGTCCATGCACAAATGGCAAGCACTATCCCGTGAAAGCAGCAGCTTTCCCAGGCAAATGTGTGACCATATTAAGAGTTTTACTACCCGAGAAGGCAGGGAGATGGCCAAAAAACAAATGGCCAAAGAACAAGCGAAAAATCTTATGGCACGGTCATCTTTGGACACTAGCCACTGTTAGTAACCAAATGTGTTAAAGGCGATTGTGCCAACAAAAAATATAGCAAAAATTGTAAAAAGGTATATGCTGCCAATAGTGTGTCTTTAGGCACATTTAAAAGAAACAAGAGTCTAGGGTGACACAAAATTATCCCTATTGGACTGCATTGTAAGATACTGTGTACAATGTAAAAACGTTAGCACAGAAGGTGAAAAGGAAAAAGACAAAAGGGAAAAACAGTTTCCCAGTACTGACAGTCTGAAGGACTAGTCAGTTTCCCCACTTCACTGTAAAAATTCTGGACAGGTCATAAACAAACAGCAAAAGGTTTGGGGGGAAAGTTGCCTAAAAGAGAAATATTTCCTAATACAGATTTACTCTGGTTCAAGGGTTGGTGGAATCCCATTACTGAGGTCAGTCGCCAGTAGATGTTGACGAGTGAATACGTCAACCTTGACAATGAAAACCTTTAAGTCAACAGATAGACCCGCGTAAAGGAGGGTCAACGCTTTTTCTGAAAGAATAAGTGATGATAAGGAGAGACCCAGAAAGATTTCTAGAGACTTTTTATTGAGCAACCAGAACACATGGAAGGACAGCCATTGTGATAACTGTTTTAGAATCTAAAGAGGATCAACTCTGGAACCCTTTTGGGAAAAGGGGGTATCCCATTGACTTAAAGAAGGGCTTCTGTGGGTGGAAGTTGAAAACAGCTGTATTCCTAGTGGTTATCCGATTTTAGTAAAGGTATGTTATAGTCTGCTTTCCCTTTTACCACTTGGCCCAGCGTGTGTAAAAGAGCTCTAAATAAAACGTTCAAACTAAAAAAGACTGCTCTTGTCTGGTTGTATTGGCTCACATGTGTTAGTTGACATACCATAAAGCGTATAGTTGGGGAAACATTTCAATCCAGCAATTCCACCATAAAATGTGTTGGTTTGAGGAAAGGTTTGCTCTTAACCTTCATCTCGTTATCCTGGCCAGTAACTCTGCAGGAAGATTGAATCTTCTCACAGACCTATGCTGTTTGGGTTATCTGGGACCACTGCTGAGTGCCTTCCAGAAATCATCAGCCATTTCTGTGTCCCTCAAAACCCCATCATTGCAGTAGTGCTGGATAGTTTAGATTCAGCAACTACTTTGCTGGGGTAATCCAGAATCTCTTTCCCATGCTCGTGTGATGGTGGTGAACAGAGGTGCAGAGAGTTTAAAATGAAGAATTGCATCAAGAACCTGAGTAGGTAGCCTATATTGGGAAGGATAGTCTCTGAGGTAAGAGCTAACATCCAATTAAGGGAGCTGGGCAAAAATATGTTGCTTTTTGATTTCTTCAGGGATACCACCTTGGGCTAACAGGCCATTAGTGGAGACGGAGTCTCCCCAGCTGCATATCAGCTATATAAATGTCTTCTTCACAGTTATGTCACACAAATACATTTTGAGCTCATTCCCATACATACAACAGTTTAGCAGTATGCATTATAAAGTGTCAAAGTTCCTTTAGCCTTCACTCCACATGGGTCAGATACTTTGCTTATCCATTGCTCTACTCTGGCCTTGGCATAGAACTTCGACATGGCCACCTCTTTGCTTTTACCAGTTCCATCTTACTTCCCGGTACCGTCCAAACATGGTTCAATTCCAGATTATAATTGTAGCTCGCCAAAGAGAGGGGTTCCACAGCGAGCTACCTTTTGATGTAGCACTAAAGGTTGGATGACTTTACCAAGCCCAGGGAAGGTTTAAGTAAACATCTTTTTCAGCATATATAAAAAGATGAAGTGGTCGGATTTACAAAAATATATCAAGGTTTATTCCATAACACATCATAAAAAATATATTTCGACCCATTGGTCACATTTGCAAATCTTAACAACATAAAACACAATTTATCACAAAGCAGTAGCTGGTTATTAGACAGTAGTATCCTTTTGACTCTAATTGTGTATTAAATAATACACCAAAGCTAGAGTGATGTTAGTAGCCTATGGGAGATGGGATACTACTGTCTAATAACTAGCTACTGCTTTGTGATAAATTGTGTTTTATGTTGTTAAGATTTGCAAATGTGACCAATGGGTCGAAATATATTTTTTTATGATGTGTTATGGAATAAACCTTGATATATTTTTGTAAATCCCCACCACTTCATCTTTTTATATATGCTGAAAAAGATGTTTACTTAAACCTTCCCTGGGCTTGGTAAAGTCATCCAACCTTTAGTGCTACATCAAAAGGTAGCTCGCTGAGGAACCCCTCTCTTTGGCACGTTACGCATTCCTCTCCCAACGAGCCCCTAAAAAAAGAGGACACTTTATATTTTGCTCATTGAGCAGTTTCAATTATTGTAGCTCTACTTACATTTGAAACATATCTTTCCACACCCTCACATCCAATTCTTACCCCAAATGTAACTGTTTGCATTTTTGCTTTTATGCAAATTTAAGTGATACTGTCCACCTGGGTGCCCACAATGACTCTATAGGACCTATTAAGTGAGTAACTGTCAGTAGTACATTTTTGCTCCCCTGAGATTACCACTCTACCTAGCAGTAATCTCAAAATTGCAGTTGCATACTACCTCTGGCGGTATTACTGCCAATGGTAAATATAGCATCTGCAGCAAACCTATATTCCTGAATTTCCAGCACTTAAAAACATATTGTTGGCATAAAGGTTTACAGCTGGCGTTAATAGTATTCTGTCAGACATAACACATGTTAATTTACAGACCAGGAATAGGGACCTACACTACAAATCACTTCATCATTATCTCACTATTTATTAACCACACTTGGCCTAAGGTAGCAGCCAGAACTAGTTTTCACTCTTTTCAAGACATCTCAAATCTTTGATGCTACTTACCATCAGTTTAGGCATTATTTTTTTGTAATCAATATTTCTGGTGGCAATGAAATTACAACCAGTGGTATTTAAGTTACCACTGCTGGTCATTTTAACAGTGCAAGTTATTTTACCAGCAGCAGAGTACATTTTTCACCTTTGCGGTACAATATTTTACTCACACATGGAAATATCACATTGCACCAGTGTGTATGATACCACCAACTTACATCAAAGGAGCCTATGGCGTTTCATCATCACACTCTTCAATCTTTCTAAAGAAATGTTTTCTGGACTTTGTTAGTTGACTTTTTCTTTAACGGTTGATTAAAAAAACAAAACAAGACATGTTGCAGAGATATATTTTTTTTAATGTTTTCTCACATTTGGCTGCTAGCTTCCAACGCCACGTAGGTGCCTTCATCAACTCCTACATTTTCCAAGTGGCAAACACTATTCTAGCCACTTTTCCCTTTACATACATTCTAGGTAGACAAACCAAAGCACGAACCTCTAAAAAAAAGGTGAGGAATAACCCCTACTGATTGCGCTTAATGGCACCTTTGCAGGTAGACCCAATACGAGCCATAAGGGACTCCCAGGGTTTGCCTTTGCCAACCACATCACCTTTTCCAATCACAGTTATCAATCCTATACATATATAATTCTCTTAGGATGTGTGTGCATTGGGACCAGAGCATGTGAACAGCCATCCTTGCCCTAAAACCCAGCTACAATTTTGCACACAGGGAAAGGAAACATTATCGCTAGACGGGCTTTGTACCCAAATGATGTCTCACAGACATTCTATACTCACATCCAAATCCTGAAGCTTTCTAAATCAGTATTTATGATTCCATGCTGCAAACATTTTAAGGTTAACATGGGCAGCATACTTGCAGCTAAACTCCATCTGCGCTTCCCCAAGCAGGTGCCGCTGCAGACAGTGGTCCAGGCCACGCAATGGGCAGACTCCGCCAGACTGGAGTGCTTAATTGGTTGCATGCCGGAGAGGCCGACAGATCTTTGGTATGCCGGGGAGGCCAGCAGATCTGTAGCGTGCTGGGGAGACCAGCAGATCAGATGTGCGGCATGGCTGGTGGCATCACACACACCGGGGAGGCCGATGGCGCGGGGGTTTACAGGCTCTGTTGTGCCGTGCTCCAGCTCCAGGCAGGGGCAAGCTTCACCAGGCACCGGAGAGGCTGCCATCCTGGTGGGGGCAAGGCTGTCTCCCCTTTTGGACGCGCGTGAACTCCCAAGTGTGGGTCGGTTGGCAGGACTGGCCTAGACTTTCATGTTTGGGATCGGTGGGGCGCCACATCCCACCTTCGTCGCCAGTTGTTAAGGGCCATGGTGGTCCCGGGCCCTGGTGGTGGAGGGCTCTGCAGGTCAGGCCTACTGCCTGCTGTGCAGCGCTGATGCTGCACCAAATTCGACACAGGAGGCAGGAGTCATTGTGGTGTAAGACTGCTGAGTGGCAAGCCACTCAGCCCTTTTATTGGCGTGATGACATGTCTCCCACATGTCACATCACACGTGACTTTCACACGAGCCCAGCAGGGGCTTAGGTCACAACATGTGCTTCATACGAGGACACAGCCTAATTCAAATTGCGAGGGAGACCATGCACTAAAGTACTGAGTTTCTTTTCTTCGAATGTGACAATCGCACGGTTGCTTAGATAACAGCTCTTTTAAGCAATATATCCTGGATGGAAACTAGTGAGAAATGCATCTCTCACTTCCTGAAATACTTCACAGGACTTGCAGTACGTGTTTATGATTCATTTCATCTAAAGCAGGACTTTCCGTGCGGAAAAGTCACCTGTCGGCATAAACGCAGAGTGTATGTGTATGGCTTTTTAATTTGTTGCGACGCTTGATGTTATGATGCTGTATTATTTTGATTGCTTGTATTGTGCTTTAGAGCACTTTAAGACTGTCTTAAAGCACTGAGGGAAGCAGGAGGCGAGATGCGGCAGCAGACGGAAGGGGGCAGGCAAAAACATTCCTTAATCGTAGCCTGCTCTATGTCTTATGGGGGGTCTCTTCTTCTTTCCAATCATTCTGAGACTCTTAGCATTCCATGGACCCCGAGTTCCACACATTCCCATAGTAAATCATCCCACACTTCAAAATGGTTGACCTCCAATGGTCTTCACTACGCAGTGCTAACATCAAGCTTGCACCACCTCCTAAGTGAGGCAAAGGGCTGTAGGTTAAGTCACATCTCGCTACTTTTACACAGCTGACATATTGTTCGTGCTGTGGGCCTACAAATTATGAAACTTGGAGTTAATTTAGCCAGAAATCCTACCTGCATTCCTTAGATACAGACATTCAAACTGTTGTGCAATAAGCCACCTGAATGAGAAACTAGCAAGTAGCCTCATCATAATGTAGACACACAGAGCCAGATTTACAAGGCGTTTTTCATTGGGACTTTGCAGTTGAGAAACGCTTTTGTAAATTAGCCCCTTGTGCTGTACTCGATATTTAAAGAACATTTCCATAAAAATACGTTTTAGGCAGGTCAGTGGAGAAAGTGCCCCGATATCAGATTGCGCAAATAACACACTCTCAACCCACAAATTGGCCATGTTCTCAGCCAGAAAGTAAACCTTCAATCTACAGTCTTGCCAATGGGTCCCAATGTCTCCAGCCTTTACAATGTATGTAATTTTAACAGACTGGTTTTGGGTCGGCTCTTATAATATAAAATGTGCATGTTTGAAAACTAAATAGGCATACTTTTCACATACTGCACAGAGAATCCCACACCAGCAACTTTATGCTCCATTCATACAATAAAAGGCCAGATGTTTGTTTGTCCGAAGCAGTCCTGCACGCTTCGCCTGTTACCACCGCTAGAGGGAACGGTTGCCTTAAGTATACATCAATAAGATTTCAAGTTTATCTTCCAGGTGAACAAAATGTGTATTTCATGTTATCACCACTAGAGGGAGCTGTTGCCTTATGCAACCAACAATAAGACTTCAAATTCATTTTCCAGGCAAACAAAAAGTGTATTTCAACAATAACATACAGTTAGCTGCAGAAAAGCCAGAGACAGGGATACCACTGTAACAACATACTTCATGTTGCATACACTGAGAAAATATACACATTTTTTAAAGCATTTAGACAGAAATTCATTTGATTAAGCACTATTTCTCTAACAAAATAAATTACTTTTTTAATGTACTTATGTATTATGTAATTATTAATTGTAATATTTCTTGGTATATATTATATCAAAAATATTCTTCATGTACGTTTTAAACTTTGACTTCAATGTACTTTATTTTATGATCTCATGTCTACTTCGAATCATGCTGCGCATGAATTGGATTACTCGGACATCCCTCAACATCATATATTTGAGTCCAAAACCCATATTTGGAATCCAAGCCAATGAGGAGAAGATACAGCATTGACTGTATGTACTATGTTGAACTTTCAACAGATTCTGTGAGATTTTGTATATCTTCCTTTACGCACATCAGCCACTGTCCGTGAGCTTTTCCACTAGTATAAGGATAAAAGGGGGGCTGATACAGCTTTAAGATCTGCTTGCAGAAGGAAGTGTATTTCTGGTTGAAATGTTTTTTTTTTTCCTCCAAGTGCGAGTAAAGATCCCTAAAACAAATGCTCTGCTTCCTAGAGTGGCTTCTGATAGGAGACACCCCACTAGGCTGTTAACCCTTGATCTCACACTTTTACCACTTGCGATGCAAAGGTGGCCTGCATTAGTAGAGCGCATCTATCCTATTACAGTGATCCTGTGGGCCCCCTAGCATATGTATTTAGCATTCTCCTTTTGTGCAGGTGTATAGAGCTACGCTGTAGCCTTTAGCTTACTTTTCTTGAACCTTTAGGGTGCTATATGGACCCTGAATTAGTTCCCCCCTGTGTACCTTTGCCTCTTTCACAGGGGTATGTGCTAGTATTCGCCTTGGACCACTACCCCCGTCACAACACACGGGGATGTGATAACCCATAGTCCCACTGTAAGGTATTCCCAGATAACTGAGGTGAGCCTCCCTTCTTCCACCTCAGTGGCCGTTTGATATTATCTAGGCTCCAATTTAATTGACCCACCTACTCTTTCTCCCCACACACTGCCTATATGTGGGCTCCAGCTATCTTACTCTAGTTATTGTCAAACCACTCCAATATGGCGCACGGTATCCCCTAACATTGATGAAATAGAAAACGTCCCCACTGTTATCTACCTACATGTCCCCATACCAACTGTTGCTACTTCTGAGAGGCGCGGACCACTTGAGAGTGCCACGGCCGCGATGCTGCTCTAGAACTAGCACTGCACCTACGATTACACTGGAGGTAAGCGACCAGGCAGTGTATCGCATTGGATACAATCTGTTTCCCAAGACAGAGACCATGAGTATTGCCAGCTTGTGTCTCCCGTGTAGTAACGATTGTGATTCCACAAATACTCTGCCTACACAGCAGGATACGAACGCATAGGGCGCCAACCTGCATGGACACCATCCTGCACAGTCCCGGTAGCAACTGTAGCTACAACTGAGAGACGCGGACCGCTCGATATGGACACGGGCATGATGCAGCTCTAGAAGTAGCGCTGCCCCCGACGATTACACTAAAGGTAAGGGACCACACAGTGCATCGCATAGGATACAAACTTTTTCTCAAGATGGAGACCATGAGAATTCCCCTTTTGTGTCTCCACTTAGTAACAAACATGAGTTCACAAATACTCTGCCACTCCAGCAGGAAACTATCGCATATGGCGCCTCCTGCATGGACGTACAAAGTAGGGTGACTTTAGTCCTGAGCCCAATTTTTCTCACAGCATATTAGCACTCTCAAGGCACTAGCTTATACTATACTCTACTTGTACCCATAGTAATACCTTATGCCCATTGGCAACAACCATCCAGCGTAGCTCCGTACTGCTCAAGCAGGACTTCCATTCACCCGACGAGACCACGCCGGGGCTGACTCTTCCATCAGAGAGAGGTGATCCTTTTCAACCACTTCAAAGCTTATGGGGAACTCTAGACCCCGACCCACCCACGCTCTGGGTAGCCCACTGGGACATGTTCCCTCTGGTTTTGTTTTTAGCGACATGAAAGGCATAATTCACATATGCTTTTTCACCTATTAGGGACTAGGAGGGACGCATTTTGCACCTACCTCCATCATTTAAAATTGGCGTTGTCCTCCTTCTCTGGTGTATCACTCATTTAATGAGCCTGACTGTTTTGGGAGAAATTAAATGATAGCTCATACCAGTCTGTTCTTTTGTTTTGTCTGATAGGGGAAGGAAATTAAGAAATCCGCCTTTTGAACTTTAGAGTAGTCTAAACTCCTGCACAAAAAAACAGGGTTCTACTCCTGATGAATGTTCGGATTTTTTGCCCTTGAGAACTGAAACATGTTGAGAGAATATACTGAGTAATGTCAATACAGTGAGAAAAAAAAAATCGATGCAATGAATCAAAATTGTTTATGCAATAAACCTATGTTTCCTTAAATGTAGGAAAACTGGGAACAAACAAAGTGTATAACTGTTGGTTGATACGATACCCTGGCCAGAAAAGTGGCAGTGTTTGGCAATATGTTTAACCATTAAGTTATCTACTTAGACTTTTGTTTTTTATGTGATTTTTGAAAATGAATTGCATAATGATTAATTTAAAAAAAAATGCTTTATTGTAAAACTTCAGTTTAATAAATGTATCAAACTTTTGTTACATTGAGACGTCACAAGGTTTAACTTTTCTTTCTATTCCACTTAAAGTTAAATACAGGAGCACAACTTTGTGCAACTTTAACATCAAAGTTCCTTCAGAGTTTTCCAGACATTGACTAGTTCCAGTGTTCATGATTTAGATTCAATTTATAGTTAATATAGAGTCAAGGAAATTGATTCTACTGCAGGTTAGCCTGATAATTTTCCCAGCCGAAACGGTTTCCCACCATTCTTCAGGATCGTAGTATGTAGGTTTAAAGCTACATGGGTGTAGCTCTCGTAAAGTAATGAGCTGAGTACAACCTGTTAATAGGTGTTTTAGTGACTCAACCTCGCCTATGATGCAAAACCTGCATTTATCCAAGACTGTTTCTTTTGAACGTCGCAGCCCTAACATTTCTCTATTGTTCAGTGCGTTCAGTGCTCGATGATCTTTGGTGTGGATCCAGTCCCATGTTTCAAGTTTTTTCTTTGCATACTTGTGTCAATCGAGCAGCTCAACGACGGAAATGTTCGCAGCTTTCATGATCTTATTTATTTTTGACTTCCATAGACTAAGTAAACTTGATTTTGTTTGGTCGTTTTCGTTTGTGAAAATTTCATATGCTGAAATTTGGGCTCCAAGTAGCATTTTCCTCAAGGACGACAGAGATTTCCATATTATCGTCATATAGAGAGAGTTCAGAGTCAGTTTGTATCTTAATGCTACCATTGAGATAGAGTTGGGGAGTCCCAAGGCTCGTTTCCAAAACTTGGCTTCGAGTATCTGCCAGAGGCGGTGGTCAAGGTTCCATCCTGTTTCTCCACCGAATGTTATTGTTGGAATGAACTTCTGCAAATAAAATGTTATTATTGGAGTTAATGAGAATTTCCCATAATCCTTATTGATTTTAGCTCCTTGAAGACCTAATTTATTGGCTCTTTCAATTAGGTCATTGGTCCAAGCAGATACGCAGATCGAGTCATTGACCATAACGCCTAGGTATGGTATAGATTTGCCGATACTTAAAGAAGCTTTTTCAATTTCCCATCTAAAATGTTTGTCTTTCCTCGATAGGCATTTCCAAATGCACATGATCTTTGTTTTTTATGTGTTTAGATGCAGGTGTTTGTCTTTCAGGTATTCGTTTAGACTTAAGAGTAGATATTGTAGACCTATCTGGGTAAGGACTATCAACACAATATCATCTGCATACACTAGGCATTTAGTTGAGGTTCCGTTTATCTTCGGAGAAAAGGAGTGAGCAGACTCCAACCACTTCGGTAAGACATAGATGAATAGTTTGAAGAGTTCAGCTGCTAGTGGGCACCCTTGCTTTACTCCTTTGTGCGTTGGAATTGGGTCGGTCAAGACACCTTGCGAGTTGACTTTTACTTGGACTTTGGTGTTAGTGTGTAGTGATATGAGCGGATGAAGAATCTGTGCCGGGCAGTTCCACCTTCGGAGTTTAGACCAGAGTTTTTCTCTGTTTATTACATCGAACGCTTGTCTTAGGTCGACAAATGCGAAGAATACCTTTCTCTTTGATTTTAGGGCTTCAAGTTTCAGTATGGTTAACAGTGTGAGGTTTACATCAACACCTGCTTGTGCCGTGAAGCCCGTTTGTCAGCTATCTAGTTGCTTTTCCTTAGATGCCCATGCGGACACCTTCGATCGGAGGAATGATACGAATATTTTGCCCATAGTGTCCAGAAGAGCGATAGGGCGATAGTTAGATGGATCGTCCCTACTGCCTTTCTTGTAAATCAGGACCAGTATTGCCTTTGCCCATGATTCAGGGATTTCCATTGTACTTGATACTTGTCGAAATAAACATTCCATAAATTTGGCCCAGTGATGTTTATGTTTTTTTAACATGATGTAAGAGATTAGATCAGGACCAGCTGCTCTCGAGTTTTTCAGCTTTTGAATTGCCAGTTCTAGATCTTCACTGGAAGGCGTTATATCCCATGCTTTTATGGTATTTTGAAAAGTTTCATGTACCTCTTGATTTGGTATTTCATAGATCTTTGTAAACTAGTCGACCCACTTTGAGCTTGGTATTCCGTTTGAAATGTTTGGAGTAGATTTTGTGTTTCCTTTATTTAGAAGTGCCCATATATCTTGTGAGTATTTGGTGATTATTAATTTGCAAAGCATGACTTCGGCTCTATTTTGTTGAATTATCACCTTGTGAGATTTGAGCCCATTTCTATAGGTCTGGCGCTGTTCTTTAATTTTCCTTTGTATGAGGTCTTTATGACACTGTGACTTCCTTAACTTTCGTAGATCCTTTCTCAGGATCTTTTTTGCCCGGCTAATTTAATTGCTGAAAAGATGTTTAGGATTATGCCCAATTTGTCTTGAGTTAGTAGAATTCAGAATAAAGTCGGCCAACATCGGAGTATATTCAACGTTATTTGAGTCAGTGAGGCGCAGGGTTAGGTTCTGGATTTGTGGGCCGTTAGTTCTTAGCCGATTACCTGCAGCATTTGTTGTCAGTGGTACCTCGTATTTTTCACTTTGCAAAGGTACTTCGAAGTCCAAGGAAAGCCGTAGCATGTTGTGGTCGCTAGAGTCTTTCGGGACTATCTCTAAACACTCCACTCTTTCCATTACGTTTCTGGATGCCCAATTGTACTCTAAGGTATTCCTACATTGTAGTCGTTTCCGATTTGTGTTACAAGGTTGGTCACCTTTGGTGTTTCCATTGACCATTTGGCAGTTTCGTGAGGCAAGGACTTGTGACCACCGTTGTCCACGTTCTATTACTTCGTCTTCAAGCAGCCGAGTGTTTTCAAATGTTTGTTGATTGAATCGAAACCAGCTACAGTTTAAGTCGGCGCATATGATTACTGATAGGTCATGATAATTCAAAAAAGCATCATCGATTAGAGATGTTACAGTGTCAATGAAATCTGCAGTTGAGATCATTACCGGGTTCCAATAACCATTTATTACAAGTAGATGACTATAGATGTTAATGTTCCTTGTAGAAATTTGAATTTACCTACCTTGTACAAAAGGATTCAGATTTATTGATGCTAGCGGAGTCATCCAATTTTCAATTTTTACTAAGGTTAGGAACCCAGAATACGGGCACCCTTTGGTGTTTTTATTTACTGGATTCAAGAAGATCGAGTATCCGTCTCGGGTAGGAGCCTCACGGAGCCAAGTTTCTTGAAGACAAATCACGAAAACGTCATCCAGGGGTTCTGTGAAATTATTAAACAGATGGGTAAATCCACGTGTGTTCCAGGAGAGCAGCCTTTGCTTGGTCCAGATCACTCATTGTTATTGTCGAGAGTTGTGGTTCAAACGAGCGTCAGGTCTATTTCCTTCATTTCCGGCTTTATGGTCTGGGAGGCCTCTTGTTTTTTGGGGATAAGATAATGATTTTCGTAGTGACATCCGACGCGCTTCGCTTTGGAGATCCTTCGAATTTGTTTTATTTGTCGGTGTTTCATTTTGATTTGACGATTCGGGTTCCAAGGTAATGTGGAATCCGAACACCAGCAGCTCTTCAATTGCTTGTAGAAGAATGTTTTTTACAGCACCAGATGTTATGTGGAGCAACACTTGGTCTGTAGATTTTTCTGTGGCATACTCAACGATTTTTATGTCATCGGTCGTTATTGTCCGAAGTTGAAGAACACATGCGAATAATTTCAAATATAAGCTCTATTCAGGTTTACTTCGTTATCATCAGATTGGACGTTCTGAAAGCAAAGTTTCCAAGTGTTTATATTAGATTTAAGGCTTTTGTCACCATGTGCTCTGGAACGGAGATTAAGTCAATTTTTTCTCTGGTTCGATGTTTGCTTCGGGTTTAGCTTGGAGCTTACGGGTGAGATCTTACCCTTGGAATCGTGGAAGTTTTCCTTTTTTGATGATGCAAGATTTTGACGTTTGGTCAGTTGAGCTTCTGGCAGTAATTTGTTCTCGCCAGGTTTTTCATTAGTAATTATTGCAAGTACTTCAGAGTCTGAATCGTAGTCTATTTCACTTCTGATTGAGTATGTGGATAGGTTGCATAGATCGACAGAGCTTTCTACTGCAGAGCTGTCTGAGCTATTTGTGTCAGAATCCGTTCGTCGGCGCTTGGCAGTTTGCTTTGTCAGGACATTCTTTGATCCGTTTACCCGAGTAATCGTTTTTCTTTGTTGACGGTCAGGATGCAACTGAGCGTTTTTTCATTCAAACAGGCTTATTTTTTTTGGTGTTGTCAAAATTCGTATGAATTTTTTTACAATTTGACCTGTACTTTTTTTGTTGAGGATCTTTCGGTCCCAGATTAGTGGGTTTCTTTTTGTCAGATTTTTGACCCAATTTGCTTGTTGTAGTTGTGGCTATGGTTTTTGCTGGACCACTAAAGATGTTGAACGAGTTTGGTTGAAATCTCGCTTTTTCTGGGATTTCCTCCAGGGCCGCTGGAGTTTCGGCCAACAGGGCACACTCATTCCTTTTGGGCTCCGCGTTATTCGTTTGGCCTGAACCAGCCTGGGAAAGTTCTGGTTCTTGTGGTAAGAGGTGTGTTGCAGGTAGGACAGAATTGTCAACATTTAACGTGTTGACAGCACTGTTTGAATCTGAAATTATCACGTCTTTTGCTCGAACATCGTCATTTACGAAAGCTGCATTGCTTTGTGTTGAAGATGTCGTTTTTTGGGACCGAGTATCATGTTTAGTATTTTTCCTCATCCATTTCACAGCATCTAGTAAGCCTTCGGTTAGCATGTCGTTTTGACAGTGGTGTCTTGCGGCCAAGTCACTCAGGCGCTCTTGCCATCTGAGCGTTAGATCAGCCTCCTTTGCCATCTGTGATTGAAGAAATTTAGTGAAGCGATCAATGTTTTCAATTTTTTGCGTCAAATTTTTAATCATTACTCCTTGGTCATTTAGTTGGCCGTGTAAAGATTCGTATAATTTGGTGAAAGGCGTGAGCGCCACTGCGGAAGCCGCCAAAACATTGTTATGTATTTGTATTAGTACTTCTGCAGAGATGCTTGCAGGCTGGGCATTACCTAAGAAAGCATCATGTCCAGAAGAAGAAGATATTGAACAGTCTAAGTAGGACTGTGTCACTGCCCAAGGCTCCTTTCCCAGGGATCGCCTCACCTGGATCTTCACTGTGGCTGAGTACCTTCTGCCTCCTTCTCCGGTCCTTTGGAGGTTTCTCTTCTTCACCTTCCTTCTTTAGAGGCCCTTTTCCCTTCTTACGTTCAAAGAGATAGGGGCGGTCTCCTCCCGAGGCCACTTTGACCGTTAATAAAACAAGCAGTCAAGTGAACCCTGGGGAGCCCGCTCCTTCAAACAGGGAAAAAGCCTGAAAGGCAGAAAAAACCCTGTGTAGCTGCAGATGACGATGGCCGGGTAGATTAGAAGGTCCAGAGGCAGGTGAGGACTTTCTACAATGATCTTGGTTGTAACTCCAAAGGATAGCGGCACTGATGCGGGGCCTTTCTGGAAGAAGGAGCCCGGGAAGGAGGGGTAAGGAAGAGTCGCTGAAGAGGACTTCCGCAATACACACGGAAGCGGACAAAGAAGGGTAAGCACGGGAATAGTACTACCAGAGAAACAGGTAAGATCAGAGAGAGCCAGAAGTCAGAACGAGAAAGAGCACAAGAGAGAATGAGTGAGAGAGAGAGTGAGAGAGCGCGAGTGAGTCTGAGTGAGAGAGAGTGAGAGAGAACGAATGAGCTTGAGTGCGAGAGAGTGAGAGAGAATGAGTGAGCTTGAGTGCGAGAGAGTGAGAGAGCGAGAGAACGGAGATGCAGTGAAAGTAACCCCGAGCGGGTGGGAGCCGACACGTCGGAACCCGGCCGCCGGGGAAGGCAGGTCTGCGGCAGCGCGAAGCAGATGGCAGAAACAGAACTAGACAAAGCCAGAAAACGTAAACAGAGTGATATGCAAGGAAGGCAAAGGAAGAGAACCAAGATCCGGCGAGCAGGATAGGGCAGCAGAGGAAATATATCGCAGCAAAAGGGGAAATGCTGGGACGGGAGGAAATCTAGGAAGGCACTGGTAAGGAATAAAACGAAAGTCAGCGAAAGCGAGTTGCAACGCGACTCGCAGGGGGCGTGGCTTCCATATATGCCCGTAGCAAAAAAAGGCTAGACCGCTAACAGACAAGCCGTAGAGTCCTAATAGCGCCTCCATCTTGCCCATAGCTTCCATGGCCGCATCGGTGTGACAGACTGTGAGTCGATAGGTGAAATATTTCTTGTTTTGTCATCATGTGCGGGCTTGTTCAAGATTTGAGGAGTGCTTGCGTGAGCCATTTGCTGATTGTAATCACTTGGAAGAGGTTGCGCATTGGATTTTAGCTCGACAATGCGTTGCAAACGTCGGGCTCTTGCAATGGTGCTCGATTCCAAAACGGGTAGTTTTTGTACTGCCGAGGGGGGGCAAGACTATTGTGCGTCTAGGCGACACTCTTGGTCGGGCTCCTGATTCCGGTGGTGCCTGACAGGCATAGCTGCTAAGATTTCCTTGGTCTGGGGGATCGATCGTTTGTTTCCCGGCAGGTTTGCCCCCTTTTGTCTTTGAAAACAACCCCGATGTTTTCGTGGGAGTCGCGTTGTTTTTTTCAGGTAGATGATCGTTTTGTAATATCTTTAGAACATCGCTTGCTTGGCATTCGGCGATGTTGGAGCGATTTTTTCCGAGTCAGTGAGCCTTCTACTACCAAAGTCATCTCTATCAACAATGAACAAGTGATTTGGCTCGGGCTCCGGCGAGCTCAGGCGAACACGGAGGCGGACTGGGGCAGACTGGACTCTGCGCTGGACTGATTAATGGTGTTAATGTGTCATGATTAAATTGGTTTTAAACTACTGGAAGTAGTCCCCCTTTCAGTGCTTTTTTCCTAACCTCTCAGACTCGCCTCTATCTTCTTTATTTTTCATATTTCTTCATACCAAGCTCCCAGACACCAGATTCTGAGCAATCTGACACCAAGCTGGGCTGTGAACGCACTTTCAGACAAGGATATAGAACTAAGAAACAATTTGTTCCCACGCTTTGGGATTTATTAGTGTCTATGGCGGAACGTGGCATTCAAAAAATGATTTTCAGTGTGCTGCACGACATGGAGATAGAAATGTGGCTTGGTTAAAAAAAATACAGTCAGACATGAGTACTGTGCCCACTTGGAATTCCTATTTGTCAGCCCTTTCTGGGTAGATTTTCTTCAGCAACCAGGGGTGGTTCGTCCATAATGGGCAACGGGATGCCAACCACTCGCCCATTCTAAAGCCAGCCAGCCCACTGAAAACACTGAGCACTTTCTCGGCTGCTTGCGGCAGCTGAGGGGCAACCCTGAGCTGGCTTGAACCGTCAAAGGAAAATCTTGTTTCGTTCAACAGACCGGGTTCCCTAGTGCGCATGCCCACTGAGCATTTTCTTCTCCAGCCTTGCATTGCCCATTGGGCTTGCAGGCAGGAAAACTGCATGTCTGAATGTGTGCAGGGGGCGCTCTTCTGCCGCTGCACACATTTAGATGGCCTGGGAAGTGACGTTCAGAGCGTTTCTGCCTCCCTGCATCAGGGTATATCCAACATTATGAGGATTCTTACATTGGTGCAGTCAGTCTAGACCTGTTTTTTATTTAATTGAAGCATGGCCTTTATACTGGCAAAGCCAAAATTAGTATGTTCTTACGTGGGGATACTGCATTTATTAGCAGAGCCAGGATGGACATTATTTTATAGTATAATTACTGGAAGTATGAGCAAAGCTAACATGAGTATGTTCTTATATGGGAATACTGTCATATATTGGTGCACCCAGGATGGAACTGTATGGGCACAGCCAGCATTAAAATGCATTTTACACTGGCATATAATGTGGGAAAAGGCATCATGAGAATGTTTGGGAAAATGCTCCTGTGCACTGTTTGTGACTTACAAATACCGGATTGTTTCATGAGTTACTCTACAAAACCGAGCCTAAACTGTGTGGCTTTTTACCCAATTGTTCACAGAAACCATTTTAACCCACTATTTTTTTTTAAATATGTTCTCGGGGGAAGAATCCCCAGAAACATCCTTGGTTGGTTTGGGCTCCCTCGCCATGCTTGGTTGCACCTGCATTTTTGTGGGAAACCTTTTTGAGCCTCCAATAAAAAAAAAAATCAGCATTTGCCACTGCAGGCAACTGTCAGGCAGATTAGAAGGTACCAGGCCTGAAGTGTTTGAAAAGCTGGAATGTGGTAGCGTGACCCCTGATATTGCATTGCTGGAGAGACAGGGGATATGAGGTAGAGCAGGACGAAGAAGGGAAAGCTCTGGAGTGGTTGCAGCTGCAGGACAGATGAGAGATTGCAGATAGATTGTAAGAAGGCAGGGCTCCTCTCCTGTAGGAATAGGCAATATGCCCATGAAACAGCCTGTGGATGCAGGACTCTGGCTTGTGGCATACCCAGAGACCCTCTCTGCTAGTGCAGAGAAGGGTCACCTCATTCATGCTGCCCAAGCAATGAAGCATGGCCTGACAAAGGATAGGACAGATGATGGAATTGTGAGGGCAGTAAGTAATTCCCATTGTGTTTATTTCTCTCGCCATTCGTTTGCTGTTTCCTCGAATGAATCTGAAGGCAGCAGCGTCATATGTGTGTGTGTGTTTCTTTAATCTTAAACCAAGATCTGTACAAAGTAGTGAGCCTTAATCTTAAACTATTCTGAAGGCCAGTCAGCCCCTATGCTCAACTGTTCCATGCCCCTAAATGTGTATATATATATATATATATATATATATATATATATATATATATATATATATATATATATATATATAGAAACATTGGCATGTTCAAAAGTTGGACGAACATCTTGGCGAGCTACTGGCACCTAAAGCCAACATCACATTCCGTAGATCATCCTCATTTAAAGATACCCTTGTACACAGCTTCATGAGTCCTCTTGCTGACCAATCAGGAGCCAGTTGGATGAACATCAAAAGACCGGGCTTCCAAAAATGTTCTAAATGTAAAGCATGTACTTATGCTGTTAACATCAATTGTTATTTACATCCCATTTTAGGAGAGAACATTGAGATTGTGTCTAGAATTACTTGTGAAACTGAATATGTGGTATATGTGTT
Organism: Ambystoma mexicanum; assembly: GCF_040938575.1. Lineage (NCBI taxonomy): Eukaryota > Metazoa > Chordata > Amphibia > Caudata > Ambystomatidae > Ambystoma > Ambystoma mexicanum. The sequence continues at coordinate 988,036,962 of NC_090929.1, read as the reverse complement.
AAACTGCCCATGCAACAAGTGGTATGTCGGTAGCACCAAAGGAAAACTAAAATTGAGGGTGTTACAGCAATCAAGAATGCCGACCCGACTTACCCTATGGCCCTTCATTTTAAGAACCAACATGGAGGTAAATTAGAGGGTTTTACCTTTTTTGGTATACATACAATCACCAAACCACTCAGAGGAGGCAATCGCGAATTAACACTACGACAATTGGAAACCAAATCTATTTTAGACCTTGAGACAAAAAAGCCCAGGGGTCACAAACTCGATGAGGAACTATATACCTTCCTGGGCACATGAGGTTTTTGTAGATACTGTCTCAGGTTCGCTCTGACCAGGTCTCATATGCATCACATGCTTATCTTTTTCTTTCTAAGTACAGACAACGTTACGTATACAACACGTGCCATGCCCTGAGCAATGAAATGTACAATGTGTCTTTGATTTTCATGTATTAATAATTTTCACACTCCATAAATTGTTGACGATATAGGTGTCGTTATACATATATATATATAATAATGGTCTGGGGTTCTGTTCTCACAGTTTTAGTTTGTTTTTAAACTATTGTTTTTAACTTGTAGCTGTATAGGTTTTGGTACTTATTTTAAGTGGCTCTTACAACACAGAGACTTTTGGACTGGTTTTAATCTGCTTTTTTGTGCAAAATCTGTGATAATTCTATATGGTCAAAATACCTAGGGATTTTATATTGTATTTGTAATACCTTCCTCTTTTCAACATAAGGATGCATGTATATGGGCTAACATCTAACTAATATGACTTATAGGTCGTTTTATCAATTTGGATACTTCATGCACTTTGCACTTTATAAGAGGAAACTTTTTTCCTCTTTCGTTTTAAGAAATCCGCAGCCCATGCATGTTCCTCAGACTCTGTGAGAAACATAAACGAATAGAGATACTCTTTATTTTATACAATGAGGATACTATAATCCACATATTAAAAACCTGACTACAGAGCCCTTTACTCATAGGAGAGGCACATGCATGGACGGAGGGCACTATGCACTTTATTCATTGCTGCTATGTAAATACATATTTTTGCTGCTAAAATGGTATTTGCACATATATCTACATTTCTATTTTTGCGTATTTGTACAGCCCCAACAAATAGGTATTATTACCTACATGCACTCCTTTCAAGTATTACCCTAGTTTGCTGTATGACATATACAATCACAGCATTTAACAATTAGGTATCATACATGTAGTGCAGCACATCCCTGCTCGAGCAGGTTAAAGGCATCACAGACGATCTACACTCTGCAAAGGCTGCCCCCACTTTTGATTTCCACTAGGCAGCCAGGAGCAGAATTTGATTATTTTCTCTTTTTATGTAATGTTATTGCATAATGGACACACAAAAAGACGGAATCTGAGAAACAAATGTTCTTTTATGAAGTTGATTTACTTAAAGCGGCATCATTATTGTCCTTTCGGCATAGGTTTTGAAATTGTGAATTCATTCTAAAATATTTCAGTACTGTCATCTATGTCTCGTATGCTAGACGAAGGTGTCTGCACTTTCCTATGAGAAACGTATACTATCTAATTGTTTTAAGATGTCTGCTTGACAAAACATGCTAAACAAGCGGCATCTAGCAGGTTGACACTCTCTATGCACAATCAGAGAGTTGTCAGGGGTTAAATTGCAGTCCATCATCTGTGTTGTTTGTAAACCTACGTGATCAAGTGGTTTGTATACCGTGAAACGCGTCGTTCTTTTTTTTTTTTTTTGGTTCCTTTTCCTGACGCATTTAAATTAATAAAGAAAACGTGCTGCCAGGAAATATAGAGTTGTCTTTTCCACTTAATCGCTGCAAGGATATTTTTTTCCCGTTGCAGCTGCTCTGTGGAGTGCATTCCACTGGTTGCCTTTCCCTCGAAAAGCTTCATTTTGACATATATGTTAACAAGTATAAACTTGCAGCCTGATTCATGGAATTATTAGCGCCGAAATCGCAGATTTGCGCACCTTTCTGCCCGAAAATCCCTATTTAAAGTATGGGGATTTTCGGGCAAAAAGGAGCGCAAATCTGCGATTTCGGCGCTAATAATTCCATGAATCAGGCAGTTGATGTGTTGCATGGATGTGCGTTGCACAGTACAATGATCATTGTCTATCCACTCAGGTTGAAATTGTAAAAACAAACGTTGGGGTTAAACGCTGCTTGACCTAATGTGTACAGATACAAAATATAAGAGTTGGAAACAGATGGGGAATAAAGGGGCCAACTAAGACTTAAGAAGTGTGTCCCAGAATGCACAACCTGAGGAATGGCCCTTACTGGAAGCCAGCACCTCTGTGTATCTTGATGGTCGCAAGTGTCAATACAGGTATATGTTACACTAACACACATGGTAGCCATGCCTGTGTTCAGAAGGCATTGATCTAGAATGCACCTCGAAATGGATGCCTGTCACTGCTTTGTACCCTTAATTTGCGTTTTTCTAAAAAATACTTAATGAAACGCTTGTGTATAGGCGCGTTATATATGGCACATCATATAATATCATGAAGAATCCTTTGGAATCTGGTTTGGGTGAGCACTATCAATACAGCATTGCTTGTAAAGGGGCGGGGGCTGGTTGCATTGAATGAGCCAACATATTGAATAATAAACCAGAATGGGCAGTTCTTCCCTAAGGTAATGGCCCCAGTGAATGATCCCAAACATCCAAATGACTATACACTTGTGTATAGGCGCGTTATAAATGTCATATCATATCATATCCAGAGATAAAACATATATTTTCCTGTGTATCTCTCCACCAAAGAAAACAGAATATTACTTGCAAGTTCACGATTCAGGATCACATATTAGGTAATCGTGCACTCAGTATATTTTACGATTCTCTGTTTCTACTCTCCCTCTATCTCTTCCCTTTCTCTACCTTGGGACAGGTTTAACATAAGGTTTAACATAAGGCATGAGCCAGTTGCGCATGCGCACATCGTCTCGGTAGTTAATACATTTAAAAATGCTGCCAGTGCGTGCCTTTTTTTCCTATGGTACTCAATTGTAATGCCTTCTGCTGGCGTTTCCCTAATTGCTATGTAGCAATTTCAACAATACATACGAAGGACACAAATTTGTCGGAGCAGCGAATGGGATATAACAAAAATAAATTGGACCTTTTTGTGTCTCAGTGTTGCACGAACTTTATATGGCTCAAAAACTGGGGCACACAAAATAGCTCACAAGGATGGTCTTAAAAAGGAAATAAAACACTTTCGAGCACCAAGAAATGAATTGACATGCGATGGTCATGTTTAATTGTGAAATAAACACAAACATTTATGAAATGATCTACTGTTTTGCAACACTTTCGTTTTATTTCATTAGAATATGTATTGTGCCTGTGCAAATGATCGTGGAGGGCTTCAGAAGGATTGGTGAAGGATATCAGTGTTTTTAATGTAAACATAAACAGCACAAACACCAGCTACTGCATGTCGCCCCACAGCCAGTCCATGTACACCTACTCGCCCGCTGGTGCACTTAATTGGTATACTATTGTAGTAACACACAACTGTTTGCGCTGTACCCTGCATCGGCTCTTACACGTTATTGCATAGAGGTCTGAAGAAAGCGAGTCGAGGCATGGGTAAGTGTTTTTGCAGTATTTATTCAACGAGCCCGCCTGGAGAGCAGGCACTTCTTCTTCGTCGCTCCTAATGGTCTGCCCCTGAACCACGATGCCCACATTCCAATCATAACAAGGGCTCGAGGGACAGACGTAGGACCGCGAGCTAATAACTAAAGCACTACATCTTTACATATCTCTGCCCCTTAAAGAAACAAAAACAGAACCCAAATATAATAATCCCAACTCTAAACTTTTTAACAGAAAAACAATGAAATATAAATCACTGCAACTAATATACATAGGGCCTCATTACGAGGTAGGAGGTAGCCATGGTGCTCTTAGCACCATGGCTACCCCCTTACCGCATTCCGGGTCCGGGTTCCCGAAATAGGGACTTACCGGGTCATTCCAACCTTGGACGATCCGGTAAATCCCCATTGCGGGAACCATTCCCCATTCCGATTCGAGCCCCCATAGGGCTCAATGGGAATGGGGATGGAGTTAATAACGGTACCATTATTAGCTCTGAAGTCCCTTAACAGGTCCCATCCTTAACACCTGATCAGACCAGGCGTTAAGGAAGGGACCCGCTAAGGGACCTCGGAATAGGGTGTTAAGGGATTACCGGCACTGGTGTCCTTACCGGTGCCAGTAATCCCTTACCACCTACCTCATAATGAGGCCCATAATCTTCTAGCCACACAGGTTTAGATATCTTTCTGTGAGTAACTACCACACCTCTCATGTCATCTGAAGTATCCCCACTTCTCTGCGCGTCACCTCCACTTGAACTCACATTTCTCTGAGCACCACTACCACTCATAACTTCACTTTCTAATTGTTTATCTTCCCAATCCACACCGCGCACATCAGTAGCTTTGGCTATTCTTCCCTTGGACCATACCTCCCCTCCCTCAAGGATAACCACACTCTTCCTCACTGCTGTGATTTTCTTAGGGCCAAGAAACCTACTTTCAACACACTTGTTTATGGATCTGTGATTCTTGACATACACCAACTCCGCTACCTTCCACTCCTGAGACTTCACTCCTCTTCGGTCAAACTGTTCTTTATTCCTTTCCTGTCCTTGCATGATCAATCTCATAATTTCCTTCCTCTCTACTTCAACTGCAATTGCCAGACCTAACCACCCTGGACAAAGTTTCGTTCCAAGTTCTCTTCCATTGAGGGAACAAAAGAAAGGAGAGACACCAGTTATTGAGTGTGGTGTGGTCATGTAATTCCATGTTATAAGGTTAAGCACCTCTCTCCATGGTTGTCTCATGCGCATTGCCATCTGTATTCCCCCTTTCAAATATCTATTGACCCTCTCTACCAATCTGTTTGCCCTTTGACGGTATAAAGCTGTCCTGGTATGCACAATACCATAGCTTACTAAAAATGTCCTCATTACCTCTTACACAAACTGAACTCCCTCTTTGAGAAAAATTCTTTCCAAAAACAAAACCAAATCCCTGGCCGTCACTTCTCTAACCGCTTCCCATTCTACACACTTGGAATGATAATCTACCAATACAAACAAATATCTCAAACCATCACCCAAACCTGCTATAGGGCCCATTATATCCACTGCTAATTTTGTCCACTGTTGGTTTGGTACTGTGCTGGGAACCATTGGTGTCTCCCGATATACCCTGCTTTTATCACTCGACTGACATGACACACAATTCTTTACACATCTTTCTGCCATCTTATCCATACCTGGCCACCAGTAACTTTGTCTTAATTTTCTTTTCATGGATCCCTCTCCCGGATGCCCCTGATGTGCCAGTTCAACCAAAGTGACGCTAAGTGCCTCCAGAGACACCAAATATTGTCCCCTTCTCAGCTTCCCTTCACAGAGAATTAGATCCTCCTTGACTTCCCACCATACTTCGAACTATTTATCAAGTACTTTTTTATCTGGCCATCCGCCCATTGTCCACTGTTTGATCAACTTCAAATCTTCATCAGAACATTCTTCTTGAAACCACCTCTCCCGTCCCACTGCACTCTCCACCTCTGCCACTACACACTCTTCCACCTCCTCTGTTCCAACTTCCTCTCCTTTTCCCACAGGTAATCTAGAGAGGCAATTTGGGTTCTGTTTTTGTTTCTTTAAGGGGGGGGAGATATGTAAAGATGTAGTGCTTTAGTTATTAGCTCGCAGTCCTGCGTCTGTCCCGCAAGCCCTTATTATGATTGAAATGTGGGCATCGCGGGACAGGGGCAGACTGTTAGGAGCGACGAAGAAGTGCCTGTTCTCCAGGCGGGCTCATTGAATAAATACTGCAAAAACACTTACCCATGCCTCGACTCGCTCTCTTCAAGTGGCGACGAGAATGGGATTAAAGTAACCAGCCCGGCGCGGGGAAGAGCGCAACAAGGAGTCTCCGCCCGGCCACAGCTGATTCCCTGCAGAGCGTTGCACAGAGCACAGCCTCCCCCTTTCCCTGCTCACGGTCGTCTCAGTCAAGGCTGGGAAATCAAGCTGCACACGAACGATTGCGGCTCGGAATGACTAAGGCGGAGGATCCGATGGGACTGCCAGAGGGTTTCCCCCCCTTTTCCATGCAGCTGATATTCGGCCGCGGCAAGGCCATAGAGGTGAGGAGACAGGGGAGTAAGATATGCAACAAGCACAACTTCACACTCATTGCCTTGACTGAGCAGCGTTAGACAGAGGGGAGGAGCCGGGTGTCAGTCTACATAAGGTATCCACTGATTGTATGACCAAGCTAACACATGCAAGCTCACAAAGGATTGGCTGATAGTGATACTAAATAAAACAGGAGCAACAGGAGGCCTACAAACTTGCTTTCCTAGCGCTGGAATTGCCAATTGAGTAAATTAAAGAAATAGGCACGACAGAAAGCCTGTAAACTTCGTTTTTAGCATCTAGTGAATAAACCTGGACTCAATAAAGACACGTCTCACCAAAGCAAGAGAAATTTTGATATTAAGTTTGGGGGATCAGTCCAAACTCGTGACATTAGTGAGTGCTCCTATATTTAACAATACAAGAAATAAAAGAATTGTGAAATTTAGGCAAACATGGCAGCAGCAAGCATGTCCCCACCTCCACCTTTTCCATCAGAACCCGGCACAACAGCTATTAGATGGGATTGGTGGAAGAAGTTATTCGACACATACTTAATTGCCATTGGGGGAGAAAAGTTTGCTCCTGCTAGAAAAGAAGCAATATTGTTGCACAATCTGGGAGCAAAAGACCGCAAGCTAATAACTAAAGCACTACATCTTTACAAGGTCATTCCAAGGCCTCCTTTCAGAGCACTGACCGTGCCCTGCTCAGAGCTTATCCTTACTAAATCTGTGCCCTTATCTCCTTCCATCTCTCCTTTTTTTCACTCACTCTCTTTCCCTCACACTACCCTTCTCCTGGACACAAAACCCCTCTATTTTTCCCCTAAATGAAAGGCATACAAAAAATGTCTGCGCCTTGGAAGTGTTTTGTTTTGGCTCACATAATAACAATGCAGAGAGGAGAAAGGTGGGGCGGGGTTTTGAGAAACAGATTGTTCGCATGCATGGTGTAGAGGAAATCACACTCTCGACTCGAATATTGGATGAAGTTTCTTAGATAAATCCTGATTAGCAGCACTCTGTGTGTACTCAGAAATGGACAGCACACAATCTGCATACAATCCAGAAGCTCTGTTACCTCCACCACGTGCAACTGTTTATGCAGTTTGCTCAGTAGATAGACTAATGTAACTAAAGGAGGATTTTATGACCTCAATATGGAGAATATAACCCCTTCCAATTAGAACAACTGACCTCGATGACAAGCCAAGCAAGCCTTGGTCTTGAACGTTCACTCCTGCCACTTTCAAGAGATACGCGTGCAGATGTGCACTCATTATTCAATTAAGGCACGCACTCTCTTATCGCTAGTCATGTGAAGTTGCTTTACCTGATACATAAACATCCTATTGGCAAGGTAAGGGTGGTCACATACATGCTTGCCGAGGCTACAGAAAGCTAGCGTGCAAATAAAATACCACTTTGGTGAACCATGTCTTGATTTTGAATTGACTGCAAGCGTATATGATTCAAAATTGAGTCTCTCTAAAAATACAACAATGGTGCATTTAATAGAGGGCCCAGTTTGCTTAAATCAGTATTTTCATCTCTTTTTTCATTTGCATTCACTTATGACCACATTTCCATCTACATTCTTTTAAAACTTCATTACATTCATCTGCATTTTTCCTCCAGTAGCAGGTGACAATACTATTGGCATGAACTAGCTACAACACTGAGTGCTTGTTTTTGTATCCTGCCGCCCACTATGCTTTCTTCTGCCATGATATATCATTGTAGACACACAAAAATAAATCTACAACTCACTCTGAGTTATGTTTTTCCTACTCCTAGTTGCAGTCCTAGTCCTCCTTACAGTGTAAGCCTTATCACAGTCCTAATCCTCAGCCTAGTGCCTATTCTAGTATTCAACACAGTCTTAGTTCTAGTACTCAACACAAAGCAAGTCTTTGTGACAGTCCGAGACATCATCCCACTCCTAGTCCTTATTAATCCAGTACTAATGACAATCCATGTCCTCATCACAGTAGTAGCCCTTGCCACAACCCTAGTCACAGTCCTAGTCCTCATCGCATTGCTTGTCCTATTGACAGTCCTAACCCTCATGACATTTCCAGTCCTCATCAGACTTCTTGTCCTAGCACTCATTGCAATCCTATTCCTAATCAAAGTCCAATTTCTTGTAATTCATACAGCCCTACTGCTTGTCGCAATCCTAGATCTCTTCACAGTCCAAGTCCTTGTTAAAACTGTATTCAGTCCTAGTCCTCATCACAGACCTAGTACTCATCACAATCCTAGTTAGAGTAACAGTCCTCAGCACTCTCCTAGTTGTAGCCCTAGTCTCTCATCACAGCCTTAGTCGTCATCCAAGTCCTACACATGGCCCATGTCACAGTCCTAGAAGTTGACCTTGTTACAGTCCCAGTTTGCATCAAATTACTCATCTCACCTAGTAATATTATCCTACAGGTGTCCTTATGTGTGTGCATGCACTGGTATTTATGGGTTGTACAAGCAGTGCTGCTATCTCAATTCCCATGCCTCTCCACCTCTAGGGGTGTTAGTTAGACTCAGGAATGAGGAAGCCAAGGAATAAATGTGTTTCACTATGAACATTTGAAGTTTAGGATTTATATATTTTCACTATTAATTTTGATGGCCACCTATTAATGAAGCATCATCAATTTGTACAGAACTAAATGTCATTAGCGAGGCTACTTGTACATAAACATTTAAAGACAATGCATTGATGTAGAATATATTTTAGACAAAGGACACACAGTTCAATCATAATTCCAATTGACAAATCAAAATATGAAATGAGGCACACTGTGACCAACACGCATTTCACTCTGTGATAAAGAACTAAAACGTGCTTTTAAGTCTGTATCGTCGAGTAGAACTCATGGAAATGGTGTTTGAAAAAACAAAAAAACAAACTGCATGTATAAAATAATGTTAGACATAATGGACATACAAAATGACCTATTCAATAAGGTATCTTGAATGAAAGGAAAAGGTGATACCACTGTGAATTCATCTTTTGGCCCATTCTAAAGAGTCGGGGGTGGTTATAAAAGGGTCTCAACCCCCAAGCTATATTTTCTTTCTCAACAATTCCTATTAATAAAAGGAACGGCTGTTAGTTGGGACTGCTTGTCAAAGAAATAATTAATACAGGAGTTAAGTGTGGGTGGTGATATCGATTGATAGTTTGCACTGATCCTTATCCTAAAAGGTGAGCAAGCTTTGCCCTGAACTTTGTATGCCAGAAGAGTCCCCATACTGTGAGATGCTAATCACCACTATGTGAAAAACACGAGTGGGGTGAACAACATTCCCATTTACGCTCCATTAAGAAAATACTCATACTAAATGTAGTCTTTGTGTTAGTACACCAGTGTTCATCTAGAACAGACTTAACACAGAATGTGGATATTGAAGTGCCAATAGCGCATTCACTGGGGGCTGTGAGGAGCAGTGGGGCAACGCTGGACACACATGTAGTAAAAACCAATGAGGGACAATGGTGTCCTGAATTTGAAATAAAGTTAAAATGTGGACTTCTAGTGTAAAAGGAAGTGTCAAGATATGATATGATATATGATATATGTATTTATAACGCGCCTGTACAGAAATGTTTCTAAGCGCCACATGAAAGAGGGAGACAGAGGGAAGCCTGGACAAACGATCCTACTAGATCTTGTGTCATTCGGATCGTGCAAATGTGACAACAAAAGCGCAATGGGGAAAGGGAGAAGTGCAAGTGCAGGGGAGAGTGTAGGAGAAAGTGCAATCAGGCACCATGCCTCTGCGTAAAGTGCAGCCAGGACAGAGCGGCTCTGGGTAAGTGCAATGAAGGCAGGGGGCTGTAGGAGTTACAGTTACAGCCCCTAGATGTGCAGTAGGCCAGAAGGCAGTGCAGGAAGACTGGTCAAGGAGGGGCCTGGTACCCTGTGAGACTCTGAGGAGACCTGGCAACCAGTCAGGGCAGGCAGACAGGAAGGTAAGCAAGGAAGAGGGAGAGAGAAGGCAGAGGAGAAGAGGAAGGTCATGAGCAGCTTTGAGAACCTCAGGTGGTCCGACTCAAGTGTGAGAGGCCATTCCAGAGGTGGACACCTGCAGAGGAAAGAGGTCTACCCCCCACTCTCTGCTTGGAGAAGCGTCTGACCCTCAGAGAGTTTGAGATAGCTGAGCGAAGGGCTCTAGAAGGAAGGTATTTAGGTAGAAAGAGTTGGCTATAGTGTAGCCTCTGGCCCCAGAACTCCTTGTGGATGATGCAAAGGGTCTTGAACTTGATCCTCGCAGCCACCAGGAGCCAGTGCAGAGATTTCAGGGCTGGAGAGATGTGGTCCCCGGGCCTGAGGCCAAGGATAACTCTGGCAGTCCAGTTCTGGACTAGTTTAAGGGGGCAAACAGTAGAGTTAGGTAGATTGAGAAAGAGGCTGTTGCAGTAGTTCAGCCTGGAGAGAACCAGAGCTCTGGAGAGAGTGAGCTTCTGGGAGAAGGTGAGAAAATGTAGAATACCTCTGAGGAGGTGCAGCTGGAAGTGGTCCTTCTTGGCAAGGTCTGTGATGTGAGGAGAGAAGACAAGAGTGGAGTCAAAGCTGGCCCCAAGGGTTTTAGCCCCCAAGGAGGGTGAGGGTAGAGGGCCCAAGGAGGGCAGCCATAGTGTGAGAGGGAAAGCGGGAGCAGGGGTCCCAATGAGAAGAATTTCAGTCTAACTGGCCTTGAGGCAGAGATCGTTGGAGGTTCACCATTCCTGAATCGCGGTGAGACAGTAAGGAATTAGCAAGGAAGGAGAGGAGGCCGAGGGAAGCCTGAAAGAGAGCTGTGTGTCATCCGCATAGCACTGGAAGTTAGAAGAGAAGGTCAAAATCAGGTGGGCCAAAGGGGCCAAGTGGACATTGAAGAGCACGGGTGAGAGGATACAGCCCTGGGGTACACCACAAGTGGAGAGAGAGATAGTGGAGAGGACCCAAGTTGGACCTGGAGGTTCGATCCAAGAGGAAGGAGGTCAACCACACCCGAGACTGATCCGTGATGTCCAGGTTGTCGCAGAGTCGAATAATCTGGGTGGAGTGGTTGACCGTATCAAAGGCAAAGGAAAGTTCAAGGAGGATGTCAGCGGGAGAGCTGGAGTCAAAGTTAGAGAGCAGATTTTGCTCTGAAGCCAGACTGATGGTCATGGAGACAACCAACAGATTTAGTGTGAAGGATTAGGTGGGAGATGGCCAGCTTTTTCAGGAGTTTGCCCAGAAAAGGAGTGATGGAGATAGGGCGATAGTTTTCTGGACAGGACAGATCAGCAGAAGGCTTTATTAGAAAGGGGTGCACAAGGGAATGCTTTAGGAGGGGAGGGGAAGATCCAGTGGCAAAAGAGTGATTATCAGGGGAGCACCTGTTTGGAAGACACTTTCATAGATCAGACTTGTCAAGAAACATCATCAGGTGTTACTGGAGCGAGGGAGGAAAGCAGGAGAGGAGGCAGAGAGGTGACCAAAGGGGACCTTAGAGAGGTAGAGGGAGAGAGGAAGCGGAAAGTGAGGACAGGATATCATGGGTTTTGGTGCTGAAATGAGAAGCCAGAGCTGGACAGAGGGCCTGGGAGGGAACAGGAGAGGTGGAGACTGCAGTAGGATTGGCCAGCTTCTAGCAGATTTGAAAGAGTTTGGCCGTGTTGTGAGAGGCCGCAGAGCTGCAGGCTTGAATATAGGCCCTCTTCTTGGAGAAGATGAAGAGTCTGTATTGCCTTTGGAGCAAGTAGCAGGCCAGTTTGTCAGAGGATGTGCCTGATGCCCTCCACTTCCTCTCAGCTACCCTGCACTTACGTTTCAGGGCAGCCAGGTCAGAATCATACCAAGAGTTGCACTTGGAGGTAGGCTTCAGATGGATCCTCATGGCAGGGGCAAGGGTGTCCAGAGTGTTGGAGATAGAAAGATGCAGGTTGGAGAGGGCTGTGTCAGAGTGGGAGCCAGCCGCAGGTGTGGGAGGAGCAGAGAACGTGAAGGCAAAGGCGGCCACTGACACTCACTTCATGGGTTGAATTGAATGACCAAGAAGGAATATGGCAATGCTGGGGTGGGCTTTGCCTGGGGGACAGGAAGCTTCAGGTGGGAGGAGAGCAGACAGTGGTCAGTCCAAGAGAGAGGATTTGCTTCAAACTGTATACACATGTAAAGCTAACAACATTACTAACATAAAGGCCGGGTGGAATGCAAGTGGAATGTTAATAAGGGACACAGTTGGTAAACCAGCCATAAAAATAAGATATGGACAAGTAATGATATGACTAACTAATGCGAATGTGCTTGCATGTAAAAAAAAAAAAAAAAGGATCTTTATTGAACCATTAATTAACGATAATGGATCATTGTGCATATATTTAATGAAGAATTTTCAAAATGTGAATTATGGTAAAATGGTACAATGATCTATAGGATAACAAATGTGACATTTGTGTACTATAAATGTGAGATATTATTATACCATACTTTACTTTCCCCACCTACCTCACTGCTTAGAAGCATCTTCAGGTGTGCAGCATTCATGATGCTTGCATTGGTTGTATAAACATTGTCTTGAAGACTTACTGGATCCCTTGACAAACATCTGTCCCAAACATTATGAGTTGTCATTTTTGTTTCAGATTTTGCTATTTAAAGTATATTTTTAATTCCATTTCAGTCAGTAACCCACTAAAACTTTTTGACTATGCCACATTCTGTTGAAGCGAGTGTGAGACAATTTGAGAGAAAAACTAAATAGTTCACACTAGAAACCAATACAATTCATTTTCGCTGTTGAGTCCTATTTTTCTTCTCGTAATAAACATAAATTCAGCTTTTCATTGTTGTAATGTTTGTTCTCTGTCATCTCCTACTTCATTATTCTCAACTTTTTCCAATCCCAAAAATCTCTGAATTTCCATTCACTCATCTTTGTCCTGCCTGGTTCTTAAGTGTTCCATAATTCTTGCTTTCAGTTGGCATTTCATACTGCCTATACATATACTTTCTACATCCACTAATGATTAAGTATAACACATAGGTGATTTTACAATTGCTGGTTACAGGATGATATTCTGTTATTTTGTTTAGTGCATAGGAACATATATGTAACGGTATATTGAGAGGTTACCCTCAACATGGTGAGTTCCTTCCCTCCTCAATCAAGGTGTCACACAACAAACTGTTTAAAGTCAGCTCTTTGTACAGCCCTATTTCCAAATCATCTATTACCCCTTGGGTCCCTCATCCTGAGCTATGAATGAGCCAAGAACCAGGCACTTGTACAGGAAATATATTTATATTTATTTCAATGAAAGTTGAGGGAGATCACACTAAAAAGCCACAAGCCACCTTCTTTGTGGGTCAGATTTAAACTTCTTGTTACACCAATGAATCACACAAGTTAGTTCGGAAAAACACAAATCACAATACTTTACTTTCTACAGAATTCACTTCAAGAAACAATCAGCACTGGTCAATGACTGAATTCCATTTACATATGCAATGCTTTGCAATTTCAATTTTCCTGCGCATTTAGTTTTCCAAATATATGCAAATGCATATGATAATTATTATTTCACCCACACGTTTGCTTTAAAATAAACACAGGGTGATTTAGCGATTTGTTTTTCAAACCGCTCCCCCCTTACTTTGGTCTGTGTTGGGGAACTCAGACAGAGAAATTGGAATGATTTGTGAATTTCAGATTTCAGACCCCCCTCCACTGAAAGGCCTGTGTTGGGGAAGCTGGACAGAACACAAATTGGGATGATTTGAGAATTTTGGCTTTCAAACCCCCCCTCCACTTAAAAGGCCTGTGTTAGGGGAAGTTGGACAGTAAAAATTGGGATGTTTTCGGAATTTTGGATTTTCAGCACCCCTCCACTTAAAGGCCTCTGTTGGGGAAGTCGGAATGCACAAGCCAGCCTGGCAATGGGGGGAGCCGCTTGTGAATTTTGGCCATTGTGCTTGGCTGAAATGAACTCACATACGGAATTTTCTAACATCAGCCTTTATTATTTGACACACAAAGTGTTTTACTAATCAGAGTTCACTCTGCTTTTGTGATGACAGTGCAGGGCTGTTTCTTTCAGTCATTAACAAAATGCACTTTTAATTATTTGCTGTTCGTTTTTCTGCTGAAAAGTGGGTTTGAATTGTCACAGTGCACCCCCTTTTGATGGATGACAGTTTCAGTGAAAAAATGTCTGCATTTATTTCTCAGCCCGCAATGTGATGTGCTTTTGCAATCTGCACCCAGATTATAATTTTTTTGATAGCTTCTCTGGATTTCTCTTGCAGAAAGACACTGGCATAGTCTGCCTAAATAGGACCACCTTTTCAGAGTGCAGGATGCTGCCGGGTCAATTTTCTAGTGGGCCATTCAGTTCTGTTGGTTTGGGGCCTTTGATTATACCCCACATAGGTTACAGGATCCACATTTGCAGAAACCTGATCTTGCTGGAGGGAGCCATGTCATTGAGTTTTTTTGTCAGCGGCAAAGTGGCATGGGTCATTTTGTTGGAAAAGGGTACATGCTTTTGTCAAAATAATTCCTGGTTTCTCCAGAATATATTTGTATGGATCTTGGTCTAAATGCAGGATGTTCCAGCGTTTTCTGAGTAATGAATAGGGTCTGTGACATTTGTGAGAAACCAGAAGGTATCTCACCCAATAGTACCCAGGGATCTGTCATCCAGGTATACAGGCTTTGGGATCCAGTTCCTGCGGTGGACCAGTGCGGGAGGATCACCTGGATGGGGGGTCTTTGGGGAGTGGGAGTGGGACACCGGATGGTGAGATGCGGTATTCCCTTCACTGTAACACCTTTTCCCCATCCTATCAGGTAGGATACTTAGAAACTCAACTCCCCCCCTTTCCCGACACAAACACTTTCTCATGGACAGCTCACTATGGGAGAAAATGCACTAACACACAAGCCGTATACCTGACATGTCCCAATACAATGGTCAGGCCGAGTCAGGCAATGACTGATCATTACACACACCTGATTTCCATCACACTTCCCCACACAGATAAAAGGCGGAGCACGAAGGCACACTCTGAGCAAGGCAAAACATACGAAGAAGCAGCAGTTCCAAGATGGCAGTTGAATACGAAGAAAAAGACGGCAAGACCAGACAGGGTTGCAAGGAGGGAAGTGCCCTTGACCTTTTCTGAGAAAAAACGCTACTTTCACGCGCCTTTGAGAATAAGAAACATAAGACCTGGAATGAAAGCTGAAGAAATTTGTATTTTGTGTTGGAGGTACCCAGGGCTCTCCTGCGTTGATAGCCAAGGCACGGAGGAGCGTTTGCCTTCGTGGTACTGTCCTTGGCTCCTAAAACAAAGCAGCGCCAGTAAAGTCAGCACAGCCAGTGAGTCGAGGAGACTGATAGCAGACCGGTCTGTGTTAGAATCATGGTTGCAAGCAGCAACATTGTATGAAGAAACCCTGTGCACATTCGAAAGTCTTCGATATGAACTGCAATTGGTCCGAGCCTGGCTGAGGGAGACTAATTGTGTAAGAGGAAGGATCTGAGCCTGGCTGAGGGGAATCCAGGGTGAACCGTGAGTCACCTGAGAAAGAATATTCAATGAATATTGGAGAAGGGGAACTGAATCCGGAAGAGGGGGATCTAAAGTAACGATTGTGGTATAAAAAAGAATCTGAGCCCGGCTGACGGTGATCCAGGATGAAGAGTGAATCACCTGACTTGAGTACTTGTAAGAGAAAAGGAACTTTACATTGGTTTTGGTACACCAGGCCCTCTGAATCAAGAGACTTTGATAACTTAAGAGACTTGGGCACAGAAGGCCCTGATACTGGCAATGGAACTGTATCTTCGTGCCGAAGAAGCCTGGGAGTGTGCTATGCTTGAGTGAACCGCCTTGTCCCGTGCTGAAAACTTGGGGAAGGGAGACCAATGGCCTGAACATCCTGACATATCATTTTTGTGAACACTTCTTTATTTTTCATGAACACTACCCCACACTATTTGTATTCAGAGGTAAGGATTTGCAATAGTCTTTTTTAGTATAGGCCCTTTTATTTAGACGAGACTCCACTAGGACTGCATTATTATGATTTGATCGTCGTAGATTGCTCCTATCTGTAGATTTAGGATTAGATCGGCATTTATCACACATTTGTTGAGGTTCAATAAACACATTTGAACTGTGGTCGCTTGTGTCTGTCTTTCTATTGATACCATGGCTTCCTTACACTTTGGTCTGTGTTTTGTGCAATGAAAGTCACTTAGTTAGGCTGAGTTGACGGTTGCTTTTGCACGGTAGTAGATGCTTACAATCTATTCTCTGAGTTTGGTGGAAAGCTCTATCTATGGTACCTTTTGCAGAACGCCTATGCAACACTCTTGCTCTGTATTATGATCCTTTCTTTGAGGCAATCTGATTCTATCCTCAGATGCCTTTTTCTCTAATAAACACCTCATGTTTTCTGTGGCAACCGTTAGCTGTTAGAATCAAGTTTACTTCTGTTGGAGTGGTGTATGTGCAAGTCGTTTGCAAACAAATGTTTACTTCAAGGTATGCATAGTGAATTTGATATTGCATTTGTTGTAGTTTACCTCCTGAACATAGTCCATCAAAATATTTTCAGTCTTGCAGTATCATCAGAATGTTACCTACATAGCTCAGCCATTTCATGATATTGTTCAGGTTGTGTGGTAGTTTAGGTTGTAATGCTGCAGTCTGCTCAAATAGGCCCATAAATCAGTTTGCCAGCAAGGGGGCATACTAGGCCCCTATGTCGAAGACTCTGGTTTGTATAAACCATTTTCCATGAAAGAGGAAAAAATGTGTTTCAAAGTGATGTCTTAATTAAAACAGAAGAGGGATACCTGGAAGTTTTGAATTACTCATACCCACAGTATTGCTATAGGTTATCCTGCAGACCATCAGTTTTCAGCCTTCAAGGCTAATACAGAAGGGGAAGACTAATGAAAAATCTGGCATAGTGTGACCCCCAAAGGGGCAGTCCAGTCCAAACTGTTAGGTCACATTCTGGCAGTTTATTAGTCTAATTGACTTATATTAAACCCTCAAAGAGATTTGTTAAGTTAAACTGCAGTGTTGTTCACCTCCAATGTCAAGGTTTCAGAGCCTGGTCACTCAGTTACCTTGTATCTGTGGCATTGTAGTGCCATCTTAAAATTGAGGTCTGTGTATCGGACCGAATGCTGTTTTGATCACAAAAGCTGGGCTGCATATTAGAATGGTGTTCCTGTGGTTGGTCAGTTATATTCTAAGAGAAACATGTAAATCCATCTTATGATTTTGAATTTGTGTAGTTGATATCCAATGGACTTCATTTATGCACATTTTAGCTGCTTGGGACATGTTGATGTGTCTATTATGTTCCACATATGGTGGAGTTCCCTCCTTCTTTTCATTACACCCATGACTGTATCTGCTCATTGTTATAAAGAGCATTTGAAAATGTTCCTTCCAAATGTATCCTTACCCTATATACAAGTGGGTTTACATGTCAACAGTTCCCATTAAGTGGCACTGTACATTAATGAGATCAAATTCACTTATTTTCTTTTGATTCTGTATGTTCTGGTCAGATATGGGGGATCAACTAAAGATCCAACAAATGGTTTTCTCCTACTCCATTATTGTTGAAAAGTATTTCTTACTTCACTTTAAAGAAAATCATCCAGCTCTGCATCTTTTTACAGAAAGATATTACATTCTGTCTGCATCTTTGGGAAGACCCTCCAGGATTGTTTTAAATAAAAATATGAGCTTTGCCTCTCTTGTCTTATAAAATGTTTTCTGTCACCTCCTCAAATGAGACTTGTGGATTTATTTTGTCAGAACTCAAAAGACTCACAATGTACGCAGAGAGGATATTGTTCATATTTAATTGTTATGGTTCTAATATGATCATTGATTATCATATGTTGTTCTCTTTTGGTGGTGCCATATATTAATTCCCACAAATGCAGAATATAATGTCTATCACATAAGATATAAGACAGTTGATGAATTGTTTAGTTGTGGGTATCTTGGATGCTGATAGCTTTACATTTTTCCTCTTGTTCAGGACATATTTTCAAGTAGAGCACATGCCACATTTATAGAATCCATACGTTGATCGCTCTTCTTTGTCTTTTTCAATAAAATAGGACATAATTGATTACATGTGTCAGAAACAGTAGCAACAGGTGGGATAAAATTATAATTTGCAATAACTGAAACATAGTAACATAATCCTTTAAACCTTGAAATAGTTACTAAGATATTTGTACCAGTACACTTATTTCCACAGTTGCGGCCCACAATGCTCAGAGTCTATGAAAACATTGGTTGGCAAACATTTAAAGAAATTCACAGGATATTAGACTCTGAAATTCCTATAAACCTTATTTTAGGGTAAGCTAAAGATATTTGTTACAATGAAACATAATAGTACAAGTAATTCACAAGAAATCAATTAAGGTTTTTATTATCTACAATGATAAAGACAGAGAAGAGAAAATAACATTGAAAGGATATACATATTCTAAGTGTTATAGAGAGAATGAAACATAGGTAGGTCAGGTATTATATAATTATTAGAATTTAATCAATCATCTTATGATCGTTAATTATACAATTGCTCGATTATGACAAAGCAATTCCTGGCATGTTCATGTAACTTAGCAAGTTCTAAGATTTAAAATGGCAAGTTTTTTCTTAAAAGTTCTCAAAGCGAGGTTTGAGTTCAGTTGCATGCCACATGAACCATTAGGTCTGTGCCTTAAAAGGTAGAAACAAGAATTCAATACAACTCATAAAACAGTGAAATGGTTGTTACTATAATACATTAAATATGAGATCAAACACATGGGTTTTGTAGGATGTTTTAATCGGGAGACAACTTGTTTGGGAGAATTGTCCACTCACCCAAAATCAGGCAAGCAAAATGTATGAACCTGGGACCCCCAACTTAACAATATTGATTCCCTACAGAATCCCTTCCCTTTCGGGACAAGAAACACACAACATAATTCAATCAATTCAAATGTACACAATCTATTATGTCGCTAGTGACTTCAATGAAGAATAATCTTTGTATATGTCTTATCACTTTTCTATGTCCGTTTACATGAATGTGGATGTGTGTAACACACACATCAGCGTGTATACATTTTATTTACCTTGAGTGCACATGCACTATTGTTTGAAATATGCATGAGGGGCAGGAAAAGGCTTTCATTTGTTCAAAAACAAATGAAATGAGAACATCTCCCCTATCTGAATCACTCTACTTCCCCTGTATTGAAAATAGATACCCCCCCTTACTCAATGGACAAACAGCGTTCTTGAAAACTCATCTGAAATGACAAGCTACTTAAAATTCCTGCATGTAAATCACTTACACAATGAATGTGCATGTTTGCTAAATTCCCTTCAGTGGTGTTTGTATTGCATTAGTGTGAAAAAAAAAATACAATTCTCATTTGCAATGGGCAACTTAAAGGTGGCGGGTAAATGGGTAGAAGCAAATAACCCCTTCCCCTTTTTCAAATGATTTAGCCCCAGAAACCAGGCAATGACATCAATTACATTACTTTTCTAGGCATGTGCACATTGAGATATCACTGAGCAGGTCCTAATTTGAGCTTGGCCATTGCACAGAGAAGAAGTTAGGGATCTTCCACAATGCACCCTTTGGGGACTATTCTATCAAATCTAAAGTCTCCAGAAGCACTTACACCTCTGAAATATTTATTAATTCCTCAGGATGTCCAGTCAATGTATATACCCCTGCCTCTCTCAGTACTTTCACAAATAAAAGGCCTGAGATGTAATCTATTCCAGTGTAGAGTTTCACTCTCCTCAGGATTATTTCACATTCATATTTTAGTTACATATGCATTATTTGGGCTGTCTCAGAGACAGAAGGGCACCCTCTTAAGGAGACTGGTTTAATTCTTCCCCTCAGGAACATGTGGGCATCAGACAGCCAGCTGGTTTCAGCTTCCATCCAGCCTTGTTTCCCTCTTTCTATATAGGGGCCTATTTGCTGTCTTTTCCACTGAAGAAGGACAGGGTCTTTAACTCCAGGTAGGCCTCACCTAAAGTGAACTGCCGAAAATCCAAAATGGTTTCAAACAAAAGCAATTGTAGAGGAGCAGGTGGATGCACTTTCCCTAACGCCTGCCCCTCACTGCCGTCATATTGGAACAGTAGGGGAAGAGCCCTATATGGGACTCCATGTGTTGTGCTTATACGGCATCGAGTATACAAGAGAAGATACGCGCTCAGACAACCTTATTGAATGTATCCTCGCACTGAGAGAGTGGAAGGTATTGTGTGGAAGGATGTCAGCATGCACTATTGGCCATCATAGATCGCTGAGTGAAATCTGATGAAGGCAGAGTGATGTCATGAAGACGACATGCGAAGACATACTGAAATTATATGAAAATACTTAAGAGTGACAATGCAACTGAAACAACAAGAGAAACACATGAAAAGATAAAGTAATGCAAAAAGAAGATAAAGTAACTTGCTGAACAATAAGCGTAAATACGCAGCAACGCAAGGTAGATAAGACATATAGAACCTTGCTATAGAGGAATATATAAAATGTGGCTACCTCAGAGAAAGACCAGGGTTGCAGAGTCATGAGATGCTGGAAGACAACTTCATGTGCAAAACAAAGACAAGTCTATATTGGACTGGGTTCATGGATGCTATTTTTAAGGAACAGCTGCAAGGCACAAAGGGAGGCAGATGAATAAGCCATGGACGTGAGACATATTTCTCTTAGATTAAAAAAGAAGAAACATTTGTAAGAGCCAAATATTGGACAATTAAAAGTGTATAAAGTCTATACAAGATAGAGTGATTAAGTCTCTAGAGGCCAAGAGGAGCAATGACACCCAGCATAATTGAATCAAATGGCAGTAAATAAGAGGTTTAAATGGAAACATTTGTGGTATCTTCACACGTGATTCAGAAGTAAAAAAACAAGGGCTATTCATTGAGCTGTGGATGAAGATAGTGATGTGCTAAAAGTCCTTTGAATGTCCCAGAACAGATAGCAGGCCACAAGATCAACTACAGATGGGAAGCTCTGGCTCAAGGTCGGACTGAAGAGAGATGATGGACTAATTTGAAAAGTGGGGAGTAATCCGACTTGACCCAAGCACCTAGGTTTTGTTTTGCTTACGTGCTGCTAGCTGAGCCTAATGTCCAAGGTTGGGTGGGGATGACAACCAATCAGTGGGTCTATGGTGTAACCTGCTATACAATTTTGCATAGACCAATCCGCTACCTGTTTGTCCACTATAATCAGCATTATACATATTTAGAGGTAGTTTAAGGCGTGCCTTACAGATAAGAGACAGCCAATGGTGTACTAACCCCTTTGTATTGTATAAGTAGATATGTTCCAATAACCAATCCCTCCATTCAATAGGTTTTACAATTTGCCGCATAGGATGGCATCATAGATGACGCATATTGGGGTACAAAACCTCTGCGTAGTCAAGTTTCTGTGTGAGGGTTCATGCATCAGACCAATGTCTGTCAGTTTGCCCTGCTTTATTAAATTGAGCATAAAGTAGTTCTTTGCCATATTCTTTAGGTCTGTGTGGTTATTTGGTCTGAGAGCTTTACTGGTAATCCCATCTAGCACAAAAGACACTTCGAGGTGCTCCCTTCTGTTGTTATCAATTCTCCTTTCCCTCCTTCTTCCCATCAGCCAGTCAGTGAGTGAGTGAGTGCGTCTCCCTAGAATCTATGGGTTTGAACATCTAGAGAGCAGAAACCACTCCCTTTAAAGGTGTGTATCATTTTGCAAATCTAATTGGTCAATGTATGTGCTTGGACAGTGTTTATAAAATGACATCACACTAAACCATCCCCTCCATGTTCATTTTGCATTTTAATGAAGAGGGCAGTCTAATGGGAGTGACTTCTACAAACAGTTTCCCTCCCATTTGATGGGATGTCATCTTGGAGTTTTCTATATTAAGCAATTGTAGTTGTCTGGAACAGTGTGTTCACACATGATCAAATGACTAATCAGATTACTTTCACTTTGGCAAACCAAATGATGCGACTTCCATCTTGGCATGACACATGGGGGATGAGTTAAAGATTTTTAAATTTTTCCTTTAGACACTTTCATACAAATATAATACTTCCATCTCATGATAACAGGCTTACCAGCACATACACTAGAATATATAAATCACTGGCTTGCACTGTTGTTTCACAAAGATATCCACATTTGCCTAATTAACATAATGTTAAAAAATAATTTTACATTCAGCTGATCGAGCTTTTGCCCTCAACATTAAAACAATACATTTTCTACATCCTTCAGTTCAACAGTTACAAGCAATATATAATTCCATATGTATATTTCACACAGTGCATTATTTTATAACATGTGATGAATCACAATCTGATGATACATCCAAATGGTGTTGGTTCCTGTTGGAGCTGAGGGCTGGGCATGTATGACTCCTGTGAATGCTGTTGTCATGGGACATTTATGACTTCAGAGCTACCCTATTTGAATGATTCCAGAATCTGTATGACCCCCATATCCCTATATGAGACATCCAGTCCTCAATGTTTCCTTCCCCTTTGAAGATGGGGAATTTGATTACTTGAGAGAGGGCAGCTGCTCACTCCTTCCCAATGAAAATAAATGGTATTTTTAAGGGGTCTAGCCTAAGCTCAGAGGTAGATGGGAATTGTAAGTGAATACTATTTGTTTTGCTCTGCATGAGTTGGCTTTCTGAGCATCAACTCCAGGCAGTCACAGCTTTTATGCTTAAGCACCAAAGGCCAGAGTTCACACTTTTCTCATGAGAAGGCAAGCCCCATGTTTTGTAGGTTGTTTGGGGTCGAAGGCCATCTGGCAGTTCAGGCCTAGCTTGGGTTTCATTCACAAATGTAGCATTTAAAATACATTTTCTTTTTCCACATTGCAAATTCTCACTTTAAAGAGGGCATATTATAACATATATCAGAGCTTATCAAAGTCCTGTCAAAGACTTTACATTGTTGAGTATCTGTAGGTTTCATTCTACAAAGCTGATTACCAGTCCTCTAAAGGAACATATTGTCAGGATTAGTCAGGCGAGTACAAAGGCAGCGAATATGGCAAGGGAAATGTGCACTAAATTACACAGTGAATAGCTTTGAATTAAACTACGTGCACACAGGAACAACGGCTCATGTATGCTAGAACCCGGGAGTGCAAATAGAGTGTGACAACAAAACCAATATATGAAAAGGGATGTGGGGTAAGCACCTGACCGCGAGGAAAGTCGGCAAGTGCCTTACCCCCAATTGCTGTTACAGGTACTGACAGCGCTAAACCCACGTGGAGGGCAAGCAATGACAGGATCTGTGAACTAACACTCTTGATGGTATTAAATAAGGGAACTAAAGAACAGTACTCACGAGATAAACCTCTTGAATGTCAGCTAGCCCACGAATCCTGTTGATGAAACTGGGACCCAGAAAGGCTATAACAGCAATGGGAGGAAAACTAAATACCTAAGTTGGAATAGTGATTACAAATTAGTGAGGAAAACATAAGCATTCACACAGGAGCTAGCTACAACCGCACACCACACCTAATAATCAAATGGGAAATAAATGCAGAAGTGCAATGGAAAACATGGAATGGATCCCAATAAAAAGTAAGGATCAGGAGCAGGGAAAAACGAAATAACCAATGCAAACTTCTCCCTACCCCTTCAAGGAAAAGACAGGAAGCTAATCTAAGAGGAAGGCTAAGGCATACGGGTTTACAGCAGCAAGGACAGAGTCAAAGAAATATAGAACACAGACAAACTGGGCTGCATCTAAAAGGGGAAAGCACTGAGAAATGCTGCCTGCAAACAGAGGAAGACAAAAAGGGAATCAAGGGAGCAGAAACCAATTAGTGCATGAATCCGAGATTCAGGGCGGAGGAACAAGAAAACAGGAACTAGGAACTAGGTACAAAGGCAAGGAACAAGGAACAAGGGACTAGTCACAACAGGAACACTGCAAACGATGACCAGCGCTGGACTGAAGTAAGACTGAGGCTTTTAAAGCTGCTTAACGAGCACACGCCTCAGGTGTGCTGATTGCTGCACCTGCAGCCACAGCTGTTGCCTATCCTCCACCCAACCTTGTCCTGCAAGGGTGGAGGTGGAGCAGTGGGCCAGGCATTCTGGGAAGCATAGTCATTTGGTTAAAGAAGCATGCTGGCTGCCAAAAACCTGGAATGGATCCGGAAGGGAAGTAGCTTGGAAAATAGGGATTTAGCGCTCCCAATTCATCACAGCACTGTAGCATAAGGTTCGGAGGAAAGGTCCAGTAGGGAATAAACCCCAAATCATGCCCCCAAGTGGTGGGAACGGGAGCGAAGGGAGCGAGTCGTGACAGTATACCCCCTCCTACGGCCGTCTTCGGGTGCCCGCCACCCGCACGAGACATCTTCTTTCCATGATGGGAGTGCTTTTTCTTTGAAGGTGGCACTGATGGAAATGGTGGCCTGTGGGCAAAGGCAGATGGACTTCCATGATAGGAGTGCTTTGTCTTTGGAGGTGGTATTGATGGAAATGGTGGCTTCTGGTGAGGAAGAGACTCATGGTTCGAAGAAAGGCATGAAGGACTTGCAGGACCTGAAGCAGAGTTGGAAGGTCCAGGAAGCTCAGTCACTGGGAGTGGACCCTTATAAGTCTTTGAGGAGGGAGGCAGGCTGGTGCAACATGCCTTAGACAATGGTAGAAGCCCTGTTAGCCTTTCTGCCGAGAGTGGACATGCGGGAGGTGAGGAAATTTCTGGCTTCAGGAAAGGTTTATGTTCAGCCATTAGAGAAGGTGGCGGCTGAGGTAGAGGTTCAGATTTTCTTCTGTCATCCATCTGGGAAAAGGCTTGTGGTTGAAAGTGACTAAGGTTTGACTGCACATGTTCTACGCCTTGGAGACCTGAAAGTCCAATGGGTTGTACAAGGCTGGTACTCCTGGTGACAGTCGTGTAACCACCTGGTTGCACGTGGGATACAACAGCAGGGACGTTTGGCATACTGATAGGAGTGATAGACGCAGTACTTGGTATTTCAGGCACCCTCGCAGAAGGAGCAATAACAGACACATCTTGGACTGCAGCAGTCATTCCCTTCCTTTGGCTACTAGCACCCAACTGGTGCTTCTTGGCGGAATTCTGTTGCACAAGTCCTGTAGGTAATACGCCGGTCTGCACCACCCCCTGTGCACACCCCGGTGAGTGGTTCTGACTCACCACTTGGTCCAGCTTGATGACTCTGAAGCGGGAGCTGGCAAAAGTCTCAAACTCTGATGCTGCATTTTTAGTAGGCTCTGATGCTAAAGTGAAGCAGTTGGGAGAATTGTCTTGTGGAAAAGGCAGGCATTCTGGTGCTCGTCCTGAAGCAAAAGAAAGGCAAGCTAGACGTTCATCGACAGTAAATGGTTGGGATTCAGGAGGAATCGCTGGAGCAGAAGAAAATACAACAGGATCTGATGGTGTAGACAGGTATACCTCTGATATTGGCAGTGAGGCTAAGCAGGATACAGGCGTCTCATGAACTGAAGGCAAATATTCAGTATACTCCGGGACTGAAGACATGCACTTTTGATGGACTACCGGAGGCTCTAAAGTTGAAGGATGATCTGCAGGATGAGTCACTGTAGCTGAAGACAGGCAGGCCAGAGGAAACCTTGAGGCTGAAGGCATGCAAGCTGAAGCAATCTCGGTTGCTGGATACAAACATGTCCAGGTCTTTGGGACTGGCTCTTGAGTAAATGGCAGACATGGCAGCGGTTCATTGGTTGAAGACACGTGTGCCAAAGATGACTGCAGGGCTGTGGATTGGATCATAGAAGAGTCAATGGTTGTAGGAGGACAGACAGAAGTCTCAGAAGTTGACAGACACATTGGTGGCTCAGGAATGGAGGGCACCTTTAGGGCAGTAGACTCCTTGGCACCAGTAACCAAAGACTGAGCTGCACCCTTGCAGTCCTTTTCTTTAGTGGGTGACACAGAGTCTTTTTCTTTGTAGAAGTCAAAATCAACCAGTGGAATTACCATAGTAAAGTCTCTGTTAATCAGGATTTTGTCAATTGTCCATTCCTCTGTCTTAGCTTCTGAAAGAGGCAGATTTACAATCAACAGTTCAGGAATCGCCTGCCGGTCTTTTGGTTCTGTATACTGTGGAATGAGACCATCAGAAGATGAAATCTGTACTGTTTCTGACTGTTCGTATTGATCAGAATTGGCAGAAGGAAGAGTGAACCCAGAGGTAACATCGTTTTCCACATCAGCTTGAACATCTACTTCAGTCTCAGCAGCTATATCAAGAGCAGGGCCTAAGCCTACTGTAGTGACTGAATCTGTGTATGCCACCATTGTGGATTGTGTTTGGAAATCAGAAGGTTGTATGTGTGCTAGCTCAAAATTATGACAAACTGCTACACAGGAAATTTTAGGTAAAGGAGTGGCTTGTAAATCTTCAGCTAACTGCAATCCCTGACAAACAGCAGAACAATTGTTAGAAACTGTGCCCAGATTAAGCGCTGTGCTAGACGAGAGACCTTCACTCCCAATAGATCTAACATATTGACAAATATCATGGTTTACCAAAGTCTCTGCACTCAGGGGCTGAACAGTGTTCACTTCCTCAACATCAACAGATAAAGTCTGAGGTGTATTCAGTAAAGAGTGCAAGGTTTTATTCTCCTCTTGTAAAGAAATGAATTCTTGTCTTAACTCTTCAAGCTTAGCTCTTAGCATGCCCTGCATTAACTGTACATCACTATCAGTAGGCACAGGGGGAGGCATAGTGGCATCAGGGCTGGATCCTGCACTAGCAACCTGGATGTGCGCCGATTGTACATTGTCCTCTACTGCTTGCAGGTTCTGTGATCTATAGTTTCTCTTACCAACTTGGTCTGTGTTTCCCTTAAGCAAACTATTGACATTAGACCTCTTGGCATTAGGGACTACAGTATGTACCTGTGCAAAGGAGTATGCTTTAGACTGAGGGTAGAAAACAGAAGTTATGCAAGGAACCCCTCCATTCTTTATGTTTGTATCATGAAACTGTTCTATCTGAGGTGAAGCACAACTGGAATCATGGGGTTCAACAACAGAGGTACTCTTGTATAATAAGTCTAACAGTGTGTTGTTTTCTGCGGCTAAGGCTTGCGCTGACATAGAATCGGGATCAAAACAAAAGATAGAACTAGTATCAGGCAATGTAGGATGTGCCATCCTATGGGAAAAATACTTTGCACGTAAATGCCCATTCGTGACAAGGAGTTCATTTAAGACAGGACTAGTGATTTGATTGTCACAGGTAAATGTAGGGGAAGCTTTCTGTACAAACTTGTTAGAGGCCTTGCTGCCTTTCTTTCTTAAACTTGCCATATTCAATGGGAATTTTGGGCTGGTCATTCTGTCAGGATTAGTCAGGCGAGTACAAAGGCAGCGAATATGGCAAGGGAAATGTGCACTAAATTACACAGTGAATAGCTTTGAATTAAACTACGTGCACACAGGAACAACGACTCATGTATGCTAGAACCCAGGAGTGCAAATAGAGTGTGACAACAAAACCAATATATGAAAAGGGATGCGGGGTAAGCACCTGACCGCGAGGAAAGTCGGCAAGTGCCTTACCCCCAATTGCTGTTACAGGTACTGACAGCGCTAAACCCACGTGGAGGGCAAGCAATGACAGGATCTGTGAACTAACACTCTTGATGGTATTAAATAAGGGAACTAAAGAACAGTACTCACGAGGACGAGATAAACCTCTTGAATGTCAGCTAGCCCACGAATCCTGTTGATGAAACTGGGACCCAGAAAGGCTATAACAGCAATGGGAGGAAAACTAAATACCTAAGTTGGAATAGTGATTACAAATTAGTGAGGAAAACATAAGCATTCACACAGGAGCTAGCTACAACCGCACACCACACCTAATAATCAAATGGGAAATAAATGCAGAAGTGCAATGGAAAACATGGAATGGATCCCAATAAAAAGTAAGGATCAGGAGCAGGGAAAAACGAAATAACCAATGCAAACTTCTCCCTACCCCTCCAAGGAAAAGACAGGAAGCTAATCTAAGAGGAAGGCTAAGGCATACGGGTTTACAGCAGCAAGGACAGAGACAAAGAAATATAGAACACAGACAAACTGGGCTGCATCTAAAAGGGGAAAACACTGAGAAATGCTGCCTGCAAACAGAGGAAGACAAAAAGGGAATCAAGGGAGCAGAAACCAATTAGTGCATGAATCCGAGATTCAGGGCGGAGGAACAAGAAAACAGGAACTAGGAACTAGGTACAAAGGCAAGGAACAAGGAACAAGGGACTAGTCACAACAGGAACACTGCAAACGATGACCAGCGCTGGACTGAAGTAAGACTGAGGCTTTTAAAGCTGCTTAATGAGCACATGCCTCTTGTGTGCTCATTGCTGCACCTGCAGCCACAGCTGTTGCCTATCCTCCACCCAACCTTGTCCTGCACGGGCGGAGGTGGAGCAGTGGGCCAGGCATTCTGGGAAGCATAGTCATTTGGTTAAAGAAGCATGCTGGCTGCCAAAAACCTGGAATGGATCCGGAAGGGAAGTAGCTTGGAAAATAGGGATTTAGCGCTCCCAATTCATCACCGCACTGTAGCATAAGGTTCGGAGGAAAGGTCCAGTAGGGAATAAACCCCAAATCATGCCCCCAAGTGGTGGGAACGGGAGCGAAGGGAGCGAGTCGTGACACATATACACAATGCAAGGACCAAATTCAGTTTTGAATCTCCTATGAAAGACTGCGCATTTCATCCCAGATTGGATTGTTTTTCCATTTTAATAAAGGTTGCTGGATTCTCTCTGGTTGCTGGAAGGACTTATTTCCTTGGCTTTATCAGTTATTTTGGAGGAATACACTTATGTAGATGGACTACAAACATTGCACATTTATATGATATGTATATGATATTATATGATAAGACATTTATAACGTGCCTGTACACAAGTGTTTTTAGGCGCTCAAAATGTCATTTTTCAAATGCTGCGCAAGCTGCAGCTCACATGTTTGTTTTTAAAGTGCTGCTTTTCTTTATTTGTATTATTTACTTCAGTATAGATTTCCCTACAGATTATATGAAATGCGTATCTCACGTATATATTCTATTTTCAAAAGTGTATTTAAGGAAGTATAAATGAGAATATATTTTGCAATATATACCTTTTGTCTAATGTAACAAAATATTGTCAAATTATTCTAAAAGTATAATATGTGCTATATACTGTTTCCTTGAAGAGGCTCCAATTGAGTGAAACACATCTAGGCATTACAGGCAAAAGGAAATTCTAGCATTAAAGAATGGATCTCTTTTGAAACTGAATGGCACTTAGTATAAGGAATTTGTAAGATCGAAGAGTAGATCTTGTTAGATTGAATGACTTGATGTATAAATTCCTGTGTTCCCATGTTCATCAGCAAGAATAGCAAGTGGCAAGCATAAGGGGTAAATATAGACCTATTAGGCAACAAATAAAATAACCTTTTATAAGAAACCACTATTCGTTTGGAGTAAAGAATAATACAGGCTATAAGAATGAGTGGTGCTATTGATTGAAAGATTGCACTCGCCCATTTTCACTACACTGCAAGTAGCTATTTACTAATATCTGAAAAACACAAGTGGGGAGAAAGGATTATTAACATTCCCATTTACACTCCATTAGATAAATGTTCATACTAAATGTAGTCAATGTTTTAGTAAAGAATTGTTGATCTAGAACTGACTTACCATACAAAGGGCCTATTGAAGCACAGAAGGTTTGTTCACTGTGGGTATAATCACAGTCCTAGTCACTGTCATGCTTTATGCCCTCATCAGAGTACAAGTGGTAGCCCTTGTAACACTCCTGGTACTGAATACATAAATAAATACTCATCAAAGTCCTTTTTGTAGTACTGGTCACAATCCTACTTCTCATTACAGTCCTAATCCGTTTCACAGTCCTAGTCCTCAGTACAGTCCTTGTCTTTGTCAAAGCCATAGCCACTGTAACAGTTCTAGTCACAATCCTTATCCCTGTCATAGGCTTAATCTTCAGCATAGTGCTAGCCTACTTTGCATTAAGTCTCACAGCCATAGTCATCATCAATCTCAGTCCTGTCTCTCAGTCATAATCATTCAATGTCTCTCTGTCAAAGTCTCTTGCTC
Source organism: Ambystoma mexicanum (assembly GCF_040938575.1). Taxonomy (NCBI): domain Eukaryota; kingdom Metazoa; phylum Chordata; class Amphibia; order Caudata; family Ambystomatidae; genus Ambystoma; species Ambystoma mexicanum. The sequence continues at coordinate 988,006,537 of NC_090929.1, read as the reverse complement.
TTTGGCTCTCTCTAAGTCTCTCCCACTTGCTGTGAATCTCTGAACCTCTCTCTCTCTCTCTCTGTTTCTCAGTTGCTCTTCCTATCTCTTAGTCGCAGGCTCTCTCTCTCCCTCTCTGTACAGTGTTATCTGTTTTTTCTCCTTTTCCCAGCCATATCTCCATTAATCTTTCTCTCATTCTCTCGTTCTCTTGCTTTCTCTCTTGCTTGCTCTCTATTTCGCTCTCTCTATTCTTCCCTCTCAGTGGGGAGTGTGGTGCAGGAAGCGGTTGAAATGGTACATGAAAAAGGTTAAAAACAATTGAAGACCACATTCAAAGTTTGTAAGGGTGCTGGCCACGAAGTGCATACAATTCTGAGGTATAATCTGAAAATCAGCCATGGAATTAATAAATGGGTAAATGTTCCAGTGCCAGAAATGGGGATATGGCCTTTATGCTATGGGATTCTTCTTACATCTATTAGAAATAGCATCTGTACATGAATGTTGATGTCCTCTTTGTCTGACCATAGCAGTTAACTGGGAGCTGGCTCTTGGTAAGGAACAATATTCATATATTGCTGCAAAAAGAAGTTATCTATACGCATACTAAGGGTAGGAAGGTCTGCACATAACTTGAAAAACAAGAGGTTTGGGGATTTAACAAGGTCAAACTTTACATAGGTCTACTTGGTTTGAACTTGCTTCTATATAAAGGCAGGTGTATTGAAACTAGAAACAGTTGATGGTTCACATTTAAAGAATCAGGAGCAGCACATGACTATTATTGAAGGGACTTGTGGTTAGGATACTGCAGGATAGACTAGAACTAAATTGAAAATAGGGCTGAGGCAGAGTTAATGGGTTAGGTTAGAATAGTTTTGGAGGCGTTTATTAGGGGCAAAAGATTTTTGGGTGGGCCAGGGTGTGAATTGTAGGTGGAGGGGCAGTACACACCACATGCATTTTGTAGGCATAGGAAAAGGCCTGCACTGAAAATGCCATGTGATTTTCATAGGTATAGGACAAGGCCAAAGCACTGAAAACCCCAAGGGCATTTACTATGTGGCACTGAAAACCCCACATGCATTTCATAGGTGTAGGGGAAGCCAAAAGCACTGAGAACCCTATAGACATTAATAAGGTTGAGGAAAGGTCAGATCATTGAGAAGCCACATGCATTTACTAGTCATAGAAGAGCAACACAGTACAGAGAACCTCACATGCATTCATTAGGCAGTGAATGCAAATGCACTGAGAATCCCAAATGCATGTAATAAGGAGGGAAGAAGGGCAAAGCACTGGGAGACCCTACTCGCATTTAGTAGGCAGAGGAGATTGTTATGCCAATGAGAACATCACAACCATTTTGTTGGTGAAGGAGTAGGACATAGCACTGAGCATCACATGTGCATTTAGTATGTGGAGGAGAAGGCCAAAGCACCTAGAACCCAAATGCCTTTGGTAGGGAGGTGAAGGGCAAACACTGAGAATACCATGTGTATTTAGTAGGCAGAGGAGAAAACCAAAGCGCAGAAAAGTTCACTTGCATCTAGTAAGCCCGGGGGAGCCAAAGCAATGAAAACACAACATGAATTTAGTAGGCAGGGAAGGACAATGTATCGAGAATTCCAGGTGTATCTAGGAGGTGGAGGAGATGGGCAAAACACTTTGAACCCCATATGCATTTATTAGGCAGAGGAGAAGTCCAAAGTACTGAGAATCCAATGTTCTTTACTAGGTGGAGGATATGGTCAAAGCATTAAGAACCCCATATTAATTTAGCCTGTGGAGAAGGCCACGGCACTGAGAACCCCACATGCCCTACTTGCATTTAGTAGGTAAGGAAGAAGGGCAAATCACTGAGTACCAGATGTACATCTAATAGGTAGTGAAGAAAGCTAAAGTACGGAGAACCACACATGCCTTTAGTATTCAGAGGGGAAGGCCAAAGCACTGACAAGCCCATGTTCCTTTAGCAAGAGAAGGACAAAGCACTGAGAACCCCAAGTGCATTTAGTAGGTAGCGGACTAGGCTAACAAACTGAGAACTCCATGGGTTCGTAGCATTTAGGGGCAGAGGAGAAGGGTACAGCACTGTGAACCCCTGTAAGTAGTGTGCATAGGAGAAGAAGGCCAAAATCAGTGAAAACCCCATACACCTTAGTAGACTGAGGAGAGGGGCCACGCACTGAGAACAACACATGCATTTTGTAGGAAGAGGAGAAGGACAAAGTCCTCATAAATGTGCATGCATTTCAAAGGCAGAGAAGGCCAAACCACTGAGAATTCCATGTGCCTTTGGTAGGCAAAGAAGAAGAACCAAACACTGAGAACCCTGTGTGCATGGATCAGGTATAGGAAATATACAGAGCTCTGAGAATCCAATTTGCATTTAGTAGGTGAAGATAAGGGCAAAGCCCGGAGAACCCCACATGAATTTAGTAGATGGAGAAGGCCAGAACAATGACATTCACACTTTCATGTATTAGGCTGTGGAGAAGCCCAGATCACTGCGAACTCCAGGTGCATTTATTAGGCAGCAGAGAAGACCAAGCACTGAGAACCTACATGGATTGAGTGAGTAGAGAAGCACAAAGCACTGAGAACCCCATGTGCATGTGGTAGGCAGGGGAGAAGGCCAAGGCACTGAGAACCACCATGTGTATGTATTAAAAGGAAGAGGGGAATTAAATGTGTATGCCCAAATTTCACTGCAGTACATGAATATGGTAGGGGTGGGGCAGAGGTTGGGAGAGAAATTCATCTGTTGGAAGATTTGCATCTTCTACAGCAAAGGAGAAATGCAGATAGTTGGTAGAGCATTGAGTGTCAATATGCAATAATTATGGTGCTCTCTTCTCCAAGACGCCATATTTTAATACTGACAATTCCAAAATAGTCTCAACAGTTGTTAGTCAAGTGTGAACCATAGAAAAACTAATGGATGGCAACCATTATAGACCTCCCAGCTCCCGCGCTGCTGTGACTTCTTCAAAGATAATGGAGCAGTTGGCGCCTCTGGAAGGCTCGATAAGTACATATTTGAACTGAAATTTTAAAGAGTAGACAAATGTAAACAAGAACTCATACCAATCAGCTTTTTTGAAAGCCATGGGGGCCACATTAGGGTTAACTACTACGATTTGTACATGTGTCAGCACCATCTCTGATTGTATTTATTGTGCAATGTTAGCTTTTGCTTTAACAATATACATGTGCGTGCTTGTATAATTAGTTATGCAGATGTCCATGCCACCAAAGGCATTGAGATTTGTTTGGCCATGATATAGTAGTTCCTGGAATGTTGCCAGGGTGAGAAACACATTTTGTGATCCAGATTAGATAGCCTATTGAAAATGATTTGATACTATATGCTGACTAGAAACAAGGCCCGAGAGCAACTTCATTCTGGACAATTGTGTGGTATGCTCAACAATGGCAGAACATTCTCAAAAAGGTTGCTTAAGAAAAGGTGTAGTCACTATAGACCATAAATATTGTGAAATTAAAAAAGGATCTTTTGGATAATAATCAAGCTGAAATTATTGTTTTGAATGATGAGACACGACTAGGCCGAAAGATTCTGCTGATAAATATGTATATCCCCATCAAGCGTCAAGTATTTTTTGGTTCATATCATACTCTGATTATGTCAGGGGTACACGTATTATTACTTAGTATTTATTTATGTATTAGTACATGCCCCTTTAATACATTTAAGAGATATTTTGCAGTACTTAGATGTTTTTATGAGATATGAAGCAATGACGTTCTTCAAGATAGTACCAGGATAATAATGTTATAATTTTTTTTATATTTTTCCTTGAATGTGAGATCCATTTTTCACTATTATTGTGGTTGGAGCATTTTAAATGCCTTGGTACAATCTGGGGATTGAAACCTTAGTTAGGCTTATTCAGCACACAATACTTTCCAAAATGGCTGCTGCGTTAGGACCCAAATGTGTATTGTTTCCCATTGAAAGAGCTTCACAGGGTGTGATCATCATGTGATGTGTTCCCTTCATTGTAAGGCGCCGATGCATGACAGGAGGCTGTTTACACAGCCGCCTCCCTATTCCTGTATCGAGCGTTTTGGTTTCCCTGTAGGAAAGTTAGTACTTGATGCGCACCAGCGTTGCTGTGTGGACTGTGAGTGTAAACTGGGGACTTATTGGAAATATTGGCTATTATTAGGATATCGTGTTTTTCATGTATAGTTCATGCTAATGCACTGAGTGTGGCTGTTTCATTGTTGCCAGAGAGACTAATGGCAATTAAGTGAGGACTTTTGTTTAAGAGGGGTCTGGTAGGGCTTTGGCCAAATGGTGTGTTTTACAGTGATGTGAATAAGGGCACAAGACCTCTAAATTGTGGATGTTTTATTGTCAGCATTTGTTACTTGAAACAGACGAGGGATAAACAGGGTTAGTGTTTATAGTAGAGACATGTGCTGCTGGAACTGTTTATCCAGTGTTGGCAATTGTAAGGCATCAAAGTATGTATCTCTTTGACCACACATGTTTGTGTATATCCTTCTTTCACCTCCCATTATGGTGAATTTATTTTGGTATTGAAAGAATCTACAAGTCAGTACTCGGGTTTATAGATTTAATTCATAGATAATTCCGTATGGACAATCATGAAAGTCTGACTCTTTTCTGTATATTTATTTTTATCATACTTCTTGGAAAGTATAACAGTCACACCGGAAGAAGGGCCATTCAGCCCGAAACGCGTAGTCTATTGTTTATATGGGAACATTTCAATGCTACACTATCGTTGATGATGACTTATTGCTCCAATTTAATTTGGGATTGTTATCCTATGAGACAAAAAAGTATATGTCAAGAGACAAGAATATTAATCAATTGTTAAATACTGAGGAGCGAAAATTATAATTTTTTCTGTGTTTCTTCTTTCTTCTGATGAAATTGTATTGAGCGAAATGATTTAAAACTACACTAGTGATCAAAGGAAAACATTTTTTATTTAAGGCTTTTGTTAATACTATACATGTTAGAAAATCTTTATTAAACTTTACATGAGGGGATTCAACTTCTTCTTGATCCCCATTAGAGTGGCTGGGTAACCCTGCAAGTTTTGATAAGCCATTTTTTGTAAATATGTACATCCCTCCATATGGAAAAGAGTCCTTTTACTCTTCTAGTGGTTTGGGTGATTTGATTGAGACCAGTTATTAGTATGGCATTATCATATTAGGTGACTTAAATGTGACACTGAGGTATAGTAGTACTTCAGTCAAGTTCTGGCATGCTATTTGCAGTTGCATTTGCTAGTGGAAATTACTGGGAGACGCGCTGAAAAAACCTGTGCTAGATTCAAATTTCCAACAACTAAAAAGGTCTCGGGGTATTGATCATTGTATTTTTGACTATTTTCCATTCTCATAAGTGGTGGTCTTTGCAGATGAAACACAGCATGATCCACTTTCACTGAAGTGGTATTTGACACGGTTGGACCAGAGAGCAATTTATGCAACAGAGCAGTTCTTATATCTGCCAGCTGCATTTCGATTGCAAAGAGATAGGTATGCCAAAATTATTGCAAGCCTGAAGAATCTAATATTTGTAATAATATTTTAGACGGTTTAACTAATATGAGGGAGTCGATAGAGCAATGTCAAAAAATTGTAAGGGAAGGGTGCTCCTAAGCAGACTCATTGTATAAACCATTCAAGTCTAAAATGTATTATAGAAATGCACCCTGGTTTGACTTTTATTGCAGGACCTTCAAAAGGCAAATAAGCGAGGCAGTATGGACCCAGTTCAGACCCTTGTCTTTAGACACAAATGTAAGAGTATATTTGCAAGCAATTGGAGTTACTTGGCCAAACTAACCATGAAAGTACATTGTTCTGCAAACTTCTGGCAAAAACTCTTGAGGCGCCATCAAGTGGAGACAGTGGTGCTATCTGTTTTATGGGGTGGAGTACACATTTTGAAATCGTATTGAATACACCACTGTCAGCTGTTATCCCCAATAGTCTGGAACTTTGTGAGGTGCCATTTACCATCTGCTATTATGAGATTATAAAAGGAGTCAAGCCTATTTGTTAGAGCAGGAAGGATTGCTGAGCCCGATTGTCTCAGGCCTGAAATGTTTACTTGGTTCTCCAAAAGGTGGGAACCTTTCTTTGTGCAGGTTTTTAAAGTAATAATTCTTTGGATATTTTCTCAGAAATCATAGCACCACAGCTTGATCAATGCATATTTTTAAAAAGGGCTCTATTTTAGATCCTAATTATTATTAGCTGCTCTCCTTCCTGAATACTGTAGAAAACATTTTCTCTAACGGACCTCTTTTCATTTTGGAGGATTAGGCTAAAGACACGAATATAGCTTGTTAAAATTAGTCTGGTTTTGCTCTATTGACCACTGTCTGGTGTTGGAGACTAATTTATATGTATGCATATATGTATACAGGGGATTTAAATAGTGTAAAACTAGCTAGAAAGCAAGATAGCGCTGTACAACAAAGGAAGTGGAACATAGTGGGGCGTGAGGGTGTTCTTGTTGTTCTATGACCCTCATTTGTCAGTGAAGTTTACCCAGAAGAGCAAAGTTTTCAGATTGTTCCAGAAACACAGGAGCGATGGACTCCGCAGGAAGGTGTTTCCAGAGCATGGCCCGCAGCAGGAAAATGCTTGTTTGCTGATAATTTCCTTCTTGCATTTCTTGGATTCCAGTCTTGCGATATCTTGGCGAATGGTGTTGTGTTAACCTCCTGAAATGGTGATCTTTTCAGCAGAGTATTAAGGTGTCTTGGATATCAGAGCTTTCTAGGTGATGCAAGCCGTCTTGAAGGCATGGGCATAATTTTAGTGGGGGGCAAGGGTGTTTGTACCCCCAACTTTTGCGGCACACCATTTTGTCACACTCATTTGGCAGGGGCTCCTTTCATTTAGATGTCATGTCCCACCCAAGATTTTCAGCAAATTTACTCCACTGCTTGAAGGGGATGTGAGTGTGGAGAGGAAACCAGTGCAGCTCATTGACAGTGTGTGAAATATGATTGAATTTCTTCAGTCCTGCAATGAGGAATGCTGTGGCAATATGGGAAGCTGTCAGGGGAGCCAGAGTAGTGGTTGGAACACCCACCACAAGGGTGTTGCCCATCCAGGTGGCAGAGCACCAGGGCCTGTCCAACGGATCTAAAGTCAGAGGAGGGGATGCAGGGTTTGATATGACCCAGGAGTGAGAGCTTGTACCATGATGTGTGTGCCTTTTTGGCAATGTGTGCTTTGAGGGAGAGGTTGCAATCAATGGTGAAGTGAAGTCAAGGTGGGTTGGGGAGAGAAACTATTGAGAATCATCTGTGTCAATCAATTTTGAACTTGGGTGCATTTGTTGGCACTGCCAAGGAAGATAGGTGCTTGACAGCCAGACTTATATGGTGGAGAGGCAGTGGTTTTAATTGGTCAATGTTGCCAAGGCATGTGACCTTCAGGTATAGCTTTGTGTCATCAGCATACGGGTGGATTATGATAAATATGGCAAAGAGTGCCTCCAGTGGCTCCACGTAGAAGCTGAACATGACATGGTAGAAGACAGAACTTTGCAGGCCTCTGCAGATCTCTGGGCATTGTTGGGATGTGCAGGTGTCCATCTAGAGAGGCTGGTGTCTATTGATAAAAGTGGTAGGATGAGAAGTGGGCAAGTGCATGTTCCACTTTAGTTCTGGCTAAAGTATTTGATTTAATAGAAATCTATGATGGGCAAAGTTAGGGAGAATAAGACTGCTGATGGGGGCTAATAAGAATGATTTGAATGGTGTACTCAGAGACATCAGTGGCAGCATTCTGTGCCAGCGGTGGTAGCTATTGAAGGGGCTTTTTCACTAATAGAGGGATCATAAAGGGCTTTCTTTGTCACCCTGCATTTTATTTTGTTCTTATGTGATATAAATCCTTAAACCACATGTGTTGATGGAAACCCACCCTCCATTTATGGTTGCCACTATGATGCATTGCTGAATGCGGATGATACTGCACTGATTGTGATTGTTCGGACTACTGGTGGATTCCAACAGAGCCTTGTGTGGGAAGACATTTTTTGAAGCTCATCACGTAGACCTAAAATACTCTAAAATTATGTGTTTGTGGTAAAGGCAAAAGAAAATACCTGTGGTTCTTGGAAAATGTAAGTGAGAAGAGGTTGACACATGTCATTTAAGCTGCCCGGTGGGGCAAACCCCCCCCAAAGAGGCGTAATTTCTAGGGTGCTAATGGAGTTGCTTTTTGAGTGGAGAAATGGAACGGTCAGCATTTCTCAAGTTAAAAGAATTACAGAATAAAATGACCGCCATGAACAAAGGGAGAATGGAACTACTCCTGGTTTCTTCTCTCTTTCCATGAGGAAAATGTTTGGGGGGGGGCGGGAAGAGGCAGGCCAGTGGGGGAACAGGGGAGCAGATGTGTGGGAAGCCAGTAGGAGGTAAGGTGTCTGTGTTGGGGTTGGGATGGGGGATGAGGAATAAGGTTGAGGTGCAAGGCGGTGATGATTGGAGGCCAGAGCACCGGCAAGTGAAGATGGCAGCCACCCACAGGTAAGTGGGCTCTGAACGGGTGCAATCCCATGAGGTAAAACCTGCCTTTCAAGCTCCCCGATTGCTGGGGAGATCCCATGATGTCACCTCCTGGGTACTAAGTACGAATCGTTTTTTCTAGGAGTACATTAAGAAAATAGCAAAGAGTACTCTTGTGTGGTGCGGCCAGCTGCTCAGATTTGTTGAATATTATGATGTTTGTATATGTATAATGAATGTTTTATATAAATCAATCTGTATAAAATGTGTTTCACCTCATCTCTCATTGGCCAACTATTGCCATTTTCAAGTCAAAGCTCAGTACACAGGATGGGATGCAGGCTTCATAGACACCCCGTGCACCAGTGTACAGTCTGGTATACCTATAGTAGCACCACTTTGCAGTCAGTCACTTCAATGGCACCAGCTCTTTAGTCAACAGCACCTCTGCAGCATCTGCTGCAATGTACATTGAGCAGACCACGAATTGCAGAGTTATTCTATGGCAGAAAGAAAGAAGCACATCTGGCTATTTGCCTTATTTGCAAAAAAGTGTCGTGTGAGGAAGGCTGGGTATCAATGTGGGCACCCCTTCCCTGTGGGCACCCCTTCCCTGTGGAACCACATGAGGTGGCATAATATGGATTCTTGGGAAAGGGAGACACATTTGCACACCATTCTGCAAAACTACACCAGTGAATCTTGCCCATTCACAGATTTTCACAAGCCCTGCCAGAATACCTCCTTTACCTGCAGACTTCACAACACACAGACAACTTATTTCCTCACCAATGCATCTGCCCACTTTTGCTGAGGATTTTGAGAGAGAAACAAATATCTCAAAAGGCACAAAAAGCGTGTAGTCAATGACAGCCTGGGGGTAATGTTGGCCATAGATGTTCTATTCCTTTGTACAAAACTGTGCCTTCAGGCGGCTCATTGGCCTTGTGGATCCATGCTTGGAAATTCCAAGTGAGGATTACTTCATGACAACCTCACTGACAGACTTGTACATCCATCTTGTGGAAGGTGTGGGAATGGCACTGGCCTACTCAGAATACGTAAGGCCATCTAACAATAGACACTGTGGAACAATTAATTGCCATCACTGCACAGTGGGTCACCTTACCCTTTACCTCTCATCAGCGACACCCAGCAAAGCAGCTACTAAACATCCTTTGCCAGTAGGCTATCTTGTGTATGTTAGAGTTTGACATAAGGTTCCACAGGGAGTTAATTTCTTGGAGAACCTGAAGGATGATGGGTACCATTGGCTTGCTCCTGGTGGTTTACATGAGGGCTTTATGGCTGTTGAGAAGAGATCTGATTTTGTAGCTGTGCTGAATAGGCCATTCTAATAAGTCAGTACACAATACTAAATGAGATGGCTTGTGTGGCCCAGAAAATGTGTGCCCACTTAAGCTGGTCCTACAGCACCCAGAAGGTGTTAGGGAAGATGATGTAGTACCTACAATACTTGCAAATCGAGGAGGTGCCTAAGGGACTCATACTTGGATTAGCACCAGTCAAGCATCTTCTGGCAGAGGGTGCAGATTACACAGCATGTCTCCCCCCTGACAGTCACACCCTCTTACAAGTTGAAGTAGTCCCACCCCATAACCAGCAGTGTGGTGATTTCATGTGTGTGGATATCTTCTGAACCAAACTCATCCTCTTGAGGAAAATGTGAGCCTGTCCTGCATGCGCTGCACATTCAGGAAATGCTGCAGTAGCCCCAGTCGTCTCCTTCTCAGCCATCTGCTGGGGGACTATTTTTGATTCCATTGCCAGGTGCTCTTCTGTCTCCTACAGCAGCACCACCACCATCCTCTTCCTCTTTATTCTCCTCTTTCTCCTCATTCATCTCTATGGCTACCACTCCCTGTTGCCCCTGCAGTATAAGCTCTTTCCTGCCAACACTAAGGTCAAGGTACTCACCCACCTTCTACAGGTACTCAAGTGACTTTACAGATACTATATTCTGACAAGTTTGAGAAGCCCTAGTCATTTATTTAAACATTTGTTTACAGCGCCCAAGACCCAGAGGCATCACGGCGCTAGTACAGTTACAGTAGACAAGCAGCATAAGAACATTTCAAAAAGGTATGGGCTTTGGCAGCTGCTGAGGAGGCCGGCTGCAATTTAGTCATACTTGTTGAAGAACAAGGTATTTAGGAGCTTTTAGAATTTTGGTAGAGAGGGCTTGTTTATGATAGTTGCGGGGAGCAAGTCACACAGGGTAGGGGCAGTGGCCACAAAGCTAGTGCCGCCAGCACGTTTTTTGTTGAATCTGACAGTTTGCAGAGTCAGAGTGGATGAGAAGCGTAGGTGGTGAGTAGAGGTTTTTATGTGTAAGTTGAGGTATGCTGAGCCGTTTTGTGGATGCAATGGTGGGCAATGGTTAGGATTTTGAAGTCTATGCGTGCTCTGATGGGGAGCCAATGTGCATCTTTCCTGGTTTCAGTAATATGGTCGGTGCATTTAAGAACACAAGCTGCTCTGATGGCATTATTCTGTAGCAATTGGAGTTTAGTGAGATTGTTTCCTGAGGTACCAGAGAGGAGGGTGCTGCAGTAATCTAGTTTGTTGCCTATTAAGGCTCTAGCAAGAGTAAGGCAGTTGCTTGGCGAAAGGAATTTCCTGCTGAAGTTAATTAGTTCGGTGGTGTAGGCGGTGGAGGAGGCGAGGGCCTTGATGTGTTTTTGGATGTTAAGCTCAGCATCAAAGTAGACCCCTAGGGTTTTCACTTGTGCTGTTACTGATCTGTGGTGGCCGTCAGTAAGGATTGTAGCATAGTCTGGGCCCAGGATTTTAAGACTGTGTGGAGAGCCAACAATGAAATAGCTCTGTCTTCTCATCATTTAGGTAGGGCTGATGGTTATCCATCCAGTTCTGTATGATAGTGTAGACTTGGTTGATGTTGGTGATGCCCTGGGCAAAGTTACCCATGAGTTTTAGTAAAATGTGTGTGTTGTCATAAAAGTTTGTATGAGGAATGTCAATGCTGTCTAAGTGGTTGGATAGGGGTTTGGTTTAGAGGTTGTAAAGGGTAGGGGAGATACAGGAGCCTTGGTACAGGAATGGTACAAGAATGGGGTTGGCGGCTTTGTTGAAAATGGTGACTCTAGATGAGCGGCCCTTTAAAAAGGATTTGACCCAGTTGGTGGCATCTGGTGAAAAGTGAAAAGTAGTTATTAGGTGTTTGCAGAGGATCTTGTGATCTACCAGATCAAATGCACCTGATAGGTCTAGGATGAAGATCAAGGCGTTTTTAACATTTTTGTTTGGGTAGGGCATGGAGTTCGTCTGTGAACCAAGTGTTTTGGCATCTAGGCTTATTGGTGCTTGTTCTCGGTGGAGCTAGTAAATCAAGAGCTTGTATTAGGGCAGTTTTGTAGGAATCTACATGAGCTTGGGGGTCAGTGGGGTCGGTGAGTGGGGCTAGTAGTTTGGAGATGATAAGGGATAGCACTGCATCCATGGGTTTTCGAGTGTGATGGGATGTTCTGCTGGTGGTGATAGCAGTGCGAGTGGCACAGGTGTGGGTGAGGAGAATGCAGCAAGTAATCAGTGAGTGGTCAATCCACAGTAGAGTCCATAGTAGTGGGTTAATGGAGGCTAGTGATAAATTGGTGTAGAGATGCCCAATCCAGTTGAGTGGGCGGCCTTTGATGTGAGTGGGAGAGTCGACCATTTGATGGATATTACGGTCGTCGAGTGCAGAGGTGCGTGCTTTGGCTCATTTGATGATGGTGTCATTGTAGCCTAAGTTGAAGTCCCCTGGTGTGACAAGCCTGAACGTGGGGGTGATGAGAGGGGTAAGGAAGAGACTGAGTTCTAAGTCTGGTGATGTTAGATCATTGGGTTGACGATATAGTAGAACAAAGTTAATGGTTGTCTGTGGGTCAAGCGTGAGATTTGCGTGGATGATCTCATATCCTTGTTGAGAGGGTGCAGTTATATCTCGTATGTGGATGCTGGATTTGAAGATGATAGCCATTAGACCACCAGATGTGTCTTGTCTATCTTTCCTGATGATGGAAAACCTGCAGGGGATGGTGAGTGGTAGGGTGGGGCAGGCTGAGCTGTGATGCGATGATTCAGTTATGGCTAGTAGGTCAAGGTGGGTGTCTTAAATGAGGTCATGGATATTGATGGCGCAAAGGGAGCGTGGGTTGATTAGGGCAAAGTGTATAAGGGTATTGTTGGTGGGTGGCTCGGAGGGTGTGTCTGATGGAGCAGGGGTTGCTGGTGTGAGGTGAGGGGCGGCCGAATGGTGCAGGAACAAAGTCTGGCATTTCTAATATTGCTTGGGGGGCGGTCGGTATGTTGGTGTTTGATGGTGGAGATGGGGTTGGTTCGAGAGTGTAGGTGCAGGCGTCTACTTCAGTTAGGACATGGTATCGTTGTCAATAGGTGCCATGCAGCAGGCATGATTTTAAAAGGAGTTATGTTGAGTGGGGGTAGGAAGGTGGTGGGGCAGGGTAAGTGGGCTGTGGGTTGCCATGGATGGATGTCTGCTGTGACAGTAGACAACAATGGGAGTAGGAATTTGGTGGGGTGGTTATGGGTGGCAGGATAGTTGTACAAATAGGCACAGTTCTAACTTGGTGCATGCAGCGGCAGCAATCTGCTTGCCTTGGATATGGAGTGAGCTGGTGAGCAGGCAGACTGGTGGCATGGTGTAGGCATCTGGAGACAGGTACGATCCTGTAGTAGCCAGTCAAAGGTATAAGGTGGGGGCACCTTATATGCCCTGGTGGGCCCAGAAAAGCAAGGCCTTTAAAGGTGGCCCTTGCAGGGCGGCCAACTTCACTTGCTGGCGAATCACCGCGTCATGAGTAGTATAACCTCTAATCCTATCAGAAATGTCGTGGGAGAGGGCTGGAACACACAGAGCTTCTCTGGGTTTCGTGGTGTGTGCAGGAAGCACAGTGGCCATCTTTAAAGGGAGCAGAGGCTCCCAGACATCACTGCTGAATACTGGCTCTAGAGTCGAATAGAGACGTAATGTGGCTCCATTGTTGCCGGATTGGCTAGGGGATCCTCTGGAACTCCCTACCACTCAGCATTAAAAATGAGCTATTTCAGGTTTCAAAAAAGCGCTGAAAACTTGGTTGTTCAAACAATATTGCGTTTTCATGTTATCCTGCCATAGCCTAACTAACAATGGCATTGGCTGAATGTTTGAATGCTTATGTCCTCCTTCGTATTCATTTAGTATTGCGATTTTGTAACCACACTGTATTTTAGAGCCGTTCGGCCAAAGGCTTTCCTTTCCGTTTGACTGTAACACTGTATGAGAAACTTGATAAGCTGTCTGTAAGCCCGCTGTGATACCCTAGGGTCTCGGCATGTAACAAATGTAATAAATAAAATAAATAAGATCATCGGTCCTGGAGGGATCTTCCTCGAGATGTGGCAGAGGAAGTTGGCTCGTGTGGTGTATGAAGTAGTACATATCCTCCTACTAATGGTCTCATGTCAAATATCATGTATGTATGTATTCTATTTCAGAGTGGTATCAACATACTTTTTAGCCCTGTAGAAAAACAATGTTTAGGGGTTACACCATTCTGTTGGACATTGATTTAGGCCCTGGCTAATTATGGCTTGAAGGTACATTTTAACATTATTGAAGAAACGTGTCGGATGGCATAGAGTTCAGAAGCCTTCCATGGGTCTCCATAGCAGGCTTTTTAAGCTGCAGACTTCGTACCTGAGCTGATGTAAAATATTAAAAGGATCTATCTAATCACCAAGCAGAGGCTAACATCTCATGTAATAATGCCTGGCGATGACCGGCTCTTTAGTTTGCATGTTCCATGAGCTGGGTCCGTTCTTTATGGGACCTATGCAAATTAATTCCTATAAATGTAAAATGCAATGCAAAAACGAAACCTATTGGCTTTGCCAATCCTTATATTGACACATACCGCTTTTTATTTGTTGTAGCTTTTATGAGAGACTAAAAGACATACTACCACATTTTTATTATTGGTAATTTTTTAAAGCTACTGGGCCTCATTACGAGTGTGCCGGTACGGTAACAACGGTGCCGGTAAGCATACCGGCACCGGTGTTACCGGACTGGCACACTCCGAGTTCTGTGAGCGGCTGCCGTCCCGCCCACCAGGTTTGACCTGGCTGGCAGAACGGCAGCCGCTTGCAGACTTTCATGGAGGCACCAGCAGTGTTATTTACGGTGCCGGTGCCTCCGTGTTCCCCATTCCCATTGAGTCCTGTGGGACATCCCGAACCGGCGGGGTTAGAATCCCCCGGTGTTACAAGCAAGCCAGGCAAGGGAAAAATTCACGAGTCTGGCGGCAGCCTGCCGGTTTTACCGGCACGGCTACTGCCGGAATTGTAATGAAGCCTACTACCTTGTTTAAGGGCTTTTCTTGTACTCGTCCGTTGTTTATAAATACTAAGAAAAGTGACCTTACCTCCCAACCCCACCTCACATTCGTTGTATTTTTTTCAAATAATTTGGGAAAAACTGGGTTTCTGAATAAGCGTGGACTTACCCTAACGTATGCTATTTTTAGTTAAGACTTCCAGTGAACTGCACAACGTGGCGCAGTCTCAGACAATCTATTTTCCGATTTAAAATGAAATCTACACCGATATTGGTGTAAGATATTTTATAGAGCACTATGAATCTATCTGCAGGACAAGTCTCTTGTGAGAATACTGCATATAAATATACATTGTCATGGCTGCAGTAGGTCATTGTATTTTACGTGCAGTGAGACTAAGACATGCTATTGCCATTCTAAGAATGTTGATAGGCAGACCTACAGTTATTTTAATACGAAGGACAAACAAACAAGACCGCTTTACAGAAGGCATATGCACAGTAACGCGGCAACCATGCAAAGCTGTGGCGGGAGGGAGGGAGGACTGCTCCAATTTTAATCTCCAGTTGCCTGTTTGTTGGAACTGTTAATAAAATGTTCCCAAACAAGGGGCCAGATGTACAAAAGGGCAGTGTTGCTTTGCTGTGTTAGTCCGAACTTTGCATTGCGCCCTATTTGCTAACCCGGCGAAGGGCAGAGTGGTTATGCATAATGGCGCACACACCAATCACTTCATTACTTTAATAGGGCAGGAGAGGTGGGGGGATCCAGGGATGTCATTTCACCAAAATGCCAGGGGTAGCGGAAGTGACATCACACGACCCTTGACCCCCTGGTGACATCACAGGAAGTGGCGTCATTGGACCCCACCCCGAAGTGATATCACGGGAAGCGATGGAACACAACCTTTCACCCGTTGACAGAACAGGAAGTGGCATCACATAGCATTGTACACTACGAAAAATAGGGTTATGATATCACTATAATGTGATGTACATTTCATACAAGAATGGATCGCCATATGTATCGTTAAGATCAGTGTGTATAGGCCCATATTACCAAATTACTGTTATTTGGTGTTCCTATTCTCTCTTATTTAGGGTCAGTGCTGAAAGTGTTAGCCTTGTGGCACGCCTGTTCTTATTTTTCTTATTTTTTTAAGGGGCCTGAACAAGAAAGCCAGCCACTCCAGAAGTAAAGAGCCACATGGTGCTGGCCAGATTCAGGAGCTTGCATTACAAAAAAAAAATCTATATATTTTTTTTCTTTTTTAGAGGTCGTAAGGGAGACCTCAGAGGTCGCAGTTACGACCTCTGGTGACCCCTAAATGACGTCTCTGGGGGGGGGGGGTCACCTCATTGGGTACAGCAACAAATCCAGGGACAGATTCCTGCAAGGGACAGCAGTCATCTACAACCACATTTGCATTGTGACCCACGTACACTAGTCACATAAGGAAACAAGCATTGGAAAAGTCATTAGACTAGGGTTTTTATAGGTAAAAGCGTTTATGGATGATAGAAGTATCAAAGATTGTATGGGAATGATTGCTCAGGTTATTTACCGGTAATCTTCATTACTCCCAGTGCTATTCTTCCTCATCAGAGTACTCACCAATGAGGCCCTGCCTCCCCTACAGGAACTTTTTTCCCCCAGAGGTATAAACCTCCCACTTACCCACACTACACCAGTACATAGCAAGCCTGTACACACACTGGGCCCTTCCACAGGTCAGGACAGTGTGGAGGGTCGGTAGCACTGTGATGAGGAAGAGTAGGACTGGGAGTAACGAGGATTACCAGTAAGTAATCCGAGAACGACCTCCATGTCGCTCCATTTAGTTTTAGGTTATTTCAACCGGGTAATTTATGGTTTTTCAGGTAACAGAGAAATTATGAGCCTCCTAGGCTTTATGGGTCTGCTGACAATGCATTAGAAAGTATTTACTTTAAGGCCATGCTAATATGGCCGCCCGATTAGTGTTGGGCAATCCATTGAGTTGGAATGTTGTAAAATGGCTGACGCGTAGTGTGCAATGGTTGCCATAGCAACCTCACAACAATTAAGCAGGGATTCTGAGGGGCACGCGAGTGATCGCGTTCAGCAGCGGAAGGGTTCCAGCACTGAGAACGTAAGTAAATACACTCTCGCTATGATAAGAGCCGCAGCCGATTTACGCACATTAAAGCACTGCTTTATTTAATGCACGCGGTTGATCTCTACACAGAGATTTCGGCCGATCGCACTTCAGTCCCGCGGTTTTTACCGCAAGAGAGAATCTATGTTGGCTTTTACCACATGGATATTTAGAATATGATACATGACGATATAATGTATTGATGTTTCTTAATGTATTGATGTCTCTTTGCATTTGTTCCTTTTGTTATTTTGCTTATTTTCTTCATTTTTTATCGATATATCGACGTGATTCGTGTTACACGCAATACTTTATTGAAATTCGGGTAATGTATTATATTACCTTCACTACGTGTCGTTTGGATGTGCCTTGAACATGTTAATGTGTTTTGTTTTCTATATGATATGATGATCTTTATAATTGCGTTTTGAAAATTTGAAACAACATCTGTAATTACAATGTGACGATAATGTGACCATTTATGAATAGGTTTAATCACAGGCCCTGAGGAAGGGTTTTGACCAGAAATGCATAGGCTATGTGTGTGATTTTTCTCTGCCATAAGAAATTATTAGCATGGTTTGCTAATTAAATAGAACTGAACAATAACAATAAAAAGCCTTTTCGAAAAAAGGAACTAACTTTGAAGTAACGTATTTTATTTTGAATCATACCACTTCATAGTGGTTTCAGGGTGTGCAGCCCGCACTGCTGGCCTCATGGCCAAGGTCTCTTATTTGCATTGCTCATTTTGTGCTATATCACGGAAGCACCTTTTACAGTGGGTTTGCACCCCAAGTTTGATAAAAGACAGACATAACTGAACGCCACCACCTTTTACAATTATAGGAGTGCCCGACTCACCAGCATTTTTTTTCTCTCCATGTCATGCCCTACTGGAAACTATGGGGGAGATGGCGGCGCCATACTAGACCCATCACGCTTTAGCCGTACTTCTGGTTAACGGTCTAGTCGTTTTTTTCCATAATGGCCGCCGCCGTGTATAAACATACACTCCTCCTGCAGCTCCGCGCGTTGCACTTGTTTCTTATGTGCCCACACTGTGCTGTGTCTCGACTCAGTGTTACTTTTTTCCCATTCGTTGCCTGCTTATTTTTCCTTTGTAGCGTTTACTCCTGCTACTCTTCTCCACCTTGTGTCTTGTGACTCGTTTCCTACTTACCTTCATTCCGTGCCTTCCCTTCCTGGATTCTCTCCGTCCTTTGCTGCATTTTGTTTCCCGTATCCAGTCTGCCTTTCCTTACCTTACCGGTGGTTGCTCCGCCCTCATATCCCAGAGACCTGGTTTACCGCGGCCCTGTTTGCCTTCCTCTCTCCTGAAATGGTGCAGAGTCCCCCGGTGACTGTGGAAGTTTGCTGCTCTTCATTACGAGTTCCAAGGATCAACAATTCAGGGTTTTTGTGCCGTAAGGATTTTCCCTGTGATATTTGGGTCTTACTCCCAGGGGGGCCTCTCTGTTGGGGTCTATCCAGCCGACAGAGAGGCTTCCCGAGGAGAGAGACCTTATTTACTGCATAAGAAGGAAAGGAAAGGAAAGCAAGAAACCTGGAACCTCAAGACGGCAGAAGAAGAATCAAGGAGACGACCTTCTGGAAGATACAGGTGAGGAGGAAGGGAGGGAGAGTTAGAGTGTAACACTCTTTCTCATTCCAGTGCTCACCAATGAAGCATACCCAAGCCAAACCAAGTGGAAGGGCCAAAAGAATATCAGGAAGCAAAAGGACACCCAAGATCAATGCAAAAACACCAAATTTATGGAACAATTGAACAACAGAACATCACAGCTGGGCCACAGACAGCACCTCCACACCAAAGGCACCATCCTGAGAATTGCCCACATTAAGCCTGTAATGCATAATAAAGGACTTGGGGACCGCCCAGGTAGCGGTGACTTGATCCAGCGACTAAATGAAACAACAGAAGCCTTCTTCCCCTCACCGGCCACAAAAAAAGTCACCAGAAGACAGTCGTAGCGCCAAACAGTTTCTGTCCAGGCCAGGTGCCCCAGGTCCATACGACGCACAACAAGGGATTGCCACTGGGGACAGTGGGTCAGGAAAATAGGCTGGGAGGACCTTTAGGCAAGAACCGGGGATCACACCTCAACACCAAGCAGTCAGACAAAACACGAAGAAAAGAAAGACAGCACAGGAGAGCCCCAATGTTCCCCAGCCGCCTTGCGGAGATGATGGCAACCAGAAAGGCCTTCTTGAGTGGAAGGTGTTTAATATCCACAAGTCCAATAGGTTGACAGGGAGCTGAGTGAAGAAAACGCATAACCAAACATACATGAGGCCTAGAAGACGGCAAGCAACCGGCCCACCAGACCCAAATACAACACAGGAACATTGTAACCTTCCAACAGGGTCTTCAATACAGTCAACTGAGCCTGCAAAGTGGTCACTGCCAACCCTTTATCAAGGCCACCCTGCAAAAACTGCAACACCCCACGGACACCACAACCTTGGGGGGAAATACTGGCCCCACCACACCACATGAGAAAATGTGCCCAAAGCCTATCATAGGCCTTCAACGTACTCAGTCGCCTGGAATGGAGAATGATTTCGACCACCGGAGCCGAGAAACCCAAATTCAACAACCTTGTCCTTTCAGGAGCCAAGCTGAACAGCGGATCACAGGCAACCCTGCACCAGAACCCCCCGAAGAGAGCACGGTCAGCTGTGAATCTTCAAGACCACCAGCAACTGGAGATCCATGAGCAATGGGAACCACCCGCTGCACGGCTAAAAGGGAACCACCAAGATCACCAGAGAACAACTTTGGTGGATTTTCTGAACCATCCGGGAAATGAGAGCAAGAAGAGGGAAAGCATACAGGAGACCCTGAGCCCACTCGCTATTCAAGGCATCCACCCCCCCACACCCCCACTGCAAGGAACCAGGAGCAAAACCTGGGAATGTTGGCCGAGGAGGGGGAAGCAAACAGACCCACCACTGGCATCCCAAACCGGCTACAAACACATGCAAATACCTTATTGGACAACACCAACTCCGGGCAGACCGGGAACACCCGACTGAGATGATCTGCAACCACATGCTCCACCCCGAAAATGTGTACTGCCTCCAGGGAAAGCGAATGCTGTTTGGCCCAAATCCTGATGCAACCTGCCAGAGAATTGAGGGCCCTGGACCCCGAGCCCCCTTGATTGTTGACATAGTCCATGGAAGAGGAATTGGCGGTCGGAAACAACACAGTCCGGCCCTGTAAAACAGGAGCAAACCACAGGACAGCCGGATGAATGGCTGCCAACGCTCTCCAATTCAAGGAAAGAAGGAGGCCCTCTCCTTCCCACCGCTCCTGAGCAGGAAGTGTTGGCCGAGGAGGTGGAAGCAAACAGACCCAACACTGGCATCCCAAACCGGCTACAAACACCCGCAAACACCTTATTGGACAACACCAACTCCGGGCAGACCGGGAACACCCGACTGAGACAATCTGCAACCACATTCTCCACCCCGAAAATGTGTACTGCCTCCAGGGGAAGCAAATGCTGTTTGGCCCAAATCCTGATGCAACCTGCCAGAGAATTGCGGGCCCTGGACCCCGAGCCCCCTTGATTGTTGACATAGGCCATGGAAGAGGAATTGTCGGTCTTAACAACACAGCCCGACCCTGCAAAACAGGAGCAAACCACAGGACAGCCGGATGAATGGCTGCCAACGCTCTCCAATTCAAGGAAAGAAGGAGACCCTCCCCTTCCAACCGCTCCTGAGCAGAAAGAGACCCCAGGGAGGCCCCCCACCACAAACCGCTGGCGTTGGGGGTCAGCACCACCCAAGGAGGATGATCCAACTCCACCCCCCTCAGTAGGAGGAATTTCTCAACCACCAATTCAGAGAAACCAGCAGGTCGCTCGAATTCGAGATCCACAGCCCGAGAGACTGCAAGGAGGGAAACCAGTGAAGCAGAAGTTGTACCACCAAGGGACGAAGATGGAGGCGAACCCAGGAGACCAGAAAAACACAAAAGGACATGTGCCCCTGAACCACCAGGAGCTCCCGAGCAGAAGCCCAGGGACGTTGAAGGACCTTCCAAAGGAGCGACTGGAGTCGGAGAGCCCTGGCCCAGGGCAGAATAACTTTTCCACTCAAGGTGCAGAACCATGCCCCTATGAGCACCATGTACTGAGACGGGGCCAACTGAGACTTCCCCCAGTTGATGAGGAATCCCCACTCCTGCAGCAACTGACAAGCAAGGAGATGGTGACATTGAACAGTGCAGCGGGGAACCGCCTTGACCAGTCAGTCGTCCACGTAAGGGAGCAGCTGGACGCCCTTCAGATGTAAATGAGCCACCAACGGAGGCACCACCTTTGTAAAGATTGTGGTGCTGACTTCAACCCAAAGGGAAAGGTCCGGAACTGATAATGCCCCCCCATAGAGAACCTGAGAAACTGCAGGTGCGTCGGGTGAATGGGCACATGATAATAGGCATCCTGCAGATCCAAAGAGACCATCCAGTCGCCCCGCTTGACCAGGGGAATCATTTTCTGTAAAGACTCCATCCGAAAACAAGACCCCAGAAGAAGGCATTCAGTTGTTTCAAATCCAGGATCAGATGAAACTTCCCCCGAGGCTTCGGGACCAAGAACACCCGAGAGTAGAACCCCAAACCCCACTGGAGCCAGGGCACAGTCACGATGGCCCCTTTGGACAGAAGCCCGTGAACTGCGGAACACATGGCCGCTTTCTTGGCGAGGTCCTTGGGAAGCATAGTCATGATCTGGGACTGCTGAAGAGGCGAAGACAGAAAGTTGATCTGGTAACCTTCCGGGCAATCTGCAGGACCCAAGTATCGGAGGACCACTGCGCCCGCACAGGAAAATAATGCTGGAGAAGGCCCCTTACTGGGCCACACTAATTGTCAGGACTTCTGATGGCCTTCGGCCAGCTTCAGACCCCCAGGCCTGGGGCAAAAGCCCCTGGAGCGATGAAATGGGGCATGACTGCCCCTAGTCCCACGGCTCCAAGGCGCAGCTCCCAAAGACTGCCGAACCTCAGGGACAGGCTTACGCCGCAACTGGTCAGCGTGCTTCTCAGTCCAGGAAACCTGATGAACCTTGTCTTTCAGAGAAACACGGAAAAGATTACCGCCCGTAAACGGAAACCTAAGAGTGGCAGCTTTCTGGGAGTTGTTGGATTTCCAGTCCCTCAGATGAAAGGGGTGACAAGCAGATATGCATGCACCCATGGCCATGGCGTTGCCCCTGATGTCATCATAAGAAAAATCAGAAAGGAGTTGGACCTGATGCTGAATATCATCAAGCACAGGAGCGCAGTCCAATCCTTCATCCATAGCCTTACAGAGAAGCTGGAAGACCCCAGAACCATCTCAGCCGTATATGAACCATAGAAATTGGCCCTTTGTGCAGGATGAGAACCCACATGAATCAAAAGGAAATACGTGGGCACCACTATGTAGGTACACTTTTAATCTGATATCATTGAACATTTTGCATAAAAAGTAAGGTTTTTAGAAAAGTTAAGAACAATGCTCACAGGAGCTGGCTGCGATGAGTCTGGAGACACCCTGATTCGAAAAACATGTGAAGCAGGAGACTAGATAACAAACCTAGTCACACAGCCGCTCTCTGTTTAAACCCAACACGGGTAATGTGATTCCAAAAAGAAATGTTATTCCAAATAATAAATGTTCACTACTTGAGCAGTATGAATTTCACAAAAATATAAATAAAGTCCAAGTCTTATAGTGATATTTGTTTATCAAAAGAACAATTTCAAAAAATGATCACTAATCAAATCTTAGTGAGGGTGCGGCTAACACATCTCATAATTTGAATAGACTTAATGTGCCAATGCATTTCGGAGCATTTATCTCCTTTGTCAGGGCAAGTCTATGCTACTAAGGTGTAATGATAACAACAACAGATTTAAGTATGGCATAATCATAAGATATTAAGTAGTGAATATTATAATACAAATGACCAAAACATATTGCAACATAGTATAGTCATTAAAAATGATCACATACCAGGAAGTAGTAAAATTCACATCATGTTGAGATGTAGATGTAGGAAAGGAAAAAAATAAAAATAAAAATAAATGTAGTAGTGTGCAAGCGAGTAGTCAAATAACTAATAGTCAAATAACTGAATGCGGTTTGGAAATTGAGAGGTTACCTCACGAGAAGTGTAAAGCCAAAAAGAGGTTGAATGGTGCTATGTTTGTATCTTCCGTGTTGTCTTCCAACGTAGTCAACAGAAACACACGATCCAATAGCTGGACGTAATCCAGATGGCAATCTGTGGGTGTAAGGATGTATTACAAATAAAGTGTCAGAACCAGGAAATGGGATCCTGGTAATTTAAATAGCTGTACTCGTGCATACCTTAGTTCGCAGAGCTAGAGCTGCGGCAGTCGAGTGAACGCCACCTCGCATTGCTAATTGAAAGCATTACCAGAGTAACGGTAACAAATATAAACACGTGACCGCATCGCGTCCAAGGAAAGGCACAATGCGGATGGATCATGTTAAGACACTGCATGTGTGATAATGAGGCATAGAAATGTCATTAAAAGGATTAATACGGACTCATGGAGGTCAATCACGAATAATGGAAAGTACAGAAATTAATTCAGAAAAAAATAAAAACATAGGCATAAAAGAAATACTCATAAGGGGAAAACACAGGATATTGACCCAATGTAAACACAGTTGAACTATACAAAGAAAAACATGCATTGCATTGACTGAAACTGGTCAAACAAATGTAAATATGTGTATACTCAGAGACCGAAATATAGAAATAAAAGAAATACTATACAAGTGAAAACATATAAGTCTGGTAAATGAACAAATGATCTATATATATAATCAAAGAGAATTGTAAATCGACTGGACCCAGTCAAACAGATACAAATCTGTAAATGTTCAAAAAAGACACATGTTCAAAATGATATGTATATGTATCCTTGCCGCAAGTGGTGGCACCAAAGGGTACCACCTTTGGTCCCAAACAAATGATCGGGAATGGCGACACAGGTGCAAAAGCGTAAGTGCGCAGGAGTTACAAAGTATCAGTATAGTACATACAAATGGTACCAAATGTAAGAACGACTATGGGTGGCATTAGACAGTATAAGAATACTATACATGCAGAGGTGCATCAAATACCAGAACGGTCTCAACATAACATAAAGGGCCGGAAGCACTTGTAGGGAGGCAAACATGGTGGTATGTAAATGTGATGCAAACAAACGAAAACCTTTAGGGAATCTTCAACAGATTATACAACATTACATGGAATCAAAGAGGAAGTACAACAGATTTAGATGTAGCAATGATAATTGATCTCTTCGTTGAGGCCATTGGGATAAAGACTCCCAAGTCTGTCAATCCAGAATGTTTCTCTTTAATTGAGCCGCAGGCCCAAATCTTCATGGGGATTAACTTTATTCAACACTTCCAGGATTACGAACCTGATTTGTGTCACAGCTGAGTTAGGGTTTGAGTTACGAATACAGGAGCGATGCTCATTCCAATGTACTTTAGCTGCTCTCGTGGATTGTCCAACATAATATTTCCCACAGGAACACTTAATTCTGTATATAATGTTCACACTGTCACAGGTGCCAAATGTCTTAAGAAGGATCTTGTTGCCTGTGCTGGGATGGTATACAATGTTGCCTTTAATTACCAAATTGCAGCTTGCACAGTGTAAACAGGGGTATGTCCCTGTGCATTGGGTAATAGGTTCTCTCATGGGGGGTTTTGTGCGAACAAGTTCATCTCAGAGATTCTTGCTTCTCTGGTAAGCAAATACCAGAAGTTGGTCAAATAGATTCTGCACTCTTACATCGTTCTTAAAAATGCTCCAGTGTTTTTTAATGGAATTCTTTAATCTTGTTGCTTTGAACAGAAAATCTTGAGACATATACTGGTGATTTAAGTTCTCTCTTGGGTTTGGTGGTACTGGACAACAGAGTGTCCCGGTCTAGAGCATTCACTCTCTGGGATGCTTAATCAAGTTCTTCCTTTATGTAGCCACGTGCTACAAATTTGTCTTTCATTTCAGATTGTTGAGCTAAACAGTCTTCGGGATCACTAACAATATTTTTGACTCGCAATAGTTGGCTATACGGTAGGTTCCTAAGTAGGCTGGGTTGATGGAAGCTCAAACGATGTAGTAAATTATTGCGATCAGTGGTTTTACGGAACAGAGTGGTGCTCTAGCTAGTATCCTTCTTCTCTATTTGGACATCAAGGAATGTAATTTTGTCTTTAGATATCTCACTGGTAAACTGAATGCGCTGGTCAATGCTGTTGAGATATTCAAAAAAGTCATTGAATGTGGCTTCAGTACCTATCCAAATTCCAAAAATGTCATCGATATAGTGTGACCACAAATGTATATTTTTGCTCTATTCTCTGTTGTTAAGTATGTGATCCATTTCAAACTTGTGCATGAAGCAGTTCGCATATGATGGTGCCATAGTGACACCCATCGATGTACCGGAGATTTGTAGAAAGAACTTATTGCGATACTGGAAATATGAATTCTCTGCAATGAATTGAAGGAGAGTCAGTATGAATTCTTTTTTGCCCAAACTGCTGGTGCTTCCAGTAGTAACCATTCGACAGATTCTATGCCAAGATCATGGGGTATGGATGTATACAAACTTTTAACATCGATAGTGAACAACAGATGATCACATTGGAAGGTTGTGGTGTTGAGTTTCTGTAAGAAATGTGTGGTGTCTCTAATATAAGTGGAAGTTTTCTGTATTAGAGGTTGGAGAAATAAATCGATATACACTCCCAGCGGTTGCTTAATGCTGTCCATGCCTGCAACTATAGGTCTTCCTGGTGGTTTTGCCAGATCTTTATGGATTTTGGGTAGTGTATAGAAGTTGGGAATTCTGGGATGAGTGTTATTCAGGAATTTGCAGGTGTGTTCTTTGATCCAGTCCAGTTCCATGGCTTTGTCAAGTAGTGTTTCAAGATTTTGTTTGATCGACATGGTAGGATCATGGTCCAAGAGTGCATAGATGGTTTGATCTTGTAGTTGTCTGGGGCATTCTGTATCATAGTCAGTAGTGTTCATAATTACCAAAGCACCTCCTTTGTCAGCTGGACGTATTGCAATGTCCTTATCACAGTAAAGATTTTTAATAGTTTTCATCACATGGGGTTTCATATTCTTATGGGCTGGAATTTTATAGCTGATCCGTTCAAGGTCTCTGGTAACACGTTTTTGGAAAATATCAATCGATGCTACTGAGATTGGTGGTATAAATCCACTCTTAGCTCTAAACTCTTGAAAGTCAGGAGCATCCGAAGTACTCTCGTGGGTTTCAAGTTCCTCAAAGAACACTTTAGGTTTGAGTTTTCTTATGAACTTGTAAAGTTCAATCTTGGTGTTAAACAATGTCGTTCTATGTGTGGGCACGAAACTCAACCCCTTTTGCAGTGTGTTCTCTTCAGTCTTACTCAGTATTTTACGGGATATATTAATGACTAAGTTTTCCTTAGTTGTAATCTCGTTTGTGGCTTGTTTCTGAGATTTCCTCCTCCCCCTGCGGGTTCTTTTGGACGAGCTCCTAAAAAAGCAGAGGTCCTAGGTGTTTGTGTAGGAGGGCTGGTCGTGCGATTCAGATTGCTCGATGTCTGCTCAGTCGGGACGTCAGGGTCCCTTTGTGCTTCAGAGTCAGAGCTGGATGTATTGTCAGATGGATATTTGTAGAGTTTTTTAGGTGCTACTGGTCCGTATTTTTCCATCCATGTATAAACTTCTTCGTTGATGTAGTCGTAGGTATCACGTTTAAACTTCTTCACTTTTTTCTGCTCTAACTCCATCTTATAGTCTTCGAGTTTCATGTTGATAGCCGTTAGAATAATGTCATATTCCTCTTTCTCCAACGAACCTACGAGTTCCTTCTCAATATCTTGAATTTCAGTGTTGAGAGCGATTAAATTTGTAGACAGCTCTTGGATGGTTAATAGGATTAGGTCTAAAGAATACTTGTTCAAAATGGCTTCCCACTTACGTACGAACTCTTTACTTTCCTTGCAAAGGGTCTGGTGAAGTTGAATGCGCAAACCTCTTGGGATGCGTTGGTTCTTGAAATAGCGACCCAATGTGATCGCATGAAGCTTCCGGTTAATCTCTTTACGTATTAGGTATTCAAGCTGTTTAATGCGTTTGGCCGGGTCTTTAGTCGTGGTAGCATGCGTGCCAATGGTCGTTTCACTGATCAGTTTGAGAATAGCAGCCGCCTCCTCATTTGAAAACCCTAGGGTTTCTGCACATTTAGTTGAAAGCACTTCGATATCCTCAAAGGACATGTTGTTAGTAAAAATATTGGTGAATAATTTAAATCAATGTGTGCCTCCAATTACGTGTGTGTCATGAGAGGAGGAGCGAGAATCAAAAGGAAATAAGTGGGCACCACTAAGTACATACACTTTTAATCTGGTATCACTGAACATTTTGCATAAAAAGGTTTTTAGAAAAGTTAGGAACAATGCTCACAGGAGCTGGCTGCGATGAGTCTGGAGACACCCTGACTCGAAAAACATGTGAAGCCGGAGACAAGATAACAAACCTAGTCACACAGCCGCGCTCTCCGTTTAAACCCAACAAGGGTAATGTGATTCCAAAAAAAAAAATTTTTTATTGAAATAATAAATGTTCACTACTTGAGCAGTATGAATTTCACAAAAATATAAAGTCCAAGTCTTAATCAGTGTGATATTTGTTTATCAAAAGAACAATTTCAAAAAATGATCACTAATCAAATCTTAGTGAGGGTGCGGCTAACACATCTCATAATTTGAATAGATTTAATATGCCAATGCATTTCGGAGCATTTATCTCCTTTGTCAGGGCAAGTCTATGCTACTAAGGTGTAATGATAACAACAACAGATTTAAGTATGGCATAATCATAAGATATTAAGTAGTGAATATTATAATACAAATGACCAAAACATATTGCAACATAGTATAGTCATGAAAAATTATCACATATCAGGACGTAGTAAAATTCATATCATGTTGAGATGTAGGAAAGGAAAAAAAGAAAAAGAAAAAGAAATGTAGTAGTGTGCAAGAGAGTAGTAAAATAACTAATAGCCGAATAACTGAATGCGGTTTGGAAATTGAGAGGTTACTTCACGAGAAGTGTAAAGCCAAAAAGAGGTTGAATGGTGCTATGTTTGTATCTGCGGTGTTGTCTTCCAACGTAGTCAACAGAAACACACGATCCAATAGCTGGACGTAATCCAGATGGCAATCTGTGGGTGTAAGGACGTATTACATATAAAGTGTCAGAGCCAGGAAATGGGATCCTGGTAATTTAAATAGCTGGGACATCACAGTCTCAACCTCATGCCAGGAGAGAAATTTGCCTTCCGCGTCATCATCAGAATCGGAAACCAGCAAAGAATGGATAGAGGCTGTGGAGGGCAAGGAGGAGGAAGAGGAAGAAGAAGCCAACGAGGAGGGATTAACCCTACGCCTGTAACTGCCCCTAGAATCCTTATGCTCTTCAATAGCCTGTTTCATAAGGACTTTAATCGGATCTATGTGATCAATGCGCCGCCCATAACTGTGAAGGCCGAAATGCCGATGCCAGTTACCGCGTGGCACAGTGATCATATAGATCACTGTGCCTGCTTCCCCGGCCTGCTTTTCCCTTCCCAGGCCCCACCCCCAATGTACCTTTTAGGGCGGCACACTTGTGTGTGTGCCGTCTGCACCCTGATATCCCTGTGGCATCCGCTCCTCCCACTAGCGTGTGTTAGAGCTGACGCCGCAGGGTGCTTTTCTTTTTTTTTCTTTCGTGTACCCCGCTTACCAAAAATGGTAAGCAGGGGACACCCCCGCAACCCCCGACTCCCGTTACAGCGCCCAAGCAGAGCGGGGGACACCCCCGCAACCCCTGCTGTGCTTGGGTGCAGTAAATGTCATCCTCATTTTGTGCACCCCCAAAGTCGCAGTAATTGCGGGGGCGCACAAATGAGGGCAGCATTTTTGTACGATTACCTTTAATCTCTTTCTGTGATAAGGTAAACTTAAAAGCCAAGGGCTTCTTGTGCTTCTTTTTTGGAATGTCAATGTTCAGGACTCCTCGAACCAGCAGGAGAGTCCACGTGTCGCCCTTTCTCAGAATGCTTGCCCATTCTGAACCACACAGAGCTGCAAATGCCAAACACCAAAAGAGAATGCAGCACGATGCTGAAAAAGCCGCTACCCAGTAACAACAGGAAGCATAAACACAGACGCAGTAATCTGCACATATAATCAGAGCAGCCTTGCCCCAGTCAGGCCATCTGGGCCACCCAAGCCAGTATGTAAAAAGAGAAACCCTGCCTGCAACCGGGCACCTGCCGGAACAGGGGAGGGGGACCACAATGCACTGCGACCATAAAAGAGCTGTAGTAAAAGCAACCGAAGGCGGAACTTTATATAAATCAAATGTGCAAAAGGATCCCAAGCCCCACAGTAGGTAGGTCCCTGCAAGCCGTGAATGCTCAACCCTGCAGGAAGCCCGGGAGCCCATAACCTACCATGAGACGCCAACACGGAGGAAGCAGTAACAAGCACCCGGAGAATCCAGTCCCTCTCAGAGACAGGATAAAAAGAACTGCTGTATTGTGGGTAAGTAGGCGATTCGTATCTCCGGAAAAAAAGTTCCTGTAGTGGAGGCGGAGCCTCATCGGTGAGCACTGGGATGAGGAAGAGGGACGTGGAGGTAATGTCTAATCGATAACGATGCATGGATGGGTTAATTCTTTGAAAGTGTGGGTGTATCTGTAGGGATGGACGGAAAGATATACGCGTGTGATTGGCTGGCTTGGTGTGAGTGTATGGACTGATGAATGGGTTAAATTGTGTGGATTTTATGTGACCTTTATGTCACTGGACGGACGAGTGAGCGTGATTTGATGTATAGATAGGTGTGAATGGATGGATAAGCGTGAAAGATTGGATGAATAAAAGGAAAGGGCATTGATGGGCGTGGGTGCGTGATGAACTGATGAGTGTGGTTTGGATGGATCGGTTTGTGCGGGTAGGTGGATGAATGCAATAGTACGGCTAGTGACAAGTTACTAGACAAATAGATTTGTTTGGCGTTTATATGGGCGTTAATGGGTGTGGTTGCGTGGATCTGATCGTGTGGGTAGGTGGAAGAATGCAATAGTACGGATAGTGTGGAGTAACTAGACAAAATAGATTTTTTGTTGTTTGGCTGTATCATTAAAGGATGGGTGCTAATAGAAAAGTCAAACATCTTAATGAAAATAATTAAATAGGCTTCAGTTTGCAGGGAACCATGAAATTAAGTATCATATAAAATGCGTTATCTCAAATCTAAAGATGCAATAGACATTTAAGAGAAGACAAGAGTTATGCCTGCAACCGTTCACAATTCTAGAAATGGTTGACATGTGGACTCCTCCGCTGAGAGCAACAACCCACTAAGGAGCTCGCTCTTTAAACTTTACAAAAAGTAGAAAACACTAGCAAGCCTCCCCACAAAGTCAGCGAGTGCTGTGTGAAATCGCTTCCTGGGGCAGCAAGAGGTTTGGTCTAAATTACACACTTTACATCAGATGTTCAGTGATCCACTCCCTGTTCCCCCTTACCCACACTGTGTGATCCTGGGCTTCAGTTTCCATACCTTATTATATTGAAGGCACTTTGAAAGGGTTCCATGTGTTAATATCCCTGCAAAGGTGTCGCCATACAAGAATGGTGCAGTTTATTTGTGACGACATTAACATATGGAACCAGCGAGGGACACCCCCGCCACCCCTATATTTTTTAAAGCGAGCGTTGGACAACCCTTCAACCCTCGCTCCCATTTACCCCATAAATTATCCCCATAAATAATGTTGTCTATGCTATTTCCCAGGGGCGACCATATATATGGCGATATTATTTATGGCGATAACATTACCTGATACCTTTGAATGTGTACAATACCGGTATGTAGCACTCCATAAACGTGTTAATTCACATCAGTTTATGTGCTCCTGTCAGCAGGGGTGGCGAGTACGTGGTTGCTGCGTGGGACTTTTTTGTTTGTTTTTGCCGTCACCCCCCCACCGGCATCGCCAGAAAACCAAAAGTCTATGCCCCTGCCTGCCAGTCATGATACATGTTGCATTAGAGCATGCATGTCTCCAATGCATTTGGGTTCAAGCGTTTAAGGACACTAAAACAAAATGCATGTCCCATCACAAGTTGGTGGGCTCAATAAAAAAAAATAAGATGCATTAAGATTAATTCTGTTTGTTTTCAGTATCTCAAACTGTGAAACTGGTTACAATAAATGCAGACCTCTATGCATCAGTGAAAAGTTACCAACATTTTGGTCATTTCGTAACCATTTGAAGCACACAGTTCTTGCCCGCCCGTAGATGTATATTAGTAAATTAATTGGAATTGCTTCCGTGCGGGTCAGGGATGAATGGCATAGCGCCAGAATGCAGGGACATCAAGACTGTATGGTATGGTAATGTTTATTTGTAAAGCGCCTATACACAAGACACATGTTTGAAAGCGCTCGAGGAGGGAGGGAACAAGGGAAAAAAACAACAGTCAATCAGAGGCCTTGAATTTCTGAACGATACAAATCTGCCAGCAAGAGTAAGTGCATATAATACAATTAACAGTGTAGATAACAGCAAATAGGTTTGATGACGTTTCTGCAGTTTTTCTAAGTGTATTGAGCCGCCACCATGCAAGGAGAGGAGACAGGGAAGGAAGATAGATAGACGATCATCAAGGCATGGTGCATTCAGATCGTACAAGTCCACAGATGGTGCAGGAGAGGGGAGGGGGCGAGAGCAAGTGCAGAGGAGGGTGGGAGGACAAGTGCACCCAGTCAATCAGAAACTGGATTAAGTGCAGGGAGATGCCACTGTCATGGGTCATTGATCAAGTGCATTAGCGATGAGGCAAGTGCAGGCCTGGAGACAAGTGCGGGAGGACTGGTGAGGGAGCCAGGGACCTGTGAGACTCTGAGGTACACCCGGTAACCAGTCAGCATGCTGTGTGGACAAGGAGGGAGACCGGGATGGAGCGGTTAGCAGGGCAGGGGGGAGAGAGAAGGAAGAGGAGAAAAGGAATGTCTTAAGGAGTTTCCAGAACTTAAGGAGATCAGGCTCAAGATGGAGGGCGGCAGAGAGGTTGTTCCAGAGGGAGGCCCCTGCTGAAGATAAAGATCTCCCTCCAAATCTCTGCTTGGAGAACCGGCTCAATCGCAGAAGGTTGGAGTTAGATGAGCGGAGGGCTTGGGAAGGAAGTATTTAGGTAGCCATTGTTGGAGATAGGTAGGACCCAGGCTCCATAAAGCCTTGTGGACAATGCAGCAGGTCTTCAAGTTGATCCTTGCAGCCACGGGGAGCCAGTGAAGGGATTTCAGCACCAGAGAGATGCAGTCTGTGGGCTTGAGGCCAAGGATCGTCTTGCGGTTCTGTTCTGGATGAGCTGCAGTGGGCCTAGAGCAGAGGCAGGGAGGTCGAGAAAGAGGCTGTTGCAGTAGTCCAACATTGAGAGAACCAGTGCTCTGGAAACAGTGAGCCGCTTGGGGAAGGTGAGAAAAGGAAGAGTACATCTGAGGAGGTGCAGCTGGTAGTTGGACTTTTTTTTAGAAATGTCTGAAATGTGAGTGGAGAAGGAGAGAGTTGAGTCAAAGATGACTCCAAGGCTTTTTGCCTCATTGGTGGATTCGGGGCACAGGGCCAAGGGAGGCCGACCAGAGTGAGAGTGGGCAAGCGGGAGCAGGAGTCCCAATGTGAACGATTTCAGTCTTACTTGCGTTGAGGCAGACATCATTTGCAGCACACCATGACTGAATTGCGGACAGACAGTCAGATATGAGCGAGGTAGAGGAAGTGGCTGAGGGTAGCTTGAAAGAGTTGAGTGTCGTCCACATAACACTGGAAGTTTGAGGTGAAAGTGGAGATCACACATGCAAGGGCAGCCATCTACACATTGAAAAACCAGGGGGATAGGTTAAAATCCTGGGGAACGCCACAGGTTGAAAGAGTGATAGTAGAGAGAAAGGACCCAAGTTCCACCTGGGATGGGCGGTCGAGAGGAAGGAGGTTGACCACCCAGAGCCTGATCTGTGATTCCCAGCGTGTCACAGAGACGTGCGTCAGGATGTTATGGTTAACCATCTCAAAGGCAGAGGAGAGGTCAAGAAGAATGAGGACAGAGGGAGTGTCAGTGTCGAGATTTGAGATCAGGTCTTCACAGGTGTTCAGAAGAGCAGTTCCCGTGCCACTGGATGCTCTAAAGCCAGACTGATGGTTGTGGAGGACCCTGATGACAGGGGCAAGAGTATCAAGGGTGTTAGAGAGATTGAAATTAGTAAGGGCTGCGTCAGAGTGGGAGTCAGCCGAAAGAGTAGGAGGCAGAGAGTAGGTGAAGGCAAAGGCAGCAGCTGTCACTCTTTTCATGGGTCTGGTGACTTTGAAACCTAGTGGCCGTGCCAGGTGTGCCAATGTGAGAGGAGAGATTCAAGTGTGAAGAGAGAAGAGAGTGGTCCGTCCAAGAGAGAGAGGTAGTCAGAGGGATAGAGAGGGAGGAATGTCGCTAGAGATGAGAGAAAGTGTGGCCGGCTGTGTGCGTGGGGTCAGAAGATGAGATAGAGAGGGAGAGGGAATCGCAGGAGTCAGTAGAGTCCAGATGGATGTTGAGGCCCCCCAGCAGGAGGAGTTGAGAGGAGGAGTAGAGAGGAGGCCAGGTCAAGCGCTTTCCGATAGGAACAGAATGCATTGTCCTGGTGGCCGATAGAAGGTGGCCATAAGGAGAGAAGATTTAGGAGAGAGTGAGAGCCTGCAGACTAGGCACAGGTATCCATTCTGGGAAGATCAGCGCCACTCCCTCTCCTGACCTCTTGGGCCTGGGCACAGAGATGATCTTGTATCCTTCAGGGAGGAGTGTGTCAAAACTTGTGACAGAGCTGTCCTTAAACCATGTCTCTGTGATGGCGAGCACATCTAGATCCATGTGTTCTAGAAGGTTGCAGATGTCAGACGAGTGTTTGACTGCGGAGCAAGAGTTTAGCATGGGGGGTTGCATGGGACGATGCACCTCCCACCCCCTTAGGGTGGCAAGAGAACCAGAGGGATAGTGGAGGATGGCTGGGGATCAAGGCCGACAAGGGAGCCAGGATAATGAGGCAAGTAAAGGGACCCTGTACATAGGAGGGGGAAGGCACAGTGGCCAAGGGAGCATGTGCAGAGGACGAGGAAGGCACAGCAGGCAAGGAAGCCAGTGCAGAGGAGGAGGAGGATACAGTGGGCAAAGGGGCCTGTGCAGAAGAGGAGGCAGAAACAGTGGTCAAGGGAGCCTGTGCTGAGGAGGAGGAAGGCACAGCAGGCAAGGGAGCTAGCGCAGAGGAGGAGGGGGAGGGCACAGTGGGCAAGGGAGCCTGTGCATAGGATGAGAAAGGTACAGCAGGCAAAGGAGTCTGTCCAAGGGAAGAGGTAAGGTTTGAGAGATAAGGTAGGGGCCTGTCAAAGAAAAGAACGTTGGGTTGAGGACCCTGAACCATGATGGTTCCATTTCCTTAGACAGTAATGATGCCCCTGGAAATGATGAAGAGGTCAAGGGGGACCCACCAGCGGGTGCCAGCATTAATGGGAGAAGAGGCGATAGGGGAGAGAAAGGCGACCATGTACCGGGTCCATTGGCCGAGTGAGGTAATGACAAAGAGAATGTCAGTAAGAATCTCTCTGGCGGAAGTCGTGACATAGGTGTCTGTAATAGGAAGGCCTGGGTTGGAGCCCAGTATGTCCTTCTTAAGTTTCTTCTGCCCAGATTTAGTGATGGGGAGGGACAGGCAATAAAGAAGCAGTTACAGAAGATAGGGGAGATAGATAGTGACAAAGCCAGCTGTGATGGTGAGGAGGGAACTTACCAGGCTGATGTACTGAGGCACACGGAGGGGGGTGCGGTCCCGGGCAAAACACTGGGGTTGGGGGACACCGAGGACCACACTTTTCAAACAAACAGTAACTTTCAATGCCGGAAGGAGGCACAGACTAAAAGCGATTTTACAAGCACAGCTACCTTCAATGCAGGAAGGAGGCACAAGCTAAAAGCGATTTTACAAGCACAGCTACCTACAATGCAGGAAGGAGACCCTGTTTTACAAGCGCAGCT
Organism: Ambystoma mexicanum; assembly: GCF_040938575.1. Classification (NCBI taxonomy): domain Eukaryota; kingdom Metazoa; phylum Chordata; class Amphibia; order Caudata; family Ambystomatidae; genus Ambystoma; species Ambystoma mexicanum. The sequence goes on along the minus strand of NC_090929.1, from coordinate 987,971,323 downwards.
ACCTTCAATGCAGGAAGGAGGCACAAACTAAAAGTGATTTTCAGTAAAAGAGATTTAGAGAGCTGCAGGAGTCATGATGTTGGAAATAGCCTATTGTTAAACAGGTAGAGTTATATTGTGTGGCAGCTCATAGATATACTGCTGAGTTAAGCAGATGTTAAAAACGTGTTTCCTTTTATTGCCATTTCAAGAAGAGTACATTTTGTGTCAAAAGATTTGAGTTGTTTTTTACAGAGTTAATGATGAGTATGAACATTACCAGAACTTTTCCTTTTCCAAAATGGCAGCCACAATGACTCAACAAGAAAAAAAGATGCTCATCATTAAAAAAATGGTACAGCAATGGTATATTAACAATGGTGAGATTATTTGCTGATTATGTTTGGTATCCCTCCCAAGTTAATAAGTTAATAGTGCCAAATGCAGCAAGGGTCTTTAACGAGGGTGGATATGCTGTTAGCGCCATGGTCACAGTCAAAGAAGAGCAGTGGGGTGGGGGAGAGGAGGGCACAGTGGCAGCGAGGTAAGTGGGGTAAATGCTCCTTTCAGATGAAATGTGTAAGGGGCTTGTGCAGGCAGAGGCTGGTAGACGCTGGTAAAGGACAGACATGTGCATATGTCCGTTTTCTGTGAGTTCTGGCTTATATCAGGCAGTAGGGCATGGATTTCGAGTGATCTGATTAGTCGGGTGCGAGCACTCAGCACTAATGCCTCTTAAAACCAGTAAAACTATGCTTAAGACTTCACTGTACGAGGCCAGATGCACAAACTGAAAATATCACAAACACACATATACTGGAAATGCAACTTAAGGAGCCTTCCTTAGTCATATGACGTGGTTCTCTACCACTGTGTGCAACTGCTACTTGCAAGAAACAATTTGGTGCTGACATGTGACGTAAAACCAGAAGCCCTGCTTCTATTGCTCAACTTTATTCCGCAGTCTGTGGGAATGTGATTGCAACGACATGTTATCTATCAAAAAAGCACTTGCAAGCCGAAGAAAACGGTTTCTTCAACATTAGAAACAAAAAGAAAGCTACATCTGGACTTCTTCCAAACAGAAATGACAAGACCAGCAATTCTGGATATGATGTCTAAGCACTAAAGGAACAGAAAGCCACACATTCATATGATTTTGAGACCCAGAAGTGCCTGGGCCTAGGCAGACCTACTACAAGTAAGCTGGTTAGAGCTAACACCCCCACACACCCACCCCCCATGAAAACGCTCCGCATTCTATGTCACGCTTCACTAACACATGGTTTGTTGTATTCTTTTTTTCTCTTTTCTGTTTCTTCTCACCCCGAGATCATTACAGACTTTGATAGACAAACATGCTGTCTTTATGATCAATAAAGGGTTTCATATTAATGCTAAAAGAAATCGGCTGTTATAACTAAGACATGGTTATACCTAAGAATGTAAACAAGAATTATCTTTCATGACTAGGGTATGTCACCCAGGTACATGCCCTAGAGTATTACAGCGTGTCGTCTCTGGAGCAGACTTGTATGACAAGCAATTGGAAGGATTTTTATGTTTGCACAATCTTTTAAAACCCAGACTAAAGGGCATATTATTAATGTCCATGAAGCGAAGTTCAGTGGTGTTATTTGGAGCATGTATTTGGGGCTTTCATAAAAACGTACCTTTAAGTCAACGTACCCAGAACGTGTTTTGTAAGAGGTTACTTAGGCTTCCCCAGTTGGTCCCTGGTTTTGCGTCTCATAACGAGATGGGCTTGGAATTCCTTTTTTAAGGTCGTTCCAACCTATATACATTTGTGAAGTTTGTATTAATTATGAGGCCACTCCTTCCCAATCAATCATAAGAGCTACTTGGTGGTGTGAAATGGCCGTTTTCCCTGAGATATCCAAAAACAGGCTTGCCCCAAATGAGCATCAACATTGACCTTTTTATGTCTTGTGCTTTTTGCTATCCACTTGTCAAATAATGCAGGCCTATTCAACTGTCCAAATACTCTCAGGTGAGAAAGAATATGGAACTTTCCAGTGTGTCCAATAGATTTCACGACAGCTTAATGTACGTCCCTTATCTAACCTGGTCTCCATGCATTAGGCGTCGGTTTTAATATCACTAGGTTGTGTTTTACTGTTTTGAGCCTAAGCACGAGTCTAAAAATTGTGAGATAAGTTGACATTTTTGTACTTCACTTTCTGAGACCACTATGCCTTTTTATTTCTTTGGCTTTCATATACAATGGAAGGATGATTTAATTTACAAACAGTTTTAAAATGTCTTAATTTTTGGCCATGTTTGTCTGCCTTTATGTACTTATGCAAATAGCATATGTGCTAATAGCATACCACTCTCATGGGCACTTTTGCACTTACAAAAAGCTTTGCTTAAAAATATCCCAATTTATAAAATGTATTGTGAAATAGTAGTGGTGTTTACAATTGTGGCAGGTCAATATATATATATGTATATATATACACATAGTGGCCGTTAAGATAAAATGGAGTTACGTAGGAAATCCCAAGAATGAATTGCTAATAACCTTTTATTCGTGCAAATGATTTGGCTGAAATTTTGCAAAAAAAAGTTTGTTATGGGCCCCCCAGACTGAAGATTATTTGAAAAATAAAAAATGTATTAGGAAAACAAAATAATGCAGTTTTGGCCTAGTCCTCATTCATTTTGCCGAACCTCCAAAACCACCTGACAGGTGAAAAAACATGCAAATGCCAATAGTCTAGAGGTGTGGGGGAGGCAGGAGGACACCAAGTGAAATGTGGGAGTTGGAGGGGGGCTAGGGACCAAGTTTATAACATGAGGGTCAAACATTTGTTGCATACCCTCTGTCATAACCTGGGGCTAGCCGACATTTCAAATGAAACTGCGTCACAGAAACAAGTGTTATAGGGGAAATGGGAGAGGGCATGGGAGGTGAGGAGGCCATCAGGGGAGAACAAGGAAGCTATTTTCTTTCCCACAGTTTTTCACAATAGCCATGGTTATTAAAAAATAGAAATAATTGGTCTCATTGGTTGTTGGCATACACACGGGTATTCAGCATTGCACCACGTGTACATAGCCATGTTAACGTACCACGCCAGCTGATTGGTTATTACTGTACACGTTGCTGTGTAGAATAGCTGTAGGTATTAAGCCACATATTTCTGTGCAATAATCATATTATTCCGTGGATGTTACACCACACAATTTTACATGTATTTCTGATTCCATGCCCTCACCTCTACCCTTGTATCATTTGAACTTTGAAACCTAGGCAATGTGTGTTTTTGAGTATGTACATTTTTTTCGTGTATGCGCAGCTACAAGAAGGTGCTCACATTGATTTTTGAAAGTATCATAGGAACCATTCAGCCATTCTGATTGCAGAACTCACACTGCACATGCTGACTCTGTGGCTGATGTCAAAATATTTGGATCTTTTGAATTAGTTGAACGTTTTAGTAAATATTTACATATTTAAAGGTTTATTTGCAGTGTGGTGTGTGTGAGCTACATTAAGTAATTGTGTTTCTGTTGCTGAAGATTACAAATTAGATTTTTAATAAAGATTATATGCTGTGCTACATAGTGTTTTTTTAATGGGATAACGTTTAAGATAGTGTCAGTAAATAGGTACAGGTTTATTTGCAGCGGAAACTCAGAGTGCATTTATACTGTGATTCAGAGCCTGCTCTATCAAACTATTGTTCACCCTCTTACAGATTTCTATTTGGAGATTCAAGAAGATCTACATTTTCAACTCTTTCCCTTTTTCGTCTTAATCAACTTCGTGCACTGTTCCTCTGGTTTGGTGAAATTAAAGTCTGGACGAATTCCTTTCTTGCACTCTGTTGCTAATACATTGCTTCAGTGCACTAATCCACGTAGAATGTTTTTCTTGTGGAGGGTTTAAGGTTAATCTGAAGTTAAAGGTGCATTTGCTTGCACTTGACCTAAACATTCTATGTAATAAAATGGGACCACAGCACTGCACCTATTCTATGACTTTTCTTGAATGGTGCTCCTCCACCATGAAGTACCTCCAGCTGTCTGCAGTTTTTTTCATCCCACACATGGTGGGTGACGTCGGGACAGAGGGATGGTGTTTGGACCTTTATGACATCATCACTGCCAGTACTGTGGTTAGACATGGTGGACAATGTCTGACTTGGAAGGAAAATGTAATACAATCAAAAAATACATGACAAAAAGAACTATGCCACTAAAAAGAAAAATCTTTTAAAAAAGAAAATAACTAACCAAAATAATGAACAGAAAAGTAGAACAATGGACAAAGGGGGGGCAAAAAAGGATGGGAAAAAATGCAGATGTTATACTTTACAGAGAACCTGCTCAGTAGTCGGAAAAAAACAATGAGTAAAATAAAGGGGTTGTCTCACAAACTATATAAAAGTATACCATGGATTTTATTTTTTTTATTGATTTATCTGGCATAAGTCAACTTTACAATATAGAAAACGTTTTAAATAAACACAACTAAATACAATCAATCATGTACATTTACAATTACAATTTCTTTAAATGCAAAAAGACATTACATCCCTTGAAACAATGAAATGAAATCTAAAAAAGAAAGAAATAAGCAAGAAAAATAAAATAGTAATATGCAAAAATAAAAAACACCAAAAAAGTCAAATAAAATCAAATAAGGTTGATCTAAAATCAGTTAGTACTGATTCATACTCAAATAACATACTGTGCCATGAGACTAATCAATAACACTTAGTTGAGTGCATTTGCTCCACTTTAAACCTATATATATGTGTCTCTTTCAAATTCAATCCATTCAAAAAACCAATGGCACTAATTCGTGTATGTGTAAGCAGACCAGAATGAATACACTTCCAGAGGTGGTCTGGAGAACACTCTCGATAATCCTTCATTGCCTTTCTGAAATATTTAAGGTGTTTGTCCATCAGACCTGCACATTCTACTAACAAATGTCTCAGTCTCTCTTTCTGATCATGATTCATACAAAAACGGCAGTGACTTTCAGAGTGATTAATAATTTTGCGTCGTGCGAGCACTTCGCAAGTAGGCCAGAGATTACATCTCAATCGCATAAAATCACTTATGTGCGACTGAGATGGAGTGTACTGTTCAGGATTGCTATACTTTTTGTCTACAAATAGATTGTCATGGAAGTCTCAATATGTTATATATTTTTCACTAGTGGCGATCCAGCCTCTCTGAAAAAGTTTTGTTTTCACACTCATGGAATTTTGTAAAAGGACCAATAATGCCACATCTGCCAATGACAAAGCATGAATTACCAACTTACGATACCTAGAGATAAGTTTATCTGTAGAAGAAAAAACATAATCTGACAGTAATTCCAGCACTGTAGGTGTTTTAAGAGCCAAAATACACTTTCTAGATAATGCAACAACCTGTCACATATACTGAGCATGCAAGGAAAATAGCCCATGTTCATAGAGTATCCAATCTACAGGCATGCATGCAGGAAGTTGTAAAATGCTACGCCAATGCTTACCCTCCAGACTAGTCCATACCCTATCGTCTACTATTGGCTTGGTTTCCGAAGCATATAGAAAGATAGGTACAACTTTTTGAGAGTAGTAAGAAATGGCTGGCCTAAATGTGAATTTGCCTTACTTGGGTTGTATAATTTTCACTTGATGAATGAAAGTTGTTATTTTAACTTTTAAAGTTTGTTTGTATATTTCAGCCCTTCGATTGCTTGCAATAACTGTGCCCAAATAAGTGTACTGTTGTACACATTGTAATTTTGCCCCCTTAAGGGTTCAAGTTTGATGTTGTTTTGGAATGTTTTCTAGATTGGTTGAACTTCATGATTTTCGTTATTTCCAGATTTATGGTTAAGAGATTTTTATCAACATATTCCGCTAAGGCATCCAGAGCTCTTTGCAACCCTTTAGGCGTTTTTGAAATTAAAACCAAATCGTCTGCATACAAAAGAGATAATACAGGTCTGTTCGCCAACTTGGGTGCATCAGTAATGATATTTGTGAAAGCTCCATCTATGTCTGAGATAAAAAAAAATTAAAGAGGGCAGAGGCAAAGGTACATCCCTGCCTCAGCCCTCTATAAGTGTTAATTGGTAAGGTCAATCTACCATCCAATGTTAGTCTCACACGTATAGTATTACCTGTGTGTAGATCTCTAATAAGAGAGACAAGGTGAGATGGACACCCCTGTAAGATCAATTTTCTTAATAGTAGTTCTCTTGACACAGAGTCGAATGCTGCTTGCAGATCGACGAAAACTAGATAAAGTGGTTGATTTAGTATGATATGATGAGAACTTACTGATGTGATAGTTAACAAATTGATGCTAGTACCCATGCCTGGAATAAATCCAGTTTGATATGGATCTCTTTTAAAAAATTCAGAGGTCTATTTCATTTGTTGAAATCCCTCAAGATAAATTTTGAGAATGATTTTCCGGGCGCATCGAGGAGTGCAATGGGTCTATAGTTATCGGCACATGACCGATCGCCCTTTTTGAAGATGGTTACTATGACAGATGAAAGCCATGAAGGAGAGATTACATTCGTTTTTATGATTTGCCTGAAAATATTATGGAGAATTTTAGCCCATAGATTGGAATGTTGTTTAAACATAAAATTATTGAGGCCATCAAGGCCTGGCGCCCGTGAGTTTGTAAGTTTGGTGATAAAAAACAAGACATCCTCTTCAAGGATATGTAATCCCTCGTAATGTGATGACTCTATCACAGTTTCATATTTATTATCGTACGGTATGGCATACATATTTGTATAATAAGTCACCCAGTCATTCTCATTTACGGCATTCAATTGTAACAGTTTCTGAGTTGCATGAGTGGCAATATTTATTAAGGCCCATATTTGTGCTGTGTTTTTTGCAGAAATGGATTCCAACATCACCTCACCATCACATTGCAACATTTGGAGTCTATGTGAGTGTAACCAATTTTTATATTTACAGTTTACTGCACTTATAAGCTTTTTCTTCTCAGGGATATTTGTGAGTGCAATTACTTTTTTTTGTTTTCTCAGCATAGATTTCATCGCTTGCACTTGGGCATCAAATTCATGTGTAGGCTTGTGATACATTTGGGTCGATCTTGGATGTGAATTATGATACAGATGCAAGTAAGATGTGTATAACTTGCTTGATGATAAACCATCCCTATATCTACTCACAAGATTAATGTTAAAAGAAGTCAGAGCATGTGTGTTACAGCTAAAACGTGTTTTTGCATTGTTAATGACCATGGGCTGCTGTAATCTCAGGTTACCAGCACTACACAATGGTTTATCCACAACCCACTCCAATCGAAGCATTTCATGGTCACTATTTGTTTGTCTTAGCACTTTAAAACTTGTCACTACATTAAATGTATTTAAATCAACATAGATGTAATTAAGTTTGGAAGTGCTCTGACCTCTCTGCCAGGTGTAAGCGGCAGGTATGTCCTCAGTCAAAGATCCATTACATATGTTAAAATGTCTTTCTCTCATCAAGGAGAGCCAACGTTGACATGACACATTACTCTGTGCATTGTTAAGAGGTACCAGTTGCAAATATAAATCACCCGTCAGCATGGTGTTTGTAATTTCAGGAGTCATTAGTATGGTGTTCATCAATTGTGCCAGATCAGGAAAAAAATCATCTGTTATGGCCTTGGAATTTCGATACATGTTAATAATAGCCATTGCTCCACCAGGATAGGTTACCTTGGCCATGTGTAAATACAGATTAGGGTCTGGCCATTCTGATATACACCAATCCCTTTGATTTTTTTATGGCAATTACTAAACCTGAGGAAGGACGACCTCTAGAGGACACCTTAGCAGGATGTAAAATAATGGTGTGATCCTCCCAAATAGGCTTGTTAAGTAACCAAGTTTCCTGCAATACTACAATATTGAATGCTGCAAGAAAGTCAGCACTGGCTCCCATCAAATGCGAAAACCCACACGTATTCCAATTTATTAATGATATTACACATTTTTCAGTTCGTACTCTTGGTTATACATTTCTCTCGTTGGGTTTCCTCTGTATCTCATGTTTTGTTTATCGTTCTGAGTTCTTTGCTCCCCCATGTTCTAAGACAGTTTTTTGTCTGTCATGAGCAAAGGGAACCAATTTACTTACCAATTTTTGTTCACCATTATCGTCAATAAAGACAGGATCTTGGGCCAAAACAAATCTTAGTGCATAAATGTCCATTTGGCCTGCCACAAGGCATTTCTAACCACATTTGACTGGATCCACAGCCCGACAATTGAAAGATCATTATCGTTGACAAATTCTAGCTGTTCGATATCTAGTGAGGTAATATCTTGCAAACTGCCTACTTCTTCACAGATGGCCAAAATACTTATCCTATTTAGAACATATGTTGTGAATGGTGTAGGTCGACATTTAAGAATGAGGCAATGATAGTTATCCCATTTTTTTTATGTGTTGGTCACTTTAGGCCGGGTCTTGCAGCTGTTTATATTTGTTCTATTTTTAAGTCTGTCTTACGACATATATTAGAGGGTCTGAGTTCAGACCCAAATTGTACTTGTTTGATCCGAATATTAAAGCTAGACTTTTTTTCCTATATAAATAGTTGCTTGTCAGCCATCTGTTGGGTCATATAGTTCTCTACTGCCTTAGATATTTGCTCTCTCATGTGATCCCCAACAGCTTTTTCCACAACCTCACTAGGTATATGTGCTGTTACAGTGTCAACAGCTGTGGTGTGAGTGTTAACCGTTTTGCACCTTCTGTAAGCAGTGCCCGTTGGTCCTCATGACTAAGACCAATGTCTAAATCCTCTGTTCCTCTTTTTACTAATGGCATTCCCTTAGATGCTTTTGGACTGTCTGTAGACTTTAAGGTGGATGTCTCTCCTGTAATTTTAGTTTTCATGGGTGCCAAGTTCTGAGATTTAGGTTCTTGATTCTAAGTATCATTTACTGTGATAATAGTACTTCGCAGCATGGTTTGTGAGATACACTCTAATTGTTGACTAGATAATAAGGTTTTGTGCTGGCTGCCACCATAAACTGAGCTATGCTCAATTTTAGTCATATGGTGCACTGTAGCATTTGAACTTGCAGATGTGTGTTGTAATTATACATATTGTGCAATAGATTTCTCAATTTGGGCACGTATATCGGCCATAATCAAATCTCGATCCTCATCACATTTGTTTAATAGAAGAGCAGTCTAATGGACTATTTCCATTTGAGGTTGACTGTCTACTAAAATTGTGGTTGATTTATCAGATTCCATTGCCAAGGCTGTAATTGCTGCAACCAGATCATTTAAGGGCGAGTAATCCTTGACTTGAGTAACACTTTGTGTAGGATTATCTCTCTCCTTTGTACTTATTGTTGTATACTTGGTTGTCACTGCACAAGTTGCCAAGGCAGATTTGTGTTTGGGTACCAATCTCTTGACAAACGGTTTTGTACTAGCTTGCGCTCTTGGTGGCAACCCCTTTTGGTTTTTAGTTTTCTTTTGACGCACAAGAGGGACATCATTTATTTTCCACCAATTTCAACATTGAACAAATTATATGTATTTATTGGCTCTGAAACTTCTTTATCAATGAGTTTTTTTTCTGATTAGGTCTAAGGAGAGAGTCAGGTGCCTTCTTTTTTGTTGGTTCTTCCTCTAGTTGGCCACTTTAAGATTTGTGATCAATTGGCAAATTAATCTGATTATTGTGCCCCTGGAGACCAACCATTGCACCAGACTCATACCTCTGAGTCATGTCTTTAGTACCTACCTTGCTACCAATAACAGACCCAAACTCACGTAAAAACTATTGCAGTGCACCCAGTTCGTTGACAAGCTGTTCAGTACACTCCTATGCACTTTTGCAGCAAGAGCAGGATTCTCTTTGGTCAATGTTGAAATTCCTCCATTTTGTCTCAGAGGAATCTTTTCTTTGATCAGCTCCATCATCCACGTCAAAATTTGATCTATTTGTCTATTTTGTTATTTCAATTTGAAGTGCAAAGTTTCAAACAGCTTTGTGAGTGTCACAATGGTCATATTCATGGCTTGTAAGGTTATTTCCAATAAAGCAGTTTGTGATTGCATAGGTGGTTCTATATATGAGAGACTCATCACCATTTCTGCTCGCAACAGATCTAGGTTATGTTCTGGTTGATGAATGTGACAGTACAGTCTGAGTGGAATTGTCAAAAAGACTTGGTGACTGGTACAAACTATTCACATCAGAGTCTTTAAAGGATGTTGATGCAATGATGGAAATATTGCCAATAAAATTATTGACCTCTTCGGCATCAATATGCGCTTCAGGTGTGGAGATGAAAGCTCAATAATGGACAACATAGACACTAGAGCTGGTTGGTTTGACAAGGGTAACTATCGAGATAATTCCCTTGACTGTGGCAATTCACTTCTTACTCCCATTGAATGTGCCTTATTGCTAATTGGCTGTCGATGAAAATCCAGTGACATCATTTGAGTGTCAGTAACAGAAGTATTATGAGAATCTACATCTTTTATTTGTAAAGCAACCCCAGCCTGCAAAATATTGTTCATGTTATTTTCTGGTTTACAAAACTCCCGAATATCACCAGTGCATATCTTTTTTTTCTGAATCGTGCGCGTATGCGTCAGCATTTTACGTTTCATGGCATTAACAGGTGATGGTCTGATTGGCGTTGATTTTAAAACAAGCGAAGCGCTTGATATTTTCAAATCAGTCGGCATCCCTGTTTTCAATGAGGAGAGAGTATTAGCCATGATGTAAATGCTCGGTACTGTAGTAAAATAAACTTCTAAACCTGTGCAATATACGTATGCTGCCTCACACTTGAACCAAAAAAAGCTAGGGTGCAGTGATTATACTAAAAGGTGAAGAAATTAAAATTGGTTCCAGTCGTGAATTCGACAAACAGCAGTGCACTTCGGGTTGCAGCAATGGTGAGTAAAGTTGTCATTTCACAGGTCTGCTCAAGGAGAAGACCCTCAGCAGTCACAGTGCACACCAAGAAAGACTCATTGTACAGTAATCCGATGAAGGAAGTCAAGTACTGAGTCACTGCCACTCAATGAGACTCTGGTCCACAGTCAAGGCCGTGAAGAAACAACAACGTGAAAACCCTTTTGCTAATACAAAAGTCTGCAATGAATGGAAAATGCTCTCAATTGCTCCCAAAAGTTTAATTCTGCAGTTGCAGTCACGTAGTAATGAATAGGATTACGCCAGATTCTCCATGTATAGAGTTTATAAAGTCATGAGCATATTTCAATATGTATATTCCAAATAGTGCTAGAGCTGATGAGTCACAAGGTGTAATGCTCTGGTTTGCTACCAGTAATTGGGACCCCTCATCATTCACCGAGCACCAGACAACTAGCACACATCTAGCAGACTGTGCAGCGCTCTGCGCATGCGCAGTGTTTATGAAGGAAGTTCTAATTATTTAGTGGAAACAGAAAGAGGACTGCGTGTTCCAGATCCCAAAGCAGTTCCAATGCAGATTCAAGGGATATCCTTGTAGAGCAGTGCTACGACAGGACCTTCCTCCAATACTCCAACCTGACAGACAGATAGCACACCGCCATGGATTTTCTGAATGCACCTTGGCATGTAAACCTTAGACTGTGTATGGGTTTTTCCCCAATGACTAGATCAATGATTATTATATGTGAAGACAACAACAGTGTACCACGCACAAATGTTGTATCAAACAGCGTGCATACGATGTACTACTTATGAGGGTCAAAATAATTCAACATATGTGTACAACTGTAACTAATGTATTTCATAAAGTATGTTCTATAATGATTTTATTTTCTTTCTTTTTTTTACAGACAGAAAAGTGCAAATTCTATTCTATATATTGTTTGTATAGTGCCTCACACCCCTAGGCTTCAGGGCCCTTCTTACCATATCTAACTAAGTGTCCATACCTAAAATGTTGCTTATTGCATTTTGTAAGCCAAAAAACAACATTATTCAATTTACAATGTTCATTTTCATTACATAATGACTGTGCACATATTACTGTGGTCATGGCCAGTATCCAGATGATTGGGGGCATGGCCTATGGCTGTGCCCATTGTATGTAACCATACAATGGCCACAACTATACGACCAACTATGGATACAGCTATACTGGTGGCATTACTAATTACATTATGCATGACATCACTGATGGCTTCATCAAAAGCCATGCGCACTGGATGCATTGCGGAACTCAGAACTGGCTTAACTTGTCACGTAGAGAAAAAATAAGGGACGCCTGATTTTTGTCTGTGGTCTTTCAGGCAATATAGTAAAACTGAAGAAAGATAGACCAACCAGACCAGAGATAACATCCGATTACTGTTTAAATTGTAATCATTGACTATTTATTTTACAAAAAGCGTACATCAGATTGCACAGTAACAATTCTATTCATGTGAAATATGGCTCTTTGAACCAAAAACACATCCCTCCATACACACTTCATTCACAACTTCTTCATGCATTCATCATATTCACAAACAATAGAGAATTATATTTTGTTCATATCACAATAGCAGTTAAAGCATTTCTTAGTTCAACACTTGATTGATTTGCAATGTGTCCCTCTGTCAACATTCAGGGGATAGAAAAAAACTGTTGACATGTTTCGGTTTAGTTCTTAGCGTGGGCAACTAATTCCCTTGTATATTATATTCAACCTTCTTCAGGACAAGAGACGATCGCCAGTTCCGCGTTGTCTCAAAGGAAAGTGGGGGTGTGAGGCAAAGAGGCCTTGGGTCTCCTCTGAATTTTTCAGTGGCTGGCGCGTCGGTAGGTTGGAATAAATCCCGTCGTGAAAGTTCTCAGTTAATAAGCTTCACGCCGTATGTCTCGATCGCTCTGAAAAGAGCGTTTTTTTTTTTTTTTGCAGATGCTTGACAGGCACCTGTTATTTTGTATTTTTTTTTTCTTACTTTACTCCAAAAAAATCTTCACATAACCTTCTCCAAAGCAACCCTTACATTCCAAAACAGAATGGCATTTCCCATAAAAGATAAGGAAATGCCATCTTCTTTAAAATAAACAGCATTACTGGAATCACTATTCTCATTATTACAGAAGAACATACCATCTCTAAGCATAAAGACACACATGCCTCGGTTGATTACACACCTAGCATTGTTTTGCTTAGGAAACAAAACTGAACTATTGTCCCATATTGCCCTAGGTACTAATCCAGAAAAAAATACTGTGGCATTTGGAAGGATGTTCATTACTGCTTGAACCAAGTGTTCCAAATCTGCCAAAAAAGTAGAGGCACTGACATAGCCCAAATGGAAAGCACCATAGTGCAAAACTACCACATGGGGACTGTTGATCTAGCCCATATCTTCACAAACTTGTACAATTCCCTGTACATTGCAATCAGGCACAGTGCTCCACACCACCTCCACTCCTTTAACATCAAAATTCTTTGCAATATGTCTGCATTGAGCATACTGTTGTAAACCATGCACAAACATATCTCCAAGCACCAACACCCTGACTTTCTCCACTTCTGCCATCTTCACTACACACAGTCTCTTTGAACACAAATCCACAACCTCAACATCTGATTGGCTGATCCCTACAGTCTTCTTTCCATGCTGGATTTGCTGGAAAATCCCAGATGTAGCACGCCCTGTCCGCGGACCGCATAACTCTTAGACAGCCCTTCTACCATTTCCACTTCATTCTCTGTGCCATTCCCTCATTGGATACAGCTAAGCAGGCACACAATACGGAGAACGTCCTCAGAACACCCCCATTTTGTTTATTTTCGAACATTTCAGGACACCGCGAGTGTTCTTAGAACACATTCAACTTACCAGCGAACAATACGGACAACGTCCTCAGAACACCCCCATTTTCCTTATGTACGAACATTTCAGGACACCGCAAGTGTTCTTAGAACACTTTCAGCTTGACAACGAACAATACAGACAACGTCTTCAGGACACCCCCTGCGAACATTCCAGGACCCCACGAGTCTTCTTAGAGCACTTTCAACTTGACACCGAATCCATTCTGTTTATTTACGAACATTTCAGAACAGCCGTGTTGTCCGCAGAAAAATCGAACACAACAAAAGTCTCTAGCACATAAAAAAAAACAGAACACTGAACCTATCTCATACTCCCCCACCACTCTTACACACCAACACACCCCACTACATACAATTAAGTTGATGTTTCCATAGGAAGAGCACTTTTTAGGCAGCTTATAACTTCGCTCCCCCTGGATGAATCCTCACCAAACTTTGCAAAAAAAGTATAGGGCCCACTCTGAATTTTTTTGCAAAGTTTGGATTCGTCCAGGGGGGTAAAAGTTATAGGGGGGGTCCCAAAACTTTTATTTTTTCCCATAGACATAATGGGAAGAAACTTTGCTCACGCCTACAGCCCAAACCGCTGGACGGATTTACACCAAATTTGCGGCAGGAGCGGCGGCTTGGTCCCGAAAGCGTGCTTTGCTTTATTTGGTGTAAATCCATCCAGTAGTTTTTTTAAAAAATGACAAAAATGTAAGTGAAAATAATTAGTGATATCTGTGTTCGCTTCGCGGACACACTTCCCTGTTCGCTCCGCGGACAGGACGGTGATTGGGCAAGCAGATTGCGTGATCTCCGCGGACATCTGACGTGCTCTCTCATTGGATGCGGTGAAAGCGTGCAGTGCGTCTGGCTTCAGAGACGCCCGCCATCTTTGTTCCTCGCATGAGAGGCTTTGTCAGCAGGAGCGGGATCTGCCTCCTGCACACTAAGTCCGCCCGTGTCTGTCTCCTGTTCCTCCCACCCCCGCTCATGCCCCGTGTGTCCTTCTTGTTCCCCCCACCCCCACTCATGCTCCGTGTCTCCCCTGTTACTCCAGCCCCCCGCTCACACCATCAGCACACGGTGGCCAGCAGAGGGCCGAGGAGCGGGATCTGCTGCATGCATACGAACACCGTGTGTCTCTCTCTCCCCCCCCACCCCCGCTCATGCCCCGTGTGTCTCTCTCCCTCACCCCCACCCCCGCTCATGCCCCGTGTGTCTCTCCCCCTCCCGCCCACACCCCGCTCATGCCCCGTGTGTCTCTCCCCCTCCCGGCCACCCCCCACTCATGCCCCGTGTGTCTCTCCCCCTCCCGCCCACCCCCCGCTCATGCCCCGTGTGTCCTTCTTGTTCCCCCCACCCCCACTCATGCTCCGTGTCTCCCCTGTTACTCCAGCCCCCCGCTCACACCATCAGCACACGGTGGCCAGCAGAGGGCCGAGGAGCGGGATCTGCTGCATGCATACGAACACCGTGTGTCTCTCTCTCCCCCCCCACCCCCGCTCATGCCCCGTGTGTCTCTCTCCCTCACCCCCACCCCCGCTCATGCCCCGTGTGTCTCTCCCCCTCCCGCCCACACCCCGCTCATGCCCCGTGTGTCTCTCCCCCTCCCGGCCACCCCCCACTCATGCCCCGTGTGTCTCTCCCCCTCCCGCCCACCCCCCGCTCATGCCCCGTGTGTCCTTCTTGTTCCCCCCACCCCCACTCATGCTCCGTGTCTCCCCTGTTACTCCAGCCCCCCGCTCACACCATCAGCACACGGTGGCCAGCAGAGGGCCGAGGAGCGGGATCTGCTGCATGCATACGAACACCGTGTGTCTCTCTCTCCCCCCCCACCCCTGCTCATGCCCCGTGTGTCTCTCTCCCTCACCCCCACCCCCGCTCATGCCCCGTGTGTCTCTCCCCCTCCCGCCCACACCCCGCTCATGCCCCGTGTGTCTCTCCCCCTCCCGGCCACCCCCCACTCATGCCCCGTGTGTCTCTCTCCGTCCCGCTCATGCCACGTGTGTCTATCCCTCCCTCCCGCCCACCCCCCGCTCATTCCCCGTGTGTCTATCCCTCCAGCCACCCACCCTCCCGCTCATGCCCCGTGTGTCTATCCCTCCCGCCGCCCACCCCCCGCTCATGCCCCGTGTCTCTATCCCTCTCCCCACTCATGGCCCATGTCTCTATCCCTCCCGCTGCCCACCCCCGCTCATGCCTCGTGTCTCTATTCCTCCCACCGGCCACCCCCCGCTCATGCCCCGTGTGTCTCTCCCCCTCCCGCCCACCCCCCGCTCATGCCCCGTGTGTCTCTCTCCGTCCCGCTCATGCCACGTGTGTCTATCCCTCCCTCCCGCCCACCCCTCGCTCATTCCCCGTGTGTCTATCCCTCCAGCCGCCCACCCCCCCGCCTCATGCCCCGTGTGTCTATCCCTCCCGCCGCCCACCCCCCGCTCATGCCCCATGTGTCTATCCCTCCCGCCGCCCACCCCCCGCTCATGCCCCGTGTCTCTATCCCTCCCCCCACTCATGGCCCATGTCTCTATCCCTCCCGCTGCCCACCCCCGCTCATGCCCCGTGTCTCTATCCCTCCCGCCGCCCACCCCCCGCTCATGCCCCGTGTCTCTATCCCTCCCGCCGCCTACCCCCGCTCATGCCCCGCATGTCTATCCCTTCTGCCGCCCACCCCCTGCTCATGCCCCGTGTGTTTATCCCTCCCGCCGCCCACCCCCCGACCCCCCGCTCATGCCCCGTGTGTCTACCCCTCCCGCCGCCCACCCAGTGTGTCTATCCCTCCCGCCGCCCACCCCCCGCTCATGCCCTGTGTGTCTATTCCTCCCGCCCACCCCCCGCTCATGCCCCGTGTGTCTATCCCTCCCGCTGCCCACCCCCCGTGTGTCTATCCCTCCTGCCGCCCACACTCCGCTCATGCCCCCTGTCTCTATCCCTCCCCCACTCATGCCCCGTGTCTCTATCCCTCCCCCGCTCATGCCCCGTGTCTCTATCCCTCCCGCCGCCCACCCCCTGCTCATGCCCTTGTCTCTATCCCTCCCGCCGCCCACTCCCCGCTCATGCCCCGTGTCTCTATCCCTCCCGCCGTCCATCCCCCGGTCATGCCCCGTATCTCTATCCCTCCCGTCGCCCACCCCCCGCTCATGCCCCGTGTCTCTATCCCTCCCGCCGCCCACCCCCCGCTCATGCCCCGTGTCTCTATCCCTCCCGCCGCCCACCCCCTGTCCATGCCCCGTGTCTGGCTCCTGTTTCCCACCACCCGCTCATGACCCGTGTCTGTCTCCTGTTTCCCCCCACCCGCTCATGCCCCGTGTCTGTCTCCTGTTCCCCCCACCTGCTGATGCCCGTTGGTACACCCCATTTCGGCGTCGCCTGTTCGGCGACGGGATGTTTTGGCGCGCCGCACACCAGTGCACATCGCCTGCTGTTTAGGGAAACGTTCAGTGCCGTGCACTGAAAATGCGAGTTTCAACTTCACCCACACTATTTTAAAATGAAACTGTTCTAGAGCGGTTTCATTTTAAAATAGTGTGGGATGAAGTTGAAACTCGCACTTTCAGTGCACTGCACTGAACGTTTCCCTAAACAGCAGGCGATGTGCACTGGGGTGCGGCGCACAGAGCAGAATTGATCTGCCGGGCTCACGAGGGTGGGGGCTGTGCTGCTCCGAGCAGACTTCTCCGAGCAGCACATCCCCCACCTTCGCGGGCCCGGCTGTGTACTCTGCGTGGCTGTGGTGCCTGCATGAAGAACTCGCAGGACATTTATGTGCGGCCAGTTCGGCACGGGCTGCCACGCCGTGCCGCGCCGAACCGGCTCCTGCGCTGAACCGGCTGCCCCGAAATGTCCTGTTCCATGCCCCGTGTCTCTCTCCTGTTGCCCCCCACTCATGCCCCGTGTCTGTCTCCTGTACCCCCCACCCCCTGCTCATGCCCCGTGTCTATCTCCTGTTCCCCCCCACCCCCTCCGCTCATGCCCCGTGTCTGTCTCCTGTACCCCCCATCCCCCGCTCATGCCCCGTGTCTCTCTCCTGTTGCCCCCCACCCCCCCGCTCATGCCCAGAGTCTGTCTCCTGTTCCCCCCACCCCCGTTCATGCCCCGTGTCTGTCTCCTGTTCCCCCCACCCCCCACTCATGCCCCGTGTCTGTCTCCTGTTCTCCCAACCCCCCGCTCATGCCCCGTGTCTCTCTCCTGTTGCCCCCCACCCCCTGGTCATGCCCTGTGTCTGTCTCCTGTACCCCCTCACCCCCGCTCATGCCCCGTGTCTTCCTCCTGTTCCCTCCCACCGCCTGCTCATGCCCCGTGTCTTCCTCTTGTCACCCCCTGCTATGATGCCCCTTGTTGACCTCTTGTTCCCCCGCTCATGCCCCATGTCTCCCTTCTTCCCCCCCACCCCCGCTCATACCCTGTCTTCCTCCCCCCCACTCCCTGCTCATGCCCCGTGTCTCCCTTCTTTGCCCCCCACCCCCCGCTCATGCCCCGTGTCTGCACTGTTGGAACAGGGCAGACACGGGGCATGAGCGGGGGTGGGAATCCCACCTTGCCCTACCCCCGCTCATGCCCCGTGTCTCTCCTGTTCACCCCCGCTCATGCTCTGTGTCTGTCTCCCTCCTTTTCCCCCCGCTCATGGCCCATTTCTCCCCTGTTCACCCCCACCCCCGCTCATGCCCCGTGTCACCCTTCTTTCCACCCCCTGCTCATGCCCCGTGTCTCCCTCCTGTTACCCCCCACTCATGCCCCGTGTCTCCCTCCTGGTCTTCCCGACCCCCTGCCAATGCCCTGTTGTGTTCTCTTTATACACCCTGCCTTCCCTTTCCCTGGTGTCCATCTTGGTAAAAGATTTTCCTTCCTACACCGGGACGCCTGCCTGCGGCGTCCTGGTTTGGGAAAAAAAATCTTTTTTTTACCACCCCGTGTTCCCACTTTGGGAACCTAGGATGCTAGTGGTCTTCCTCCATTGAAAAGGACGTTATGGTTACGTTGCACTAATAAAAAACTATGAAATTCAGTAAAAGAAATTTGTTAAAGTGACTTTATGGTTAAGTTGCACTAATAAAAACCTATGAAATTCAGTAAAAAAACAGTGTTAAAGGGACGTTATGGTTAAGTTGTGCTACTAAAAACCTATGAAATTCAGTGAAAAAACTTTGTTAAAGGGACCTTATGGTTCAAAATAAAACCGAAAAACCCCTGAAATTCGGCAGTTATGGTAAGATAAGCAACCATAACTCGCGCCACTGTGCACTGTTAACACTAACACCCAGGACATCAAAGATGACATCACAAATGTCATTGATGATATCACTGATGACATCACATGTGCATTTACTTTTCATGAAAGCTCTGTACAAAGGATTCTTATAATGCTGACCAAAAACTGTCAAGGATCATTGGGGATAAATATCATGAACTTATTAGTGCATTAAGCAATGCATTGATATAAATAGCATTCTATTATGAAGTTCTATCCAGTATACTAAGCTACTCATGCAGAAACATAGGCAGTGTGTGCAGCATACATGATGAAGGTGCAATATTCATAATCTTGCCATGTTGAATAGTGAAATGATAACTGCTTTCTTATTAGAGTTTTGCGTACTGTGAAACATGTAATAAGTAGATAATAAAACCCACTTAATACATAATTATTACAGACAAAACACAGAGACAACAACACATACAAATATGAGTATATACAGGGACAGTGAAGTAAACAAAAAAGCAGAAGTAGTAGCAGAAAGAGTTCATAACCTAACTGATTGTCTTTATGCAGAGAAATTATTGCTCTGTTTCAAAGCTGCTACTTACCATATGTATGTGTATCACATGATGTGACTGCACCCTAAGGAAAGGAGAGCGAGTACAATGTATACAAATATGAGCATATACAGGGAAGGTAGAGTAATAAAAATAAAACTATGAGAAAGTGCTGATAACCCTAATGATTATATTCATGCACAGAAAGGATTGCTCTCTTTCAAGCCTGTGTCTTCCGCTATGTATATGTTTCATATGATGTGACTTGACCCTAAGTTTACAAATATAGTACCTTTTCAATGTTTACTTCCTGACTGTTACTGAAGAAAACTATGTGGCCTAGATATGTCAGTAAACGGAAAAAAGGGAGAGCCAGACATGTGATGTCATCAGTGATGTCATCAATGACATTTGTGATGTCATCTTTGATGCCCTGGGTGTTAGTGTTAACAATTCACGGTGCCGCGAGTTATGGTTGCTTATCTTACGATAACTGCCGAGTTTCAGGAGTTTTTCGGTTTTACTTTGAACCATAACGTCCCTTTAACAAAGTTTTTTCACTGAATTTCACAGGTTTTTAGTAGCACAACTTAACCATAACGTCCTTTTAACAAAGTTTTTTTTTTACTGAATATATATATATATATATATATATATATATATATATATATATATATATATATATATATAATTCTGTGTTACTGAGATGTGTTACTATTTAATTCTGTATCACATTTCCCCGAAATAACTATTTTAACTGATGCTTTGCTCTTTTCTCTTTCACTACTGATATCTAATTATGTTGCAAGATGTACGTTTTACCTCACTGTTTAAAACATGAGTACATGTAAAAAAACAGTATAATTAAATATTACCAACACAGCCAATGAGCACTGCCTCAAGGTTTTACTGAAATGAGGCTTGGTTGACCCTAAATAACCAATACGATGTAGCACTAATTTGAATGGTTACCCAGGATGGTATTTGTTGGGTACCTCTCCGTTAGTGTGGGTGGCTGCTTTTCCTCTGCAGGATTTGTCTGTGGTGTTATTGTTTGTTCTAGTTGCCAGGTTTGGCAGAGAAATGTATCCTATGTCCTGGGGATTGTTTGCTCTGTAATATGATAACTGCTCATGATTTTATAAGAGCAGGCCTGCGAGGTCGAGAGTGCAGAGCTTCCAGAATTTTATAGAAAGGGGTGTTCTCAGACAATCAACTGGCAATTGGCAGCAGTAATTAAATTTGAAGTGCTGGAAAAAATATATATTATGCAGTTGCTCACTCGACGTGTTTACATGAAACAACCCCCACTGCACACAGCTAATACAATACACCTTATCAGACACTGTTTGGCGTGCACAATTTGGTGAGGAAGAGGTGCATGGATCTTTTAAAAATGTTCGTCTTTTTAACATTATGTCCAATGCCCATTCAGGAAATTTGAAAATTGGCAAAACCATGAAATCATGTTAAGAGAAATGTCACGATGGGGTGGCATTTCCCCAAAGACGTTCCCCAAGTATATTCGGATTGGAGTTTAGAATTGTAAATATTTTGGGAAAGTATTTTAAGGGTCAGGATAATCAATTGCCTCTGTGACAACATTTTGAAGGTGAGATGGACCGCCTAGAAACAGGAGAGGCTACCATCAAGGGTTCTGTTAGAGACCACTATGAAATTCTGGCAATAATGGACTGAGGCTCTCACCAGAGGGAGAACATACTCTATTAAGAGCATCCACCATGAACCTCCAGCAAAAGCCACTAATATACCTATGCCAAATTGATGTGGAAATATATTATCACATGCAAACAAGTAATTGCTGTATTAAAAGTTAAATGAGACTTTGACTTTCTAGCACTACTTTGGAGTTTTTCACATTGGAAGGAACAATGGAAAGAGAGATGGTTGGAGGTTTAAGTAGACAAAGCCGGGCTTAGTAGTATGTTATCCAAAGGCAACGTTTTCTTAAATCACTTAAGACGATAAGGCCTCTCTGGTAAAGGTATTTGTATACCAGGCAAAATACCCTACAACACACATACTTTCCTGGCTACTGATTTTCAGTGTAAATGTACCAGATCAGGAGAGGCATGGGTGTCTTCCTTAATACAAAAGGAGCAGCACCTAATTATGAATTTATTCAAGTATGAGAATATCACAAGCTGGTAGGCTAGTGTACACACCATTTTATATCTCAGTTGCACTAAAGCTGATCTACAGTGTGTACACGCATATACATATTGTTGTAACATTTTGGCAAATCTGTGATTGAGGAACATGCAGGAGATACTACCAACTGAAAGATTCCCGGATGCTGCCAATGTCAATTGTGCTACACCTACACGTTTAAGGCAAATGAAAGACTGGTGATCAGGCTAAAGGCTCCCAATCACCAATACCACAGTGCTAGAGCCATTTATGGCATATTTACTTATCCTCATCCACAAGACAAGCCTGGACTAATCCTCTTCCAGTCATACCACCAGCTGAGTATCAATGGCATATATCTCGTAATCAATGTTGTGGCTCTTGATGGACCCAACTGGCCATTGAATTTATACAATAAAAAGAATGGCTAGAAGGCAGACCACTGTGGAACTAAGCCTAAAGTCATGGACCTGCAACATAAAATCCTCTCATCACCTGGAAAGGATATAGTGCAGTACTTCACCTCAACATTCAATCCAGGCAAAAGGGGATCTGTGGGATGGGTGCCATCTTCAGTGTGGAAGGATGCAGTCAGATTCAGTGGAATCGGGATTGCCCTTTGCCTTTTGACCTTATAGGTCTTTTGCTGATCTCTGGAAAGGCAGTTTCTGGCCAAGGAGTAGATCGGAAACCAGATTAGCATGAATACATTAAATCATTTTGCTCTGTATGGTCCTGAATGTGATTGCAGATCACATTTTTCATAATTACATTTCTGCTATTGGTAATCCAGTTATGGATCTGAGAGTTGAGCTGAATATCAGCGGAAGGGTCAGGCATATTCAGTAATGTTAGGAGTGATCATGCATCATGCACTTGTTATCTTTCCCTTGGCTGGGATGTAGCATTCGCTGAGGATTCTGTGTATCACTCAGTTATGAATTTGGTGAGTACAAACTCTACAAATATTGGTGATGAAAGGACTAAAGATTACATGAGAATAAAGAATGAACGTTGTGTTAATGATAATTGCTTGAGCAGAGTGCATGAATTGGTGGTGCCGGAAAGGATGAAGGGTGTGGTGATGGATTTTGCGCACTATGTTCCGTTGGTTTGGCACAAACCAAAGGTTTGATAAGGGCTGATTTGTGGTGGCCCAGAATTGATAAGGATGTGGAGGAGTTGGTTAAGAGTTGTACGAACTGTCAGGAAGGAGACAAAGGTCTCATGGTCAATAAAACTCCCATGGTGGTCAGAGAGAGTACAAAGTCTCTGTGGGATGAGATTGCTTTGGACTTGTTGGGTCTGTTTAATATTAAGGTAACTAGAGACACGTATCTTTTGATGGTGATAGATCTTTTGTCAAAGTGGCTGGAGATCTGTGTTTTAAAAAAAGGTGACTGGTAGTAACATTATACGGTTTCTGGAACCTTTATTTTGGAGGGAAGGTTTTCCCCATTGGGGTTCGTCGGATAATGATATGCAATTGGCCTCGAAAGAATTTAAAGCGTTTTTGGAAAGGTATGGTGTGGAACGAGTTACGACTTCTTTTTATCATCCACAAGATAATGGGTGCATTGAAAGATTCAACTGCACGCTTATGGAGGTTATCAGGATTGCGTTGGCCACTCGGGGAGACTGGGTGTGGGCAGTTATAGAAAGGACATTCCAATATAGACTTGCCCCACATGCAGTGACAGGGGTATCTCCATTTGAACGATTGCGAGGTAGGAAGCCCAATACATCTTTGTTCCGGGTTGGATGGGCAGGTCAAAATGTTGTAGTGTAGTGATGGAAGGTGTGAGGGAGAAGTTGGTAGGCAGTGGGCACAAATCAAAGGAGAGGAATGACAAGATGAATTGTTGCAGAGACCTTTCAATGAAGCCGGGTGAGTTCATTAAGGTGAGGTTGCCGGTAAAAGTGAGGAAGGGGAACTCAGTGTTTGCTGAGCCGAAGAAGGTGATCAAGGATCTGGGTTCCTCCATTCTGTTTAAGGATGGGGGAATGTGGAACCAGGAGAGAGTGGCATTATTGTGTGGGAATGGGTGCCTGTTCGGACAGTAGGAGGAAGGAAGGATGAGGTTGGGTGAGTTGGGTAAGTGAGGTTGGATTTAATGATGCTATTACTATGACACATATTGTAATGTTTTATTCACTATGATTTGTTGGTGATTTGTTTGTTCATGCATAAGTCATTGTGTTCATCAGGAGCTGTGCACTCACCTGTTTCGCATGTTTTCATTTTGTGTATATAGCTTTGGAGGAAGGGAGAGAGTTGTTAGGAGTGATCATGCATCATTAGCTATTAGTACAACACATTATAATGTACATGTCCCAAATTGAAATAGCCTAGTTCTGTAAAGTGAGAAAATATATTACAATGGCTATGATATGATATGATATGGCATTTGTAACGCGCCTATACACAAGTGTTTCAAGGTGCGACGAGGCAGGGGGGGAACAAGGGGAGACAGACAACGATCCTACTAGGCCAGGTGTCATTCAGATCGCGCAAGTGCAAGGGTAGAGGGGAAAGGAAAAGTGCATGGGGGAAAGGGAGAGGGGAAAGTGCAGTACAGGGTTATTAGCATACAGCATACAGGATAAATAACAAGGGCCAGCTGGTGGCAAGTGCGAGGTAAGTGCAGAAAAGTGCTGGGAAGGGGGGCTGTAGGGATACAGACACAGTCCCGTAGTGCAGGGGTTGCCAGGGAGGCATTGCAGGGGAGAGTGACTGGGCCAAGGACCGAGAACGGTGAGTGGCCCAGTTGCAGATTCAGTGCAGTTTCAGTAGTATTAGCAGGGGAGAGGGGGAGAGAAAGCGGAGTCAAAGAGGAAGGTTTTGAGGTGCTTCCAGAACCGGAGTTGGTTCTCCTCAAGTTTCAGGGAGGCAGGAAGGCTGTTCCAGAGGGAGGCCCCTGCAGCGGAGAGAGATCTGCCCCCAACTCATTGTTTGGAGAAGCGGCAGACCCTGAGGGAGTTGGAGGCGGATGAGTGAAGAGCTCGAGAAGGAAGATATTTAGGAAGAGAGAGTTGAAGGTATTTTGGCCCAAGGCCCCAGACGGCCTTGTAGACAATGCAGAGGGTTTTGAACTTGTTCCTCGCAGTCACTGGGAGCCAGTGTAGTGATTTCAGTCCTGGAGAGATACGGTCCCTGGGCTTGAGGCCAAGGACAAATCTTGCAGTCCTGTTCTGGATGAGTTGCAAAGGGCGAAGAGTAGAGGCGGGCAGATTTAGATGGAGGCTGTTACAGTAGTCCAGCTTCGTGAGAACCAGGGCTCTAGAGACAGTGAGCTTCTGGGGGAAGGAGAGGAAAGGAAGGATACCTCTGAGACACATTAACAAATTGCCACAATGTGTGCTGCAATTAACAGGAAGCAGAAAAGATGTTAAGAAAGAAGTTAGCAAAGAGATTTATTACCTGGCCATTTTTAAGTTTGCTCACAATGAAAACAGAGGATGTCACCAGGGGAAGCTTCCTGTTACAGAACAGCTAACCGAGTGAAAAGCTAATTGTGACTTTCAATTCAGCAAACGTTCTTCATACTGCATGAACTGAGAGGTCAAATGGTAAACATATAGGGTTGATATGCCACACCGGCTTTGGAAACCAGCTTGGTATTCTTCATCTTACAAGTCACCATTTTGAAATCATATTAAGGATATATGCCAGACTAGGAGAGGTAGAAGACACACATTATAATTATAATTGGTTATTTATAACAGGCTTAATACCCAGAGGTTTCTAAGTGCAGACCTGGGGATCGAACATGTGTTGCTCTGCGTCGTCTTGTTTCCAAGGTAAGAGCGTTGCCCCCAGCTATCCTCCCGAGACGAAGGTGTGAGCCCCACAACATAAAGGTGAGAACAAGCAAGGGGGTGGGAGAGAAGAGAGGGCCAGGCAGTTCTTGACCACCAGGTAGTAAGTCATTATCCTAGCTCTTTCCATTTGGCGCCTGCTAAAATGTATTGAACCTGGGCTTGAATAATGTGAAAGGTAGCGAACATGTGCTTTTAAATTGTTTGCATTTAACCAGCAAAACCTGTTTTTCCAACCACATTTATGTGATTTCCTGTTATTATGATTGGGTTTATGCTTTGCCTAACTGTTATTATGTTTGCTTTCATGATGTACGCATATCCTTGGCTAAATTCCTGCATACATTAAACTACATTGGTTATTCGTTTATTCTGTGTAACTTATTCATGCAACATTCACATCTGTCATTTGAGGCTAGGGGGCCCAGAGTTCACTATTTTTTCTAGCTGTATGTTGAGCCATGCCTTGGGATGCACTGGGCATTTTACACTGTGCATAGCGCTAGAATATGTTAACGGCTCCTCCTTAGGGGTGAGTATGGGTAGGATTACAACAGCTAAAAATCACAGTCCTTCCAGGAACGAGGTGCGTGGCTTTGGTACTCCCCTATCTAGATTAAATCACATCAAAGTCACTGAAGCCTGCTGAGAGAAATCTGAAGGTGTCTCACCCACTAGTGCCCAGGGATCTGTCATCCAGGTGGCAAGGACACAGCCATCGCTAGTGGATCCAGTTCCTGGGTGTAGACCAGTGTGGGAGGATCACCTGGATGAGGGGTGTTCGGGGAGTGGAAGTGGGACACTGAAGGGTATCCCCTTTCCTGTAGCACCTTTTCCCCATCCTACCCAGTAGGATACCTGGAAGATCAACCCCCACCCCTTTCCCGACACAAACACTTTCTCACGGACTGCTCATCGTGAGCAACAACGCACTAACACCAGAGCCGTATACCTGACATGTCCCAACACCCTGGTCAGGCAAGGTCAGGCAATTACTAATCATTACACACACCTGACGCCCATCAAACTTCCCCACATAGAAAAAAAGCGGAGCACGACAGCACACAATGAGCGAGGAAAAGCACACAAGGAAGCAGCAGTTCCCAGGTGGCGATTTAACACAAGGAGAAAGGGGCGAGAGGATTGCAAGGAGGGAAGTACCCTTCACCACTAGAAACAGCAACGTTTTTACGAGCCTTGGAAAGTGTGAAGCCCAAGACTGGGAACTGAAGCTGAGCAAGCCTACACTGTGCATCAAAAGTATCTGGGGAGAGGACTCTATGCACAAATAATTCATGTCAGTGTACTTACCGGATACGATACAAAGTGCACCAAACCTGTCTCCATTCCCTACCTCTTAAATGTATATGTTAATGTCGTGAGGAAGAAGGGGGGAAAAGGTTTTGGAGTAGTGGGGCAGAGGGGCAAAAGTCATTTTTGAATAAAGCATATTCTTGTTTATTTTGCGGTGAAAAAGTTTCATACAAATGTGACCCATTAGATCTGTTTGCTTTTATATACTGTTTTGCAATACCACTTTGTATGACTTTGAACATTTAAATAAACTCAAATTTAAAAAAAAAAAAGTATCTGGGGCGCTCTTATGTCGATAACCCAGGCTGCTGGGAGGAGCAATTACTGCTGTGGTACTGTCCTTGGCTCCTGCAAGACAGCCACGCAAGTAGAAGCAGCACAGCTGGTGAGTCGGAGAAACCGATACAAAATCAGTTTGTGTTTGAACCCAGGTTGCATACGGCAACACTGTATGAAGAAATCCACAAAGAGCAGTGTTTGAAGTGCATGTGATGAGAGGCGCGAACAAGTGGAAACTAAAAGAGTGAATGTACTTGGAAAAAGCCAAATCAGATACCGTGTACCGAGTGGTCCGGCGCTACATGGGTGCTCATTCAAAGGTCTCTGTTAGGTAACCAACTGAATGGCAACTGCACTGTAAGAAAGGAACTCTGTATCAAAGTGGTCCTGCGACGGGTCAAGCTAAATCCTGTGCACATTTGAAAGTCTTTGATAAGTATAAAGTGAACTGCAATTGGTCCAAGCCTGGCTGAGGGAGACTAATTGAATGTGAAGAAGAGATCTGAGCCTGGCTGAGGGGGATCTGGGGTGAACAGTGAGTCACCAGAGGAGGAATATTTTTGGAATCTTAAAACAAAGAAATCTGAGCCTGGCTGAGTGGGATCCAGGGAGAGACACCCCAAATCATATAATTATAATAAGAAAATAACTTTCTATTTTTGTTTTGTACATCAGGCCCTCCGAAATCAAGAATCTTTGATGGAATAGAGACTTGAGCACAGAAGGCCCTGAAGCTAGAATTATAACTGTATCCTTGTGTCAAGGAAGCCAGAATGTGTGCTTGGCTTGAGTGAACCGCCTTGGTCTGTGCTGAAAACATGGGGAAGGGAGGCCAATGGCCCGAACATCCTGACTTATTTTGTGAACACATCTTTCTTTTAAAAGTAGCAGTAAGGAGTGCCAATAGGTTTTTTAGTATAGGCCCTTTTCTGTTGACAAGACTCCACTAAGACTGCATTATTATTTTTTGATGGTCGTAGCTTGCTCCCATATCTAGATTTAGGTTTAGATAGGCGTTTTTCACTCCTTTTAAAAATTCAATAAACACCCTTGAACTGTGGTCACTTGTGTCTTTCTTACTTCAATACCATGCCTTCCTTACACCGCCAAGAGAGAACCATATCAGAAAATACTGCAAAATAGTTGAATGCATATCATTCCAATCATCCACTCTCTCCCCATCCCATTCACTATAATGCCCCAGAACATCACCCTAAAAAAGGTAGAGGTTCATCCAGTTAACATTCATAATGTAGTATGCCTTATCTTGTTTCAGAGTTTCTACACAATTACTGGTATACAGGCAAATAACCAGTTGGTCGCTAAATGGTCTACATGTTAATATATGGACTAGGATGTGTTCCAAACTAATTGCAAGATGTAAAAAACACATTATTGAGCAAATGAGCACAATCAAGAAAGTTGAATTACAAACCACATTTTTGTCAATAAAGCACCTTATTCACAGCTTATGTTACTGCAATATAGAAACCGCTAAAAAGTACCCAGATGGAAGAGACCAAGCCCTCCTTAGACAAGAAGTCTATTGGATCGCAAAACAGAGGGCCCTTAACCTGCAGGGAATCAATAATGAAATAGGTTATGTATGATTTGTTTTAATAGCCCTATTAGTTAGTTAATAACAAGGCATTTTCTTTTGACCATATTCAAGCTTCTTCTTTGGGTAGGAACTCTGGCCGTGTTTCTCCTTCTTTACAGAGAAATACTCTTAAGATATCCTTGAAGAAGGCTCTTTGGCAGAAGGTAACGTAAAAGCTGTTTTAGTTAGCAACTAACCGCACAACAAAACATAAACAAGCTATGCCTAACATGCAGCAGTCTTCACAAACTCTTTAAGACAAGTGCTGTTCATGGAATGTAATTGTCGGAGCAAGGAAAAATATGCCTTAGGAAGAAATACAAGCTATCTAACTCTTAAGAACACAATGATTACCCAGGACCCTTAGCCAGGGCAAAATATATGACTATGAAAGGGTGAAGAAGATCTAGTGGTCCAGTGTCTAATTATGTATCCTGCACTGATTATTCTGCAGAGCTCTGTGTCTACCGCTCTACACAGCGTGAATGGCTTTACTACTTCACAAAGAACCAACTTTACATCAAAGACTGCAAATTCCATAGTTCAGCATCACATGGTACACAAACTGGCATTCTGTCTTGAACTAGGCATAAAAGTATATAAGTTGTTTGCAATAATGAATGCATCACCAGCTTGAGACTATTGATGAGTTGGGTTTGAGCTTTGCTGTGCACCACACTGTGTGCAACCGAAAAAGCAGGGACAGAAGTATGCAAGGGAAGGCCTTGAGTACCATTTTTGCAATGCCATTGCACATGCCCAATGAACCTTAATGCGAGAGGTGCCATAATGAAACAAAGACTGATGCACTGTAAAATAGCCATTGTGCTGAGGGAAATCATCTCAAGGGGCAGCTGCCTGATTTCATGATGGCAGCCCATGCTTCACTCACAGTGAAAGTGGTCCTCCACAAACCTCTTCCACTTTGTGAAAGGATGTTGCGTGTCATGGGCAGCCCTCAACCATTCAACTTGTTGCGACCACAAGTGTTCCAAAAACAAATTAAAATAATGTAAGGCAACCTTGTTACAGCACAACATCTGCCATCTCTAGAGTACATGAGAACTCTGCATTGAGAAGATAAAAAGATAGGTATGTAGGTAGATAGACAAAAAGGCATTAAGACACACACAGTCTACATGAAGTTCCTACTGGTTTACAAAGCAGTCTTCAAAAAAGGGAACAATTGTTTGTACCGACAAGTCTATGTGCATTGAGATCCCAGGCCTTGCCAACAATACATTCAGGCAGTGGTCACTTAGTAAGAAAAAGTGTCAATCCATCGGCTGATTTCAGAGCCATAATACAACGGCTGGTAACTGGTGCCAAAGACCCCAGCATTCTTAATACTCTGACCAATTCTTATGAGCACAGCAAAACCACTTGTTTTTCAGAATATACTAGAACATTTTGTTTAAATTAGCCTTTCACTTCTATTTGAATCATGGGGCACAGGGACATAGTAACTTCAAAGCACAGTATCTCATTTCTGGCTTCATACTAACCCGTCCCATCCCCCATATACTGCATTTTCTCTTCCTTAGTAACTTCCATCCCCACTGGGATTTATGATCCAAACTCTGATTTAATACATCATTCTTCTTGCTGTTATGGAATAAACAATAAAGCGCCCAAAAGTGCCAAGGTGATTCACATACAACAATTCATAAATTCAACCATATGTGCAGGAAAGAGAACTAAAAGCTGAGTATTAAGCATTCCCAAAGATTGCTCTGTAGAAATCTCACATAAGATTCACATTTTTGGATTTGGGACCTCTGAGTGTCCAACAAGGGCAATGCCCACAGCTAGATCACTTATGGGATATTCTCACCCAACTTATATTTTTTATTTATTTTTTATTTTTTTATTTTATTGTGTTTCAGTTCGAAGAACTTTTCACAAATATAACAAAACATACACAAAATAGAGAATAAGATTCCAATAAAAAGGAGGAAGATTACAATTTCCCTTTTGGCATTAGATAAAACAGAAAATATATACAAGTGAGATAAAAATATGATAAAAAAGAAAAAGAGAAAATGCAACATACTCCTATCAACTCAGTATGCCAACGGTAAAATGAATCTCAACAATAAAAAGAATGCAAACAAAGTAAGACAAAATTAGCAAAGCAGCCAAAAGAACCTAACAGATTTACAGCAGACTGATTGCTTAGAGATCAACCAAAAGCTTCACCTCATCTTCAAATTTTCTTAGGCAAACATCAGCAACCTTCCATATTTGTGCCACGGCAATGATTAGGCTCCTATTCAACCCCGCAGGACACCTAAGCCAAAAATGTTCACTGGTCATATAAATCGGATCAAACCCAAATTGTTTTAAATACCTTTCATAGATGGAACTCATTCTTTTACAACAAGAACATGCCTTGCAGTTTCAATCTCTGATTCATCTAGACACAGTCTACAAAACCTTCTGTTGTACGGGATACCCGTCCATGCTCCACGTACCCCCAGCACATTAAGTCAATTGAGTCTGATGTCCAAAAATATTTTGCGGTTAGCTTTAAATGGCATTAATTTTAGGTAATATTGAGGGTTTTTTTTTATATATAAAGGGTAGTTTAGCAAACAGATAATGAACTCAATGTTGCCACTTTGTCATGAATGGCAACCCAGTCCCATTTTTCAATGGAGTTCTTCCATGCTTTTAGTACCACCGCCTCCCCGTGATCCCACTTAGGGGAGTACCCTATCTTTCCAAAGAAATCAAGTATTTTCTTCTGAAAGATATTCAAACCATTCCTTCACAAAGAATATGCAATAACGTACCATGACATGCATATTGTGATTTAACATAAAGTCGTGCCCTGTTATGTTCAATCTGAGCAGATAGGGAGATAAGGCCCATTTCTATCCTAATGGCCTTATCGGGGTATAGTTGGAGAGACCAAGTAACCTTCTCCAAATAGGCCCCTCTGTCACATCTGCCCAAACTGAACAATCAGAGAAGGAAGATTCCAGAGCGCATAAGAAAATAGCCGCCAGCTTTTGCTTGTAGATATTAAGAATACCCAACAAGCTAAAGCCAGCTGTTCTCTAAGGAAATGTCATAACAGCAGTTAACGTAGCCATAATTTGGATTCTCTTACTTATTTGGACCAGAGGATTCATTTTTCTTCTTTCACCACATATCTCATGGCCCAGATATTTATAGCTCTTCACCCTCTTTATCATTCCCAAGGCGCAAGGTATGGTCACTTTTTTTTGCAGCAATTGTGGCCAACCGCCATGAATTGAGTTTTTAGCAGATTAACCGACAGTCCGTTCATTTTAGCCTATTCATACAGGGCATTAGCACTGTTACAAATACCTACATAAGTATTATCAAATATGATAATGTTGTCTGTGTAGCAGATCCACCCAACCTTGTAATGGCCAATTTTAGGAAAGGCATTCATTTTGTCTTTGAATATACCACCAAAGTCAGCCATGAATACATTATACAATGTAGGGGCAAGTGCACATCCCTGTCTGACCCCTTTATGTATCTGTATGGGATCAGATAGAGAGCACCGATTATCCAACCTAATTCTGGCCCTACTATTATCATAGATCATCATACAAAAATACAGGAGATGAGCAGGAATACCAAAAGATCTAAGTTTCGTCCAAAGTTTCAGGCACTCAACAGAATCAAAAGCAGAGGAAAAATCAACAAACAATGCATGAAGCAGTAATTTTTTGTTACAGTTTGCCGGCTCAATTAGCATATTTAGAATGAAAATGTTATCCACCGTAGAACAGCCTTTCCTAAAGCTGGTTTGGGCCTTATCCAAGATGTTTTCATTTTCAATCCACTTATTAATTTGCTGAAGAATAATGGTGCAAAAAACCTTACTTGGAACATCGGTAAGTGCCAGGAGCTGATAGCTCTCAGGCGAACAGCGGGGACCACTCTTAAAAATTGGAATGATATTACAGACCTTCCAAGAATCAGGCATCATCCCAGTCTATATAATCCTTTGGAATAGAACAGCCAAAATAGCCATCCATACTTCGGGATTTTCTGTAAGAATGATTTTACAAAGCCCATCCGGCCCCGGGACCCGTGAGCATTTAAGATTCTTAATTATTAGCAGAATATCATCCCTACATATGGACAAATTATCTATAGTTTGAAGGTCTAATTTGGTAGTTTCCCTGTGGAATTTATTGGTGAGATAATTGGCCCAAGCAGAGCTATCTATAGCAATCAAAAGCTCAGGGTTGCCAGCATTACTAATAACTCTAAAGCTAAACCAGAACTTCTTGGTGTTCCCATCTATAAGCATCTTTACCATGTACTGCCATATAGCATTTTTCTATGAGGCCAAATATTGTCTTATCGTATTACGATAACTATTGTTTATCGATTTCTTGCCTTTAAGCAATAGCACTAAGTTTAGCTCAGAACAGTTGAGCTCAGAACGATCACATTGCTGCAGTTTTCTTCTCATCTCTCTTTTCAAATCCCTTGTATTTTCATCAAACACTCTACTATTAATAGCATCGTTTTTTGGGGGGCAAATCTTCCCTGCAATGTGCATCAGCTCAAAAAGATGTTTAGATATGCAGCACACAATATCTTCTGCTGAGAAGTGCAATAGATGCTCGACTGCAATATTCTCACACCATTTTTTTGCACTTACCAATTTTGAATCAGACCATCCAATACTATTTCCATTACCATACGTATATATTTCTCCAACAGCATCTCGAGCAGGAGCAATAACGTCCAGCGATATCACACACTTTAAGAGATAGTGATCACTGAATGTGTTGTTCACAAGCTCAAAACCTTTTAGTTGGCCAAATAACTTCTCACTAAGGCAAATAAAGTCAAGAGTGGACGTATGACCATTATTAGACCAAGTGATGTGATTGAGAGACCTATCAAAAGTTTTACCATGGATTACAGTTAGTTCTTTATCAGAAATTAATGTTTTCCAGCCATCTTCTTTAGTGAAAATTCCACTATCACTAGGCAGTAGATTAGAATTAAGATCGCCACCTAACACAATATCTATTTCATTTTTTCCCGCCAAATTTGATACCAAACAATCATAGATGCCCTGTTGTATGGTAGCAGTATATTCATTTCCTGGGGGATCATATACATTGATCAATATAATTTTACAATTATTATACAACGTAACCATCACCATCAGAGCATTCAGATTACTGGAAGGCATTATACATTCTTGGGATTTTAATGAGTTAGACACCAAAATGGCAAGGCCCCCAAAAGGCCTGCCCTTGTCACCTTTTTTTGCCAAATTTTGATAGGCCTTAAAGCCATTGAAAGCCGCATTCCCTAGTAACCATGTTTCTTGAAGGAAAACAAAGAGTGCACCATTAAATAGCTGAAAAGACCTGATAACAGAGAAGAGGTGGCTGTGACCTCTCGTATTCCATGAAACAACAGTGGAATCCAATCATCCACTATTATTCACTGGTGGCAGAAAGGAACACAGCCATTTTCAATTGAATTTGTTTACATCATTTCCAATCTTAGTACTCTTTACCTGCAGGATATTACGACCAACCTCCAAGTCATCTTTATTGTAGGGCAGATTGCCCATGTTCAAATTAACATCAAGCAGATAGCCACTTAGTTGCAGATCACCTTGCATTCTCTTACAAGACAAACAACCACTTCTGAATCGCAATGTATCCGAGTAAAGTTCCCTTTACAGGGCTCCACAAATTTAAAGTCCCCACTTATTAGTAACCTCAGCTGCAATGTAGAACTCAAGACTTCCAATAGTTTACTCCTATTAATAGGCTTGTTGTTTCTTCCATTGCAACTAGAGGCGACAAACTGTTTCTTAGGTAGGCTTTTATTGATCGGGTTGGAGGGCATAGAGATCACTGTGGACTCCCTCTCTGACTTTTCAATTGACGTCCATGTATCTTGGGTCACCTTAGAGAACTTAACCTTAGGCTTAACTTTAGGCAATACAAGCTCTGCCGGTTTAGCCACACTATCATAGCTGCTAGCCGAGGAAGTAATAGCCATGTCAGTAGAGCTGTCACTGATCCATCAGACACATCATCAGCAACTTGGACACCAGGAAGATTTTTGTCAGGAATTTTGTTTTTATCAGAATCAATCACCCAGGAGGTTAACGTGCCCCGTTTAAGAGCACGTTTTTTTGCATTTCTGGCTGCCCTCTTTCTACGCCTTTTTGTAAGATTTTTCCTGGGCACATTCATCACTTTAATCTCGGCAGCAGATTGCACCCCAGCTTTTGAGGCTTTCAGTGACTCTCTAGCCCTGCTTCGTTTCTCTCTTTTGGATAGATGACAGCAATCCTCACCCTCGCTGTCGCTACCTATCATAATTTCAACCAAGGTAGATTTCAAGTTTGTATTACATACATCCGGAACAGGGGCTAAATTACTAACAGCTACTCCATTATTATTTTCCTCCCCCATTTTAGGGATACGATCGACTTTGGCCATTTCCCTCAGTGAGACTTGTGAGGAAATGGTATAACAGAGTCTCAGTAGTATTTTTAGAGCAAAACTAGTAGCTGTATTGTGTGTTTCTAGATCTTTCAGTTTGGCCTCAATATTACATTTGCCATATTTGTTAGTAGAGATCAGCGAAGCATTTTCATGTTAGATATTGGTACCCACATTTGAACCATCAGCCAAACCCGTAAGATGAGGAAAACAGGAAAGCCTGTCATTTTCACAGTAGATACATTATTCAATGTAGTATTTGCATTACATATACCAGTTTCAGCTACAGTCTCACATTGTTTTTCAAGGTCAGAAGTCCCAGACCTCTCAAGTTGTAAAATGTGCTCTTCCAAACTGTAACAGAGGTTAAGTAACAAGTTATTATTGTCAAATTCTACAGGTATGCCAACCTCATCACTCGTTGCAATAGTATTGACTGAATGTTCCGTGTGAATTTGGGCAACCACATTATTTTCTCCCAAAAAATCTGTGATCTTTTTTCCTTTAGTCAGAGAGATCTGCACACAATATTCAGCAGCTCCTACTGCCTTTTCAGTGTTCGCAGTTTTTTTGTTACTCTTAAGCTTACTTCTCAACTTCATGTTCGTAGTTTAGCTTTTGCAAGAATATCAAACTCACTCACAGGGTGAAAATGTCTACCAACGCACTTTTGATGCTTAAAGGGTATCACCTCCGGCATGCTCAAAGATATATTAATCGACAGGCACCAGCAGCAGAGGCAAAGCAAATTAGCACGTTAGTTAGCCAAACATCAACTCTGTCGTCAGTTGGAAACAGCCTACTGGCTCAAAGAAATTATCCGCAGACCCCAGCAGGAGTTTAACAGTAAAGCAGAGTAATAGAGAGACATGAATTTAGCACCGTCGGTTAGCATGAAATATGCAGCTTAATGTCAGCAGACAACTCGTTGTGAGGAGGGGCTCAACAGTACCCAGCCTCACCTGCTTTGATATTCAGCTTTGCCACTTTTCCACTTGCTACAAATTGCGGTAACAGCCAGGTCAGGCTTGGCCAAGTCAGGCTCAGCCAAAAGCTTAGCCCTACTAAGCGGAACTCACCTCGGAAAATGCTGGGATCGTCTCGGGGCGTCCCGCCGCGGCCACAACCCGCACAACTCCGATGGTAACAGCCACAGCTGTACCCCACAGGAGGCCCGTGTTCAGCACCGGCAAACTTCCTCGAGGAGTGCGCAGAGGGATTCGAGGAAAGCACCTCACACAGAATCACATAGGCACAGGCACAAAGAAACACACAGCAGCACCGTACGTGAAAGAGTCAAGTCGCACTGCAATCAACACAACAAACACACAGCCGCTTCCGACTCTGTATTCTCACCTAACATTACAACGAAAGCTCCAGGTTATAGCTTTTTCTTGACTGCAATGATAATTCATTCAGCACTTCTGCAAGCCCTACCCAAACTCAAATAGCCCTCCCCTGCTAGCATCTGTGATCAGCTTTTTTAATGTGTTTTGGGCTTGGAGAAGAGAGCTTTCAGAAAACCAACAGAGATAAGCCAGTGGGGTGAATTCATCAGCCACATAAACACCTTTGTCCTCTAGAAGATTCCTCATCAAGCATGGAACATTGTTCTTCAACTCAAATCTCTGCACAGAAGGGCTTATTTGACATTACCACTCATTGCAATCTGCTTGTGACCAACCTCTCTTGAGACTCACCGAACCACATGAACAAAGAGCTCAGTGAATCATCCATGAGGAGCCTGTGTGTTTCAGGGACCATTACATAGAGCACAGAGTTTCCTTCACCCGACTGCAGCTTTTTCATCTATGCCAGAGGCTCTCACCAAAGGCCCTCACTGCATCATTACAAAGTGGTGGAATTCACTGTGAAATGATGTGCCCTGGTGTGAGATCCAGAAAATTGTCTACGTTTTCAGGTAATTCTTGTCAGCAGACTCTATACAATAACACGGGTCAGATCAGTTGTCATGTGGCACAGGGTGCCCTTGGGCCTAGACCCACTCCAAACAAGCGCAACACTACTCGAGATTTGTAGACATTTTCTTAATTTCTGATAGACTCAAAAGGGCCTAGGCAGACAGAAGGGAGTAACTTTCTGCCCTTTGTTGCCACTTATACTACTGTGCTGATGTGTTCAGCTATGAGGCATCAGCAGTGTATGCCCCACAAAAATCTACTATTGTGTTATGTAATAGAAAAGGGCGTATAAGGTTTTTTTAAAGTTTCATTTATGGTCATTACTGTGCCCAATGAAAGTATGCGCTACAACAAAAATACCTATGTTTTTAGAAATCAAAAAGTATTTTGCCGAGGAAACCACCAGGGGGTGCAGGGAAATATGGCTGCCTAGCTTGCGACTCCCACCTCCCCAGACATCTATGAGACGAGAAAGTGCAAGCAGCCGAAGGGGTGCTGAATCCCCAGGCAAGGTACGGAGGCTGCGGGAGCACCAAGATACACCCGCATGCTCGACCCACACTGAGCTGAAGCAAAGAGCAACAGCAAAGGCCTTTCCTTGCAGGCATCGCTGTTCCCCAGTTTGCAGCAGTAGGGTGGCTGAAGGAGGCGCGCACACCCGAAGACCAGTCATGTCATGGCACAGCAGTGTGCTTATGAGGTGCGACCCAGGAGGCCCCCCTGACATAAGAGTGCCTCGCTGTGGGAGGAGCGGCCCGACGCCGTGTGGGCCTGCCTCTGTTTCTTGAGTGTGGCACCCCACATTCAAGTGAGGGGGCAGAGAGGATCAGCTGCTGCACAGATAGAGGCGGCAGCCCTCGGGCATGGCTGTGTTTTCACGTGAAGGGGGGTGGATGAGTCCCCCGGAGAGGCCCAAGACAACTTAATTTTGGGGTCAGCAGGCAAAGACTGGGGCTTGTCACCACAGAGGGCCAGGGGTAGCCCGCCAATACACGGCCCGTGCCGTGATAGGGACCATGAGCTGCCCGCCAGCATCACAGCAGGCCTCCCTGAGATCAGGCCCTGCTAAACATTTGGGAAGAGGAATGAGGGGCCCTGGGCTCCCACAAAACCTGACAAGTGCACACAGGGGCTTCCCCCTACTCCAGTGCATCTAGGGTCATCTCCAGTGGAGGGGACCACGGGTGGGCTACAGCATACAGTGGGGGTATTTACACGAAGGCAACCACTGCCCATATGGCGGGAGAAGGCAGAGAGGCACACTGGATGCAGTGAGGAGCATAGAGGCGAGTGGGACCAGGACCCCAGGGCGCCGTGGTCTAGAGGGCGAAGTCCTTAGAGGACTTACTGAGCAATCTCAGGGGAAAAGCCACTGTCAGGCATGCCCAGGTGACTCTAGTGGGAAGTGCAAAAAAGTTCCAAGATGGTGGATTCAAGGATAACGCATACAGGGAGGGTCGGTGGTGCCGCAGGGGAGATGCCAGAGGGACGGCTATTGGCAGGAGTGGGTGTGTCAAATTTCACCACAAAGGATGACATTGGTAGTATTTTGGCAGAAATTAAAGCGCTTCGAGGATATTTACAAGCGTCCCTGGCAGAACTAATGGGAAGTGTAGGTACCGTGGAAAGTAAGATAGAGAGCCTGGAAAATAACCCACTTAATGCAGATATGGTTGAAATGCGCCTGGATGAGGGAGGGCGCTGTTGCGCCGAGCAAGATGGCCGCCTGAGTTCAGAGCTCCGGACTGCGAGGGCACATATCATCCGTTATTTACCTCGCCAGTACAGTTGTTTCGTCCGACACTCAGGCAGCAGGGATATCAAGCTCCAGGCTGCGATCGTGCCAACTTTGGGGGTCGGGGACCCCCTGTGTGACCCGCGTGGCGCTGGCCGACTGTGCGGCGTGGCAAGCTACTGAACTGCCCTGAGCCAGAGCCCCGTGAAGCTCGGATCGCCGGCGCTACTCGAAACCCCGGCGCAGGCGGCCTGCGTGGGGGAGGGGCACTGAGCCACGCGTGTCGCCCCTTGCTACCGAGCGTCCTGCCTGGACCCCCGACCCCCGTTCACCTATACGGTACCTTGTGGACTGGTGGCGGGGACCAGAGTCCCCCGACCTACACGCTCTGGTCCGGAGCCTCCTGTTACTCTGTTCCACGGCGGCTGACTCCGCGTGGCGCCGCTATACGCCTGCTCGTCTCCCTGGCTCCCCCTCCGGAGGCTATCCGTTTACAGCATCACTGAGGTAAGGACGCCGGGGGAGCAGGGAGCGAGCCACCATCCACCCCCTATTGGGTTTCTCAAATACTGCGGTCACGAACCGGCTTCGCGCTACGCTCTACCCAGGCTGCCCTGATCCTGTGGCCCGCGCCGTCGGGCCCTCCTCCCCCTGCCGGATCGCTGACAGGCACCCCCTGATGGGCCGGTGAACCCTCTCCTCCCAGCTCAGACTTACTTGGCGGCTTGGGGTGGCTTGGGGGGTCACTGGAGCTGTGCCGCTGCCACCTCCACCTTTCAGGACACCCTACTTCCAAGGCGACCACCTCCCCCTCTGACGCCAAGGGCCGGACAGTCATTACCCAGGTACCCCTGATCGGGGTCCGCTACCTGGGGAGCATCTGATCCCAAATTCATCCCCTTGCAAACTCTGCTCAGTTGAAGACCTTGAAAGACAGTGGAGACCCCCCTGATGCTGTCTCTTTGTTGCGGGCACCCCCCTCACTACTGTGTGCCTGCCTCCTTCACCTGACTCTTGCCGTACGCATACTGGGCGGATGCGTGGCCCCCCCCGGGCTGCAACACCCAATCCACGCTACATCGAACCAGCGGTATTATACCACCCCACCAACCCCACCCCAAGGGGCTTACACACACTGCAGTCACCGCCGGAGCGGATCCTGTCCATCTGAGAGCACGAAAATCACGTGAATCGCTATTGCAGAGCATGACCTGGCTTTGACTCTGACACCGCTCCACGGCCCCCGTAAGCCTTCATACCATAGCCCCAGGTGTCCCTGCACTGCGGCTGGAGTTGGGAGGGTCTCTCTACCTCTGTAATACCCTTATTCTGGACCCCGGTCCCTAGGCCCGACCCTCGCCATGACCAAGGGAGCTGGTACTGGGAAGAAACAGAGCTCATTGAATATGTTTACTAAAACGCCTTCCAAAACCGCCACTGACGGTTCCGAGGAACAACCTTCCTCCTCTGCTCCACCGACTTCTGAGGACTCACAGAAGATGCTGGAATACATACGTGATGGTTTTACCACACTCCATACTAAATTGGACAATATGAATGGGACAATCTCCTCCATAAAAGCCCATATCGAAAGGACGGATGGCAGAGTGGCTGAGGTTGAAACTAGACTGGGTGTCGCGGAGGATGACCTAGGCTCACTACAGGCTGCAGTATCTACACTCACTAACCGAGTGGCAGCGGTGGAAAAGAAGAATGACGACCTTGAATCCCGCTCGAGGCGGAACAACTTGCGCATTATTGGTATTCCCGAGGACAACATCAGTGAACCCATGGAGGACTACGTGGAACGCATCCTCATGACACTTCTGGATGCCCCTAAACTCGCCTCACAGTTTGCAGTCGAAAGAGCACACCGAGCCCTGACTGCAAAGCCTAAACCGGGTGCTTCGCCACGGCCCATTATTGGCAGAATCCTAAACTTCCGGGACCGGGATGCCCTCCTTAGGGCTGCCAGGATCAAGGGAGAACCTCTCCTGGGAGCAAACAGAGTCCACCTCTATCCGGACTACTCCGTAGCTGTACAACGGGAGTGCCAATCATTCACGGCTGTGAAGAGGAGACTTCGCGACCTGGGAGTCAAGTATTCCATGCAATTCCCCGCAAAACTTCGTCTCGAACATTCCAACAAAACTTTTTTCTTCACTATCCCTGGAGAGGCCTCTAAGTTCCTCGACGAACACTTCCCCGGCTGACCCACGACTCCCATGGACACAGTCCATCATACCTCTAATTATATTGCTTTAAATCAATGATGGTCCGCCTCTGGCCCCGTTCACATGGTGTCACGCCATTCGCTTCACCTCTGGTTATGCACCTGACTCCTGCGCTTCCTGTTTTGCTCCTCCATTCTCCTGGCCCTACTATAGGAGCAGATTCTTGCTATGTCGGAATTTCAGTGGCACTTTACAAGTGCACCAGTTACTAGTTTGCTCTGATTAGGCCATTCTCCCCTAATGCAGACCTGTTGTATTTGAAATGTTTATAATTGAGATCTCTCTGGGTTGGAGGCTATGAAACTGCATGACTAGTTCCTACAATTCACTGGTCTCCACCATGATCCTTCACGCATGTAACCTGAACTGAACACACTTGTTCACTCTAACTGTATTCGCACTCTACTTGCCCTCGCACAGTCCGTCGCGCCACTGCTAGGACTGCTAACAGCCCCCCTCAGGCGATGATGCCGGGTTGTTGCTTGTTTATTTGTTATGGGTTGGGTTTCGTCCCTCTGATTGGGGGAGGGATGTGGGTGGGGGAGGGAGGATGGGACGTTATAGTTAAAAAAAGTTTTGACAGCCGCCGGAGGCGCTACACACGCCACACAGTAACACCTTACATTTCCAGTCGGAAGGCCGTGTACACCCAGTACGTACATATTCCACTCGCTAATAACCTCTTCACAGTAATTCAACCACTACCCCCTGAGCAATGGCTAACTCCGACTTAACCTTTATGAGTTGGAACATCCGTGGGTTAGGTAACTACAAAAAAATGTGGCAGATCCAACTTTATGCTGAGCGCCATGGAGTCAAAATCCTAGGTCTACAGGAAACCCACGCTCGTTCTGAGCAATGCGAACGCTTCGCGAGACAATGGGGGCCCCAGAGGTACTACACCAATTATTCCACCCAAAGCCGTGGCACCCTCACCTTAATACACTAGAGCCTGAAATGTTCCTGTCACCACTCCCACATAGATCCACTTGGCAGATATGTGTTGATCACTGGCACACTACAACGCCAAGAGGTGCTCATTCTGAATATATATGGCCCCAATGTGGACGACCCCGATTTCTATTTACAGTTAGCCACTCTACTCGAAAGCTACCCCCTGATCCCCGTTTTATGGGGCGGGATTTTAATACGATACTGGATGTTACCCTAGATAAATCGGGCTCTAGACCACGCCAACTGTCTAAAGCAGCATATACTGTCCTCACCACACTTCCCCGACTAGCACTGGTGGATACCTGGCGTTTGATGTACCCTGACTCCCGCACATACTCCTTTTATTCCTCGGTACATGATTCCCACTCTAGAATAGACAGATGGCTCATTACAGATAGGTTGGTCCGTTGCCTGTCTCACTTGGCTATCTTCCCCAGGACACTATCAGACCATTCACCGGTACTTATTACCCTGAACTGGGGTCCGGACGCCAACAGAACAAGGCAGTGGAAGATGAGTCCTCATTCACTTCTTGACCCGGTCTTCGCGTCCGAGCTGGAGTCCTCTATTGAGGAATACTTCGAGATCAACTCAAACTCTGTGTCAACACAAGCTGCGCTCTGGGAAGCCTTCAAGGCACACACTAGAGGGATCGCCATCTCAAAAAGCTGTGGAATCCTGAGGGGCATCCGCGCCGACATCGGCGTTAGCGAATCGGCTCTTGCTTCCCACGAATCCCAATACGCTTCAGATCACTCCCCAGCCACCCTCGCGGCGCTCGGAGCCGAGCTGGACAGGTTCCGTGCCCTGGCTGATCGCGAGGTTAAGTTCTTAGACTCCCCCCAATTGGCGAGCAGGTACGGTGAAGGAGAGCGGCCTGGTCGTATGCTGGCTAGATTATTGCGCCGTGAGCTCTGTGCTCCCAACATCCCAGCCATAACTAGGCCCGATGGCTCCCTTGCTACCTCCCCACAAGACATAAACTCTGAGTTCCTTTCGTTCTACACTTCCTTGTACTCAAAGGCCGACGGTCCCCGGATCCCGGAAATTGACTCCTACCTAGATAATCTTCCTATTTCGGTCCTCTCAGTTTAAGCAAGCGGCTTTCTTGATAGACCCATCACATTGCAGGAAATTGTCGAAGCCATTGAGTCACTGTCATCTGGGAAGGCCCCTGGCCCCGATGGGCTCCCTATGGACTTCTATAAACAATATAAATCTTACCTAGCACCACATCTACTGGCCCTATGGGAGGAATCATGCGACAGAGGAATACTACCCCCGTCTCTCTGTGAGGCACTGATTACAGTCCTCCTCAAACCTAACAAGCCCCCCACTCAGTGCGCTTCATACCGACCTCTCTCGCTGATCAACAGGGATGTCAAAATATATGCGCAACTTCTAGCCAACCGCCTAGCCCCATACATGCCTCACATCATCTACCCTGACCAGTTGGGATTTGTCCCCGGTAGATCCACCTCCCTAAATTTACGAAGGCTTTTCAACATGCTCACTAGGATCACTCCGGCTACACAGGCAGTTGCGGCCACGCTGGACATGCAGAAAGCATTTGACTCGGTCTCATGGCAATATCTTTGGCGAGTCCTCGAAAAATGCAAGTTCGGCCCCAACTTCCGATCCTGGATTAAGCTGCTCTACAACGGTCCATCAGCCAGGATCCGCACTGAAGACAGATGCTCTGCCCCCTTCCAGATATCTAGA
The DNA here is from genome assembly GCF_040938575.1 of Ambystoma mexicanum. Taxonomy (NCBI): domain Eukaryota; kingdom Metazoa; phylum Chordata; class Amphibia; order Caudata; family Ambystomatidae; genus Ambystoma; species Ambystoma mexicanum. Next base: position 987,927,562 of record NC_090929.1, on the reverse strand, counting down.
GGCACATGCCAGGGTTGCCCCTTTTCCCCACTTATCTTCGCCACAGCCATTGAACCCTTTGCTGACATGATTTAGAAATCACACTCGCACAGGGGATTGCGCACTGCCGGCCTATCCGACATAGTCTCCCTCTATGCTGATGATGCCCTCCTATACATTCGCTCCCCCGAAACCAACCTCGCTCCCATACTGGCGGATGTAGCCCACTTCGGACACATATCCGGTCTGATTGTAAACTGTTCCAAGTCTACCTTATTCCCACTCACGGATTCGACGCAACCCGCCCTAGACCTCCATGGGTTCAACTGGTCCCCGGTCAGCTTCACCTACCTGGGAGTGGTGGTCTCCCGACATACGGCGCAACTACGCGCCGACAATTTCCAGAATTACCTCACCAATCTGGCAACAAAAACCTCTCACTGGACTAGGCTCCCCATCTCACTGGCAGACAGAATTAGAATACTTAAAATGGTTGTATTACCCCAATTGCTTTATCGATTCACCAATCTGCCGGTTTGGCCCGGTGATGCCTTCTTCCAAACACTGCGCTCCCTCAGCAACACCTTCCTCTGGCACTCGGGCGCGGTCTGCCTCAAACTGTCCACCTTGACTGCCCCCAAGGTGCTGGGCGATTTCAACGCACCAGATTTTCTCCGGTACTGGGTGGTGGCTCAATCACAATTTGCTGCACACTGGTTCAACACCATCGACCCCCCCACCCTATGTTCGCCTGGAAAAGCTAACGGTCAGTGACCGAGTTATTGGATCTCTGATACTCAAGCCAATCCCTCCTAACTTAGACTCTGCAGACCCGGTCGCTAGCACATCCCTGGCACTAACCAAACTTTGGGCAATGGTCGACAATCCTTACCCATTCCACAGGGATCTGCCATTATGGAACTTCCTTCCCGATATTCCACATATTCCAAGCTCAGTAGTGTCTCACTGGTCGGACGCCAGCTTTTTGATGCTCCGGGATGCATTTGAACAAGGAAACTTTATTGAGGGGCCTAACCTCCCCCTTTCAGTTAAACGTCGACCCTCGGTGTGGCTACAATACTCTTCACTCCGGCAGAGTCTTAGATCCAGGTACCCCGATTTCCCTGCCCTGCCGCCTGATGAGCCTATGGTTGCTGAGCTCTGCTCCTATCTCTCATTTAGAGGTAAAGTGTCGAGACTTTATTCCCTACTGCAGACTAGAGCACCCCCCCTTTCACCAAGCTAAGGCACAGCTGGGAGAGGGACCTCGGGATTGAAATTACCGACGAGAGATGGTCTCGAATGTGTGCTCGAACCCACGATGTGTCCTACAACACCAAATTTAAACTGATCCAATTCAAAGTCCTTCACAGGTTCCACCACACTCCCATGACACTGCACCGCATGTTCCACGCCACCCCCTCCTCATGCCCCAGATGCGGCACTGATCAAGCCTCCTATATCCATATGCTATGGGACTGCCCCATCTTAACCCAATTCTGGATGGATATTTGCTCCACACTCTCTGACATCCTGGAACATACTATCACCCCCACCCCACTGCACTGTTTGTTCCATGACCCCCCTCAACTGCCCCGTGACTCCAAGAAACTGGCAGGCCTATGCATGCTGCTGGCAGTTCGCTGCATATTACTAAGCTGGCTCCGCCCCAGGGCACCGACCTACACGCAGTGGCTCAGATCAGTCACATGGGCTCACGACACGGAGCAGTCCTGGAATGCAATGCAACACCAACATTCCAGGCCGAGAGACATCTGGCGTAGATTCCGTGAATATATGACCGCCATGTCTTCCCCATCCAATTCGTCACCCTCCTCACTGTTGGGCTCCCCCTAGATACACACCCCTTCTGGTACAGCAGCTAACACCTTGTTTACTGTCGATTTCGATACTGTTTCAATCTACTCATTATGTATTGTTCTGATGTGTATATTGCCTGATGTTTGCGTTGCATATGGCGCCGTGTGGCCGCCTCTGTTTTTTCCGGTACGCTGTCAATTCAAATAAAAAAAGTTAAAAAAAAAAAAAAGAAATGCGCCTGGATGCCTGGATGACAGAACTGGAGCTGTGTGAGGAGGAAGTGACTCTAAAAACAGACGATCTCACAAACGGTGGTCAGTCAAAATGTCGAAAATTAAATGTAGAATGACAATAATGTCAAAAAATAAATGTAGAAAAAAAAATGTCTTATTCACTTTTTTTTAATTATATATTTATTTTGGGGTCCGGGAATAAAAAAAAATAAGTAAAACAAAAAAAAAAAAAAAAGGGGGGGTTTGGGAGGAACCCCCCCATTTCGAATAAAAAACGTCATAAAATAAAATTAGACATTTTTTTTTTCTACATTTATTTTTTGACATTTTGACTTTCTACATTATCACTATAAACACTCACAAACAGAGAGAGAAGGAATAAAATCTGCATATTGGGACGGAGAGAAGCAGACGGGGAAACCCCATCGTAAGTGGGGCGTAAAGTGCAAGGCATTGTCAACCTGTTGCTAAAGGCAGAAATTGGTAAGGAGAAGCAACTGGAGAGAGCACATAGAGGTGAAAAGCCATATGTTAATCGGTCATGCCCCATCGCTCCCAGATTCCCGAGGTAAAAGAATAAAGCTGATGTGTCGGCAAGGGCACAGTTGTGTCAAGATCTGGATGGCTCCCGCATAACTGTTTACCAAGACTTGCCTAATCTCACACTGTCCCGGGGATGGGGGTGTTGACTGCTCCAGACGAGGTTAAACGACAAAGGGATCTGGTACAGATGGGAATTCCTGTTCACCTTTCAGATTGAGGTGGACGGGATAGACCATCGTATTACTTCGGCGGAAGAAGTGAAACAGGCACTAAGCCACCTGACCTCGGATATGGAGATGGTTTGGGATCAGCAGGCAAGCCTGGTCAAGAAAAGAGGAAAGCAGGAGTCGCAGCCGAGCCACCAAAGGCTGCAGAGAGGGCAGAGAAGGCTTAAATATATAAGTTTAAATGGTCCATCTCCATGTACAAACTCGTGAGTGCCCCGACCAAGTGAGGAGAACCTGAATAAGCGCTGCCGCCGGACTCGAGTTCCGCAGGATGAAGATGACTTGGTTCCTATGAGAATGTCAGGCGAGGGGTGTTCAATTCCCTCCCCAAGGGACCCTCAGTGGGAAGGAGGGAGTCTCTATAACATTCACTGCTACTTGCAGTTCACAGTTGATGTATTTAACACAGTTTAAGCATGTGTACACAACAGAGTCTACCTTGGAAGGCACCAAACAATCGGTCTGAGGTACTGGAGGGTTGCACGTGATGGATGTGTGCTGGTTGGGGTCGGATGGGATCTGAGATTAAAAAGTCTGTGAAAGGGGGAGGAGTCTGGTTGTGAGGACTTTGTACGTTAAAGGTCGGAACTCGCCCACAAAGAGGTCCTTAGTACTCTGCGAATTCCGTAATGTAGCCCAAGATGTGATGTTATTGCAGGATACTAGGTTGGTGGAAAGAGAGGAGAGGCATCTTAGGGGTGCGGGATTGGACAGGTCTACTGGGCTTCAGGGAAGCAAAGCAGGGCGGAGTGGGAATAATACTCCATAAGCCAAATCGGCTGCAGGAATGTGTGGTTTTGAGATTGATTATGGGGTGACTGCTTACAGTTCGGGGTGCTAAGGGGGGTTTGCGGGTGTGACTGGCTGCGCTCTATGCCCCTAACCAGGGACAAGCAGTGTTTATCCAGGATGCCCTGGATGTGATATTGGCCACTGCAGGGGACATATAAATCATAGGCAGGGACTTTAATACACAGGCCGATGAGCTGCTAGACAGAAAATCTTCCAGGGACCTGATCCCTCCCCGATTGAGCGGTGAGAGTGGGACATCTGGGCCGTGAAATTAACGCAAGGGGTTGATAGATGGATGGAGAGTGATGCACCCAGGAAATGATGGCTACACCTTCTCGCCCCCACCCCCCACACCACCTATCCCAGAATTGACTGTCTGCTCCTGAATTGGGACCAGGAAGCGGGAGGAGTGATCAGAAGTGCTATCTGACCGGTGGGGTGGTCTGACCACAATATGTTTGCAACGCAAGTCGATATCAAAGGGCTTAGAAGGGTAGACAGTAGATGGCGATGTAATGACTCCCTATGGCGGGTCCCACTTTTTGCAGCCAAGTCATTGAGGATATTAGGGCATACTTTGAGATCAACGACACTGATGGAATGAATGTTAAGGTGATCTGGTCATGTGGGGAAGGCTACCTGGAGAGAGCTACTTATTCAGAAGGGAGCTCATAAAAAGAGGGAACGGGAAATGTGGGAGGAAGTGCTCAGAGCGGAAATTCAGGAAGGGGAATCGTGGATCCACACAGATGGGCAATATGATGAGGAGGTGTTAGAGGAAATACGGATTATGCCGGATGAACTGAGGATGCTCTAGCTGGAGGATACCCTATGCAGGCTAAAGTACCTGAATCAAAGATTTTATGAAAAATGGGACAAGGCAGAGGCTTAGAAGAGGGCCGAGAGGTGGGTTGCAGTGCCGAAGGGTGAGAGGGGGGTTGATGTGGATGCTCCTGAGGATATCACAGAAAGATTTGTGGCATACTATGAAGGATTGTATGCAACAGAGTGTTCGGGGTCAGGTACTGTCTCTGAGGAATATCTCCAGGGTGTGAACATGGAGAGGCTCACTGGCCCAGAGGTCGAGTTCTTGGAGAGCCCCACAACTGTAGAGGAAGTGGTGGCAGTGATCCGGCAGCTCCCAAATGGGAAGACCCTGTGTGATGATGGCTATACAACCAGTTTCTATAAACGGTTTACGGGGGTATTTCTAAAGCACATGACCAAGCTTTATGATACCATACTTGAGGTAGGGGTTGCCCCAGCATCCTTTAGTAACACGGTCATGACTGTGATACCAAAGGAGGGGTGGGACCGGAGGGAACGCCCCTCCTATCGTCCGATATCACTGCTCAATGTCAATGAAAAATATTTACACTCATATTGGCCTCCAGACTGGAGGGCATGATGCCACGGCAGATACATTCTGATCTGGTGGGCTTTATTGCAGGACAAGAGGGTATGGATGCCATATGGAAAACATTCGATCTTGTGGAGCATGTCTCCACAGACTTGGAAGGTCACACGCTACTCAGCCTTCATGCCAAAAAGGCATTAGATCGAGTTGAGTGGGAGTTCTTATTTGCTGCGATTGCCAAGATGGGGTCCAGAGCAGGAATGCGGCACACCATCGGTGCTATATATACCACACTGAATGCACGTATTGTGGTTAATGGTAAGACAACCCGAGTCTTTCGTCTCTTAGGGGTACGAGGCAGGGGAGCCTCCTATACCCACTGCTCTTTGCTCTCTCTATAGAACTGCTCAGTATAAATATGAGACAGGACGAGCAGATATCAGACATTAGAGTAAGGGCGGCAGAGTGTAGGCTCAGTCTTTATACAGACGGCATCCTTCTTCATTTCTCCAATGTGGCCACACCGGTCCGGGGGATGTTCCGATTGTTAACTGACTACAAGCAGATATCTGGGTTTAAAGTTATTTTGGGTAAATCTGTCCTCTTCCCCATAGGCCAAGAGATGCAGAATAAGGGTGAAGATTGGACCGGCTTTGGTATCCCGACTGAGCAGAAAAGTATAAAGTACCTGGGGATACGGATACCAAAAGAACTAAGTGATTTGTATGCAACTAACTTCCCCCTGCTGTTGGTTATGCTCTTTGAGGATTTGCACAGGTGGCCTAGGCTTACTCTGCCCCGGATGGGCAGATTGAATGCCGTCAAAATGACGTTCTTGCCCCAAGTGTTCTACTTTTCCAGGCACAACCTGCTGTGATAACAGACGTGCACTTTAATGAGATAAAGCGGTGGCTCAATACATTTATATAGCAGGGGAAGAAGCAAAGGGTACCATAAAGGGTGCTAATTCAACCAAAGGAGGGGGCTACCGGATATGCGCCTGTAGTATCGGGCTTCACAGTTTAGGGCTTTGTTCCCACACCTGCAAGTACAGGTGCAGAAACAGTCGGTGCAAATAGAGAACCACCATTTCAGGCTAGTTACGATGGGAGAATGGCTATGGGCGCCCCAGAATGCGATTCCACGAACAGTCTATGGGCATTGTGTCTTGGGCCCATTGTGGGTGCTTTAGAGGACTAAAAGAGAGATGGCAGGTGTTACGACATGGCTGTCCCCACTGAACCATATATGGGTTTCCCCCTATTCTCGATAACATTCCGGATCATGCCATTTACAGGATTGGTTTGAGGCCAGGCTAGAAAGAGTGTGGCAGGTAGTGAAGGCAGATGGGTTTTTGGGCCTGCACAAGTTATAGAAGGGCCTGAGCATGGGACACTGTTTGTGTTTAAATATCTCCAACTCAATAGTGCATTGATGTTCCTGGAATGGAAGGCGGTTTTGCAGAGGGAGTTGACAGCAACTGAGGTGATACTGAGCACAGTCATATCTACTAAGGGCTTGATCTCCAAGCCGTACAAGGCCCTGCTAGCAGCACAGGGAGGTGACTTAGAAATGCACAAGATGAGATGGGGAAAGGATATGGGAGTTCCCATGAGTGCGGAGCAGTGGACAATGCTGTGTAAGAATGGACATAGAACATCGATTGCATGCCAATACAAAATGCACAGTTGTTATATAGATGGCAATGGGACCCAGTGAGGTTGTCAAAGATGTATGTAGGGGTAGACCCCAGATGTTGGAGAGGGTGCGGCCAACGGGTGGACTATTGGCATATGTGGTGGGGCTTTGTATTCGTGCAAGGTATCTGGAAGAAGGTCCTGGGGTGGATTAAGTCCTTGGATGCAATAGACACCTCGACCTCTGGCTGGTGCTGTTTAGAGTAGAAGTGCATGAGGGGGAATGGAGGTGGCTTTCACATATGTTCCACTTCCTCCTGCTTGCTGCACGCACTTGCCTGGTTGGAGGGTTGGAAGAGGGCTTTGCTCCCTAGTGAGAGACAATGGGCCTTCAAAGATCAGGACATTTATGTGATGGGCTTGCTGACTGGGATGCTGCATGATCAGTGACCTACCTGTGAATTGGAGTGGGCAGATTTGCTTAGAAAATATAGCCCTGATGATGTTCTGCCTATAACTGTATGATGAATAAGAAAGAGGTGTAAGTGCGGGGGAAATGGTATATGTTAAGAACGTTTGGAAGGGCCAAGTGACACCCACAAACTGGCCTCCTGTTTGAGTAGTGAAGCACGATCCCCCAGTGCCTGGGGAAAAGACACAATGTTGTGCCGTAAAATGTACAGAATTTTGACTTCACTACACTTTGCTACACTGGGGGGGGCGAGAGGGTTTTAGATTGGGAGGGGGGTATTTAATTGTGCGTGTTAGGGAAAACTAAAGTACAAAAAGGCAAGTTGTCAAAAAAGTAAGACTATTTCAGGGTTTGAAATGAGGGGGGGGGACTATTTAGATCCTGCTTCTAGCACAGTAGAGCCTGGTTAGCTTGAAACCAACAACTACCGGGAGATACTTTTAGCTCCTAGGGCCAACGGGTGCCTTCCAAACATGTAAATTTGACAATAACATTTTGTATTTGAGAATGTTCATAAAAAAGAATTACAACACATCTAATAAACATTTAAACCCACATCTAATAAACATTTAAACATTTAAACACAATGGTTCATACAAAATTGACACAATGTTAAAGGAGCATCTCTTGTAGCTCCTGCTTCCCCTGCCGTAGCTCCTGTCTACAGGGTGATGCCCGACACCCAGGAGCTGGTTTTAGCTCATTGAATCTCAATTTCGAACCATGCTATATGATCTTGTTATGAATATTTGTGCTTTTGATTTCTGAAAATGTGCAATGGTCACTAGTGTAATGAATTACTTTCTATTTATATTGCTCTTGCTTTGGACACTTTATCTTGTGCGAGTTGTACTGTGTGACGAATCCTTGGATATCGTTCCTTCTTCCCTAGAGGGATACCCTTCCCATGAGGCCAGTGAGGTGAAGCTGCTACCCGACAATCCCCCTGATTGTGGTATTCAGTGGGTGGATCTCATTGGGCGGGAGCCCCTCTATGTTACTAGGGACGACTGTCCAGGAAAAACGCAGTATGCCCAAGACATATCCCCACCTACCTCATCCTCCTACCCCACACAGAGTCCCACACACTTCCATGCAACTTTGTAAAATAGATGACTTGTCCTCCTTAGAAAGTACTGGGAAACGGAACCCAAGAAACCCACTTGAGAGTCAGCACATCAATACTGAGACAAGGACGAGACATGGAGTAATGCAGAGTGACCAGCAGAAGCAACATGAGCAGTCTAGACAATGTGAAACAAACAGTCACACTCCAAGGATAAAAGCGGACGAAGGACTTTATGACCCATCAGATCCTTCCTGGAGGAGCCGGGAAATTCGAATATAGGTGAAGCAATGAAGACGCCAAGTGAGCGCCAGGAGTGCAGAGGTTATTATACTTGGCTGGTGTCAGAGGCGTCCCTGCTTACTCCGCTGTGGTCGGATGAGGGAAGAAGGCAGAGAGCAGAACAACTAGCCGATGTGGGGAGCTGATGGGTGTGGAGAGCGAGAAGTGCACCATCCAGAAGCAAAGGAATGTGACGAGGATGCCGTGGTTCCTGGTGTGATCGCGAGAGGCCACATAGGGGGAGAGAAGCACACGGACAACCAGAGGTCACTGGTAGGGAGCCTGGCGAGGTCTGAGTAGCTGAGACAGTTGGTGGGAACCCCCGGGGCGGGAGATGTCTCAAAGAATGGGTCTGGGACCCGCAACAAGTAACACACTGCCTCCAAAGCCATCGTCATAGTCACAGTACCTGGCAGGGGAGGATACCAGGTCAAGAGAAGAGAATCACACAGGTCTGGGATCCGCACCCATTCATAAGGAATGGCCTCCAAAGCATCATAGTCACAGTATCTGGCATGGTAGTGAACCAGGTGGGCTGTGAACGTTAGGAAAGCTTGAGAAAGGTCAGGGGAAGAGGCATACCACCTGGCATTTTGAAATGTGCAAATCTGAGAAAGGTCAGAGAACAAGCATACCCCCTGACATTTTGAACAGTGCCAGCATTAGAGAGGCCAGGGGAAGAAGCAGACCCCCTTGCATTTTGAACTGTGCCGTGCCAGCATTAGAGAGGCCAGGGGAAGAAGCATACCCCCTGAGCGGAAGAAGCCTACCCCCTGACTAATAGCAATGTTTGTAAATATGTCCTATGCAAAGCACTTGAGATTAAAGTGCTATATAAAAAACGAATTATTATTATTATTTTAAAAAAAACATATTATTATTATTATAATATGCTGTGAAAGCCTGTGAGAAGCCAGAGTAAGAAGCATACCCCCTGATGTTGGGAAAGAGCCTGGGACCCGCATGTCTTAAGTAATTGCGAAGGGGTCTGCGACCCGCATATAAGAAACCAGTGTGAAGGGGTCTGGCACCCGCATAAAGAGAATCAGTGTGAATGGGTCTGGGACTCGCATAAAGAGAACAAGGGGAAAAATGCCCTCCCCCCCAAAATTCTGGTGCTTGTGAACGTTGTGACAAAGGCCAAGCAAAGGGAGTCATTATCTTGCCATTGCTAGAAGCCTAATGAGGACTAGGGAAAGGGAGTAATTCCCCTGGTGTTTGTGAACATTGTGATGAAGGCCAAGTGAAGCCTTGAAGAGACCAATGGAAGAGAGTAATTCTCTTGACATCTAGGTTTTGCAGTTGGAACATTACTTTATTTGTGAACATTGTGAGAGACATGAGAGAGACCAGGAGATGGTAGTCAATCTCTTGGTACTATGGTTTTGAATTGAACTTTGCTTTTGAATTGAGTCTTTTCAATACAGAACCTTTTGTGTCATCTTTGACAAGAACTGCAACCTGGGAAAGCGACTCATTCCCTACCGAATAGCCCTTGCAAACTACTGGCATTGTAGTCCGCTCCACTGAAGAGGGGAGCCATTCTTCTGCATTAAGAAGACTCACCTACCTTTTAGTTTATGTGTTGACACAGGATAGTGGATTTTTTAGTTACAGTCATGCTGACACACCCCTAATATTGAGTTCAGGCAGGGAAACCCTGCTTAGTAATAGGGTCAGAAAGGGGTTTCCTTTATCTTGTTAAAATAAACATCTTAACAATCATGCCACTTGTGTGTCAGTTTACTCCTTCTACACCCTTAGAACTGGTACAACCCACACATCACTTCTGGCAGGGTGTAAGCCTTTGCTGCAGAATAACAAATATACCTTTTATAACATTACCTCTTAGAAGATTACCAATTGTAAGACAAACAACACTTAACGCAGACCTATTCCCTTGACACTTTCTCTCATCTCCTTAACTGAAACATTACCAGTGCTCCCCTATGGCCAGTTGGTTCTCTAGCTACTCTTGCCCGCCACTTGTCACTCTCCAATTTCTTTTTTGTATTTGCGCATAGGTTCCACATTATTAAGCAGGGGTTTCCAACAATGCCCGATTGATGAACCATGGTGATTTTTATAATTGGGTTGTTTATAATGTCGATCGTGCATGGGTTTGCTGCCTCATATCAGTTGGACTTGACTACTATTGTTCATGAACAAGGTCTTCAGAAAAGCAGTGACTGGTGTAGCTGAACTTCTTCACCACAGAACTGCTTTCACAGATCTAATTTGTTTAGCATACAGTATGATTTATTTAAATAGGTTGGTTATACTTGATTACAGTGCATGCCATGTACATTTGTAATCCCAGACGGCATTTGATATGCCCTTTGCCAGTGCCCACTATCATGGTGAGAACCTCCACAGTTATCTCTTTTTTCTCTCACATCCACGTGCCTCAAAGAAAGCCAACTGCACATGTAGGCACTCCAGATGGTGTGAGGCTAGATGCAAATTGCATTGTCAATATGCAAGATTAAGTCATCCCAGCATTTTACACAATCTGTAGGCAGTGAACGACATCCCCAAGATCTGGCTTACGTAAACTGGTGGCTTGTGTGTGCTTCTTAAACCAACCTCTAGTTTTACTTCATTTAATTTGTCTTTGTTTTTGTACAGTATAGATGGCCTGCAATAATATCATTGGCTCCACAGAGCAAGTGCTGATGCTTATTCTATAGTAAAGTATTCTGGTTGACGCAATAAGGCCTCTTGCAAGGTGTGCTTTTTCTCCTTTTGCATAGGAATTTCCTATCTACCTAGAAATACAAAGGTCAAGTGCACTAATCATTGAGGTGCACAGCTTCGATTTCAATGGTTGACCCTGTGCTTAATTAATTAATTAAACACCAGGAGTTACAGTGCTGTTTGCACCCCAACCTCATCTCCCCACTTCACCTGTCCGAGCAGGCCTTTTGAAGGACCTTTTGTAGGACCAGTTTCTTAATTTGGCATAACAGTACATTGTACTGCACAACTGGAGAGCTAGCCTGCTGTAAGTAACTAGTTATCCGGTACCAAACATGAACTAAACTAATCAGACAAGTGATGAGAGTCAAACTACAGGAGCTTTTTACCACTTGTCATACAATTTAAGAAATCCTGAACTTGATCTAAAATCTAAAAACTGTCCTTTTACGATTTGCAATCATCACACTAGGGGAAAAGTGCAACCGCAAGGAGAGTTATTAACCATGAAGATGAATAAGCGCACTGCAAATGCTCTTCAAGATCCTTCATAAGGTGAGTTTCAGCACAAGAAAATTGAAATCTCTTACGTGGTTCTGTACACTAACCTTTCATTTCAATGGCCCTCATTACGACCCTGGCGGAAATCGAAAAACGATGGCGGAAATGCAATACCGCCATCGAATAGCGCTCGGTGCGATTATGACCCGTCACCGTAAAGTACGATGCCATTAGCGACACCGTAGTGAACGCCAACGCTAACTGCACCAAGTACGCGGACGCGCGCCATGCGAAACCGTAATTACCACCATGGCGCAACGGTACGCGAATTCTGAACCTAGTGGACATATACCTAACGCCATCAAGCATGGCGGAAAGTACCATTCCGCCATGGTGAGAAGTACGGCATCGCGAACCAACCGTAAAAGGCCCTACTGAGTGCCTGTACACCACTCCCTGGCCACATTGCACAACTCCTCGTAGGTGCAATGAAGTCACAATGCAACCAGTGAAATGTACAAGTCACCCATGCATGCCAACGAACAAATGAATCTAGGGGCTCCAAGTGCCTTGTGAGTGGCCATCCATATTTGCCATGGCACCATTGCCGTACTGATGCAGCACAGGCATGTGAAGGTTCAAGTCCAGCAACATGAACTGAAATATGAGACAAACAAAAACAGGCCCCCCATCGCTTGACACCAGTGTAAGGCAACATTCAAAGCAGTATCCTGAGTGAGACTGCACCAGCCCTGTACTCCTGCCAGTAAACAAACCAACCATCAGCATAAGCATGTACCACACAAGTTGGCAGAGTGACTGAGCAGCCAGGCTCATCTCAAGAGGGGCCAATGGGAGCTGCAGGGCACAGATGGCACGAATACAGAAGCTATTCCAATGGACATGACCTCAGTCTCCCTCCAAGAAACGCACGCAAACACAGGCACCTGTGACCATCCATATTCTGATAATCACATCATTCCACCAATCCACCTGGCTGACCGGCATCTGTTACACAAAAGCTAATCCCCCGCCCCTGAGCATGACATTATTAAAACAGTCATAATGGCAGCCCCTATCCCTGACCTCACTGGGCTTCGTAGGCAAACGCGCCCAGTACAGTACCACGCAACTATACTCAGAAGCCGGAACCCAATGCAGATCTTCTCACAATACATCGCTCCACAAATAGGAATATGCTACATTACTTGCAAAGAATAACGCTACACGGTCAATATCATAATCAAAATTTAATGCACAACAAAATCACCAAGCCCATACAGCTATTAGGTCATGAACTCCAAAATATATTTCATTATTGTGGGCTGCATCCGCAATAAATGACCAGCTTCTTCTTGTGTGACGCCCTGTTCCTTCATGGTACACAGGGGCTACATTCACGTCCAAAAAGGCAACATGGAAGCGCCTAGAACCGCAGGGCTGTCCCATTAGGTAGGCACTAGTCCAGCTGAAAGGTCGATATGTTGCTCCTAGCCACTAGTACTGCGTAAGGGCATGTGGCCCATTGGCGATCGTCCCATAAGATCGTAATGGTGCTCCACTGATTAACACGAAGCAGCAGGTGTCGGGAGTAAAACCCATCTGCAGGAGTGGCATACAGATGGCAGCGGCAAAAGGGGAGGAGATACCTGTCACCCAAATGAAATGAAAAAGAATAGTATGGGCATCAGAACTTCATTTGAATTACTCACTTCAATGATCACACTAAATCCACAGCCATATGCATGCTAGCCCACTCAAAAGGATTATTCCCACCCAAAAATCACTTGCGAATCATAACTATATAAATCGAGGTGAAAACACTATTACAAACGAGTGTTTGTGTGCATGCGTCTGTTAAAACAGAATCCATTAGATGGGATTAGTAACGTGCATAGACAAAAGTGTTTGAAGGCGCGTCGAGACAGGGAGGGTTCAACAAGGGCAGATAGACGATGGTCCCACTATGGCAGCCCTGCATCACATAGCGCAGGGGAAGCGGATAGATTCCAAAAAGCCCTGTACATGGCAAACTCTCCATTAAATCATCTGTCCATGCATCCATACATCATTCCCTCATCCCGGTATGAAAACACCTGATTATTTACTCACATAACATGTGAAATTTCCATTGAGTCTGTGCGTAATGCAGTCTGCAAAATCCACTGTGCTCCAGGCCGGAATTCCAGTGTTGTGAAGTGACATGTATTTGGGAACGTCCTGCCTTATCGTCCACTACGCTATTGCGCATCCCATACTATTCATATCAATCATTGCATTCTCGCCATGGCCCCTGTCCGAAGGACATTAAACAATAGAACATTATATCTGCAGTCAGACCTGTGGGCGTCTCCTCGTCGCTAGCTGAAAACCGAAAGCGCTGTCCTTCGAATTCCTCATTTGCAACATCACGTCGAAAAGGCATCTGTGACCGCTTGAAATCACAAATCCATCCATGTAGTGCGGCAGTGTGTGAAAATGGCAACTGGCTTCACTCACAAATGGGACGCCTCGCCCGTCGGTGAACCTCGGTACAGTGCTGCATGAGGGTCCACCGTCAATCGAGTACTACATTCCACTGACCTTTCACAAGTTTGTTCGCGACTGCAAAGATAGTATGTGAAACAATGGGACCATAGCAGAATGAACATATGAACCAATATTTCACTGCCATCGGGATTAAATACATGATTGCAATAGCAAGATGCCATGCGTCGAATTGCAGCGTTGTGTGCGGGACGTGCTCGCCCAAAGGGGAATGCAGCTTGCACAGGTGGAATGAATCACCACAGGTGGAGGCTATACAGCCTGAAAACACATAAATTGCACACCCAACCCCCTCCCACAACCACACCCACTCCAAAATGCTACCGGCAGGACTAGCGATGTTGGCCCTGGGGGACCTGATAGCACTGCAAGTACTCCAACTTCAAGAAGAAGACGAACACCAACTACTACAACAACCGGCCGCACAGAGGAGACGCAGGAGGAGGAGGGCAAGGCAGGGCCAGCAAGGCCCACCAGCACAGCCACTACCACCACGCAGGCAGCCCGCAATCCCACGCCTCCGAGCACATCCGTTCAACCTCACTGATGAGCAGATCCACACCCTCTACCGTTTGGACCGGGACACCATAACCGCCATTGTGGACATGACACACGCTGACCTTGTCAGCATGATAGATAGCCCAACCGCCATCCCACCCTTACTGAAGGTGGTGTCTGTACTCCACTTCCTGGCCACAGGCACCTACCAGCACACAGTCGGACAGTTGCATGGCATTTCACAGCCACTGTTGTCACGGACACTATTGCAAGTGCTCGATGCCCTCCTGAAGCACGCAGACGACTACATCTCTCTACCACGCTCGGAGCAGGAAATTACGAACACAAAAGTGGGATTCCATGCACTTGCCGGCATACCGGGTTGCATTGGTGCCATCGACTGCACCCATGTGGAATTGGTTGTCCCACATGCCATGGAGGCCCAGTACCGCAACCGAAAACAATATCATTCTCTTAATGTACAAATGGTGTGTGACTCCAACAGGATCATTACACATTGTTGTGCCCGATTTCCTGGATCAACCCATGATTCTATGGTCTTGAGGAACTCTACAATACCACGCTACATGGAGCGACACGCAGGGAACAGATCCTGGCTACTCGGTGAGTCTCATTTCATGCATGATAATGTGGGGTATGTAATGCGGCAATGACCTGGCAGGAAGGGGGGGGTGCGTACGTAGCAATGTCATTCCACAAACATCCTTTATTGTCCACATACAGGTGATGCCGGGTATCCACTGAAGAGATGGCTCCTTACACCACTCCGGAACCCACAGAACCAGCATGAGGAGGACTACAACCATGCCCACTCACGTACCCGTGTAGTCATAGAACAGGCATTCGGCCTACTGAAGACTCGTTTCCGCTGCCTCAGCAGGTCTGGCGGGGCACTCCTGTACCGCCATGAGAGGGTTGCAAAGATGGTCATGGCATGTGTCATGCTACACAACATGTGCGTACGTAGAAATGTGCCCATGCCCCCTGACGCAGAACTGCAAGCACCTGAAGATGGTCATGATGAGGGTGGGGATGTGGCAGCACCTCAAGGAGTCCGCGAGGCACAGGAGGGCCGTGAAATTCGTCAGATTCTCATAGATTCATGCTTCTAGCACTCACGCCTGGTGGCTGATACATGGACACGGGACTTGTGGCACTGTGTGTGTCTGGAACATGCACAATATGGACTGTACGCCTATAAAGGCCTCGTACACAAAGATCAATGTCCACACATCTCATTGGATGATTGTGCAATGTTTATAGCATATGTGAAATTATGTTACACACCCCATCGACCCGCCACCCAAGTGAGCCCAACACACCCCCTCCACCCTCCTACCTCCCCCCCGAACACCAGTGTCCAAAGATGCTCATTGTCAGTGGGCAGACGCTATTGCAAGCCCCCTCTCCGGGTATCAGGGGCACCCCTGCCTGTGGAGCGCAGGTTCCTCCCAGATCTACGTTGGGGGCTGCCCTGGACGGAACTTGCAACGGATGATGTCTCTGCCTGCTCACGTCCATGCATGTCCCTAGGGGTTTGTGAGAGCTCAGTGAGCACACGGCGCACAGCAGCAAGTTCAGCACATACGTCTTTGGACGTCGCATGCAGTTCCCCCCTCAGGCTCTCGGTGCTTCTCTCCATTTGTGCCCTTAGTGTCTCTGTACTTCTCTCCATTTCTGCCCTAAGTGTCTCAGTTGATGTTTCTATGGCTGCCTTAGTACCCCCACATTCATCAGCATGGTCCTTGAGGAGCGTGGCCAGTTGCTGCTGTTGCACGATCACCTGGTCGAGGGACTGTTGCCTCTGCTGTGCCATGGCCATTTGCGGTGGTGTCACAGAGGGGCTGATCACCTCATGTTGCCTTGCCACAGGGCTTGTGGGGGATGGCCAGTCGTCGTCTTGTGGGTGCCCCTGCGTGGTATCCTCATGGTGTACGGGATGAAACAAACAGGGGGATTGAGACAGGTCATGGATGGATCCTACATCGACATCACCGTTTTCTGTGTCGGAGCATGCTGCCATTAATGCAGTGTCACCTATGGTGCTGCTGCCACCAGAAGCAGTGCCTTCTGTGGCATCCATTGGGGGGACCTGTGGTGGTGCTGTTGTGGGCATGCTGGCTGCTGGGGTGCCTGTTGAAGTCCCCTCCTGTGTGCTGCCACTTGATTTGTGCTGCTGCCGTGTCTTGATCCGTGCAGCTGAGGTGGAGGGTCTTTGGCCGTTGGTCTTGGCCCTCTTTGCAGGTGTGCTGGCAGGGGTGTCCTGGAGCTCGTCGTTTGAATCGGACCCTGTGGTGGAGTAAAGGAGGGCGAGCGTTAATAATGGGTCTGTGGAAATTGGAATGGCAATGTATCACATGCATTGGGGTGGTACCTGAGGGTGATTTGGGTCAGGGCCTTGGAGGTGGTTTCATTTTTGTGTGGATTGAGGATGCAGTTGTTTTGCAGCCTGCAGTTAGGGTGTGCCTGCTGCACGTGTAGAGGGTGTTTTTAGGATTTTTAATTATTTATGTATTTAATGTGACTTTTAAAGTGCGCTATCAGGCCAATGTATGTGGACGTTCTCCTGGCCATGTGTTTCTGTTGCACTATGTGGACACATGGTACTTCACATGATTGGACATTGTGGATTTAGCATTGTTTTATTTGGGCAACCTACCTGATTCTTCGGATGTCTGCACTCCTTTCTCCATCCCTCCGACTCCCTCTATACTCTCCATTCCAATGGTGGAGGCACAGATTTCTTCCCAGGGGGTCAACTTGATGGGTGATTCCGATCCTCCCCCGGTAGCTGTGGCAATGTTACGGTTGGCGGATAGTATGCTCCGTACGCGTATCCGCAAGTCGTCCCATCGCTTTCTGCATTGCTGTGGGTTGCGGGGTGCGGTCCCCACCGCACTTACCCGCTGTGCCACCAGGGCCCATATGGCCTTCTTGTTCGCAAGTGCCGTCCTGGTCATTTGCGTCGAGAAGACGATGGCAGCATTCTCCTGGAGGGTCTCTGTGAGCACGGTGAGTTCCTCACGGGAGAAGTGGACCTGCCGCTTGCGGTCGCACGCTTTTTTCGCTACTTTTCCCATTTTTATTTTTTCCACTAGGGTGGAGGACGGGATGGGATGTGTCTCAGGGTAGTATTTTTAAAGGTTGTGGGGGAATTCTGATTTTATAGGTGTACGGCGTGCTGTTTCCCGTTCCGGGACCATGTTTTTGCTTCCGTTTCCGTATATTTACGGTCACCGTATTTTCCGATTGCCGCTCATTACGGTGACCGCTATGATGGGTGGCGGAATTGCACCTAGGGCGTCGTACGACGGCGGTGAGGGGCGTTTTGGGGACATTTCCGCCATCGCGGACATTGCACTTCCGCCATGGCGTAGTGCTCGTGCCCGATGGGTCGGAATTAGCCGCACTTTACTCCGTCGTGCAATGGCGGAAACGCTATTTACGCTATGGCGGTCAGGTCAGTTACTTTCCGCCAGGGTCGTAATGAGGGCCAATGTGTCTTGCAAATTCGATATTGAATCTATATTGGATACATTTTAAACGCTTTATAAACAATGTAACTGTTAAACTGCAAGATCATTCTCGATATTGCATCAACACAATTTGCCAATTGTACAAGATAAGTTCCTACCCGACAGGGACAAAAATGGAAATCTATACAACAATTCTTGTTGCAGAATCATGTATCACATTCTTTCCAATTTATCGCTTGTGCAAATTCAAAAATAAAAGGAGAATAATCTTTGTCATCATTTTGAATTTAAACAACAGTAAATAAACACGTGTAATATAATCAAACAAATACATCATGTCATATATTACAATTCAATTCAGATATGGAAAAATTGTCAATTTGCACAAATCCTGTACTCTACTGTCATATAAATACAATTAAATTCTATAAACTGCAGTTTGTAATTTTCTAAGTATTTATATCATCTGGCCCACACATGTTTCGCAATATTGAATGATATAATAATTATACAATATGTAGACTTCTTCAGGGCCAACAATTTCCTTGAAATCATATTGTATAAATCAAAAAAGAGAAAAAGGAGAATCAACAGAGAAGATAGATTTATTGACAGAATTTTAGTGTGATATCTTCATAGTATATTAAATTAATGTCATTTATTATAATATAGGTCATCTGCATATAACAATCAACTAATCTAATCTTAACTATTTATCGTGTTACATCATGTGAAAAACATCTTAGAAAATTGAGTTAATTAGGTTAATGGCAATAATCCTGTGAAATCAATTGTTAATAACTCTGTCACCCCAAAAAAGGTTAAAAAACAAATTGCTTGTGCTTTTCATTATTTAGTGTTCTATTATATACTTTGACCATGTAGTTTTGAAATATGTCCTTTCAAAGAGTTTATCAAAGCTTTTTAATTATTTGGTTGTTTTCTGAAAAAGCTAAAGAAGGACACATTCCAAAAATGGGGGTACAAAAAAAAAGGAGGATAGAGGTGGAGACAAATTGAACTAAAAATAAACGTATTCTAAGACTTGGATATATATTAATATCGCAGTAATTTGAAGAAAGGTTGCATTCCATAGTTTCTATATATGTCGTTACCTTATTGCAATTCTTGAGTAACAGCAAAAGCTATTAAGCTTTATATTCAGAGGCAGAATGGTAATCATGGTGACTAGCATTCTGTAGAGAAGGCGGTTCTGTCTTCTGTGTACTTTTGAATGTTGTGTGTGTTTCATCAGCTGAATGTGCATAAAAAGAGGATTTTGCTTCCAAATTGTTTATGCTAGTGGACATCCTTTAGTAATCTATAGTCATGAGAACAATTGTGCTACGCTATGTTTAATGCTGTGCATAGCATCAACTTAATGTGAATATAAAGAGGACTCAGTTTCCTGAATAATTTGTTATATGTTGTAATGAGCAGCTTTATGGGACAGTTAGTCACTAGTACAATTGTTGATTCATCGTATTCTGCTAGTATTACGTACCATGAGCGATAGGTCCCCAAACTCTTATATTAATTGTATTCAATTGCACTAATGTCTGTATGTAATTAATACCGAAGATATCATTACAATCATACCTTGTTCAGTGTATCATTATTGAATCAATGATTTTAGTATTAACACAGTTTTTATATGATATTCTATTAAAGAATATTGTTCAATAGACATAAGCATAATTGACATAAAATCATATTATCAATCTCGTAGAGATATCTATTTCAGGTCAATCCTTTATAGCAGTTAGACACTTGTTTATTATCTCTCATATTGCCTAGAGATTAGTTAATGCTTTGTTCTTGATTGATACTTCTTTTTCATTAATCTGAACATGATAAGCTTAGATAATGCATGTCAATCTGGAAGTCAACAACAATTTATAATTTTGTAATTTCATAAATTCATATTAGTAATAACACTAGAACTGGAGCATAATGAGTTATTACAAGAAATGATGTAATTCATGATCCTTATGGAAGATGCTGCTAAGCTCTCCTTGGCCCCGGAATGTCAGGGCACTGTGATGAGAGTGAAACCACTTCTGTTATGAAATGTTAGTCCCTTTAGTGTGCAAGCAGAAAGCCCACACCAGTGCCACTAAATCACCTGGACCCTCAAGCAGCACCATATCCTCAATAAACATCTCAATCCCAGTTCTGGGATCCTCTCCCTGCTGAAAGAGTGGAAACCCCAAAACCTGAAGGTCTGCATTTATAGCAGAATCTTCCATTCTTCTCCACGGCTCACAAAACTCATAAATTATCATCACATTTACCTTCTATTTTTCTCGGGAAGCCTCTGATGGTATCCACGATCAGCTGTTCGACCCCAGTGAGTGCAGGTTGTAAACGGTCCACTCACACCTTTCATTTTTCCTCCATTCAATTGTTCAGGGACAGGATTAGAAAACTCCTCCCCGCTTGGTTGGCATGCATCTAAAATAATTTTTGGGACCACCGAGCACCCAATTAGCCTCAACAATGAAGCTAAGGGCCTGTGCGGGAACCTTTTTCTTTGCAGGATGGCTGTCCAAAAAGTCGCCCTCATCTCCCACACTTCAGGGCCTGGAAGCCAGTTTCCTTTGTGCCCTATAACACAGAGTTCTCCTACTTTATGATTGTGAGAAAAGTAATACACATTCAGTTTGTTTGTTTGTTTATTTATTGTGAGCACCGGACCCTGAGGTAGCAGGGCGCAAGAGACAAGGAGGTTTACAGCTTAGTTACAGACGTTACAAGTTACAGAGCAGGCAAAGAGGACATTTCTTGACTCTGCAAGTTGAGACAAGTACAAGTGCAGATAAAGCGCAGCCAAACAGTCAAATCTATGGTGAACAATATAGTAGGTCATTGCGTGTCAGGTGAAGTACGAGTGGAGGTGCGAGGGGTAGAGTGCCATTTATATCACATTCTTGGTGAGCCATTTTATGGTGTTCTTTCTGAAGTTGTTGAACGTTTGGTCGAATCTAAGTGCATGAGGTAGGGCGTTCCATAATTGAGCTGCCTTGACTGGGAAGCTGGATCCTCCAATAGTGGTTAGTTTAAATCTGGGCACTAGGAGGCAGTTAGGGCTGACTGTCCTTGTAAGTCTAGTGGGATTTTTTCTGTTAAAACATTCTGAAAGGTAGCGGGGGCTTTGTTGTTTGAGCATTTGTGGATGAGGGAGACAGATTTAAGGTTGATTTTTTCTTGGGTGGAAAGCCATTTGTGTTTACATCTTATTTCTGAGATATGTGCTCTTCTAGGGATACTTAGGGCCGCTCTAAGTGCATTATTTTGGAGCACTTGAATTCTATTGATGATTTGTTTAGTTGTCCCTATGTAAAGGGCATTACAATAGTCTAATTTTGATAAGATGAGGGCTCTGGCTAGGATAAGACAGCTGTCATCTGATAAGAATTGTTTCCCAGCTCGTATTAATTTACATGTATAGGCCGTGGATGAGGCCAGTGAGCTCACCTGTTTGGTTAGGGATAGTGTCGCATCAAGGTAAAAAACCTAGGGTTTTTACTTCTCTGGCGACCTTGATAGTGTTGCCATCGATGATGAAGGCTGAGTAGTTTTGGTTGAGTTTGGAGATGCGGGCTGCAGTGCCCAGGATGATGAGCTCTGTTTTGTCATCGTTCGTTCAAGCATAGGCCATGGTTGGCCATCCATGCTTGAACGATGCTATAGACTCTGTTCACCAGAGCCAGATCTTCAACGTAATCCCCAGTAAGTGGCAGGAGAATCTGGGTATCGTCTGCATAGTTGGTATAGGTGATACCCAGATTATCAAGATCGTCGAAGAGTGGCTCGGTGAAGATATTATAGAGTGTTGGCGAGACACAGGATCCCTGGGGCACTCCGCAGGTGATAGGTATCGGGTCTGCTGCCGCTGCGGGGGAGAACACCCTCATGGTCCTGTCACTAAGGAATGACTGTATCCAGACTATAGCCTCCCCTGAGAAGTGGGTCGCCAATTCCAAGTGATTGCATAGGACTCTATGGTCCACCAAATCAAAGGCAGCTGAGAGGTCTAGAAGGAGGAGGAGAGCTAATTTGCCCTCGTCTCTGAGTGAGTCTATTTGGGCCTTTAAGTCAATAAGGGCAGTCTCTGTGCCGTGTTGCTGATGGAAACCGGATTGGCGGGTGCCAAGGAGATGGTTCATCTCAAGGAAATTCTGGATTTGGGTGTACGCTACCTTGTCTAATATTTTTAGTAAGAAAGGCACCATGGTGATGGGTCTATAATTTGTGGGAATGTTGGGGTCCAGTGTTAGTTTTTTCAGAAGGGCGAGTACCCAGGATTCCTTTAAGTTGTAAACCAACCAGTGCCACAATGTTGATGTAAAAGAACTCCAGGTAACCGTAACAGGCAATAAAATATCATCACCAACAGAGTGAATGTCACAAAAACAAAGTAACCATGTTGCAACAATCAACAATTAATTCAGTGAAGGTATGTTTTTCTGTATGGAAATTATAAAAGTGTCAACCTAGCTAGGAAGCGCTGGGGCGCTATACACACAGGAGACGCGCCCAGCCGAGGAACGGGAATGGATAGGGGGAGCAGCGGACAAGGAAGCCATAGAGGAGGAGAAACATGTTGAGAGGAGTGAAAAGTGACTGAGTGGAATTAGTAGTACAAGTGCCTCTAAATCTAAGATTTGCTTTCTTGAATAGTGATTATAAAAATGTTAAATGTTGTCACTTGAAATTGAATAATTGTCAGTTCATTTTGGCAAATTTGGAAAGACTCCCCACTTACCTGCCCCCATCCCATCCCTCAAAGTCGTGGCCTGGTTAATACCACAGCGAACAGATAGATGCAGGAATCATGAGAGAACCTAAGTATAATTATGAACAAATGCAACTGCAACTCCACCAAACGGCCTCTGTTCCGAAGCCTATAGATTCTTTTTGAATTAACTAATTAAGGTTATGGCTGGGTATTTCACAGAGGTCAGGAGAGCAGAAGGGCCAAGATGTGAAGCTATGATCAGTACATTTCTAAAGAAAGAAAATAACTCGGCAAGTTGCTATTTGTATAGATCCATTGCCTTGCTAACTAGCAATGCAAGATCTATTCCAACGTTTAGCTGATAAGCTGTCCTTGCTAAGACATGTTGTGGAAATCGATATAATATTATGACCCCAATCGCATCGTTTAAATGTATGTTGGCCTACGCCAAGCTGTCTAAAGGATACTATGTACATAGGTTCCGCGGCAAGGTCTTGACCTTAATGTATCGTGTAAGCCGCCATCTTGGATCTAGCCGCCATTTTAGGTACTCTTGCAGTGTGGAAGTCACCCTGAATCACAAAATGGAGGCCGAATGACATTTCGAGTAAGACTTCGGCCATGGTGACCTCCGCACACGTGAATGAATAATATGTCCGCAGGCTACTTGTTATGGTCATGAACTAAGACCCTATCCTCTGTTTAACCTATGTGTAAATATGTAACCGTATCAGCGGAACTGATCTAATATATGGAAATCGTGTGTTCGACCTGGCTACGAACCCTAGCCATGGTTCCAGAAATGGTTAACTTGTAAAAGGGCTGGCCAATGCAGTACTAAATGTATAAAAACCCAAGCATCCCGATGATCCGTCTCTCCCACTTTCAGTGCGAACCTAACGTTGAAGGTTCGTGTGTTAGTCAGAGAGCCGAATAGCTATTCGCATGTCAATTGACTTTGGTAACTTTGTAACTTTGAAATAAAGCGCTTTGTATGTCCTTTGTAACCTGTGTTGGTGTGTTTCCTTTTGGGCTTCCCAGCCTCATTTCAATTTCTCTGTTTCCACAGTTGGCGCCCGAATAGGGACCCTCAAGATTGATGCCGGATCATTGAAGGTTGACGCAGACTATCGAATCGGGATCGGACGGTGTGATTCTGCGGGCCCGACCGATCGAGACGCGATACCTCGGCAGCGCTGCACGATCCGATCCTTGGGCGATAGTCGTGCGGTCTGACACGGCATCTTGACGAGGGTCCAATTCCGAGGCGGGCAGATTTGCCGAAACCACCGAACGCAGGTAAAATTTGTTAGTTGAAGTCCTTTGTAAACCGTACGGTCCTCCTTAGGTTTGGTCAGGTGCAGTCGTGACCCGGCTCTTAATTTAACCCTGACAATTTGAATTTGGCGTATTGTATCTGCAGACACAATTATTGGACCAGGTAACACCAATTTTTTGAGAAATGCCTGGGAAATTGTCTAGCTGCTTTAGGGTTCTGTTCCACAGCGATCGACAATCTTTGGAATTTAGCCGTCCGGCACCACAGGAGGGGTCGCCGGCGTGTACTATGTACTGTAAGTATGGCATTGGTAGTATTGTATTTAATGACATTTGGCACAGACAGACCAGAAATGCCTCCGAATTTCAGTGGCCAATCAATGGTAGCTTTGAGATCCCCCGTATTGAATACTTAGAGTCGATCTTGCTTAAAAAGAAGGCTAGGCCAGCAGCCTTTGATGTGTTACAAAATTGGAAAAAGGAAGCATTACAGCAGCTTAAAAGTAGGGATAAACATGCACGACGTCATAAAACGAATGCCGAAAAGGCATTGTTGTATGACAAGGAAAAATTATTAGATGAAACCCAGAAGATGGATAGAGCTTTCTCGCTCGGGGTCCAGAAAATTTACCCCTCTAAAGATTTCCATGTTTCCGAGGAGTTTATTGAGAAAATATTAAACGAACGGAGGCCTGATTCTTCAGCGCCACCTCCGTATGCTCCCGTTGTGGGCACCTTGCCCGTTCCTGCTATTGCTCCTATCGTTATTCCTACTCCTCCTGCGCAGCCTACTGCTCCTAGTTCTTTGGTTGTCGCTCCTCTGTCTATTTCGTCTATTACATTACCTCTTTCCCCTGCACCCTTGTTAGGTTCACCTACACCTCCGATTCTGGGGAGTCCCGTGTTCACTAAATCAGATCCCGGTGCAGGGTCGAAAATTGTGACTCGTAGTACTGTTCCTGCGGGCAGGAAACAGGAACTATTTGCTTGGGCTAAACATTGCATGGAAAAAGGTGATCAAACTGATGTACTTTCAACATTATCTAATTTGCACGATTTTCCTGAGAAAAACGTTTTTATTGAAGGACTGGGGATTCATTTAGGTGTAATGTGGGGTAGATTGTAGACTTCGGATCTCCCACAAGGGGTGAGAGATCTGAATGCCTTGGCACTTTCAAGGGATACAGAGCAGAAAGTATATGGACATGTTGACAGATTGTTTGAGTTTAGGAGGGATTTTGAAAGTTTACAAAACGAGGATGATGAGGACGACAGGATGTATGCACAAAAACGGTTCCTTTCGTGCCGAAGTTCAGCACCTGAGGAAGTACGAATTTGTACCAAAGACGCGATTCGATGGATCTCGGATTCATCGATACCGCCAGATGAGGTGTATGACACATATAGTCAATACACGGTAGAGATGCAAAGGAAGGTAATCCAAGTGATGGTACAGCACTTACAGGAGGAATGTATAAGGAAGAAGGTTGGTTGCCCCATAGAGTTATTGGGTATTTGTAAAAGAGCTTTTTCGCCCGACACTTCTACAGCTGCTTTAGCGCTCGATTTGGCCCTATTGCTCAGTAAGCGGTCGGAGGTCCCTATATCTCAGTTGCCTATGAGAGAGGTCCCTCCGACCTTTGTCCCAAAAGTAGAAATCCCCGCCAACGCGGCGACTGGTGCTGCCGCGGTGGATATCCCTGCACATTACGTATCACAGTTTGTTCACGTCCCGTTCTCTCGACAGGAAGTGAACACGATTAGACAATCAGTACCTGATATCAGGAAGAACCCGACAGGGTTTTACAAAGAAATAGAATCCGTTTTGCAGTCTTCTGTGTTCACCTTAAGTGACATGGATTTATTGTTTCCAGTGCTTTTACCTGTTGATGTATGGAAACAGGTACGAACAATAGATGATGTGCCGGGGTTAGGGGATACATGGGTAAACTTAACTAGAATAGATGGGGAACGACCAGCTGGTGAGAAACCACCCCAGGTAATACTCACTTTACCTGATAGAATAGTTGCCAAATTAAAAACTATAATCCCAGAAAAAAGGATTATTTGGGACAAGCTTACGGCCTGCGTCCAAGGGAAAACTGAAGGTACTCTCCGACTTCAGTGGACAGGATTTAGGTACAGAGTCGGGGAAGAGGTTGTTTGTGGACAAATTTGTGCGTGGATTGTTGCCCGACATCCAGTCACAAATTATGTCCTCAGAGAGCGCTTGGCAGGCAAAATCTCAGTCAGAGGTCTTGCATATGGCTCAGTATTACGAGAATCGGGTTAATAACGAAAAAGAGAAAATCGAAAAAAGAAGGGGTGACCTAAAGACTAAGGTATTGTTGCAGCAAATTGTCAGAAACCCCAGAGGAGGTACGACACAGACTAGAGGTCAGTACATTCCAAGAGGAAATACTCCTCCAAATTCTATAAATATTAATCAGTGTGCTTATTGCCGCCAGGAAGGTCACTGGCGAGCACAGTGCCCTGCCCTTCGTCAGAGGTCAGGAGGCACATTTGGAGGTATGGGTAGGCGACCAAAGGGCCGCCCCGGAGCAGGAGGCCCTGATAGGGGTCAGCTTCTACAAGATCCCCAGCAACCTTTTTCACGGGAAAATCAGACTCCGAGTATGGACTCGAGAAATATATTTGATCACCCTTCCGCCGCCTATCTTTCTGAGGAACTTCCCTTTGATGAAGTTCCGCCTTACTAGGATTGCCCGAAGCAGCGTTTGGAACCTTTACCTATTCCCGTTATTCAGAAGGGCCCCTATGTTGAATTATTGGTGGGGAATAGGAAACATCAGTTCTTGATCGACACTGGAGCACAAAAGTGCTCCATCGACCATTCGAGGGTTCCAAACATCCCACTGTCAGGGCAAACAAACGTCTCTATAGGGTTCTCTGGCATACCAACTGTTTGTCCGGTTTCTGCGCCGGTATCCGTTTCTTTGGGTCCTTTTACAGACCAGTGCCCTTTTCTTCTTACTTCAAACTGTGGAGAAAATTTGCTGGGGTTGAATTTGTTGAAGAAACTGAATGCAGTGATTCATTGTTCCCCTGACGGAATAAGATTAACAGTTTCACCACAGCAACCCTTTAACTCCCAATACTTGACCCGACCTCTACCTCCCGAATTTGACATTGTCCCAGAATGTTTGTGGGCAATAGACGATAATGATGTCGGGATATTGCACATCGATCCTGTTAAGATAATATTGAAACATGGGGTTAAGCTACCGCGCATTCCGCAATATAAAATTTCAATTGAAGGAGAGCGCGCTCTGAAATGCATTGTCTCCGATTTTGTACATCGTGGAGTGATCGAAGAGATTACAGGTAGCTTATGTAATAGCCCGATCTTGCCAGTATATAAGAAAGGCGACAATGCAATTCCGTACCGGTTTATAATAGATCTTTGTGCTATTAACCGGGTGGTAGCCCCACAATTTCCAATCGTGCCTGATGTAACAACGATCTTAACAATGATCCCTGCTACGGCTACACACTTTAGTGTCGTAGATTAAAAAAACGCCTTCTTTAGTATTCCGATACATGAGGAGAGCAGGTATTTGTTTGCGTTCACTTTGGGGGGACGCTCGTTTACATTCACAAGGGCACCTCAAGGGTATACTGAAAGTCCTAGTATCTATAGCAGAGCCTTAAAAGAGCAGCTCGACACCCTTGAATTACCATCTACTTGCACACTGCTTCAATATGTAGACGATTTGCTCCTGGCTGCAGACTCTGAGAAAGCTTGTAAAGAAGGCACTATATTGTTGCTTGTTCATTTAGCTGAAAATGGTCACAAAGCTTCACTTAAGAAATTTCAATATTGTTGTCAGGAGGTTGCCTATCTAGGCTACCTCCTGTCAAAGGAGGGGAGAAGATTGACACCTGAACGAATAAAACACATTTCTGGCATGTCTGTCCCAAAACCCAAAAACACAGAAGGAAGTCAGAGCCCTGATAGGGATGGCGTCCTACTGTAGACTGTGGATCCCGAACTTTGCCCTAGTGGTAAAACCGATGTTGGCTTTGACGAAGAAGGGCATTTCTCTGCCATTGCCATGGGAATCGGAACATCAACGATCATTTGAGCTTCTCAAAGCCCCGCTGTGTTCAGCACCGGTTCTGGGTACACCAAATTACGATAAGGCCTTTGTGTTGTTTGTGCATGAATGTAATGGATGTGCTTTGTCTGTGTTAACACAGGAACATGGAGGGAAGAATAGGCCGTGCGGCTATTATTCCTCCGCCCTCGATCCTGTTGCATGCGCTTTGCCGCGATGTCTGCACGCTGTTGCTGCTGCTGCTGCGTCTGTAAAACAGAGTGAGGGGATGGTCCTAGGCCACGATTTAATTTTGATGGTACCTCACTCTGTCGATATTCTATTGAATAAAACTCAAACACAACACCTTACTTCTGCCCGGTTGACCAGGTACGAATTAGTTCTATTTGCTCCTCATATCCAAATTAAAAGGTGTTGTGTTCTCAATCCGGCTGAACTTTTGCCTCTCCCGCAAACTACTGCTTGCGGCGATGACGGATCACATGACTGCCTGTATGCCACCGAACAAGAAACAAAGGGCAGAATAGACCTCTCAGATACTCCTTTGGAGAATGCGGAAGGGGAGCTGTTTTGTGATGGCTCCTGTTTTAAACTTCCGAATGGCACGTTTACAGCTGCTTATGCAGTTACTACCTTGAACAAGATCGTAGAAACAAAAAGGATTCCGCATAACTCCGCGCAGGCCGCAGAGATTATAGCGTTGACCCGCGCTTGTGAGCTCTCCCAAGGGCATAGAGTTAACATTTATACGGATAGTCAGTACGCCTTTGGGGTGGCTCACAATTTCGGAAAACTGTGGTCGGAAAGAGGGTTTCTGACCTCACACGGGACCAAGATTCAGCATGGTCCCTTAATAGTACAACTACTTTTAGCGCTCTCACTCCCTGAACAATTAGCAATCATGAAATGTGCAGCACATCGCAAGGTCATAGACAATGTGGGAAGAGGAAATGCTTTTGCAGATTTGATAGCTAGACAAACAGCTACAGACCTTAGCACAGACATGTACACCTCCGGGAAGTGAGAGATGGTTGTATAATAGATGAAGGCATTGGGTCTGTGCGAGATATTCAGACTGATGCCTCTGTTGAAGAATCTAGGAAATGGGCTGAAGGCATGGGGAAATTGGATGACGAAGGGTGTTGGGTGGACGCATCTGACGGGAAATGGTTGCTTCCTGATTCTTATGCATTAGCAATGGTCACGATGGCACACGGTCCAACACATGTGTGTGCCCAGCAAATTGCGAAGATATTACAGCAGGTTTGGGTGAATGATAAAATTTTGGAAACTGCAAAAAGACTCGTTCAGAACTGCATGATTTGCCTGCAGCACAATGTGGGTAAAGGGACAGTGACTCCAAGGGGAAGTTTCGGGCCCCCCTCTGTCCCCTTTGTAACCATTCACCTTGATTTTATTGAAATGGAGCGATGTAATAACTTGAAATATGTTCTTGTTATCATTTGTGCTTTTAGCAAATGGGTCGAGGCTTTCCCCGTCAAAGATGCTACCGCCATGACCACCGCAAAGATCTTGGTAAAAGACTATTTTCCTCGATTTGGGCTCCCGAGGATAATTTGGTCGGACAACGGCCCCCACTTCATCGCAGCCGTAATGTTGCAAATATGTGTTGCCTTAGGGATAGAGAAACGTTTTCATTCAGCTAGGCACCCTCAAAGTGCGGGGTTGGTAGAAAGACACAATGGTATTTTGAAAAACAAACTTGCAAAAACATGTGCCGACACTAAATTAAAATGGCCAGATGCTTTACCTATTGTGTTGTTAGCTATGCGCACCACACCCCAGACTAGAACTGGGCTCTCTCCATTCGAGGTAGTAATGGGAAGGCCTGCTAATATTTGGGGTCTCCCTAAACCTAAAGCCCTGAGGGATGTGGAGAATGTATTGCTCATAGACTATTGTAATCAATTGACTAAAAATCTGTATTTCATTTACCACCAGGTGAATGTTGCCTTACCTGTACGGTTTACGGGCCCAGGACACGATATATTGCCCGGCAGCTGGGTCCTGGTGAAGGCCTACGAAAGGTCTTCCTGTCTCGCGCCACGCTGGCGGGGACCCTACCAGGTTTTATTGGTCACCAGGACGGCAGTGCGGGTGGCAGGAAAGAAGAACTGGATACATGCAACACATATCAAGAAGATCCCTCACCCGACGCCACACGTTACAGAAGAAACAGAACCCCTCGCTGGTGCTACACTCTCTGATCTCGGAGTAGCAGGCAGCATTGTGAGTGCGCCGGAGAAGTTCTCTGAGCCTGAGGAGCTCGGGGAGCCGTCCATTTTGTCTCCGCACTCCCTTGATCAATCACTTCCGGAAAACCTTGTTTCGAGCTCTGCGACTTCCGTCGCTACTGATACGACGCTCCCCTCAGGGAGCGACGATACTTTGCTTTTGGATTCAACAAACTTGGGTACCATCCGGTACAACCTTCGACCACGCAAATAAAATCGCCGCACGAGTATCGTGCATCTGGAAGAAAAAGGAGTGATTGAAATACTATCGTCTTCCCTTTTTTTGGAACAAAGAAAAGGGGGGGTTCTGTTGGCCAGGGTTGGGAAGGACTAAGAAGTCGCGCGGCCGAAGTGCCGCCAGCAACGAACATTGGGGCCGTCGATCGGGATAACCATGATGCCTGCCGCCTTCACCGCTGCTCCTCGTATTGAACTTTTAGATAAGGAGGTGACCAATTCGAACAATGGACAATGTGCCTGGGCCCCGAAAACGTACTGTTGTGTTCTCGTTTTGATTATTGTTAGTTTTGCAACTGCTGCTGTGGGACTTTGGTACTTTGAAGAAATTTATCCTTTGAAGCCTCTGTTACCAACCAAAATTGTACCAACTGTTTTGACTCCCTCTGTACACCTTCACACTCTGTCCTCTAGGGACTCTCGGCATAGACAGAAATATTATAATAACACTTTGATGATAGTGATGAATGCTACGCTTGCTATTTTTAATAGGAGTAATTGTTGGGTCTGCACTCACTTACCACAACATGGGAACAAGGGACTGGGATGGTATATACATCCCTTACCTCTAATAACCTCTTGCTATGCCTCTCTTAGAGCACTCTTTTTTGGCCGATGGAATGATAGCATCTCAGGGAACTTCGATGGGACTAATTTGAATGAATTTGAAAAACGTGAATTGACTCCCCTGGGATGCTCGCTTTTCGCAAATAGGAGTAGACCTAATATCGCTTCTATTAGGCCGTCTGATAAACTTTCTTTTCCTTTTCAAAATCTAGTTTCTTTCAAGATGGCTCCGATAGGCAATAAGGATGCCATGCCTCCTTCTTATTCTGTAAATCACAGTCCTGATTCTGTCCCTTTCTGTGTACAAAGAAACGGCACTAGGCCAATGGGAGATTTCGAGCCTTGTATAAATATTGTAAATTTGACTGGGGAAAATAGGCCTTTGTATGT
The DNA here is from genome assembly GCF_040938575.1 of Ambystoma mexicanum. Classification (NCBI taxonomy): domain Eukaryota; kingdom Metazoa; phylum Chordata; class Amphibia; order Caudata; family Ambystomatidae; genus Ambystoma; species Ambystoma mexicanum. Next base: position 987,895,866 of record NC_090929.1, on the reverse strand, counting down.
AGGGGGACCGGTTTATTTTGTGTGTGGTAGTTTAGCTTTTCCCTGGTTGCCCAAGGATTGGCAGGGGACTTGTTATTTAGGGATATTGTTACCAGGTGTATTTATAGCCAGTACCTTAGAGATATCTAAGGCTCGCCCGCGACGGGATAATGATGGAGATACCCCTGGACAAGTGTTCGGGGATATAGCCAAATCAGTAGTTCCCTTCTGGGGACAAATAGCAAATTCAGAAAACATCAGGGGATTAGCGAGGGTGTTGGAGAAAACAATCAACCGGACCACGGACATACTTTACAATATGACCTTAGAGCAAAAGGCGATAAGATTGGTAGCACTCCAAAATCGAATGGCATTAGATGTCATTTTAGCTGAACGAGGTGGAGTATGTAAATTAGTGGGGTCCGCTTGCTGTGTTTTCGCACCAGATTCTTCACCAACAATATTCAAAGCAATTCAGAATTTACACACTCTTAGTTCTGAAGTCCATATCCCTGTAGGAGACTGGAGCCTTAGTACTTGGTTTTGGGATTCTCTACGATCTTGGGGGTGGAAGGTGCTTTCTGTTATTTTAGGTATTTTTGGGACTCTGTTATTCCTTTGCTGCTGTTTTGAATGCCTCCCGAGTATATGCGGAATGATAGGGGGATGTTGTGCCCAAGTTATGAGCGCAATAGGGCGTAGAATATATACCCCGAAGACAGCATCTAAAGAATTCATGTTGCAAGAAGTTCTTATGAACAACTTTATGGCTATTGACATTTCAGACAATGATGCGGAACCTATGGATGCTAATGCCCTCAAGTATTTTCAAAAGTATTAGGAAATAATGTTTTAGCACTTGGCATAGGCCAAAAGGAGGGTCTGTGGAAATCGATATAATATTATGACCCCAATCGCATCGTTTAAATGTATGTTGGCCTACGCCAAGCTGTCTAAAGGATACTATGTACATAGGTTCCGCGGCAAGGTCTTGACCTTAATGTATCGTGTAAGCCGCCATCTTGGATCTAGCCGCCATTTTAGGTACTCTTGCAGTGTGGAAGTCACCCTGAATCACAAAATGGAGGCCGAATGACATTTCGAGTAAGACTTCGGCCATGGTGACCTCCGCACACGTGAATGAATAATATGTCCGCAGGCTACTTGTTAGGGTCATGAACTAAGACCCTGTCCTCTGTTTAACCTATGTGTAAATATGTAACCGTATCAGCGGAACTGATCTAATATATGGAAATCGTGTGTTCGACCTGGCTACGAACCCTAGCCATGGTTCCAGAAATGGTTAACTTGTAAAAGGGCTGGCCAATGCAGTACTAAATGTATAAAAACCCAAGCATCCCGATGATCGGTCTCTCCCACTTTCAGTGCGAACCTAACGTTGAAGGTTCGTGTGTTAGTCAGTGAGCCGAATAGCTATTCGCATGTCAATTGACTTTGGTAACTTTGTAACTTTGAAATAAAGCGCTTTGTATGTCCTTTGTAACCTGTGTTGGTGTGTTTCCTTTTGGGCTTCCCGGCCTCATGTCAATTTCTCTGTTTCCACAATGTGATTGAGAAGGGTTTCATTTAAAGTACCTAGGCCTTAGATAAACATCATGCATTGGGAATTAGAGGACTAAAGAATTTTTGTAATGTTGGTGCAATTACAGTTCTCTATGTACTATACATACTTTGGGGCTCATTACTAGTTTGGCGGTATCCCGCTGGTAATTTCCCTACAGTTTCCACTGCATGATATCCCGGTATTACTGGGATATTACAAGCGGTGGGACAGGCAGTAAATCCTCATTCCATGGAGTCTCAAAGGATTCCATGGAAGTGATTGCTGCAATTACCAGTATTACTGGTGCCGGTAAATGCAGCATTGTTTTGCCGGTGGGGGCCTGATCTACCGGCAGGTCATGACTGGAGGTAGATCTGTGGCCCCCACTGGCAAACCCGTGTTTTCACAGTCTGGAAAAAATGCTGGTGCCGGAATTTTGTACTACCTCAGATATGAAGCCCTTAGTTGGACTTTAGAAAAACTGTTCCAACAGCACCCACCCAGAACATTCACATAATCATATTCACACCCATTCATCCACCAGTCACTCACCCATATACCTTCTCTAACATTTACTCACACTGCATTCTCCACTCGAGCACTGACCCAGAACATTCACACATTCATATGGCATAAGCTATAATAGCCCTATCCAAAATGATTACTGGCCCTGGAGTCCTTTATCTATTGCAGCACATCCCTTTGATGGTACCATGTGCCATGTTCAAAAGAGTACATTTCTTAAGTTATACTGGGGTGAATGATGAACTAGATACGATTGCATGTGATTGTGGGGGTGTTGGAGCCCCGGAATTTGAATCATATTATAAAGTTTTCCAGCTACAACATGTTGCATCTTTTTTTGCACATGATGTGTTCCTACAGTCACGTTCAAAGGTTCTGGTCTGAAGTTGTGGTATTTCTGAATGGCTCCTAGTTCCATCCATGGAATTATGCTTGCTAGATTGGTGCCTGTCAGATGATGTGGGAAATGAATTGCTAAATACATACACCTAGGGCTGGTTCTGGCTAAGAGGCGAATGGTGATGCAGTGGAAGTCCTCTAACTGCATAAACATATTATGCGCGGGTATGATGAAATGGACTGGTGCAGGGAGAGATATACGAACACGAAACAGGGAATATGCAGAGGAAGATCAAGTATACGGTATATGGGATATCTTGTTGCAGGAATTCGGTTTTAGAACGAGACCCGGTCTTTCACCCACAATCAAAGAATATCACACTAATGAGATTATATTTTACAGGATTAACTCTATGTACTTTTCTGCGTAATACAGATATTTCTGGGAACGCATGGGTTAAATCTTCTCTGGACGGCTGGAACTATGACTTGCGGTGTTGCTGCTTGGAGCCAAGGGATGGGTTCAATTGTACCATTTTGCAATATTTAACAGGGCACGTTTTCATTGCGTCTTTTCTTGGTTCAATAAAGAAATTGGAAAGAAGCCTGAAAACATGCCCAAGACATCCACAGAGATTCACTGTATTACCAGCCGCCAGTCAGATATATGGCAGCCCGAAGGGACACTTCTTTTCTGGTCGAGGTGGTAACAGGCAAGGAGACCTAGGAAACACCCGCGCACCCATGTCTTACTAATGTCCTGGCCGGAAAAGCATCAAAATACCCGGAAGGAGATGCAGTCACACACAGTCCTTTCCAGGTGATGAAAAGCCAAAATGGAATGATGGTGTTTACGATATTATTTGGTTATTATCTGCCTTAACCATTAGGTTGGTAAATTATGTATGTGTTGAATGCACCAATAGGTACATTTACAGGGCAACGAGGTGTGCCATCGCTGCAATGGACTCTGGGGTGCTAGCCGGAAGATGTAATAACTCAGCTGGCGGGCACCACCTGGATGTATTGCCACTGCAGATATAACCATTGGTGTTGTGTCGCCTGCCCAGTAGATGTTGGAAGGTGAATGAAAAGTAAGCTCCCAGTTAAAGAGTACTATTGAATGGAAGTTTTTAATAATTCATTAACGCAGAGATTGGGTCATTTATATATTGGTGAATGTAATTTTTTAACTTTTTTAAGGCTTCTGGGAAATACAAGTATTTATAATAATCAGGAGGGACTTCTGATGACTCCAACAGCAGCACTGAACATAACACTCTACTTTTGCCCTTGCACAGTAATGATGAGACCTGGCGCAAAAAGAGTACGGAGCCACACCGTGGCTAAATTTCTCTGTGGAGCAGGTGTCTAGTTTCTGCTCTTTGCTCAAGTTTAAGGAGAGTGAGTAATGTCTCCAACCTTTACCCAGGGACGTGTGAAACTTTCGTTAAAGCTCAGCAGACTGACACCCCACCTTCAGAAAACATGAGGGAACACTGTGGTTTTAAATGTCTGTGCAGTGTAAAGTCACTTTGTGAAAATGAGACGCTTGTGTTGAATGGCTCTACCGGCTCGGGACCAGGCTGCGAGCCAAGAGCATCTGCGCGGTGAGCGAGGCAAGGAACCAAGGTGAACCTTTTCAGGCACTGTTTGATGAATTGCCCGAAAAAATAGAAAGGTATTTTTAAAAAGTATATTAGCTCAAAAGCCGTAGGGTTCAGAATCAATACCAAAAGGTAACACCTACATTGTTCCCTCCAACGTTTCAAGATCTGGGACAGTACCTAGGAGCTGGACTTTTCTGTAGCAAAGAAATAAATGGTATATTCATGACCTCTGTGAGTGATTTGTGAACCAGGTTCAAAAGAAAATAGGATGCACAGTGGGTACATGTTAATGCCATAGGAGAACTTATCCTTGGTTCATTTTGGCAATATCAAATTCCATCATAAATGCTTATCATACGGCACACAAACTACTACCAATGGTTATAATGACCATTAGAGTTCATTGTCCAATGAGCATACCGTCTGAACTCCTGCGCTTAAAAATAATATATCAGAGGTGCTACCATCTTACGCAGTTGAAGGGTTTCTCAGTGACAGTCAAATATTTAAGAGTGCTGCCAAAAATATCAAGGCGCCGCTCAACTTTTTCAAGGGTAGCCCACTTATTTCGGCAGGCCACACACTTATGCAGTGTTCTGTGTGATAGACTGACCAATGGTGCAGTTTAGTTACTCCCTCTATGCCTTTTCTTCCTGCTCGGGTGCCAGTTGCCCTTGCTTGGCAGCTGATGAGGTGGGAGAGGGACAGAGAAAAAGTAGTAGTCAAAGCATGGCCCCCGATAGTAACAGCTTCTGCAGTAATATGACCAGTTCCAGGCCCTGCACTACCCAACTCCAATTGTATTTATTGGATATTAATAATGCGCCTAGACAGCAAATGGTGTTTCAAGGCGCATCAAGACAAAGGAGGTGGAACAAGGATGAGAAAAACAAAACAGAAACATTCCTACTAGGCCATGAGACATTCGGAATGTGCAAGTGCTGTAACATGAAATGCAGGGAAGAGGGGAAGTGCAGGACAGGGCGGAACAGGGATGAAGAAAACAAAATAAAAACGTTCATACTAGGCCTTGAGACATTTGGAACTTGCAAGTGCTGTAACATGAAATGCTGGGGGAGGGGAGGAGGGGAAGTGCAGGACGGGGAGGGAGTCAAGAGAATGGTACATTAAGTGCACAGTGAACAGGTTCAAATACAGCACAAGGCTGGAATTGAGGAACAAAAATGTTGCAGGGGGCTACATCAAAAAAGGCAGGTATAAATAGGTAGTACAGTGCAGGACTGAGCATGTCAAACTGGTGGTTGCAGGTAGGTTCAGTATAGAGTAGAGAGCAGGGCTGAGAATGACAACCTGATGGTTAGTGGTAAGTAAAGTACAAAACGCAGCAGGTACAGGAAGGAAGTAAAGGTGCACAGTTGGAATGCCTAACCTCATGGTATGGGGGCAAACATAAGGGATGCAAACAGGCCTAAAGGACAAAGCAAGTGTGTACATTCTGACAAAATGTCACCTCATGGTGTGGGGGGTTACATCAGGCATGAACCAGGCATAAAGGAACACATAGGAAAGTACTGGTAATGTGATCCTGTGGCGCAAGAGGCAGCATCAGAGGTATTTATAAGACATTGAAGCATGAGACATTAGCAATCAGTGCAGAGAGGGTAGGAGACATGAACCGGCAAGGCTGCGCCAAGGGTGCTGGAGCCACATCGGTAGGGCAATGCAACAGGAAAATTGTTGGTAGAACAGATTGAAGGAGACCTCGGGGTGTTGGGCCGCAAAGGAGTCTTACGGCCGCAGTTAAAAGGGACTAGAGGCATGACTGCGTTGAGGTTGTAGGAGAATGCTGAACGTGTTATATGCCAGCAGGCAAAGGCAAAGATAGTAAGGCATGAGAGGGCAAGCACACCTTACCTGGCGGTGAACTAATGCTGCGCTCTCTGCCCTTTTCTCAAGATTCTAAATCAGCCCTGGGGGGCTGTAGCGGGGGCAGAGGATGGGACTGCCTCAATGGAGGGACCTCTCTGGAATACAACAAATAATATATACCTGCAAAAGTTAGGAAGTAACCGAGAAATATTACTGTGGCAAAAAAAGCATTTTGGACTCTCTAGGCAAAAGCAATAGAAGGAGGGCTCAATAAAGACAACACACTGGAATGTTACTTGTACTAATACTATATACTCCAATATTAAAGATATTTATTACCCGAGTAATCATGCACAGATTCAGACACTTTCACTTCGCCAGCTAACCATTTTATCTTTCTGTAGTAAACATTAAACTACCCGATTTATATTCTAGAAGGATTTTTCAATCCCTATACTTCCTGGTTTATCACATTTTCAACCAGCTATCACACTCGTCACTATGCTACACCTAGTCCCTTACCCTCATTCCATGGCGACCATCTTCTTTATTTACCTTTTTCCTTTTTTTTTAATTGCCGCCATGTAAAGTGAGAAGGAACTATATATAGTCCCTTCTCCCCGCTCAATGTAGTCCATCAGTTTTTTCGTTCTTTTTTTCCATTGCGAAACGCCAACTGCATCTTGCATCTTGCAACTTCAAAAAAAACTATATTAGTACCCCAGTCTTATGTGCCGTACTACTAATAGCCATGAACCCCTCTCTGGAGAGTCATTACTGCTTCAGGTAATGCCCCGGGGCCTATAACTATGGACACTGGGGCATTACCTGAAGCGGTATTACCCTCCAGCTCGGGCCCTTATTGTTTACATAGCTCCCCACTTTTATCATTAGGTACAAGATTAAATACTTTAGTCCGATAATGTTCCGATACCCTCAGATGGAACATTATTATCATACCCATTCAAATATGGCAACCATGTCTCTAAGGCTATGGGATCAGAACCCACTGCAGTTCTTTAGGCTCATAATTAAAGGCTGGCATATTTATTAATTAATTATTAATGAAAATCACAGAAAAAGCAATGCATTATTCGCACAAAAACACAGAGTTTACGACTGATAAAAGAGTGGAGGACATGGGTCCTTTACAATGATGTGAGAGATTGTGAATTGAAGACTAGGCATTGCAGAGGAAAGTGGAAACATAAACAAAGGACGAGAGCAGGACACAATGACATAGGAACGGGATAGTGTAGAAAGTGCTGAATTAAGGATTTAGGGGTGACAGAAAAGTCCTGTTCGATTGTTGATTAAGGGTAGGGAAACAGGAAAAACGGTGGTGCAGCAGCGTAGAGTGCTAGGAAATAGATTCTTCAGAAAGAAGGAGAACATTGAAGTTGGATTTAAATAGTGATAAGGTTGGAGTAGTACGGAGAGGGAGAGCAAGAGCATTCCAGGGTAGGGGAACGAAGAGAGAGAGAGTGGAAATGGGAGGGAGCACAAGGAGCTTATGTGGTGGCAAGGAGGTGAGTGGAGGATGATCTTAACAAGCAAGGAGGAGAGTAAGGAGTGAGATGAGTAGATAGGTAGGGTCGGGTTAGTCCATGGAGAGTTTTGAAGATTGTGAGAAGAACTTTATACTTAGCCCTTTGTTTCACAGATAACCAGACAATCTAGTGATGGGCAGAGAAGGTATCGAGAAAGGTTGAAAAGCAATTGGACCGTGAAGTTGAGGACTTTGTCCAGAGATGAAAAGGTATAGTTTGGAAGGCCATAGAAGAGAAAGGCACAGTAGTCAGATCTAGAAAGGACTAAGGAGGAGATTAGCTTTTTAGCAGTATTGAAAGGAAGAAGATGACAGATTTTTCTGATATTGAGAAGATGGAGTCTGGCTGCAGTGTCAGATTTGGAGATGAAGAGCAAGAAGTTGTGTGGTGGGTCAAAGATGAGATCAAGGTTACGGGTGAAAGCAGGGTAAGGAAGGTAGCCATGAAAGATCAGAAGAAGATCAGGAGAGGAAGAGATAGCTTGTTTGGCTGGGAAGTAGATATAGAGTATATCAGCTCTTTCCTTTGCTGCATGAATACAATGGGATACCTTCAACGTGCATCCCTGGAAGGAAATGCTCCTGTACTCACTCCTGCACCCACCAGCCTCATTCACCAGATAGCTCTGTTTATACAAAAGAACCACACGTGTATTCTGTTCATTTCATAGCTATCCATGGATGTAAAACTACTAACAAAATGTTGAGAATTTCTCAAGCAACATATAGGCATATTAACTTCTAGTCCTTTAACTATTGTATCTGGCATATTTGTCATCTAATGAAAATCAGTCTGGACGATGATAATGATCAAAATGTGGATATGGCATGCTTTTCTTACAATACCCTGTTCATGCTACATGAATGCCATGTTGAAAATTTGAGATGCAGCACCAGAGAGGTTTAAAAAGTCTGCAGGCATTCCAATCAGGGTGCAATAAAAGCAGTAGTTTAAGTGGACCTGAACTTTACATGTTGTACACTCAACACAGATTTTACATAAACTTAGTCTGACAATCAACATATTTAACAATACATTTGAGACGAACACATGCACTAATCCCAAAGCAACAAACTACATGTGTGTATTTCCTATCCAAGAACACATTTCATATATTGACCGGTATTATGTTTACAAGACACACACCACAAGACAAACAAATCACAGGTCCAATACGCCAGAGCCATATTGACAAACACTGGCCAATCTTGATGACTGCATAAGGGTCTTCAAACTGCTTCTCTTTGAATGTTTTGGACCACGACTCCCATGGTGCCTTAGCTTTGAGTATGCTACCGAGGGCTGACAGGAGCTGGAGTCCAGTACATCTGGCAGTCCAAAGGTTGCAGACCCCAGGTCTAGAAGTAAGTTCTAAAATAATGCCTTTTGTAAAAAAAATTAAACAAAATGTGTCAGCAATACTTTTGCAGGGTAGGATACATTGCGTTGAAGTTGATGTGTTTGGCAGTAAAAACGTGTTGGTATGTGAACATGGGAGAAAAGAAACCGTAATGAATGGATTTTTCGATTTTTCGGAAATGCAGTTATTATTTAATCAAGTGTGAGCCCAGTTTTGTAGTTCACACATTAGAATGCACCAGTGGTCTTAATTACATTGCCTGTACATTTCACAAATGTCAAGTTAGCAGATGCATCCAGCAGCAATGGCTTTGCTGAGTGTCAAGCAATTAACTTTGTTTTAATATTACATAGGGTTGCAAAGGTTAACATATTTTTGCAAGGTGCCAATAGAAAACTGAAATTGACATAGACGGAGTCCACATTAAATTACAAATTGAGAATGTGTTCCAGTATTGTGTGCCTGTGAGCAATAAGGTTGGGGCATGGCTGGGCTAGAGAGTGACAAAATTAGATAGGCCATTGACTAACAATGTCCGGGAAGAGGAGGGAAGATGCTATGGTCAGAAAGGGGTTGTGTATGCTATCACAAAGCAGAGTAGAATTCATATAAGGCAGACAAGTAAGGCTTTAAACGGTTCCATGTGTTAAAATCGTGGCAAAAATGGCAGCGGACACAAAATATCATGGCAAAAAAGCTGTGGCTTTACCACTGCAACCCCCGTACCCATTATACCATTTAAGGGGAGCAGGGGACACCACCGACACCCCTGCTCCCCTTAAATGGTGTGATGGGGTATACCTTTACCGGGTCAAACCACAGCATTTTGTGCAGCGATTTTTTTGTACAGGTGACATTTTTGCAACGATTCTATCACTGCATACCCTTTACAAGAGTGGGCATACGAAGGAAAATGGAAATGAACAAGGAGATGTCTTGGCCTCACCAACAAGATACATGGGTTTAAATACAGGGTTTCCTTCCCCGGTGTATCTTCCGTTGTCAGTCAAACAAAATCTTTTGAGTTACATTACACCCATACATCTTTCTAGGCTCTCCTCTCCTTACGTTTGGCCCCTCTTGTTTTCATCCTCAAAACCGGGGCAGACTCAACGCTTGGGGGCCATCTGCAACTGCACACTAGGATTGGGTAGCAGCAGAGGTTAGGGCTTGGTAAAATCATCATAACCCTCAATGTTTGCACCAGAAGTCTAGCGAGCTAAACCTCTCTGCTGGTCGGGTAAGGGTACCTTCTCCTCCTCCCTGTCTTTAGGACTTTTTTTCTCCAAGTCCCCACAACCCTGTCCTTGTCTGCCTCATCACTGTGTCACAGTGGGCTTGTGTCTAAATAGATCATGCCTGCACTACCTGTCCTAGCATCTTCACTATCCCTCTCCTTCACTTCCAACCTGGGCCTCCTGTATGCCTCACCATGTGCACATAACTCCACCCTTCCTCTACTGTCTCTTGTCTGGCTTTCTCAACTCCAGAATCATCTATGCTAGTTCTCCACTTCCACCTGTTCATTCTGACCACCTGTCTTCTCTCTTAACCCTACCCCAGAGGTCTTCTCCATGTACTCTCTCCACTCCTCAAATGATATTTGCTCCAATGGCCTCCTCAACAGACTCCTCCTCTCCCCGTTGATGTTGCCTATTGACTTCTTTATACTTCTTCCTTAGCTATCCTTCAGCCACCACTCTCTGCTTCCTGTACCTTCAAAATACCTTCTCTCCATCTCCCACATTACTCCTTCTACTCTGCCTTCTGACTATCATTCCAGCTTCCTTTCTCCTGCTATCCATCCAACTCTGTCTCCTTCTTCCTACAACACTCGCCAAAATTCTCTCTTATTGAAAAATCATTGACACTACTGCCACTGCTCCTTATATACAAGTTGGCCCAGCTGTTGGGAACAGCCCGTGACTAACTGTGCACAGGTGTGGGTCATGACTAAATGTGAAACCTGATTGGTTCACCTATGTTCATTTGTGGCTTTACGCCTTTCCAGAAGCCCAGCCCATAGGGTTGCAGAGTGGCAGCCCAGGCAGTGATCTTGGGTTTCCTCTGCACATATCTGGTTCCGGCATGTTTTTAGTAATAAGATTTACAGACCGACAGGGGTCGTCACACAATCTACATTGTAGGCTTTACCCCACGTGGTTTCTGTTCAGTCTGTCCTCATTAAGACAAACTACTGCAATCGACATTGGCCTGAACAGGCTCTGGATTTAAAGACACTTTACAAATTGCAACACCAGTGATACCGTATATTTGAACATAGGCATGACATGACAAATAGGCCACAGGAGAGGAGAGGAGAATGCTGGAGCATAAATCTTGCATAAGAAGAATATAAAGTAACAAGCCATTGGCACCACATACAGAGGAAGAGTTTGCATGGACATTTTTAGAAAAAAAACTCACACCTCCATCAAGAGGCGGTCACCTGTCTCAAATTGTAATTAAGAGTGAACAAAAATTGATTTTTAGCTTAAACCTAAATAAAGAAAGTCTAAAGTGGGAATCTTTAGCAGGGAGCGACTGAACTTGAGTAACACTGTCAGTGCCTCTGGTCCAATATCCTCTGGTAGACCAGCAGGAAGGGAATATACATATGATGCTTATATAAGTCATATAAATAAAGACTCTGGTGTTGTTAGATCTAGCAAAAGTTACATGTGCATACATATACACTTAGAACAACCATCTTGTATCGGTTACATTTTAGAAACTCGTACACACTTATACAACTGCAGAAAACTATTGGCTCGTGACTGAACCTTGTCATTCATTTTTAAGATGATATGCAACCCTGTTGGGCACGTATTACGTCAACACATTTAGAGGTTATAGCGTCTATACAACGTCAAAATGGCAGCACCTACCAGGTGTACCCACGTGACAACGCTGCATTGGTTCAGAATGTCAGAAATGACGCAGGTAATTTTAATAGGAATTGTCCATTCCGTACATAAAGAGCCTGCCACTGTGAGCATGAACTTATGTTCACGTGGGAGTTTTTGAGGTAGGTATACATGCGCAAGTATCGAGGTGGTTTTGTGCATTTTCGACATTTACTTTCAGGTGTCCTGACCGGGAACACCATAGTGATTTCCAAAATTAGACACATATTTTGTCAACTGACTACTTAAAAAACAGAACAATGTTTTCTCATGAATGCATTGGCTATTCATTGCAGAAAATTAACCTGCATGAGCCAAGACAAGCGGGTGCATGATAAAAATAAAAACAAAAAAACGTATCACCAGCTTGAGAAGGTAAAGCAGTGAACGTGGCTGCACTAGTGACCCTTTGTGGCAGGTACGTATATTAATTGTCATTGTACATTAAATGTATTGCTCTACATTGAGTATAATACATTAGAAATTACGAAATGATTTCCTTTGCCTTGCATTATATATTGCAAAGCCCATGAGCACTGTGAAGGAAGTGTAAGATCAGCTGATAAGTAGTAATATATGTCCTGATGAATAAAGTAGAATACTCACAGAAACTGGTCGACATCAATTGGGGAATATGTCCTGATTCTGTTGAGACTATCCCACCAAATCCAGTGTGTTGTTGCATGTTTCGCCTGTATAGACTCTAGGATGTCATAATAAAGGAAGTATAGTCTCCCACAGAGTCGATAATGCTGAAAACACAGCATTCGTTTTCATTTTAACAGAGAAAATGCTTTCCAAGACACAATGGGAATGATTTTCTGATGTTGTTGGGCTTTAGTGTTAATGTATTCACAATATTACATGCATTGGTGAAGTGGGATAGCTCAGGGGCAACGCGTTTGTCTTGGAAACAAGGCAACACAGGTTCGAATGCACTTAGAAAACAATCTCTGGTATTAAGTTTGTTTTAAAAGAACAATTATAATTATACATAGAATTATTTTATTTAATTGTAGGGTGAAGGTACACTTTCTCCTGTTAGATACGTGTTGCACACATTCGTCCCTGTAGGGTAAAGATTCCTAACGAGCACAGTTTCGTTTTTCGCTGTGAGGCATCTTAAATAAAAGAAGTGACCTACCTTTGTTGTGCTCTGAGACATTTCTATTATGGCAGTAGTGCACATTTACAAATACCAAAAAGCCATTAACTCTCAGTAAATTGCTTAGGAATAAGGTTTGATGTTACTGCTGTTGATAGAGCTAGCTCAAAGTGATTGCAGAAGGATGTGTTTTGGGCAGGTTGAGGGTGTAAATGACGTAGAGGATAGCATGGCAATGGAAAGTCCATGATGGGTGTCCCTCTTTGCTGTACTCCAATGTAGTTTCGGCTAGTAGGTGGCTCTTAGGCAGGGCCTAACAGACAAAACTAAAAATGCTCAAAGGGCTGTGGACTGGGACACGTTTTCTTATTCATGGTAGAGCCTTCTGAATAGACAAAAATAAAAATACTTCCAACTGTCTTCATTCATATTAATGGTTAATTTAGAAGAGCTCTTGGAGTTGTGGTAACTACACCACAGAAATCACGTAACTAAAAAGTCCAAAGTGTTTCCGAGATTAAAATACATAAACATCCATTAGAAGTTGAAATGTTGGGGCCTGCCTTGTTATAATTAACAGCACATTTTCCAAACCTTACAGGCAGGCGCAGCCGTTCTCAAAGGGGGGATGCTGATGCAGAGAAATTGAGAATTAACCCAACACCTAGACAGATCTCTTAGCCCAGGGCGAAAGCCTCAGGAATGGCAATAGGGTTCGGCAACAGACGCTCTCAGGCTTAGAGCTGCAGTGAACCCTGAGGCTCCACTTGCTTGCTGCACTCATGCACATGCCGCCAGCAGCATTGCGATACCATCTCGTGAAAATGTGCCAAGGCTCGCTCAGCACCTGAGCAGCTCATGAATGCTATCTTAAATTCTAGAGTTGATTCCATGTGCAACTGAAGCCTCCGCGTCCTTTTGCTCCCAAAGTATGGGCACACTGCTCCAAGACAACCTCATAGCACCAGTACCCTCCACTGCACGAGAAGAGTGCTCCCTCCCTTATTGTCCTAAAATTCCCTCTTTTCGACACACACACACGCACACACACATTAGGCCACAGTTCTACAGAATACACACAATGTCCAAGAACAATACTCGCGTCATTCCTTGTGTGTTTGTGAATGCATAATGACAAATGTATAGGAAAGTACAGGAAACACAGCATACGAGGAAACATTTCCGGTATGACATTTAGCAACTACATTCCAAAGTACCCAAGGCCTGATTAAGATTAATATTGCCTCTTGACCCCAATTGCAGTTTGACAATGTTTTTAGAAAAAGATGGCCTCAAACTAAAACATTTTATAACACATTTTTAATGCAAAACAGAAAGTTGTGTTTTAAGATTTTATATGCGTGCTATTTTTGACTTTCACAGGCACTCAACAGTTAGCTCTGTGGTGTATTTTCTAACAGTAAAAATAAACCCCCACATTTTTCGTTGTAAAGTCTTAGCTGCTGACATTGAATGCCCTTATCTATAACCATTGTGATGATGTGTTGTACTAGATTGTTGCAGCAGTACTGCAGTATGGTAGGGTATGAAATGGTACTTTGTGTCTGCATATCGCCACAACTCGCCTCGCATGAGGCACAAGGTGGCTATCATAATTAAGAATAGTTTGTTCATACTGCAGACAATGTACTCCTTATTTGCACTTGTACATTTCTGCAGCAGCATCAGACAAGAACCCAAGGTTTTGGGCAACATTAGGGGAACTTATGCATGCGTCGAGTGGATCCATTGAATAATAGGGCCCTGAATCCAATGGCCAACTATTGAGAATGGATCTCAGGATAAAACATGTCCATTTACATGGAGAGTGTGGCTGCTTTAGCTTGATGTCTGCCATAGAAGCCTGGTAATTCTCTGGAAAGTGCCCTTACGTTCACCAGTAGACGTTGACAGCAAGACATACACATTCACATATTACTATAGCCTTTATCAGGCATTGGCCCATATCTAATTAACTAAATTCAAAACCTTAGCAATTGCCCACAAATGCCTCACCAACATTGCTCCTAAATATCTTACTAATCTGCTTACTCCAACCCAAACCATCAAGCCCACACGCTCCGCATCAGCATTCCTACTCACGGTGCCAACATTCAAAAGAACCAAGGCGGGGGGACGTAGCTTCCCAGTTGTGGCAGCCAAAGGTTGGAACGCCCTACCTCTAGACACCAGAGCCGCCCCTCTCACACCTCATTTCACAGAAAACTCAAGGCCTGGTTCTTCACTTACAATGTGTAGCCCTCGATGCTGCAATGCCGACAGTATATTTACTATACAATCTGCCTATGTAAATACTTCCACTCTACTTCATCACTACACCACTTATGTGAATAAGATTGTACATGTAAATATCACTGATTATTATATTTACGGATCATGTGCATATGTAAATTATCCTATGTCTGTAATTATGCTACTTATTTGAATAAGATTGCACATGTAAATATCACTGTTTATCATACTCACGGATCCTATGCATCTGTTAATTGTCCTATGTCTGTAAATTTGCTCAATATAATATATGCCAAACTTATGTTTTCTATTGTTGACTGTACCGCATTACCTGTTTTCCAGCGCCCAGATACACACGGGTTTGGCACGCTCTATAAATGCTAAATAAATGTTGCTTTCAACCGTCTTTTAATATTTTTTACTGTATATCTTACAATCTTTGTTGAAAATGTCTCCACTGCATCTTGTCTAGGATACGCTGCCCAAAATGGATCATTAAAAAAAAAAAAACACACTAACTTCATTCAAAAATGCAACAAAACAAATCAAGTACCCTCAATTACCAATACCATTTAAGATTTTAAACAATTGGAACTAAACCTGCAAAAGCACCGTTATCCACCATCAATGCAGAAATATGCCAGCTACAACTAACTAACTGTACATCAGTATTCTAGACGGCAGAGAGACAGAAAACAGAGCAAAAAACCCAAACCACAGAACTGCCTGGCCTCCGGCTTTCTTGGCTGGCACTCTGCCAACCCGGCATCCCTATTAGCCAGACTCAGAACTTTGTTATCCAGCACTTTATGAACTGTAATGTTAGTTTTACCCTCAATGCCACTTGTCAGGTCACAGAGTGTTCCAATTAATGAAGTGCAGGATAACAGAGCTTTCTTTACCTGTGGGTATATTGTGTAGACTATTTGAGGAAAAATCAAGTTTATACAAATTATAGATTTTATAGGACAGCATAAAGGTACACCAGGTCACGTACAAGTAAAAAAAGAAAACCAAAATGTGAATGGAACATGCCAATATCTTTAAAGTGATAAATCGTACAGATACCGGAAGGCATTTTACAGAATGAATAGAGACAAGGATATATTTTAAGAACAAATGTGTTTCATTGAAACTAAATTGACCATGTGCTGTACGGTGTAAACTGGGAAACAGAATTCATTAATAGTATTTAAAAAATGCATGTGTCTATGAAAGAGATGCAATTAAAAATGTCATTAATATTCCAAAATGGCCGCCGGCAGGAGAACAACATAATTGCAACTCTCCTGTCCCCCCGACTCTCCTTAATCCAGAAATAACTTCAGAAATTCCCTCCCGTGGTGTGGATTAGAAGAGCAGTGGAAGCAGACCGTGGACGAGCCGTGCTGGACCCGAGATCGCTGCCGAATTCAAGAAAATTCAGAAGTGCGACTCAGCCGAGCAACGGCATGGAAAACCCAGTGGGTGCTACTGGCAAAGCGAAAACAGGTCGGGTTGCTGAAGATAGAAGGAGCAGAACAGTGCAGCCATGGGAAATCGGATGGAGGGAGCCGAAGATCGAAGGTAACTGCAGTGTCCCATCCAGGCAGGCAGGGGAGTTTGGAGGAGGGACTAACACCGAGCACCCCCAGGAGACTAGGACTAGAGGCGAGCCCTTCGGAGTTGAGGGGGACCTCTGCAGAAGACATTGGGCTCCCGGAGGAAGGACGTGGGAACCCTCATGCGGAACAAGGTGGTTAGAGGTGAGATCTGAGGAGGTGGAGGAGGTGTTGGAGCTGCGTAGCGGGCGTAGTGGAGAGTACTCAGAGGAGGCAGAAGGCATAAGAGACGCCACAGAGAACCAAGAGGGAGAAGCGCTCCGACAAGGTGAGCAGGCGTGGGTCAGCTGTGGTGCAGATCTAAACTCTGGAGCCCAGCGTGTGGTGAAGGGAAGCGGCTGGCCAGAATTGAGTAGGCAAGTTTCCATGGCACCCCATTAATGGGAGGGGACGAAGGCAATAGTAGAACTTTAAGTCAAGGTGGAGGGGGGCGAGGAAAAATGTGCCTAGAAGGCCCAGAGGAGCACTAAGCCATCAAGAATGTGAGGGACAAAGAAAGAAGAGTCTTGTTGTCACCCCTGCCCCTCAACCTCCTTAATGACTTTGGGGGGAACTCAATAGAGCGCCTCCTGCTCCCTCTTCCACCATAAGGAAAAAAGACCCCCCGGAGGCCTAATACCTTGGCCACGTAGATTGTGGTAATGCAGAGTACCCCAGAGAAATAGAGGCCAGACCCAACCACGGGGTCGAGACCACTTCCACTAGGATGAAAAGAGAGCCAGTGCTGACTTGATCAGCCTTTGGTGAAAGTGAAGGGTACCCTCAGTGTGCTGTGAACGATCCAGAAAACTAACTATAAGCAGAGAAGACCTGCCTAGGTAATAATCCACAAAGAGCCCAACAGCTTGGGGAAGAGCTCCCTTCAAGACCAGTGTTCCATCTACCATGTGGAAGGGCTAAAGTGGAAGATGTCAAAAAAGAGGGGAAAGGAGACCCAGTCTTTGACAAAAATCATGAAGAAACCCCCGGAAGATGCAATACAAAAAATTTGGAGAAGGGACACAGGATCCCTGGCTGAAGGGGAAAGTAGCCCGGAAAGACAGGAACTCATGGGGCGCCAAGGCGAAGACCAAGAGGTTACACAGGATATTCTAAAACCATATTTCCATGACTTGTGGGTAAAAGTGCAGGGACAGTCCAAGCACAACTGGGCAGGATGCGCGAGGATCTGGCTTCAACCTTGCAGGAGATAAAAGGCGATGTCAACAAACTGGAGGAAAGACTGGACACTAACAATACTGCACTGCAGGAACTTGCAGAAGATGGGCGAAAAACAGATGAGCTAGTAGAAGGCCTAGCTCAGGCAACACACAACCTGGAGTTACAGACTGAGGACCTAGAAAACTGGTAAGGAGATCGAATAGTAGGGTAAAGGGCCTGTCTGAAGATGTACAAGATAAGGATCTTAAGGAATCAATTTTGTGAATATTTACTGATTTGGCAGAGCTGAAAGATGGAGCTGAACTGAGACTGGATCGGGTTCATAGAGTCGGCCTGTTGTGGAAAGAACAGGGGGCAGCAAAAAAAGTTAAACAGTTGTCCTATAATGGATCAGAGCTGCAGCTCTTCCAGGATTTGTCCCAGATAACACTGATCAAGAGAAATAAAATGGGACCGTGGTGAAATTTCTTCGCGATAAAACCATCAGGTATCGCTGGACATTCCTCTTTGGCATGGTATTCGAGTGGGGTGGCAGGCAACACAGGATCTTGTCCTGTAGGGAAGGAGAAAATATATTTGTCATAGATGAAGATGACACAAAAACCAGGGCTCTGACAAAAACAAGGACAAAAAGTGGTTGTTCCTAAACGATTTAGGAACTCACGTCCCTTGCACACTGTCTGATATCTGCAAAGCAGATCAATAATTTTCGTGTTTTTTTGTTTTACTGAATTTCATAACACACAGTTCAATAGACAATTAAATAGGTGGAGCAGTCACAATGAATAACAAGCTCACAAAATTTATATAGACAACATAATATTTATTGTACAATATCTTTGGGTCCGACACGTTTCCAGTATAGACTCTTCTTCAGGGGCAAAAACATATTTCACAATTCATAATTCAATTTCTAGAAAAAAGTAGAGAAGGGTACAACTTAGAATTTTGCATATAATTCAACAAACCTTCAACATTAAATCATACATATGATTTGAAACATTGTCAAGAGATCTCTGGGATAGTACGTAATAACTCAGTTTGGTATAAATCCAGTCAAATAAGTAGTATCTCTAACCAACACGAGAAGGTTAAATGATAAGTGGGCAACTGAAAAACTACTCTATTTTCAAAAAAACAAACAAAACACTTTAAAAAAAATAATAAAAAAATCTAAAAAAATGTATATTATTATCTACAGTTATAGCATAATCCATGCATATCGGTAGTGTGCCACTTACCAACTATGGAGTATGCATAGTTGCAAAAACATCTACGGTGTCCATGGATGGCGGGTGCTTTAGGGAGGTAGTTTGTGTATCCACAATTAGTTTCCCACTAGGATTCCGGCTAGCAGTACATAAACTGAGTCAGAAAGGGGTAAGCAGTTCGCGCTAGTACATAGATCTGTATATAAGTAAGAGAAAGAAAAAGAATAGTAGGAGATAAATAATAGTAAATAAGTTCCAGGTCTCAAGAGTGTCAATGGACCCCTAGGTCTCAAGCTATCTCTAATTCTATAAAGGTTATTCTAAAATTCCCTGATACTCTTTTGTTAAATTATAGGTGTGCCCCGTGTTTTTGCCCATTCTCTGACAAAAACAATACAGGACAAAAGGAAGGACTGGGATGGACAGCAGTGAAGCAGAAAAACACAAGGAAGAAAGGCATACTTGGGGACATGATGGGGCTCCAAGATCGGAGACCAGAGGACTGAAAGACTGTTCTGAAGAATTTCTCAAGTGCGCTGGTAGAGCCTACTGCACAATATAGCCTACATAATGTAGCCCGGGGAGGGCAAGAATTGTTAGCATATAATGGTCAGGGTATAAGGTGGGGGTTGGAATTGAGATATGGGCTTGGGTGATCCTGCACAAGGGGGGGCTGGGTTGAACTATGGACTCGATCCCCGGGAAGGCGAGTCAGGAGGGGCTAGAGGCTGTTCGAGTCCACCCAGTCAGGGAGGGTGGAGCGGAGGGAACGAGTGGGGGAGGGGTGCAAGTATGGGGGACGGGGACCCAATTGAGTTTCCACTGGAAGTATAAATACCATGAGAATCCACGTTGGAGATGGCTAGGAGGGATGGACTACAAGTAATGTCTCTGAATATAAATGGGATGAGCTCACCCCTGAAGAGGAAGAAGTTGGAAAGGTTCCTACAAAGGGAAAAACCTGATCTCCTGACTTTATAGGAATCACATGTCCAAGCCAGCGACACACACAAAATAAAGATTAAGGGTTACTGACACATTTACTAGTCCAACAGGGGGATTAAAAAAGGAGGCGTATTAATTGTGGTGCGGAACAGTCTTGACATCAATGTTGGGGACTGGGAAAAATATACCATGGGTAAATACATGGTGGACACTCTGCAAGGGCTCGGGGAACTCTATACGGTGGCCAATTTATATGCACCCAATACGGGTCAGGATGGTTTTATACAGAAAACCTTAGGCAGGGTGGAAAAATTTGCTAAGGGACAGATCATACTGTCACGGGATTTTAATATAGCTTGGGACCCGGAAGTGGACAAAAGTGGTGGAAGGGCAGACACACAATGCAGATCGTCGAGAGAATTAGAGGAGAGACTAGAGAGACTCGCTTTGGTGGATGCTTGGAGGGAAAAGAGCTGGCATGCTAAGGGATACACCTTCTTCTCCCATGTTCACAAGACATCATCCAGGATCGATTACATTTGGGTGTCGCAGACCTTGTTAGGCATGGTCCTAGAAATAGAGGTCGGAGCTATATCAATATTGTATCATGCCCCTTTAACCGCGATAGTGAAAAGGAAAAACAAGACGCCCGGGTTATGGAATTGGACATATCCATCTTATATTTTTAAGGACGAAATACTGAGGGAATAATTTTGAAAGGGCATTGAGGAATTCTTTGTTGACAATAATACGGAAGGCACAAACCATCATGTAAGGTGGGCTGCTTTCAAACAACAATAAGAGGTAGGATTATTGCAATAAATGTTTGAAGAGACAAAGACAGAAGAGGCCTATAGAGGGACCCGGAAGGACAGCTGAAAAAGGTTATGGCAAGCATGGATGTGGGGGCTAGTGGGAAAATCCAAAGAGAGTACAGGGACATAAGGGGGCAACTAGACATCTTACAATTGAGGGAAGCAGAACGTGCACTGCTGTACCTCAAACAGAAATACTACATAAAGGCCAATAAATCATAAAGGCTGTTAGCAAGGTTGTTCAGGAAGGAGGAAAAGGCAAAAACCATAATGAAAATTAAACAGAGAGGGAGGTGACAGCTCGGAGACAAGTACATCACCCAGGAATTCACATCATACTATACAGAATTATACAAATCAGACAATCCCATAGAGCAAGTACAACTAAATTATTTAGAGGGGTGCGACCTCCCAACCATAAATGAACAAGAGAAAATGGAGTTGGAAAAAGATATAGCAATAGAGGAGGTACATAGGGCTATAATATCACTCCCCACCAATAAAGCACCAGGGCCGGACAGCTTTTCGGCTGACTTTTATAAAGCATTTAGGGAACAATTGCTTCCACATCTGGTCTCAATGTTCAATAACTTGGGGCAGTGGGAAGGGTCACTTCTCCGATGTAAGAGGATATGGCGGTGCTGCTTCCGAAACCATGAAAGGACCTAGCATGTTTAACATCCTGTAGACCCATTGCATTAATCAACTTAGATGCAAAAATGTACATGAAAATATTAGCCTCCCGGCTAGATCAGCTCCTTCCGAGACTCATTAGCACTGATGATTTTATAAGGGGCTGACAAACTGGCGACAACACCACGAGAATAATTCATCTACTAGAAAAGGTCAATATAAAAAAGATTCTGGCCTTATTTATCGCGCTCAACGCTGAAAAAGCATTTGATAAGAGTGGAGTGGCAGTTCCTGTTTCAAACTACGGCACAAATGTGATTCGCGTCCAAATGTATGTAAAAAATAAAAGCAAAATATTCGAACCCAACCCTGCGATTATTGATTAATGGACAACTATCAGCCACTGTAAGGGTCTCAAGAGGTACTAAAAAGGGATGCCCTCTGTCTCCTCTACTCTATGCAATCCACCAAGAGCCATTAATGGCAACAATAAGGGAGTCAGCTGACATAGTAAGAGTTCCATTTGGGGGAAGCATACATAAGGTAGCCGCATTCGCAGTTCACCTGTTACTAACACTTAGGGAACCCGGAAGGATCGATAAGGGCATTAGATAGGGAACTGAGTTAATTTGAGACGGTAGCAGGATTAAAAATAAATATTCCAGTGGAGAAGGAACAGGATCTTAAAAAAGACTTTCAGGTACTCTTGGGACGTTCTAGGGGTCAATATCATGAAAGACATTGATTCGTTGCACACAGCAAACTATCCCCCTTTAATAGGTGAAGTCGGGAAAAAACTACAGGAATGGGGCCCACTGTCAATATCTTGGATCAGTAGAATTAATGTTTTGAAAATGGTAATTTTACCAAAATTATTATATCACTTCACAGCACTGCCAATACATAGAGACACACAGGTAAATGTGTATGGAACAATAAGAAACCCAGGGTTGCATGAACAGTAATGATGATGCCAAGAAAAGGGGTGAGATGTCATGGCATATTATCAGGCGGCTCAGACGAAGGTACTAAGGGACTGGGTAAAAGATGACAGGCAGAAGGTCTGGAGACATATTGACAACGCCATTGCAGGGGTCCACCTTGGGGGGGTGCTGTGGAAACCCAAAAGGGATAGATCAGGTTATATGTACTTCAGCAAGATTGGAGCCCTCGTGGGAGATTCTTGGGATGAAGTAGTAAATTGAGCAGGCTTCACAACATTCCCATCACCATTTACCCCGATATCTTATAATCCGCAATTCTCCCCTGGAATGACTGGATATATGCATACAATGAGTGGGAGAACGGAGGATGTTTTACTACAGCAAATGTTTGAGGAAGGGGAGATTAAGTTCAGTGCAAAATAGATTTCTCGGTGACAGAGTGGAAAAGATTCCACTATGCACAATGAAGGCACTGGGTGCTACACCTAAAGATAAAGGAAGCAGCAACCAGACCCCTAGTCCCTGAAATAACTCCAAGTGAAACACAATAAGTACCCACGCTGCTAATTAGAAAATGTAAAAGACAATTTAATTCATCCTTTAACTATTGCGTGTATCCAAAAACAGATATCACATCAAAGTTATCCCATTAGGAATCTGAATGCAAGCATAAGGACAATATTTTCAGAATAGAGATTTCTTTTTCAAAATTGGATAGAAAAGCATAAATAAAACGTAAGAAAAAATACAAAACCAATGTATTCAAAAATAACCATTAGAAAGTTAATATGCAAAATTCATCAAAAAATTATTATTATCAAATACAAACAAGATGAAACAAAAACAGATATTACAATAGAAAACACACAGAATGTGAAATTATCTGATTAGCTTGTTTTTGCAGGTCTGCCTACGTGTATGAACAGATCATACTCATTTTCTGTTAAGGTGTCCCAATCAGTTTTGTGAACATCTGTACACGTTTCGGCAAACAAGCCACCTGCTAGGCCAAATGCAAACAGCCTTCCTGAGGGTGAATTACAACAAGACCCCATTGACTTGATGGGTAATGTGAAGTGGGACAAGCCGGTCGTGACCCTGTAGTAGCAAAGCATGCAGTGCAGAGGTGAGGAAGTCAGCTCACAGGTCCATTGGTCTGATGAGCTATGGTCTCGGTTCTCGGTTAACGGTCTCAGGTGGAGTCCATGTGCATCAACCTGATGTTGTTAAGTGACTCAACCAGAGTCCAGGCCCATCAATATGATGTTGTTAAGTAACCTTTTGCCAATGGCAGGAAATAGATCGATTTCCTTCTTTCCTATTTTTTTAGTGAAGGGAGTAGATGCGGTTTCTTTCGCGATGTGAAGAACTCTTAAATATGGCAAGTGGGTTGCCAAGGTTTCATGACTTGCTAGCACTGGTCAGCACGATCGCTGTGTGTCTCTCCCCTCACTCAGTGAACTGGTGTTCCTCAGAGCAACTAAAGAGCTAGAAATGTCATCCTTTTTGTGGAGCCGCAGCTGGTCATGAAAATCTCTGACAGAGTGGGGTGGGTCTTCGCGTTCCTGCTACGCTTGGCCCTCTTCTGCGCAAATGGCATCTTAAGCACTGGTGAAAGTGGAGGAAGTGGTGGCAGTGTAGGAGGGGGCCCCACTGGAAGAGAAGGGGGCTGCACTACTGAAACCTGCTATGGGATAGGAGGAGCAGGCTGTGGCTCAAGAGGCTTAGGATACATTTCTTTGAATAGATCCTTAAAGTATGCCTTCATCGGGTCAGGGTGCATAAGGGCCTGGAATTTACCACAAAATGTGTCCTCACAGCAAGGTCTAGGCACAGGAGTGCGTAGAAGCTGCTCTGAAGGGGCATTCCCCCAGACTTGCAAAGAGGCTGGTTGCCAGGATGGCCCCTCCACCAACTGGATCCATGTAAACCAAGGGTGCAGACATAGGAGGGAGTAAGACTGCGTGTGGCAGCGGAAAACAAGCACGCCAATCCATTGGAGCGTGGAACGGATTCATACTGTCCACATTGTGTGGAAAAGGCTGCTTGACCCCAAAAACATGCCCCTCGGTACCAGCCGTTGAGAACGTTGGTGCAAGAGAGGTCTTCAAATGGTCACCTCAGACCGTGTGGGTTGAGCCGCCATTTTTGTACTGCCAGAAGTGAACCGCGTCACAAGTGTCAGTGAGGCCATTGTCACCACAGATGCATCAGGGGACTTTTTTATCCATTTTAGCCCTATGACAGGGAACCTCGGCATAGCCGGTGCTAGAAGATCTAGAGCACTTTTGAGACCCTTTAGATTCTGCTGAAGAATTAGCCCTTGGTGAGGGAACCTCGGCAGGGCCGGTACTTGAAGACTTAAGCTGTTTGCCTTCCTTCTTTGCCCCCTCAGCACGTGGAATGGCTTAGAGTCACCCCCCATAGCCAGAGCCCTCAGAGGGGGCCCCTCGATCTTGCCATTTTTAATTATAGCCCCTAGTCGGGGATCCTCAGGGGTAACCCCGCTGCCTTTAGTTGCTGTACTGGAAACCTTGAGACTAGTCTCGGTACATTGAAATTCAGACTTGGAAACCCCAGGCCCAAACACTACAGACAGAGAGAATGGGGATCCGCTCTCAAGAAACAACGTTTTGCATGAAGAACAGGACACGAATCCCAGACGCTCCGGCATAGAAGGAAGAATGAAGACCGTGGAACCGGAGCAGGAATATGAAGGGCAAGGGAACAAAAAAGAAAAAACTGCCTAAGATGCAAGTGCGTCCGACCCCAACCATGCAGAGAAAAGGACTGAAGGACCAAAAGTTATTTTTGATGCTTCGAAAGTTCTCCGGTTCCATCCCGATGAACGGAATGTTCCAAAAGTATGGAGGAAAGGGGACGGGACGTAGGAGTAAGGCAGACAATTTAAATAACGCACATTCTCAGTTGTTGTGATCAGAAATCTGAATACTGTAAAAACTCTGCTGCTACTTTACTTTGGAGAAGTGTTTTCAGTATGGCTGTTGGCAATCGAAAATGGCTACATATCAATGTTAGAAATATTAAACCTCAGCCCCAATCCTCGACGAAACTGCTGCATGCTCAAAAAGTGAATAAAGTACCATAAATGAATCTGCAAATAATAGAATAAAGACTAACAAGAGTAGACCTATAGGTTTGATCCATCATATATAGGACAATTCCATCGATAATCTTCAAGAATATAAGAGGGAAGCATTAGGAAAGGACCTCCCCAACTGAGGTTATTTGAAGTATCAATGCGACCAAACTGAAGTGTTCTAATTTCCAGGCATCTGTATCTATATGTCCTAATGACTTGTGTGGGTTGACATTTGGTGCGTGCCACCCAAGGCCCACCAAACTGAGGGCAACGGCTTAATGAAGTATATGAATGAATAGTCCTCTTAACATGGGGCAGTGGAAATCATAAACCTGCTTTATGGTATTCAATAGTGCACTTCTGCCCCTCCAAGAAATGATGTGCTTGGCCGAATTCTAACAGTACTCTCTGAAGATACGAACTGTATCAACAGTTTTTAAATGTCTCGTGAGAGTACGGTATTTGTTAGGTGGTGTTTTTCGTTCATTTATCAATTGATTCATAGTGGGCACTCAAATTATGAGCTTTAAGCCCTTGCTTGAAAACTCTGCGGTCATAAGGGTTCATACGAATTGCACATGTTATACCAGCACAGCAATCATTTCTACAGAACTACTGGAGGCACACCTAGACACACTGCTGTTTTTTTGCATTCTAATTTCTGCTACATTAGCTTTTTAAAATATCTGATAAGTCAGGTAATCTCTTCAGACATTTTCTGTTTCATCATCAGTTCACAAGCTAGGAGTCACCCTGAATCACATAATGTGTCATAGGTCTGTCCTGAGTGTTTTACTTTTGTTCTTTGCGTTGGAGGTTTTGACCCATTAGCCTATTAATACATTGAAAGCATATATTTCATATCTCCAGAGGAATGCTGGACATCCTATCCCCATTGATTTAGCTTCTCTAGTCATACAAGTCGCCAGCACAGTTTTCCAATATGTAGGGTCTTGTTATGAGTTTGCTGGTAATTCGGTCATAAATCTGCAGAATTACTGCCAAATACCAGCAGGCTTCCTGCAAGCTTGGCTTACCGTTACTGCCACCCGATATCCAGGTAATACCGGGATATTACAGGCGGCAGAGGTACAGTAAATTCCCATTCCCGTGGAGGAATGGGATCACTGTGGCACCACTGATAAAGGTGCCGGTGCTTCAGTGAATTATCTGCCGGTAGGGGCCTGAACTACCCGCATGTCAGGCCTGCCGGTAGTTCACTGCCCCTACCGTCAGACTCAAAGTATGCCAGTCTGGAAAAGGTGCCAGTAACCATTATTACTGGCACTTTTCTACAGACCGGCATGGCCTTAATGAGGCCCTTGTTCCTGTGCGATTACCACAGGATTGCAAGTAGTGGCAATTCCCAATTTTGAGAGTCCATAGTACTCCATGGGGATTTTTGACAAGTTAGTAATGGTGGAATTAATGGCTGGCAAATCAGCCCATTTTGGAGGGAAAGTGGTGAAATTACCTCCAGCGTATTGCTGGAGGTAAATCTGGCTATCATATGCTGGAAGCCCAAGTTTAGGTCCTAAGCAAAGCAAGGGCATTAATGAGAGCCGAAGACCTTGAAAACACCAGTCTAGCAGGCAAATGCCAGCAATAAGGATATGAACACTTGGACAAGAGGTCCAAGGGTTAATTTAACCTAAATGTTGAAGATGCGCACGGTCCAAATGGTAGGTGTTGGGAGCATGAAACGCTTCAACACAAACACGTCCAAAGACGACCACGTCCAAAGACGACCACGGCAGAAAAGGGAAACAGTAGCTTCACCTGAACAGACAGATTGGGCCTCATTAGGAGTTGGGCGGTATTGCGGCAGTAAATCTGCTGGAATACCGCGCAAATGAATTAGTGTTACCGCCACTTGGTCCAACGTAAATACTGCTAGATTACAAGTGACGGTGGCAGTGTAAATCCCCATTGTTTATGAGTCCATAGGACTCGATGGGGCTTTTTTGGCGGAATGACTGCGACAGTAATTTCCGCAATGGTAATTCCACCGATTTTGCAAATGTTTCTGGGGATAGTTGGAGGATTTACCTCCAGCATGATGCTGGAGTTAACTCCTCCACTCCAGGGCCATATTCGTAGTATGGCAGAGCAGGAATATTGGCAATAATTCTGTTACCACTAATTGTTTTCCGCTCCACCATACTTGTAATGAGGCCCAGAGATCCTTTTCCATTTCCTATGTGGTGTCAGGGGAGGAGTGACTTCCTGCAGGGAAGCCGCAGAGGCAGGAGCAGGTTAAAGGTAGGAAAACCATGCGGGTGTCCTGCAGCAAGAGAGGTAAGGCAGAGTGTGGCCAAGGAAGGTGTGCAGAATCGCTTAAAGGGCTCATAATCCTAACCATTACCACAAGTTAATTCCTGCAATCCAAGCCATCTGATTGGCACTACTAGAACAACCGGTTGCTTTTTTCTTTTTCAAAAATTGCAGGGAGAAATATCTCACATGCTTACAGTAACTTAGCTAACAGATGACCAGTTATGAACACTGTGATACCATCTTTAACATGTTACTAGACACTGTAGAAGGAGAAGTATGAAAAAAACGAGAGTTACATTTTGAGCAAACAAATGTTCTTCCAAAGAGACACACATTCTTCACCCAAGTGCAAGTGCAGAGTGAGCGCATAATTAGCTATGTAGCAACCTTGGTGTTCGAGGAGAGGTCAAAACCTGTGAGCTTGGCGGGTCCACATAATTTCTGGAAAAATATCAATGCAATAAGAACATTCAAATTAAGGAGTGTTTTCTGATTAAATAATCACACACTATAGGAAGCTATAAGCATTGCAGAAAGCATTGCTCACACCAATGATTGTGCAAAAGAAGTGGCCCAAGACAAATCATTCATTGCCTAGTTCAATTAAGGCGCCTGAGGCTGAAGTGTGCCAAGTATAAGAAATCATAAAGTGTGTAACTTAAAATGGAAGGAAGTTAAAAGGGGTTTTGGCAGGGACGTCATTTCACTAAAATTCCAGGGGTAGCGGAAGTGACATCACATGACCCTTGACCTTTGATGATATCACAGGAAGTGATGTTATTTGACCGTACCCCAAAATGACATTACAGGAAGCGATGGAACACGACCTTTCACCCCTTGACAAAACAGGAAGGGGCATCACATAACATTGTTCCTAAGTACACTACGAAAAATATGGTTACAATATCACTGTAATATGATATACATTTCATACAAGAATGGATCGCCATATAAATCATTAATATCAGTGCGTAAAGGCCCATATTACCAAATTACTGTGAATGCAGGCAGATGCCCAAGGCCAAATGATAATGATGTGTTAATATGTAGCCCTTACGCTTAAGTGCTTTATATAGAACAAATATACATCCAATATCACCCAACCTGTGTTGATACTCATTTATCAACCCCAGAAGGATGAAAGGCTGAGTTAGCCTTGCCAGGATTCGAACCTGCAGATCACAAACCCAATGCAGCATTCTTATCTTACCGGCTATAGGTAGTATAGTTAGCTTACCGGCTATAGTAAAATGAACAATTACATGTCTGAATGTTCTCAAAGTCAGAAAGCAAATTACACTCTGTAGTGGATACCATTAAACTGGTAACTGAGATTTAAACAGCAGTCCAGTTTGTCTGCAGGTGTGGTGCAAAGTTGGCCACATGTCAAGCCTGCGTGAATCTACTTTTCAGGCTTCAGAGGTTGGCAGAATACATACCATTGGGAGGGTTCATAACTGTGGATTAAGGAATTTAGAGTAGCGCAGGGAAAGCAGCGCACTCACATGGCATCTCGTACTCGGGGCACTCGTTACCTCATACATGCAAACAAACATCCTGAACAGCATGCCATGGACATAGGAAGACACATTACAATAATGCATTAATTGTGGCACAGTGAAATCAAGGGTCACTCTATGTGCTATGGTCAAACATTTCTAAACTGTACACAAGCTTTTAGGCACAAGGATTTTGCCAAGTGATCAAGGACACCGAGATGGAATGTCTTGTGATCATCATAACAGAGACAACGGCAGAAAAAAATCATGCTATAACTGCAACTTGCAAGAATAAAAATACACAGTTTGAAAGGGATGCTTATTCTACTCTAAATATTTTTGGGAGGTTTTTGTCTTCATTGTAAATTTGATGTGTTTAGAACAGACTAAATCAGTGACTCACCTCTGAAGTGTGCCTGAAATAAACCTTTAATGAGTCTAGCAATTATTGTATAGAATCCCAGAAAGACACATTTGTTATTCCTATACTTTCTTATTTAGAGTCACTGCTCAAAGTGTTACACTTGTGGAACCCCCTGTTTTTTAAGAAGCCTGAACAAGAAAGCCAGTCACTCTAGAAAGAAAGAACCACCTGGCACTGGCCACAGACCAGGAGCTTCAATTTGTTGCAAAGATTATTTTTAAAAATCTTTTATTCTTTTCTTCATTTTTTTTTTTAGGCATAGCAAGGGAGACCACTGGAGTAGCAAGGGAGGCCTCTGGGGTCACAGGTGCGACCCCTGGTGACTCCCAAATGATATCCCTGGCTTCTGGCACAAATAGTGGAAACGGGGAACCAAGGTGCTACAGCAGTGGCGATCTAACTAATAATTACATATGTGCAGCCCGTAATGGCATCTGCCATAAGTGCGGTCTCACTAGATATACATCTCAGAAGAGTGTGAGGAGAAGGAGAAAGGATTGATACTGAAAGTACCCTAGTCATGGTAGACACAGGATCCTTGATTTACTTAGTATCTAAAGAAACATATGGAGAAGGATTAGGCTTGAATTTTAAGAGGATGGATAAACCAGATTTGGAATCCAGCGCAGATGGCTGTGTAAAGAGGAAGAACTGTTAGGTTCATCACCACAATTAATGAAAGAACAGAGCAATACAAATGTTGGGTTATATCATGAATAAATGGCTTCACTGATTGATTATAGCCACATACCAAATCATGTTGTGGATATATTTAAGATATCTTAACAAATTAATGTGGGTCAATAGGTATCCTCTCCTCAATATAGCTGATAATCTAGCCACTTTGAGTGAAGCCAAAAAATGAGGTTTAACTGAGTGTTTTGCACACATCACCGGATGAAGTCAGCTAATGAGTCAGAGTACCTTATGTCATTTATAGTGCTCCTGGGGAACACAGATTGTGAAGGATGCTTTTTGGGTTGCCCTTAGCAGCAGTGGTATTTTTTTAAAGGCCCATTAAAAAGACTTTAGAAGGGGTCATAAATGTGGCATGCTTCATTGACGATATCCTATATTGTGTAGAGTAGCCCCTCAACGCTCACACCAGAAAGCATTCAACACACCAGGGAAAAAAGCCAGGCACACCTCTTGCAAGGAGAACAAGGTTTATTCTCATAACAAATATAAGTACGTGCCAGCAAATGCTGCCACGGCACGCTCGGACAGAAACAGCACAGACAATGGGTTTTAAAGATACACAGCTGTCCCTTCTTTCTCAGTTATTTTTAGCGGCCGCCAATGTGGCTGCCGCCCTATGTCTGGTCGAGCCTCGTAGATTGCCATCAGAACCGTGGTTTACAGATCTTCTGAAGGATGCTCGTCTTAAACTACATTAGGCTGAACGTAAATGGCAGAGAACATATGACCTTGCCAAATAAATACAATACTAATCCTGCTCCATAGCCTATTCTGCTACCATTAAAGCAGCTAAAGCCTCATACTATACTAGCAAAATTGAGTCCTCTCTATGTCAGCCCAGGGCCCTTTTTTCAGCAGTTAAAGCTCTCTCCTCATCAGAGAAGCTGACTCCTAAGGCCATTCCTACCCAAGAATTATGTGATGCCTTGTCACGCTATTTCATCACAAAGATTGACACCATCCGTCATAACATCTCATGACAGCTACTGCAGCCCCATCTACCGCATATAGCTCCCCTCTCTCTGCAACCTCTGCTTACTCTGTAATTGAGAACAGGCCAACTTTTCCCAGATTTTCTGAAGAGACAGTTTTAGTGGCTATCCAAAAGATGTAATCCTGCTCCCCATCTGATGCCATCCCTCTACGGGTTATGAAGGATATCGCCCGGACCTCCTCTCTGAGATCAGAGCAGCCATTAACGACTCCTGTCAGTCTGGGATGGTTTAGCAGGAACTGAAGGCAGCTAGGGTTGTCTGAAAAAGCCAACCCTGGACCCCAAAAAACTTTTGTCCAATCTCACTTCTCCCTCTCTCATCTAAGCTTCTTGAGTCACTGGTGTCACCTCTGCTCTCTACATTTCTGGAATCTTCCAATTTTCTGGATTCTGCTCAGCCTGGATTTCACCCGGGCAGAGGCACTGAGAGTGTACTGGTCGCCGTCCAGGATGACATGGCCAGGCTAGTGGATACAGGTGGAGTGGGTGCCCTGATCTTGTTAGATGTTTCAGCGGCGTTCGACACGGTCGATCACCCCATCCCGTTATCCCGCCTTGTCCAATTTGGTATATCTGGGCAAGTACTGGCCTGGTTCATGTAATTCCTGGCGGATCGTACTAAGACCCTCTCTATGCCGCCATTTCTTTCTGTTCCTTGTCACCTCAGTTGTGGAGTGCCTCAGGGCTCCTCCCTGTCTCCAATCTTATTTAACATCTATGTTTGGGCCCTTGTACTTTTGATCCGCTCCTTCTGCGTCAGATGCTACTCGTCTGCCAACGACACTCAGATTCTGATCCGATTAGATCTCGATCGAACTGAGGTGTCGTCGTGCCTGTGTTAGTGTCTGGCGGTCGTGGGAGAGTGGATGAACTTCAATTGGCTCAAATTGAACGGAGACAAAACTGAGGTGATGGTGGTGGGCTGCCCTCCTAATCCCACACTTTGGGTGTCCTCCTTCTGGCCCGTATCTCTGGGCCCTCTACCGCTACCGGTCAGTAAAGTGAAAAATGTGGGGGTTATTCTCTCAGCCTTATGATCAATGGACAAACAGGTTGCAGAGGTTTGTTAGGCTGGCCACTTCCAACTAAAAATTCTTAAGAAGGTCCTTCCTATGATCCCGGCCTCACTGCCCCCACCAGTGGTGGCTGCCATGGTGATATCATGGCTAGATTACTGCAACTCTTTGTATCTGGCCCAACCTAAGGGCCTGATTCAAAGACTGTAATGTTTGCAGAATCTGGCGGCCCGTGTGGCAACTGGCACTCCTTTTGATGCACATATATCTCCTGTGCTTTGAGCCCTCCACTGGCTCCCGGTGACCCAACGGGTTAAATTGAAGGCACTGGGGGGGGGCACTGTTTAGCAGCTGAAAATGGCCGCCTAGCTGTGGAGCTCCGTGTGGTTTGGACCTAAATCCGGCAACATCAGCAGAACACATTGTCTCTATAGCACTGTACCAACCCAGATTGCTGCCGAGATTACACGGAGTATCCTGACCTGATTACTGTCGGAATCGTGCACTGGGAGCCTTGCTGCGCCGTGTTGAAGTTTTGGCCTGCTCGCCTGGGCGGACCCCGGCGTTGCCTGAGGCCCGGCTGGGAGCCGCCTCCGACTGCGCCCGCCTGCCCTGGACACACGACATCAGCGGCATCTGTGACCCCTGGCCCTCCCCGAGTGCCGCGGCAACCTCATTACCTGGCCACGTTGCAACGGAGGGCCGGGACTGCGCCCAAACTGGCCCCTGCTTCCACCCCTCTTCCATGCTCCTTGGCGTCACGGCCTCCTCCTGTGGCCCGTGCGGCGGCCGGAGGTTGCCGGCGGAGGACTGCCACTAGCTGGCCGCGCCTGGTGACCTGGTGCGACTTCCGGGGCCCACACACTGGTCGCTGATGCCTGGGAGATGCTGTGCTACACCCCGTGGGTGGCGGTTAGCACCCGCGGCCCAGGTGAGGAGCTGGGTTGGGGGGAGGCTCACCCCCTATTGATCCTTCCCTGATTCCCGCATCCACACACTGCCCCTCATATGCAGGTGCCCTCTGTGCTACCCAGACTGCACTATTGGTCCTGCGGCCTACCCCCTGGGCCCCAGTGGACACTGTGGATTGCGGCGTGCGTGCGTACACTGGGCCACTGGTCCTATCTGGCTCGCCTGTCCTTCCCCTGGATTGCCAATAGCCACTCTTCATCCTGTACAATATACGCTGCCCTGGGGGGTACAACACTATGCCAGCGACCTCGCTACATCTGACCCCGGGCCCCACGAACAACCGGAGCCTACAGGTGGCCATAGAACCACTGACCCAGCCAACGCTCACTCCTGCCACACATTAGCAGCACTTTCTCAGAGTGGCGGTTCCCAATCGGCAGGCATCACATTTATCCCAAACCGGCTAACGTCACCTTGGCAGTGTTACATCGCAGTGCTCCTTTACCCTGGTATCTCTCACACTGGGTGGCTGAATAGTCTGCTAATATAATTGTGCTCGCATTGCAGCCCTGTCGCTACCTAAACCCCGAACACAACTGCGGTATCACTAGCCACCTCCACTTCTCCTTCACCTCAGCGGCCTGCGACTTCTGGACAGTAAAACTTGGCGCTACACCCCTGCTCCTCACTTTGGTTCGGGCTTGACCTGCTGGGTCACCCCTCATTACACTTGCAATCTCCAACAGATCTAGAGGGACCAACAAGGTGGGCGCCATGGACAAGTTTGCGAAGGCTACCGCACGTGTGGACCAGGGGGCCGCGACTTCTGCCCAAGAAGACCCCGAACCCGAGCCTCCCTCTGGTGCACTGGCCCCCGACCTCACTGCAATGATGGAGTCAATGGAAAAAATGTTGCCTTCGTTCCACGAAAAACTGGACGATGTTAATGCCAATGTCGCTTCCCTTAAATCTCAGGTTGATCAGGTGGGAGCCAGGATCACCGATGCCGAAAATAGAATCGGGGCGAATCAAGATCAACTGCACCCTCTGCAGGATACGGTGGCCACCCTGACTCACGACATGAAAACGGTGAAGGCAAAGTGTGATGACCTTGAGTCCCGCTTGCGCAGAAACAACCTACGCATTGTAGGGGTCCCCGAAAATGGCCTGAAAGGGCGCATGGAATTAGCAGTCGAGAATCTACTTAAGGACTTACTGGGTGACCCCACACTATCCCCTTACTTCACAGTCGAGCAAGCTTATCACCGCGCCACAAACCAGGAGACTTCCCCAGGCCCATCATCGCTAGGTTTCTCAACTACAGAGACAGGGACCTCATTCTTCGCTTGTCGCATGAGAAGGGCGGCCTGCGCCTTGACTCACATACCATCTGAATATTCCCTGACTTCTCCGTCGGGGTGCAACAGGAGAGACGTCAATTCCTGGGAGTCAAGAAACTGCTCTGTGAGCGCAATGTCCACTATGCAATTCTTTTCCCGGCCCGGCTCAAGATTACATTTAGAGAAAAATTGTACTTTTTCACCGTCCCGGAGGAGGCTAACAAATTTATAGAGGCCCAAATACCACTGCCGAATCCCAATGGAGATCCCATGGTTGACGACTAGGCTCCAACCACCTCGTGTCTCAGTAATCTGCTCATTATTGTTTGTTCTTCCATGTGCTGATAGCAATGTAACCTTATTGGTTCACCTATATGTCCGCATGTATCACCTGAGACGATCACATTTGGCAAGCTCACTGCCAGTGGCCATGGGCCGTTCTCTGCCATGCTTTACCTACCTGCCATCACTGACTTACTCTTCCGTTGGTGGCTGAATCGCTTGTACCCACAGACCTGAGTATTGACTACCGACGTGCGGGGTGTCCCGCCTCTTGATCAGATCTCTTTTTTCGCTCTGGCTCAAGCCATGTGGGTCAGGTGTGTCAGGTGTGATCACTATGCGTATGACTGTCTAATGTACCGCTGGTAACTTCATGCCATTTATATTTGTCTAAGTGTTCACCACACGGCAATGGCGCACCCCATTGCGATTGCAATGTTCAGTCTTGTTAATTTGATGTTGGGTATTGGCCCCGGTTGGGCCATCAGAGAAGATGACCCACGTTGGGACCTGCCTGTTGTCCCCTGTTTCATGGGGTGTTTTGGTTCTGACGGAAGGGGTAAGGGGGGTTACACTGCCTGCCAGGATGGGGTGGTGCGGGAGGGGAGTGGGGTTGGTTTGGGTAGCGTTATTAAAAAAGGCAGAGGCAGATTGGCAGACCACAGGACATCGGGGGGCCCTCGCAGGGGCAGTTCCCGCCCTGTATGCACTCTACGACAACAGTGGTGGGATGTTCCCTAGACTCTTAGAATGCCTACAACAGTGATGTCCTGGAACATACGGGGCTTGAGCAACTATACCAAGGCTCATAAAATCATGACCTACGCTAACAGATACGGCAGGAGACACACTCCACGGGCCCTCTGACCAAGTGTATGGCGCCATAATGGGGCTTCCACAGATATTCCACCTCATACTCCACATGCACCAGAGGGGTGTTGACAATGATTCACAAATCACTTAAGTTTGTTCACCAAAAGAGCTATATAGACCCGGAGGGGAGATACATTGTATTGCACTGCGCAATAGCTAACAGAGATTATGTATTGGTGAATTGAATACCTATGGCCCTAATGTTGACTCCCCCAACTTTTTATACGACCTGGTGCTATCCATATTGCTGGGTTATGTGGGGGTGAAGATCATTTGGGGGGATATGAATTTCATATTGGACACTATACTGGACAGGACTGGCACAGCCCCTAGACCCCTGTCCGGCACGGCACGCAAACTCCTAGCACACAGCACAACACTCGATATTCGAGATGCATGGAGGGCACTGCACCCACAAACACGCGAGTACACTCACTACTCTTCAGTACATTATAGCTCCTCCAGAATTGACATGTTCCTACTATCAAGCTCAATGTTGGGCAGAGTGGTGGAAACACAAATACTTGCGCGCACCTTATCGGATCATTCACCGATCTCGATATCCCTGGAACTGGGAATACCTGTCCCTACCATCAACACATGGCAATTTAAGTCTTCCGCCCTGCAGGACATTGTATTGAAGGCAGACATCCTTTCCGATATCCACTCCTATTTTGAGCACAATACGCCCCAGTCCACCACCTTGGGAGTCCGTTGGGATGCTTTCAAAGCCTTTATCAGGGGAATGTCCATTTCTAGGGAGGCAGGAGTCCTCAAAACTATAAGAGCAGCCCTTACCCGCTCTGAAGCCAAACTATGTGAACTAGAGCGAGCTCCCCCAACGTCGGTTGACCCTGCTATTCTCTCCCAAATTAGCAAAGAGCTCCAATTTTTCAATGAACAAGCCACTAGGGAAGTCCAATACTTCAGCCGCCCACAAGCTGCGCGGAAATATGGAAATATGGCGAGAGCGATAGACCCGGCAGAACACTTGCCGCCTTGGCAAGGGGTGAGTGGGGTCAAACCCAGATTACCTGCGTCAAGGACTGTTAGGGGGCAGTACAGTGATCCAACCAGTAGCTCCTGAAGGTCTTTACAGACTTCTACTCAGAACTATATTCTCAACCGCCCGAGCACAGTGATTCCCATATGCGGGACCTCCTCGAGCAGATACCTACTACCTGTGTCTCCCCCGCAACAAGAGACCAACTAGACTCCCCAATCATACTAGACAAAATAGTTGAGGCCATATCCAGTTTCCCTAAAGGAAAGGCGCCGGGCCCCGACGGGCTAACGGCAGAATTCTACCAGGAGCATGTAGCTATATTGGCCCCCAAATTACTTGAAGTATGGAACGAGTCACTTCGGCTAGGGTCCCTTCCCCCAACACTACGTGAGGCAGTCATTACGGTCCTTCTCAAGCCCGGCAAGGCCAACGATGAGTGCGGATCATACCGGCCCGTCTCGCTAATGAATTTGGACACTAAAATCTTTGCCAAAGTAATTGCCAATCGCTTCCTCCCGGTCATGTCATATATGGTCCATGATGACCAGTCAGGCTTCGTGCCCGGGAGATCCACGTCCCATAACATTAGATGGCTGCTTAATTTCATGTCACAAATTGACCAAGGTGCGAGTGCAGTGGCGGTCACACTGGATGCCGAGAAGGCATTTGACATGGTGTCCTATGTGGCTAGTATTGGAAACTATGGGCATAGGGCCCAACATGATTGCATATATCAAGTTAGTATACACCTCCCCAGTAGTCAAGGCTTGGGGCAAATCCCAAACGTCCGGTCTGTTCCCTCTCTCTAGAGGCACCCGACAGGGTTGCCCGTTTTCCCCGATCCTTTTCGCCCTGGCAATAGAGCCAATGGCGTACCATGTCAGAGAGTGCTACTCACGTAGGGGGATACGGCTGCAGGATACTCCTGAAATTATCTCACTGTATGCGGATGACGTGCTATTGTTCATTAGAGAGCCCGCTGTTCATCTTGACCCAATCCTACGCGACATCACCCGCATAGGCACATACTCTGGTTTCACTATAAATTACACCAAATTCGAGCTCTTCCCTCTCACTAGCTCCACCTTACAACTTGCCACTGAGTATCCGCTCCACTGGTCCCCTAACGGGATTAAGTACCTAGGAGTCCATGTGTCCCTGACCAGATACATTGTTAACAGACAACTACCTGGCCGCGGCAGAGCAAGCCGAAGCCAAAATGGCGCAATGGCGCTCCCTTCCACTATCACTAGCTGGGAGACTCTCACTTGTAAAGATGATATTGATCCCCAAGCTGCTGTACATATTCAGTAACGTACCTATTTGGCCTGGAAAGAAATACTTTACAAATGTACACAAGCTGTGCGCTCAGTTCCTATAGCATTCTGGCGCTGTGCATAAAAAATGGTCTGATACGACACTCCCCTACGATAGAGGTGGGTTCACCGCCCCAGATATGCTGCGGTACTGGATCGCAGCACAGGCACAGTTTGCTTCTTACTGGTACCCTGGGCCCCCTCCTCGTCCCCATGTCAAGTTGGAAACTCTGGCGGCAGTTGGCACCAACGTAATGTCATTAATATTACACCGGCAATATGAGCCGGACTCGCCCATTGACCCAGTCCAATCCACTGTGCAAGCCTGGGGTTGGATATTCGAGACATGTGCCGAACAACACCCATACTACAAGTGGCTCCTCGCCTGGCGATTTCCGTGGCTGGAACCCACATATGACACAGCCCTGGCGCGACATTGGGAGACCCTGGGGTACCTTGCCCTAACTGATTTCTACCCAGACGGGAAGTTCATAACACCGCAGACGTGGAGGCCGGTCACTCGGGTTCAGCACTGGAACTCCTGCAATTCTATAGACTCTGGCCGCCATCTCAAATGCATGGCCTGACTTCCCCAATGAACCCCCGGACTCCGCTGGGATTGCCTACATCGCCAATTCGAACGGCGCCCGTGGGGTGTTCTCTTCACTGTACAAACTTCTCCTAATTTCTGCCCACCCTGGCCCTCCAAGGCACGGGACGACTGGGCGTCCGAGCTGGAGTTGGAGCTCACTGACCATCTGTGGGAAAAGATGTGACCTTACACCAACACAGTCTCCCTAAATTTCCGCTATCGGCCATACAGTACAAAGTGTTGAACAGCCTGTATTACACCCTGCGCAGGACCTCTGGGTTTGCGCTTTCCAACCCACGGCTCTGTCCTCTGACGCTGTTATGTTATGTTATGTTATGTTATGTTATGTTATGTTATGTTATGTTATGTTATGTTATGTTAGCAGTACTTCTAAAGCGCACGGTCACCCAAGGGTATCTTGGCGATATGGGAGAAGGCAGCAACCAGTTAAGCACAGATATTCCTAAAATAAGTAGGTTTTAACGGCCTTTCTAAAGGCTAAATAGTTTGTGGTTTTCTTTATGAGTAGCGGGAGGCTGTTCCACAGAGCTGCTGCAGCTATGGGAAACGCCCGGCTGCCGACCCGAGTCCGTTTATACACCAGAAACCACCAGACAATCCGCAGAGGCCGAGCAAAGGTTGCGGCTAGGATCGTAACGGGTAAACTTAGCTTGAAGGTATTCAGCACCCTAACCATGGAGGGCGCATTGGACTATACACAGTCCCTTCCATTTTTTTTTTTTTTTTTTACTTTTATTTTTGTTGGCAGAGGCATATAGCATACACATACATCAGAGCAGCCAGAAAATTTGATACATATATAAATGAATACAGTGGTATACAGAAACAATGACACAACAGCAGGTGAGGAATGAGGGATCACGGAGCATCAAATGCTGCAGCACTTAATGGAGACGACTGGGGGGAATTGTCCACAGAGGAGGGCACGTCTAAGCTGTTAAGGTAGCTATTAAAGGCGGACCATATATTTTTGGGGCGGGAGCGAGCTGTGATCATACTGAGGAACTCTTCTTCACAATTTCGGGAACATGTGAGTAAGTTTAACCATTTCTGGAATGAGGGGGGA
This sequence comes from Ambystoma mexicanum, assembly GCF_040938575.1. Lineage (NCBI taxonomy): Eukaryota > Metazoa > Chordata > Amphibia > Caudata > Ambystomatidae > Ambystoma > Ambystoma mexicanum. The sequence continues at coordinate 987,856,115 of NC_090929.1, read as the reverse complement.
GAGGAGCACTTCCAATTCTGTAAAACACATTTCTTAGCAACTATATAGCTCACATTCAAGAATTTAGCCATACTTTTAGCCCCCTCAGTCTGCCACACCCCAAACAGAACCCCCATCGAGTCAGGGTCAACAACAGCGTCACTGTTTTCGGATAGTGTTTTCAGGATATTGTGCCAGAATGCATCCAGCCTCGGGCAGTCCCAGAACATGTGCAAATGGCCAGCACCCTTCAAGTAGCTTGTTGGTGCGACCATATACTCATATAGCCTGCTCCATAAGCGATGCCAGGTGATTGGTTGCAGCATCTTCTGCCCATCTTCTTCCACGTGGGGATCTTCTTCTTCTGTCATCGGGTACAAAGGCTCTAATTGGCAATTTAATTACACCATTCATTAGTTCGTAGCTTCTACAGGGCACCTGGCACCAAGGACATGAGTGAGGCGTATACTTTTCGAGATTTTGATAACTTCTCAGAACTACTGAACGTGAACCCCCGCTCCAATCCTAGACATGCTGGTGCCTACACAACTTTCCCACCCACAACTTAAACTTGTTACCTTCTCCCCTAGCACCTTGTAGCACAAATCCCATGGACTGATGGTGGTGGCAGCCCGTCACTTCTCTCTGATATTTGGGTCACTGACTTGGGTCAGTGCACTCAGATGTTTGTGTCTGGGGCTCAGGTGTCCCGGGCCGCTATAACTTGGAGATCTAGGCTTGGTGAAGGTCTAAAGCCCCCCCCCAGCTCATGGAATAGCTCTTCAAAAGACCTATTCTGGCCCTCTCTTGGCCTTGCAGAGCACATTCTTTCTGGGTTACAAGCACTAACGATAAAACACAATAAAGAACTGTGTGCATTCAAGAAATTAACCTTCTGCAGAGCTGAAAGGGCTGCGAGCAGAAAACGCATGCACCCCGTTCTAACCTTTGGGACTGGATGTAAGTGTACTGGCGTAACTATGGCGCTTGGCCTCAATTTCAAGATGCCGTCTAACTTCTAAGATGGAGTTTTCTCACACACGTGATACTAATACCAGAATTCACTACATTTCCACATACTCCAGCTGCTTTGGTGCCACCCTTTCCCTCTCCATTCTCTTAGCTCCCCTACAGAATCTCCAACTAAAATTGTCTTGTCCTAAATTGACGAGGCACCTGGGACTTCCGCCCGTGCTCCCCAGCAATTGCAAGACTAATAAAGAACATGAAAAAGTTTTCGAAACTTGTTAATAAAATTTCATGAATCAAGTTTAGGAATTCACAAATAAAAATAACAAATTGAATAAGTGAAGTTGATTGGCTAAGCCACACTATAACTGCATCTCAGGGAGGACTAAATCATGTATGAGTCTTTGTGGAAGCCATACAGAAAGCACCCACACATGGAGACAGACAATGATCAATTTAACAATGAACACATTAGGAATGTTCACTGTTGCTTACAATCTAAACAAAACTGAATTTTCACCTGATATTACAAACGTAGGATTTTTTAACTCAGCAATATCTAATTGAGGGGAATTTTTTACCCACCCAAAACAGCTATGCACAATTTTCCTTTATTTAATAAAGTTCGTTTTATTAATCTGGAACGCCAAATGTGATAGAAATTATTGCTTACAGCTTACCTCCCTTTTCGGTACAACAAACACACAGGGTATCATAGAAGGTCTATTTATTAACAAAATAGAAACACTAGAATAAGATTAAAGAAACAAAAATGGTTTCAGAGGTCAATGATGAGAAATTGCTTACAGCTTACCTCCCTTTTCGGTACAACAAACACACAGGGTATCATAGAAGGTCTATTTATTAACAAAATAGAAACACTAGAATAAGATTAAAGAAACAAAAATGGTTTCAGAGGTCAATGATGAGAAATAATCAACACACTAGTCACTTCAGATTTCAATGCTTCATGTATGGAAAACGAGACTTAAGTAACACACACTTCAGATAAAACAGCAAATAATCACCCTCTCCCTTTTATCATAAGCAACTCCACATTAATAACAATCTTCTGCTTTATGGTATACCCAGGAATTACTACAATTACTACAATTATCTTCTTTTTCCAGGTAAACACAGATTAAGATGACCTTTTCGACCCCCGTTAATAGTTCTTCTGTGCTAAAAGTCATAGCCAGAGAAAAGGGTCAGGTGAATCTCACTGTATACACACCACAGGGCCTAGTCTGTCAAATATATATTTTTCCAAAAGCACATACACGTCTGAAATGTTCCCTAACTTCTCGGCATGCACAATCAAATTATATATTCCCACCCCTCAGTACTAACAAAAAACAGGGCCAGAATTTAATCCATTTCCCCTTTTAGTATCACTCCCCTCAGGATTATTTTCCCTTTAGATCATACTCACATATGAATTTCTTTTGGCTCTATCACAGGCAGGTGGGCACCCTCTTAACGACTGGTTCAATTCCCCCTTTCTAGGAACAGGTGGGCATCAGTCATCAAGGTGGGATCAGCTTTCCTCCACGACCTGTCTGATGTCACTTGTACTGAAGAAGGCCTGGGACTCCCACTCCTACTAGTCCTCACCTATAGTATCTGCTGATAATCCATCAATGGGTACAAAAGGAGAACAATCTACTACTTCTCTTTCCTGTTGTTATCAATTCCTCTTTCTCTCCAGCAGTCAATGAGTGAACAAGTAAGTCTGTCAGTGGGCCTCATTACGACCCTTGCGGAAATGGAAAAATGATGGCGGAAATGCAATACCGCCATCGAACACCGCTCGTTGCGATCATGACCCGTCACCGTAAAGTACGATGCCATTAGCGACACCGCAGTGAACGGCAACGCTAACTGCACCAAGTACGCGCACGCGCGCCTTGCAAAACCGGAATCACCGCCATGGCGCAACGGTACGCGAATTCTGACCCTAGCGGACATGTACTGAACGCCATCAAGCACGTCGTAAAGTACCATTCCGCCATGGCGAGAAATACGGCAACGTGAACCAACCGTAAATGGCCCACTGAGTGCCTGTACTCCACTCCCTGGCCACATTGCACAACTCCTGGCAGGCGCAATGTACTCACACTATGCAACCAGTGAAATCTACAATTCACCCATGCATGCCAACGTAGAAAAGCATGCAGGGGCTCAAAGCGCCCCGTGAGTGGGCATCCATGTACGGCATGTCACCATAGCCGTACTGACGCAGCACAGGCATGTGAAGGTACAATACATCAAAATGAAAATCAAGAACACATGACACAAAACAACAGTAGTCCCCCATCGCTTGCCACCAGCGCAAGGCAACATCCAAAACAGCATCCTGAGGGGGATTGCACCAGCCCTGTACTCATGCCAGTAAACAAACCAACCATCAGCAGAAGCATGTACCACACAAGTTGGCAGAGTGACTGAGCAGCCAGGCTCATCCCAAGAGGGGCCGATGGGAGCTGCAGGGCACAGATGGCATCAATACAGAAGCTATTCCAATGGACATGACCCCAGTCCCCCTCCAACAAACGCACGCAAACACAGTCACCTGTGACCAGCCACATTCTGAACATCCCATCATTCCACCAATCGACCTGGCTGACAGGCACCAGTCGGCCAAAAGCCAATCCCCCGCCCCTGAACAGCACATCATGTAAACAGTCACAATGGCAGCCCCTATCCGTGACCATACTGTGCTACGTAGGCAAACGCGGCCAGTACTGTACCACACAACTCAACTCAGAAGGCGGAACACAATGCAGATCATCTCGCAATACATACCGCCACAAAGCGAAAATCGCCACATCACCTGCAAAGAACAACGCAACACGACAAATATCGGAATACAATTTAAATGCACATCCAAATGACAAAGGCCCCACAGCAATTTGCAAAATAACACCAAAACAACCATCATCACCGAGGTCTGCATCTGCAATAATTGACCAGCTTCCACTTGTGTGACGCCCTGTACCATCATGGCACACAGGGCCTACATCAACGTTCCAAAAGGCAACATGGAAGCGGCAAGAACCGCAGGTCCGTCCCATGAGGCAGGCACTAGTCGAGCTGAAAGGCCGAAATGTTGCACCTAGCCACCAGTACAGCGTAAGGGCATGTGGCCCATTGGCGATCGTCCCATAAGATCGAAATGGTGCTCCACTGATTCACCCGAAGCTGCAGGAGTCGAGAGTAAAAAACCATCTGGAGGAGTGGCGTAGAGATGGCATCTGCAATAGGGCAGGAGATACCTGTCACCCAAAAGAAACACAAATTAACCGATTGCATTACGGGACTCATGATGCATTACAATCTTCATTCAACACACCAAATCCACACCCATATGCATGCTAGCCCACTCCAAAGGAATATACACACCCCTAAATCAGTATCGAATCATAACGAAATCAATCGAGCTAAATACACCATTGGCAACGTCGGTTACTGTGCATGCGTCCGTCAAGATAGAACCCATGACATGGGATTAGTAACGTGCCTAGACACAAGTGTATGAAGGCGCGTCGAGACAGGGAGGATCCGACAAGGGCAGATAGACGTATGTCCCACTATGGCAGCCTTGCATCACATAGCGCAGGGGAAGGGGAGTGAATCAAAAAACCCATGTACATGGCAGACCCTAAACGGAATCATCAGTCCATGCATCCATTCATCATTCCCTCATCCCGCAATGAAAACGCATGAATATTCACTCACATTATATGTGAAACTTCCATCGCGTCTGTGCGTAATGCAGTCCGCAAAAACCACTGTGCCCCTGGCCGGATCTGTAGTGTTGTGAAGCAAGATGGATTTGGGAACGTCCTGCCTTATCGTCCACTACGCTATTGCGCATCCCATTCAATTCATATCATTCATTGCCTGCTCGTTATGGGCCATGTCCCAAGGACATTCTACAATAGAACGTTACATTTCCAGCCAGACCTGTGGGCGTATCCTCGCCGCTACTTCAAAACCAAAAATGCTGGCCTTCGAATTCCTCACTTGCAACATTACGTCGAAAAGGCTTCTGTGAACGCTTGCATTCACAATTACATCAATGTAGTGCGGCTGTGTGTCATGATGCTAACTGGCTGCAATCACAAATGGGACGCCACGCCCGTCGGTGAAGTACGTTACTGTGCTGCATGAGGGTCGGCCATCGATCGAGCCCTACATACCACTGACTCTTCACAGGTATGTAAGCGGCTGCAATCATAGCATGTGTAACAATGGGAGCATACCATGAAAATCAGTCAAAGTACATCACACTGCCATCGGGATTTGATACATGATTCCAATCCCAAGATGCCATGCGGCCAAATGCAGCCTTACGTGCGGGACGTGCTCGGCCAGAAGGGATAGCATCTGCCACAGAATCATTCAATCAGCACAGGTGGAGGCCATACAGGCCGACAGCACATATATAGCAGACCCAAACCCCTCCCACAACCACTCCCACTCCAAAATGCTACCGGCAGGACTAGCGATGTTGGGCCTGGGGGACCAGATAGCACTGCAAGTGCTACAACTACAAGAAGACGACGAACAACAACAGGTACAACAACCGGGCGCACAGGGGAGACGGAGGAGAAGGAGGAGGAGGAGGGCAAGGCAGGGTCAGCAAGGCCCACAAGCACTGCCACTACCACCACGCAGGCGGCCCGCAATCCCACGCCTCCGAGCCGATCCGTTCAACCTCACTGCTGAGCAGATCCACACCCTCTACCGTTTGGACCGGGACACCATAATCGCCATTGTGGACATGACACATGCTGACCTCGTGAGCATGATAGATAGCCCAACCGCCATCCCACCCCTACTGAAGGTGGTGTCTGCACTCCACTTCCTGGCCACAGGCACCTACCAGCACACAGTGGGACAGTTGCATGGCATTTCACAGCCACTGTTCTCACGGACACTCTTCCAAGTGCACGATGCCCTCCTGAAGCACGCCGACGACCACATCACACTACCACGCACGTACCAGGAGATTACCAACGCAAAAGTGGGATTCCATGCACTTGGCGGCATCCCGGGTTGCATTGGTGCCATCGACTGCACCCATGTTGAATTGGTTGTCCCACATGCCATGGAGGTCCAGTACCGCAACCGGAAACAATTTCATTCAATCAATGTGCAAATGGTGTGTGACTCCAACAAGATATTTACGCATTGTTGTGCCAGATTTCCAGGATCTACCCATGATTCTATGGTCCTGAGGAACACAAGAATACCACGCTACATGGAGCGACACGCAGGGCACAGATCCTGGCTACTCGGTGAGTCTCATTCCATGCATGACATCGTGGCCCATTTGATGCGTCAATGACCTTGCAGGAGGGGGGGGGGGGCTACTTAGCACTATCATTCCACTGACACCCTTTATTCGTCTCATACAGGTGATGCCGGGTATCCACTGAAGAGATGGCTCCTTACACCAATCCGGAACCCACAGAACGAGCATGAGGAGGACTACAACCATGCCCACTCACGTACCCGTGTGGTCATTGAACAGGCATTCGGCCTACTGAAGGCTCGTTTCCGCAGCCTCAGCAGGTCTGGCGGGGCACTCATGTACAGCCATGAGAAGGTTTCTAAGATGGTCATGGCATGTGTCATGCTGCACAACATGTGCATACGTAGGAATGTGCCCATGCCCCCTGACGCTGTACTGCATGCACCTGAAGATGATGATGATGATGAGGGTGGGGATGTGGAGGCACCTCAAGGAGTCCATGAGGCACAGGATGCACGTGCAATCCGACAGAGCATCATAGATGCATGCTTCTAGCAACCACGCATGGTGCCTATTACACGGAAAGGGGACCTGTGGCACTGTGTGTGTGTAGTACAGGCACATTGTGGACTGTACGCCTATGAAGGCCTCGTACGCAAATATCAATGTCCACACATGTCATTGGATGATTATGAGATGCTGTATTGTTAATGTGATTTGATTTATACACCCTATGGACCCGCCACCCAGTGAAGCCCAACACACCCCCTCCACCCTACTACCTCCCCCCCCAACACCAGTGTCCAAATATGCATGCTGTCCGTGGTTGGACGCTATTGCAAGCCCCCTCTACGGGTATCAGGGGCACCCCTGCCCGTGGAGCGCAGGTTCCTGCCAGATCTGCGTTGGGGGCTGCCCTGGACGGAACTTGCCACGGATGATGTCTCTGCCTGCTCGCGTCCATGCATGTCTCTGAGGGTTTGTGAGAGCTCCGAGAGCACACGGCGCACAGCAGCAAGTTCAGCACAAACGTCTTTGGACGTCGCATGCAGTTCCCCCCTCAGGCTCTCGGTGCTTTTCTCCATTTGTGCTCTCAGGCTCTCGGTGCTTTTCTCCATTTGTGCTCTCAGGCTCTCGGTGCTTCTCTCCATTTCTCCCCTGAGGCTCTCACTACTTTTCTCTATTTGTGCCCTGAGTGTCTCGGTGGATGTTTCCATGGCTGCCCTGGAACCCCCGCATTCATTTGCATGGTCCTTGAGTAGCGTGGACACTTCCTGCTGTTGCTCGATCAGCAGGTCGAGGGACTGTTGCCTCTGCTGGGCCATGGACATTTGCGGTGGTGTGACAGGGGGGCTGCTCAACACATGTTGCCTTGGCACAGGACTTGTGGGGGTTGGCCAGTCGTCGTCTTCAGGGTGCCCCTGCGTGGTTTCGTCATGGTGTAGGGGATGGAACATGCAGGGGGATTGGGAAAGGTCATGGATGGTACCTACGTCGCCAGCACTGTTTTCCGTGTCGGAGCATGCTGGCATGACAGCTGTGTCACCTATGGTGCTGCTACCACCAGAGGCAGTGCCATCAGATACGTTCTTTGGGGGGACCTGTGGTGCTGGGGTTGTGGACTTGCTGGCTGCTGGGGTGCCTGTTGCAGTCCCCTCCAGTGTGCTGCCACTTGATTCCTGCTGCTGCCGTGTCTTGATCCTTGCACCTGAGGTGGAGGCTCTTGGGACGTTGGTCCTGGCCCTCTTTGCAGGCGTGCTGGTAGGGGTGTCCTGCAGCTCGTCGTTGGTATCGGACCCTGTGGTGGAGTAAAGAGGGGCGAGCGTTAGTTATGGGTCTGTCGGATTTGGAATGGCAACGTATCAAATGCATTGGGGTGGTACATGAGGCTGATTTGGGACTGGGCCTTGGAGGTGGTCTCATTTTCGTGTGGATTGAGGATGCATTCATTTGGCTGCCTGCAGTTAGGGGGTGCATGCTGCACATGTAGGGGTTGTTTATGGCATCTTGATTGATTTGTTTATTCATTCTGACTTTTAGAGGGCGCTGTCAGGGCAAAGTATGTATTGCACTATGGGGTCACATGGTACTGCACATGTTCGTGGTTTGTGGATTTCGCATTGTTTCTCTTGGCCAACCTACCTGATTCTCCGGATGTCGGCACTCCTTTCTCCATCCCTCCGACTCCCTCTATGCTCTCCATTCCTATGGTGGAGGCGCAGATTTCCTCCCAGGGGGTCAACTTGATGGGCGACTCTGAACCCCCCCCGGTAGCTGTGGCGATGTTCCTGTTCGCAGAAAGTATGCTGCGTACGCGGATCCGCAGGTCGTCCCACCGCTTGCGACATTGCTGTGGCGTGCGGGGTGTTGTCCCCACCGCACTTACGCGCTGTGCCACCAGGGCCCATATGGCCTTCTTGTTGGCAAGGGCCGTCCTGGTCATTTGACTGGAGAAGACGACGGCGGCATTTTCCTGGAGGGTCTCGGTGAGCACGGTCAGTTCCTCTCGGGAGAAGTGTACCTGCCGCTTGCGGTCACACGCTTTCTTGGCTACCTTTCCCATATTTATATTTTTAACTGGGGTTGCTAACGGGTTGGGATGTGTGTCAGGGTCGGATTTTTAATGGTTGTGTTGGGATTCGGTTTTTATAGTTGTGCGGCGTGCTGTTTCCCGTTCCGGCCACATGCTTTTACTTCCGTTTCCGTATATTTACGGTGGCCGTAATTTGCGGTGCCCGCTCGTTACGGTGACCGCTCATTACGGTGACCGCTAAGATGGGTGGCGGTATTGCACCTGGTGCAGCGTACGGCGGCGGTAAGGGCCGTTTTGGGGTCATTTCCGCCATCGCAGCCTTTCGGATTCCGCCATGGCGTAATGCTCGTGCCCGATGGGTCGTGATTAGCCGCACTTTGCTCCTTCGTGCAATGGCGGAAACGCTATTTACGCTGTTGCGGTCCGGTCAGTCACTTTCCGCCAGGGTCGTAATGAGGGCCAGTGTCTCTCCATGAGTGAGTCCTCAGAGTCTGTGTTTGACCTTTTATAGATCAGAAAACCCTACATTTTTGAGGTGTGTATACTTTCCCCAAACTAATTGATCAATCTATGTGATTGGGCAATGTTCCTAAAGTGACATCACAGTAGACATACCTGTCCACAGTCAGACATATTAACGAAGAGGGCAGTCTGATGGAGTACATTGTAAACCCAGTTTTCCTCCCATTTAATGTGATGTTATATGAGGGATTGCTTGCACTAAATATTACCACATTCTAAGTTTCTAATTTCCACACATAAGACCCCTTTACTAATAGGCCCATCATATTTCTTAGTCTGGCAGGAATCAATTGGAGCAAGTTTTATCATTATAGCACAAACAATATCTGAGTTATACATTTTTCCCTTTAACTCATTTGTAAATTTTTATTCAATTTATGCTCCAATCTCAACATAATGGGCTCATCCGTGTGGATGCTAGAATATATAACACCCTAGCGTGGGCCCTTTCTTTATGACGAAATTTGAATTGACCTAATTTGCATATTAAAACTGCATTCATAAACAATCCCTTTTGGTCCATCTAATAGAGTGTTTGCAGCTGAACGTTTTCAAACTTCAATGAGTTCTCTAAGAGGGTCATTTCCAGACATCCAGACGATATGAACAATTCAATGTACATTTATAGGTCTATTATCTTCAAACAAAGATTAGGCATTGCAATTCCAATTCTTCTGCCTAGATTCAATGACTATGGACATGGTAATTTTCTATTGTATCAGAGCTGGAAATCTGCTCTTGTTTACTCAGGCTGGACTCCTATGGTCTTTATGGATCAGGGCCTGGCTGATGAAAAGAGCCTTTGTAACTTGTATATCTGTGGTTTTATCGTGTTACTTCTGTCTCCTCTTGAGAAGTTTCCAGGTATGCAGTCCTGTCAAGTGTAACATTCTTTCATTCAGGGAAGCCTGCAAGATGGTGTTAATACATATGGCCAAGTAGGACCACGGATTCATCTGAATTTAAATTATTGTCATTAGCATTTTTGGAAAATAGTGACCATTTTCTTTGCAGACCGATGGGAGTCTGATCGAAAAAAAATAATAAATCGTCTGCAAAAGCAAGCCAATTAAGCATGGTTGTTCCCAACTTTAATTAAAACACTGTCAGACCATTCTGTACTATGTAAATAATTCACATTCATCAACATTTTGTGAGCTAACAAATGAGACTTTGGGTAATGGGGCATGTGATGATCTGGTATGCATAGATGAAAATGCGTGGGTACAATTTTCCCCCAAAATGTTTGCTAAGTTAGATTTTGAGTGATTTGTATCCTTCTCGGACTCATATAAGGGGGGTAGTTTCTACTTTCATGGTCAAGGAAGGATATCTGTGCAATAATTTGTAAGGTAAAACCCTCTAGGGCTCCGGGGCCTGATGGCCTCATGCGCTGTACTATTAAAAACAATCCTGTTCCATGGTAACCGATTCTTTCCTGGTTATGCTTTGGAAATTCTAGAAAATTATTGTGCTCCCTCACCTTGAAAATTATTATTTATTTTCCCCATTTTTAAAAAGGGCGACCAATCTTACCCCACAAACTATAGGCCTGTGGCCATTCTGGATGCGATTAGTAAAATATTTTCTCACTGCTACTGAAGCTTTTAAAAATGTGGGTTTCCAAATTGGGGCTTCTATTGTGTTTTCAGGTGGGATTTAGACAATACCCAGGCACAACCCTGAATGGCACAGTAATGTCCCATACATTTGAAGAAATAAAGAAGGGGTTGTGAGAAACCTGAAGGTGTCTCTCTAGCTAGTCCCGGGGGATCTGTCATCCAGGTGGCCAGGACATAGCCATCGCTATTGGATCCAGTTCATGGGGTGGGCCAGTGAGGGAGGATCACCTGGATGGGGGTACGCGGGGAGTGGGAGTGGCAGTGGGACACCGATGGGTGAGATGCAGTATTCCCCTTTCTTTTGACACCTTTTCCCCATCCTCTTACGTAGGACATTCAAAACCACTAACACCCCCCTCCCCTTTTCCAACACAAACACTTTCGAACAACACAAAGGACAACAGACTAACACCAGAGCCATCCACCTGACATGTCCCAATACAGGGGTCAGGCAAAGTCAGGCAATTGATCAGAATCACACACACACCTGGCGGCCCTTTTCCTTCCCTTCAGGGATAAAAGGTGGAGCAAGAAAGAGCCTGGCAGACAACATGACAAGACGGCTAATCAGGCCCGGCAGTTCAAGTGAAGGAGAAAGGCGGAAGGAATCGAGAGGGTGGAGAGGAGAGAAGTGACCTTGCCCTTTTCGTCCCAGACTTGCGCAACCTTCGATGAAGAAAGCGCAAGACTGCGAACAATAGCGCAAGTGTCTTGCAGCAGATGTCAACGGTTCACGAGGCAAGCCTATGCCGATAAGCAGGAGCGAGGGAAGCTCCTGCGACCATGGTGCCGGCCTTTACTCCAATGAAGAAGAAAAGCCAAGCGGTTCATCACAGCCGGTGAGTCGAAAGGTAACATAATAAGAATCAGGCTGTGTTGAGTGAGAATCGCAAAGTGGCAAGTTTGAACCAAGTTCTATGAACTGTGAAACAACTGAACAAATGTTAAAGGGCAGACCAGCTGCAGAGGGAAACCAGCAACATGTGGGTGCTAACTAAAGAGACTCTGGTCGAGCCTCATATGAGAGAAACTACAGATACCAGAAGGCCGTAGGAGAGCCAACGGAATAGGTCAAAGTGATCATACTGAGGGTCAAGCAAAATCCCCTTACAATCGAAAGACTTTGATCTACAAACTGTGTGAAAGAAAGGGAAGTGAATTCCACAGTGAGAGGAAGCAAGGGAAGCAAATCCCACCAATCCTGAAGTAAAATGAGAGAAGGGGCAAAGTCTAAAATCCTGAGAAACAGTGTGTTGACAGACGTGAACCCGGCCGAGGGATGTCAACTATGAACGGTTCGAAAAGACATTGAGAAACCAATGGAGGAAAAATCCAGCTTAAGAGAAGAGAAGGGTCCGAGGGAGATCCGGAGATTCAAGAGGGGTCCGAGCCCGACCAAGGGAGATCCAGGAGTGAAACTATCACCCAAATGTTCTCTGAGAAAAGAAGTGTTATATAATTTGTGGAATATGATACGTGAGGGGTCAGCACCCAGAAGAAGGGAATCCAGGGGTGAAGCCATCACCCTACGTGAATTGTGGCTTAGAATCGAGAAGGGTCAGCGCCCAGAAGAGGGGGACCCAGGGGTCAACTATATCACCCTAAAGAACTTTCATTTGGTTAAAAGAACTTTTGTTTTTGTTATTTGAACACGTCAGGCCCTCGAAGGCAAGAGGCTTTCCAAGGAAACAAGACTTAGCCATTGACGGTCCTGAGAGCTGCAACTTGAACTATCGTCTCATACTGGAGAGGCCAGACAGTGTACTGTGCTCCAAACTCCCATCTTATCCCATGCTCAATATGTGATGAACGGAGGCCCAGGCTACCGCATCCTGACATATTATTTGAGCCCACTTCTTTCTTTTCTTGGAAACTATCCCACACCCTTTTTTGTATTAGTTGTAAGGTTTGGCAATAGGCTTCCTAGTATAGGCCTTATTTGACACAACAACACTAGGACTGCCTTATTTTTCATTTGATGGTTGACGCTTGCTCCAATATAGATTTAGGTTTAGATTAGGTTTTTATTCCAAACTGCATACAGCATTTATTGGTCAATAAACACCCTTGAACTTTGATCACTTGTGTCTGTTTTACTGGTTGCCACCATGAGTTCCTCACGGGGTACATTGGACCTGCCCACATTGCATCAATGGACATGTCCAACTCTTTCAACTGAATAATTGATGTGGAATGTTCTGCCTGGTATTGTAAGTATTCTATCTCCTTTACACCAAGACACAGTGGTTAGGATTAGGTTGTCTAAAGGGAGGCATTTACCAGACCAATTAATACCACATAGGGTTAAGACAGGACTGCATCCTTGCACCTATTCTTTTTAATGTTTATATTTCAGATATTGAGGTTGTCTGGGACGACTTATCCTATAAAGGTGGGAACAAACAGGATTAATTGGCTTGCTTTTGCAGACAATGTATTGTTTTTAGATCAGACTCCCATTGTTCTGCATACAAAATTGACACTATTTTCCAAAAATGCAATTGACAATAATCTCTTAGTCAACGGATCTAAATGTAAGGTAATCATCTATTCTAATAAAGAAAATCCCAAAGCTATAGGTTGGCATGTGGGAGATTCGTGCCTGCAAAGGGCTTCCTCTTTACGATATCTGGGATATACTTTGTCTTATAATATTCTGACCAAAGTTCTGAAAGAAAAGATAAAAGCAAGGACGCAGCCTCTGCTTGACCAATTTGAAAGAGATTTCTTAAGGCTGTGCACATTTTCATTGTTACCTCTCTTATGTTTTTATTCAAACAAAATTGTACTTTCCAATACTTACTGTCTGGATATTTTGTTGGCGAAAATTGGTCCCTACTTGAATATAATCCAGGGTATTATTTGGAAGCAGACTTTAGGCCTGTCACTCTCTATACCGAATGCGGTTGTTAGACATGAAATGGGCCTTACACGTGATAGTGATCTGGAGCCAGCTTTGTACTTTTGCCAAAATATGGACTGAGTCTTGCATTGGATTTGCATGAAGTACAGCTGTCTGGATCAGTTAGTTCCTTTACTGATTTTAGTAGACAAATGGGCATGGGTTTAGGTCAAATTAACTCTGCTGTAGATGAATTGTTAACAAATCCACTTAAAAAAAAAGCAAAGATTATATGAAATGGATTGGCTGGAAACGATTGACCAACTGAGCAAATACTCTCTATATAAAGAATATGCAGGTTTTGTCAAAAATAGGTTTAAGTTGCCTAGATACATCCATTTGTTTCCGTGCAGTCATGCACGGTCAATATATCTCATATTTAAGTTAAACCAATTGCAGACAGTGGAATTCATTGGTCCGAGACTGCGGTTAGAGAAGTCTGCAAGAACTTGTTGACTATGTAGGAATGCTGACTTTACAGAAGAATTGAAGCACCTAACGTTATACTTTGAGTAGACTGATGAGCTCAGAAAATTGCACTTTAATCGCTTTGTTCACAGCCAATTTATGGATGCGAGTGAATCCCTTTGGAACAACTTAATGGGGGGCAAATGTATTGCCATATTGCTGGCTTTGTACAGATTTCTAACTTCGCTCCTTGGTATGCTCAATGGCGAGTTCAATTAATATTATGAAATAATCTGATTTAGATTGACGAAAAATGAATTAGATGTTTTTTACTATATTTCTAGGATATCGATTTTAAGGAGGATTGAGGATTGCAATTTTGTATTAACATTTTATTAGTGTACAATGTGTTATAATGGATTGTATCCTTTTATTATTGTATTTCTATTTATCTTTATTTGTTATGTATTATGTATTAACTTCTTTTTGTTTAAGGTTTTGTTGAAAACCAGCCACAATAGAAAAATACTTAAATATTTTTTTTTTAGTTTTCACCCCCAATATATACACAGGACATGTAATAAAACTCCACAATTAAACTTTATAGCCTGGGCTGATTTGCTTCGCCTGTTTGAAGGAGGATCCTAATCTGCAGTGGGCACACGCAGCAGTAAAATGCCAATCCATTTTATCTTTCTACTGATTGTTCTCTTTAGATTAGGCAATTCCCTATTTTAACAAAAGCTGCAGGTTATTTTCTGGCATTTGAAATGCTCATCTCAGGCCTTGTCAGCTTTGGTTTTAGGGGACTTGAAAATATTGCACATTTTGAATTCATGTGTGTTTACCTCAAACTTCTGTGAGCAGGCTGCCCAACATGTTGACTTAAGTTAGCACTTTTATTCAATGGAGATTTCATTTACATAAACATATTTAGAACCTAATCAACAAAGAATGAACTCTGTCGCAGAGTATATACAAATTCAAATGACATTAGTAAAAATTGTATGTGTAGATCCCCCTCCCTCCCTAACTAATCTGTGATGTTGAAATAACAATGTATCATTTCATAAAAGTATACGCGGTACACAACATAACATTTCCAAAGAGACAGAACAATGTGTGATATGTCCTCCAAATCATAACCTAATCACCTTGAAATTGGCCAACTGAACCTTACATTTTATTTTCACAATAATGAACTGGGGAGTTTGCTCCAACACTCATTTCTTAACGTTTCACATGGTTTGGATCTATAAAAGTATCCATAAGCATGGAAAATATAAGTCAAAATATTATATTGTGCACATCATCATGCCATTCCTCCTAAAAGCTTGTTTTGACTAGCATAGGACTGAACAAGAGATATTTTAGCAGGAAATCTATAGAATTGAAATCGACAAAAACACCAATTAGTAAATGGTGTATAAAAGAATATATTTAGGCATGTCTGGCTAGTTTAGACAAGCAGGAGGCATACCTAGTACACTTGTATGTACTGTATACATGTCTTGTCTTATTTCATAATGGATGGCTCATCAATAATGTTGCCCACAAGATATATGCTTACATCTACGGCAAAATTTAGTTATTAAGTTGCATTTCCCCTACATGGAAAATGGTAAGTTAAAAAGACAAATTAAAACCACTAATGGTTGAATATCTTATCAATGAAGTTGTACTGCTTCTGACAAACATAGCCTCTAGTCGCCATGCCTCATGGTACATGTGCAGTGGCCCTCTTGGGTTCAGTATTTATAGGTTTACCTTGCCTGGAAGACTAGACTGCAGACATAGGATGCCATATTGGAAGGAGGCTCACATGTGTCAGACATAATAAAAATATGACTATAAGCATTTTAAATGTGCCACCAACTTAGGTGTTTTACTTGTTGTGAATCAATCATTCGGCACCCCTATGTCATAAATACATTCTTACATTTGATTACAAAAATTATAGAATCCTCTTATTTATAATGAAGAACCAATGCACACATGTTCAAGATGGGGTAAATATATTAACAAGTACCAACACTTTACTGGTCATTATCATAACATTAGGGGCAGGCAGTTACAATGTAACACATTTACTTATTCATTCACTTGTTCAGTACATAGAACATCTTTACAGCACATGAATTCTCATTCAAACCGTTCTCATGTGAACCAAGCTACAGCATCAAAAAGATTGCTAAGTTGAACAATAATTCACCAGTGTTCCGTAACCTACTATTTGTGTCAAAAACATCCAGTACACACCACCACATATCCTTTTCATTGTGGCCTGCCTGTATGTAGTGAGCCACCAATGGTGCAGTAAGTTGTTGATTCCTGATCCTACTTCTATGCTCGCTTATTCCTAAACTTGTACATCTAGCTGACTTGCCCACATATAACTTTCCGCAGGAACGTTTCATAACATATAGCACGCTGGTGGTTTTACATGTAGAGACAAAGTTAAGTACCATCTAAAGTCCTCATGTGGGAACAGCTGTGTCCTAGCTGTATACCTACATACATTACAGCTTTCACATGGAAAGTGGCCCTTTGTGGGATGGGTGACCCTATAGTGTGCGCTGTCTCAGGAGACTCCTGCTATGAATCAAAAGAGCTCAGATGTTCTTCCCTGTGTTAAAGGTGAATAGTGGTTTATCTTGCAGGTCAGGTATTGAGTCTATGAGATGCCATTTTTCTCTTATTACTTTCTGTATGGTAGTACTAAGATGGCAATAAGTAGTAACACATACAGTTCTATGTTGGGTCCACGACTCTACCTGAGTTTTGAGGGACAATAATGTCTCCCGGTCACTATAGTGTGCTCTTTTCTGTGCCCTCTTTATCGTCGCTCTTGGATATCCTCTCTGTAACATTCTTAATGTTAACTGAACTGGTTATCTCTTGTAGTCTTCCAATTCTGAGCAGTTCTCCTCAACTGGAGGTATGGCCGCAACAGTAGGTTTTTACTAAGGGCCCATGGGTAATTACCTTTAGATTGGAGCAAGGTATTCCTATCAGTCTCTCTCCTATGCAGTGTTAACATTGACTGGCTTTGTGAATGATAGACAAATTTATCTCGAATAACCACCTTTTTAGAACTCGAGTTTTCCATGAATTTAAGATTCATGTTGCATGAGTTGAGCCACATGATGAACTCATTCAAGTTCTCGAGGGTTCCATTCCAAACAATGAAATCTCATCCATAAATCTCTGACAGTGGGAGACATTCTGTGTAAAGGGATTGTTATTATAGATACTTTTACCTTCAAACTGGGCCCTGTAGAGAGACACCAAAATTGGGGCATAAACTTCTCCCATGGTGGTCCCCTTCATTTGAGGTCAAACCTGAAGAAGTTCATAGATAGAGCTACCTTTAAACATTCTGTGATTGAATCAGTGTGCACCTGTACCATTTGTTTTGCACATTGGCTCCAAAATTGAGCCACAGCCAGCCACAATAGGACTTTGGTAACATGTAGAACACTTGAGTGCGAGACACGCCTCCATTCAAGAAGGCAAACTCTTTATTATTTATATATCCCACATCCTTGACTAATTGTGTTAAAGACAAGATTTTTATATGAAATTTCACCAGTGGCATATCTTATCAAAGCATTTAATGTTGGTTGTTTGATTGTAAATGCATTGTCAAAGTTTCATTTTCTTCTCTTCTCATTATGGTGATATCTCCATCCGTGTCCGCTGCTTTATAATCCACTCCTTTTTAGTTTGTGTTCCTGCAAAGCCGCTTACAAAACAATACCAACTAGTGCTGCAGTAGCCATATCACTGGAACCACAATACCACAAAAAGAGAATGGAGAACAATGGACAAGAGCTCCAAGTGGCTTTCAAATCCCAATTTTCTTAAAGCATCTTAGTGTAACTACTCTGCTAATCAGTGAGAAGCCTTTGCAAGTAATGGTAGCATTGGATCATTTCAAATTACACTTATGGGGTAGTCCATTCTTCATAAAAAACAGACCACAAGCCCTTGTTAACTAATTTACAGCAAAGCAATGGCAATGACCCCAGCGGGTAATAATCAATACAGGAGAAAACTATACAGAAAAGAAGAAGCTTGGTGGCATGGAAAGAAAGAAAGGGTCGGGCAAGGTGGATGTTAAAGAGAGCGTACCAACAGGATCGAGCAGTAGAAGAAATAGGTAGAGAATCAGAGAAAGAGGGGTCAAAGATTACACCAAGATTGCAAGCAGGGGGATAGAAGGGTAGAGGGGAGGAAAGAAAGGGAAGGGGAGGAGTAGTGGGAGGAATTGTAGTGGATGGAAAGAATAGAACATCTGCTTTCGAGGGATTGAGGTGAAAAAAGTGTGAGGACATCCAATTTTGAACTGCAGAGAGGCTGGGACAGTAGAGTATCGGGTGTCAACGAAGGGTTAAAAGGAAAAGGAAGATTTGGGTATCATCAGCATATTGATGGAAAGAAAGATTAAAAGAAGAAATAACAGCAGAAAGGGGGTTGTGTAGAGTGAAAAGAGCATGGGGCCAAGTACAGACCCTTGAGGGACTCCATAGAGAAGAGGATGGGGGAGGATGGGGGGAGGAGGCTGGTGAGAAAAATAGGAGTGAAACCATTTAAGAACTGAACCATCTAGATCAAGCGTGGAAAGAGAGGAAATGAGCAGAGAGTGATCAACAGTATTAAACACTGCTGAGAGGTCAAGAAGAATAAGGATAGAAGAACATTTAGAATGACAAGCTGTACGAAGAGCACTGGCGGCATGCAAGAGGGCAATCTCTGTAGAATGAGGTCAGAATCCTGACTGAAGAGGGGGCAAGATAGAGTGAAAATTAGGATGGGTGGAAACTTGAGAATAGACAACATGCTTGGGAAGTTTAGATAGAAAGGGAACAAGAGAAATTATATGAAAGTTAGCTGGAACTGAAAGCTTGTGAGAGGATTTCTTCAAAATAGGGGGAATGAGAGCAGGTTTGAAGAGAGAAGGAAAACAACAATTATTAATAGATGAGTTGATAAGAGAAGTAAGATAAGAAAGAAGGTGTTGGTAGAAGGAAGAGGGTCAGAAGGTGAAGCAGTAGGATGGCACGAGTGAGAATGGCAGAAATATCAAGGTCCGAAAGAGAAAAGAAGGAAGATAGTGAGTAAGGAGGTGGGAATACATGAGGTGGTCAAGGAGGATTAAGGGTAGGAAAGGAGGATTGAAGATAAACTTAGATGTGAAGTTTTTTGCAACGTCAGCACATGAGAGAGATGAAAAGAGGGAATGATCGAGTGGTTTGGGGGAGAGTACTGTGTGAAGAAGTTGAAAAGACTGAGGGTGATGAGAGAGAGAAATCATAAATTCAGAGAAATAAGGTTATTTAGCATTAAGTACGGCAAGATTAAAGGATGAATGTAGAGAAGAAAGTGCAGAAAGATCACAGGATGAATGAGTCTTTTTCCAGTGTCGTTTAGCTTTGCGAAGATTGCAGCAGAGGTACGTGAGGCCAGAGGTAAGCCAGGGTTGAGGAGGTTTGCATGTTGTAGAGAAAGGGAGAGCAGGATAGGTGGAGTCTAGAGTAGAGAAAGGGAATGGGGTGAAGAGTGCTTGCAGCATCGTCAGGGGAGCAAGAGGAAAAGGAGGAGATAAAAGAGTGAAGTATAGAAAGAAATGAGCTAGAATTAAAATAGCAGAGATTACAGTGAGAGAAGGTAAGGGGTGAGAGGGTGGGCAGGGTGTGAGGGGGAAGAGAGAGAGAGCAATGGACAATAGATGATGATCTGGGGTGTAGAGAGGGTGAGCAAAAATAGAGCGAGTGGAAGGCAGTGAAGAAAAGATTAGTTCAAGGCAGGAGCTGGATTGATGGGAAGGGGGCGAGTGAAGATGATTTAAGTGATAGGAGTCAATGAGTGATAGAAGCAAAGAATGACTAGAGCAATAAGAAGAGGGAGATTCAAGTCAACAGGAAGAAAGAAGGGGGGAGAAAAGAAAGAAGAGAATCAAGGTGGTCAGTAAAATTAGCAGATGGACTGGGAGGTTGGTAAATAATGAGCAATGAGACACAAAAAGGATTTGGGAAAGAGAACAAAATGGTACTCAAGTAAAGATAGGAAGACCAATTAAAGGGGGAGGTAATGGGGTCCAAGAAGAGTTAAAGAGAATCGCAGTACCACCAGCACCCCCAGAAGGGTAGATGGGTGGGAAAGTAAGAAATTTCAAGGCGAGCAAAAGCATTGTAGGGAGCAATTCAGGTTTCAGTAAGACAGAGGAAATGAAGATTGAGTCACATGAAGTGATCAAGAATGGAGTAGGACTTATTACAGAGTAAGAAAGATAGTAGGCTGGCAAGAGCTGACTAACTACTATCACGTTGAGAACAGGGAGTGAAGTGGACAAGTTTGGAGCAAAGGTTAAAAGATAAAAGCATAAAAACCCCTAGATGAACCACTGCCATAAATCCCTAATTTGATTTTAATGACCAAGCTTATCACACTAACACTAGAGAGAAAAAACTGGAACATAACCATGATGATGGTGGAGGGACGAAAATGACAATCATCTTTTTGAATATGATAACGATTTCATATAATGTAAGCTCTATTCTGACCAAACGACATGGCTCATATCCAGCTGGAACAGATTTCCTTGTCGACCAAATCTAAGGCCAATGTCCAGAATTACAGTGAAGCAACAAACATAAATATGAGAACATAACTCAGATTAGGATTACATATATTTGTATTGCAACCAGCTATAAATCTGACTAACATTCTAAGACAAACCTAGCATTGTAATGTCTAGGAATCATGTGAATATTCTTACATGGAACACTAAGGCCAGGTCCATTTCCTATCAGACTGTGCATCACATGACCACTTTAGGAACTTTGAAATAATCAATTTGCAGGTAACTTGGTTATGTAATGCTGCAGTTCTGGATGGATTTAACATTATATTGGAAATCGGCCATTAACAATCAGGTGGGTCAATCTAGGGAAGTTGGATTGTGAATGTATGTCTTTAATTAAACCACAATAACATTGATAAACAAACTCAGCCTCATGCTGGCAGAAGGGATGTTGTAGGTAATCGACCCAGGTATTAAAGGGGAAATCCTATTGATTACAATTTATGATCCTCCTTTACAAACATAAATGGGAGAAAATCAAAGCAGCACTAGAGAAATGTATGGTTAGGAGAGAATCAGAATCTACTGAAACACATGATCATACTCATGGTTTATCTTAATGGGAGGTGCCCTAGTAGACTGGGCAATGATGAGGAGCTGAACAACAAAAATGAGACGTAGGGCTTTGATCCTTCCTCTTCCATATTAATGCAGAACAGATATGATAAGAATTTGTTCAGGTATTTGGAACACTACAAATTATGGAATTTAAATGAGGACACAGAACAACATCCCAGCATGGACTATTTGGCTTCCCCCAATGACATATATATATATATATATATATATATATATATATATATATATATATATATATATATATATATATATATATATATATATATTTTATTTTTTTATTTTTTTTTTGTTTTTTTTTTAATTTCATTAAACTGTTTTTTGCAGTTTTTACAAAAGGTTTGTGAACTGTTCCTTTGTTGTTTTTATTTGGCCATTTCCTTATCGTTGTTTTCAATGTTCTTCGATTGTTTTCCAAGTAGATTTCAGATTGGTTCTTCTCTCTTTAAGTTTATGTTCTGGAAAAACTGTCCGACCGCAATTACTGTGTTGGGGTTATTTCCTGACATCGGGATGTTCCACCAATAATCTTCTTCCATGCACCATCTGTTTTTAAAGAGATGGCCCATATGGATCGTTCATTTTGACGACAGTTCTGGGCAGGACAGTAGAAGGTGTCTCACGGTTTCAACTGCTTTTGGTTTGTTGCAGAATCGGCAGAGATTATTAATGGCGGTGCCTCTGATGAATAGGATTTATTTAGTAATGAAAAGGTTCAGCCTGGCCCTTAAGTATGTATTTCTGATTTGTTTACTGGGACCTTTTAACAGATAGCTCATGGGTTCATTTGGTTTTTGATGATTTACCGGTAGATCCAGGGCTAATTTGTTATTCGTGGCATCTTTCAATGTTTTAATCCAGTCCATTTCCTTGAATTTTTTGGATGTATTGTTTGGGTTACACTCCAATTCTTCCCAAGAGCTTCCTATTTCAAGAAGTGTTTCCATGTTGCTTTGCTCCCATGCAGATAGAATCTTGTTGGAACCTTTGTTTAGCTCTCTATTTAGTATCCTGAAGATCTTCTCGGAGGATAGCCTTATTTTCCTGTGGAGCATCAGGATGTTCAATTTAACTCTGCCCCTTTGTGATAGAACGTTGATTTCTCTGCGTATCGACGCCATTGGTGTTGATTGCTGGAGCGGCAAAAGTTTCCTCCATAATAGGCCTTCTAATTTTATCCAAATTCTCTCCAGTATCATAGGCATTGCTTCCGCACCATAAGTAATAGCAGGAACAGCTTTAGCTGTGTAAAAATTCAGTGCTGGTTTCAGGGAAGATTTTGCGAATTTTTTGTCCATAATGTGTGCTTGCGAGAGCATGATTTTAGTTTTTGCAATCATGGTTTCTTGCATTGGTATTTCAAAACGGTTTGAATTGATTGTGACTCCCAGGTATCGGCATGATTTTATTTTTTCCAATCTTTCTCCTGCCAATGACCATTTTGATTTTTCTTTCCGTGATGTTATCTTTTCAAGTGTCATTATTTTTGTTTTTGTTAAGTTGAGGGTCAGATCGTTGGCCTGGAGGTATTCTGAGAGCGAGTCAAGTTTACGTTGGAGACCTATAGCAGTTTGATCCAAAACTAAGATGTCGTCAGCGCAAAGGAGTCTGCTGACTTTCTCCTCTCCAATGTTAGGTGGAAATGATCTGACTGTAGGGTCCCAGTTTTGGTAGTCTCCGATGAATGCATTATACAATGCAGGGGCCAATGGGCATCCTTGCTTAACACCTCTGCATGTGTTAATCACCTCTGAGAGTTGACCAGATCCATTCAGTCTAACCCTCATCGAGGTTCCAGAATAAAGCTTGATGATCGGATTGAGGATTGATGGAGGACAATTCCATTTCGTCAATTTTCTCCAAAGTTTGGCTCTGTTGACTGTGTCAAAGGCCTGAGAGAGATCAATAAATGCCAGATGGATCTTTGGGTATCCCTCTAAGACCTTTGCTTTGAGTGTACTTAACAGCATTATGTTGGCCATTGTTCTAGTGTTTTTAACAAAACCTGTTTGGAAATCGTCATGGGCTTCAGAAGTGACTGCCCAGGTCTTAAATTTGTCCAGAAGAAAGCTGCCGAATAGTTTCCCGATGGTATTGAGTAAGGCGATTGGTCGGTAGTTTGATGGATTCCCTTTATCGCCTTTCTTGAAAATTGGGACGACATTTGCTGTCTTCCAAGATTTTGGGATGGAGCAGGTATCAGCGCATTGTTGAAATATTTGGACGATGAGAGGTCCCCATGATTCTATGTTTTTTTTCAGATCCAAGTTCGAGATTCCATCCGGTCCTGGAGCGCGAGAGTTGTTCAGTTTGCGAATTTTATCACAGATTTCCGTGTTGTCGCATTGCTGTTTTGGACAAAAGGGAGTTCATGAGTGTTGCCCTTAACTGGGGCGAACATGTTTGAGAAGAAAGAGATCCAGTGCGCCTCCCCAATTGAGTTGACCAATGCGTCCTTAGAGTTGTTTCCTTTTGGATCAATCAATGTCCAGAAGGCTTTTGGTTGCTTGCCGTTTAATGACCTGAGCATACGTTCCGCGTCTTCTTGGTATAATATGACACGGTGGGATTTGACCCAGTTGTTGTAAGATTTTTTTCCAAGCGTTGCTGCTTCAGTTGTTTGTGCTGAGGGACCGGATTTTGCTTTTTGGAGGATTCTTCTCATTTCCCTTCTTTTTTCCACCAGTTGTTTGTTGCTCGCATGCTGGGGTTTCTTGGTAAAGGCTTGAGTTTTTCTTTGCTGCTGATAAGGGATCAGTAGGGGGTAGTAATCCACAAGAGATGTTGATAGCCCTGCTGAGTCACTAATTGGTCTTTCGTATTGATCTGTGATAGCCCTTATCGCATCAAGGGTGAGTCTTAGTCTTGTCCCTGCTTTGTTAGTATCGATTGAGGGGACCATGGTCTTTCTTTTTTTCTCCGATTTTGGTTCTGGGGCCATGTTGCCTTCAGAAGATTGTGATCACTGTTTTTGGTTCTTATCATCTCAAATGCAGTTATTTTTGAGAGTACGTTTCTGTAAACATATGTGTGGTCCAGGAAAGCTTTGAGTTTACCTTGTTCCCAGGTAGGGATAGGATTGGGTGTTGGAGTGGTCAAATGGTGGAGGTTATGAAGATCAAATTCGTCCATCAGTATCTCCCAGGTCTTGCCTCTCAGGTCCGAATCTCTGATTATTGGAGGTCCACGATTTGCTGATCCAGGGTTTGTGTCAAGATTTTTTGAGTTTTGTCCAATATTGGCTAGGGTCAGATTTAGGTACCCACATATTATGATGTGATCGATGTCCATCATATTTGTACAAGCCTCTATTATTTGGCCGATGTTTGCCAACATAGATGATTCTGTCAGGGCTTTTGGATTCCAATATATGTTTATGACAAGGTATAATGTCGGTTTGTCTGGATTGTTGTCCGCTATGGTCGTCTGCCCTGAGACCAGAGAGGCTAAAATGAATGTGCTTTTTGACAGTGTTTGTTTGAGATGCAGACCACTGCAGGCTCTGAAGGCAGTCAGCAGCCTGGCACTAGGTCTGCCTGTTGCGCATTGTATAGCTGGAGAAAAATCGATTTCAAAACCATCTATCGATGGTTTCTTTAGGAGCCACGTCTCCTGTGAGCAGAGAAGATCAAATAATCCCACGTTCACGTCGGACCTAGAAGTCAAGTGAGAAAATCCTCTTGTTTTCCATGATCCTATTATTTAGTTGCTCTGGGTATTGAGTGATCTTCTGGGCTCATTGTCTTCTCCAGATGCGGTTTCTCGTGGCTACCTTCGTCTCTCTGTTGTTGATGTTTCCGAGACCCAAGCCCAATGACTATATATTTGTCACAGGGAAAGACTTTCATTGAAAGTGATTCCTTGTGCTAAGAGCAATCATTTACTGTTGTGTTTGACATGGTCTATGGACATCCTACCCCAGGAACAACCTCGCTTGCTATGGAATGCTAAGAGCAATCAAAGGAACAAATAGATTTAGGTTGAATGATAGTAATCTAGACAAAATAATACATAACATGAATGAAGAGTATTTCACGTACATATAATCAACACGTAAATACATTGAATTTGAGGGAGTTACTTTTTTTTACTAGAAAAAGTGGTGGGTAATCAGTTAACAGGTGTACATTGTAAGGTATTTGAGAATCAGGCAGGTGGTGGTAATATGGACATGATAAACAGTGCAGGAAAAGCTATTAAACACACACACACACATAGGTTTGATCAATTCGTTTTGGGAAAAGAAGAACAGTATTCAGGTGACAGATTCGCACGCAGTAGTCTTCTCTCAGAAGGAGATAGTTTCAGTGATTAAAAAGCAACAAAGGGGGTCATTTTGTAACAGGGAGAGGGGTAAACCAAAGCATAAAAGCAAGACAGAAAGGGGGCAAAGAGCAGAGTTAACATCCCCGCTGTGTTCGACACCTTTATCTTCAAAGAACTGGTCTGGGACCCACCTCCATTTAGCACCTTCTAAAAGCCGTCGGATTCCATAGAACTCCATTGTAAATGCTGGCTGTGAAGAGTAATTTGAAGGCAGAAATAACAATATTTACAGTAAAACAAAAGAATAAAAGTGATTTAGCCTCTTTTCACTTTTAAACTTTGTTATTTAAATATTTAAAATGGTATGTAGGGGACCCAACTCCAACTGCACGTAAAACCCAACATTGGTGGTCTGGTGCATGTTATTAACACTTCATGTAAATGGACCCCGGGACAGTCTTGCAAAAACTGGCTAAGTATCATATTAAAAAAAGGATATGTAAAGATGCTCGAAAACACCGACATGTCTCTAAAGAAATTTTTAATTTAATAAATAACGTCACATTAAATCAAAAATGGGCACAAGCTCACATAATATCTGGGACAAGATAAGAAAAGTACATTTAAGTCACGTTTAATAGGCCTAAATGTAAAAATGAGTGTCAGGATGTATGGCAAATGCGGTTTGGCATTTTAGGGGAACAATGGATGACATACTTAAGTATATATGATAAGTAAAGAATGTTAGCGCCTTGGGGACAGAGGGATTCTACAGTGCCTAAACTACATTTAGAAATGGCTTTTGAACTAAATCTGAGCATCTAGTTCACATAACCCGTTATTACACCGAACAGAGCTAAATCAGTGTTGAAGAAATTTCATTTTTTGCACTGTGGGTATCACAAAAATATGATGGACTAGAAAAAGTTACTTTGAGGGGAATATATGTTATATAAGGCTACAGATTTTCAGCAATTATCTTTACGTCTATTCCGGATCCATAGAAATTTAAGGCTGTTTTAACAGCTCCGTCTATGGGCGAATTCCCAAGGATTCCCAAGCATGGTTGGGAAAATGAAATGACCCAGTGTGCTCATGTGATCAGATATCATATCATTATACTGTCCCTGTTATCTATTGGTTTGTTGTGAATGTTAGGGATCTGGAAGGGTGGAGTGGCCCACTGCTGTCTGGCGATGCAGTGGGCCACTTAATGATATAACGGTGATGTGGACCATCTGAAAAATTTTACTTTAAGCATTTAGATTGAGGAATAACACGTTCTTTGGCAAACGTAACTCTGACTAACCACAATGCATGAGACTTTCAGGAGGTAATTTGGATTAATATTTTAGTATGTGTAGCTTATAAGTCATTTAATTACTTCTTATTGACTGCTTAGCAGGCCATTGCATGCTAAAATAAATTGGGTGATCAGGTATTGAAAGTCAATGTAATGAATAATTAAATTGAAAAGAAGGTAGATTTACAATATTTAAAATCCAAGAGACCCGAAAAAGCTCTTTTACAATAAGTGTATATGATGCTGATAGAATCTGTAAATCCCTGCATATACTTGCTGGGTAGCTTGTTACACCACAACAGGACGATCCATTACAGATGTCTAGTTGATGTATTAAGACGTGCTCTCTGAATTAAATAGTGAATATATGGACAGAGAGTGAGAGCAGAATGGCAAATTACACAACAAAACACTTGTGATGGGGTCAATGTATGCAACAGGAGATATGCTGGGGTGTCTTTCTTTTTTGACGGATCTATGTTGTTATTTCAATTAGCGTTCTATGAATTTGTGAATTTCAATTGTGCACTTTTTTGTAGCCTCTGCTCTTGCAGTTATGTGGTGCACCCATACCTCTTCCAACTCCCCTATGTTCCCCTCTAAGCTTTCCCTTTGAGGCCATGTTTTGTCTTTTCTAGCTGTCTGAAAATTGGATGAGGCAATCAACTATGAAGTGAGGGAGTTTTCACTCATTTCCATAACAGCATTGTTGTAGAAACAACATACTCACTTTTTAATAGAATCATGAAAGAGGTAACCACAACCGCTTCAGTTCTCAGGGAAGGGGAGGAGTTGAGCCTTGTGCAGGACCTATTGCTAAAGAGATCCAAAAGTCACAAACTCACTGCAAATAAAGAGACAGATATCTTAAAAGATGTTGTGAAGGACCATGGCCTAGACAAAGCTGGGTGAATAATGTGTCCAACAGAAAGGGACTAAACCAAAATGTATTGCGTACACCGTACATTCACAAGACTAGTTTTTCTTTATAATAGCACATTCACTTCTGGCTCGACAGTCACCTGTGCAATCGTGCCTCTGTGAATAACAGATCTTAGAGCTGTCACTTAGAGCATTGCTGTAGATCCATTAAAGCCAAAAACCCTCATATGGTGGATGAACATCTGGCTTTGTAAGGACCCAATGAAGAAGATGGTCCTTGGGAAATGCATTATCCGACTATATGGAACTGAACTAGTACTCTGCAGTGCCCCATAAGAATGAATGGACATGCCAAAGTCTTTTTGAGACAGAATCTGCTCGATGATGCCTGAAGAATAAGGAAAACGTGACGAAATACCCACATTAAATTAGAAAGGTGTATTATGAACCTCACAAAACTGTACCTGACATCATAATCAGGAACTCTCCTGAGGATCGTAACTACAGCCAGATACGCATTGCATCTTTCTAAAACTGCCTGCTTCTACTCTCCGCCCTCTGCAACTCATCCAGAACAGGACTGCCAGACTTGTCCTTGGCCTCAAGCTCCGGGATCAGATCTCTCCAGCAGTGAAATCTCTGCATCGACTCCCAGTGGCTGCAAGGATTACGTTCAAGACCCTCTGCTTTGTCCACAAGGCCTTCTGGGGTCTGGGTCCTCAATACCTCCAACTCTCTCTTTGTAAATACCTTCCTACTTGAGCTCTTCGCTCCTCCACCTCCAACTCTCTCAGGGTCAGTCGCTTCTCCAAGCAACCAGTTGGTGATAGATCTATTTCTTCGACTGGGGTCTCCCTCTGGAACAGCCTCCCTGTCTCTCTGAAACTCAAGGAGAACCATCTCCGGTTACGGAAGAACCTCAAGACATTCCTCTTTGCTTCTGCATTCTCTCTTTCTCTCCCCTGCCGATTTCCTGTCTGATACTGCACTGGTCACCTGGCTATCCTCTGATTTCAGGCCCAGGTCCCTACCCGCCTAGTTGCACATCCGCACTGCCTCCCGGCAACCTTTGCACTTGGGTCTGTATTTGTAACCCTACAATCCCCTACCTGCACTTTTGGACACCTGCTGTCTACACTTACCCTTGCACCTGCTGGCCGGACGTCTTATTGTTTTGATCCCATGTACAGCACTGCCCCCTCCCCTTTCCCCTGGCACTTTTCTTCTCCGCCATCCCCTACACCTGCGCAATCGCAATTTCACTTGGCCTAGTAAGATCATTGTCTCTGTCCTCCGTTTCCCCCTTCCTTGCCTCGTCGCGCCTTGAAACACTTGTCTATAGGCGCTTTACAAATGCCATATCATATCATATCATGAGCTATTTGCCAAACAAACCATTTCCTTTTCTGTCTATGATGCAAATAATATGGTGAGAAAGTAGGCTGATTGAAGGCATTCCAAATTAAAAGCATTCAAAGCATGAGGGTGTACTCTGACAAAATATATTGCCTGCACTCACAGCTACCACTAATACATTTGAACAATCAGAGAAAGGTGATGCTCACGGGATGGACACACTTCCCAGACACATCTCCAAACCCCCAGATTCAATCTGGATGAGAGATTTAACCCTGGTGCAGTTTATATGTGTAAGGTGCACAAGTGTTCCTAGCCAACTATTAAACATGATTCAAGTTTATCACAACAATACAATTGATAATGATGTGTTATTTATATAGCGCCTTAAATTCCAAAGTACTTTACAGAGCACATATTTACATACAATATCACCCAACCGAAATTGGTACTCATTTATCGACCTCTGAAGGATGAAAGGCTGAGTTGGCCTTGCCGGGATTCGAATCTGCGACCTGCAGATCACGCTCAGATCGCAGCAGCGGGCGCTCTCTTTACGTATGTACGTAAAGAGATCCGTTGATGCACGTATCTCTTTATGCATAAAAGATTGTGCGTGTGTGGGAAGGTGATTCGTGCTCAAGGTTAATTTAGGTAGATAAGTATAGCCATAAATAATGATATCACTAGAAAGCTCAAATTCAGAAAATTAAATAATTTATTTCCAATCGCGAACAGCGAGCATCTCTTTATGCAGTTTGGATTATGACGGAACATTAGTTTCCTTTCATTTCCTCATAGACGTAAAATACCGGGCGTTTCTGAGGCTTTATCACATTAATCATAAATAAAAAAATGTCTTGATTGATATGCAAGTTAATTACATTGAAACAAAAATGCAGTAACATAGTACCCACTCATACGACATTTCGTATCGTAACATGAATGCAAGAAAAACAATATCCAGGATGAACTGATTAGTTGACTACCTTTGTTTCTACTGTGCTCGACAATTATTTACATTTTCTGGGAGTGACAAACTTTTAAACGTTCGCAAATTGATAAACAGTGAAGTACAGTCAAGACACGTTCCCAGATTGACCTGCTGTGCAATGGAGTCTAAATTGTACTTGAGTGGATGTGCGCGAAGGCAGAGTCAGGGGCACTTTCCTCTGAAGCAGGGTCAACATCAACCTTTAGTGCGGAGACTGCATATGCTACAGGGCGAATGTTAAGACCCTTCGGAGAGGGGGGACATAGTTAGGTCGCCTTCGTCAGGACCAGGAGTTTCTGCACGACCCATGTAATGGGCACAGAGGGGGCGCGCGATCTTATACCAAAGTGCAATTTAAATGCGGGTGATTTCATGCAGTGTGAAGTTCCACCCGTTTAGCTGAATAAAGGAACAGTCATTTGCATTGGCTCGTGAACGAAGATCGAGATTCCAAGTGTAAAGCTGCACTGGATGTGTCACGAGGCAGCGATCGATGCTGGATCCACAGGGACTTGCCCTTCAGTAAACACAGTTTATTTGTGAACAGAAGATTAAACAAGACTCGAAAAGATAAAAGGGCAGAGAGCCTCTTACTTCCGTAACTTTGCGCAAGTACTACGTGACTGCCAGTCAAAAGAGGCAGCGGCAGCACCTGCCACCGCTACTGCGCTGTGGCTACTCGCCCACACCCAGGGAGATTTTGCCCTTCACGGACCAGGGCAATTGCACCCCGGGCAGCCGCCCGCTTCGCCCGTGTCAAAGAAGGGGTCTGATCCCAAGCGAAGCGATAAGACCCCTACCGAGGTCTATAAGGCAATTAGCACATGGTGGTAGTAGAAAAGCACATTTCGGAGTTTCGCGGTGAAGTAAAAATGGTGCTTTAAGAGTGAGTAAACTAAAAAGACAAACTAAGTTAGTAAATGAAATGTAAACTGGAGCAGGTTTTCATGAGGTGTCATGTTAAAGTAAATATATTCTCGATAAGAAAGACAAAGGGTGTTGTAATGTTTTATCTTATTCCGTAGTGCTTTAAACAGCATGTTGCAGCAAAGAAAAGGTCCTCCCAGAGAGGAATTGTCTTACTGAAACACAATCTTGACTTGAAATTATATTGTTGTTTCCATGTCTGCTTCTGAAGACAGAATGTTCATAATGCAGTCAAACCAGTAGTTATTGACTGCACTATAAACATTCTGATTGGCTAAGAGGAGGTCAATAACAATTTCACTGCACTACCAGTACTTAATATATCCTGTTGCACCTATTTGTCCCCCACTAAACTTTATTCCCTGAAGCCCTACTAACTTTCCTAAGACATTCCTTCCCAAACTCCTTCCTTTCACTTGCCCTCCTGGGCTACCCTTAGCACTTGTCCAGACCCTGGGCCCCCTTCCTCATCCACTTCTCCCCCTCCCCTTATCCCACCCTATTCCACTGACCTGCCCCTTTCCCTTGGACTTGTCACTGCACTTGCACAATCCAAATGTCACAAGGCCTAATTAGATCATTATTGTTGTTTCTCCACTGTCCCCGCCCCCTTTTTGTCTTGTGGTGCCTGGATGCACTTCTTGCTGTATAGACACCATACACATGTTCAATAATTAAACTCCCTCCATGCCACCCAAAAAGTAATCCCCTTCTCCCTAGAGGTAGCATGGTCCATCGGGTTTTACATTTCTTTGATGATTTTGAATTATTATTTTCGTGGGTCTGTTGCCAATTGGATTCTTGTAGTGAGGTATGCTTTTTTTCCTTTCAGCACTGCTGCTTTGTAAATACAGATTTGTCAGTATTTGTTTAGGCCCGATTGGTTGTAGCGATTTCTCCGTTTGTCAAGTTTGCGGTTTGTTATTTAATGCTCATCCAAGGCTAATTGCTGTAGTTGAAAATTCAAAGAAAAACGTTTTGCTTAATATATTACAGATTGCTGCATCACTTTAATCAGTCCATGTGTTTCCAAATTAAGGTTGTAGGATTTTGTTAGTGTGGTAGTCAATAATGATCCATGTATCCAATTTCCCTGAAGCCATTAGTACAATGAGTTCACCCTAAAATCACAGTAAAGTCAGAGTGGGCTTTCCACCTTCAAAAGCTCCACGAGGCACCTACATGTAGTAACCACAACAGTGTGCTTATCTAGTGTCCAGCAATTCCCCCAAAGCCTAACCTGGCGACTATAGCATATGTTTTTATATGTTATTATAAGTGATACCAGAACCGAAAATGGCCACACCCTGCGCTTGTGTCCCTGAAAGAATACTGAATGGGCTACACAGAATTGAACACATATTGGTGACAGTTATTGTGGAAAGAGGCAGATATGTCCACACACCACCTGAAGCCAGGATGCTTTATATGGCTGGTTTTGTCTACCCTGGTTCTCAGAATTACCCAACAAGCGTGAAAAGAATCTCCATGTAAAGTCATTCTACGTGCATTTTTCTCATAGACATTCTTAGCCGACATCCTGAAAACCTGGTTGGATAGTTTTGCATGTGGTTCGAGTAATTCTATTTTTTTTCCAGTGAGACTGCTTTTGTAGAAATCTATGCTTGCTGGAAGAGAGCATTACCCATTTGTGCACTCAAAGAGGTAGATTATTTGGAGAACCAATGCACATACTATTCTAGAGATCTAAAAGAAAAAGACATAGTCACATTAAAAAAAATAAGTTGTCACATTTTGATAAATACCCAAGACAGTCTTGTTTAAAAACGTATTGAACTACCTTCTGCTAGAAGTAGTTGCAAAGTGCTCTGACGTATCCCTTGGCTTGGGTGCCATGCCTATAAGACACAGATGAACACAGCAAGCAACATATCAACATGTTTGCTGATTTGTGTGCATTGCTTGTATTGCGGTTGGTACTCTTGTTCAAAGTAGGATTGCCATAGAATTTTGGTGCTGGACTGATCAAGTGGGCGGGACAAAGACTGATATGCAAATGGATATTCCTCAGTTGTGAAAGGTACAGTGAGCTAAAACTTGTGGCTGTGGGCTCTGAGTGGGTACATTCCCACAGAACAGGTTACCATGCCGTGTTCTTTCTTGCAGAGTGGCGTCCTGACCTCGTTTTGCTTGTATTTCTGTATTGGACATGCGCCCCCAAGCGTTAGTGCCCTGCTCTCTAATATCTCTGTGACCCTCAGCATGTACTTGCCCCTATGATCTGTAAAGAGCTCTGTTGTTTCCCAAAGCTAGGTCCGTGCTCAATAAATACAATAATATATATTTTTGGTTATTAATGTGTTTTGGTTCATTGAACCCTTCACAAAACTTACGTCATGCAAGACAATATGACATTTCCTTAGAATCATCATAATCACAAAGTACTAATACTAAAACTCTCAAAAATGAACATTCCCAATACAATCCTAATACAATCACATATTAAAAACATCATAATTACTCGAATTAAAACTACCATAGCAAACAACCCCGATAAAGTCACATCATCTCAAAGGCACATTCAAAATGTCTAAAAGAATAAACATCATTATAGATAAATTCCATATTACTAAAATAGCACCCCTCAAGATTTATTTTATAGATCCAACTTGGAGTTCACTATGTATATGAGGTCCTTAAGATTCTAATTTATATCCTCATACTCATCAACCCAGTTCCCACAATATATTGGGAAGTCCTTGTCCCCATAGGGGGAATTGCTCCTAGTGAGGTCCTGCTTACCTCTAACCCTAGTTAGGGTACTGCATAGTGGGCTCACCTCCCTAACCGCACTGGGAGAAGCAACAGAATAAAGCAATATGTCACACACGCCTTTCGCTCTTCCTACATGCACTTTTGCATTTTACTGCCTGATGCCATTTCGAGTACCATACACTCAAATTGGTGGTGCGTTGCTTTTTTCCACCCTGTCCTTTGGCCATCTTGTCCTCTGTGATTTTACCTGCTTTCTCAGCTCAGGAAATACCATGAATGGAAAGCCCTTTGCCAGGCAAAGAGGTCTGAGCATTTGGCCGAATGTGGGTGATGGTACAGTCTAGCCACAATGCACACTCTGCGCTGCAGAAGGCCCAAGAGAGTGGGCCTGCACTCTGTCCCTCCTGGCATTCCTATGGTGGGGGTGAGTAACCCACCCATTAACAGACTTTATTTTCTTTCTTTATTTTTAATTTTCCCACTCCCAGTGCCTCATTCACTCCCAGCCCCCTCCCCTCTCCTCTTCCTGCCCCACTCCTGCCCACCCCTCCCCTGATTAGCCGCTTCTCTAGGAAGTAGCCCTCTTAAAGATAGCCATAGGGCAGCCTTGCCCAGGCAGCCAACTAAGGGCCAGAGGCAAAGGGCAGCTCCCTCCTGAGCAGGTCCCTGCCCTGTTTGAGCCTATTTACCCATGGATGACCAAAGAGGTACCCTACAGCTTCTACTAAGGTACAGTGGCACGGGCAGTGACCAAAGGCATTACTGTGCGCAACTAAAACCCTGCCACTTCTACATTACCACTATCATACTATAACACTGTTTAGATTACCTCCTTCACCTCCTAGTCTGCTTGATAGATTTATCGGGAGTCATCTGTGTGTTGCACTTAGATGGATTTTTGGGGGACGGGAAATGTCTCTACTTAGATGAATTGATGGGGGTAGGAAATCTGTCTCCGTAGCCGTATTTTGGAGGTAGGAAGAGAGTTACTCTTACATGGATTTTGGGGGTACGCAATGTATTGAACTTGTATGTTTTTTTTGGGGATGGGAAATGTGTTGCACCTAAGATGGATTTTTGGGGTAGACAGTGTATTGCACTTACCAAAGCTCTCAGAAGGCTCGATTAGACGGTTTGCTGGGGGTAGGAAATGTGGTGCACCTAGTCGGATTGTGGGGGTAGGAAATGTGATGCACTGGGATGTTTTTTTGGGGGTGAGAATGCACTTAGATGATTTTGGGAGTTAGGAATCATGACGCACTTAGACAGATTATTGAGGGTGGGAAACATGTCAAACCCAGTTAGTTTTGGGGGTAGGAAAAGTGAGGCACGTATATGGTTTGAGTAGGAAATGTGACAAAACTTAGATTGAGTTTGGGGATAGGAAATATGACGCTCAGAGGTGGATTCTGGGGGTAGGAGAGAGGACGCTATTAGCCTAGTTTCTATGGAATTAAGGTGAGTGTCGAGCTACCTCCAATTTATATTGAGTAGCCTAAATGTTATGCTGTCACGACTCTCAAGGGTAGGAAGGTGCTGGCAATTCTATGACCTAAGTCATCAACAAAAATTGCCCCATGAGACTCTATTCCTTGCGCTCCTTAACTCCCAAGTAAAATCAACATGGACCTGAACTATGTAAATTAATCATAGAAACAAGGTATTCCAAATCTCTATTTGTCAATAATTGTACAACAAAAGAAGTTCAAAACATTATTAAATGGTTATCTAAACACTCAATGATGACACTTGTTTCGACCTTCACATGAACTTCATCAGGGCTTGGTATTAGATTGAAAGCTGGCAATGCATCTAAATGTTTATTTCTCTGGCTGAGTTTCATTAAATGGAAAAGTCTAAACAGTCAGTTTGTCTCCTGGTGTGTAGCTGTGTCCCAAATGCACCCAGTTATAGAAAAGCATAATCATCCGTTTCTCCAAATGATTACAATTCATGAAACCACACATCTGCAACTAAATAGTATTGAGTGAAGCAAAGAGAAGTGCTTCCATTCAGGATTCAGCAACAATCCACTGTGTACGATTGTCGAGCCCTACATATATTTGGCAGTGTGGTAGATGACCCACTCCTCCCGCGATCGGGTTTGGCGTGCAAATGTCACAAAGAAAATTTCACCATTTAAATTATTGAAAATATGTGTCTACATCACCTACCAATAAAGAAACCATAGGCAGGTCTTGACCACAGAAGAAAACAATCAGACCAAGAGTTTATCAGTTACCTCAAGGCGTTCGGCATCTTATTTATTTGTGCACCCATGCTTATTTTGTGTATTTAGTGGCATAAACCTTGGCCACAACCAATTTAGTGCACTTTGTGTGACCATGTCTTCGTTCTTTCCTTGCACTCTGGGACTTTTAGTTTGAGATTTATAATGGGGAAATCCAGGACTAAAATATCCAGAATGCAAAGATAAAACCTGGGCTGGGCGTCAACCTCTCAAACGGAATGGGCATGTTGGCACGTATGGGAAGCACTCCTTACTGCAATGGTTCTCATTGTTTTGGAACACTGTTATGTCATGTCAATGCATTGCAAATAACCAAGGGGATGCTGGCCGGCCTTGAACTGTGTGCAAGGCGTGCATCACGCAATCCAAACTCCGTTCCGTTCCCCGAGCGAGGAATCTTTCCCCCAAATCACAGAGCCCTCAAGCTGGCCCATGTCAGGCGTGAGGAGCGCACCCAGTCCTGGTGGAATTCTCTGCATTCTACCTTTGCAACCTTCATCCTAGGCTGTGTGTTAATCTGTGTGTCACTGGAGGTGGACATCCACTCAGCTGCCAAAAGGACCCCATGTCAGAAGGTTACCCTTTAAGCAGTCCTGGCTTTTTGGCCAAATGCACTGGATGTTGGTACTTGCATGTTCACTTTCCCATTCAAATGATTGTCCTATATCTCCCAGAATGCAAAGTGTGGTGTTTAAACAGAAACAGGCTGGCTGAAGGTGAACCTTGCGGCATTCGGGCAGTTATCAGCGTTGAGTCCTCAGAAAAAAGGAAACGAACGAGAAAGGAAGACATTATTTTTAGACTTTAAAAAAGCTGCGACGACTCTAATGAAACAGGGCCGTCTGGTCAGAGCATCGCCAGCTGCGGGGAATGGACATGCCTAAGGCGTTTTGTACGGA
Organism: Ambystoma mexicanum; assembly: GCF_040938575.1. NCBI lineage: Eukaryota > Metazoa > Chordata > Amphibia > Caudata > Ambystomatidae > Ambystoma > Ambystoma mexicanum. Next base: position 987,819,084 of record NC_090929.1, on the reverse strand, counting down.
AAAGATGACGACACAGCACAGTGGTATAACTGAAACAGTATCACGTTGATTGGTTAATCTGTTGTATGTTCGGATCTCACTCCAAGGGATTATAGATAATCAAAGGCTTACCCCCTTGGGAGCACTTGACATGTGTGCTTTACTTTGAAGGAAAGGCGCTTGCAGCATCTAAGAGAGGATGATGCCATGGTAACGATATACACACAAGAAGGATGCGCAATGTTAAATCAGCAGGTCCAGAATAAGAATCAAAAAACAGCTGTCGAAAGGGCAGGTGCTTCCAGAGTTACTTTTGCTGCAGCCTGGTGATCCGATTTCGACGGTTGAGGAAGTTATGTGTCTGAAATGCATGTAATTACCTGACACCCGTGAGAAAGGGAAGGGAGGGGGCGGGACGGAAAGGAAGGGAGAGGAAGGGAAAGGGGGAATGATAAAGGTGAAAAGGAAGGGAGGGGGGAAGGAAGAAAGAGGGCAGGGAAAGGGATGAAGGGAGGGAGGAAGGAAGGAAGGAAGGAAGGAAGGAAGGAAGGAAGGAAGGAAGGAAGGAAGGAAGGAAGGAAGGAAGGAAGGAAGGAAGGAAGGAAGGAAGGAAGGAAGGAAGGAAGGAAGGAAGGAAGGAAGGAAGGAAGGAAGGAAGGAAGGAAGGAAGGGAGGAAGGGAGGAAGGGAGGGAGGGAGGGAGGGAGGGAGGGAGGGAGGGAGGGAGGGAGGGAGGGAGGGAGGGAGGGAGGGAGGGAGGGAGGGAGGGAGAAGCCTCTACACCCCGAGCCTCTTGTGTGGCAAATCGTGTTATTTCCAAATGTCCTCATCTGGAAAGGGTTGCACTTTTGGAGTGTGTTCTGCACAATACAGGGAGCCTGTCTATTGTGGAAAGCACAGGAAAGACAGATGCACATATAGAGTAGGCTCTGTCATCAACAACAACAGTTACAAGACATTCTCAAAACATCACAAGTCACATTTGGAATTCTGTAAAAATGGCCATTCTATATTTATAATTAAAAAATGTTTGCTGCAAGATCCGCGACATCAGCTAGTTCACGTTCAGCATGTTAACCAATTAATAGTCGAGCCTTCTGTCGCTGAGGTGCAGCAGAGGCTTAATTAAAGTCACGCAGAACAAGAGCCATCGCAGAGCCCGAAATGGGGGTGACGAAAGAGTCCCACTCTCGAGTCTGAGCTGAATAACGGTGCCTGCTGAGAAGATCTGTATGACACCTCAGCGAGGCAGGGTAGTGACCCACCACGTCCAGTATACCCACTGGCACCTCCCTCAGAGCTGGGAATGGGCTGTGTAATTGCTGCTGCAACGGTGGGAAGCTAGACAAACTAGATACAAATTCCATCCTCTTGTTGTTTGAGCATGTCACAAGTTCTGATTATCACTGCATGTCGACCACGTGTACATACATATGTATTGTGCTCTTGTTATAATAACAGTGCTGGAAATGGGCAACATTTACTGTGGGAACTCCCTCCCCTCCACTCCCCCTCTCCTCGTGCGTGTGAGCGGAGGGGGGAGGTGGGGTTGGATTTTCAGTAGTGTGGGTGGGACTGAGGGGCGGAGCTGGGTGTTGAATAATGAGGGTGCCCTGCATATACGATGCTGGATGCTTTGCATAACAACAAAGTTCATTTTGGGGACATACGAAAGATCACAAATGTACCAAACACGGTAGTAATTGAAATGCGCATTCCTTCCAAGCATGCAATGCACACTTGGTATGATGCTAATTTCATCTGTCGGAATAGTCACCATGACAGTAAAATGTATGCAAAGCATGAGACATATATACAGCTTTGCTTTGGACTGTTTCATTGTATGTGTTTAGGTTGTCCAGCTGAGCAAAGGAAGACTCAGATGCAGTTTGTGAAATCATTGCATATTGCCGTCTGACTTGGAGCAGTCAGGGGCAGAGTGCTTCCTCAATTGTTGGTGTTTTGTGTGAGGAATTCGACCAACCGTACAATGGGTGTGCGCTCGCCTGGGCTTTTTTGAAATTTTAAATGAAATTGAACGATGGTAGATCAACCTCTGGAAAATGTCTAAGGCTAATCCGCACACATTTTTCTATGCTTTGAAGCATGACATACGCATAGACCTGTGTACTCTGGGTGAACACAGCCTACAGGAGCAGTCCCCCTTTTCATATTTAGTTGGGATATGAGAGCCAGGAATACACCATGTCATCTCAGAAGGGGGAGGCCCAAACCTTCTCCCTGCATGGCCAGCCTAGTTAACTAACAAAGGCTCAATTGATGTGCCCTGTCCTTGTGTTGAGTCATGTAGCTGGTGGCAGCATTTGCATACTAATCAGAGTTTAATTCAAACAAGCCCACATGGGGCCTGGCTGCAGAGGCTAACAAAGGAGACAGGAAGCCCCAACACCCTTTCATATGCCCTGTGTCAACCTGATGCCAGCTCCCACCCTCAGTATCGATTGACAGTGAAATGCCATGTCTGTGACTGCATGTTTACAGTAATCATCCACGCAGGGAGATCCCATTCAGAAGGTACGAGCATGTGGATTGACAGAGCCAGAAAGTCTGATCTCGTTGCAGCTTCAAGGAAGACCTGCAGCTTTAATCAGAAACCACAGATAGCTCCATTAACCACAGAGACCCTCTGATCCACAACAGACAGGAAGATGGGTGGGACTTAATATTACATGTTTTCACCCCTTTACCTTTTCTGTTGCAAAGCACTGTGGTTATGATCTCACGCATACAGGAGATTGTTGGTGGGGACCCAGGATTGGTTCATTAAGGTAGGCTTAGCCTACACCAATCACTGTGGCCCATTTGGCTTTAAGAGAAGGTTGATCCCCTCTTTTGACAGATAATCTGAAGGCTTCACCAGAAGCAGAGGGAAGAACTCATCATTGGACCCCGGCTGAAGCTATAGTCTGCCTTACATCTACCGCCAGTCACGGAAGGCCAGGACCTCCAAGAGGGAAGCAAGATCCCTCCCCTAAACATCTCCCAGGAAACAGAGGGAGATACCAGATCCAGAGGACCCTCCAGCAGCTCCAGAACCGGTACCCAACCAGCACACAGCACGCCCTGCTAGGCTCTGCAGCAAGCTTCCAAGGTGGGAAGTGCCAGAGCATCTCTGAACCAAACCAAGGATAAAGCAGCTGCCTGCAACACTCTCCTCAGCTTTGGCCCGTCAGCCTTAAGGGACAACACGAGTCCAGTGAAGAAACTAGGAGGAGTGCATCGACAAGCATCTACCGACATCCTCCTTAAAGAATATTTTTGAGCTGCAACCAACTGCACCACAGACTGTTGTTACACCACAGTCGCTAAAGCCATCCGAGACGTCTCGAACCAGTGCTTCAGAATCGCCGGCCAGCATTTATACAACGAATCCTGACCTTGAGCCGCCGTGAAGTCCAGCCTGCAGCCGTCCGTGCAGCTTTGCTCACCGAACTGCCTGCTGCCTGATACCCGCAGCTATCTCCCGTCTTGAACTCTGTCGCAGTAGCTGCAAAGCGCCCTGAAACGGACTCAACCCTGTTGAGTACCAAGAACTCCTACAGCACAAAGTACATTGTAGTTCTGTCCCTTTGGTGCTTCTCCAAAGGGCCCTAGTGACATTTTACAAGCCATTGCTCTCTTCGTATTGAAACCAAGTATTCTTGAACTATTGTGATTTACTTACCAACTACTCTCCTGTCAGTATCCCGGGTGCATGCCTTTTCCTTCTTTGAGACTGTCTGTCCTCTGCATTCCTTTACAGGATGGGTTGTATTTCGTAGTGTACTAAAACTGTCTGTTGTGATAATAATAAACGATCTATTTGTATACAACCTTGAATGGACATTCCATTTTATCATTAGGTGATCATTGTATTTTCGATCCACGGCCTTTCAGAGATAAGCCTGCCGTTCCGTCCACATTACCAAAATTGGACAAGGAGGTTTATAATTTGCTTGTGTTTCCAATCTGTTTGGATGTCTTTTGGTGTACTAGAGGTGTGGGGCTGATTAATGGTTTAGAAACCGATATTCATCCCTGGACCACTGTTGCACCAGAAGTGGATTTGTCACAGTTTGGGCATTGTGTCTACATGGAAGGGTGCTCCGGCAAGATAATTTTTCCAGGAGCGCAGCTCCGTCTTGTTCGAGCCCAAGTCCTCCCTGAATGCACATTTTATTAATGACATGCATGTTCCATCCAATTAACCTTTTCCAGAAAAACGTGTACATGCACATTTAAAAAGCATGTCATGGATAATCTACAAAAAGTTAATTATGGTGCAGATTTCTTCACGGACATCCCTCTGAGGCCCGCTCGGTTAGGTTTGCTTCACACAATCAAAGACGTTAAGCCAGCTAATGACCTAGCCACAGCAAGCAACCCTACCACTTCACAGCCTCAAAACAATCCTCGGTTCTGCTCCCTTCTGATCAAACCTTACTTACCCTCATACACCACGACTTCGGAAAGACATTCCAGCTTACCCTGGCAAAATTGACTGATTGAGGAGACCCTAGCCGCAAGAAAATTCAAATGGAATTATAAAGTTCCTCCAATCCTCACTTAGTTTCTCTATAAGAGGGAGATAAACTAATACACATTTAATTGAGAAAATATAATTTTAGTAAAATAATGAGGCTTGATATTCACTATTTGCCAAGAGTATTGAGGCTTTCTCTGTAGGAACATTGAATGTATTTATTGTCCTTAGTGAGAGGGCTGCTTGGATTATGGCAAACATTGCAATGGTGATGAAGTCTTGCGAACGGAGGATAGCACAGGGGTACTGCGCTGGTCTTGGAAACAAGACCATGCTGAGCAACAGAGGTTCGAATCCCAGATCCACGCTTAAAAACTGAACTCCGGTGTGGTCTAAGGTGCGTAATAAAAAAACAATAAAATAAATACCAGGCATTCCGTTTATCAGAAATACAGCATGAGGTATGTCGGAAATATCCCATATCATATGTAATCAAAGAATTGAACATTTTAATTCTGCCTTCTTGTTTCAGGAATGAAAATGGGTATGGGAGAACAGAGGTTGAAACTGCTGCTTTTTCATCAAGAATAAAATGCAGAAACGGGTTACTAATGACACTTCTGAACGTTTTGCGTCAATGGGGTCGACATGTGGACATCTGTAATGTCACAGATATTCTCATTATCAATGCTTTAGAGTGGGTAGCTCCGGGGCATCACGCTTGTACTGAAAAGCACACGAGCAATACAAGTTCCCATGCTAGGCAGGAGTCCGGCATTAAGCGCTTTATAAATGTGTTTTACCTTTTTTTTTTAAGACTAAACAAGCAACATTGGCATCCATTTCAGTGCTGACTGGTTGGTAATGTTTCAACCTGAAAGATTTAAGACCATGGTGTCAATAGGAGTGGGATTAAAGTGAAGACCCGGGTGGCTGCCTTGACTTGACGGCACTCTCGAAAGATCCATAAATTACCCAAGTCAAACACGTAACGCAAGACAATTAGAAGCAACGTCACTGCAGTATCTAGGGCGTTGGGTGCACCCAGTGGATGGGCTTCCGAGAGATCAGAAATGCTCATGTTAGCATCTTTGCGCTGAGAAAGGAGATGGTTTGCGTTTGACCTTCTTGATTTCCAGCACTTGGTGGTGCTCAGTTGATATCATATTATCAACCAATGCAACCCATATCGCAGCAGAGATCATTCCTTATTCAGCAAAAATCAGCGCCTGCTCAGTGATTCGATATCTTGACCTCAACAATATGGAAAATGGTTATCGACCCATTAGTGCCCCTAAAAAAAATCAAGCTGAAACCTTGCACTTTCTACCACAGGTGCAGTTATAAAACTTAATGTAGCTTTCTTAAATCACTTAACTTTTGGTGAGAGATCATGATTCAAGTAACATCCTCAAATGCCAGTCTTACAGTTAAGGCTATGTTATGTTATGTAATAAAGCTTTTATACTGTGCCAATCGCCCCCTAGTTGTTTTACAGCACCTTTATGTGTCAGAGTCACTTTTTTTGGCCGAATAAAGATCTCATGAATCGTTTAACGCTTCTTTGGAATGTAGGGACCAACAGATGCCCTTATTTTCAGACTGAATGCTGCGCATGATTTCACAAAATGGTGCGCTGCTGCCCATAGCTGGGAGGAAAGCTCAGGGGCAACGCGTTTGTCTTGGAAGCAAGGCAACGCATAGCAACACAGGTTCAAATCCTGGGCTTGTGCTTAGAATCTGGTACCCAGTATTAATGGGGACGACATTTAGGGTCGCAGCTAGGTCTCCCTTGCTACTCCTGTGGTCTTCCTTGCTACCCCTAAAAAAAGAAAAAAAAGAAAAAGGAAGCTCTTGGACTGTTGCCAGCGCCATGTGGCTGTTTGTTTCTGAAGTGGCTGGCTTTCTTTTTCAGGCCTCTTAAAGCAAAATAAAGGGGTTCCACAAGTGTAACACTTTGAGCAGTGACCCTAAATAAGAAAGAATAGGAATACCAAATAATTTGTCTTTCGGGAATTCTATGCAATAATTTCTAGACTCATTAAAGGTTTATTTCAGGCACACTTCAAGGGGTAAGTCACTAATTTAGTCTGTTCTTAAACACCTCAAATTCACAATGCAGACAAAAACATCCAAAAAGCATTTAGAGTAGAATAAGCATCCATTTCAGACTATGGGCCTGATCACAAGGTATGCAGAGTGGTAAAAAAAAACGTAATGGTAATGCTATTACCGCTGCATTACTGCTCCGCTCAACTATGGGTTGGGCGGAAAGTTGGGGATTCACCTCCAGCTCTGAGCTGGGGTAAATCCACCAACTTTCTGCCCATTTTTGGCACAATTACCACGGCGGTATTAACGCTACAGTAATTGCACCAAAAATGCCCCATTGGTTCCAAAGGAGCCAGAATAAATGGTGACATACCACACCACCGCAACTTGGAATCCGGCACTAATAGTGCAGGATCAAGTTGCACTAACGCTAATTGCGTTGGGTAGAATCCCTGTGGATTTACTGCCGGGAAACAGCCCAACTTGTGATAAGATCCAATGTATTTTGCTTTTCGCAAGTTACAGTTATAGCATGTTTTTTTTCTGCTGTTGTCTCTGTTACAATCACCAGAAGACATTTTGTAATTGGTTATTTATAACGTGCTTAATACCCAGAGGTTTCTAAGCGTGGACCCGGGGATCGAATCTGTGGTGCTCTGCGTCGTTTTGCTTCCAAGGCAAGTGCGTTGCCCCTGAGCTATCCTCCCAAGACAATCCATCTCAGTGTCCTCAGTCACTTGACTCAATCCTTGTGCCTAAAAGCTTGTGTACAGTGTAGAAATGTTTGCCCATAGAACGTAAAGTGGCCCTTGATTAATTGTGCCCCAATTAATGCTTTGTTGTAATGTTTATCTTTCCTATCTCCATGGCACGCTGTTAAGGATGTTTGTTTGCATGTGAGGTAACGAGCGCCCAGTGGACAGGATGCCGTGGAGTATGCTGCTTTGCCTGTGCTACTCGAAATTCTTTAATATACAATTGTGAAACCTCCCAATGGTATGTATTTTGCCAACCTCTGAAGCCTGAAAAGTAGATGCATGCATTCTTGGCCTGTGGTCAACTTTGCACCAGACCTGCAGACGAACTGGCCTGCTTTTGAATCTCATTTACCAGTTTAATGGTATCCACTAGAGTGTAATTTGCTTTCTGACTTTGAGAACATTCATACATGTAATTAAATTGCTCATTTTACTATAGCCGGCAAGATAGCTATAACTGGTAAGATAGCTGAGTGGGTTGAGTGCTCGCTGCTGTGATGTGTGTGTGATGTGCAGGTTTGAATCCCGGCAAAGCCACGTCAGCCTTTCATCCTTCTGAGGTCGATAAATGAGTGCCAACGCAGGTTGGGTGATATTGTATGTATATTTGTTCTATATAAAGCGCTTAAGTGTAAGCGCTATATAATAACACTTTATCATTTGGCCTTGATCCTCTGCTTGCAGTCACTGTTATTTGGTAATATGGGCCTATACACACTGATAATAACGATGCATATGGTCATCCACTCTTGTATGAAATGCATATCACATTACAGTGATATTGTAACCATATTTTTGTAGTGTACTTGGGAACAATGCTATGTGATGCCACTTCCTGATTTGTCAATGGGTGAAAGGTTGTGTTCCATCGCTTCCTGTGGTGTCACTTCGAGGTGGGGTCAAATATCACTTCATGTGATGTCATCAGAGGTCATGCGATGTCACTTCCGCTACCCCAGGCATTTTGGTGAAATGACGTCCCTGAGTATTAAGCGTGTCATAGAAGAGCAATTATAATTACTGTATGGCATCCAAATATCCTCCTACACCACATTCCCTGGAAAGCTTAGTTTCACTGGAGTGCAGCCCCAGGTTTTGGTTTCTATCAGTTTCACGGTGCAGAGTCACTTTGCCTGCATAATCCCTGATACCACAATAAACCAACCTCCTCCCATCCTGAGAAATCCCCTATTGCAGTTTTCCTCAGGTTCATGTTAGCATCAAATACTTTACCCACCCACCTAAATATGTGTCTCAGACAAAGAGAGACCAAGACACCGCTGGCAGCGTATAATGGGGCCCTGCTAAACCCCAGTTTATGTGATTAATTATGCAGCACCCTCAGAGAGACCGGCCTCAAGGTTGAGGATTATAGATGACCAAGTCAGTATTTACATATTAGCAGAGGTCAAAATGGCCGGGAAATAAAGGGTATAACCTTCCCTTACTTTTCGGGGTTTACTTTATGCGACACCGAATACCGTTCCGTGGAGACTAAAGGGTACAATTTGGGGTTTACTTTATGGGACACAGAATACTGTTCCAGGATGGCAACTTTAATAAAAACACTTTTTTTTAATTTCATCCCTATTGGGGGCTCGAACCTGAGCGCAGTGCAGCATTGCACTACGCTATCTCTCAGGGGCTGGAAGAGGATTTTTTATTTCAATAGCCTGCTTGGGATATAAAACCCATTCCCAAGCAGTCGAAACGTCCAGCTTGATCACGGTCTGTGTATGAAGGGCTGTAGGCTCAGACTTGTTATCAGGCAATGGGAGGGGTGTGTCTCTGGATGGCCATGTTCTTTAAGAGGTGCGAACCAAGGGTGGTGTAGGGGAGGCTGCATGAAGGTTCATGCTGAGTGGGACAATGACACCTTTTTGGCGATCATTTAAATCCATTTCCTTTCATTGTGTTTCCTTCAGTCTTACTAGAACACAATGTTGCAAGGTGGAATGGAGGTAAAGGAAGGACCCAGGTATGGGGTATGAATGGGGGGGGGTGAATATGTGGGAATGCGCAGAAAAGGGGGCAGACCAGATAGAGAGAGCATAGTTCCACTACTTTTTTTCTACACATCGACCACTGCATATTTGTAGGAGTTTGAAACAGTGCCACGTTCTGAAGAAACCGCTTCAGTAGACAAATTCGGCATGCTGCATGGGCTGTGGCGACATGTACAAGGACCATACGACAATATTATTTCCCATAGGCATTTTTCAGCACAAAATCCGTGCCTGGAATACACACACACGCCCACCTCCCCTAGATGCACCGTTTACTGTTTGTTTCTTTCTAAGAACCAGCAGACTCACCCAGGCACCCATGATTGAATAGCTGCGTCATTGCGATGCAGACCCCTGAACACCAGCTAAACAGGTGTGATTCAGCGATCCGATGTGCCAACAGGCGAATCGTTCCGCAGCTACTCAAAACATAACGTAAATTCATTATACTATGCACACAAAAAATGTATATGACAATGTTTACAGCAAAGTGCAGTCCACATAAAACTAAAAACGTCAATCATTTCTATAAACATCTGTCAAAACGTGGCATGGCGAGATCGGCACTGTGGTGAGGCCTCCAGCATTTTCCTCATCAGTCAAGGGGTCTGATTTACAAAGCGTTTTTGAATGTGGTATTCCCATTGAAAAACGCTTTTGTAAATCTTGCCCATGGTGTCTGCAACACCCCCTGCAGACCTCGCTATATTCCACCGTCAGATTCCGCTCTGCACGCTTTCAGTGCCCTGGTGGGCGTGGAAATAGAAAAGGGACGCTAACCACCCAGCTCTATGCCACCCAAGCACGGAGGCTTGAGTCACTGCTGCCCGAAATTCCATCTGTGCACATCTGGCGCTCAACCTGCCGAGCTACATACCCATCTATCCACCTCCCCGGCCCCAACCTGCCATATCCACAGCCCACATCTGTTGCCCCCCCTTGCAATGCCCAAATCACAGTGCCAGTTTACCAGTGCCATCAAACGACGGCCAAACTAAATAAGTGTTTGGTACAAGTCCTGTTATCGCTTGCACCACACCAGATGCCATATGTACAGTATCTATGAGCCCACTTGCAACCCCTTACTGCGGAACCGTACATATGCAGAAACTCTTTCGAAAGAGCTCTCAATTGGCAACACGGCACGTTTTTGTATGCTCTGAAATCACACATGGCATAGATGCATTATACAGTCTTGGCATGCACAGCACGTTGATCTTCCAGAAGAGAAAAACAAAAACAACGGAACCACCGCGAAGATTACGGCGGGCACGGAACGCCACGGCACCTACCTTTCTGAAGTTTCTTTGGATTCTCGTAAATCCATAGAAAGAGGTTGGCAAATACACAGTCACAGAGCCAGGGGTTGCCCTCGAGGCGCACCGTCCGCAGAGACGGCAGCGCCAGCAGGGCCGCCACGTCCAGGCTCTGCAGGTTATTGGCCTGCAACTCCAGCACCTGCAGGGAGCCCAGGCCCTGGAAGGCGGCCGCGTCCACGTCCGACAGGTTGTTGTTGCCCAGCCGCAGCTTGATGAGCCGCTCCGCTGATTTGAAGGCGCCGGCCTCCAGCTGCACCAAGTTGTTGAAGCTCAGGTCGAGAAACACCAGCTTGGAGGAGGTGCTGAACGTGCCTTCCTCCATCGAGGTCAGCGAGTTGTTCCGCAGGTCCAGGTAGACCAGGTCCACGTAAAACAAAAACAAATCGTACGGAATGGCCTGAATGTTGTTGTTGGCGGCGAGAAGTTTCCGAACATCCAGGGGGAAGGCGCCGGGGAGCCTAGACAGTCCCCGGTCCCTGCAGTCTATGGTGTGGTAGTCCGTGCAGGTGCAGGCGGGGGGACAGAGCTGCCCCTGAGGTAGGCACAACAGGCAGTAGATGCAGAAAGACGGTAGGAGATAGAGAAGAATGCATGGCAACATGGTAAAGGGTCAGGGCCGCTGGGGAGCAGGGCTACGACAGAGACATTTTTTTTTTGCCCGGCTGAGCAGCAATGTCTGCTACAGTACACAGCACACGGTGCGTGCGCGCGCCGGCGCCTGTGTGTGCGCCTGGCAGGCTGTGCGCGTGGGGTTGTATCCAAGAGATCGCATATCATCGCCCAGAGATCAAATGGCAGCGCTCTACAAGGAGGCGAGCTGTGGAGGTGCACCGCGGGATGTTTCCCGACAGGAGAATATAATCGCATCTAAAAGCCGTGGCATCGAAGGGGAAGGGGAAGGGGGGGGTTGGGGGGGGGGTGGTTCTTGGAGCACCTTCGGCGAGCGGCTGTCCTTCAGATTCCTCACAGCAGTCGGTGTTAAAACCCCACCTCCGTTCCCACTGAAAATTAGCAGCGGTTCGCCTGGAAACTTAGAAGTCACGCTTCATAAATAAGAAAGTGTTTATGCATTTAGTGCATGTATCCCCCGTGGCTTCTTGCACAGGTCCCTAGGGGCAAGGTCATCTATAGGAAATTGGGCACGTACGCCTTTGCCTCCCTCCGCCCCCTAACCGCAGAAATGAAGGGATCTGGAATGTTTAGTTTTACCCCTCCCCAATGTGATCACAACCCCATAGCTTGATACGTTGATCAGCAGGATTATAGCAATATATCAAATACCCATTCCCATCTCCTCCTCAGACTTCTTTGAATCAGATTAATAAGTGGCATTTCAAGGGCAACGTTAGCAGTCCACGACAAGAGCACTTGTGAGCAGGGTCTCCGAGAACGTAGGTGCTCTGGGGCCAGCCTGCACCCTCCCTCTCCCTTACGCTCCCCCTACAAGCGAGTGTTGTCTTAGGTGCAGGGCACCTATAAGTAGCCCTACGAAAAAGGTAGACATACCCCAGTATAGACGGAGGGCTCCTATTGGCCCCCTCACATTTCAAGTAAATCATCTCTTCTCTTCCCCCTTTTTCGTTTGTTTGAGCCTGCAGTTCACCTGCGATAGTGCCGTTGCAGTACTGGCAGGTGGGATCCTACATTTCTGTAACGGAGATGCTAATTCAATAGCACAGTTGTTGACTTTAATAGCATTATATGGTTGTTTTTTGCCAAGGCTTTCCTTGATGGAGTGAGCTCCGAAATTCATTGGAGCAGCATCCCTTTGCCTGTGGACATGATTAAAATGTGAACATGTTTTTCTTATCTCAGTTCTGTTTTTTTATATATTGTATTGTAACGGTTTATGCAGTTCCTTCACACGTTTAGGGTGGCCCCTCAATAAACTGTACCAATTGGGGGCTCTTGCCAGGAAAATTTGGCTGGCTATTTTTGACTCATGACAAGTGCATTGTGACAGACTATTCATTTTGATATAATTGCACTAAGGTGGAAGGAAAGTCATCTTTGCTTTGTTGAAGTGCTACAAGGAGTTGACCCCTAAGTTCCAGGAAGGTGTATAGGTGAAAAATGAAGATAGAGTACGTTTTGATTTGGCATTGTGAGTGGAAATTAAGCGTGAGCAGGGTGATTTTTGCCCCGGCGCAAAGGAAGTTCTACAAAAATGTCAAAAAGCCATTTTAAAACGACTACTATAGATGTGAGTGATTCCAGGAAAAATCTTCTCACCAAGCTGTTCATTCGTGGAGAGTGGACAGGGGTGGATGAGGGGAGCAGGCAAGTAAAACATATGCAAGAAATTACATTTTAAAGAATTGACATTTGGCTTTTAGGTGGGAAGGTGGGAGGTTACACAAAGCGTTAGAGACATTGACCCATGACCCAAACTACACGTGAGGAACCGATTCATATGGCTCAACTCACGGCTCATTTATATTTGAATTAGCTGAAGAGCGGTTGCAAATAAAAGAGACCATTGTCTTGAGTCAAACTGAGGCCCTTAAAAAACACAGCACTTATGTGAACATATGAAGGGGAAATGGCAACAGAGCAACATTTTGGAGGTAAAACATGAAAGTCTCATAGAACAACTGAAACATGAGTTCAAAACCCATTTGCAAGCCAGGGCAGAGAGAAGAGTTTGCTGCACTCCAAGACACATATAGGGAGCGTGCAGAAACTGTAAACCACCTTCAAGACAAATTGATCAGACTGTTCATAGTAGTGTGAAGAGAGGGCCCCGAAAATGCCCCTCATCACCCCTAGATTCATGTCGAGACGAAGAGCCCGAAATGCTCGCAACCACCCATCTTATTTCGGACTAATCCAGAGTGCACCAATGATTGACCAGATTGAAAGGTATCCTTTCAGTCAGCCAAACAGACCGAATACAAGTCTTCACAGTTATAGCAGAAGAACCAGAGATCGTGGACAGAGACACCTATATGGACAGTCTCGACTAAGCACCAAGAAGCACAGTGCTGCCGTTGTGACACCACGATGTAGCAGCGTTAGACATGAAGTACACTTGCAGCCTTGCACTTCATCCGACAAACACACATTCGCATACAAGAAGGACATGCTTACACAGTTCTATAGCTAGGGGGCAGATACATATACATACTGTCAATGTTTTTATTATTTATTTCTTTAGCCAAATGTAGTAACGCAGAACCACATGGCACAAGAAATCCTGAGCAAGCTTGCAGATGCCTAATGCGAACAACCCTGTGGGACTACAGGGATATATATGGAACCTGATGGGACCAAGTGTGACTAACATATAGAGTACTTAGAATAATATGAACATGTAGAATTTATATTATATGTCCAGGGAAAAATTACACAAGGCCCAAAAGCCACTAAGCAGAGATGGGGAGAGCTGATTCAGGCGGCACAGAGCATGAAGCAGGCCCACAGCCAAGGTCAGAGTTACGTGGACACATTCCAATCTCCAGATGACAAAGGGACCAGCTGCAGAGAACCAGAATACATCCTCATAAATGTGACCTGCAGAGCTCAATTCTGTGGTCCATAAGCACGTGGTACAGACAAACGAGACAATGGACAGTCACCCGTGGTGAGAAAACGGAGCCTATCCCAGAAAGTCAAATGCAGACAGCAACACGAGGAGCACATTCTCATAGGCAAAGGTGGTACACACAAGTTACAGTGCAGACACATAATCGTTCACATCACCTTGAAGAGGTGCACAGAAGGCTGAGAACTTATTCGAGTCCCAGGCCTGGGAGATCAGCTCTAACCAAGCACAGCTCAGAAATCCAGGGGTGGATGGCAAACGGTACAAACCAATGTTAAGCCCATTACTCTGCTTTAATGGAATAGATAGTTTCTCAGGGATGGAACAGGCCAGCCACCTGACATGTAGGGACCAGTTGAATAACCTCTATAGGGTTCTCCTATAGGTAATAGTGCTTTCAATACCCAATCCCTTGTGATGATAGGTTTTTTGGGGAAGGGCCCAGGTGATGATGACATACTCGTACAAAACTATGCCGCATGCCATGGAGAGCTGAAATGTACTGGAGGATTCCCATTTTCTTGTATTGACCCTGTTGGTTTTATTTGCAATAAACCACAGTATTACTTGCCGTTGGCTGAGTCCTCTGTTTATTCTGGAGAGGGTGTTGGGCCCTCAAGGTCAGGTGGACCCCCAGGCACTCTCTGGCATACTTGGGAGTCCCACCCAACAAGTTGGTAACAGAGTGGATGGTTGGCTGTGCCAGCCCAGCACAAAGCCGACTCCTCCACTGCAGAACCTGAGAGGCTGCAGGAACTCTTGCGTATTTCGAGAAAGACGGGGAAAGCGTACCTGGGGAAAGGCCATCAGTAGCCAGATTGGAAATATCCTGCCTGAGGTCCGTGCGGCATTCAGCAGACCAGGATGGGGAAGTGGCAGCGTTGGGGAACGTGGAATCCGAGCAGCGTCAGCAAACCACGGAGTCTAAGTATTGACCCATCCACACAGCAACTGTGGGTGTTGGGGAGGGCAATGAATATTGTGGAGTATTGTTTAGTATTGTTGAGCATTGTCCTGTATTGTCCAGGTATTGTCTAGCATTGTCAAACTTAGTAGGGACAGGAGCAGAGGTAGACGTCATTATATGTGGTTAAAGCACATTCAGGTTTAGAGGTAAACGGTTCTGGTGAAAAACCTAGACTATTGATCCGAAGGCATGGATGACAGAAGTATTTAAACAGTGGTTTCCTGTGAGTTAGGCATTTTAGCTCGGGTCATAGATGACGCTGTTCCCGTAAGGTATAGGAAGTGAGCTAACCTAGATTGCGGAAGGTGATTTGACTGGTTAAGTCTCGAGGAGGAGTATTTGCTAGGCGATGCAGCAGGTACAGATCGAACACAAGAGAATATTGGTACACTCAGCTAGGCGGTAGGAAGACAACTGTGGGGTTTGGTTGGGGTTCTGTGTATTTTGGGGTAACAAGCTATATCATTGTGCACGCAGTATTTGATTTCTCAACGCTACCTTGTTTAGTAAATTTGTGACTTCACCCGTAGGTTTGCACATAGGATTTGGAGAACACGAGACAGTGAGGAGCTAGCATTGGAAAACCTAGGATTGGCTGACGTGGTGAACAAGTGGCGGTGCGCGGAAGGTGCATGTGCAAGAATGTGGGTGCGCCTGAGGAAGCAGTGATTGTGAAAAAGGAGCGGTGGGCGGAGCACGCTTGACAGGGTGTGAAACCAGAGAGGCTTGTAGTGAATGAAAAAGTATTACGATTACATTGTGCCTTCCTCCTTATCAGCGGATTGTCGAAACCCTCGATTTGAGGTCAGGTAAAAGCAAGAACAATCGCAATGTATCAAGGGAAGTGTGGGGTGACATGCCCCTACAGCATAAGGACAACATTTGCAAATACAATATAGAATGGACTAAAAGCACAGAGGCAAAGTTCACTAAACCATGGCCACCATGCAGACGTTTCTCCAAAGATGTGCAGCTATCACTATTGACACACATACAGCGTGCCTACAAGGTGTTGGAGGCCTTCCCATTGCCTTCCGGGCAGGCCTCACTGTGCACCTGGATCACCAGGCCAACACCCGCCCCTGCAGTGATGCAGGGCGGAACATAGGGGCACCCTACGGCATCTGGAGCACCAGACCCTCATAATTTGGATGGCAGACTACCCCGCGGCATCTGGAACACTGGATATACACACAGTGGCTGGGGACAGCCAGCACACGGCAGCCTTAGCGGTGGGTTCACCCAGGCCGAGGCTGCTACCATGGCCATGCTCACATGGCTGTAAAGATCCATTGGGACGGCGTTGCCCAGCAGGGGCACCGTCCAAATGATGGACCACGTGGACAGGGCCTCGGCAAGCTGCCCCACACTAGGATGGTGCCCATAAACAAAGGACGCAGGAGTCAGCTTGGGATTGACTGACGAGCCGGAAGCGGCTCGTCCTTGTTATTAAGTTAGTCACATGGTTGGCACCATGTGACCATTACACTTTACTTTAGTTTACTTTACTTTATAACATTTGTAATGCTCAGCCATAGACCCGTGGGTGTGAGGGTGCAGACAAAAGACTAACATAACGAAAAACAAGCAGTGGGTATCCTGAGGTCAAAGAGTTGCCGGAGAGAAGGATATCAGATGAATGCTAATTAAAGAGGAATGTTTTTAGACCCTTTTTGAAATGACTCAGGACTGAGAAGTTTCTCAGGTGACTAGGCAGGGCATTCCAAAGTGCCGGGGCCGCAAACACAAAAGCACCCAATTGCGCTTTTTTGGTTTTAAATCTTGGCTGGTTAAGGAGGTTAAGATTGTTAGATTGCAAATTTCTGAGGCAGGGTTTTTTCCTTATATACCTTTGTAAGTAAGGGGGCATTGTTCCCTTAAGACATTTGAAGGTGATAACCAAAGGTCTGAAGGGTATCCGAGACTCCACAGGGAGCCAGTGCAAGGCTCGGCGCTTCAGAGACATGGGCCCCATACGAGAGTCCAAATACGACTCTGACCGCGCCATTCTGGACCACCTGGAGACAATTGATGGTGGATTTACTGGAGCCTGCTAGCAGACTGCAGCAATAATCCAGTTTGGCTCCTACAATCACTCGGCTGATACACTCGGCATTCTGTTGAGAGATGAGCGGTCTCAAGTGTGCCAACAATTTGATATAGTAGGTGGCAGATGAAACTATACTGGCTACATAGGGCTTCATGTTAAGCGACTGATACAGAACCACACCCAGGATTTTTACTTCAGGGAGGGTTGGGATTTGATCATCCCCTAACTGGAAATGCTTGTAAACTGGGTCAAGTTTAGCTAAAATGCCTCAGACCCCACCACCATAAGTTCAGTTTTACCGTGGTTGAGTGTGAGGTTATTAAACAAATCAACCTTTCAAAGTGTTTGTCATTACACAAAAAAAACACATTTATCACGCATTACCAAAAATAAACAAATAAACAAAGTAATTTCATAAAAAATTTCGCAGTGTATTGATATAATTAAAACACTAAACATTAGTTCTTGACACAATTCATTCTAATGTACAAGAACACTTAAAAGAGTAAAAGGATTCAAATGTATGTTAAGCAAATGAAAACATGCTAAACAGAAATAAAGGTATGGCAACACATCATTCACATACAGCTAGAGTAAACTGTAATTAACCTCTCAAATTATTTAATCCTAGAAAGGAAAAAAAGACAAATTAGGCTATTTATTGGCAGCAGGCTCTTTTGCCCAGGTGCAAACTTTCCAAGAAGCTAACTGTTGCTATTTGAATTGGTAAGTAGGAGGAGTTCAGTATCAATGACCGACATTGATCAGAGTCTAAATTGCCCAAATACCGACAATGTCTTCCAAATTGCTTTGATCTAAGGGGGACTAATGCCGGACATTGTATAATTAGGTGTTGCAATGTTTCAGGGATGGTTGCAATGCTGCAGAAGTGGCAGTAGTTTTCTGGAGCTGAGATTAGCCTTTGTTTCAGCAATATTGCTCTGGTCCGCCAGATATTGAATCGCAAAATTGCTGAGCGAATTTTAACAGCAGGTGCTCTAATGAGGTACAGAGGTAAGGTTCGCATTTTATTAGGGGGAAATCGTGTTAAATCCCCATCCACATAAGTCAAACATAGCTCACATGTTTTAATCCAGTCATTAGTGTAAATTTGGAATTTTGCCTTATCCGGATTTTTGATTAAAGTGTCAATTGAGACATTCGCATTACCCAAAACATAATACACAGTGTTGAGCCATAGCATAAAGAAGGTATGAGTTGTGGCAAACATGTATGTGATAAGCTCTCTTAGGAGGATATTATGTTCAGGTGATATTAGACATTTCCTAAAGAGGAAACATAGGCGCCAGTTGTACAAGGCTTGCAATGATATTAGACCCAACTCACAACAGATGCAGGTAACCGGAATGGAAAGCGGTAATCTTAACATGCTTTTCCAGAATTTGCTTTCCCATTTGTCAAATTTGTGATTAGTATTTGAGGGTAATGTGTCCAAGCCATATAACAAACCTCAGACAGCTTTCTGATTCCAGTAGGTTAGTGCTGGTTTGATTGAATATTTCCCATATTTGAACATAATTAACCTAGTTTGCGAGATGGCTGTATCAACTTTCTTCTCCACTCTTTCCAGATGTGCATTTGATTGGTTAACCAATTCAAATATCATGCCCAGGTATGTGTATTGTGGAACAACAGTGAGGTTTGTTTGACTAATGTTCCACAAGAATGAATTGGATTTCCTTTTTGGTGAAAACAGAACTATTTGGGTTTTATTAGTGTTAATCTTCAATTCGTTGTGCACAATATAGTTGTTGAATGCTGTAAGAAGCTTTTGCAGGCCAATTTGAGTTTGCGACATGAGAACCATGTCGTCTGCGTACATCAAGCTTTTTACTTGCTGGTTATTTATTTTTGGGGAGTCAGAGGTCACATTTTGGAATATTTGTTTCATATCATGAATGAAGTAGTTAAAAATCGAGGGTGCCAGGAGGCAACCTTGCTTTAGCCCACGAGCTGTGGATATGGCCAATGACAGAACCCCATCCAGTGAGAGACGGACACCAAATAGAGGTCACAGAGTGAAAAGCAAGGATGATTACAAATAATGTTGGTGGGCAACGGTCGTGTTTTATTTTATCAAATAGAAGCACTCGTGAGATGGAATCAAATGCCGAGTGCAAATCAATGAAAGCTAAGAATAGTGCTTGTTTAGTGTTTTGACAGTGAGCTTTGATAGAATTTAAAGTGGACAGATTAATCTGAGTGCCCATCCCCGCAATGAACCCATTCTGATGAGGATCTCTTAGAGAGTTTGCCACTGTCCATTTGTTAAATTAATTCAAAATGATTTTAGAAAAGATCTTACCAGGGGAATCTAGGAGCGCAATTGGGCGGTAGTTTTAAGGCTTACATCTGTCCCCCTTCTTAAAAATCGGAATAATGATTGAAGATTTCAACGATGTTGGAATGGTGCAGGAATTGACGACTAATTGGAATATGCGGTATAGGATGCGTGCCCATTCCACTCGATTGTGTCATGATTCCTGCCTCATGTCCCCAGCCCTCCAAGATGTCAGGCTGGAGCCAGGCCACGATCACCTACATGGCCCTCAAGGGCCTCTCCATCCCTCCAAAGACCCACTTGGAGTCAGACGTGGCACTTGTGGCACCAGACTCACTCACTCCCATAGGATAACATTGGGGATTGGACTTGTAGTGCATTGATGGGGACAAGATGGATTACCCCATTTATTTTGGTTCCCAGAACTGCATGTGCATTCTAGTCTTTTGGGTGTGGTTCAGCCCAGAGACACCTGGGATACCCAGAGACTATTTAAGCCATGCCCAGGCTGAGAAACATGCTTTGTGTTTTCTGCACCTGCAGCCTGACAGTCACCGTGTTCGGATCGGTCTCCAGTAGGCCTGCATCTTTCTTCTCCGCTCAGCTCCCAGTCTCCAGTCGAGTAGACTCCAGGGAAGGGTTCGAGGTTGTAAGAGATCAGAACAGGCTGAGTGACGTTCCCGTGGATACCAGGTGAGCCTTAACAGATTGGCTTTAAGGATGCCATTAGAGATGCCATCAGGGCCTGCGGCCCTCGAGGCACTTGCCTTTTTGATAATTTCTTCTATATCTGCAATGGTAAAATCTAGATGCCATTGAATTGGCCGCGTTTGAAAAAATAGTTTATGATCAAATTTGGGATCTGCATAAAGGTCTTGAAAGTATTCGACCCACTGTTGTTCATTGACCAAATTTAATTGGGCATCCGCATCTCTATTACACGCATAGTTTCCAAGAAGGTGCCACATTTGAGCAGAATTCTTATTTGACATTGTCTTGGCCATTGCTTCACTATCTTTCTGAAACATTAACGATTTATGACTCTTTAACCAATTCTTAAAGCAAGTTTTGGCATTTTCTAATAATTGCCAACGATCGCTATTGTCTGATGCAAGAATGCGTCGTTTGATTGGTCTAAACTCTGTCTTTCTATCTTTGACCACCTGATCATAAGTATGACAATGCTTTATGCATTTTTTACTTGGAATAGTGATCGTAACGGCAAAAGGGGCAAGTATCTCAGTGTACTGTACACCCACATTGGACAGATTAGACATTATCAATTTCTCAAACTCAGAAACTCTAGCATCCGCCCATTTTAATCTAGATCTTGCACTGTTAATCCCAAAACCACAATTTAACGTGGTGGCTCTTGTTTCGGGAAGCTGCCATACAATGGAAAGAGTTAACATTTTGTGATCACTGCAAGGGTAGGCAGTGATTAGCAGCTCTTGTGTCATTCTAAATAGGCCCTGGTCAACAAAAATATAGTCAATGGTGCTTGTGCTGCAATTACGATACCAAGTTGTCTGGGCCGGAATGTCGCGCTTGGTGGATCCATTGACCATAACAAAATTCCTATCATTCATAAAGTGTAACCAATAATCACCTTTCTTGGTGTGGCGGCTGGAGGTGGAACAGTCCAGATTTAAACCTCCCACGATAATGGTGTATGATGTAGATGCAGCGATGTTTACTACATCTAGCAAAGATATTAGACCATTGTAAAAATCTTCATCTGAACAGGCAATGGGATTTCTGTAGACATTCAAGACAGCCAGAGATAGTGAATCAGTAGTAACTCTAACCAGTTGCAAATGAATACTAAAAGCAGCCCATGATGTAATTGAAAAGTCTAATTTGCGATTTGTTGCTACAAGAAGACCCGAAGATGGTCTGCCTCTGGTGAGTAATGCAGGAAGGAGAATAACATCATAATCATCCCACACGGGTGGCGCAGTGAGCCATGTTTCTTGTAGAGACAAAATATGATACACATAGGGAAGGTTTTTAATGGAGGCTTGCAAGTGATTGTGCCCTCTTGTATTCCAGCTAGCAATTCTTAAAACATTTGCATTTTCTTCCGTTAATGGTTAATTCCATGAACTAAGGGAAAACCCTTCTGTTCTTACGCTAGTTGGATTAGCAGACTGAAAGCTTTCGTATATATTGAATTTTGAGATGTATACCTTTGGTTGATTTGGTATGTATTTAGGATATGGGCCAACAAGAAACCCATTTCAAAAAGAGACATTTTCGCCTGCCACATTGTGTTTGCAACTATCCCTGATGGGATCCATAGGCGAATGATAGAGCTCGAGTTGTCAGAAATGAACTCAAACTGCTTGATGTCTCTAGAGCTAAAGTCTTGTAACTCAACCACATCTCTAAAGCTGTTCAAAACACTCCTTCTGTTAAGATCATAAGAAGGATAAGGCCCTTCTCTGCACTTTAAGATGAAAGAGAAATTAGGAGTTTTTGAGGCATGCAGCAGCGATTGTGGTATTCTGACAGAGTGTCCATTGGGGACGTTGTTCTTTCTAGATTGCCCCAAGTCAGTGTGTTGTGTATAGGACACTTTTTCAGTTGGCGTTTGAGCCTCAAATGTATAATAGTCCTTTCTTGTAAGTCTGCGTGCATCAGCAGTGTGAGAGTTATCGCTCACTTGAGGTTGAGGTACCAAGGGCACATTGCGGTTGGCAACATCAGATAACTTTTCCTGGAGATACTTATCTACTGCTTGTTTCAATTGAGTTATCACTCCATGGTTTTGTTCCACGGCAGGTAAAGCAGTCAATTGTTGGGTAGGACAAAACGATAGTCTTTTTAATCATGCCATTTTCTGTGACCAGAGGCACCCCCTGTTCTAGATGTGTCAAAGTCTCAACCAGCGCATCCAATGGTTGATATGATGTAGGTTGCATATGAGATGGAGAACAGTTTTTAGAGGCTGAGTCTTTTGCGGGGTCAGTGAAAGGTGTAGTGGTTTTTGGGGCGAGAAAGTTCTCGGTGGAAGGGGCACTGCTACCGGCTGGGACCTGGACACTCTCTTTTGAAACCATAGGGTTTGAGCCTCTGATTACTTTAAAGAAGGCATTGAGGGTGTTTTTGCTCCCTCTTCGCATAGGCTGATTCTTTGTTTTTTTAATGATGGAATAAGGTTTTTGGGGTTTTTGTCTCAACGGTCTTTTGCCGCGAGTGCCTAAAACTTGCCCTGTCGGGGGCACGGGAGGGAGGGGCTTATCCTCTCCACAGGACGAGTTCTCCACAGTGTGATGGACAGAGGGTTTAAGGGGCACCTCAGGGGTTATAACGCCTTCAAAGGCTCGAATGACATTGGTAAACCGTGGTAAATGAGTAGCAGAACCCACGATAGCGCTCTGTGCCCCCATCATCAAATTTAGATGGTGCTGCTATTGGTGCGTGAGATTGAACAGTAAAAATACCACAGGTTATTATAGATGCCTCCATATCAGGCGACTCACTATCAAGGGGAGAGACTGCCGCCCTTAAGAGGGGATCTTGCAGATGGATCCAGCGGATAATATCCTCCTCTGTGTGTTAATTTTTTCTTGCATCATTTCAAAAGTTTTATGTAAACCAAGAACTGATGTATTGATACCATTAAGGGCTAATTCTAGCATATTAGGTGTTAAGGAAGGCAGATCACAAGAGGGCGGTTTTACGGCCCTCGGTGTGGGAAGCTCAAAAAAAGCAATAGCAGAGTTTACAGGCGTTGAATGAGAATCGTGTGATATATCCGCAATTGGGGCTCAGAGGTGCTCAGTTTACATGGAGGTAGGAGATTCACACTGACTTGCATAAATTGATATGCTAGAACTGTCCAATGCCATTGGGGAGATTGGTGAAATGCTAGCTAAAGATTTTTCACTAAAGTTTCTTTTTACATTTCTTAGTTTCAAGGAAGCAAGATTGGATTTGTCAGAAATGGATTGCTCTATCTATGAACCCACAGGAGGTGGACCAGGAGTCCGATGAGCCATTTGTGCTGCAAAGTTAAGGGCCTCCTCCAAGCTCTCACAAGCCACCTCAAGCAGCGTTTTTTGTGAGTTCAGCTCGAGGTTAATTTTTTGAGACACAATCGCGCTATGAGGTACAGGGAGGTGGGTGTCTGGTCGTCTAGGTGAGAGAGTAAAAGGAGGTAGCTGAGACTGAACATTTTTTGGAATCATTCATGTTGCACTAAGTTTCGCAGAGTTATCAGGCATGTTAGTTTTTTTTTTTTAAACCTTTTATTTATTGGCATAAAGGTCAAGACAGGCACAGTTCAATTTACATGGCCGCAAGTAGGCATCACATTCGTACAATCGGCATCACACCATGGTTAGGTCATACATCTTACATTAACAGCATCTGACATCACGGGAAGGCGACAGGCAGTACAGAGAAAAAGCAAACTCAAAAGCAAGGTCAAAACGACAACCAAAGGGGGAGGTTAGATCACCTGTGGGCTATCTGTTTGACCTGGTAGGGGAGATGAGGTCAGTTCCATTACCTCTCTGCCATTTAAGTAGCTACAAAATTCCGACCAGACATTTTTGGGGCGGGATGTCGGAGGCAGGGATCCAATGTACTCCTCTTCGCACATTTGTGTCCATGTAAGGGCCTGCAGCCACATCCTGAAAGTGGGAGGCCTGCGGCGCTTCCAGCATTGCAATATGCATCTTTTGGCCACCATGATACTTACATTTACAAATTTTGACATTTTCCTTTCAGTCTCACCCTCCCAGAGCCCAAATAGTATGGCAAGTGGTTCCATAGTCAACGGAGAACCAATTATTTCGGCAAGTGCCTCTGTCACGGCCGTCCAGAATGTGTTAAGGGCGGGGCAAGCCCAGAACATGTGTATATGGTCTGCCTCGCACGATTTGCATTTGGGACACAAAGGGGTCGGGGTGCCAGTGAATGATGCGACTCTATACGGTGTGTAGTAGAGTCTGTTGAGGAGCTTAAATTGAATGCATCGGAATCTGGCGCTTAGAGAGACCCTGCGTGTGTGCTTGCACATTTTGCCCCAGAGATCATCTGTGATTTCAACTCCAAGTTCCTTAGCCCAAGATTCACGTGGTTTAAGGGAGTTGTCCGCAATATTATTCTGTTGCATTTTGTACAGATTGGAAATTATGCTCTTGGCACCTCCGGAATTTGCTATATATTGTATTTCAGGAGAGTCTGGGGGTTCAATAGGGTGTGAGGGCCACATCGTCCGTACTGCGGCTCTGAGCCTATAATACTGTAGCATTTCAATTGGAGAGTTGGAGTGCTCAGGTCGCCATGTCTGGGGGGTGATAAAAACACCGTTAGGGAAGAGGTCCGCAAGAGTAAGGCACAAAAACCATGAACAAAGTACCAGCCTTAGTCACCAAAAATCAACAACCACACAAATCTGAACGGAATTTTCCCTTACTTCAGGCGTCTAAGGATAGACAATAGTGCCAGTCACCAGACCCTCTAAAGAGGATATGCCACGGCCGCTGCGTCACAGCGAAGCGGCAAAGCGGAACTTATCCGTGAACTTGCTTGTGCGCGCGCGCTGTGCGTGTGCAGACTCACTTTATAGGAAAGAAGACACGCCGTTTCCTAGGCGGGGCTTCAGTGAAGGTGTCAATCAAAATGGTGTAGCAGAGAAAGCAGTCCGCTCGAGCACACACTGCTAAAAGCCACAAAAACAAACAAAAACAAACAGGAAGGTCAAGCTTGATGGTAATGCGCCCACTGAGTTCCAATAGGTTCAATGTTCCAGTTCAAGTCAATCAGATCACCTGATTATGTAATGCAAATTCCTCAGAGTCCACAAAAACCACCGGATCAAATGAAGCGAGCGAGCAGTCCTTTAGAGCGGCAAAGCGGAACTTATCCTTGAACTTGCTTATGCGCGTGCAGAACCACTTTATAGGAAAGGATACACGACGTTTCCTAGGCGGGGCGTCAGTGAAGGTGTCAATCAAAATGGTGTAGCAGAGAAAGCAGTCCGCTCGAGCACACACTGCTGATTATGTAATGCGAAATCCTCAGAGTCCACAAAAACCACTGGATCAAATGGAGCAAGCGAGCAGTCCTCTATAGCGGCAAAGCAGAACTTATCTGGAACTTATCCGTGAACCTGCTCGTGCGAGGTTATTTAGCATCATCCATTGTTCAATAATGGAGAATATGCGATTGAGTTCACTCTCGTCCCGGTCATGCTGACCCGTGAGAGGAATGACACATTGTGTGTCATCAGCATAATTAGAAAAAAGAATACCCTCTTGAGCAAGATGAGCGAAGAAGGGAGCCATGAATATATTGTAAATACAAGGAGATAGACTAGCTCCTTGTGGAACTTCAAAGAGCACCTGAATGGCTGGTGCCTTCGCCTCATTGGGACACACCCTGCTGACTCTATTTGATAGAAATGAAAGCAGCCATTTGGTGGCGGCCTGGGAACAATTGGCTACCGACATAAGCCTGTTTGTCAGAATGGAATGGTTGACGAGGTCAAACGCCACAGATTGGTCCAAAGAGATTAAAAGCGAAATCTGCTGGTTATCCAGTCTCTGGAGCAATTGAGATTTGAAGTCCAATAAAGAGGTCTCGGTGCCGAAGCCTTGTCTGAACCCTGATTGAAAGGGATTGAGGATAGGGTGTGAATTAAGATGTTGGGCAATTTGAGTATATGCAACCCGGTCCAATATTTTCAACAGAAAGGGGGTGTTAGTTATCGGCCTATAATTGGTAGGGACCATCTGATCCAGGTTGTTTTTTTTTTAGGAGGGGGGTGACCCAGGCTCGCTTCATCTCGTCAGGAACAATGACATTGAGGAATGAAGAGTTTAAAAATGTACATTTGGCCTGTACCATTGTGGGAGGGCAGGTTTTAATAATAGTAGAGGCACAGGGATCCCCTGTGCAATTGGTGGCTTTCAGTTTGGAGATAATAGATGCTAATTCCTCCCCCGATATAGGAATGAAATCAAAAATGGGAATATCTGGGCTCCTAGTAAATGTGTTGCTGGCTATATGCGTGCCGTGGATCTCTTAGACACTTTTTTTTGTAGCTATGCCTTCCCGGATTCCATCCAGTTTCTTAGGCATGGAATTCTGGATATCTAAGCACCAATCATCATTTTTGATGATTGTGGATGCTACAGGCTCTGGAACTGTTAGGAAACATTTCTTAATTGTGGGTAATTTTCCTTCCATGTGGCAACCCCTAAACTTTTTGCTGTTGTTTTCACCAGGATCTAGACTTTGCCAGAGAAGTGCAGCCTTCTGCCGCACTCCTCTGGGCTTTCGCTCCATTCGTACGGGGAAACTGACATGCCCTTAATACAGTCAGTACCGGGAAACGTTGTTTTCCGTAGTTTCTTTATCATGTTGCAGCTTTCGCGCAACATGGCACAAGGGGGCACTGTAAGCTAAGTTATTGCTCTCTTGGGTCTCTAGTCTTCTACAGGCCCTAGATACTCTCTTTGGATTGTAAATGAACGGTGCAAGTGAATCACGGACGGGATTGGTGGCAGCGATCGTTTCTTGTGTTTTTGAGCTCCTTTTGGCGTTTTAAGCGCGTTTCTCGCGCTTAGCCCAAAATGGTGGCCTGGCTCCCAAAATGGCCAGACCACGAGGCTCTTTGTCCTGTCCGCTGACCGTCTTGCCACCTTCACCTACCCAGGTCGAGCCGACCCGGGGCCTTCCTTATTTGGGCATGTACGTTCCTGCGAAACACCGATGCTTTCGTGGGCTTCTACAGGCCTTGTGTGTGCCTCCAGGATGTGGGCTGTGATGTCTGGTCCCAATACACATTCTGGGCGCCCGAGAATCTAGGGTGGTGTGAATGCCTGGGACCTCTGTGGTCCATGATAGGTCCACGTATGGTGTGACTGTTTTGTGAGCAGATCTCCCATTGGGTCCCCTCCGTTTTGGCGCGAAGGGAACCGTGCATAAGAGGGGGCTGGAAACACCACTACCATATCGATCTCCTGAGTTCTCACGAACAAAGGAATACATGAGCCAAGTATCCTGCAACCACGAGGCTGAACCGAGGAATCGCTGGTGACACGCTGAAGGACTGCTCTTCTGCACTGCTGTCGCTTGGTGAAACCCTTTCTACCTCTGATGGAACGAGAAGGCCTGTATGTTAAGTTGAGCGTCCCGAGGACGAGGCGTACCTGTATCTCCAGGAGTCTTGCGTGCCGAGGTAGCCAGGTCGTGGTAGGGGTAGAAAAGTAGCTGGTGAAGTCTTCCGCAAATGAAGAAAAGTGAAGCAAAGAACCGACTCCGGACCCGTCCTGTAATACAGGATTGAACTGGGGCCAGCTCCTGACGCCACGAATGACACTTCCCAATATTAACGTGGCGTCAGAACAGTGCAAGCACTGATAGGGAAGGTCGTAGATGTTACTGGCAAATACTGGCAAAGTATTCCAAGCAGCTATCCAGGGTGGTGAAAGTTCAAGGTAGCCAGTACAGGTAAGCAGAATGTTGAAGGTACCTAAATGCGAGTAGCAGCAAGTCCAAGGTACCAATGCAGGTAAACAGTAAGCCCCAAGGTACCGGTGCAGGTAAGCAGTGAGTCCAAGGCACCAATGCAGGATGAAGAACAGAGATCCACAGAAGCCGGAGAAGCGGACCAGGACCACAGGAACCCAAGCAGGAGGCGGGCAACTCAGGCAAATCGAAAAGGAGCAGGAAGGGGAACCAGGGGGGAAGGTTCCAGGGAACACTGGAGAACAGGTAAGGGGGAAGAAGAAGCAGTAAGGCAGCCCTGACTAGAGGAGGAACAGGAGAGGACCCAGCCCAAGACCAGGACCAGGACCCAAGGAACAGGGAAGCGAAGCGGGAGGAAACAAACCGCGTTGAGACGCGGTGAAGAACAAAATCGGATCGCTTAAGTAGCGGTCCTGTGTGAAACCGAGGCTTGAACCGCGCTGCAATGTGCATGCGCGAACGGGTGCCGCAACGCGAATGAGGCTTGGAACGCAAGCTCGCTCGAACAGCTACGTGAACGGCACCCGTGCCCTACACGGGTCAGGACAGAGAGACTCTGCCGTGGAAATGTGCTCAGAGCAGTGCGTCGTCTCCACAACCTGAGACGTGGGTACAACTGCCAGGAACCAGTACGCCCCCTAGGGCCCCTTCGCCCCGCACAGGTAGGTGTTCTAACAATATGCTCCCCACCAGAAAGACCCGGAGCACCCGGTTTCCAGGGATTCCTACGAAAAAATTCACGCATCTGACGGGGAGCATGAATGTTCTCACAAGGCTCCCAAGTACGATCACAAGCAGGGTAACCCTTCCAGTCCACCAAAAACTGAAGCCTACCCCGGGAGAAACGGGAGTCACAAATCTCCTGCACCTCAAATTCTGGAGTGCCCCCAACATCTATAGCCGCAGGTCGGGGATGTGAACAACCGTACGGATCAGACCGGAATGGCTTAAAGAGGGACACATGGAAGACGGGGTGAATCCGCCAAGACTGAGGCAGATCCAATTTGAATGCCACAGAGGAAATTCGTCTGACCACCCGGAAGGGTCCCAGAAAACGGGGTGCTAATTTAGTCGGGAGATTGTGTACTGGTAGATTCTTAGAAGAGAGCCATACCATGTCCCCAACCTGGAATGCTGGCTCACTAATCCTTTTCTTGTCCGCCTGTGCCTTCATACTCTCACGTGCCTTAGCGAGGGCTCCCGTGGCCTGGACCTGATTCTTCTGAATGTCAGCAACCATCTGGTCCGCAGAAGGAACTGTGTTGGAAGGAACAGTATGAAATGGAATCAACTTGGGATGAAGGCCTGAGGAACAATAAAAAGGACTCATTCCAGTGGCAGAGTGTTCAGAGTTGTTATAAGCCATCTCCGCTAGGTCCAGATGTTTTGCCCAGTTGGATTGAGAAGCATTGGAAAAACAGCGTAAGTTTTGCTCCAAAGTCTGATTAGTTCGCTCAGTCAGGCTGTTGGATTGTGGATGATAGTCGGAACTGAGAGCACGCTGGATTCCCAAGTGACGACAAAGTTGCTTCCAAAAGGCAGAAATGAACTGAGATCCGCGGTCTGAAATAAACTTCTCAGGAAGTCCATGCAAGCGATAAACGGAATGTAAAAAGGCCAGGTCCATTTTTTATTTATTTATTTATTTAATATTTATATTGCGCCGGTAGCTCGCGAGCCTCGGGGCGCAGAAACAAGGACACGAGAACGGACGGAACAGATAGTGATTAGACAGAGCAGACGGGACAGTCACATAGAATTAAGCTAACTGAGGCATATGCCGTGATGGCCGTTTATTTGAAGATATGGGTTTTTACCTGTTTGCGAAAACGCGAGTAGTTGGTTTCCAGTCTAAGGTGGTCTGGTAGGTTGTTCCAAAGGTTGGCTGCAAGGGTTGGAAAGGCTCTACCTAAGCCACTTTTGAGTTTGTGAGGTGACGTAGCAATTTTAACAAGTTGGGATGATCTCAGTGTTCTATTAGGAACGTATGGTTTGATCCTAGTTTTTAAGTAGGTTGGTGCCTTTCCGTAGATGCATCTGTGAACGATGGTTAAGGTTTTGAAATGCACCCTATCTTCGATTTTCAGCCAATGAAGCTCTCTTCTGGAGTTGCTGATATGTTCTGTTTTAGTTTTGAGCTTGACAATTCTTACCGCGTTGTTCTGTACAATTTGGTAGCTTTGTAGGCATTGCTTGGAGGCACCCAGGACTAGAGCGTTGCCATAGTCAAGGCGCGATAAGATGGTGGCTCTTGCTATGGTCGCACAATTTTCCTCGGATATGAAAGGTCTGATGGCTTTTATTAGACGGAGGTGGTAGGCACAGTTTTTTTTGATGAACTGTACTTGGGCGTCCGCACCCAACGATGCTTCTAGCAGCATACCTAGGGTTTTAACCTTGCTTAGGACCGGAATGGGGGTATCTTTAATGTGGAAGGATGTGTAGGATGCGGGTATCTTAGCACGAGCAGAGGATGAGCCGAAAATCATGAGTTCCATTTTTTTCCGTTTAGGCACATCCAATTGGTGTCCATCCATTGCTCCACGTGGTTGTATATCGTGGTAAGTTGCTCGCTATCTTTCTGATAATTGCCACTTAGTTCGAATACAGGCTGTGTGTCGTCAGCATAGTTAGTGAAATAGGTGTTTATGTGGTCTAGAACAAGGCATAGGTATTTTAAGTAAAGATTGAACAGTAGGGGTGACATACTGGCCCCTTGGGGAACTCCACAGAGGATTTCTTTTTCAAGGGAGAACTTGTCCCCCCAGTGCACTCTGGATATTCTGTTTTTTAGAAAGGACATTATCCATCTGATGGCTTCAACAGAGCAGAGCAGTTGGTGGTCTTTTTTAGCACGTTCTGGAGTAGGTTATGATCGAGGAGATCAAATGCGGCGCTGAGGTCGAGTAGAACGAGGAGGCCTGTCTTACCCTTGTCAATAATACCGAGCATTTTGGTCTGCAGATCTAACATGGCCGTCTCGGTACTGTGTGCGGGGCGAAAACCAGACTGCTGTGGGTGGAGGGAATTAGATTCCTCTACGTGTGCCTCGAGCTGCATGGTGGCGATCTTATCCATGATTTTGAGGATGAAGTTGCAGTTTGTTATGGGTCTGAGATTATTCGGATCGCGTTGGTCGAGATTGGGTTTTTTTACCATAGGGGTTACTGTGACTTTTTTGATGGCATTCGGGACTTCCTGATCTCTAAAAGAGGCATTAATGATCTTTGTCAGGATGGGGGCGAAAATGTCTATGTTGTCCAATATTATCTTAGGTGGAATGATATTCTCTGCACAGGTAGTGGGTTTCATGGTCGCCAGTACTTTGATCATTTCGCTGTTGTTGATCTCTGTGAACTTGAAAGTTCCAATACCTGCTGTTGCAGTCTCAGCTGACAGAGTAACTGTCGTTTTTTTGTTGGTCAGGGAATTTATGATGGCGTCCCTGGCTTTTGAAATTTTGTTGAAGAAGGCGATCTGGGTGGCATCGCATTCTTCTTGAGAGGGTAGGAAAGGAGGGGTAATGGCTTTGGGTTTTTCTATGGATTTGAGGATATTGAATAGTTTGCTGATGGAATTGGTGGCTGTAGAAATCTGTTCGTTATAGAAGTTTTTTTTGGCCTCGGTTATCATATGTTTATATATTATTTCGCTTTCCTTCCAGCCATACTACCGGCTGAAGGCACCTTCTGGAATGGAATGAAATGGGCCAACTTAGAAAAACAATCGATGACCACCATGATGCAAGTATATCCTTCCGAGGGAGGGAGGTCCACAATAAAATCGGTGGCAATAGTATGCCAAGGATAAGGTGCTCTCTCGGTGGGTTGGAGAAGTCCAATAGGTTTCTTTCGTGGAATCTTGACCTGGGCACACACTGGGAACATTCCACATACTCTCTTGTCTGCCTAGCCCATCCTGGCCACCAGAATTGGCGAGAAATCAGTTCCTGGGTGGATCGAATGCCGCGATGTCCCCCAATTCTAGAATCGCGTAAAGCTTGCAGGACGGCAGTCCGAAGTACCTCAGTGGGAAGGTATAACCGATTATGAAAGAAGAGTAGGCCACCGTTCTCCCTCATTAGAGGGTGTTGTAGAAGTAAGGAATATTTGGGATCCTTTAAAGTGTCCTGTAGGATGGTATCCAAGCATTGAGATGCAACCAACAAGAAGTGTTTAGAAGGATGTAATTGTTGAGCTCGATGATCCAGTTCAACGTTGTTCTCCAAAGAGCGAGAGAGAGCGTCAGCCTTCGAGTTGCGTGACTGAGGAATGTAAGAAATCGTGAAATCATATTGGGAGAAGAACAAGGCCCAACGAGCCAAACGAGAAGTACGACACTGTAATGAGCGTAGATACTGTAGGTTCCGGTGATCACTGCGTACTTCCACTGAGAATCTTCCCCCAAAAGATGGTGACGCCATTCCTCAAATGCAGCCTTTATGGCCAAAAGCTCCTTTTCAATGATTGCATAATTTTGTTCACTGGATGTTAACTTCCGGGGTTAATAGGCAACAGGAACCTCCAACCCTCTCTGTGGATCGTCTTGAAGTAGGACAGCCCCAACAGCAAAATCGGAAGCATCTGCCTCCACGATGAATGGCCTGTTCTCATCAGGATAATGTAAAATCGGGGAAGTACTGTATGCCGCCTTAAGTTGCTTGAAAGCACTGGTCGCTGCTGAATTCCATATAAACTGAGTCTTACTGCTAGTCAAATCTGACAAAGGAGCGGTTACTTCAGAATAGGCGGGTATGAAGTGCCGGTAGAAGTTGGCGAATCCTAAGAAACGCTGAAGAGATTTGAAATCATAAGGCTGTCTCCATTGCTGAATCGCCCGTACCTTGGCTGGATCCATGTGTATTCCAGAATCGCTAATGACATAACCAAGAAATTCAATGCTACTCTGATGAAAGTGACATTTCTCGGCCTTGGCATATAAATGATTATGATGTAACCGACCAAGAACCTCCTTCACATGACGTAGATGTTCCCCTTTCTCCTTGGAGAATATCAATATATCATCAAGATATACCCATACGGATACTCCAATCAGATCCGAGAAAATGTCATCCATAAGGCGTTGAAAAACGGCCAGAGCGTTGCACAGACCAAACGGCATTACGCGATACTCAAAATGCCCTGCTGGTGTCTTAATGGCCGTTTTCCATTCGTCGCTGGGTTTGATACGTACTAAATGGTATGCCCCTCGAAGATCCAATTTAGAAAATATTCGGGCATTCCGCAAAGATTCCATAATGTTGCGTATCAAAGGCAGCGGATATCGATCCTTTCATGTGATGTCGTTTAACTGCCTGTAATCCACACAAGGCCGTAAAGTGCCCTCCTTCTTTTTCACAAAGAACAAAGGGAATCCCGCAGGTGACTTAGAAGGTATTATATAACCTTTCTGAAGACAGTCATCCAAGTAGTCTTGCAGAACTTCTCTTTCGTGGGGTGATAAGGAATACAACTTGTCATGGGGAATTACTGCATTGGGCAGTAGTTCTATGGCACAATCAAAGGCTCTGTGGGGTGGCAAAGGAATGGTACCAGGTTCAGAAAAGACCTCATGGTACTCATCGTAGTCAGAAGGTACTGAAGACAAGGTAGACACTCGGAGCGGTCCTGATCCTTCCGTCTGACTGGCAATGGTAGAAGATCTGGTACTAGGTCCGAAGGTACAACACTCCCGACCACATCGATTGGAAGCGAAGGTCAAGGTACGGGAGGCCCAATCAATAATGGGGTTATGATGTAATAGCCACGGTAACCCCAAAACTATCGGATATGAGGGTGATTTAATCACATCAAGAGAAATCAATTCACGGTGTTCAGCAATCTGTAGTTGTAGAATTCCGGTATGTTGACGAACCGGACCGGAGGCCAAAGGGGTTCCATCGATTACCTCCACCAGAGTAGCACAACCTTTATCAAGCAGAGGTATCCCGTTCTTCTTGGAGAATTCAAAGTCCACATAATTACCTGAGGCTCCACAATCCAGAAGACCCAATACCGTCACTGATTTACTGTGCCAGGTAACCCTGATCTGAAGAGCCATAAGGGCCACCGGAGTCATGGGTGGATGGGTCGTCACAGGAATGGGAAGGACTGAAGAGATCGAAGGGCCTGTCACTGCCTTCCTCAACCGTGACAGGCCTATTAGTTTTCCAATTTCTTGATTGGTCGCAATGGACAAGTACTGAGAAAATGTCCGGCAGTACCACAATACAAACAGAGACGGAGATTTCTCCTGCGTTTCTTCTCGGCCTCCGATAATGGTCCTCTTAGTGCCCCTAGCTGCATTGGTTCTAGAACCATCTCCGAACTGACAGGTACGCCTCCAGCCTGAGGAAGAGGTCTGGGAAAGAACCTCTCTAGCCGACGTCTCTCACCTCTTCGTTCAGCCAGGCGATGGTCAATACGTAGGACCTGCTCCTGGAGTAACTGCAGTGTATCAGGTTCGGGTATGTGAAGTAACTCGTCCTTATATTCTTCTCTTAAACCACGTCTGAACAGAGTCTTTTGCGTTACTTCGGGCCATTGTGAGTCCGTAGCCAATTGGCGGAACCGGCTTATATAAGTGATAATATCGCTGGATCCCTGTCTTAAATCCATCAACTGATTCTGCGCCGTAGCCTCCAAATTGGGAGACTGAAACACCTCCAAAAATGCTTTCTCGAATGCCACAAAATCATTAAGAATGGGGCTGTTAGCAGATACCAAAGGAGCAGCCCAAGCCAAAGCATTTACAGCTAGATTTCCCAAGATGTAGCCAATTTTAGCCCTTTCTTGTGTAAAATGTGATGCCCGGAACAAAAAATGTATCCTGCAATGGTTGCAGAATTCTGCTACACGCCTAGGATCACCATCAAACTTCATGGGTACGGTAGTAGCCATTGGTGTCTCTACTTGTGGATTAGCAGGGGTGCCTTGCATGACCATCTGGCGGAGATTGAGATTCTCCTGACGTAATGCCGCCATCTCAGCTCTCAAGGCTCTGACCTCATCATGGATATCCTGGGATTCCTCCATCTTAGTTTCAGAACTGGGGGTAAGGCGTCTCAATCTGTTAAATTGAGCGTCCCGAGGACGAGGCGTACCTGTATCTCCAGGAATCTTGCGTGCCGAGGTAGCCAGGTCGTGGTAGGGGTAGACAAGTAGCTGGTGAAGTCTTCCGCAAATGAAGAAAAGTGACGCAAAGAACCGACCCCGGACCCGTCCTGTAATACAGGATTGAACTGGGGCCAGCTCCTGACGCCACGAATGACACTTCCCAATATTAACGTGGCGTCAGAACAGTGCAAACACTGATAGGGAAGGTCGTAGATGTTACTGGCAAATACTGGCAAAGTATTCCAAGCAGCTATCCAGGGTGGTGAAAGTTCAAGGTAGCCAGTACAGGTAAGCAGAATGTTGAAGGTACCTAAATGCGAGTAGCAGCAAGTCCAAGGTACCAATGCAGGTAAACAGTAAGCCCCAAGGTACCGGTGCAGGTAAGCAGTGAGTCCAAGGCACCAATGCAGGATGAAGAACAGAGATCCACAGAAGCCGGAGAAGCGGACCAGGACTACAGGAACCCAAGCAGGAGGCGGGCAACTCAGGCAAATCGAAAAGGAGCAGGAAGGGGAACCAGGGGGGAAGGTTCCAGGGAACACCGGAGAACAGGTAAGGGGGAAGAAGAAGCAGTAAGGCAGCCCTGACTAGAGGAGGAACAGGAGAGGACCCAGCCCAAGACCAGGACCAGGACCAGGACCCAAGGAACAGGGAAGCGAAGCGGGAGGAAACCAACCGCGTTGAGACGCGGTGAAGAACAAAATCACATCGCTTAAGTAGCGGTCCTGTGTGAAACCGAGGCTTGAACCACGCTGCAATGCGCATGCGCGAACGGGTGCCGCCACGCGAACGAGGCTTGGAACGCAAGCTCGCTCGAACAGCTACGCGAACGGCACCCGTGCCCTACACGGGTCAGGACAGAGCGACTCCGCCGTGGAAATGTGCTCAGAGCAGTGCGTCGTCTCCACAACCTGAGACATGGGTACAACTGCCAGGAACCAGCACGCCCCCTAGGGCCCCGTCGCCCCGCCCAGGTAGGTGTTCTAACACTGTACTGGTACTTTGACCCTTGGAATAGTGGGAACAGCTATTCTCGGCATCTTCACTATCTCCTGCACGTAAGCCTTCGGAAGTGTCTCTGGGCCATCCAGCAGACTGACCAGCCTACCCAGGAGTCTTGCTCTGTAACCGCCGTCAGCTTGTGTTGTATTACGAGTCCTTGTCACTCTCACACGATTCGTACACTT
Organism: Ambystoma mexicanum; assembly: GCF_040938575.1. Classification (NCBI taxonomy): domain Eukaryota; kingdom Metazoa; phylum Chordata; class Amphibia; order Caudata; family Ambystomatidae; genus Ambystoma; species Ambystoma mexicanum. The sequence goes on along the minus strand of NC_090929.1, from coordinate 987,782,836 downwards.
GGCATTCCCAGGTCTGAAGTGAGCAGTGTACATTTGGCTGAAGTACACACGGCCGCTCCGTTGCCCTGCTGTGGTAACAAACTGTGCGGGTTCACTGCGCTTGGGACATCCTCAACTCAACTTCTGCTGCTGCGGAATCTACACGACGCTGAGACGTCCCCTGCTCATATCTGAACCTGCCAGCACTGAAACTGACGCGGAGAAGCCTGGGTCTGCTTGCATCGGGGACCGGTGAGTAGCATCGCTAGGAACTGGTCGCCCTTCTGCAGGAGCCCATAGCTTTTCCCCGCTGTGTCTAACAGCATGCCTTTCCGTACTCGCGCTCTGCTTCTGCCCACAGTGGAGGCTGCGCTTGAGTCGCAGAGCTCTGTTCATCTTCATTTGTTCACCGAACTAAACTGCCTGTTTCCCTCGAAGAGACTCCCTTTTTTGCCCGTTGGCACCAGCGTGTGCAGGTACTTTTGAGCACAAGGCTCCACTCTTCGTAGGGCTTGGACTTCCTTTTAGTTAGGTGCCTCTGAAGGCGGACTGGGTCTAATTATTATTCGCACTGCCTGTTTTCCTCCCCATCTAGGTGGTCTACACATTTCGTGCATCTAACTCGTTAGACTTGTTTGTATTTGTATATATATTGTATTGGTTTGGTATGTGTTGGTTTGCTTGAGTTTTATTGTGATTTCTCGCTACGGTCAATGTTACAAAGGGCTTGTAATAAATGTGTATATATTTTTAATATAACTCCTGCTCGGAGTAATTTGTAAGTGTCCTTGCCTTGTGTGCTCATTGCAGGCTTTCAGTCACCCTCACCCCTCTTGAGACCTAGTCTTGACCGCCGCGATCGCTACCCTGATTGGTCTGGCTTGTCCAGAGGTTACCCTGTTCCAAGAAACTAGGCTGGCCTTCTGAACCTCTGCCCCTCCAGGACAGAGTTCAGAAATCTGTCTTAACAAATTGGTGTACATCGGTGGGATACGACTGAAGGTATCCAGTGTTGCGCACGAGCCAAGGCATTTCAAGTTATTCCTATCAGGACACTTAGTGAATTGTCGTAGTATAGCTTTTAAAAGGCCATGGTCCTATCGTACAGTATGGAAACAAATACCTTGTTAACTTTAAATGCTTCTAAATCCGAAACATTGAAAAAGATGTGTGCGGAGAGAGGTGTCTCCTCTCAAGGCACCAAATTGGATATGATCCAAAGAATCGTGGCGTGGCAAGAAGCGCAGCTTGACGCTATAACTTCTGAGGACAGTGCAGAAGGAGGTGGGGCTGCTCTCACTGGTAGAACCGACGGTTCTGCCACTGCACTGGTCCACCGCGACCACGAGGAAAGGGAGGATGAGATGTCTAATGTTTTCTCTGCCAGTGTCGATGGGGAGGCCCTGCTTGAATTCAAGAAGCAAGAGCTGCTGTTTAGGCAGAAGGAGCTTGATTTCAGCATGACCAAACTAAGAATCGAACAGGCCGAAAAACAGAAGGACAGGGATCACCAGTTGGAACTGGCCAAGCTTCAGGTTGCAAATGGATCCAAGGGTCCAGGACATGGGTCTGGGGCCTCCTCCCATCCAGGGTTTCCAAAAGATCTGCTCAGTGTGTATGAGGAAATGAATGACATTATGGACTGGCTGAATACGTTTGAGTATGCATGCGAAGTTCAACAAGTTGACAATGCTGATAAGATTGCCTGGTTACTCTGCAGACTGCCCCATTCTCGCTGTAGTGCCATTATGGAAATATCGAAGGCTGAGCGAGTGGATTTCGTAATGTTAAAGCAAACTCTCATTTCAAAGTTTGGAAAGACTCCTGCCCAATATTTAAAACGATTCCGAGAGTATAAGAAGAAAGAAGGTGGTACTTGGGTATCTTATGTAACCGAATCCTTAAAAAACTTGACTGGCTGGGTCGAAGGTTTTAAGGTTTCTACCTTTGAAGGCATGATAAATGTGGTCATGCTGAAACATATTTTTGCATCTTCTTCCCCGGAGCTTAAGCAGCATTTGGCTGATTCGAAGGAGATAGATCCTAAGAAGCTTGCCATTGCAGCAGACTTATGGGTGTCACATTGAGTGTCCCATAAGGACAAAACTCATGCTGGTAAGCAGGAGGAAGGGAAAAAGTCCAAAGATAAGGAGGGTGGAGGGAGAATCTGATAAATCTTCTTCTCAAAAGGGCCACAAAAAGGAAAATAAGGGTAAGGCACAAGAGAACTCACAGGGTAGTGGAGGTCAGCCTCCGAAACAGAACTCTGGTTACAATAAGCCTCCCTATGTAAACAGACGCAATGGATCTTGTTTTGCTTGTGGAGCAACTGACCATGTGAAGGGAGATCCCCAGTGTAAGGTTAAACCTTTGGGGGTCCACTCCGCTAATCTGGCCTTCTCCTCCTATGAGGAAGAAGAGATTACAGGAGCATCCTTCTCCTCACACTCTTCCCCAGCGGGATAGAAGCTGAGGTAGTTTTAGTTTCCCTGGGTTCCTGGGAGCCTAAAGTCGCAGAGGCTTATGCTAGGATTACAGATAATACCAAGCACTACTTCAAAGACAGTGTGCTGATCAATGGAGTGGATACTCCAGCTCTTAGGGATAGTGGGTGCAGTTGAACTGTAGTGGATTCTACCTTGGTAGACTCAGAGGAAGTTGCCAGAGCTACTCTGATGCCCACTAAGTTGGCTGACGGCCCACCTCGCATGTTTCCAGTAATACCTGTAAATCTTACTTTAAATGGTACAGCAGTCAGGATTCCAGTGAGCATTCAGAGAAACGTCCCAGGAAAGGTCTTGTTAGGCAACGATTTCAGAGCTTTAGGGCTCGTAGGAGACACTGCCGACAGACCCTGCACACGGTCTCAAACACGGGCAGCATTGGCCAAGACCAATACGCCGCCCCAGCCGAAGGGGAAACCCAAGGCGAAAGGAGTAAGCAAGTCAAGACGAGGGAAAGAGAACGTTCCCCCGAGCTCGCCTACCACTGCGGTGGAGGAAGTTGGTCAATCGCCCGGGCCTGACGAGCAGGTGGCGATGCCTGAAGTATTTGACCCCAACGACCATCCGGAACTAAAAGACTTGTTAGTAGAAGTTGGTCCTGACAGGGAAGAATTCAGTAAAGGCCATTGTGAGTGCCCATCTCTGGAAGGCCTAAGGAGACAGGCCTGCTCCCAGCTTGAGGGTGAACCTCCTGGGACGCATCGGATTTATTTGGAAGGTGGACTCCTGTATAGTGAGCCCACAGAGTCTACAGAAGGAGACCATAGGAGGTTGGTGGTTCCCCTTGCTATAAGACCCTTCCTCCTGCAGCTGGCGCATGAAGTGCCCCTTGCTGGTCACCTTGGTATTAAGAGGACCAAGCAAAGGTTATCCATGCACTTCTACTGGCCCAAGATGGGGTGCAAGTATAAAGTCACTGCAGGAGTTGTGCCTCCTGCCAGTTATCTGGTAAGAGTGGCTCAACAATCCAAGCTCCATTGGTACCACTCCCAGTTGTGGGAATACCATTCGAAAGGGTAGGGATCGGCATCGTTGGTCCCCTTGACCCTCAGACATCCTCAGGCAATAGGTTTATCTTGGTGCTAGTCGACTATGCTACCAGATATCCTGTGGCCATCCTATTGAAAACTGTAACTGCCAAGTCAGTTTCAAAAGCGTTACTGGCATCTTTACTAGGGTTGGCTTCCCTAAAGAAGTTGTGTCTGACAGAGGCAGCAACGTTATGTCAAAGTATATGCAGGCTATGTGGAAATAATGTGGGGTCACCTACAAGTTCTCTTCTGCATACCACCCCCAGACCAATGGTCTGGTGGAACGTTTCAACAGAACGTTAAAGAGCATGATTGGGGCTGTGGAAGAACCTCAGAGAAGAAAATGGGATCTTCTTTTACCATGCTTACTGTTTGCCTACCGAGAGGTACCACAGGACGGTGTTGGCTTCAGCCCCTTCAAACTTCTGTTCGGTCATCCTGTACGGGGACCCTTAGCCATAGTCAAAGAGGGATGGGAGATGCCCACTCCCCCTGTCACTACCAACATAGTAGATTATGTGCTGGGGCTCAGAAAACGGATGGTACTTCTGATGGGCTTGACTAGTGATAAATTGAAGGCAGGACAAGCGCTGGTGAAACATTGGTACGACCAGAAATCTTCCCTCATCAACTTTACACATGGTCAACGAGTCCTGATCATGAATCCCATAAGGCCTCAAGCTTTACAGGACAAATGGTCAGGCCCTTACACAGTGGTGGAGCCCCTCGGTGAGGTTAACTATTTAGTGGACCTTGGAAGGCCTGGACAGGCTCCAAAAGTGTTCCACGTAAATAGACTGAAGGCTTTCGTCCCAAGAGTCAAAATCGCAGCACTGCTACTGGCTTCAGATGTTGAGGAAGAGGAGTCTGAACCTCTCCCCGACCTGTTCCAAAGCAGTACTTCAGATAGCTCCTTTGAGGGTGTCCGAGTGGCCCCTCACCTGACTTCTAAGCAGCAGGCTGAGGTGAAAAGTTTGCTTTGGCAGTTTTCCCCTCTGTTTTCACAGTCGCCTGGTTTGACACCTTGGTGCAAACATAACATAGACACAGGAGACCGTGTACCTACCAAGAGTAGGGGATACAGGTTGTCAGACAAAGTACGGTCTTACATTAAGACCGAGGTCAACAAGATATTAGACCTTGGGGTGATTGAACCCTCTAATAGTCCTTGGTCCAGCCCTGTGGTTTTGGTTCCAAAGGCAGGCACTTCTGAATTGAGGTTCTGCGTGGATTTCAGGGCTCTGAATGCTGTCACCAAGACAGATGCACACCCCTTGCCTCGAACAGATGAGCTGGTGGATACTTTGAGTGCCTCCAAGTACCTCAGCACGTTTGACCTCACTGCGGGCTATTGGCAAATAGCTTTAGCAGAACATGCCAAGGAGAAGACAGCGTTTTCTACTCCAGACGGCCTTTACCAATTCAGGGTAATGCCGTTCGGGTTGAAAAATGCACCTGCCACTTTCCAGAGGCTGGTGAATCATGTGTTGAATGGGTTGGACGAATTCTGTCTTGCATATCTGGACGATATAGCAGTTTTCAGTGCCACCTGGGAAGACCATGTGAAACACCTCGGGATTGTGCTCCAGGCTCTTCAGAAAGCACACTTGACCATAAAGGCTAGTAAATGCCAGATTGGACAAGGCTCAGTTGTTTACATTGGACATGAAGTAGGGGGAGGGAGGATACAGCCTCTTCCCAGTAAAGTACAAGCAGTACAAGACTGGCCTACCCCCACTACACAGACCCAAGTGAGAGCCTTCTTAGGACTCACGGGGTATTACTGCAACTTCATGGCAGACTATGGCACCATAGCTGCCCCTCTGACTGCCCTCACTACTCCGAAGAAACCCAAGAAGGTAACTTGGACCGACAAGTGTGAGAAGGCCTTCAATGGCTTAAAAGACTCCTTGTGCCAGGCCCCTGTCCTCAGGGCCCCTGATTATCGTAGACCTTTTATTGTGCAGACGGATGCCTCTGACACTGGGATAGGAGCTGTACTATCGCTAGTAGATGAGAAGGATAAGGAACACCCTATTGGTTTTATTAGTCGCCAGCTTAAGGACAGAGAGCTCAGATGGTCCACAGTGGAGAAAGAATGTTTCTCTGTTGTGTGGGCCCTACGGAAGCTGAGGCCCTACCTTTATGGGATCCACTTCACTGTGAAAACTGACCATAAGCCCTTAAAGTGGCTAATGAACATGAAGGGAGAGTATCCAAAGTTGCTTAGGTGGTCCATAAGTCTACAAGGCTTCGACTTCACTATTGAGCATAGGCCAGGTGTCCAACATAGCAATGCTGATGGGTTGTCCAGAATGTTTAACCGCCCTGAACAAGAGACTCATCCAGGGGTGGATTAGTTCCCCCTGTCCATAGTCTGGGAGGGGCGAGTGTTAAGAAAGATTTCTTAATTGTGGGTAATTTTCCTTCCATGTGGCAACCCCTAAACTGTTTGCTGTTTTTTCCACCAGGATCTAGACTTTGCCAGAGAAGTGCAGCCTTCTGCCGCACTCCTCTGGGCTTTCGCTCCATTCTTACGGGGAAACTGACATGCCCTTAAGACAGTCAGTACCGGGAAACGTTGTTTTCCATAGTTTCTTTAACATATTGCAGCTTTCGCGCAACATGGCACAAGAGGGCACTGTAAGCTAAGTTACTGCTCTCTTGGGTCTCTAATCTTCTACAGGCCCTAGATACTCTCTTTGGATTGTAAATGAACGGTGCAAGTGAATCACGGACGGGATTGGTGGCAGCGATCGTTTCTTGTGTTTTTGAGCTCCTTTTGGCGTTTTAAGCACATTTCTCGCGCTTAGCCCAACATGGTGGCCTGGCTCCCAAAATGGTCAGACCACGAGGCTCTTTGTCCTGTCCGCTGACCGTCTTGCCCCCTTCAGCTCCCCCAGGTCAAGCCGACCCGGGGCCTTCCTTATTTGGGCGTGTACTTTCCCGCAAAACACCAAATCTTTCGCAGGCTTCTACAGGCCTTGTGTGTGCCTCCAGGATGTGGGCTGGGATGTCTGGTCCCAATACACATCCTGGGCGTCCGAGAGTCTAGGGTGGTGTGAATGCCTGGGACCTCCGTGGTCCGTGATAGGTCCACGTATGGTGTGAGTGTTTTGTGAGCAGATCTCCCATTGGGTCCCCTCCGTTTTGGCACGAAGGGAACCGTGGATAAGAGGGGGGTGGAAACCCCACTACCATGTCGATCTCCTGAGTTCTCACGAACAAAGGAATACAGGAGCCAAGTATACTGCATCTACGAGGCTGAACCGAGGAATCGCTGGTGACCCGCTGAAGGACTGCTCCTCTGCACTGCTGTCGCTTGGTGAAACCCTTTCTACCTCTGATCGAACGAGAAGGCCTATACTGGTATTTCGACCCTTGGAATAGTGGAAACAACTATTCTCGGCATCTTCACCATCTCCTGCACGTAAGCCTTCGGAAGTGTCTCTGGGCCATCCAGCAGACTGACCAGCCTACCCAGGAGTCTTACTCTGTAACTGCCGTCAGGTTGTGTTGTATTACGAGTCCTTGTCACTCTCACACGATTCGTACACTTGGCATTCCCAGGTCTGAAGTGAGTAGTGTACATTTGGCTGAAATATACACGTCCGCTCCGTTGCCCTGCTGTGGTAACAAACTGTGCGGGTTCACTGCGTTTGGGACATCCTCAACTCAACTTCTGCTGCTGCGGAATCTACACGACGCCGAGACGTCCCCTGCTCGTATCTGAACCTGCCGGCACTGAAACTGACACAGAGAAGCCTGGGTCTGCTTGCATCGGGGACTGGTGAGTAGCATAGCTAGGAACTGGTCGCCCTCCTGCAGGAGCCCATAGCTTTTCCCCGCTGTGTCTAACAGCACGCCTTTCCGTACTCGCGCTCTGCTTCTGCCCACAGTGGAGGCTGCGCTTGAGTCGCGGAGCTCTGTTCATATTCATTTGTTCACCGAACTAAACTGCCCGATTCCCTCGAAGAGACTCCCCTTTTTGCCCATTGGCACCAGCGTGTGCAGGTACTTTTGAGCACAAGGCTCCACTCTTCGTAGGGCTTGGACTTCCTTTTAGTTAGATGCCTCTGAAGGTGGACTGGGTCTAATTATTATTCGCACTGCCTGTTTTCCTCCCCATCTAGGTGGTCTACACATTTCGTGCATCTAACTCGTTAGACTCGTTTGTATTTGTATATATATTGTATTGGTTTGGTATGTGTTGGTTTGCTTGAGTTTTATTGTGATTTCTCGCTACGGTCAATGTTACAAAGGGCTTGTAATAAATGTGTATATATTTTAAATATAACACCTGCTCGGAGTAATTTGTAAGTGTCCTTGCCTTGTGTGCTCATTGCAGGCTTTCAGTCACCCTCACCCCTCTTGAGACCTAGTCTTGACCACCGCGATCGCTACCCTGATTGGTCTGGCTTGTCCAGAGGTTACCCTATTCCAAGAAACCAGGCTGGCCTTCTGAACCTCTGCCCCTCCAGGACAGAGTCCAGAAATCTATCTTAACAAAGGCATACTGCCTCCAAACTGGGGAGGAGTTTGCTTGTTGGTACACATCAATATGCCATCATTGGTCGTGCCACGGAAGGATATAAAGTTTGATGACTTCCCGAAGATGGACACTAACAAAAGGAACAGGAAAAGAAAAAAGGCTGGCGGAAATAAGTAGAGTAAAAAGAAACAACTATTTCTCAGAAAATCAGAAGCAGCTCTAGGTGACGTGCCACCAGAACATAAGTTATTCAGCAGAACACAAATGTTTTTCGCATCAGTAGTTCCAGCTCTACAGACGTATACAAATGAGAAATGGCTGCAGATTACCCGGTGGGAGATGATAATGACAATAAACTCTACAGTGAATGGGTTCAACGCAATAAAGCAAGAGCTCTGAGCAGTACGGTTGATGGCGCTCCAGAATAGGTATGTCCTGAATCTGCTCACAGCAATGGAAGGAGGAGCTTGTGCAAAAATTGGGAGTTCCTGTTGCACATTCATGCCTGCCAATGACGAAGATAATGGCACACTGACCGAAGCAGTAATCCAGCTATCTAAGATTCATGCAAAGATGGAGGAAGAAGCCAAGGGGACTGGAAAGAACCAGAGCTGGGTAGCATACCTGTGGTCATGGATGCCATCATGGCTTTCTGGCGGACTGAAAGTAATATCAGGGGCACTGATATTGGCACTAACAATACTAGGCGTGGTAAAGATCGGTATTGCCCAGTGTCGAAAGAGATTATTGGCATGACAGTGCTGATGGATGTGAATATAAGCAGAACAAAGGACAAAATAGTGGAGGAACGAGACAAGTTGAGAGACAGAATAACAAACTGTCTGCTATTCCCATTTGAGGCGATGAAGCTAGATAATCCACATAACGCAGGTCTATGAAGGAAAATGGGTATGGTGCAACTCAGAAGGAGTGTGCAGCTATAGGGAATGGACTTTTGACGGTCATGTAAATTATTATGGACACCTCTGAGGGATAACGAAGACATAGCAAGCAAGTGTGACAGGTGTGAAATATGAGGATGTGGTCGAGAGGTCGACCAGAGAGGGGACTGAAGAGAGGGTCCCGAAGATGCCCCTCATCACCCCGAGGTTCATGTCGAGAGAAAGAGCCAGAAATGCTCACAGCCACCTTCTTATTTCGGATGAATCCCGAGTGCACCAATGATCAACAAGTACACTGAAAGGTACCCTCTCAGTCAGCCATACAGACCGAATAAAATACAAGTCTTCACAGCTATAGGAGACGAACCAGAGATTGTGGACAGAGACACTTATATGGACAGTCTCGACTATGCTGATGCCATTAGTGACATCATAACGTAGCATTGCTAGACATGAAGAACACTCGCAGTCTTGCACCACATCACACAAACACACATTTACATAAACGAAGGACATTTTTACACAGTTTTATAGCTAGGGGACAGATACATATACATACTGTAAATGTTTTTATTATTTTTTCATTAGCCAAATGCAGTAATGCAGAACCGCAAGGCACAAGAGATCCTGAGCAAGCTTGCAGATGCGTACGCGAACAACCATATGGCACTACAGGGATATACATAGAAACTGATAGGACCAAGTGTGACTTACATATACTTAGAATAACATGAACCTGTAGAATTTATAATTTATGTCAAAGGAAAATTACAGAAGGCCCAAAAGCCAGTAAACAGAGATGTGGAGAGCTGATTCAGGCATCACAAAGCACGAAGCAGGCTTACAGTCCAAGTCAAAAATAGGCAGACACATTCCAATCTTCAAATGACAAAGGGACCAGCTGCAGAGAAACAGAATAAATCCTGAAGAACGTGAGCTACAGAGTTCAATTCTATTGTCCCTAAGCATGTGGTACAGCTGAACCAGACAATAGAAGTCACCCGTGGTGGAAAAGTGTAGCCGATCCAGGCAAGTTAGACGTAGACGGCAACAAGTGTTGCAATGTGAGGAGCACATTCTCATAAGCGATGGTGGTACAGACAAGTTACAATGCAGACACAGAATCGTTCACATCACCTTGAAGAGGTGCACAGAGGGCTGAGAACTTAATCGAGTCCCAGATCTGGGGAGACCAGCTCTAACCAATCACAGCTTGGAAAGCCAGGGGAGGATGGCAAAGGTTACGAACCAATGGTAAGCCCATTACTCTGCAACAATGTCATAGATAGTTTCTTGGGGACGGGACAGGCCAGCCACCTGACATATAAGGACCAGTAGAATAACCTTCATAGGGTTCTCCTATAGGTAATAGTGCTCTCGATTCCCAATCTCTTGTGATGATAGGTTTTTTGGGGAAGGGCCCAGGTGATGATGACATACTCATACAAAACTATGCCGCACACCATGGAGAGATGAGGTGTACTGGACAATTCCCATTTTCTTGTATTGATTCCTGTTGGTTTTCATTGCAATAAACCACAGTATTACTTGCTGTTGGCTGTGTCGTCCGTTTATTCTGGGGAGGGTGTTGGGCCCTCAAAGTCAGGCAGACCCCCAGCCACTCTCTGGCATACCTGGGGGTCCCACCCAACAAGTGCATTACTGGATGAAATAACGGCTTTGAAGCAAATCATCAAGGGACTGAAATATGAAAATAACCAGTTAATTATGTAAAAGGGAACAATAGTGTCCTGTTACAAAAAGTAAACCAATTGAAGATGGATACAGAAAAGGGTGAGCTTGGGTTCCAGGAAATCACCAAAGTGAGGGAATAAAATACATAGCTTCTACAACGCTTGAGGTGCGCAGGATGACCTATTTCACACAGCCTATGATAGAGATGCTCAGGAGAAAGAAGTAGTCAGTGTAACAGACAAGCGCCAGGAGCAGGTCCACATTTTACAACAAGCTCAGAGGGAAAATGAACCCCTACAGGAAGAGGTTAAGGCAGTGAGGAATAGATTGGCAGGGAAAAGAAGTGCACTAGAAGCCAGCCCTGCATCAGTGTCAGAGCTAAAGGTTCAGCTCTCAGGGTAGCAGAAGGAAATATGGAGAGAGAAAGGCAAGAATGAAAGATGTATTGAGGAAATTAGGAAATACAATCAGACTCTGAGGCACCCTACCAATCAGGATGTGGGACAAGGCACAATTATCAAGGTGTGGTTCCCCTCCCAACTCCTGATGGCCTCAGACCAGTCATATGCAACCTCCCAGGTACAAATGGGAACTGTAGTCATGCATGCCACCAAAAAAGAACAGGGCAACATGAGGCAGTTGGACATACCCAGGTTTAGCCCAACTGATCCAGAAGGCTGCTCCTTATCTGATCCTGAGAAGTATTCACCTCTACCATATGGAAGCAAAGGGGCCGGACCAGCGTTTCCTGGGAGACTAAAAGGAATACTTTAAGTACTTCAGGCCACGAAAACTCATATGACAAGAAAGTCAGGGCGTTAGTTTGGCTGAAGATGAGACTAGAATGAGACCACCTCACCCACTTCGCTGAGGAACAAAAGCCAGACCCTGAGCCTAGGAAGGGCATTCTGAAAACCTCTGTACATTCAGGGGAAGGGGGGAATTACCCAGACACCCTGGAAGGAGGGATGATGAAACTGTAATCTATCCTGTGCAAAAAGATGACTACAGGGGAAATGAACCTCAGAATTCACGGCGGCATGGGTAAGAGGAGTCCAGACCCTGTGGTTCTGGGAGACATTCCCAGATATGGAGCACCTAGAAGACAGGGAATGAAGTACTAGTAGCAGCTCTGAGTCAGAATGTGAATGGACTTAGGTGCACAGGGAAACAGAGCAAGGGTTTTGTGAAAGACCCAATAAGACAGATCAAGGCCATAAAGAGCTTCCTGACCCCATACCACAAGAATGGCAAGTATTCAGTATGGGAGCATCTGGAAATTTATGAGCAGATGATGGCATAATTTCAGATCAGAAATTCTGCGAATTGCATCGCATTTGCGAAGTGGACATTCTCACCTGAGTACTCCAGTTTCTTTGTAGGACTGAAGGACCAGGATCATTATAAATGGTCCACTTATAAGGAAGCCATTAAAAAAAATTGCTCCTCACACAGAAACCCATAGGAGGCCCATAAAGCTGCATATAATTTGCAATGCGAAAAGGAGCAGGCACCTGGCGGTTTGTGCAGGAGCTAAAGATTGCATTTGCTCAGACTTCCTGGTGAGCGACCACACAGTTGTGATCACCTATTTCCATGTGCCCCTCAAATATGTAATTACTCAGCTGGTGTGTGATTATCGTGAGCACAGGACACTGCATCAGGTAATTTAACAAGCCACCAGGATCTATGAGGTTCAGACGGCCATTGAGAAAGAAAACACCACCACAACCCCTAAGTCATCTAACCCAACTGCTGCTGCAAGGTGGTAGATGTGGGAACTGCCATTCCTTGGACCTGGAGATGTGGGGGCCTAAAAGTAACCCTCCTGCCAACAAGCACAATGGAAGGCAGAAGGGACCCCCACCCCAGCCCAATCGAATGGTAGTCAGGCAGGGGCACAGAACAATGATCACTCAGACCCTGCCACCTATGTAAGCCCTAGGTACAAGGCTACCAAGCCAATCCATTTGGATTGGCTTGGTAGCCAATTCCCCAGGGAGAGGAACCAATCAGGTAAATACTGCCCCAGGAAACCTCCCTCCAAACTTCCCTCAGGAGAGAAGAATCACTCCACCTCCCAATCTGAACTTTTTCCTCAGTTATCCCCTGAACGAGAACTTCCAAAATAATCCTCCTCTCTCTCCCCGATTCTAGGACAATAGATCCCTGAACCTGGGAGAAGGGAGATTCAGGATGGAAAATTATGGGGGACATTTCAAGTACCCCAGCTACTCAGGGAAAAGGGACAGTTACAATTTCGGGAGCAGCAGAGTTATGACTCAAGGCCTCTAAACAGCTCAGAAAAGGTCTCACAGCTGGAGCGACAGGTCCAGCAATTGACCGACGAGCTGGGGTGCATGCTGAGGGCTCAGTCCAACCCTCAACCTAACTCTGCTTTCCAGAATTCCCCAACACACATGGCTGATGCCAGAGATGGGAAATGATGGGAGGAAACATCTGACAAACCACAGGTTTTTAGGAGGGGGCCTGGGTGGAGGGGAGACGCCAAGCCCTAGAGGAAGCTTCCTTTCTCACCCAGATAGAACCCCTAGAAACCTCTCAGACTGTAAGTGACTCTTCTACCCCCAAAAAGTTAGAACCTGAAGAGCAAAGGGTAAGTAGGAGAGGACAAAGAAGAACCCTCTTTGTGGAGGAACACAAGATGATCCCCTTTGAAAGAGAAGAGTCCCTGGAAGATTCAGGTAAGCAGACCTTCTCTTTCAGAAATGATGGGGTCCATCCCAAAGAAAAATGGGTCCCAAAAAACCCTGAATGGGACAGGGTAAATATTCAGACCAATCCAGATCAAGAGACTGTTCTACCTCAAAAACGTGAGCCAGACAGAATAGAAACAGAGGTGTCCTCCCCCCAAACAGGTTCTGAGAACTGCCTCCAGCTGAAGAGGGACAGCAAAGAATTGGGGGAGAAAGAAGATTCCCCAATTCCACCCATTGTTAGTTGCAAAACTTTCTTCATAGATTCCCGATCTACAATGAAGAAAATTGCCCAAGATCACACAGTGTCGGAGTCCAATATCAAGAAAATGACCCGTGGGCTGGCAAATAACTCACACTTTCTTGGCACCCTGGAGGAGAAAGAAGGGACTGCAGATCTGGAAATCAAAATTGGGCAACACCGATTAAAACATCCAGTGAAAGTCGTGACTCCAGAGGGCACACCTTGTTTACTGGGGAAGGACCTCCTGAGGTTGTTATAACCTCTGATCGACTGTGTAAACAAGGTCCTCTGGACCCAGACTAACCGGCTTACAAACTTAAAAATGAGTACCAATTATGTAAGCATGAATGGTACGTGTCATTTAATCAATCAACTGTCTGAGAAAGTAGAATTCCATTTCAAGAATAACCAAGTCCCAGACATCATCTCTGTGGGAGAACAAACTGGTGATGGGAACCCTTCTCCATTCTTGAAAATCAACCTTCCTCCCAGTTTTAATTGGCAATCCACACTGGAAGGGAACACCTTAAAATTTTACACCAATCCAAAATCAGAAGAAACATTTAGTTCCGTGAAACCAGACAAGGGAGAATAGGCTCGAAGTCTGACGGACATTCAAAAAAGGGTGAACGTTTTTTTTTCCCCCATTCAGTTAAATGAGGCAGAGGAGCTGGTGCTCCCCAGAGTATGCCTGAATAATGGAAGGAGCTTCATCAGTGATGGTGTATTCAGGTAACTCCCAAAAGATCATACCATTCCTACATTTAAATTGATTGACAAATGGGAAGTAGGTCTGGAAACCCCAAATTACAAACATCTACTTCCTAGCAGGTGTATGCAAAAAATGTCCCTTGGCAACAAAAGCATAGAGCATAATTGTTGGGCTGTGAGAAATGTCCCTTCTGCCTTTTATCTGGGCATTGACACTCTCAATCGCTTTGCAATCAATTTGGACCTAATTAATGATATAGCCTGGTCGTGACTGGGTGTAACCCCATGGCATTTGACAACACTGAAAAAGCATATCCTTTCAGCTCAGTTGCTGCCTTATGTGGTTGAAGTTCAGGTGCGAGAAGAGATAATCATCCCAGGACAAGTGCAACAATTTACTATTAACTAAAAATTAAGCGAGGAGAGAACCTCAAACATCATTTGTTTTTAAATCAAACACTTCTAGTAGACCTAGAACACAACACTATTTGAATATTGGTGGATAACAGTGACCCTCGAATTATCACTTTGGCTGCAGACACCCTAATTGGAATGGCAGTTGATGCTGTTACGCCTCCCACTACCCCACGCACTTACCTGGGTCCACGTAACCCCGTGACCCTCAACCATCCTGTCAGATCACTGCATGGCAGACCCGGCGTTTATCGCCCCTCCCGTTCTTGGCAGCTGAACTGGAGATTGACATCACGCTACAACGCAAAGCGTTGCTCACGGAGACCCGCGCGTTCACGGATCACGTGATTGCCCTTCACGCAGCAACGCTCCCGTGTCACGTATCACGTGACCCCTGAACTGCTATAAGAGACTTCCGGAAACAAGGAGCGTTGCTTCACAGCTGTTTTCCTCCTGGATCACGTGACGCTACGCCTTTGGATACTTACGGATTGTCTTTGTGCCTCGACCACGCTTTGTTTCACGGATTGTCTCGCATTACCCTTCTACTACCGAACTTTGGATCTTCAGTTTCCGACCTACGCTTTGCTCCACGGACTGCTACTGCCTCACCCTCCTGCTTCGAACTTTGGTCCTCTTGGGTACTTGACTTCGGCTTCGTCTCTGGATATTCTACGGATCACGTCTGTCTGTTTTGGTAACCTGGCCTCCGGCCTCCGCTCTAGGTGTTTACCTATCCATCCATATTCCTAGCCTCCAGCTGTTCCTGCTCCGGGGTTCAGCCTTCCCTCACATCTCTGGGCCTCCTCTTGTACAGATAGGTAAGCAGCACCAACTTACCTGTGTCTTCAGTTGTCATTCCTATTCTGTGCATAACTGCCTAACCTTTTGCTTTACAGCGTTCAAGGGGTTCTTCCGGCTGTTCTCAAATCGGCTCGACGGATTTCCACCTGTGGCCTCAAAGACCGCACAGGCAGTATTTCTGGTGTTGTCTGTGTGGTACTTGGGGACGGAGGTATTTATACTCTGCACGACCATCAAGTCCATAACAGACTGTGAAGCCTTTGGCCGTTCAGAGTATGAATCCCTCCGCCGGGGACCCAGTGACCGCTCTAATGCAGGCCGTAGCGGCCCTTAGGACCGACATGGCGGCAGCTACGACCGCCATTCACCATCGCTTAGACGCCTTGCAAAGCACACGTCATCCTTTGCCTTTAGACGCTGAGTTCGGAGACCCTGCCCCTCCAGTACAACCTGTCCCGGCCCCGGCCTCCGTACCCACACCTGTTTTGCTCCCAACCTCTTTCCCACTTGCCGCTCCAGAACGCTATCAGGGTGACCCGCGGAAGTACCGCACCTTCATAAACCAATGCAAGCTCCACTTCTTGTGCAGACCCCAAGCCTTCCCCGATTCTACCACAAAAGCGGCATTCCTTTTGTCCCACCTATCTGGTGTAGCGGCCACCTGGGCAAACCCAATGCTAGAAAACGACCATCCAGCTTTATATGATTTTGAGCTCCTCATAACGGAAATGGCTAGAGTGTTTGACACCCGCTACAAGGCCCAGTCAAGGGACCTGGAATTACTAGATCTCTCACAGGGAAAGCAAACACTTATCGAGTACATCACCCGTTATAACCAACTCGCCGCTGAAACCTCCTGGCCAGAGGAGAAAAAGGCGATCGTGTTCTACCGTGGGTTATGTAACTCCTTGAAGGACGCTCTATCAGTGGTTCCTGCTCTTCCTTCTGTGTTTACGGATCTTGTAGACCTTGCACTACAGGTGGACGCTCGGAGGTCCGAACGGAAGGCAGAAACCACGTTTTCTGGCCAGTTAACCCCTGTTTCTTCCCCCGCCAGTTCTGAGCCCATGCAAATAGGTGGGATCCGAAGCCCAATAACGCAGTCTGAACGGGAACGTCGGAGAAACAACAACGCCTGTTTTTACTGCGGGTTAAATGGACACTACGTAAGGGAATGTCCCCGACGACCAAAGAACAAGGCGCCGGGTTTTCAGAAGGCTCGCCCATGATACAGGGGGCACCGGCGAGCCTATCCACGACCCCCACTGAACCCGCCTTCGGTCCTATCAGACCGGTTGTGGTCCAGGCCCTGTTGAAACCTACCCAGGAGATCGTCCATGCCGTTCAGATCGTGATCGACTCCGGGGCCACGGGTTGTTTTATGGACATCACATTAGCCCATCGTCTCAATTTGCCTTTGATCAAAAAGGAACACCCGGAACCAGTGCAAGCGGTCGATGGCACGTCCTTGGCCTCTGGTCCGATTAAGCACCAAACTGCTCCTTTGGAAGTGGTGATACAGAGCACTCATAAGGAGAGCCTGTCATTTGACCTCATCACCACACCGCAGTTCGGGGTTATTTTGGGCATCCCCTGGTTAAGGCACCACAACCCTTTGATCAATTGGGGAACGGGACAGGTATCTTTCGAGTCAGAAGAATGCCAGCACTTCTGCCTAACAGAACCTGAAGCACTCTCCTCTCCCGCCAGGATCCTCGGCGCCTTGGCTTCCTCCAGTATCAGGGAAACAACCACTGACACCACGTCAACTCACACTGTGGGAGCCGTTATGGCAGGTATCCCTGTGGACTACCATGATTATCATATGGTCTTTGACAAAGTCACAGCGGAAGGTCTACCTCCACACAGACCTTATGACTGTCCTATTGACCTACTCCCGGATGCTCCTATACCAAGGGGTAGGATCTACTCGTTATCACAGTCTGAAGAACGGGCTTTGAAAGAATACATCCAGCAAGCCTTGCGTTTGGGTCATATCCGTCCTTCCTGTTCTCCAGCTGCCAGCCCTATTTTTTTTGTCCCAAAAAAGGAAGGTGATCTGCGCCCATGCGTGGACTATAGACGGTTAAACGCTATCACCGTGAAAAACAGGTACCCCATTCCGCTCATCTCCACGCTACTGGACAGGTTGACGAAGGCGTCCCTGTTTACCAAATTGGACCTGAGAGGGGCATACAACCTAATCCGCATGCGGCGTGGAGACGAATGGAAAACGGCATTTTGCTCCAGACAGGGATTATTTGAATACACAGTGATGCCTTTCGGGCTCTGTAATGCACCTGCAACGTTCCAGCGTTTCATCAACGATGTATTCTCGGACATCTTGGATACGTACGTGGTGGTCTATCTGGACGACATTTTGATCTTTTCGTCCTCCCTGAAGGAACATATCGCTCATGTTAGAGAGGTACTCTCCCGTCTCAAAAAGAACGCCCTGTTCGCCAAACCCGAGAAATGTCTGTTTCATACAAGGGAGGTGGAGTTTCTGGGGTTTCACATCACCCCTGGAGGGTTGTCTATGAATGAGTCAAAGGTCCGTGCTGTCACGGAATGGCCAGTCCCTGTCAACCTCAAACAGCTCCAGTCTTTTCTCGGCTTTGCTAATTTTTATCGACGTTTCATTGCCGGGTTTTCTTCCATTGTGTCTCCCCTGACTGCGCTAACTAGCCCAATCGTCCCTTTTGTCTGGTCCTCCGTACACCAGGAGGCTTTTGAAGCACTTAAATCCAGATTTGTTTCTGCCCCCGTATTGCAGCACCCTGACCCGGACCTTGCGTTTGTAATAGAGGCTGACGCTTCCTCGTTTGCTCTGGGTGCCATACTGTCACAACCGTGTCCAACCACGGGTAGTTTGCATCCGGTAGCCTATCACTCACGGAAGTTCACTGCAGCCGAGTCACACTATACAGTGACCGAAAAAGAGTTGTTGGCCATCAAGGACGCCCTCCAATCATGGCGTCACCACCTCATGGGGGCGAAACACCAAACCATAGTATACACGGATCACAAGAATCTACAGGATCTGGCCTCTCTCAAATGCGTGAACAGCAGACAAGTGCGTTGGCATTTGTTCTTCGCTGCTTTTGATTTTGTGGTTAAGCACAGGCCAGGACTTGTTCATGGTAAGGCTGATGCCCTATCCCGTTCACCTGGGGGGGAACCGCTGTCTTCGTTTCCAGACACATTGTTGGGGAAGGGTCATGTTGTTTGTTTGTGTACACCATCCCAGCCACTGCTTACCGCCATCAGACATTGGGTCTCCCAACATCCGCATGCACTCACAGAATGGGACATTGTACTACGAGAGGGGTTGCCGTTTGTTCAGGGCAGGTTGTTCCTTCCCACATGCGATGTGCGCAACCAAGCGATGGCCTGGTCTCACGATGCTGCCATAAACGGTCACCCAGGGCAGCAACGCACCCTGGATCTGTTACACCGGTGGTGCTGGTGGCCGTCCATGAAGAGGGATGTAGAGAACTACGTGAACACCTGTTCGGTATGTGCCCAATGTAAGTCACGTAGAGGACGCCCCCTAGGCCTACTCCACCCATTGCCCATACCCCCCCGACCGTGGCATACTATCTCCATGGACCTTGTCACGGATCTGCCACGCAGACGAGGTTATGATACCATTTGGGTCATCGTGGACTCCTACACTAAGATGGCCCGATTCGTTCCCTGTACCGGCATACCTTCGGCCCCAACGCTAGCCCGCCTGTTTTTCAAGACAGTCTTTTGTCTTTTTGGTCTCCCACAGGTCATCATATCGGACCGCGGGTCGCAGTTCACTTCCTGTTTCTGGCGTGCCCTTACCAAACTGCTGGGAATCGATGCTCGTTTCTCCTCTGCCTATCACCCAGAAAGCGATGGGCAGACCGAGAGGGTAAATCAAGCCATGGAACAATATTTGCGGTGCCTGACCCTTCAATACCAAGACTCCTGGTACAATCTGCTCCACCTCGCTGAGTTCGCATATAACAACTCACGACACTCGGCTACTGGTTTCTCTCCTTTCTATTCTATGTATGGCCAACATCCGCGCACCCTTCCTCTCCCGGATCTCTCCTCCGACACCCCTGCTGCCAACGCCTGTGTTCGCGACCTTGCGGACGTCCATGCTCGGACCCTTGTCCATCTCCGTGAGGCCCAAACATTGATGAAATCAAAGGCTGACCGGAAGCGGTCGGTGGCCCCTGCTTATCGCGTAGGGGACCGGGTCTGGTTGTCAACCCGACACTTGCGTATACCTGGGTGTCGCAAACTGTTGCCCCGTTTCGTGGGTCCCTATAAAATCACTGGGATTTTGAACCCTGTGGCCTTCCGCCTTGCTGTCCCTCCTTCTTGGCGAGTCCACCCGGTTTTTCATACCTCTCTCCTCAAGCCTTGCCTGGCCCCTACCCGTGTCACTACTCCACCATCCTCTGTCTCAGTGTCCTCTCCGGATGTTTTCGAGGTCAGTGCTATCTTGGGTTCCCGTTTTCACAGGGGTCGTCTTCAATATCTCGTCGACTGGGTGGGTTACGGTCCCGAGGACCGTTCTTGGGTTTCCTCCATTGATGTCCATGCCCCGCTTCTTGTTGCCCGTTTCCACAGGGACTGCCCTGCCTGCCCACGGGGTCGTGGGCCTTTGAGGGGGGACTCTGTTACGCCTCCCACTACCCCACGCACTTACCTGGGTCCACGTAACCCCGTGACCCTCAACCATCCTGTCAGATCACTGCATGGCAGACCCGGCGTTTATCGCCCCTCCCGTTCTTGGCAGCTGAACTGGAGATTGACATCACGCTACAACGCAAAGCGTTGCTCACGGAGACCCGCGCGTTCACGGATCACGTGATTGCCCTTCACGCAGCAACGCTCCCGTGTCACGTATCACGTGACCCCTGAACTGCTATAAGAGACTTCCGGAAACAAGGAGCGTTGCTTCACAGCTGTTTTCCTCCTGGATCACGTGACGCTACGCCTTTGGATACTTACGGATTGTCTTTGTGCCTCGACCACGCTTTGTTTCACGGATTGTCTCGCATTACCCTTCTACTACCGAACTTTGGATCTTCAGTTTCCGACCTACGCTTTGCTCCACGGACTGCTACTGCCTCACCCTCCTGCTTCGAACTTTGGTCCTCTTGGGTACTTGACTTCGGCTTCGTCTCTGGATATTCTACGGATCACGTCTGTCTGTTTTGGTAACCTGGCCTCCGGCCTCCGCTCTAGGTGTTTACCTATCCATCCATATTCCTAGCCTCCAGCTGTTCCTGCTCCGGGGTTCAGCCTTCCCTCACATCTCTGGGCCTCCTCTTGTACAGATAGGTAAGCAGCACCAACTTACCTGTGTCTTCAGTTGTCATTCCTATTCTGTGCATAACTGCCTAACCTTTTGCTTTACAGCGTTCAAGGGGTTCTTCCGGCTGTTCTCAAATCGGCTCGACGGATTTCCACCTGTGGCCTCAAAGACCGCACAGGCAGTATTTCTGGTGTTGTCTGTGTGGTACTTGGGGACGGAGGTATTTATACTCTGCACGACCATCAAGTCCATAACAGATGCCCAGCATTATTCTATTGATTTAGGTAATTAAATCACGGGACCAATCCCATATGACTGTTTCGGCATCAATGACCATATTCCTCCAGAAAAGATATTTATTAGGTAGGGCGGGGTGTAGTTTCTTGGTGGACTCTTCCTGCCCTTATGGGGCGGAAGAGGAGACCTGTGACATCAGAATGGAGGAGGTAGTGTTCAGTCAAGTACCACTTCCTCAAATTCCTGGAACCTACTGTCTAAAACAACACCATCAAAAGAGATCTCTGCACCTAAATTAAGGATACCGCTGAAATTGCCGAAGCTGAGGTCTTTCAAGGTTTCAGGCAGATGGTCGTGGAAAGGATCAATCTTGCTGATGCCTGTGAGACCGAGGAGTAAAGACAAAAGCTGAAACAGGTCTTCCTGGAATTCCAAGACATATTTTCAGTGGATTTATACGACTGTGGATGCACCTCTATTCATTCACCCATCATACCCATGGACCCAGAGATAGCTCCAGTATTTGTAAAACAATACAGGTTACCTCTTGTGTCCATGGAGTCACTCACAGAGATTATTAAGAACTTAGAATTCCATGGGATCATTTGTCTGATCCATGATACCTTCAACAATCTGGTACTGGGGATACTCAAACCAAACAGCCAATGGAGGCTATGTACAGCCGTGAGGGCGTCCACATGTCAAGATGGCCACTTCCCTATATTGATCAGGGGCTGGCACTGATCCAAGGACAAAGGTGTACACTGCCATTGGCCTGACCAATAGCTACTGGACAGGACCCGTGAGTAGGGAAGACCAGTACAAGCTTGCTTTTACCTTCCGGGGCAGCAGTACACATGGACCCGAACCCCGTTTGGATACATAAACTCTGGCAATGAGTTCAACATCTTTCTACATAAGGCCATGCCCGACTTGGTCGAAAGGGAAACCTGGCCTACGTAGATGACGTTCTGATCAAGAGCTCAACCGTGGAGGAATATATAGCAGAAATCTGCTATGTTCTGACCCAGTTGCAGAAAACCGGAGCAAAACTGATATTTCAAAGGGCACAGTGCTGTTAAAGCGGAGTGAACTTCTTAGGGTATGAGATCACCCTGAGGGTCCTAATACCCAGGCAAAGAAAAGAAGGTGGAAGCTTTATTGAAATTAAAAGACCCTACTACTCTGCGAGAATTAGGAAGCCTTCTTGGACTCACCAAATATAGTAAAAAGTTAATTGAAGAGTAAGCAGATGTCACTCAATCTTTGGTCCATTTATTGAAGGCCAGAGTCAATTAGGCATGGGGTCCACAACATTCTGAGGCAGTTAAAGTACTGAAAATAAGCCTCTTCCAGGCTCCTTGTTTGGCTTACCCCATAAAAAGTTCTTCTTGGAGACGGGGTTAAAAGATACGTGCCTAACAGTAGTGTTGTACCAAAAGCATAACAACGTCAACAAAGTCATCTGGTACGCAAGCAAAACTTTGTCCTCCGTGGATGAGAAATTCAATGCCCTTGAGAAGGCACTCCTGGCCATGGCTTGGATGTTGAAAAATTACTGCCCATTCATCGAGGAGGAGCACATCATTGTGGAGACTCCTCACCAACCCTTGCAATATCTCTAAAGGGACAGAATCATGGCAGGGAATGTCAGTAATTCCAGAATAACTTCCTGGCTGCTGTCCAAGCAAGGCTTTCCTCTGAAGGTCAGATATGGCCAAAACAAGAAGAATCACCTAGCTCAAGAGTTGGGAGACTTGCATGATTGTGTTCAAGAAAACTGTCTCGAGGACAAAAGTCTAATGACCAACAATAACATGGAGGCGTACTTAACATCCCCACACAAGGTCTATGAAGAAGGCACATGTCAGGGGATATGCACAGTTTATGAGGATGGGTGCTCCTATCATGTTGACAACAACAGGGAAATAGAACTGGTGGCTGGCATTGGGACTGCCTGGGTGAATTATACCCCGGAACCCAGTGCTGGTTACAAAATAGGACCCAAAGTAGTCAGGTTGCAGAGTTGATGGCAGTTCATCAAGCCATACTCACTGCAGTGCACCACTAACTCAAAAAACTCATCATATCACTGACTCTGATTATGTCAGGAATGGGTTCGTGGAGCACCTGATTAACCAGAAGAATTGAGGCATGCTTTGTGCCAACCACAAACCATTAAAGCATGCCAAACTAATCCAGTCAATTGACGATCTGATGACCTCCAATGAGATAACCATCTGTTGGAAGAAAATAAGGGGTCATTACAAAATAGAGGGACCAGATAAGACTAGGAATGGTGTGGAGGGGTATTTCGTAAAAGCAGAATCCCTGCTGGGTGAAATCCAATTTGCTGCTGTCACAAGGTCACAAACTTGTGCAAATAGTGAACTCTCAACGGCCCAGTAGAGTAAAGATATCCCAGATGCAGATTTGATCACTGCCCAGAAAGAGGACCGGATCACTGGAAAATTCTATCGACAGATTGAAGACCCCATGAGTTTTCCTCTGACAGAGTCGGATCATACTGGTACAGAGAATCTCTGGGTGTTGATGAAGTTTTCCAAGATGTTCCGGATCCAAGATGGCTTGTTGGTAAGGAAAGCTCTACTTGGCTGTGATCAATGGGTGGCACCTACTTCATTTCTGAAGCCTTATGTTGAACAATGGCCATAACGCTGCGACTGTTGGTCAAAGGGAGTTTCACACGACATTAGACATTTTGTGTGAGGTTGCTTACTGGCCACACATGGACCAGGACCTCAACATTTACCGAAAGGGGTGTCTTGTGTGTGCTCAATTTGAACCCAGTTTACTCACACACAGAGCTCCCTAATGACAAATAGGAATGACACTGCCTTGGTCAGATTTGCAAGTCGATTTTATCAGGTCAGTGATTCGCTCCTCTAGAGCAAACAAGTACATGTTGACTTCGACATGCTTGCTCACAAAGTGGGTAGAATGTCTTACCGCCCTGAATTGTAAGGTGGAGACTGCTGCCACACTAATGATGAACCATATCCTCTCTCATTTTTGGCCTCCCACATAGGATTGAGTCAGATCGAGGAAGTCATTTCACCAGTGAGGTGATGGTGAAGATGTGGGAGATTCTAGGGGTAAAAAGAAAGCTCCAATTGCCTACTGCCTAGCCTCAAGCAGGTGGGCAGAGAGATACAACAAGACAATTGTGAGTATTTTAAAGAAGTTTGTGGCAGACTCTGGACCCAGTTGGGACATTTGATTACCACTTGTCCTGATGGCTATTAGGTCTACACCATCTTCTGCAACAAAGATGTCTCCATTTGAGCTTATGACTAGATAAGAAATGGTGTTACTGTAGCATCTGCTCTATAGAACTTAGGAGCAGACAGTGAAAAATGCGCCCACCACTCATGAGTACATTGAAAATGTAAGAAAGCACCTCAGTACACTTTCACTTATGCTCAGCACAATTTAGAAAAGTTGGCTGAAGGAAAGAAGACCTATTATAATCTAAAGACAACCAAGAAAGACTATGAAATAGGTGACAGGGATTACCTGTTCCATTTCCAAAGGAATCAGACCAAGGAGCAGAAATGTCTTCCATGTTGGCATATTGCCTTTGAAATTATAGATAGAATGTCACCTGTTGCCTGCAAGATCCGCATCCAAAAAGGAGAACACAGAAAAGAAAAATGGGTCCATACCAGTCAGTTGAAAATCTGTCATCCCAGACAAGCTTTATGTCTGATTGAGGGGCCAAATGAAAGTCGAGCAGAGGAACCATCAGAGGAGTAAAAGGAAAAGGGGAAACCCTGGATGAATACTTATAACAAGTGAGTAGTTTGTTTAACTATTTCTGGGAAAAGTTAATGAAAATGTATGTGATGTTTTATTTTCTCTCTAATGGATATTTTGAAAGGTTATATTTGTTTGTATGTAATGTTTTTCTCTTGAATGTAATGTCCATCTTCCGGGGAAATATGTTGTGTAAAAAGTACTGAAGCTTTTCTTTCTGTCGCTAGATAACTAGCATCCTTCCCTTGCAGCCTGGGAGCAGGAGGGTAGTGCAGGGATAACCACAGGGACCCTGGGAAGAGGGAAGGAAGGGGGTCCATCCTACACCCCCAACCCAAAGTGAAGGTTGGAGTACCCAATCCCTAATGGAAGTAATTGAACCAGATGGGCTCCAACAGAAAAATATATATAATGAAAAAAAAAGGGACTTCGGATAAAACCCCCCTCTGCCCTGCTCTTCCCCACAAAAGAATTTTGGAAGAACCGGAGGGCATATGTGGGGTTTAATCAAAAGCCCCAAACAAACAGAAACAAAGGACCCACTGGAAAAATGATCTGCCAGCCTTCAAAAAAACCTTCACACTGAAAATGGGCCTTTTAAGGCAGACTGTGCGGATGTCATTCTGCAGTTGAAATCCAGAAAAAGCTAAAAATAACAATGTAATCAGAGTGCAGATTGGAAAGACACATCACGTTTCTGGCTGAGAGCTAAATGCAGCATGTTCACTGAAACTGCCACCCATCAAAAGGTGGTGCACTACGAAAACTCAGACCCACTTTTCAGCATAAAAACAAACAGCAGATAATTAAAAATATGTTATTAATTAATTAAATAAACAGCCCTGTAATTTCAGCTGTCATATTTAAAAAACAATGCCTTGTGAAAAGAAAGAAGAAATCCACTGATGCAAAACCAAAGTGAACCATTATAAAGGTTGATATTAGAAAATGCAATATCTGAGTTCATTTAGTCAAGGACAGTCTGTGGGTCTCTGGGCAGAATTTGCAAAGGACTTCTCCACTGCAAGCCTGTTGGCCTCTGGATCTAGAGAGGGACATCCTTTTAAGCTCTTGCATCCCAGCTATTTACAACTGCAAAAAAGTGTGACCTGCCCTTAATGGTGTTCAAAACAAACTTCCCTCATTACAAGACCTGTTGTCTCTGAAGGCTAATTTCTTTGCAGGGAAAATGGCCTAGCCAGTGCATGACTGGAATGTAGGGAAGGGCTGTGTAAATGGGGCCTGCAATCAAGGGAAGATGAACTCTGAAAGAAAATACAAGAAAATAGAAGGTTTTCAGATCCGTCCACTCTGCCTTACCCACAAAGCTCTGAACCATCGAGCCCCACCTTATATTACTGACAAATGTACCCATAAATTGTCAGTCAGAACCACCAGATCTACCAACACCTCCTGCCTTGTGGTGCCCAGATACAACCTTAAAAAGGCAGGCGGAACCAGTTTCCCGGATCTTGCCGCCCAATTATGGAACACACTTCCACAGAACATCAAATCCACACAATCACTCAAAGAATTCAGAAGTCATGTCATCTCATGGCTACTGAACAAAAACTAACCCTAAAAACTGTTCAACTCTATGACTTCAGCAGATCATTCCCACTTTGTACTGATCACTTATACATGGTACATATGCACGTGTCTTTCCTCTCTGTATATCTGTACATATCTGTATTATGCACACTTCTGTATTATGTATCTACTGTATTATGTATTGGCTGCCTACCTGTAATCATATGTAACCATAATCTGTACTCTAAGCACCCAGATACCCCTGGGTCAGGTGTGCTATATAAGTAAAATAAACAAATAAACAAACAAACAAAAATGGTAGTCACATTCAGATAACAGGACTGAATGGCAGATGTCAGCAGGGCCTAGGGACATCACAGTGCCGGCTTGGCTCATTATCTGAAGTGGAGATCTCTGTGTAGCGAATGCATCCCAACTATTTACGACCTGTAGCCCACCAACTTCAAACAACAAAGAGACTTTTACCTCAGCCTAAAAGAAAATCACAGTTCAGGAGGCCCCAGTCACATGGTGGCCAAGAATGGCAACTTGCCTGAAGAAAGGAGAGCTAAAATGTGTATACATATGAAGATTTCCCATTAGTTTAAATGGACTATCATAACTGATGTATTTTCTCAGCAACACTGCATCCATTTATGTGTCATTCTTAAGATAATGTCAATAAATGTATCCACATGTGCCCTAAAATTGTAATAGCAAGCTAAAATGTGTTCCTGGCTGCTCTGAACATGTCCTGAATTTGAGAATTGGCAAGCTGGTGCAAGGGTAAAATTAGGCATTTAGAAAGTAAATTGCATGTTCATAACTATTATGCCTTCTGTATAAAGTGTGACAAATTGATGCATGCCCATGTAACAAGGTGCGGACCCAGATGTTGTTTTATTAAATCCCCCGTGAGTAGCTGAAGTGGAATATATATATATTATGGCAGTTACTAGTAGATTGTGAAGTTTTGGCATGTAGCTACTTCCTGCCTAATGTTGACATAAAAAAGGGGAATTTCAAAAGAGTGTTGCAATATTTCTCTTCTGGACTCCCGAACCAACCCTTATACAGGGGATGGGCTTGGGGGTTGGAGAGAAAGTAAAGGACCAATCAAAGGTGAAAGAATTCTTGAAGGGCACTGCCCAACATTTAAATCTTGATGTGTCATCACTGGTATATAAAGTGGATGCACTATGGGAGAAGGGAAGAGCTGCTAGAAATTGCTAACAGAAAGAGCTGCGAAAAGATTACCAAGAAAGAATTTCTGAAGTTTCATCTGGGGGAAATATTGCTGGGTAGACTAGAAAAGCAGATGAGCCAGAGACAGAGAAGTGCAGGGGGATCCAATTCACTGACGTGCAGGCTAGAATCCTGTTTTTCCCCTACAAGCGAAGCTGCTCAGCCCTTGAGTGCCAAGCCGAGAGATTTCCAAAAGTAAGTAGAATGTCCAACAAAAGGTCAGCGGGGATCTATTTAATTCCCTTTCATTGGTGGGTTCTTTTCCATTAACGAGTGGGGGGGGTACAAACTGGATCACTCACACTTGACTCCCACCTCTAATAATAGGAAAAGTCTGAGTGACCTCTACATAGTCTTCAATGAACTTTCAACTATAATTAGTAAGTGCAAGAAGGCTTCTTAATTCTCTGAGAATAGCAGGGTCTTTTAATATCAATAATGCTTCCACCTTCTTCGTCTGGGGATTAAGACCCTCATGGGGGATCTCATACACTAAAAAGTTCTCTCGGGTCTTACACCACTGTGCCTTCAGAAAGGACAGTTTTGCTCCGGCTTTCTACAACTGGGTCAGACCGTAGCAGATTTCTGCTATTTGTTCCTTCACAGTTGAGCTCTTGATCAGAACATCATCTGCATAGGCTAGTTTTCCCCTTTCGCCCTAGTCGGGCATGGTTTTATTTAGTAAGATGTTGAACAGATTACCATAGTTTATGTATCCAAATGTAAAGGTCAGCTTGTATTGGTCTTCCCCACTCATGGGCACTGTCCAGTAGCCGTTGGTCAAATCAATGGTGGTTTACACCTTTGACCCATGGATCTGTGCCAGCCCTTGATCGATGTAGGGAAGTTGCCATCTTGACATGTTAACCCGTTTGTTCAACTCCCTCAGGTCTGCATATAGTCTCCATTGGCCATTTGGTTTGAGTATCCCCAGTACAGGGTTATTAAAGGGACCGTAGATCAGTTGAATTATCCCATGGGATTCTACATTTTTTATAATCTCTGTGAGTGACTCCATGTATGCGAGAGATAACCGATATTGCTTAACAAATACTGGAGCCGTCACAGGATCCATAGTTATGTTGGTTGAATGAATAGGTGTGCGTCGACAATCATATGAGTCCACTGAAAAGATATCCGGGAATTCAAGGATGACCTGTTTCAGCTTTTGTCTTTGATCCTCAGTCTCACAGGCATCGTCAAGACTGATCCTTTCTTCAACCATCTGCTTGGCAAGACCTCGGGCTTGGAAATTTCAGGGATATCCTCCAGCTTGGAGGAGAGATCTCTTTTTATGGTGCTAACCTGGACAGGAGGCTCCAGGGATTTGAGGTGGGGTCCTTCACTCTGAGTACTACCTAATCCCTCCTGATGTCACAGGTCACCTATTCCACCTCATAGGAAGAGCATACCAAGAAATTCCCCCCTTGTCTGTTGAAGACCTTTTCTGGAGAAATACCATCGCTGATGTCCCAAATAATATTTGGGTTTGGTCCAATGATTTAATTACCTACATCAATAGAATCATGTTGGGAATCAACTGCCATTCCAATTAAGGTGTCTGCACCCAAAGTGATACTTCGAGGGCTGCTGTTTTCCACCAATATTCAAATGGTGTAATGTTATAGGTCTACTACAGATGCCAGATTTAAATAAAAACCTTGTTGTTGGAGGTGGGAATTCAAATTTATATATGGATCCTGATGTTTGAGGTTCTGCCATCGCTTAATTTTGAGGGGAATTGTGAATTGTCGCACCTGTCCTGTTATGTTAACCTCTTCTTGTGCTTGTAGTTCAACCACATAAGGCAGCAATTGAGTGCACCAGAATGGTTTTTCAGTGTTGCCAAAGCCCATGTGGTTACCCCTGAGTCATGACCAGGCTTATTAATTAGATCCAAATTGATTCTGAATCGGTTGAGAATGTCACTGCCTAAATAAAAGTTGAGAATGGACATCTCTCACAACCCAACAATATGCTCAATGCTGTTGTCGGCATTGGACATTTGTTAGCATATACCTGGTAGGCCGGAAATGTTTGGAATTTGGAGTTTTCAGACCTACTCCCCATTTGTCAATCAATTTAAATGTGGGAATGGAGTTTCCTGAATAATCCTTCGCTGATGGAGCTTCTTCCATTATTCAGGCATACTCTGGCGAGCACATCATTTATCTGAATTTTTCTTGTTTCACAGGACTCAATGTTTCTTCTGATTTTGGACTGGTGTAACATTTCAGAGTGTTCCCTTCCAGTGTGGAATGCCACTTAACACTTTAAGTGCCATGGGTCCCCCCCAGTGGCAAGGCCTTTTTTGGTGATTTCGGTATGTCGCCATTCAATGCCTTGTAACTTTTTTGTTACATGAGATATCTCGGCCAAATTTGGGCCCTTTTCTTCCAACATGTAGGCAGTCATATTGCCACCCAGGAATCCTAGGTTGCTGTAGGGGGGGTGAGAGAAAATAACCAAAAAGCGGGAACAGTTTGGGTTTTTTCAAAAAATGCCAATAGAATTATGTGCGAAGAAGCCTGTGTTTTTTTCCTTGTAAGAGCTAGGAACAAATGGTTTGCTGTGCTGAATTCCTCAATTTCCTAGCTTTCAAGAACAGGTTGAGTGGAAACGAAAAAAAATATTTTGATGTTATCAACCGTTTTGTGAGAGGTAGGTGATTTTGGCCATTTTTGTCAATTGGACATGCATGGACGAAATGGAAGAAAAGGGTAGGAAAGCCGAATTGGAGGAAAGAAAGGCATACATGTCTGAAAAGTAGACAAAATTCCAAGTTTAGGAAGGGGTGATTTGTGCCAGTCAGGCAACAACTAGGTAGGGGAAAATTCCATAGTTTGGGGAAAAAGCAGGAAAATGACTGAAAAAAGGTATGTGGTGGACATGGTTGGCTTAGTACGGCAATGGCTTCTGTGAATTTTGAGAAAAACAATGCTCTGCTAAATTCCCCCGACTCTTGCTGTTAGGAAACATTTTGTGTAGTGTTTCATAAAACAAGCAACACCACAAGCCAAAAACAGAGTCATGGTACACAGGAGTTTTATGCTTACGGCCTGAGCAGATGTACTTAGCATGTGTAAATCAGGAAAACCAATGTGGTGAGGAACAGCAAGCATACATCTTTTGAATGAGCACAGGCAGACCTTTTCAAGGATAGGTGACTTGTGTAGGTTACAAACGTGTATGGTGCCTAAAGCAGTGACTAAATATAGGGCACATTTGGGAAATTAAAGGGTTGTGTGACAAAGGGCACCAGAAAATGGGACGAACAATTATGAAAACCATGCAAATACATAAAATATCATATATTCCCGCATTTGCAAAGGTGTCCCGATGGAAACGGTACCTCACATGTGTGGGTGCACCAACCTGGGCGCCAAGGGGAAAGCCTAAAACACGGCTAACCCCAAGTCTTTTCCGACATCTTAATTTCACGATTTTTTCAGAAGGGCACACCATACAGATATGGGCCTAGTGTGTCCAAGCCACCAAGAAAAACAGGGAACCCCATGCATTTCCGAAAAGAGGACACCCATGGGAATCCACAGAGGTCTGACTTGCACAAATCGGACTACAATGTATTACCCACAAGCCCCGCCAAAGACCCACATGGGAGAAGGGTACCCAAGGCCAGGGATATTACTGCCGACTTTGCTGGAGCTCTGGCTGGCCTGCTTTACAGCTTCTCCCCACCAGGGAGTCCCAGCAGTGTGCCAATACCTCCCAGAAGGGAAAAGCTGTAATGCAGCCCAGCCGCAACTCCAGGACGGTTGGAACTGATGTCCCCGGCCTTGGACATCCATGTACCATGTGGGTGTACCGTCCCCTAAGCACAGCGGCAGCTCCAGGGAGCCCCGGCAGGATCTCCATTCCTCCCCGGACGTGACACCTGTAACTTAGCACAGCCAGAGGTGCAGCCTGGGCTTGCAGACAGACAACCCACATGGGAGGCATCCGCTCCCAGGGCCACCAAAAAATGTGGGACAGTCCCCCCAGTGGGTGGGGCAGTAAGGTTTGGGTACCCTGGGGGCAGATTGGCATACCAATGTGCCCATCTGCGCCAAGGGAAGTTTGGTAAACAAAGAAAAAAAATGAAAATGGTAGACTACACTTTAGGGGGGGCTGAGGGGCACCCTACACCTGCGGGAATTTTCTAATGTAAAGGGGGTGGCCCTCTCTCCCCCACACCAAATGCAAGGGGGGGCATCTCAATCAACCCTCCAAGCGGGCGGATAAGAGGGGGGCATCTCATGCAGCCCTCCCTGGGGTCAGACGCCCCTTTCTAGGAGCAGATAACTGCCCCAGGAAGGGCTGCATAACATGAACCCCAGTATATTTTGGGTGGCGGGGAGAAGGGACACTGCCTTTCCATAAAAACAATTCCCTGGTGGTCTAGTGAGGGGGGACACTCCCCAAACACATCCATGTTTTTCCATATTTTTTTTCTTTCTATGGCCCTAGGGGCAGATGGGGGTAGATGGGTGCCCATCTGCCCGAGGGGAGCCCTAAACTGCAGGCCCCAACCTTTGGGGGGCCTGCCCACACTTTTCTGGTGCTCTGCCTCCAATTGGATGGGGGCCCACCTTATGTCCTCTTGCCTGGGGGCAGACATCTTTCCGCAGGGAGGGCTACAAGGGGGGCCCCACCTTTCCACTTAGGGTGGGAGGGAGAGGGCCACCACCTTTTCATATGAAAAATACCTGGTGGCTAATGGCTTTGCAGGGATCACACAAAACAACATGCCAAAAAGGATGAGGTGTTCGTCCTTGGCAACACGGAGGTAATGTCAAGGACGAGATACCTCGCCCTTGGCTCTTAAGGGGTTAAAACTGTGAGGAAGGTTGCTTTTCAAGAATGGAGTAGTGTTCCCATCACCAGTTTGTTCTCCGACAGAGATGACGGTGATGTTGGGGACCTGGTTATTCTTGAAATGGAATTCTATTTTCTCAGAGTGTTGGGCAATTAAATGGCAGGTACCATTCATGCTGACATAATTGGTGCTAATTTTTACTTTTATAGGCTGGTTTGTCTGGGTCCAGAGAACCTTGTTTAGAGAGTCGATCATGGGGGATGACCTACCAAGGCGATCGTTCCCCAGTAAACAAGTTGTGCCCTCTGGAGTCACAACTATCACTGAGTGTTTTAATCAATGTCACCCAATTTTCATTTCCCGATCCGCGGTCCCTTTGACAGAAATATCATTCCCGTTGAAATTTTGGAGTTGTCCAGGAAGTGGTGTGAGGGGAATCTTGTGACCATCCCCCATCATGAGTTTAGTTCATCAAAGGCCTTCTTGGACAGGACAGTGGCTTGGGATCTAGTATCCACCAGAGCTGATAATTCACACTGAACCTACACCTTAACTGGCTCATAAAATCTACCTTCCTTCTCCTGAAGGTTACAAAGAAAGTGTGAGTTATTTGCTAGCCCATTGGTCATTTTCTTGACAATGTACTAGGTGATCCTGGGCAATATTTCATGTTGGAGGTCAGGAATCTTTAACAAAAGTTTTACAACTAACAATGGGCAGATTTGGGGAATCACCTTACTCACCCGATTCTTTGCTGTCCCCCTTTGCATATGGAGGTTACTCAGGCGGTTCTGTCTGGGTGAGAAAGGAAGCTTCCTTTAGTGCTTGATATCTTCCGTCCACCCGGGTCCCCTCCTCCGGAACCTGTGCTTGTCGAATGTTAACCTTGACATTGTTTTAAAAAAACGTATAGAAGCATGTTATGCAAAAGGAGAGTAATCTGGGCTTCATATTCTCCATCATCAAGGCAAGTATATAAGTAGAAGAATAAAATTTGATGTGAGCAAAAAGATGTAATCTGAGGTTTTCTATTATATTTGAAAGCTTTAAATACACCCAGCACACAGATTTGTGGGCTGTTATTTATAAGGTGCAGAAGTGCCTTTGAATTATATTAAAAAAGATGTTTCTTGCACCCAAAAAGCACACCTGAAAACATTCTCGCAAGAGGACTGTGATATTTGGTCCGCTCTCTTCTGTCTTTGACCCCTTCACTCAAATGGCCTGCATTAAAAGAAACATCAGTCAATGTGCTACACAATGGCACGAGATTGCGAGAAGGAAAACCTTCTCAAGGACGGACGCTTTGTAACGATATATTGGGAGACCACGCTCAACAAAGGGAGTTCCGCCCCCCCCAATTAAACAGAACTACAGTAGATTATTTATTTAGGATTCAACACACCCTATCTATGACTCATATAAAGCCATGTATATCCCTCCCCCTGTTCTAACAATGAGCCAAGAACCTGGCAGGGGTATAAGCAGAATATATATTTATTTATCTTTTTGGTTCAATGCAGTTTGGTTCATGTTACAAACACCACCTTTTTTGTGGCACAAAACAAAGCTTCGACACACAATTACTTTCTTTTTTGTAATACACAGGGAAATATAACTTAACCTAAATTTTGCTTGAAAGTAAACATGAGTTTGAATTTAAAACAAGTTACGCATCACACGTTCAGTGTTGGATACATGAGTTCTCACTTTTGCAAAGCACTTCTCCCCTCAGCACCAAAAGCCTAAGCCTCAGTGAGATGCAACACCCTTCTTTTTAAGGCCAGGTCTAGGGAGTGGGGATAGTTTAGGAGTTTCATTGGTGCCATGGGCATCCCTTTGTTTAAATACAATGTTTAAGGAGTGGTGACAATTGGGAATTTCGTTTTTGGCAAAAAAATATCTTTGTTGGTAAATACAATGTTTAAGGAGTGGTAGCAATTGGGATTTTCGTTTTTTGGATATGTATACCTTTTGTTTAAAAGCAAGTTTTGAGAAGGAGTAGCAGTTGGGAATTTTCGTTTTGTGGCAAAACACCTTTTGGTTTTAAATGCAAGGTTTGGGAATGGTGGCAATTATTAATTTAGTTTTTTTGTGGCAGGGATACCTTTCAATGGAAGATAGGATGTTTCGAAATAGTATCAGCTGGGAATTTCATTTTGCCACCAGCACGTCAACATGTCAGTTATCAATTTGATTTTGTAGCAACGCCACCCCAACTACTTTAACAATAAGTAAGTGTGGCAAGGGTGGGGACAGAAGCAATTACTTCTCGCCATACTACCCTACCACTCAACCTTCACCATCTCGGATGTGTACTCAATAGCCTCTCTATACAAAGTTGAATCTAGTAGTGTCCCATTTGCCCCTCTGTGAAAGTTGAATTCAGTAGTTGAATTTAAAAGTGTGCCCAATAGATTCTCTGTGAAAGCTGAAT
Source organism: Ambystoma mexicanum (assembly GCF_040938575.1). Taxonomy (NCBI): domain Eukaryota; kingdom Metazoa; phylum Chordata; class Amphibia; order Caudata; family Ambystomatidae; genus Ambystoma; species Ambystoma mexicanum. Next base: position 987,747,996 of record NC_090929.1, on the reverse strand, counting down.
TTAGTAGTTGAATTTCAAAGTGTGCCCAATAGACTCTCTGTGAAAGCTGAATTTAGTAGTTGAATTTAAAAGTGTGTCCAATAGACTCTCTGTAAAAGCTGAATTTAGAAGTGTGCCCAATAGACTCTCTGTGAAAGCTGAAATTAGAAATGTCCCATTTGCCCCTCTGTGAACGTTTTTAGTAGTTGAATTTAAAAGCGTGCCCAATAGACTCTCTGTGAAAGCTGAATTTAGAAGTGTGCCCAATAGACTCTGTGAAAGCTGAATTTAGTAGCTGAATTTAGAAGTGTGCCCAATAGACGCTCTGTGAAAGTTGCATTTAGAAGTGTGCCCAATGGCCTCTCTGTGAAAGCTGCATTTAGAAGTGTGCCCAATAATCCTCTGTGAAAGTTTAGAAGTGTGCCCAATATCCTCTGTGAAAGTTGCATTTAGAAATGTGACCAATAGCCTCACTGTGAAAATTGCATTTAGAAGTGTGCCCAATAGCCCCTCTGTGAAAGCTGCATTACGAAGTGTGCCCATTATCCTCTATGTAAGTTGCATTTAGAAGTGTGCCCAATATCCCCGGTGAAAGTTGCATTTAGAAGTGTGCCCATTAGCCTCTTTGGAAAGTTGATTATAGAAGTGTGCCCAATAGTCTCACTGTGAAAAAATGATTTTAGAAGTGTGCCCAATAGCCTCACTGGGAAAATTGCATTTAGAAGTGTGCCCAATAGCCCTTCTGGGAAAGTTGAATTTAGAAGTGTAACCAATAGTCTCACTGTGAAAATTGAATTTAGAAGTGTGACCAATAGCCTCACTGTGAAAATTGAATTGAGAAGTGTGACCAATAGCCTCACTGTGAAACTTGCAATTAGAAGTGTGCCCAATATCCAGTGTGAAAGTTACATTTAGAAGTGTGCCCAATAGCCCTTCTGGGAAAGTTGAATTCAGAAGTGTGCCCAATATCCTCTGTGAAAGTTGCATTTAGAAGTGTGACCAATAGCCTCACTGTGAAAGTTGCATTTAGAAGCATGCCCAATATCCTCTGCGAAAGTTGATTATAGAAGTCTGCCCAATAACCTCTCTGTGAAAGTTGCATTTAGAAGTGTGCCCAATAGCCTCTCTGTGAAAGTTGCATTTAGAAGTGTGCCCAATATCCTCTGCGAAAGTTGATTATAGAAGTGTGCCCAATAGCCTCTCCGTGAAAGTTGCATTCAGAAGTGTCCCCAATATCCTCTGTGAAAGCTGATTATAGAAGTGTTCCTAATTGCCTCTCTGTGAAAGTTGCATTTAGAAGTGTGCCCAATATCCTCTGAGAAAGGTGCATTTAGAAGTGTGCCCAATAGCCTCTCTGTGAATGTTGATTATAGAAGTGTGCCCAATAGCCTCTCTGTGAAAGTTGAATTAGAAGTTCACACAACATCCCCTGTGAAAAGTTGCATTAATAATGTACCGAGTAGCCTCCCTGTGAAAGTTGACCTTGAAGTGTGCCCAATATCCTCTGTGAAAAGTTGCATCAGAAGTATGCCCAGCACCCTCTCTGTGAAAGTTGCACTTAGAAATGTCCCCAATATCCCCTGTGAAAAGTTGCATTTAGAAATGTGCCGAGTAGCCTCCCTGTGAAAGTTGAATTTGAAGTGTGCCCAATATCCTCTGTAAAAGTTGAATATAGAAGTGTGCCCAATAGCATCGCTGTGAAAGTTGCATTTAGAAGTGTGCCCAACAGCCTCGCTGTGAAAAGTTGCATTTAGAAAGTGTCCTCAATATCCTCTGTGAAAGTTGACTATAGAAATGTGCCCAATAGCCTCCCTGTGAAAGTTGCATCTAGAAGTGTGCCCAATAGCCTCCCGGTGAAAGTTGCATTTAGAAGTCTGCCTAATAGCCTCTCTGGAAAGTGCAATCAGAAGTGTGCCCAATAGCCCTTCTGTGACAGTTGAATCTAGAAGTGTGTCCAATAGCCTCACTGTGAAAATTGAATTTAAAAGTGTGCCCAATAGCCTCTCTGTGAAAGCTGCATTTAGAAGTGTGCCCAATAGCCTCTCTGTGAAAGTTGACTATAGAAGTGTGCTCAATACTCTCTGTGAAAGCAGATTATAGAAGTGTGCCCAATAGCCTCTCCGTGAAAGCTGATTATAGCCACTCTCAGCCAGTGATATCACCGAATTTATAAAGTCCAATAAACTATAAGTCACACTTGAAACTACACCTAACAGCTACTAAGCATGACTGCACCTACTCCACCAGAGTTTGTTGGAAACAAGCACCATGGACCGCCCCCACTTCCCGATCTTCCTTCCCTCCCGTCCCACCCCCTCTACCCAAATCAACCCACCCTCCTTCGCATTCCCTACCATTCCCCTCTCCAAACACCAAGCCAGAGGGGCACGATGGCGTGCCAACCACCCTAAGACCACTCCTCCCCCGAATCCCACCACCAACCAGCCAAGGATAACCATGCCCGCTCCCCTCACTATCATACCAGGAACATCCCACCCTGCAAACATCCACCCTAAGACCACTCCTCCCCTGAACTCCACCACCAACCAACCAAGGATAACCATGCCCGCTCCTCTCACTATCATACCAGGGGCATCCCGCCCTGCAACCATCCACCTCCCACCTTGCCCACAAACCCCCACCACCTTCCACCACCGACCACACCCTTTGCCCTCCCTTAAAACTGCACACCTAGCCCTAGCAAGAACCAAAGCCGCATCCCTCTCCCTCTGACCCCCCTACCCTCTCTCACACTCCAATCGCAACAAAGAAACTAAAGAGGAAATGTACCTGGTCCCCCTCAATCTCTCAACACTCTTCGCCTCCCCTGTCTCGACCCACCTCCTCTTTCCCCCAATCACCTCCTTCCCTCATGGCTTCACCTTTCCTGAAACCCCTCTCCCTCGACTTCTCATCAACTGCAACTGAAACTCCTAACCGCCCACAACCCACCTTCAAACCCCCCGAGCCAAACCCGATCATCCTAACACACGCAATCACCCAATCCGGCCCGAAGCGCACCAATTTGTCAGCGCGCCCACTATTCCCAACGATCATCACTTCCCAGCTCCCTCTCCAGCTTCCACTCTCTCCACCACCACCCCCTTCCGCTCCAGCTCCGAGACCATCCTCACCTGCCGATGTGAACTGCATCCTATTTAATGCCCGATCCGTAGCAAAAAACAGACACTGCATCTTTGACCTCCTCGCCTCTGACAAACTAGACCTGGTTTTCATCACCGAAACTTGGTTCTCTGATGACTTCGCCCCAATTGCCAAGGAAGCCTTCCCCCCTCTCCCAGTTGCGCTCTCATAGCTTCCTAATTATCTGCAGACCCCCTGGCTACGATAGACAATTCGCAAACAACCTCTGTGACTCTATTGCCACCCTTCAACTAAACCATCCCAATCTCACCCTTCTTGGAGACTTCAACATATGGCTCGACATCCCCACCAACCCTATGACACACTCTCTGGTTGTCGGTTTAGATGCGATGAACCTCCAACCCCACATAAATGGCCTGACTCACTATAAAGGACACACTCTTGATGCCATCTTTAGCTCCAACACCCGGATTCATTTAAACCCACCCACCCCTATCATCTGGTCCGATCACTTCATTCTCTCTTTCACCATTCACTCACCTGACCCCCTTCCCGTACTCGAATCCGAACCTCTGAATCTACGCAATCGCTGGAAAAAACTAATAATCGTGCCGGACCTAGCCGACGCCCTCCTCCAGTCTCCACCACCTACCTGCCAACTCAATAAACAACTAACCCCTGACGCCTTCGACTCGTGGCTCAACGCATCTCTGATGCGGCTCACAAACCATCAACACGCCTTGGCCTTTTCCCCAGATGGTTCACTCCGGAGTTTAAGACCACTAAACAACTATATAAATACCTAGAACACAAATGGCAGAATAACAAAACCCAGGAGAGCAAGGCCACCTTGGCCCGACACCTCTATCAGTACAAGGCCGAAATCCGGAAAGCAAAAAAGCCCACTACAACTCCCGAATCCTAAACTGCAAAAATCCAAGCAAAGAACTCCATAAAATCATCTCCGAATTCTCCGAACCCGCTTGCACCACGACCATCCCGACTCCCCTCCCAATCACTGTGCGACTCACTCTCCCTCCACTTTTACACCACAGCTCTCGAAAGAACAAATACTCTAGCCACCAAACTAGCTCTCTTACATCCACCAGACAATACTCCCCCCATACCACCCAGTCCATCGGCTGCGACCACTACACAACCAACGTTGGAATCCTTTAGTCCAATATCTCGAGAGCATTTTCTCAAACTTCTATCTGCCTGCAAACCATCGGGCTCTCCGCTGGACCCTTGCCCAGCCACAACCCTCAAAGAAATGTTCGCTTCCACCTGCACAGGAGAACACGCAAGATCTATCATAAATGCCTCCTTATCCTCTGGTATCTTTCCCGACGCATTCAAAACGGTTCATGTCAAACCTCTAATTAAAAAACCTTTGCTCGACCCTCTTGAGCCCAAAAACTACCGCCCCATCTCAAACACCAGGTTCCTTGCCAAACTCATTGACCGAACCGCCTACTCCCAACTAAATGCCTTTGTCGAAGCCAACAACCTCTTCAATCCCGCACAATCAGGTTTCAGAGCCAGTCACGGAACTGAAACCACCCTAACCTCAATCTGGGATGACCTTTAAATGACAGCAGACTCCGCGGGATGCGCCAAACTAATCCTTCTTGACCTATCCGCCGCCTTTGACACAATCAACCACTCAATCCTCCTAGACCACCTCCACTCCCTAGGAATCCATGGAACCGCTCTTAAATGGATAGCTTCATTTCTCAAAGATAGGTACCAAATAACGACACTCTCCACCTATACCTCCCAAGCCAGACCAGTCGACACAGGAGTCCCACAAGGAGCATGCCTATCCGCCCTCCTATTCAATCTCTACTTGATCACCCTCCCACCGATAATTCGTTCACACAACATCCTGTGCTACAACTACGCCGACGACACTCAACTAATTCTAAAACTCCTGAACTCAAAACCCAACTCCCGACGTGACCTGGCCTCCTGCCGCCTTGACATAGAACTCTGGATGTCCTAAAGCCACCTCTTGTTAAACCCCTCCAAAACGGAAATCATGGTATGTGGCAACTCAGAACTTCTTCCGCACCCCCTACCCTGGCCATCCGCCATGGGCAACTCACCGACCGCCTCCAACTCAGTGAAAAATCTTGGATGCACCCTTGACTCTGATCTAACACTCTCGCGCCAAGTCAACAACGTCTCAAAGTCCTGCCACTACCACCTTAAAACCCTTACACGCATCTTTCCATATCTCTCCTTTCCCAACAGACTCTCCGCAGTCCAATCAATCATTATATCAAGACTGGACTACGCAAACCTCGGAGTCCACGCATACCAACTGAATAAACTCCAAAGGGCACAAAATGCGGCTGCCAAATTGCTACTTGCGCTCGGCCCGAGAGATCACATCTCCCCAGCCCTTAAGACGCTGCACTGGCTTCCAGTAGCCCGAAGGGTGACTTTCAAAACCTTATGCATTGCCCATCGAGCACTGCATAAAACCGGACCTCAATATCTTCAAGAAAAGCTAAAACCCTATCACCCCCCTCGCACCCTAAGATCAAGCTCAGCCGGCCTCCTATTCATACCGAAGACAAACTCAGTCAGGTTAGGCGGATCATCATTCTCTGCCTTGGCCCCCACGCTATGGAACTCACTCCCATCCCACATCCGCCTAACCGAGGATTTAACGTCTTTCCGCAAACTGCTGAAAACCTGGCTCTTCCCCTAAAAACCAACCTGTACCAAATAACCCAAACTGACTAACAGCAACTCAATGACACCAATCCAACAAACCACCTGATGCAAGAAATTGACAGCTAATAACCCCTGATATAGACAAGAAGGACAAACAGAATTAAACAAATAAAGTAGATCAAAGCAGTGAAATGGTTAATAAGAGTAACTCAAACAGAATCAGTAACGAGATTTAAACTCCTGAAATAGACAGAATGCATGAGGAGTGAAAGAAGTGAATGGCGTGGATGAAATAGTTAGAATGGATGAAGCAGGTGGAACAGATGAATGCGCTGAGTGGAAGAATGCATGAATGGAAGAACAGATAATTATATAGTTCAAATGAGTGGGGAAATCGAATGAATATGTAGATCGGATGAGTGTATAGAATGGATAAACATGTTTAATGGATGAGTATGTAGAGCGGATGAGCGTGTAGCGCAGATGAGTGCGTAAATACAGAGAAGCGAGTAGAACGCAGGAATGCGTAAACCTGATGAATGTGCAGAACGGATGAGCGTAAACTGGATGAGTGTGTAGAACAGATGAGTATGTGGAGCGGAGTATATACAGCGCACGAGTGTGGATAGCGGATGAATACGGAAGTGCGGAGAGTGTGTAGATAGCCAGAGCAGATGAATCTACAGACCTGGCAAATGTATAGAACGGATGGGTGTAGAGAGCACATGAGTGTATAGGGCAGATGAGTGTATAGGGCGGATGAGTGTATAGGACGGATGTGTGTATAGAGCAGATGAGTGAATGGAGCGGATGTGTGTATGGAGCGGATGTGTATATGGAGCGGATGTGTGTATGGAGCGGATGTGTATATGGACCGGATGAGTGTATGGAACGGATGAGTGTATGGAGAGGATGGGTGTATGGAGTGGATGGGTGTATGGAGCCGATGGGTGTATGGAGCCGATGGGTGTATGGAGTGCATGGGTGTATGGAGAAGATCTGTGTATGGAGAAGATGGCTATATGGAGCGGATGGGTGTATGGAGCGGATGAGTGTATGGAGCGGATGGGTGTATGGAGCGGATGGGTGTATGGACCGGATGGGTGTATGGAGCGCATGTGTGTATGGAGAAGATGGGTGTATGGAGAAGATGGCTGGATGGCGCGGATAGGTGTATGGAGCGAATGGGTGTATGGAGCAGATGAGTATATGGAGAGATGAGTGCGCAGAGCAGATGAAGGTATAGAACAGATGAGTGTATGGGATGAATATATAGAACAGGATATTGCTGTTGGATGTGTGAAAAGCACGAGTGCTTAAAGCGGATGAGTGCGGAGAGGGGATGAGTGCGTGGAGCGGATGAGTGCGTGGAGCGGATGAGTGCGTGGAGTGGATGGGTGCGTAGAGGGCATGAGTGCGTATAGGGGGTGAGTGCATAGAGAGGGTGAGTGCGTAGAGGGGGTGAGTGCATAGAGAGGGTAAGTGAGTAGCACGGATGAGTACGTACATTTCAGAGAAGCGAGTAGAATGCAGGAATGCGCAAACCAGATGAATGTGCAGAATGGATGAGCGTAAACCGGATGAGTATGCAGAACAGATCAGTATGTGGAGCGGATGAGTATGTAGAGCCCAAGAGTGTGGATAGCGGATGAATACGGAAGTGTGTAAAGTGTGTAGATCGCCGGAGCAGATGAATATACAGACCTGGCGAATGTATAGAACGGATGAGTGTATAGAGCACATCAGTGTATGGAGTGGATGAGTGTATGGAATGGATGAGTGTAGGGAGCAGATGAGTATATGGAGCAGATGAATATATGGAGCGGATGAGTATATGGAGTGGATGAGTGTATGGAACGGATGAGTGTATGGGGCGGATGAGTGTATGGAGCGGATGAGTGTATGGAGCGGATGAGTGTATGGAGCGGATGAGTGTATGGAGCGGATGAGTGTATGGAGCGGATGTGTAGATGGAGCGGATGTGTAGAAGGAGCGGATGAGCGGATGGAGCGGATGAGCGTATGAAGCAGATGAGTGGATGGAGCAGAAGAGTGTATGGAGCGGATGAGTGGATGGAGCGGATGAGTGGATGGAGCGGATGAGTGGATTGAGCGGATGAGTGTATGGAGCGGATGGGTGTACGGAGCGGATGGGTGTATGGAACGGATGAATGTATAGAGCAGAGGAGTATATGAAGAGGATGCATATGCAGAGCAGATGAATGTATAGGACAGATGAGTGTAGAGATGAAATTATAGGACAGATGAGTGTAGAGATGAATATATAGAACAGGATATTACTGTTGGATGTGTGAAAAGCACGAGTGCCTAAAACAGATGAGTGCGGAGAGGGGATGAGTGCGTGGAGCAGATAAGTGCGTGGAGCGGATGAATGCATAGAGGGATGAGTGCATGGAGGGGGTGAGTGCGTAGAGGGGGTGAGTGCGTAGAGGGGGTGAGTGCATAGAGGGGATGAGCGCAAAAAACAGGTGAATGCATAGTACGCATGAGGGCATAAAGCGGATGCGTACCTGGAGCGAACGAGTGCCTGGAGTGATCGAGTGCCCAGATGAACTGATGTGTTGCGTAGAGCGGATGAGTACGTAGAACGAACGAGCACAGATGCATCCAGTACTGATGAGTGCATAAAATGGATGAATACGTAGAGCTACTGAATGCGTAGAGCATGAGGCAGACAGGAGTGCATACGTGGGGCAGGCAAGAGTGCATGCTTGGGGCAGACAAGAGTGCATGCGTGGGGCAGACAAGAGTGCATGCGTGGGGCAGACAAGAGTACATGCCTGGGGCAGACAAGAGGGCATGCCTGGGGCAGACAAGAGGGCATGCGTGGGGCGGACAAGAGGGCATGCGTGGGGCGGACAAGAGGGCTTGCGTGGGGCGGACAAGAGTGCATGCGCGGGGCAAACTAGAGCGCGCGTGGCGGACCGGAGTGTATTGGACCAGACTGGGGTGCATGGAGTGGATAGGAGTGCACGCTACGTACTGGAGCGCATAGAATTGCGTGACGTATATAGTATGGTTGGAATGCAGAGAACGTTGAAAGAGCTTATAACCCATCATATCACACCACCACGCTTACTCTCTCCTTTACATCACCACTCAACTAGAACACAGAGATACTATGACACCATTCGGTATAACTGTTCTCATACCAACATCCGCCGCTCACTCCACATCATTCTAAGTAAACACTGCTGGTTTCATACACCCCAGCCAGGCGTTCTCTTCAGGCCTAACGCAGCCGCAGCCGTTCTGGATAAAACCTGCCAGAACAAACACATTCTCCTGATCTCTCAACCACCACACCTACCGCTAAGAAGCAGCTATTACACGAATACCGCACAAGCTGCACACATACACGGTGCTCACATGCACCTTTGACTCTCTCTACTGATCTGAACTTCGGTTTCCAAGGGTGTTCAACCTACCAGCGCCTTCAGACCATACCAATGGTATATAAGGCGCTACATAAGTGCAAAATAACATAACATAACATAACTATAATATTATTCTCTCTAGGGGAGAGGGTGGAAGTTTTGAACTCTTCCAATCTCCAGCCTACATCAATCTATTTGAGAGTTAATTAAATTAATGTACAGTCATATATGCTAAGGGTCTACACATTGTCCCCCACCCACCACAAAGGGAAGATATTAAGGCAGGCAGATCCCCCACACATTTGATTTTAAATAGGTCAGTTCTGCTTACATAGGGCCTCTGTTTTGGGCACTCAGGAAAGTCAGCCAGGACAGCTTGGGTTCTGGTCGCTTCAGTCAGAGATTGACACCAGCTTACCTACCTGATCAGGTTTCTCCTTAAGGATCAGGGACTAGCTAGCTGTTGGCTTCCCTCAGTCTTTCCCAGAGAAAGTTTAAGGTCTCTCAATGTTGAGGCCTCTCCACCCAAGATGATTTCAGGCAGCTCTCCTTTTTCTGATGGTCTAATTCTGCTGTGTTCATCCCCTATTGCATAGAGCAAGTGCTTTGTAATGCATAAGCCACACCTCCGATTAGTACAATTCGAAGGTGCCAGTTTAGTAATGCCAACTTTCTCATTGGAGGGTCATTCTCTCTTCCTCCTCATAAGAGCCCACTCCTCCCTGTGGATAGGCTAGGGGATTTCTGTGTTTGAAGTGAAGTTGAGAGGTACAACCATGCGTCATTTACACATTTTTTTGCTGTCAGCTTTTTACCTCAAAAGTCCCTACATGGCAACATTTTTTAATTTGCCAATAAATGCCATGATATATAGATATTTAGAAATTAATATTCTCCTCCTCATGACAGATCAGTAAAGGTTATTTTGATGTTGGCACATTATATAAAAAAGTATAGTAGTTATGAATATGAAATTAATATCCAGATACCTAATTTAACAAGCCATCAGTTCACCAATTTTCAGATTTCTACAATTTTCGTGGCAGCTAGTAACACTTTTTCGATTAGAACTTGAGTTGCAAAAATTGCATGCAGATGAAACTTTTGGCAACACCATTGACTTGAAATTAGCTTTAAAATAACACCAGCCACAAATACACCAACATTTGCAATGAAAGTAAATGACCACATAATTATCATATATAAGATTAAGTTTCACATCACAGATCCCATTTCTTGGTTTCATTCCCTTGAAACCACGTGGTTCAGAATCTGCGGGCTGCAATGTTGACATAGTTTGCAGCAAAAGATCAATAACTGTAGTGTAGTCAAGAGCTGAAGTACTGCATACAGAGAGATTGTATCTCTCTCTGACCATATGGTCACATTCCTGTCATGCAGGAGCTAGGCTTCAAAGCACTTGGCTTCCAGAGGGACAACAGAGCCAAGCAGATCTGACAATGGGGAAAATACTGAAGCAGTCTGCCCAGCAACAATGGACTGTCTGTCTTCCTTGACCTCGTGCAAGATTTCCATGTTGCATCTGAAAACAAAATAGCATTTCGAATGATTACTTCATTTCCCTGTGCAGCGTTTTATTCATTCAGGTGGCAATCTCAAATTGAAAGGCAGCTGTTCATTCCATCCTTCACCATAGGCACTTCTCATCTTAGAATCTTCTCTGTGTTGCTTCATTTTCGGAGTGCACAGCATATTGCTGTGTGGCAGTTTCAATGAAAATTGCTGCTTTTGTCTCTCAGTCAACACTGAAATGTGCCTTTACCATCTTTACATACTTCTTCCTGTCATTTTTAGCGAGACACATATTTTCATAATACACCAGGCCCTTCTGCTGTGTTGAGGTTTGGGTTAGCATGTATATTTTAGTGTGTCTTTTCCCATTAGGACAATGTATTTCGAATCAGAGGCCTAACTCGGCCTATCATCTCCGGAATGTGTTACTGTAACCTCGCATATAAAAACAAATCTCTTTAATCTCTGTAATGAGTGTTTACCACACTGAGCTATATTCTGAAAATTCATGGCACTCACATTGATCACTATGCATTTGTACCTTCAAGTTTGCACATGAGAGGGATAATGTTACAGGAGTTATGCTGTAATAAATTGAAAAAGTAAGGCAGATTCCAAAAAGGATTTCAAACAAGAAAAGCACAGGAGGATGCACGTTTTTAGTTTGCATTAATTTCAGAAATGCACAGGTCACCTTGTTCTCAGAGGTTACTCGTGAATTTTAGGGGTGGCTGAACAGTAGCGCAAAGATGCCCTGCCCATCCGCCTTAATTACATTTGTGCTGGAAGCATGCTCCCATCACTAAGATATTACAGGCTCCAACCACCATGTGGTTGCTTAGTTCATAAAGGGCCTTCCACTGTTAAATATGGTTACAAAAAAATGCATTGCTATCCTTGTTTGAAAGATGGAATTAAAAGTGGGAGAACAGCAGTTGACACTATTCAGAAATGAACCCACCATTTATTTGGCCTTCCCCGGTGTCTAGTCCAAAAAGGCGCACAGGAAGGTATTTTATTTTCACACATTTCAAAACATATCATGTTTGTAGATTCAATATATGCATTGAAATGCAAAAAAAATCCCTCTTATTTGCACAAATAAGTTAAGGAAGTAAAAAGGGTATATGAATGCGCACAGATGCCGTTTGTGGATTTGAGTGTACTTTTCTGGTGCACATCAAGAGATGCACAAGTTCATTTCATCACTTACGCCGAAAAAATGTTTGAGAATCCGGCCCACTGTATGTAATACAGTGACCACAGAAATATTTACATGATTAATTGATCAGAACAGAATGCACTTGTGAACAACATCCAGGCAGCATGATTAGAGCTTCAGCAGCACACCATAAAACATCCTGTCATGTTTTGTACACAATGGGCCCTGACTTCTTTAAATCAGGAAGCCATGTGCCGGCCCCCAAGATGGGAGCCAGGGGCACAAGCCCCTTTTGGCCTCTCATAAATACGCCTCTGCCTAGGGGCACCCGCTCGATACATTTACAGTATAGGATTGTTCTGACACTGGGTACCACAAGACAATAGTCAAAGAGGTTTGATATGTCACAGATTCTCAGGATTCTGACTAAATGCTCAGATGTTCCTTTGCTTGTTAATGGATCCAATATTTCATTGTAATAATTAAGAATCGTCCTTGTTACGGTCCTAACCTGAGTAAGGTGACTCCAAGCAACAATGCTTGCCTCTTTCAAAGTATAAACACTTTTTTCCGCATCCTATGGTTCAAATACACAGTTAACATTATTTCTCATTTCACGCACCGAGTTGTTGATCCAAGCATTTAATTGCAAGGTAAAATGGCCGTCCTGCACTAGATAATAGGAGAGGTAAGTAAGTATTGTGAGTGGGATAGTTAAGGATGTCTGTCCTCATGATTAACTCTTACTTCAAGGCAATTTAGATGTAGTTGATAACCTCCCTGCCCAGTCCTTTTAGGATCTGTGCAAGGTATTCAATGTTTCCCTGTACTACCAAGATCCCACCCACACCCGAACTCATATGGACATTGTTGCAGTTAAAAGGCTCTCTGTCAGCTATCCCACCCCTCCTACCTGAACAGGCGCCTACTTACTCCCATTGAGGGAATTGTTTATTCATGTAATTATTTATTTAATGTATTTCTATAGAGCTGGAACGTGGTCCGCAGGCATAGAAGTGCTGGGACAGACTAACTCACAAGAAACATACACAGAAATATGGAGAAGCTATGTATTAAGAGCAGATTGAGGGAAGTCATTCAAAAAAAATAGTTTTCAAGGTATGCTTAAAGGTTGTCAGGGAGGGGCAGGACCTCAAGTCAGGCGGAAGTGTATTCCATAGACGTGGGGCTGCTGTGGGGAAGCAACTTTCTTCCACCAAAGATAATTTGTTTTTTGGTCGTTTGCAACAGATCCGAGTTGTTAGATCTCAGAGAACGCCTATCAGGGAGCAAGGATAACTGATTGGGGAGGTAGGCAGGGCTTCCTCCATAGAGACAAGCATGGGTAGTGGACAATGTCTGACACATGGTCCTTTTCCTGATAGGAAGCCAGTGTAAGGATTATCTTGTCACTGACACAAGATCGACCTCCTGCAGTCCCAGGACCACTCGTACCACATTGTTTTGAACAACCTGCAGATGGCTGAATTTACCTTTACCCTCGCCTTGCAGGAGACTACAGCAATAGTCAAGGTGGGCACCGATAATAGCCGTGTCGATGCGGACACTGAGAATAGCCATGGCAAGAGTAGAGCATCTGGATGAATTAAGGAATGGTCTGATTTGAGCAAAGAGATTAATGTAGTAGGATGAACATGAGACTAGGCTACTGATATGGGCCTTCATCGTGAGCTCCTGGTCCATAACAACTCCAAGGGTCTTATCTTTTGTAGAGTCATCAGCGAGCAATCAGCAACTTGGAAGGAGCAATAGGCCTTATCTTATTTGCGTAACTTGTGCGCAGTGCCAACAATCATGATCTCTATTTTGGCATTATTCAATGCCAAGCCATAGTACAACATCTAAGTATGAATGTGACTTTAGACAATGTTAACTGTCTCAGTGTCTAAGGAGTGATTGGATGAGACACTGTTTGTTGTCCGCATAGTTTGCGTACATTATTCTCTCCATATCTAACAGCTCAAACTAAGTATTAAATAGAGTCAGGAACACACAGGATCCCTGTGGTACACCACACCGTAACACAGGACCCTCTGTCATGGCATCTTCATAAAAGACTATGGGCCTTATTCACAGAGCACTTTCCAATGGGGTTCTGCCATTATAAAGTGCTTCTGTGAATTAGGCCCTTTGTCTGTTCGATTAGACAAAAAGGAGAAGACCCAGCTAGCAGCCTCCTTAGAGAAGAAAGTGTAATCTTGTAGTCTGCCAGCTAAAATGACATGATTCACAAGATCAAACGCTGCAGTGAGATCTGAAAGCATCAATAGAGTGTTTTTACCTTTATCCAAGTACTAAAAGATGTTTGTTTTTAAGTCCAAAAGAGTGGACTCTGTGCTATGAGCACTTCTAAAGACTGATATCACCTCTGCAACTAGTTGGCTTGACTATTGCATCCTACATGCCTCTGCCCAGAGGTTTCAGGGTGGCTCCCTGTCCGGTCCTAAAAACATCATGCTTAGGGTCACATGGAGACACCCTTGCTGTCCCATGTGACATACCTCAGCCCCAGCACAGGGAGCTTCAATGACCTAGTAACAGGATAGGATGCCTTTGCTTGCCATCATGTAGAAGTGTTACAATTTGCAAGACCAATAAAAGGGACCCACTCTGGTTCTCAGATTCACTTAAGAAAATAAAAGCAATTACGATAGTCAGATAACATTTGATGCAATGCTAGCATCAAGTTATTTCACAAGTCCGATTTTCACTAAAACAAACTGTAAAAGTTTGTAAAAGTTTATTTTGGGAATGCAAAACATACCCATAACAATGAGATAAACAACATGATTACAAATCAAATAATAAAACAGAAACCACATTAAAACCATGAAAACATTACAACAATACAAAATTAACTCTTCAAGCTGATTTAAAAAAGAATTTCCTCACATATAATGCATTCTTTAAAAATGACAATAAAGGCCAGGCCACACAAACTCAATCTGCCCATAGTAGGTAATGCAGATGAGGCTCATGAAAGCGAAATCCTTGTCCCTGCAAAACTGATTTTAGCGTACGTTCTCAAATGGGCAAAAAAGCTAGACAAAATTAAAAAAGGTGTGCCAGGTCTTCTCCGGGTGCATCACAAAAGATACATGATTGGTTCTCATTTCCAGTGGACCAGGCCGCCACTAAGGCTCTCAAATGAATTCAATTAAACCGTGCCCACCGTAGGCACTTCTGAAGACCTGGGCCCGTCACAATAATGTGCTTCCTATTGGCAGGCCTCATGATCTTAGATGACTCTCTTTTTTCCCAGAAAGTGTTGAAGTACCCCTACTTTCACAGACTTTAAATCCCTAAAAGGCATAATATTTGTCAAATAAAAATATTTAGCCTCATCCCCTTCCCGCAGTTTAACTTTTACATGTCTAAGCCAAGGAATCTTCAAGTGGGGGTCCCTGGGCACCAGATATCTTATTAGATCATGAGTTAGAACAGCTTTACTGTTACCCCAAACTCTGTGCCATTATGGACTGCAATGAGATCAGTTACAAACCTGCAGCCCAACTCCTGTTGCACTGCACAATTTAGAGGTGATTGAGGAAGCCACAGTATTTTTTTTTATCAAAAAGGAGTTCTCAATTACCTGGATGGATTAAATCTTACCATGCCCACACAGCTCCATGCCATACATAGCAACAGAGGTAGCTTTGCCAATATAAACTTTGAGAAGCAGCTCGACCGGTTTTGCTTTAAGCATGCCCATGGCTCTGGCTACACCCCATAGCTTTTTTGAATCTAACCACCTGCTTGTTAGTATGGGCTTTTGCCATAAAGTCTGATAAACATCTAATCCCCAGGTAATCAAAACTATCCACCCTGCGGATTAACACACCCTTGCTAACCATGGCACGAAAGTTGGGTTGACGCTTTCCCCAACTACAGACCATGACAACCGATTTTTGGGCATTGACTTTTAGGACCAGTGAGTGCATAAATGAAGACTAATCATCAATAAGACCCTTGGGGTGCGGGCCATCAAGACTGTATTATCTGCTTACGTCAGTAGTGGCAGACACCTATCGCCCAAACTAGGAGTGTCTGGAGCACACTTCAGTAAATTATCATATAGGCCATTTATATAAAGACAAAAGAGCAGGGGGCCAGCACACAGCCCTGGCACACCCTACGCTCTACCTGAAAGAAGGCAGTACACTGTCCATGTACCCCACTCTTCATACAAGCCACCGTTCAAAAATGCAATTTCTCAAGAAGATCTACCAAGGCACTTGGGCAATTCATGGATCTGAGCAACCACCACAGCTTGTTCCGATTGACCTTGTCAAATGCAGTGCTCAGATCCATGAAGGCAAGAACAATGGGCTCTGCCTTAATATACAATGAATGGGCCATCAACAGATAGAGATTCAGTGTCTGCTCTGTGCTTCCAAAGCCTGGTCTGAACCCAAGCTGAACCCTTCCTCTCAGCTGGTTGTGTTTCAAGGGCATGATGTCAGATTTATGATGTGAGTTTTACAATGTCCCGAGCCTCCCACAGTTACTTTAGCTAAAATCCAGTTTTGCCATAAATGGCAAATTTGTACCGTCGGGGCCTTTTAACAAATTACATAAGCAGGTTACACATTTTATGCAGAACATGCCAGTCCAACTCTACAATTTGTAAGACATTTTTTCACCCTTCTAATCATTTTTAGTCATTTTTAGTGTGAAATCTTCGGCCTAAAATTGTCATGTCACGCGGGAGACTGGGGTCTGCCGCTCCCATTTCCTCCTGGCGAGTCTACCCGCGCGTTCGCGTCTGGGGACTCGCCGGGAGGGGAGCAACGGATTACAGGGCCGGCGGCCTTCGGCGCATGCGCGGAGGTCCTCTCTCTCGGTTCCGCGCATGCGCCGTGGGGGCTTGCCTTCCAAGCCTCGTTCTGGGTTCGCCGGCGCCCGGAAACGGAACGGTTTGCGTTCCAGGCCTCTCGGGCGCCGGCGGCCCATAAAAGAGGCCGCGAGTCAAAGCGGGCCGCGTCTCAACACGGTTCGCTTCGCTTTCCTCGTTGTTCCTGCCCAGCCTTACCTGTGGCCTGTCCTGGGCCTACCTGCCTCCAGCCTTACCTGTGGCCTGTCCTGGGCCTACCTGCCTCCAGCCTTACCTGTGGCCTGTCCTGGGCCTACCTGCCTCCAGCCTTACCTGTGGCCTGTCCTGGGCCTACCTGCCTCCAGCCTTACCTGTGGCCTGGCCTGGGCCTACCTGCCTCCAGCCTTACCTGTGGCCTGTCCTGGGCCTACCTGCTTGCCTCCAGCCTTACCTGTGGCCTGTCCTGGGCCTGCCTGCCTCCAGCCTTACCTGTGGCCTGTCCTGGGCCTGTCTGCCTCCAGCCTTACCTGTGGCCTGTCCTGGGCCTGCCTGCCTCCAGTCCTTACCTGTGGCCTGCCCTGGGCCAGCCTGACTCCAGTTCTTATCCGGGTCCTGTCCTGGGCCTGCCTGCCTTCAATCCTCACCTGGGTTCGGCCCTGGGCCAGCCAGCCTCCAGCTACTACCTAGGTTTTGCCCTGGGTCAGTCTTCCCTCAGCCCATTCCGGAGTTCTGTCCTGAGTCATCATTGTGTAGAGGGGACTTATCCCACACTAGCCTGCATTCCCCCTGTTCCATCTTGGGCACGTTCCTACAGTTCTCTAATTGGCCAGACAACTAGTTCCAACTGTCCTCACTCTTTCCTGTCTTGTCTGACTCCGAATCTCATCCTGTGTACCATTGGAACTATCTGCACCAGCCAAGCTCCTTTGCCTACTACGAATACCTTTCTGCTACACTGGTCTATCTATCAACTGTCGCTGCACTGAGGTTCTTGGAAGATTCATGGTCTGGACAACAAGCTCTACCTGGACTATGGTTCCCTCCATCTGAGCCTACATCCTCTTGTCACGTTTACCTGGGAGAGTGCCTTTGTGACATTGGGGGTTGGTCCATCCTTCACCCAGTTCCTCATTTGGGTGGTGGAGAGGCTGATTCCTCGTGCAGCTATCTCATCAGTTCCTGGACTCCAGACTGGCGACCTCTGCGAGACCAACCACCAAGACTACAGGTACGCGGTCCTCTCGGGCCAATCAGCTTGACAAAAATTCTATAACTTTACACGTGTGTATGGATGATCATTAGGCATGTTAGTATTGAATTTTGCATTGGCATCATGTTCACTTTCCTTGGAATACCCAATTCTCTGCCATTTCTGTTCCCAAGGTGGCAGTGAATGCTACAACGTTTTAAATTAAAACCTACAAAATTACATTAAAACTGTAAATTTTTTACATTCATGCAAATTTCTGTTGCAAAAATAACCGTCATCAAAGTTTCTTAATAAAATAGTCTTTTGAAACAAATGGGCATCCTTTGTCCTTCACTGGGACCATTTTCTTCTCTTCAGCTACCTCCAACTGTCACTTCAGCCCGGTGTGGGGAGGGGTTTTCCCAGTTTGATTCAAGGTTTTGTGGTTGCTTCCACTTCACAGGTTGGTGTCCAGGAACTTCCATTGTAAGAAGCCTCATCCCAGACAAAAGTCTGCCATGGTACCAATTATCACTTGTGCGTTCTAGCATCTACTGTGAGGGGCCTTCTGTTGCTGGCAACCCCCAAGCAGAAACCAGTTTGAGGCTGATTCCCCCCACTTCAACCAATGCAATTTAATTCCTTATTTTATTTATTTTTGTTATCAATCAGAATACAGCCTGTTGAATAAGATCTCCCATGTCTGCTTCACAGCACAAAACCCCTTCACATTGCTAGATAAGGGCAGGGCCTTATCCAACATACACCTTTAAACAAGTATTTGTCTTAGTTTGCAAAAGTACATTTTAAACTTGTGGTGACAGCTGACATTTTTCTTGAAAATCTGGTTTGTCCCTTCCCTCTGAATTTCCACATTGTTTTATAGCCACAGTTAGCTTCCTGTATGCAGCAATGGGTTCAAACACAGATGCACTGCAATTGACATAGGCCCAGAGTCAGGGCCTTTTTGACGCATTGATCCTTGACATTTTGTAGCCAAAAAGTAAAGCGTTTCCTGTGTAGCTGAAGTACAGCTTCTTTTGATTTCTTCAGATTTGAACAACAGCCTGCCATTCAGGAATATTGCTCTTGCCAGCTCGAGCACAATGTGAATGTGGACAAGCATGGCAAGACCTCATTAATAAAAGTATTGTGATGAGGAACAGATGAAAAAAGCCATCAGAGCGGCATCATTTTTAAATGTACATATTTCCCTTTTTTAATGGGAACTTTGGGCTTGCAGTAAAGCAGAGCTGCTTTTTCACTCCCCTTCTTTTGTACATGTAAGAACACACTGGCAGGCTTTCTCAGTGTGCCCCCTTGTTCCATCCAGCCCAATATGTGCTTGGCAAGATGGTGCAACCATCTATTTGTAGCTGAAAACGCAATTTTGGTGAGAGGCAGTAGTGCTCACAGGAGCCAGCACAGCCATTTTGCTGCTTCTGCTGAAGTGCAGCTTGGTTATGGAAGGGAGTACAGCTGAGTGGGTAAATGTATCCCACATGGTGGGGGGTAAAGTTATAATAGAAAAACTAATGGCAATATATTGAAGACGCATAATGAAAATTGATTTGGGATAAGTTGTGTTGATAAGAATTGTATAAAAAGGTGAAAAGGATGCTATTAGCTGAGAAATAAACTTGAATATGTGCAGTGACCATGGCTTTAAGGAATTTTCAGTTTTGTGGTCAAATAGTTAGGGCCTGATAATGGTCTTCATTGGCAGGATCAAGTGAGACCATCTTAATGAAGGGTGGAGAAGGGCTTGCTTGTACAAGCCAGAAAGACTACACAAGAGACTAGATGAGAGAAGGATCCATGATATGTTTACAAGGGCTGATGCAAAGCGATCAGAGAATTTGCATCCCCTATGTTAAGACAGAGATCTTCCATTAATATGGAGGTTTTGATGGTATTGAGTCTTACGTCAACATCCTGCAGTAATACAGGTGAAAATTCAAAAAGAATTTGAAAAGGGGAAATCGGAACTATGCAGATTACAGGTCCACCCCCCCTAGGGTCCAATTGAAGAAAGGCAGGCCATTATTTTAGCAATCTTGGTGAACAAAAATGTCTAGAATTCTCTTGCACAAGGCTATTGATTGGGTTACAGCAGTGGCAAGGGCAGGGAAGATCGTACAGTCTTGGGCTACCCCAAAAAACATTATTCCTCGTTAGAATGCACCCATATTCTTTTAGCAAAAAACAGTGGATCTGTTTTTGTCTTAACCATACCTTTGGGCCCCCATCCTGGCAATGGGGATTAATGCTATGTGTGCAGGGGGCACATACCCCACCACCTGGTCATGTGTAGTAATCCATCCAATTCATAAAAAGTGCCAAGGATACTACTAGAATGATATAGACAATCTCCCTTTTGGACTCTGTGTTTAAGATCCTGGGGAGGGCAATTTTGGGGAGATTGGAGTCTTGGGCAGAGTGTAGCAATATACATTCAATATACAATGTACATAAGTCTGCCCTGCCGTCTAATTCTATGATGTCACCATGCTCTATAAAAAGGGTGGATGACAAAACTCTACACAGACTCTTTCCTGAATTTCCTGTGCCTGTGTTCCTGATGTTCTACATTCACCTTGCCAGATTCCAGATCCCACTACAAAGGCAAAGCATAGCTGATTCCAAACTCCACTGCAAGGCCAAAGCATTGCTGACCATCCCAGCAAGGCATCAATCCAGAGTTCTCACTAAAACAAATCCCAATAACGAAAGGGAAAAACTGTGGTGCTCTTTTGGGAAGCATCTTCAAACCAGACTGGCTTTTTGCCCACTAACTGCATGCCCGCTGCAACCCTGCCATCCAGCTGTCCTGATTATCCGGTGACCAGACAGGCCCAGCTGTTGTTCTGCTAGGAGAGTCCTCTGCTACCTGGTGACCCGAGCCCTGGAGTCCAGAACCCAGTTGACTGTTCCTAATCGCAAATTTAAGAGCGGACTGTGAGAATCCCACATCCCATAAAACATAGTCTACCCCATCTTGATTTTTGTCTGTGTTCCACTCTCTAAGCAACTCTATCCATACCCAGATAACTTGTATAGACTCTTCTAATTCTCTGTTCACCCTATTCTTGTTTCATAGCGTTAGCGCAATTCTTTCCTTCATCTCATTTTGTAACTCATTAGTAATATTTGGAGTAAGTTAAAGTAATTCCCACACAGATCTGAACACGGCGGGAAAAGGTTGATGTCGCGAATCAATATTTGAATGTACCATGGCTTTCTTTAACAATATAGTCTAAATAAAAGTTAAATTTGCCTTTCATTTTTAAAACCAATGTTCTCTTTTGAACTGCTCTATTTTCCTAAAAATGAACCTCCTTCTAACTTCCAAATCCCTCTCAATTCTACAGCTATATCCATCCTTTCACTTCTATATTGTCCCTGTGCTGTGCATCTAAAAACGTTTTTTCATTTAAAACTGAAAACCAGAAAAAAATTAACTTTTCTATGTATGAATTTGGCTGCAGTGGGTTCTCAATTTCAATCTGTTTTGTGAACTCTATGCATTTGTAATACCTTGCCTGATGGTTGATAGTGAGGTAACATCCCTAATACTATGATAAAACATATGTATATCATTATTTAACACACATATAATGAATTATTTTTCAAAATCCAAGTGCCATTTTAGGCCTTTGCATTTTGTGATGGAAGGTCGGATTCTGGTTCTGTTTGCTGCCTCTTATTACTGACTACCTTCTGCGTCTTTCTATCAATTCGGAATTCAATTATTTGTGGGTTGAGGGAACACTGCAGGTGGAAATCTTAACTTGGGTGCTATCTATCCTAATTCAAAAAGTGCTCCTGTTCATTTGTGCTTGGGATATGTTCTACTAGAAGTTTAGTGCATTGCTTTCATTTCCAATGTAATTATCACCCCATTGGTAATTGCTGCCCAATATGAAAATGTGTGTGATTTTTGTGAATTCTAAAAACAAATAAATATTGTATTTTCACCAAACGGCCTGGTCATGGTCCATTGTGACCCGGGGTATTTGTAAAAGGGGTGTGAGATGGGGGGGCTACCGGCTCCATTTGAATTCATTGAAAGTAAAGAAAAGGCAATCCTATTGAGCACCACATCCCAGGCTAAGACCAAGTGTCCTGGTCCAGTGTGTGATGCCCGATTGGAATCCTTAACAACCGTTCCCATCCCCTTCCCTTCTGGATAACTAGCAGTGGATTTAAAACCTTCAACAATGTCCTTTCAATGGTGAACAACAGGTTGGTATATTACAATGAGGTCTGTAGCCACAACACTACAGATACAAGCTCAGGGGCGTTCTCCACCTATTTGTCTCAACCCTTCTTCGTTGCATCCCATACCTTTGGAGAAAGGCAGACCACTACATCTCTCTGGGTGGCTGTAGATCGTAAAAGGCCCCCGTAATGTTTTCCATTTAGTTTATTTTGCTTGCTTTTAGCATCCACATTTGTTATGCTGGTAGGGAGGGTCGTTTCCAGCTTATTACAATGCACGCCCTTGCTGCCGGTAAGGAAAAAGGTATCATGTGCAGTAGTTGCTTCAATTCATCCTCCAACACCTCTACTCCAAATAGCAGTTGTAATGGATCCAAGCATCACTCTACCCCATCAAGTCCCTTAATCCAGCCCATGACTTCCTTCCAGTTACTTTGCACCTTTCAACAAGTCCACCACATGTGCCAGTATGTGGCCCTTGACCACATCCCCGCCAGCAGCTAGGATCCATCCCCAGGAACTTTTTTGAGAGGGGCACTGGGTCGTATTGCCATCTGTATAAGAGTTTCAAACCATGGAGTTTATATTGGCATGCAATCAATGTTTTGTGAGCGTGCATGCGTAAGGTTCTCAATTTCCGGTAATCCAACTCAATTGCTAGTCCCTTTCCCACCTCTTCGTATATGATTCTGCTCCACCACCCATTGCCAATACAAGAGATCTATACATGCCTGAAATCAACCCCTTCGTAGTCGTAGCTTCACTGAGAATGCTCTCCATCTCTGTTAACTCGCTATGTAACTCCGTTCTCCATCTATCCAACATCAGGACCCTTTTTAATTTTAAATGCACGAAGGCATATAGCTTTCCCAGGGGCAACCCTTCTTCAAGCACCTCCAGTGGGACAAAGTCACATCCCTTCACCAACTGACCCACCCTTTTCAATTTCGCCTCAAATCATGTCTGGAAGTGAAGCGGCACTGTAATCACATCTCGTATTGGTGGGGTCCACAGATGACTTAATGGTGAGGGCCTCATGGTGACCCACACATCTTGGTTAATTCCCCCCATAACTTCCTTAGATGGCCTAATATCCTATGCACCCAGGCTCTCTGCATGCAGCCTTTGGTTGTGCCAATAACCACTCAGCTACTGTAACAGGGCACAAAAGATAATATTTCATTGCAACCAATAGTTTATCCTTATCGACGCAGAGATACAGGACTATTGCGCAAAACTGAGAAACTCTTTAGTCTGTGTACATATTAGCCCACACCTGCTTTGTCTCTCGATTGCATCAAGGTGGTATAAGCTACCCTCTGTTTGTGCCCTTGCCATATGAACCACATATTTCTATGCTTCAGTTTATAGGAGCACTATTAGCTGGTGCTAAGTCTTCTTCCAATTCTATTTCTTCCCCTCCCCCCAAGTTTGAGCTCAAATCATAGGCAACCTCAATATCCTCACTCAAATCAACATTTGGTCTGGGTGATACAGGTCTACTTTGGGACTACAGGAAGTCCAACAACATCTGAATCAATTGACTAGTGCTACTTTTTTGGCTGAGGCCTATTTCTTTACATAAGTCTCTAAATTGCTCAGCTTTGAGTGTGACAAGCGTCTCTTCCTTAACATTCTCCATATGACTGTTTTGTTCAAGTTACTTTTACTCAAACATTTTGGTGACTGTTCGGAAAGATTTCTTAATTGTAGGTAATTTTCCTTCCATGTGGCAACCCCTAAACGTTTTGCCGTTGTTTTCACCCTGATCTAGACTTTGCCAGAGAAGCGCAGCCTTCCGCCGCACTCCTCTAGGCTTTCGCTCCATTCTTACGGGGAAACTGACATGCCCTTAAGACAGTCAGTACCGTGAAACGTTGTTTTCCGTAGTTCTTTTATCATGTTGCAGCTTTCGCGCAACATGACACAAGAGGGCACTGTAAGCTAAGTTGCTGCTCTCTTGGGTCTCTAGTCACTCTACAGGCCCTAGACACTCTCTTTGGATTGTTAACGAACGGTGCAAGTGAATCACGGACGGGACTGGTGGCAGCGATCGTTTCTTTGTGTTTTGAGCTCCTTTTGGCTGTTTAAGCGCGTTTCTCGCGCTTAGCCCAAAATGGTGGCCTGGCTCCCAAAATGGCCAGACCATGAGGCTCTTTGTCCTGCCCGCTGACCGTCTTGCCCCCTTCACCTTCCGCAGGTCGAGCCGACACGGGGCCTTCCTTATTTGGGCATGTACTTTCCCGTGAAACACAGATGCTTTCGCAGGCTTCTACAGGCCTTGCGTGTGCCTCCCGGATGTGGGCTGGGATGTCTGGTCCCAATACACATCCTGGGTGCCAGAGAGTCTAGTGTGTCTTGAATGCATGGGACCACCGTGGTCCGTGATAGGTCCACTTATGGTGTGAGTGTTTTGTGGGCAGATCTCCCATTGGGTCCTCTCCATTTTTGCGCGAAGGGAACCCTGGATAAGAGGAGGCTGGAAACACCACTACCATGTCGATCTCCTGAGTTCTCATGAACGACAGATACAGGAGCCAAGTATCCTGCAACTAAGAGGCTGAACCGAGGAATCGCTGGTGACCCGCTGAAGGACTGCTCCTCTGCACTGCTGTTGCTCTGTGAAACCATTCTGCCTCTGATCGAACGAGAAGGCCTGTACTGGTACTTTGACCCTTTGAAATCGTGGGAACAACTATTCTCGGCATCTTCATCATCTCCTGCACGTAATCCTTCGGAAGCATCTCTGGGCCATCCAGTGGACTGACCAGCCTACACAGGAGTCTTGCTCTGTTACCGCCGTCAGGTTGTGTTGTATTCCGAGTCCTTAGCACTCTCACAAGATTCGTACACTTGGCATTCCCAGGTCTGAAGTGAGAAGTGTGCATTGGGCTGAAATACACACGGCCGCTTCGTTGCCCTGCTGTGGTAACAATCTGTGCGGGTTCACTACGTTTGGGACATCTTCAACTCTAACTTCTGCTACCGCGGAATCTACACGATGCCGAGACATCCCCTGCTCGTATCTGAACCGGGCAGCACTGAAACTGACGTGGAGAAGCCTGGGTCTGCCTGCATCGGGGACCGGTGAGTAGCAACGCTAGGAACTGGTCGCCCTCCTGCAGTAGCCCGTAGCTTTTCCTCGCTGTGTTAAACAGCACACCTTTTTCGCACTCGCGCTCTGCTTCTGCCCACAAGTGGAGGCCGCGCTTGAGTAGCAGAGATCTGTTCGCCCTCCTTTGTTCACCACTCTGAACTGCCTGACTTCCTTGAAGAGACTCCCCTTGGCCCATCAGCACCAGCGTGTGCAGGTACTTTTGAGCACAAAGCTCCACTCTTCGTAGGGCTCGGACTTCCTTCTAGTTAGGTGGCCTCTGAAGGCGTACTGGGTCTAACGATTACTTGCACTGCCTGTTTTCCTCCCCATCTATGTGGTCTGCATATTTCGTGCTTCTAACTCTTTAGACCCTTCGGTAAATGTATATATATTGTATTTGATGGTGATGTGTTGGTTTACTTGAGTTTAATCGTGATTCTTTATTATGGTCAATATTACAAAGGCCTTGTGATAAATGTGTCTATATTTTTAATATAACACCTGCTTGGAGTAGTTTGTAAGTGTCCTTGCTTTGTGTGCTCATTGCAGGCTTTCTGTCACCCTCACCCCTCTAGAGACCTAGTCTTGACCGCCGCGATCGCTACCTTGATTGGTCTGGCTTGTCCAGAGGTTACCCTGTTCCAAGAAACTAGGCTGGTCTTCTGAACCTATGCCCCTCCAGGACAGAGTTCAGAAATCCATCTTAACATATTGGTGGCAGCTGTGGGATATGACTGAAGGTATCCAGTGTTGCGCAAGAGCAAAGGCATTTCAAGTTATTCCTACCAGGACACCTAGTGAATTGTCATAGTATAACTTTTAAAAGGCCATAGTCCAATCTAACAGTATGGAAACAAATACCTTGTTAACTTTAAATGCTTCTAAATCCAAAACATTGAAAAAGATGTGTGTGGAGAGAGGTGTCTCCTCTCAAGGCACCAAATTGGATATGATCCAAAGAATCGTGGCGTGGCAAGAAGCTCAGCTTGACGCTATAACTTCTGAGGACAGTGCAGAAGAAGGTGGGGCTGCTCTCACTGGTAGAACCGATGGTTCTGCCGCTGCACTGGTCCCCCGCGACCATGAGGACAGGGAGGATGAGATGTCTAATGTTTCCTCTGCCAGTGTCGATGGGGAGGCCATGCTTGAATTCAAGAAGCAAGAGCTGCTGTTTAGGCAGAAGGAGATTGATTTCAGTATGGCCAAGCTAAAAATCGAACAGGCAGAAAAACAGAAAGACAGGGATCACCAGTTGGAACTGGCCAAGATTCAGGTTGCAAATGGATCCAAGGGTCCTGGACATGGGTCTGGGGCCTCCTCTCATCCACGGTTTCCAAAAGATCTGCTCAGTGTGTATGAGGAAATG
This sequence comes from Ambystoma mexicanum, assembly GCF_040938575.1. Classification (NCBI taxonomy): domain Eukaryota; kingdom Metazoa; phylum Chordata; class Amphibia; order Caudata; family Ambystomatidae; genus Ambystoma; species Ambystoma mexicanum. Next base: position 987,721,428 of record NC_090929.1, on the reverse strand, counting down.
AATGACATTATGGACTGGCTGAATACTTTTGAGTATGCATGTGAAGTTCAACAAGTTGACAATGCTGATAAGATTGCCTGGTTACTCAGCAGACTGCCCCATTCTGGCTGCAGTGCCATTATGGAAATGTCGAAAGGCTGAGCGAGCAGATTTTGCAATGTTGAAGCAAACTCTAATTTTAAAGTTTGGAAAGACTCCTGCCCAATATTTAAAATGATTCTGAGAGTATAAGAAAAAAGAAGGTGGTACTTGGGTATCTTATGTAACCGAATCCTTAAAAAACTTGACTGGCTGGGTCGAAGGTTATAAGGTTTCTACCTTTGAAGGCATGATAAGTCTTGTCATGCTGGAACATATTTTTGCATCTTCTTCGCCTGAGCTTAAGCAGCATTTGGCGGATTCTAAGGAGATAGATCCAAAGAAGTTTGCCATTGCAGCAGATTTATGGGTGTCACATCGAGTGTCCCATAAGGACAAAACTCATCCTGGTAAGCAGGAGGAAGGGAAAACGTCCAAAGATAAGGAGGGTGGATAATCTGATAAATCTTCTTCTCAAAAGGGCCACAAAAAGAAAAAAAAGGGTAAGACACAAGAGAACTCACAGGGTAGTGGAGGTCAGCCTCCGAAACAGAACTCTGGTTACAATAAGCCTCCCTATGTAAACAGACCCAATAGATCTTGTTTTGCTTGTGGAGCAACTGACCACGTAACGGGGGATCCCCGGTGTACGGGTTAAACCTTTAGGGGTCCACTCCGCTAATCTGGCCATCTCCTCCTACGAGATAGGAGAGATTACAGGAGCATCCTTCTCCTCAGACTCCTTCCCCAGTGGGATAGAAGCTGAGGTAGTTTTAGAATCCCTGGGTTCCTGGGAGCCTAAAGTCGCAGAGGCTTATGCTAGGATTCCAGATAACATCAAGCACTACTTTAAAGACAGTGTGCTGATCAATGGAGTAGATACTCCAGCTCTTAGGGATAGTGGGTGCAGTCGAACTGTAGTGGATTCTATCTTGGTAGACTCAGAGGAAGTTGCCAGAGCTACTCTGATGCCCACTAAGTTGGCTGACGGCCAACCTCGCATGTTTCCAGTAATACCTGTAAATCTTACTTTAAATGGTGCAGCAGTCATGATTCCAGTGAGCATTCAGAGAAACGTCCCAGGAAAGGTCTTGTTGGGCAGCGATCTCAGAGCTATAGGGCTCGTAGGAGACACTGCTGACAGGCCCTGCACACAGTCTCAAACACAGGCAGCCTTGGCCAAGACCAAAGTGCTGCCCCAGCCAAAGGGGAAACCCAAGGCTAAAGGAGTACGAAAACCAAAACGAGGGAAAGAGAATATTCCCCCGTACTCACCTATCACTGCGGTGGAGGAAGTTGGTCAATCGCCCGGGCCTGACGAGGGGGTGGCGATACCTGAAGTATTTAACCTCAATGACCATCCTGAACTAAAAGACTTGTTAGTAGAAGGTGGTCCTGACAGTGAAGAATTCAGTAAAGGCCAACGTGAGTGCCCAGCTCTGGAAGGCCTAAGGAGACAGGCCTGCTCCCAGCTTGAGGGTGAACCGCTTGGGAATCATCGGATTTATTGGGAAGGTGGACTCCTGTATAGTGAGCCCACAGAGTCTACAGAAGGAGACCACAGGAGGTTGGTGGTTCCCCTTGCTGTAAAACCCTTCCTTCTGCAGCTGGCGCATGAAGTGCCCCTTGCTGGTCACCTTGGTATTAAGAGGACCAAGCAAAGGTTATCCATGCACTTCTACTGGCCCAAGATGGGGGTGCAAGTAGAAAGTCACTGCAGGAGTTGTGCCTCCTGCCAGTTATCTGGCAAGAGTGGCTGAACAATCCAAGCTCCATTGGTACCACTCCCAGTTGTGGGAATACCATTCGAAAGGGTAGGGATCAACATTGTTGGTCCCCTTGACCAGCAGACATCCTCAGGCAATAGGTTTATACTGGTGCTAGTCGACTATGCTACCAGATATCCTGAGGCCATCCCATTGAAAACTGTAACTGCCAAGTCAGTTGCAAAAGCGTTACTTGGCATCTTTACTAGGGTTGGCTTCCCTAAAGAAGTTGTGTCTGACAGAGGCAGCAACTTTATGTCAAAGTATATGCAGGCTATCTGGAAAGAATGTGGGGTCACCTACAAGTTCTCTTCTGCATATCACCCCCAGACCAATGGTCTGGTGGAACGCTTTAACAGAATGTTAAAGAGCATGATTGGGGCTCTGGAAGAACCTCATAGAAGAAAATGGGATCTTCTTTTACCATGCTTACTGTTTGCCTACCGAGAGGTACCACAGGAGGGTGTTGGCTTCAGCCCCTTTGAACTTCTGTTTGGTCACCCTGTGCGTGGACCCTTAGCCATAGTCAAGGAGAGATGGGAGATGCCCACTCCCCCTGTTACTACCAACGTAGTCGACTATGTGCTAGGGCTCAGAAAACGGATGGTACTTCTGATGGGTCTAGCTAGTGACAAGTTGAAGGCAGGACAAGCGCTGGTGAAACATTGGTACGACCAGAAAGCTTCCCTCATCAACTTTACACCTGGTCAGCAATTCCTGATCATGAATCCCATAAGGCCTAGAGCTTTACAGGACAAATGGTCAGGCCCTTACACAGTGGTGGAGCCCCTGGGTGAGGTTAACTATTTAGTGGACTTGGAAGGGCTGGACAGGCTCCAAAAGTGTTCCACGTAAATAGGCTGAAGGCTTTCGTCCCAAGAGTCGAAATCGCAGCACTGCTACTGGCTTCAGATGTTGAGGAAGAGGAGTCTGAACCTCTCCCCGACCTGTTCCAAAGCGGTCCTTCGGATAGCTCCTTTGAGGGTGTCCGAGTGGCCCCTCACCTGACTTCTGATCAGCAGGCTGAGGTGAAAAGTTTGCACAGGCAATTTTCCTTCCTGTTTTCGCAGTCCCCTGGTTTGACACCTTGGTGCAAACTTAACATAGACACAGGAGACAGCGTTCCTACCAGAAGTAGAGGATACAGGATGTCAGACAAAGTACGGTCTTACATTAAGACAGAGGTCAACAAAATGTTAGATCTTGGGGTGATTGAACCCTCTAGTAGTCCTTGGTCCAGCCCTGTGGTTTTGGTTCCAAAAGCAGGCACTTCTTGGTTCTGCATGGATTACAGGGCTCTGAATGCTGTCACCAAGACAGATGCACACCCCTTGCATCGAACAGATGAGCTGGTGGATACCTTGGGTGCCTCCAAGTACCTCAGCACGTTTGACCTCACTGCGGGCTATTGGCAAATAGCCTTAGCAGAACATGCCAAGGAGAAGACAGCGTTTTCCACTCCAGACGGTCTTTACCAATTCAGGGTAATGCCATTCGGGTTGAAGAATGCACCTGCCACTTTCCAGAGGCTTGTGAATCATGTGTTGAATGGGTTGGATGAATTCTGTCTTGCATATCTGGATGATATAGCAGTTTTCAGCGCCACCTGGGAAGACCATGTGAAACACCTCGGGATTGTGGTACAGGCTCTTCAGAAAGCACACTTGACCATAAAGGTTAGTAAATGCCAGATTGGACAAGGCTCAGTGGTTTACCTTGGACATAAAGTAGGTGGAGGGAGGATACAGCCTCTTCCCAGTAAAGTACAAGCAGTACAAGACTGGCCTACCCCCACTACACAACCCAAGTGAGAGCCTTCTTGGGACTCACGGGGTATTACCGCAACTTCATGGCAGACTATGGCACCACAGCTGCCCCTCTGACTGCCCTCACCACTCCGAAGAAACCCAAGAAGGTAACTTGGACCGACGAGTGTGAGAAGGCCTTCAACGGCTTAAAAGACTCCTTGTGCCAGGCCCCTGTCCTCAGGGCCCCTGATTATCAAAGACCTTTTATTGTGCAGAAAGACGCCTCTGACACTGGGATAGGAGCTGTACTATCGCAAGTAGATGAGAAGGGTAAGGAACACCCTATTGGTTTCATTAGTCGCCAGCTTAAGGACAGAGAGCTCAGATGGTCCACAGTGGAGAAAGAATGTTTCTCTGTTGTGTGGGCCCTATGGAAGCTGAGGCCCTACCTCTATGGGACCCACTTCACTGTGCAAACTGACCATAAGCCCTTAAAGGGGCTAATGAACATGAAGGGAGAGAATCCAAAGTTTCTTAGGTGGTCCATAAGTCTACAAGGCTTTGACTTCACTATTGAGCATAGGCCAGGTGTCCAACATAGCAATGCTGATGGGTTGTCCAGAATGTTTAACCGACCTGAACAAGAGACTCATCCAGGGGTGGATTAGTTCCCCGTATCCATAGTCTGGGAGGGGCGTGTGTTAGGAAAGATTTCTTAATTGTAGGTAATTTTCCTTCCATGTGGCAACCCCTAAACTTTCTGCCGTTGTTTTCACCCTGATCTAGACTTTGCCAGAGAAGCGCAGCCTTCCGCCGCACTCCTCTGGGCTTTCGCTCCATTCTTATGGGGAAACTGACATGCCCTTAAGACAGTCGGTACCAGGAAACGTTGTTTTCCGTAGTTCTTTTATCATGTTGCAGCTTTCGCGCAACATGACACAAGAGGGCATTGTAAGCTAAGTTACTGCTCTCTTGGGTCTCTAGTCACTCTACAGGCCCTTGACACTCTCTTTGGATTGTTAACGAACGGTGCAAGTGAATCGCGGACGGGACTGCTGGCAGCGATCGTTTCTTTGTGTTTTGAGCTCCTTTTGGCTGTTTAAGCGCGTTTCTAGCGCTTAGCCCAAAATGGTGGCCTGGCTCCCAAAATGGCCAGACCACGAGGCTCTTTGTCCTGCCCTCTGACCGTTCTGCCCCCTTCACCTTCCCCAGGTCGAGCCGACCCGGGGCCTTCCTTATTTGGCCATGTACTTTCCCGCGAAACACAGATGCTTTCGCGGGCTTCTACAGGCCTTGTGTGTGCCTCCAGGATTTGGGCTGGGATGTCTGGTCCCAATACACATCCTGGGTGCCAGAGAGTCTAGTGTGTCTTGAATGCATGGGACCACCGTGGTCCGTGATAGGTCCACATATGGTGTGAGTGTTTTGTGAGCAGATCTCCCATTGGGTCCTCTCCGTTTTGGCGCGAAGGGAACCCTGGATAAGAGGAGGCTGGAAACATCACTACCATGTCGATCTCCTGAGTTCTCACGAACGGTGGATACAGGAGCCAAATATCCTGCAACTAAGAGGCTGAACCGAGGAATCGCTGGTGACCCACTGAAGGACTGCTCCTCTGCCCTGCTGTCGCTCTGTTAAACCATTCTGCCTCTGATCGAACGAGAAGGCCTGTACTGGTACTTCGACTCTTTGGAATAGTGGGAACAACTGTTCTCGGCATCTTCATCATCTTCTGCACGTAAGCCTTCGGAAGCGTCTCTGGGCCATCCAGTGGACTGACCAGCCTACACAGGAGTCTTGCTCTGTTACCGCCGTCAGGTTGTGTTGTATTGCGAGTCCTTAGCACTCTCACAAGATTCGTACACTTGGCATTCCCAGGTCTGAAGTGAGAAGTGTGCATTGGGCTGAAATACACACGGCCGCTTCGTTGCCCTGCTGTGGTAACAATCTGTGCGGGTTCACTATGTTTTGGACATCTTCAACTCTAACTTCTGCTGCCGCGGAATCTACACGATGCCGAGACGTCCCCTGCTCGTATCTGAACCTGGCAGCACTGAAACTGACGCGGAGAATCCTGGGTCTGCCTGCATCGGGGACCGGTGAGTAGCAACGCTAGGAACTGGTCGCCCTCCTGCAGTAGCCCGTAGCTTTTACTCGCTGTGTTAAACAGCACACCTTTTTCGCACTCGCGCTCTGCTTCTGCCCACAAGTGGAGGCCGCGCTTGAGTAGCAGAGATCTGTTCGCCCTCCTTTGTTCACCACTCTGAACTGCCTGACTTCCTTGAAGAGACTCCCCTTGGCCCATCAGCACCAGCGTGTGCAGTTATTTTTGAGCACAAGGCTCCACTCTTCGTAGGGCTCGTACTTCCTTCTAGTTAGGTGGCCTCTGAAGGCAAACTGGGTCTAACGATTACTTGCACTGCCTGTTTTCCTCCCCATCTAGGTGGTCTGCATATTTCGTGCTTCTAACTCTTTAGACCCTTCGGTAAATGTATATATATTGTATTTGATAGTGATGTGTTGGTTTACTTGAGTTTAATCGTGATCCTTTACTATGGTGAATATTACAAAGGCCATGTAATAAATGTGTCTATATTTTTAATATAACACCTGCTTGGAGTAGTTTGTAAGTGTCCTTGTTTTGTGTGCTCATTGCGGGCTTTCGGTCACCCTCACCCCTCTAGAGACCTAGTCTTGACTGCCGCGATCGCTACCTTGATTGGTGTGGCTTGTCCAGAGGTTACCCTGTTCCAAGAAACTAGGCTGGCCTTCCGAACCTCTGCCCCTACAGGACAGAGTTCAGAAATCCATCTTAACAGTGACCAGCCTTAGAAGATGGTTTCCCTAAACACTCGTATATCAAAGTTTGAGTGTATCCAAAACAACACCATTTTGCTGCTGTAACACCACTTGTTAGGGTGTTTTGGTAAAGTCTTGTCTCAGACAATACTTTAGAAAGCCTACTTTTGGTGAACAGGGGGACCCCCTTAGGTTTAGCTTGAACTACCCAAAGGTTTGGTAGCAATGACTGAGCAGGCAGGCAGGCTCAGTCTAGGAGGGATGGGGATGTAGAGAGACACACAGTGCTCAAAGAATAAACTTAGTTTAAGGAAACACTTGCACACTAGCAGTTATATAAAAATAAGCATGTATTTTGTATACACTAAAGCTGATTCATTTAAGGAAGGTAAGTACTATCACACAGTAACATTAAACACTGAATAGTTGCAATAGCCAAAGTATTACAGTATACTTCAGAATAGTTATAAGGTAACTCAAAGTAGCAGAAACATCTCACACAAGTATGTAAACTTCAGACCAACTTGTATACCTTAAGTTAACCCCTGCTTAACCAATCTTAAGAAGTCCAACCCTATTCTAGGTGAGTCTTACAGAGTCAATGGAGGCACTGGAGATCTAGTGACCAAGGCACGGGAAGGAAAATCAGGTAAGCAGCAAACAAATCAGAATCTATTTAATTTAAGAGTTCTTCAAGTTTACAGATAAGTAGCTGGAGATTTCTTTGGTATAGAACAAAAAGGGTTGTCCATCCCAATGTGGCTCAATGCAGGCCTGGTAGGGGATGCAAGTAACAGCTTAACTGCAACCCTCCGTAGAACAGGAACAACAAGGCAGGCCCCAGGTAAGTATTAGCGGCTGAACTGTACCTTATATGTGAAGAAGCTTGTGCAGCTGGACGGTCCCCAAAGAGAGGCGACAGCAGACCCCGGTTCAGTATTCTTGGCCTTGGCGACTGAAGAAAAGAATGTGCAATGGATCTGGCAGTTGCTCTCGAGTAGTTGGATGCCCAGCAGAAGATGTTAGCAGCATTGGCTCGTTGACGCCTTTTTCAAGGCTCGTTGAAGGACGGCTGTTGTGTGCGGTAGACCAGTTTTCATCCTTCATCTTGATTGAGGGGACTTTCAAGATCAGGATCCAGCTTATTGAATTCCATGAGGATGCCTGCAAAGTTGCATACAAAACGGCACTTCAGAAGATGTTGGACTGCAAAATATTACAGGACCCCGGGCATTGGTGACTTGTGGGATGTGGAGGTCATAACTCTTCCAATGGGGCCACAAATGCAGTTCATTTTATGACAGGTTAGGCTCACCAGTCCAAGGGAGAAAGTTGCCCACTTCGGGGCTTCCCTGTCACACAGAAGTTGAGGTTGGGAATGCAGTAGTTACTCAGACCACTCTGGTGGTCACTGTAAGTGGCTGTGGATGTCCTTCTTCTTCTTTGCTGGATATTCATTTCCAGTGGTTGACTCTGAGTTTCCGCTCCATGACCTTCATCTTTGATGCAGGAAAACTGGCTGAGCTCATCAATCACCAGCCATGCGCTCATTCAAACTTGGGAGGTGGCTGTCCAGTGAGGACATTCAGCCTCCCAGCATAAAATGGTTCCAAGCAAGCACCTTGCAGGAAAAGACCAGGGGAGTTTGGGTCACCTCCCCCACTTCCTGTCCTTTCAGGCACTCAAAGAGCGTTGGCAAGCTTTCCAAGGGACAGCCGCCAAAGACAAAAAACCCATAAGAACATCCTCCACCCAGGCAGGTATAAGACGTTTCAAGAAAGACCAAATCATCAAGAACAGGGCTTAGAAAGGTATATCCAGCATTTTAGGCAAATGCTGACCCCTAATGTCCCTTACCGCAGCTGAGATGGCAGCCTGCGACAAAGGTTCACAAAAAGTAATTCAAAAAGGTACGCTGCCACCAGCCTGTCAGATGAACTTGTAACAGTAACTAAAGGCTACTGGAAAAATGAGAAAGGGGATACTTTGCTTCCACTCAGCACTCCACTTAAGTTGAGGTGTGCTGATCTCACTAAAATATAGGTGAGTCAAAAAGTGTCCCCTTGCCCTAATAACAAGTGTTAACACGGGTGAAATAAAAAGGGAAGTTCAAGGAGATCCCCAGCAACAGAAAGTGTTGTGTGCTGCAAAAGTAAATTGTAGATGACAGAAACATGGAGGAAAGCATAACTCCATATAACAGTATCAAAGGGAGATAAAAGGGTTCCCAATGGCAGAGTAAAAGAATGAGACAGTTAGGAAAAAGGTTCCCACTCGGACAGGAGAATCAGCCCAAAAATCCAATAGTCCAGCAAAAATGCTTGGGGACTCCCAATGCGGGGAGAATTCCACTCAAGAAGGACATCTACCTAAGAGACCTTCAGAGCTATAATGAGCATGACAATCACTGATGACAAAAGGCACCTTAGCAAGGTCTCTCGGTTACCATTGTAAAACACATCTTTTGTTAACAGCACCTTTCTTAGAATGAGTCAATTGGCAAAGTAATGGGACATTTACAAATGAAAGATCCCCCCAACCCCCCGAACATCCCTACAGTTAACTACCAAACCTGTGCCTGCGACCAAGAAAATGGGAGCGTAATAAAATGCCATGGTGTCTGCTGGCTTGACACGCATAAAAGCGATTTGCTGTCATGGGAATAGTCCCATGTTCTTCTGATTTTGGGAGGAAAAATGGTAGATTTACCTCTGCTCAATCCTCTACTTCCCCTCCAAGCTCGGAATTCGGATTGAGGAAAACATGGTGGACATTCAGTTTCTGGCAAAAAAAAAGGGGCGGTAATGGATGTTCCACCACTTTTTTTCTGCACCACCGAATTCATAATGAGGTCCAGCCTCATTATGAGTTTGGCAGTGCAGTGAAAAAGTTCTGGTAATTGCGGTGCCACGAGGGAGTATCCAGCGTGAGCAGAGTTTCTGTTGACTATGGAAACAAGTCTTGTCTTTTTGATGTGGGTAATGAGGTTCTCCAAATGTCTGGTCAAAGAAAAGCAAGACCTTTTGGGCAGTAACGGAAGGACCACCGCTTTCTTACCACACTGCAAACTCGTAATGACGCCCACTGTCTTGCCAGTTTGACTTTAAGCACAATACAGCACAGCAGGGGGTGAATCGGATATAATGCAGCGTTTTCCCACAACCGACCATTGTGTTCTTCACTTCTGCACAATATGATTTTCTCTGCATATTGCTGGAAAATACCCATAGTACGGTCTCCTATAATCATGTAATACTTTGGTAAATCAGTCACACCTTTGTGGCTAATGTAAATAACTGTTTACTAATTGCTAATTGTGTAAAATCCTAAGTAACCTTGTAATATGCAATGCGCCCAGATACCCTTGGGTTAGGCGCGCTATGTAAATAAATAAACAAACCAACAAGCCCAAATCCAATGGCAGCATGCACAAGTCAGAAGCAATCCGAGAATTCAACACCAACTCCTTCTAAGCCTCGCAAAAATAATGCTGGACGGCGAGTGATGCAGTCGGCCAGGACTCTACCACTTATTGATTTTTATGCGATCAAATTGCCACATTATCCTGCGACAATACATCACTTCTATAGTTTCCTTCCTGCTGTCGGGGCTGCAACGAAAAACAGATGTCCCCGCCGGCATTGCTCATTAGCGACAGCCATGAAGGCCTGGGACAATGCAAATATTACATTTTTATTGGGTCTTCAGTCACTCATTAAAGCAGACATGACATGTGCGCTGGCTGCAGCATGCAAGAGGCATTGATCACTGGGTTGACAGGTGACGGGTTCCTCCCACAGGCAGCGGATGCCTTCCAAGCCCGAGGCTTAGCCAGTCAGCGCGGGACGCATGCGCATTCACGAACCATCGTTTCCACAGACGTGCAGTCCCAGGCTTGCATTTGGTGCACAGCAGCCCATTCATCGACGTGATACACTTTCGCCTGTATCCCACAGAGCCTGGGAATATGTGCCACATTGCACACACCAGTCTCTGGCATGACGTCTGCCCGCTAGGAATGTGCGCCCGGCTTTAAGAAAGGAATCCGTTTGCAGGATTTACATATCCTTTCCGCTCCCTTGAAATATTCTGAATACATTGTTAAATCTGAAGTGTTATTATGTTCAGCAGCCTGGCGTGCACGCGTTGTGTTCCCAGTCTATTGTATTCGTGTGAGCAGTGCCGTTACCTCCTCTCTGGTGACACTGCCGCTCTGTTGTGGAATAACAATAAGGAATTGCATTTCAAGGCAGAGAAATGCGAAACTGATCTGCTTGAAATGCATTGCATGGTTCAGATTCAAAGTTATTGGGTTGCAGGATTCATTCTAAATGTTGACCGCGGCGCGTGCATTAAGCTCCAGTTTTACAACCGGCTGGCTGGTCTACCGAGTGCACATGACTCCAGGGCTGCTGTGGCTTGCTATCTCATACAGATCATGCAACGACATCAGCACTGCATCACATTATTCTATCATACAGGTGCCCCTAGATTAACCTATTATACAGATGCTCAAAGAAAACCGGGGGTTCGTTTGCACCAACTATGAGAAAACTCTGCGAGGTGACCGTGTTGCACTTGTAGGAGAGTTAGAGGTACACGACTCCACCTCTAATCAGAAATCATCAAGCAACACAAACTCCTATGCACAAATGCGCCACACTTGAAGTTCTGTGATTTAGAAACTGGTGTTTATTAGCACATCCAGTTCCAAAAACTCATCTTGACTTGCCCTATATTGGTGACACGTGTTTCGGCAAATTGTCATTGCCTTTCTCAAACCAGGGCTAAACATCCTATATCAAAATTACAACAATGTTTCGACACAATTGTAACGACATCATGTATGAAAGCAAAAGATATATATGCAGTGTAGATGTATGCATATAAGACAGAGAGAGAAAAGGAAGGGGAAAGGGAAGGGATAATGCGGGAATAGTGAAAAAAGAACATACAACATCAATGGAAAATCAAAAAAATATACTGTTAGCCATATTGGTACACCATGGCGATAAAACAATACAATTAACATACATTGCTCACTAGTTATATTTAAAGATGGATAAGTCTTGCAACTTCTTGGAATCCTTAGACAACTGCCGTGATCAATAATAAGAGCATGTACAATATCATCCTTGTTGTGTTCTTAAATTGAATTATTAAATGAACCCTTATTGTACATGAGGCACCCAAATGGACCACCAATAGTCCCATATCATACAGTCACGTATCTTTGGTATCAAAAAGTAATTTACCTCGTGTCTATAGTGCCCAATAATATTACTGCAGTCTGCAATCATCGTAACAACAGGGTTAAATCCCCTAAACATAAAAGTAACTCTGTTTAGTAGCTTGACACTCTCATGGATAACATAACATATTGTATTGTGTTGAACTTACATGCAAGTTGTGCATTGTTTGGGCATGTGATTGAAAAAGTGCACGCTTGCGATCATAAATCTACAACACCCGTCCGAGTGCTGGTCTGAAAAGCATTCATGTACGACAATGTAGAAACAAATAGATGTGTGCTATGCGATAGATCACTCAACGCAGCGCATACCATTATGCCTTTCTACATATATTCAAATCAAGTACTGCCGTCAGTACTGCGTAATCAGGTTTGCCCATTTCTATGGAAATTTCGTAAGAGTACACAATCCGCTATAAATTCGTATAAATGTGCCATCGGGTTGTTTAGCCCGCGCTCTTAGAACACTTCAATCGTATACAATAATGCACTGATTAGGGTTGGATTTACCGGCACGTAAGAAGCTTGTCTCGCGTATCTGTTAAGTCGCGTCTCGAGCAAGGGGCGGACATTAAGTACTATCTCTTCTTGTGTTGTGTTCGGTTGCTGTGGCAACCGTGTTGTCCTACCTCAATGTCTATAAACTTGGTCGCCATGTTTTGGGAGACCAACCATCTAGATAATGTCAGATGTGTAGCTACGGCCACAACTGCATATAATTCCGGATGGATTTTAAATGTGAATTGCCATAATATCTGTAGCTTACGTCCGATAGTGAACATGTGAATATGTGTTAGGGAGCCAGTAACAATTGTGAAAAAATAAAAGAAAAAAGGCAAAAAATGCAGCATTATTCAGACATATATAATGAACTACACTGATAACAACCAGATCGCTGGTTGTATATATTGTGAATTTGGGTGATGTATGCGCACCGGTGCCTGATAATTCATGCACTGGATGCACTGCTGCATTATGTGCATCAGATACCAGCGTACTGCTTGCAAAAACACTAGTATTTGGCCAATTTCTTTTACGCAAGATTGTGTGTTGTGCGTTTGTTCTAATGCTGTTGACATCATGTAAACGTGTCTTCACAACTTTGCTATGATAATTTCCAAGACACATAAAACAAATGAGAATTAGATTACATTTGGTAATGCAAAGTAATGATAATACAAGGCACCTTGGAACATGCATCATAATCCAACTCTAAATTGCAAATTAAACTGAATTATAAAAAACAGTACAGTTCAGTGTCCATGTTAAGACCCAACTTCAGGGTTCGAAAATGACAAATAAGCCGTGCTTCTGTCTGCCGTAATTTGACTTCAAGATTACCACATCTTCTGCCTAAATTTACAGTCTGTAATCCAATGAATTTTATGTCTTTTATCTGATCCAGTTGGTGCTCTTGCTGCCAATGCGCAGCCAATGGTAACATAGAATTCTGACTGCCAATCCCTGATAAATGTTCATGTATTCGAATACGAAGTTGGCGAATAGTACTTCCTATGTAAATCTTGTTACATACGCAAATTATGGCATAGACCACATATTTTGTTCTACAGTTTATGTTTTGTTTGATTCTTGTTTGATTGCAGAGTTTGTCCTGAAAGACCGCCATTTTGTTGTATGCATATTGACACATGGAACAGGTGCCACATTTTCTAAACCTGAAGGTATCCTGGTTCAGCCAATTGGTAGATTGCTTCTCTGTTATCTGTGGGAGAAGCGAATGACTGAGTTGGTTCCTCAATGTTTGTGCTCTTTTGGATATAATTTGCGGACCATGTTGGATGAACTTGGCTATATGAGGGTCAAGCTGTAATAAGTGCCAATTCCGCTTTAGTATTCTTCTGACCTCAAAGTGATCATGGGAATATGTTGTGATGAATCTCACATCCTCCTGTTGATGAGCAACATTATTGCCTTGTTTTTGTATAAGTGTTTCCGCTTGAGTCATTAATGATACTTTATTAACTGCCTTTTTTATGTGTTTGGTTTGATAGCCTCTTTTCTTGAATCTAGTAATGAGTAGCTGGCACTCTGCCAAGTACTGTGATTCTTCTTCGCAGTTGCGTTTTGCACAAATGAATTCACCAACCGTAATGTTATTCTTAACTCTTTGTAAGTGATAACTTGTAGCAAACAATGTTGAAATGACCGCTGTGGGTTTCCGAAACGTCTTGGTGTACAACTTGTTATTCTTCACGTATATGGTGAGGTCCAAAAAATCAATTGTCGATGTACTCATGTGAGACGTGAATTGGATCCCAAAGTTGTTCTGATTCAAACGGCATTTTAATTGGTTGATCCATGTCACCTTTCCAGATCAGAATGACATCATCAATATAACGAGCCCACAGGATTACGTGCTCGCTATATTGACTATCCGTAAAAACGACCTTGTCCTATAACATCCCCATAAACAAGTTGGCAAGTGTGGGTGCATATTTGGTACCCATAGCTAGGGTAGCTTGTAGCATTTCTTTGAGCATGTGTATCTGGTGAAAATGCAAAGTGCTGGTATCTTTAAACACATAATCAATGGTTTGGATTGCTTGTTCGTGTTTAATCGAAGTATAAAGGGCGTAGTTACACATCTGACACCATCTATGGTTGGTCTCCCAAAACATGGCGACCAAGCCAATAGACATTGAGGTAGGACAACACGGTTGCCACGGCAACCGACCACAACACAAGAAGAGATATATTATACAGATGCGTGTGGTTCATCAGTGCGGTATACTTTCCTTCCCACTTTCATTGTTCTGCCATGCAGAGGCCAATACTATTGTCTCTCATAATCTGCAGCTACTTACCCATCCCACCATTGCTTTATTTAGGATTTTGCCACAGAATTAAGCCATGAGGTGGGGCTGATCGTATGCACATATTCCATAAGGAAGAATCAGTCTTCGCAAACTAAAGACTGTGCAGCCTTAAATGTGTAATTGCCCGCCAAAGACAGGTCTCTTTACTCTTTACAATGCATCAATTTATCACAGCTATGTTTCACGCTGCTTTCAGCTCTTTGCTGTGGGACAGAGGATATTCTTGGAGATTAAGTTCAAGATGGGGCTCACGTTATGCAACAGCAATGATGAAACCAGGGGAAATATTTACTGAGTTTGTATTAGGAAACATCCCTATTATAATCTATGTACCACACAGTTGCCTCAGACAGGGTTTCCCAGCTGTAGGCAAGGGTGGCCCCAAATATCATTTTGAAATGGGCCCCCACAATACCCCATGCACTTTCAGCTGGTTATTGTACTGATGCATGTAACATATGTCATATCCTGGTTGGGAGCCACGAGGAGTGTGTGTTGGATGTGTGGAATGTGGAGTGTGTGTGTGTGACTGGGAGATTAAAAAAGTGGTCTTGGGGGAACACCCGAGCAAAATGTGGGCAGGCCGGGCCCCCCCCAAAAATGCCAACTGTACAGTTAGTCCAAATGGCTATGAACTATTGTGTGCTGTCAACGGACCCTACTCCCAGTATAGTCCCTGGGCTCCCCCACCTGCTCCCATCACAGTCTCTGGGCTCCTTCATCCCACTCCTATCCCTGTCCCTCGGCTCCACCCACCCCACCAGAGACCCTGGGCTCTCCCGACCCTGATCCCACCAATGTCCCTGGGCTCTCCCCACCCTGCTCCCATCTCTGTCCCCTGGCTCGCCCCCCATCCCACTACCAGCACAGTCCCATGGCCAGTGGTGGCTGGTGAATTTTTCTAGTGGAGAGGCATACATATTTCTCCCAGATATGCCATAGCAACCGAGCGCAGCCAACCATGGGTGGGTTTGGGGGAATCTCCCCCAGGACATTTTTTGGAAATAGTGGGTTAAAATGCTGTATTTTAGAGCATAGTATTTTAAAAATTGGCTAAAAAGCCAAACAAATTGCACTTGGTGCTGGGGGGGCATACGGGGCAGGCATGGCATTGTTTTAATGGACATCTATGATAGATGTCCAGTAAATAAATGCCTTCCCTGTCCTCTGTCCCCAGAGCGCCTCAGAAGGAGAGCTGATTTTGGCAGGTGGGTAGGAGATTGTGCAACAAAGGCATTTTAAAAATGGCTTTGTTGTACAACCCCCATTCACCAAAATCAGCTCCGCGGACCAACACAAATACACACACATTCACACACCATTCACACAACAAGCACTATATCATTCACATGAGCACACATCAAGATACACTCACTTAAAACACAAGTGTACAAGTATCCATATACATATTTAAATAAAAAATAAATGAACATAAACTTGCCTTCTGCACCGGTACTGAAGTTTCTCCCCAGCGCATTCTCTCCTGCATCATGAACAGGAATCGGGAAGCAAGGCCTTCCTGGTTCCTGCACATGCATGCAGGGGCCTGAGTGTGGGTGCTGAAACGCCATGTTCCAGCCTGCTCTCTTTGTATGTGCGAGGGGGGGGCAGGAGCTCCCCCTTGCACATACAGACATGCAATTCCTCAGCCAGCATTTCCAATGAGCTATGCAAGGCATGAGAAGCAAAACGCCGCCAGGCTTGCATGGCTCGTTGAGCATATGCGGCTGAGGAACTGAACTGTCAAAGGGAAACAGTTTCACTGGGCTGCTCCTCGGATCCTCCATAATGGGTGAGAGAGGGCCACTGGGTCAATGCCCCCTCACCCATTATGGACGAGCCGCTCCTGTCCAGGGCCTATTTTTTCTTTCCTCCCTGTTTACAAAAAAGAAAAGTACACAGTTTGAATACCTCTGGGTTAGAGGGATTCTAAAGGAGTTCGTTGACACGCAGAGTCATTGGCTCTGGGTGGCTGTCGGCTATTGATGACTAGCCTCAATCTAATAAAGAAGCGTTATCGAAGTGCAGCGTGTATGCACATTTATTTCAGATAGGTGCATATGATCTCAGCTCTGCTACACACTGTTCTATCACACAGATGCATATGATCTCATTAGACCTATATCCTACTTTATAAATCCAAGTAGTGTGCTGCTGCATTGTTTTATTTTAAACAGATGGTCATGAACTCAGCAGTGTAGATTGTTCTAAAATACAAATACACCTGATGTCATTTATACTGTATATATTAACTTATATAAGTGATCATGAGGCTCGTGATGCTGTGCATGCTGTAATACCAATACACAAGTATTTAGCATTCCGATGGGTGATAATACGAATACATGCACATGACCCCAGCTCTGCTGCAGCTATTCTATCTCATAGCCGCAGCCATTCTGAGCAGTGGTGTAGATTATTTTATCATACAACTGCATGTGATTCTACTGTTGTCTAATGTTATACTTTTCTGTCATCATGCTGAATTATGTTATTTCAATGTGTTGGACTATATTAATCAAACACCCATAATGTGAGAACTTCCTCCTTTATATTCTCATATCATGCAGGTACATATTATACTTTACATTTACTGTACCGATGCGCCTGATCTCATCCTATTTGTGTTGTACTATATGGTACAGATGTGCATGATTTGTGTATTGCTATATATTGTTGCATCATACAGATGTTCTTAAACTCAATAGTGGTACACAGTGTAATAGCAAATAGATTCACATGTGGTCACTCTTGCTATATATATTGCTATATCCCAGCCTGCAATAGCTGTATAAAAGACAGTAAATAATGTACTTATTACAGCATATTAGTACCCGGTGAGGGCGGTGTGGCAGCCTCCCAGCCAATGAGGAGGTTTGGAACGGGATCCTTACCCCACACGGAAAGACCCCGCTCCAAGCCGCCTCGCAGCAGGAGGCAGCCATCTTCCCTCACCGGGAATCAGGTAAGTGTGCTCCCCACTCCCTGCTCCCCCCTCCCACCCCACTTTTCCACATATTTAAGGCCCTCCCACTTTTTTCCTGCTGCATTTTCCCTCACTGGCGCCGGTGACAGTACTGCTCCTGGCGCATCTCTGGTGCGTGATTAGCTGCCATGGAAAGAGAGCAGGGACTACATGTAGTCCCTTCTCCCCTTTCAATGGTGGCCATTTTGTTTCCTTACATTTTTACATTGGCCGCCATTGGAAAGGGAGAAGGGACGACAGGGATCGGGCTGAAGGGACTACACATAGTTCCTTCTCCCCTTTCCATGGCAGCCATTTTCATAGTTTTTTCCCCCCATTATTTTCAATGGGCGCCCTGGAAAGGGAGAAGGAACTATGTGTAGTCCCTTCAGCCCGATCCCTGTCGTCCATTTTTTTTTGCTTTTTTTTGCTTGAGTCAAGAAACGGTTTCAATGCCGTTTCTCTGCTCAAGAATAAAATGCTATTAGTACCTTGGTACGATGTGCCCGGGGTACTAACAACAATAGAACCCTCGGAGGGGAGCATTAACGGTCTGGTAGTGCACCCGGGGCTACGTTAAAGCCCTTGCTTCACTCTGACTTGTAACTATTGCCCCGGGGGCATTACCAGACCAGTAATGCCCCCTCCTCCGGTTCTATTGCTTCAGTAGTGACCTCAATATGCCCTTGTAATAGAAAAATAGCCCTGCTACCCTAATTGTAATAACCTTTTACAGTTGTATTTCTGATGTCACCATTAATGCTATTTGCGCTGACACAGAGCAGAAATCCAGTTGCCACTGGAGCACATAAAGATGGGGAAAGCTTTTCGTTTTATTTCCTACTGATACAGCTTTCTGTGATATTTACAGCCATTAATAAGAATTCTTTCTAAAAGTATGTTTATTGTGTGCCCTGCTGAAGTTTAATAGGCAGGCAAGAAACCATCTGCATATGATCACATATTTGAAACTACAAATGCATTTTAAATGCAATGGACCTCATTACAACCCTGCCGGTGTGGTAAAATCATGACGGTAATTCCATTTACCAGCAAGTTACCTCATTGGCAGAGTACAAGTTTGCTGGTGGGATGCCTGAGTTACCTCCAGCCAAGTGCTGGAGGTAAATTAGCCACCCCACCGGCAATAAACAGCCAATGTTACTGATGCAGGTAATACCGGCAATCCCCTCCATGGAGTCCATCGGGACTCCATGGAATAGGGATTTACTGTTATTCCCACCACTTGTAATCTGCCCGTAATTCTTGAAGATCAATAGGTGGGAACAGTCATTTACCGGCGGGATACCACCAAACTCTTAATGAGGCCCATTATCTCAAACCGCTTACATTTTTACCATACATATAATTTTTTTCATCTGATCGGACTGTACATTGCTTAAATTTGCATCAGCAAAGGAAGAGTTCTTTCATTAGAGTAGGAAAGAGCCGAAGTTTTGAAGGGGATGACACCATGGCCCTAAATTATAAGCAATGAAATATCCCTTAACATACATAAAATCGAGATTGTAAGTGACCTTGGCATTCCATGGCCTTGTAACAGGAACTAGACTTTTGTCCTTGTTCCTCAATTTGGTAACACAACTCCTTAGTGACTTGCAATTTCCTTATAACGCACAGTAAGACAACGCATATTAATACAAGATTCGGGTTTACATGTACAGTACTGTTATGTCACATAAATATACAGGTTTCGAGTCAGATATTCTATTTTCATATCATAGATGTTCACAATCCGATTACTGCTTTAGATCGTTGTATCATACAGAGGCGTATGATCTCATTACTGGTATATGTACTAGTAGGCCTACTGGTATATCGTCAAATCATAGAAGTGCACATGTTGTTGGCATTGTTACATAGTGTAATAACATATAGCTGTACATGTTCTCAGTGCACCAAGGGGCTGAGGGCCGGCTTAGCAGCAGATTCGCCCACCCGCTACGTGACACGTATGTCAACAGTTTTGAACTGGCCAAAAAGACAAAGGGGCAGGCCCAACATCACCAACATCTGGCCCATTTTTTAGCCAAAGCGGGCCAGTTTCATGAATTACTTTACTGTGCAGCTGGAAAATTTTCACCAGGGTTACTGCACAGATATTCTTTTAAATGCACAGTTTGCAACATATTTAACTGAAAAAACCTCATGTTTGGGCCCTACTCAAACAGTTTCTCACAATGGAAAGGTCAGTTGCGTCTGCGGAGGTGTACTGGGCAGTGAGGCAGGGATAGAGGGGGTGAATGCCCCCTTTGCCCCTTCCCTAGCTACACCACTACATATGTCCTGCCACTTTATCATAGGTGCCCCCAGCCCCCAATATCATGCTGCAGCCTGAACCTGGATGTCGCAGGTGACTAGTGAACAGCAGCAGGGTTTATTGAGGCAGTTCCCATCCATGCTTGGACGAGACTTGACAGGTTCCCATTTTCCACAGAAACCGATGAACCATACTTCTTTCATGTGCCCCCATGACAACACCAACATCAACATCGAAGAAATAATATGGTTAAAGAAAGGCAGAGGAAACTCTTCTATTTCCTCTTCTACACACATCCCATAGCAGAAGAGGAAAGCCTTTGCACAGAGTATATAGTTCCGTTTATGTGCTCCCCGGCTACTGTTACCATTGAATAACACGTTTTTGCTACAGAGGAAAGGTTAGTAAAAAGTTAGGAGATCATTTTTTAAATGAGACTTCCTCTTCGTCTGCCATACCAGCACCTTTGTTGCCCTTGGTATGGAGACTTGCAAATAGGAAGTGGGAAACGCCCTACTGATCCGGATCATCGATTAGCTTGTTTACTTTCTCTTGTGCATTGGAGGAAGTCCTATGTTCACTTGTATACGTCAATGTTGAACAGACAGTGAAAACCAAGCAGTCTGTTGGGCATGCATTTCCTGTGGTCTTGGATGTATGCCAGTGTGTGCACAGCTTTCCTAAGAGGGTCTTATCCTCAAAAGGCTGTGCCATCAGGATTCAGGGAAAAAAGAGACTATTTTCTAATTGAAGCAGATGGGTAGGCCGAGGAGTGTTTACACTTTACTGATTGTGTCTTGTTATCTGTTATTACTCCTTCTGCTTCTCTGCAAGTGCCCAAACCCCTGGCAGAGATACAGATCCGAATCTTTTTATTTTATATATTGGTTTATGTAAACCTTTTATTCATATGTCCATTGTATTCAATATAGATACAGATAAGATACAGAAACAATAAAAGTTAAACCATGAAATAATTTAGTTGTACATACTTTATCTTCAATATCATATGACAAATGTTTCTGGAGGCTTCGGTCATGTGACTCTGAACTGGAGGTGAATGTCCAGTGATGGCTACTGGGTGGCCCGGTGGCATGTGTGATGAGGCTCAAATATCTCATTCTGTTTTGACATTTCTGGTGGAAGTTTATTTTTCTCCAAACCTTTTTAAACCCATCATAGCTTTGCTGTTATTTGCTAAACATGGCAGGATACCCAAACAACAAGGTCATCAGTGGGGAGCGCACATCGTCAATTTTGATGGAACGCGCTCCAGAATGCGGGGAGGAGGAGGTGCAGGAGGAAGAGGAGGAAGAGGAGAAAGAGGAGGAGGAGGGGGAGGAGAAGGAGTTAATCACTGCAGCATACTCTGACTAAGGCTACTCTGCACTCATTAACCTTAATAAGGCTGAAAGTGGGATACAGTTGGCTGCAGCGCTGAAAACTGTCTATATTAGAATGAAGAAGTTGTGGATAAGCTAACATTGCTCTCTAAAACAAAGACCTTGTTCTGGAGCGAAAGGCTTGCACTTGAGTAATTTTTCATCGCAGCAATTCTTTGCGAAGGTGTCTGAACTGGAGGTGAACTTGTCGAGATTGCTGCTGGGAGGTGCTGTTGTATCTGTGTTTTGGCTCAAATAGCTAATTTTACTTTCCATATCATTTCAAAAAGACTTCCTTGATGTCCTTCATGAGTAGATTCCAAAACACATGGATTGTAATTCCAAATAAAGCTAGAAGGGAATACGTTTGCTGCAGACATCCAAAGCATGTAGCCACACAATTTATAAATAAAGAATACATCTTCCATGATATCATTTTTTCTACATAAATGTCAAGACCTCCCCTCATACAAATTTGTTTATCGCCCCCATAGCTTCATATGCCTGTAATATGTTTATATGTATGAAAGTATATATATATATGCTCCTCGTAGTGCAGAGAAAGTCAGCAATATACTCAGAGGTCCACCCCTTCTTAGGTAAAGTATCCGCATACTTCGTTGCTCAAACCTTGATTACTAGTTGTGCAACTTTTTGAGTGCAAACATTATCATTAACTTTCTGCTGTAAAATAGACTTATATGTAAACAGATCCTCTACCTCATTAATATTCAAACTGATAATTATCAAGGACCTAATAAAGTGCCTCCCAAAATACCCTCTAGTTGGGTTGTTTACACTTTCCTCCTTCAATAAAGCTAACAATGTGCTTGACCGGGGATCCAGATCTTATGATACACGTGTAATGCTCTAATGATAGTTTGTGTGTTTAAAGAAACCAGTCCAAGGCCTAGAAAGTGGTATTATGTAGGTGTTACGCTAAGGAGTCCCTAAATACGTTTTCAGCATAGACCTTCTCCCCTCTCTGGCCCAACAGGGCATTCGAATGCCCAGACCAGTGATCCATACAACACTGGAGGGGTGATGTTCAGGTTATAAGCATCATTTCATGGTTTCATGCTAAACTCACAATTGTTTACATGGAATACTCTAGGAGTAAACATACCTTGTTTGGATTTAGTAATCTCTAGGATTGTATTATCTTTCCACTATAACATTTTATTAACACTAAACCAAGCTGTGTAAAGGTATTTACATCCTTGAGTCTCCTCCCTTCCATAGTCCACTTAAAGTGTTTGTTGCTCTTTCCATCACAGAGCCCATGATTGTTTTTTTTGTTTTTTGTTTTTAGATATATTTACTTCCAGATCGTCAGGTATGGAATAATTGCTCGCTCCATGTCATTTTGAGTTTGGTCTAAAATGATCAAGTCAAGACATTGAAGATTATGCTATCCTACCTTTGGAGGAAAGGTACACACACCCGCAATATACAAGTTAAACAGTAATAGCGCATAAACATTGCCTTGCTTATGTACTTTATTAGGTGGAATGCCTTCTGTCGCTTCCACATTCATGTTAGTACTGACCCTTACCATTGTGTTATCATACATGGCATCTATCATTTTTAGCAAACACTGAGGGATACCCCAATTCCAGAGCTTTTGCATAGGTTATTACGATCAACAATGTCAAATAAGGGAATATAGTTGTGGTTTCATATTTTCATTGTATTGTGGATTATCTGTGCCGGGTTCATAAGATTTGTGAAGGTAGGAAGTCCTGCTCTAAAACCATTTTGGAACATGGCAAAGAGATCTGCATATCCACTACCCTCTCCATCAACTCCTAAAGTAAGACCTTTCTTGTATCAAAGCTTGCTACCTTTTCATAGATCGACTGTATTTCCACGAGGTAGGTACAAACTAAGTTTGCTGATTGTTTTTAGAACCTAACTGATAACCTTACTCCATATAATGGGATACAATTGTAATATTTGATGATAGTCTATTTGGACGAGACGCCGTAGAATGTTTAGTCTTGCATATTAGTTTAGCAATCAGTAGTACAAGTATAATTCCAACTATATCATGCTAGGATTTCCTTCCAGTATTTACCATTCTGATGTTTTTCCAAATATATTCAACTCAAGCTTCAGCCACAACAGATTTAGATTGTGAAGTCCTTCAATTAGAAATGTTAATATTGTATTTGGACAAGGATTTTTTGCGAATCGTTTTTACGAATGATGTTAATCATGCATCGCCAACTCTGTATCTGTATGTTGGCCTTAAGACATTTCAGGCAATTTCTAAAAGGCGGTCTCAGCCTTTTCACCTCCTTCACCATTTGATTCTGCGGGATGGTGGTGTTGTGCAAACACTCCCGAAAAGTCCTGTGAGTCTCCCTTTCTTTTTACCACCAATATCCTATCTTGCCACTTATTCAGTTTATAAGTTTGCCTGTAAATATTTAGTTTTACCATCTTAGTAATATCTGATTAAACTAAATCATCAATTTGAGTCTCATAAAAAACTAGATTGTCCCGAAGGTATGTGTGCATGTCATTACAGCATTGTGGAAGTCCCCAAAGGAGTTATCATTCAATTTCATTTGAATTTGCTATGCAATCTCACCCATTGTTCTACCATTGAACACAAGCAAGTGCTTTGATTTCAGATAATTCATCCATTTAAATCCTTTCATGTTAAAATGTTTCTCTTGCAAAATAGAGCCGCCTACCCCCCATTCTTTTCCAATCATTGAATACTGTAAACTTCCAACAATTTACAGAAAAACTATGCATTTAAATCAGCCAGTAAGATAACTAGGGCATATAGCTACGGAGTCTCCAATTTAAACAGTAGATCACTCAAATCTGCATGGAGCCTTGCAGTATATAATTGACCCTGGGGGATCATACACAGAAATTAATAACATCTTATAAGCAGCCGAGTTTCCTTACATTTCACGACTTATGCATTTTTTGCTATTTGTTTTCCAGAAGGATTTTCTGTTATGATATACTTATTTTGTACCCCAAATACAAGGCCGGTCTTTGGTCTAACTTTTTCAGGTTTTCCTGCTGGTTCATATAGAATACTCATACCATCTAAAAGAGACAGCTTGAGGAAGCAGGTCTCTTTTAGAATATGTTGTGTTCCCTCAAGAAATCGTATGCGTGGACCAGATAGAATACTGATGGGCGTATTAAAGTCTGAACTTGGGATTTGGGTACCTTATGCAGAAAGGCTGTTTAATGCAGTTAGAGAGTCCAATATAGCCCCTAAGTCAAAGCGGAATTTGCTCCTCTATATAAAAAGTGTGGGAGGGAAGAGCCCTGAGATTATCAGCCAATTTCCCTACTGGTCTCTGGGGGCAAAGTTTTTGGGAGGACAGTATTGGTTCATCTGGTCTAATGAAATGGGGTTGATAAGTCAATTGCAGGATGGTTTCCAAGTGGGTGTAAGTACCATTGATCAGTGCCTATGATACCAGCTCCTGGTAGATAAATGCACACTATTAAAGAAAATGTATCTTTACACCATATTTGAAGACTTACAGACTGCATTTGATAGTGTTCCTCGAGTTATTCTGTGTCACACCCTAAAAACCCTGGGTATACTTCCCGCGCTACTTTCAGCACTGCTCTTATAAGACACAAACAACAAAGCCACGGTGAGGTGGAACTTAACTGAAGAGTCTCACTATCTTTTCCAATAGGACAAGGGGTGCAACAAGGATGTGTATTGGTGCCAGTGCTGTTTTTCATTTTTATTAATGGTATAATCAAGCTGATGATGTCAACAACCACCGATGTGCCTATGATGTGGGAGAGAACTACCCAATGTTGATGTTTGCAGATGATTTTGCATTCATGGCTCTGTCTCCCATGGGATTGAACAAACAGCTTATGCTATTTGATGAATTCTGAAAAGCAAAGAGCTTGGAAATAAATAGCCTAAAAACCCAAACCATGGTGTTCATGGGGAGAAGAAGGAAACGCCCCAGACTAAGTACTATGGCGTTCAGCGGAAATAAAGTATTTTGACTCAATGGACTCAATTAAATATTAAGGGCATAGTAAGACAAAGTTATTTCTAACAACATCCCTTTCACGTAGCCATTTTCCACATTAGTAATGCAGTAGTCCAACTTGCCCTGGTCATCCCTGGGCAAGTGATGCACTTTACAAACTTGTTTGGGGCTGCCCACACATCTCTCAGGTCTTTAGAATGGTGGTACTGGCATATCTTGACTCAGCCATTCCAACTTCCAGGCCTAAATCCTGGCCACTGCCGTTCGATTCAGTAAAGCCAAACTACCACCAGGAAAATGTGCAAGTGCAATCAAAGATTCATTATCTAAATTAGCTTGGTCTGGACAACACGCCAGAAAGATGCTGACTCGATGGTTTTAATTAGTCTTCACGTGGTTCACTTAAAAGCTGGAATCTGGCACACCTGTCAAAGAAAACATTATTCTCAATATATAGGGTCAACAATAGGTTCTTCTGGATTCTGTGGACATTTTCTCACAATGTAGCAAGCTATGTAATGCTATAATTTAAAGCCAGCAGATGCTGAGAAAGAAACCTGCATACATGTGTTAGCAGAACAAGGAGAGGGAGCGGAACCTCTTTGTGCCTCAGAGTTAAAGACTGCAGAAAAATGGGTACAGATCCCTGGTCAGTAGGTATTATTTTGAATTGAGTGTTGTTCATCATCGAGGGTCTCCTAAAGTGTCCAGGGTCTCATTTTTTCTATCATTTTCCTTGGCGAATAGTAGAAATTATGAACTCTATACTGTCTGCTTCTCCACTTATGAGCCCCCCATGGAGCCATGTTTTCTGATTGTGACTACATCATTCGGAGCACTGACTGCCTGTGCAGGTGCATTGATAAGTGTGAATTCATTGTGTCCATCAATTCTGAGCCAATACATCGTTGGTCAGTTGTATGGCTTCATTGAGAACGGGCACTTATGGAATCCAAAGACAATCCAGGCAAGGAAAAAATAAATAATTTCCCCTTACTTCTCCCAACACCGGCACATGACTTGATTTCACTGTTTATTGTTTGAAGTCGATGTTGTACAGAGATGCCCAAAGTTATTTAGTCATATTTTTCAATGCATGGAAAGTCGCAGGCTGTGGAACAACTAGTTTGAACCTTTGAAACACCTCCATCTGGACTTTAAATCAGCTGTAGTCATTGCCCCCTACCTCTATATTTATCCCCAATGGTCTATTAGACGCTTGTTTATTCGATTTTGATGGAATCTGATTCTTACCGGGGAGGTACTCTGTCGATATAATTCTTTGTCAAATGAATGCGGCCTTTGTAATTTCTGCAATTCCCCAATGTCATCCAAGACATTGCAACATTTACTAGTCTACTGTTCCCATCTTGAAAGTAACCGAGAATTTGCACTTTAGAAGATTTTTGACATCTTTTGCTTTATTGTCAAGGCAATCACTCTGGCTTTTCTGCTTAGCCAGACAAACTACCTCACTGGTTTTGGCGGTTACAGGCTTTTTAACATCATTGAAATTGGAATGAGATGTCGTTGTCATTGCTTTTTTATCAATCACTTAAAACATTATTTTTTGTATGATATTTTAACTTTTATCCAGAAAGCCGTGTAACTTTTCTAAAGTGATTTTGTAGATGTTTTTAAATTGGGAAATATTAATGACTTATGACTATCCTTTGTTTATGATTGTATACATTGTTTGAAAGTTGACATATTATATGACATTTTGAATGTATTGAAATTCTTGATGAAGGTTATTGGGCCTCATTACAAGGAAGCGGGTTCCCGCAAGCAGACCTCGTAATGGGGTGGTAAGGGGTTGACGGCTCCAGCACCTTTACCGGCGCCATTAACCCCTTAGCGCCCTCCTCGTAATGAGGCCCATTGTATAACCATACTACAATAAATATAAAAAATAAAATTCTTTTGAATTGAGTGGTGTTCATCATCGAGGGTCTTCTAACGTGTCCATGCTCTCATTTATTCTATCATTTTCCATGATGAATTAGTGGAAATTATTAACTATAATGTTTGCTTCTCCTCCACTTGTGAACCCCCACCCCCCAAGGAGCCATGTTTACTCATATTGGCTATGTCAGAGATGCCCGAAGTTATTTTAATCTTATCATTCAATGCGTAGAAAGTCGTAGGCTCCGGAACAATTCATTTGGACCTACTGCGAAGATCATTGTGAGGAAACGTTGTGTTTTCAGCTCTCTTTAGTGGATTCATGGATTGCTATCACGCATTGAGAGAGCATCACTGCATACACGCGGTGATGAGTTTTTAATATAAAAATACCCGTGTTAGATGTAAAATTAAGGGCTCACTATTGGCTTCACAAGATGAGAATAAAATAAATTAAATTTCATAACTAGGACATGTATGAGAAATAAACAACACACATGTCCAAATGTAAATGTAAAGCATGCTTATGACAAGCAATGAAAATGGAAAATGCAAAGGTGTGGTATGTAAAATGTGCTTTCGTGTGTTACACTGTAAATGAGAACCAAATGTGTTTTAATGGTAATACCGGTTTTCCCATGTGTTAACAAAGCAACCCGTGGAAAGCATACAGTTGCCATTTTAAAAATTGCTTTCTCAACTGACTGGCACTTCACCAAATGAGTGACATTGGCGTTTCCAGGCGGGGGTAAGGGGATATGTTCCTTACCTCAGGTAACTCAAATGATGTACTGTCACCTCTCTGGGGACCGGTACTAATAGCGCACCCGCCTGACTGCATATACAATACTTTGTCCTACAAAGGTTGAGGAGTGCCTCAGGTGAAAGAAACAGAGAAGGACCGCTGTGCAAAAACTAAATCATTAAAAAAAGAACAAAAGAGAAGGACTGTTGTGACTCAGTGGTCCTGTCATTTCCACATAGGCTGACCAGGCCTAGTTGGTACACCCTCGTTTGTTGCGCTGGGCACCCTCCTGTGCTCGCATTTGTCAGCTCACTCATGCTAAAAATGGAAAAGAAAACAACTGTTTCTATCCTCCTGGCTGATTTCATGATCTTAAGGAAGTGCTGCAGTCGCTGAAATGTATTAAAAGAGAAAAGGGGAAAACACCAGAGATGGACAGCTGGGTTCCTGGAGCCAATTGTGGTACCGCAATGTCATATGTGCAAGAGGAGCGCTGCGCACCCACTCATGTGCACACATCCACGTGGTGCTGCCGGAAATGTCTATAATCACAACAGTGATGGGTGGAGGTTTTGAATGAATCTGAAGCACTGGCATTGCTCTGGGCAACCTTCCACACACCGTGTCTTAGCTCGTCTGCGCCATTGCAAAAGGGGTCAGGTACTGCCACCAATGGTAGCAACACAGCCCGAACTTCTACGCCAGGTCCCCTCTGCACGGAAACACAAGCAACCGCTGACATGTTTCGGCCTTGTTGGGCCTCATCAGTGAGGTGCAGCTTGGTTCCCTATGGCACATCGAGCAAGGGACCCACATCTGGGCATACCCTCTCTCACACAGTGAGACAAACTATAACCACAAAAGTGATGGGTGAAGGTTTTTAATGGATCTGAACCACTAGCATTGCAGTGGGCAACCTTCCATGCCACCATTTTCTAGCCCGTCTGTTCCATTGCAAACAGGGTCCAGCCATATGCAAATCAGTCAGGTACTGCCATCAATGGTAGCAACCCAGCCCGAACTGCTAGGCCAGGTCCCCGCTGCACAGAAACACAAGCAACCGCAGACATGTTTTGGCTTTGTTGGGCCTCATCGGTGAAGTGCAGTTTATTCCCTAGGGTGCAGCGAGCAAAGGACCCACTTCTGGACATGCCCTCTCTCACATAGTGAGACAAACTATAACCACAAAAGTGATGGGTGGAGGGTTGCCCAGAGCAATGCCAGAGATTAAGATTAATTCTAAACCTTCCAGCCATCACCTCTTTTGTTTTGCTTAGTCACCCTGAGTGGGACAGGTATGCCCAGAAGTGGGTCCTGTGCCTGCTGGGCCCAGTGACCCAAGCTACTCCTCAATGATGACACCCAACGAGACCGAAACATGTTTGGGGATGCTTGTGGTCTCGTGCAGAAGGGAAGTGACCAAGCAGTTTGGGCTGGACTGCCCCTTTTGGGATGGGACCAAGCCTGATTTTCATATGGTCTTTCCCCTTTTGTAATGGCTTGGCAGGAAAAAAACTATGGCCTGGAGGGTTGCCCAGAGCAATGCCAGAGGTTAAGATTCATTCTAAACCTTCCAGTCATCACCTCTTTTGTTTTGCGCTGCCGGAAATGTCACCATGTCAATAAATGGGTGTGGCCTGAGCACACAGGTTCAGAGACGTCTGACCCTATGAGCAGCAATGAGTACCCGTGGTTTGTTGTTCCTATCAGAAAGCTCTCTGCGCCACTTGAAGGCCTCTTACAGTTGGTGCCTGCCCCTGCACCACCATCTGCACCTTCCAGAGCCCGCTTCTGGTTACCTGCCTGGAATCTCATCAAGTGGCAAGACCCATTCTACAAGGTGCCTCGACATGACCAGGTGAGGACCCAACACCAATGAGCGGCTGCCTAATGTGAAAGGAAAGAAGGTGGGGATCAGCCCACATTGCCACAGCACCTTGAAAAAAAGCATTGGCAATGCCAAAAGTTTGGGCTTTTGTGTAGACATGGCAAAGGCACGTGATAGGCAGTGCTGTAGTGGTCTTAACGGCCATTGGTGATAGCAGGTGCAAAATGGTGCGAGTACCTGTACATCTAATAGCAGTGCCTGGCAACTGCCTAATATTTGTACACAAGCCAAAACCGTTGACTTGGCCAATGCTTGTTTTTAACAGAACTTCAGTGAAGAACACATAGAATGCTTATGAATCGAGTGACAGAAGGCAGACCTGGTTAAAACATTATTATTACACCAGTAGTGTGTTTAGAATTCCAATTAAATCTTTAACTCTCAGAAGACTTCTTTGAAAAAGCACTGGAAGCTAATTTGAGTGCAACGTTTGATAGGAAAGCTTGATTAAAGCAAGCTCAAAGAGTTCCAGTGAGGAGGTGGGGCCGGAACTGTGTGGGAATGGCCATAGGCATTAGCATGGCCGTGTGCAGTCAATTGGTGGGCAAATAACCAGACAACAGCTACAAGCTGTGTGTGCCTCCTCATATGCCATTTCTCCCTATCTGTACCCTAATGAAACAGTTTCGCCTTAAAGGTGTTGCAAGCAATATTTATAGCCCAAACTAAAAAATGAAGGGGACTGTGGTGCTCCAGTGAGCAGGGCTTTAAGTTGGCTGAGGCTAGCCAGTGCTCAGCCCCAGCAGTCTCCAAATATTTCCCTTGAGCCAGAGCTCTGCATGGCTCTCCGGACTGACTTTCCAGACCTGATCTTTTTGCTTGCAGTAATACAAAGCTTCTCTTCACCAGAAGATGTCAATGTCAATCATGTTTATAATTACAACATCAGTTAAAGGGGTAGTTCGGTCAGAAATGTTACTGGCCCAATTGATCAGGCATGTATTTTTAGAGCATACATCGATCGTTCTTAAAAGAAATTCCAATGCAACTTACCCAAGTTTTTCTCACTTTAACACATGCAAAATAAATGGGTCAGGTACCGCCATCTTGTGCTAATCTTATTCTTTGATATATTGCCCTAAGTTCAAGTGCCCTTGTGGCACTAATTCAGATCACCCGCCCATAACACTGACATCACTAGACGCTCACAATGAGCTCCACCTATTTTAACGACGTTAGTGGGCAGCGTAGCCAAACGTGCCATGTCACCACAAACGTCATAACATTTTCTAATACAGAACCAAGAACATAAACACACACATCCATAACAGACGCACGCAAAACGATAAAAACTGTTTATTCTGAAGAATACATCAATAGTCAGGAGCGCAACAAGTACTTTTTAACATAACCCTGAAAAGAATTAATTAAGGCCCCAAAAACATGGGTACAATTTTCCAATAGAGGTTATAGCTACAGAACATTGCATGGTTCTCATTTTTTGTTTAACTGGGAACGGCGATCTTATAATGCTGAATCCGTTGATCGATCAGAGTATTTGCATTCTGCACAGAAAGTTATTATCTTCCATGACCAATTTCTGATCGAGGCACATGACATTCCATTACAGAGAAGAAATGAGTGGTTTAAATTTTAAATGCAACACTTTCACATCTGAACGTTTTCAGAACCTTTAAGATGCCATGTTGCTCCTTATTACTGCAACTGCAAATGAACAGGCTGGTGTCTGGCGATCGTCCCAGATAATGGTTTTCATAGATGTGTTGTTGATGATTATTGCCCAATTGCAATTAAAGAAGCCGTAGAACTGTAAATTATATCCATGACAGGTGCAAATCGGTATCACATATCTAAGTAAAATCGAGAATGCAAAACTATATTTCAGTAACCAATTTATAATTTTATATACACAGTACATATTTATGTTACCTATCGCTATCAATTTAAGTTACAATTAACACGTACAATGTCTATTATTTGTGTCAAATTGATCATTCATCCATCACAACATTAATCATATAGCATACAGCACACTTGCCATCCTCACTTGTATAAATATTATTGAAAACTTTGCTTACTTTGTGTCTTGTGTTTCCATTCTCCCTATGTGACGGATGACCAACTGCTTCGAAAGACAGATCTCAGTAATAGAAACTTAACATTCCTATGTAAGCTTTCAATATAGTGAATCTTATCATTTCTTTGTGGATATTCAACACATTTTGGTCTTCAAATTGTTAGTGCAGTGGACTCAAGGACACATAACAATGCAACCCTTCATCCAGCGTTCACAGCATGTCAGAGGGAGTTTCGTTTTGGGAACACAGTCCACAAAATTGAACAGTATTAATGGCAAGCTGTGCAGTGAAAAACAGAAAAATATTTAAAGTATCCACCTATGAAAATATTTACTTCTATTTCAATGGTATCAATGCACCTGGTCCCACAACATGTACGTATTCTTTCAAAGATTACCCTCTACGTGGTGCAGACTGGCTCAGATTTCCCTGTACTTCAATATGGCAATGCCCGAAAAAGAAAGAAAATAATAGTGTGGGCAGTTTTATGGCCAAAGTGGCCCACTTCCTTTCTGAAATAAACAGAATTCGAATACAAAAGCTGTGGGTTACTATATAGAAATGGCACGAACGGACCGGGAAGGGACCCATGCTGGGTGGACTGTTGCAGCCAGGCAACACATGCAATGAGTAACAATAAAAAGAAAAAAAGGTTTACATCACTAAAATTCTAGCATGCCTCGAATGAGGGCAGTTTCGAAAGGCATACTGGCTTCTGTGCATATCTATTCCATCTAATAATATTGATTCCTGCATTGATGCAAGGGCACCTGGGGGTCCTTCACATGTGGGCCTCCAAAGTAAGATATAAATGTACAAAGGCCACAGGCACATATTCATAGTGCACGTTGGCAAACCATATTCCTTGGCATGTTATTTCAATGTTGGCTAACACTGTGGCACATAAACCTTTAGTCTATTACTATTTGCAGTCACTTAACATGATTCCTACTTTCCAGTGAGGTTAAACTTCATTTATTGTATTTATTTATTGTTTATTTGTAAAGCACCTATACCCGTCAAGGTTGTTGCATTCAGGGCACCGGTCGCTTTTAAGCGTTCCGCGCACAGTGTGTGTTTCCAGAGGCGAGATGAGGTTTGGAATTTTTGGGCCCAGACTGTGGAATGAGCTACCTGTAACGCTTACCTGGACTCCTCGGGAGCGTAATGCCTTCCCAGCCTGTGGACCTGATACCTTGGAGCTTTTAGGATTCTTTTTCTGTTTAAACAATGACAGCAATAGAGATGCTATATCATCTATTAACTGAGATAATACTGCATGAGATGTGTATTCCCTTAATCCCTCTCTTCTAACTCGAGGGCTGAATTCCCTTCTCACCTCTGTGTTATTATTGTGGATCTCTCCATCCTGCTTTTCTACAGGGGCCCATTGAGATGAAGAAACAATGGTAACTTGTATTGCTGATTAACTCAATAGCTTCTTGCCTTGTCTTTAGGTAAGTAGGCTGGTGAAAATACTGTAATCTTTAAGGGCTTGAATGTATTCCTATGTTGGACAGATCTCTATTTCTAATTCATTTTGTTCTTTTTCTCTTTTTCGTAGGTTCTAGGAATTTGTGAAAATAATTATGGCTGCGGATGACTGCAGAGTTACTCAGGATGAGAAAACGTTTTAAAACGTAAGTTCGCCAATGCGGAGTAACTGCAGCCTTCAAGGAAGAGCGCAGTAACAACTGTGAGGTGAAAACTTGAAGAACCTTAAGCTACGTAAATGCTTATGAAACGTCTTCTCTGTTAAACTGTTAAGTTTGTTTTTTAATTAAATACCTCTTGTGTTGTCTGCAGGTTTACGGAAAGCTGAGGAAAAAATTATCGGAAGATGCAGTGGCTGCGGAAGAAACTTCTGACTGAAGATGCTGCGACTACGAGCGAAAACTGCTGACTGAAGATGCTGCGGCTGTGAGGGAAACTTCTGACTGAAGATGCTGCGACTGCGAACAAATAAATGTTCTTAACTGAAGATAACAGCTTCGGAGATAACTTTGGTCGGTTAAGTCTCTTCTGTTAACTATGGTACACTGTAGCTTTTCGTAAAACTAATGTCAATATTATCTCTTTTTTTACAGGTTATGTGAGGAGAAACGCTGGTAGCCTTACCCGCTGTCAGCGGAGCAGACGCAAAGCGCGCGTTCCAGCGGAGGCAGGGCTTAAGTAGGTCCCTCTGCAAATATGAATAGAACGTGGTTCAACTTGTAAATGGGTTTTGCGGCAGCCATGTTAAGTGTATGAAATTACTGTTGAACATCACGGGAGTCTATGGAAGTAAATGCTGTGAATGGTGTAAATGCCATATGTGCCAGGCTAACACCCACCTTTGACCTGCTGATGGATATAATGTTCCCTGCCTAGCTTGAATGCCTGAATGAGGACTATGCTCACTGACTGGGATCATGACACTACCTTTGGAGATTAGGGCCTGCCAGACATTGTTTTAGTTCTGGAAGGTGCTTAAAACCTTCCTGTTCAAATAGAATGTGGCCAATTTATGGAGGGTCCATGTACATCAGTCGCCCATGCCTCTATTTAGTGGCCTTTATCATCTGCGCCTTTATACAGTTAAGTCTGCCTAGAGCATGGTATAAATGTTCAAAATCAAAAAATGGTGTATAAAGGTAACACAAGACAAAAAAGGGGGGGTCTGGGAAGAAATAAATGACGGTCCTACTAGGCCTTGTGTCATTCGTATCATGTAAGAGTGGTAACAAGAAGTGCAGGGGGCAGGGAGTGGGGAGGGAAGTGTAGGTCAGGCCGAAAGGAAACAGCTAGGGTGGGAGCGATTTGTGGGGCAAGAGGAGATATGCAAGTGCCGGGGGGAGGAGAAGGAGGAGGGGAAGAAGAGGGCTAATGGGGCTAGGCAAGTGCTAAGGGGAGGTTAGGTGGGCAAGTGCCAGGGGAAGCAGGGAGTGAGCACCACATGCGAAGCACAAGGACAGGGATGGACCAGACTCGGTAGGGATGCACAACTCGCTAGGCTTATCAGGGGAAAATGGCCCGGGAGGGCAAGTGTAGGTTGCAGGGGGGGCGGAAGACAGGGTGCTGGGGTATACTGGGCGATGAGGGCCTGGTACCCTGTGAAGCTCAGAAGGGTCCAGGCAGCCAGTCAATACGACAGAGGGAGGAAATAGCAGGGAAAGGGTAAAGAAGAGAAAATGTGGGTCTTGAGAACCTTCTGGAACTTACGGAGATCAGGCAGAAGACTTAGAGGGGCAGGGAAGCCATTACAGAGGATGCTCCTGCAGAGGAAACAGATCTACCTCATACTTTCTGCTTGGAATGGCATCTGATCTGCAGAGAACTGCAGCTAGATGACCAAAGGTCTCTAAGAAGGAGATATTTAGGTAAAGAGTCTGATGTAGTGGGGTCCCTGGCTGCAGAAAGCCTTATGGATGATGCAGAGGGTCTTGAACCTGATCCTTGCAGCCACTCGGAGGCAGTGGAGATATTTTTGGGCTTGAGAGATGCAGTCCCTGGGCTTGAGGCAAAGGATAAGTCTTTTAGTCGTATTCTGGATTAGTTGAAGGGGGCGAAGGGAGGATTTAGGCAGATTGAAAAAGAGGCTGTTGCAATAGTCCAGCTTGGAGAGGCCCAGAGCTCTGTAGACACTGAGTTTCTGTATGTCTGCTGCTCAAATGTTCTGCTTAGATTCTTCAACTACTGTGAGTTAATTACAAACAGGGCTCGAAATTAGTATTAGATAAGCAGGAATTGCAAACAATGTCTGGATATCTAGCTCACCAGGAGCTACCACTGTGGAACAAGGAGCTAGTTTATAGTGTTAGATTAGTTGCCCTCTGGAAGGAAAAAGCAGCTTCTGGTAACTATTGGTTTTAAGCTCACCAGTCCTTTCTACATTTGATTTGATTCGAGTCACATACTTGAAATAATAAGACAGACATTTATTGTTCTAATATAAATGTATTATAATTATATAATTGTAATAAATACACAAATGAAAGAAAAATAGAAATTCTAAGCCCTATCTAGAGACATTACTTCACAATGGTAATTAATTAAAAATAAATGATTTAACAATTATATCTCAAGTGACATACTATTCCATTTATTGTACGGTGAAAATAGTTTTCAAACACTGTGCAAAAGCTTGAAAATGGCTTTGTTAAGCATTGTGAAGAGAGCCACGCAACATTTGAATCTTGAAGTCAACCTTTCAACAAGTACAAGTTTGGGAGGGCAAACCTCTTTTGCAATGTGCCACGGCATAGAGTGGGCCTTGGAAATAAATTCTAGATCATTTCCATGCATTTGCTTGGCCAGCACATTCAATGTCAGATCTTGCACAAATTCAAAATCCAGATTGGTTTTGCCACCCACTGTTTACTTCTTTTGGTAAACTCCTTGTTGTAGCAATGCATCCCGAAGATTTCTATAGATTTTGCTTGTTCCTGTCAATATTCTCGTTGTGTGCAAGTACAGCAAGTCTTGTTCTGGCCTTCATACCATCTATGCCAAAAAGCAACCTTCTAGGCCTGTACTTTAGGCACATATTATCGAAAACCTCCAAATCTCCAGAGTGGCAGAACTCAGAGAGTCCCCTGATGCCTCTTGAAAGTGTTTTGTCATACACAATCTTCTCAAGTGCTGTGTGAGGATGGGAACCTGGAACCAACCACCTTTTCGTACGTCCCTGCTCCTTGCTCAATGGTCCATGTGCACATTTGTGAAAATATTTGTTTTCTTTCCAAGAGTGTATGTTAGAACAATGGTGCATCAATGAACGTCATTTTTCAAGCAGAATATTTACAGCTCCATCACAAGTTTTTGAGCTCCATGAAAGATGATTGCTGATACACTGTGACCAATTTAAAATGTCTTCTGTAGCCTTTTTTCCAGCAGCTGTAATTTATTTTTAAATTGATTTAGTGGCGTGCCATGCATCATATTGATGCTTTATGTCTGGGAACTGCTCTCGCATGGCCTCGACTATTGAAACATGTCTGTCAGTAGCTCTCAGGTGTATTTTCGTTCCTCTAGATTGCAGACGTTGAATGGATTTAATGAAACCATATTTTTCCATGGCAACAAAAGACGTACATTCAGATACTAGCACAACACCAGAACTCACTCTTTTTTGGGTTTCCATGTCTTGGAAGTGGTAAGTGCAGTATTTAACAAAAACATCTAAACTGTCACACTGTCCATCACCAGCAAGCCAGAGCGTATTGCCAGCAAGAGAATAGTCCATTGACATCTGTTTGAGTATCCATGCCTGGCTAATAGCGGAGAATGAGAAATCCTTCTGATATTTGTAGTACTGGGTTTTTTAAAGGAAATGGAGCCAACAGAAAAACTTGAAATTGTACTGTACGTTAATCCACTAAACAACAAAGCAGATGAACAAAGTACATTTCCAGCAGGCACTTTTCCAAGTATAGGTTGAGCAGCTACTCTTGATCTTCAGGTTGGTGTTTTTGACTATACAAGTAAACTTTACCAATGGCTACCCACAAATCCTCCTATGCAATTCATGATCACATTTAATCATTTTCATAATCTCAATCAGGCAGCAGTCAAAGACAATGTATTTTGGTTCCTTTAATAGACAGTTGTCCTAAAGTATACTGGTTTGCGATTCTATGGTGGTGGATAAGCCTTCAACACTATAAAGAGTAAAATCCACACCAAGAGCACTATCGTCAATCAGCAGCGAAGATGCTTCGGTTATTTCTGTGTGTCATATTTCCAATTTGTCCACATTTATTGGGGAAACAGGGAACATTGTCTGTTTCTTAAATAGCATTTTTATTAGAGGGTGTATATTGTGTGAGCGGTTCTGCAAGAAATTCTGAAACATCTTCTGTGTTGCCTGTTTCTTCTGGGTGATGTTGTGCACTGTAACAATGATCCAGAGTCACTTTCCATGGGGCACTGCTGACATTCAATTCAAATTCCAGCCACTGCACATCTGTATCATGACACTGAATCTTGCGAGGACTGTGCTGAGCCTCAAAATACAGCTGCTTCCAAGTAACAACGGTTTGGCAAGCAACATCATTAGTTTGTGTAGTTGTCTGAGTCTTTATGCTCCTCTTCTTCCTAGGTCTCTAATCGAAGAGAGAACAAATGCTTAATTCATAGCACACATACAGAATATTTGAATTACAACATGAAAATGTAATATCAATGATAAACATTTTTTAACTTTCTGTTATGTACCCCCAGAACAAGCTGAAAAACAGCATTTTGAAATTGTATAATCCTTGAAATTTGCTCACAGTTAAAATGGATGATAAAATGGATGATAACTGATATTTTACAATATTTTATGTATACCTCTTGTCCATGTGTCTCTTCAATTTCGACCGCTTCAGTAGTACATTCCTTGTACATAACAAATTCAAAGAACATTTATTACATTGTTAAACAATTTAATATTAAAATCTTTTATCTCACAAAGTACATCTTGAGAAAGTTGATTTAATGATTGTCAACCTTACAATATCAGTTAAAATATGTAAAAAGATGTGTAACTCTTCTGATTAAAAGTTTTAAATTAGTATTGACATAAAGTCGAACACTTTGTCCATGTAACATTTTAAAAAGACATATTTGAAAACTGTACCTGATAACCTTCAGAGATGTTGCAGGGAGTCGGTGTGAGATCTTTCTGCCAAATTTATCGATTCAATTGTGGCCCCTTTAATGCGTTTTGATGTTATTTAGTTTCAATTATATTGTTTTTCGCTAAACAGCTAATGTTTATAAACAAAAACATACACCATTCAGATAGTGAAAGGGTCTATGTTATTCAGTGACAAAGTACATTTTTCAGAAGATTTACTTTCATTATTGCATTTGTTTCTGTGATAAATACATCAAATTGTCAAAAAAGTTATCTTAAATGTAAAAAAGATATTTTTAATCACTATTAGTATAAATCAATAAATTATCACTTCTCATACCTCAGACTCCAGAACGGTTGCAGTAGAACAATAGTACACTGTTGAAGTTCTAGGCTCCGCCTATATAACAGTAATTGTAATAATAAAGATGTAACATAAAAACAATTACATGTAAAAGATGGTTGATATTGACAAAGAAGCCAACAAAACAGTTTGTATCAAACTTCAATATTATTCATAGCAATAATCAAAATATTGATTTAAGTTGAACTTGAACAAATACATATGTTGTATAGTCGCATCTGAAAAATATTCTAAATAAAATTACTTGAAAGGTGAGTGAAGTTGCTGCTGACTCCGGAATACTGGTTGATGACGCATCATGGTCCTTTAATCGATGTATATATTCATTAGAAAATTGACATTAGTATTATAATGTAGACCACATAAAAAAAAAATACATATAAGTTTGTGTGCAAGTTTGTTGGCTTCACCAATAGGATGTTGGGCATGTCTGTGGTTTCTTAAAGACAGACATGGTAATTCAAAATAATTACCTATTTTTAAAGGACACAATGTGAGTGTATGTTTGGAAAGGCTCCAATTGCCCTGAACTATTCGAGTATTTCTAAAGTAGTTACCTGATCAAAGACTATTTCAATATATTGGGTGGTCATTTATAAGACATATTATACAGGCACATTTAGAAAATGGTAAAATACATTAATAGATTCAGCGTCCACTACTCACCTGGGTCAGCCTGTGCTGAAATTCAGTTGCAACTGTACTGGGAAGTAATTTGCAAAGGAGTCTGAGTGACGCTTTTTACTATACTGTGATCGTTCTTACATATCTTCTGAGAAGTGCATGCTGCAGACGCAGAATCGATTACCCCTCACGTCATCCAAGACATCCTCGGCTCTGCTTTCAGTTTCAGACACGGGAAATCTGCAGCACAGGAGCCATTTTCTTATTAAATTAAAATCCTTTGGAAATACATGCAGGACTGTACTCTGACTTTTAACGTGGCTGTTATTAGTGCAACCCAAAACAATACAAGAAAGCATTGTTGGATTGTCCCTATGATCTGTTAAGGAAATATAAATAAATATTACTATTAAAAAAGTACGACAGTGAGTAAATCAAACATCATATTCCTTTGATAACAAAAAAGTTACTTTATAAAAAATGACACCTAAAGCAAACATGCATTGAAAACATGCACTACTAAAGATTAAATTTGGAAACAATACTCTGTAATGTTATGTGCTAATTACAGAGATACAAATGTGCAGGACGGTTGATAATGGTGTAGACTTTTTGAATAACATAACATGAGAATAGGGTGTACATTGAGTATCAAGCAATAGAAAGTGGACTAGCAGAGCACGTTGACACTACAGAAAACAATAGTAAAAGTTGACGAACCGTTAGATGAGCCGACTCAGCAAGCAAGGTAAAAAGTGGAGAGCTGGTGATAGCCGCTGTCGATCGCACAGATGTTTTCTTGCTAACTCCCACAGTGTTTATGAACGATTACAGAAGTGGGTGTGTATGTGAATGTCTGACATATTACACTGACATGTGACACCCATCACACCCTTAGAGATTAGTACATGCTGACTTGAATCACATCCAGAAAATACCACTATAGAATAGTACTGTTCTTATTATTAACATGTGCCTCCCTGGGATAGTACTATGATTATTAGCCTGTGCCTTCCTAAAATAGTACAGTGATTATTAGCCCGTGCCTATCTAAGATAGTACTGTGATTATTGGTTTATGTCTCTCTAGGAGAGTGCTCTGATTATTAGACTGTGTCACACCCTTAGAGATTAGTACATACTTGGTCTCGTTATAAGTTTGCCGGTCCGGTAACAACAGTACTGGTAAGCTTGCCGGTACCGTTGTTACCGGACCGGCAAACTATGAGTTCTGCTCGCAGGTGCCTTCCCGCCTGCAATGTCTGACCTGGTGGGCATACTGGCACCCACGAGCAGAGCATGTCGGATGCACCGGCACCATTCACGAATGGTGCCGGTGTATCCGACCTCCCATTCCCATTGAGCCATAATGGGAATGGGGAGCATTTTATTCTGGCGCCCACGAATGGGCAATTACCGGGTCTGGCGGGGCTGTAATGACCCAGTAATTGCCCATTCACGGGCACCGGAAAAAGAATTATACCGGTGGCAGCAATGCCGATTTTACGGGCACAGCTAGCGCCGGTCTCATAATGAGGCCCACTGACTTGAATCACATCTAGACAACAGCACTATAGAATAGTACTGTTGTTATTATTAGCCTGTGCCTTCCTAAAATAATACTGTGATTATTAGTTTGTGCATCTCTAGGATAGCACTGTGATTATTAGCCACTGCTTTCCTAAGATAGCACTGTGATTATTAGCTTGTGCATCTCTAGGATAGTACTGTGATTATTAGACTGCGTCACACCCTTAGAGATCAGTACATACTGACTTGAATCACATCTAGAAAACACCACTATCGAATAGCACTGTTGTTATTAATAGCCTGTGTCCCCCTAGGATAGTACTGTGATTATTAGCCTCTGCCTTCCTAAGATAGTACTGTGATTATTAGCCTGTGCCTTCCTAAGATAATACAATGATCATGAGTTATTGCGTCTCTAGGATAGTACCATGATTATTGGCCTCTGCCTCTCTAGGATAGTATTATGATTATTAGCCTGTCCTCTCTAGGATAGTGCTGTGATTATTAGACTGTGTCACACTCTTAGAGATTAGTACATACTGACTTGAATCACATCTAGACAACAGCACTATAGAATAGTACTGTTGTTATTATTAGCCTGTGCCTTCCTAAAATAATACTGTGATTATTAGCTTGTGCATCTCTAGGATAGCACTGTGATTATTAGCCACTGCTTTCCTAAGATAGCACTGTGATTATTAGCTTGTGCATCTCTAGGATAGTACTGTGATTATTAGACTGCGTCACACCCTTAGAGATCAGTACATACTGACTTGAATCACATCTAGAAAACACCACTATCGAATAGCACTGTTGTTTTTATTAGCCTGTGTCCCCCTAGGATAGTACTGTGATTATTAGCCTCTGCCTTCCTAAGATAGTACTGTGATTATTAGCCTGTGCCTTCCTAAGATAATACAATGATTATTAGTTATTGCGTCTCTAGGATAGTACCGTGATTATTGGCCTCTGCCTCTCTAGGATAGTACTATGTTTATTAGCCTTTCCTCTCTAGGATAGTGCTGTGATTATTAGACTGTGTCACACTCTTAGAGATTAGAACATACTGACTTGAATCACATCTAGACAACAGCACTATAGAATAGTACTGTTGTTATTATTAGCCTGTGCCTTCCTAAAATAATACTGTGATTATTATCTTGTGCATCTCTAGGATAGCACTGTGATTATTAGCCACTGCTTTCCTAAGATAGCACTGTGATTATTAGCCTCTGCCTTCCTAAAATAGTATTGTGATTATTAGCCTGTGCCTTCCTAAGATAATATTGTGATTATTAGCTTTTGCGTCTCTAGGATAGTACTGTGATTATTAGCCTGTGCCTCTCTAGGATAGCACTGTGATTATTACCCTGTGCCTCTCTAGGATAATACTGTGATTATTGGCTTGTTTGTCTCTAAGATAGTTCTGTGATTATTGGACTGCGTCACACCCTTATAGATTAGTATATGCTGACTTGAATCACATCCAGAAAACACCACTATTGAATAGTACTGTTGTTATTATTAACCTGTGCCTCCCTGGGATTTTACTGTCATTATTAGCCTTTGCCTTCCTAAGATAGTACTGTGATTATTGGCTTGTGTGTCTCTAGGATAGTACTGTGATTATTGGCCTGTGCCTCTCTGGGATAGTGCTGTGATTATTGGCGTGTGCGTCTCTGGGATAGTACTGTGATTATCACCCTGTCACACACTGGAATTGTATTGTTATTATTGGCATTTGCCACACTGGGATAGCACTGTGACTGTTGGCCTGCGTCGCACCATTGTTGAATCAGTAAGTGGGCCTTTGAGTCACATCTAGAGAGTGCCACTTTGGCATATTACTGTGGGTATTAGCCCTCCAACACCGTAGGGAGATATTAAAAAGACCTCATAATTCAATCACGGCTTGAGAGTGACACATTGAGATAGTGCTGTAAGAATTGTTAAGAAGGCCTTAATTCAGTCAAATCTAGAAAGTGCCACACTGAGATAGTGCTCTAAGAGCTGTCCCTCACTACACTGAGAAAGTGCTGTGATTGATGGCCCAGCCATTCTGTGGTGATGTTGTGAGCACTACCCTGTGGCGCACCCCAGAGAGTTGTCTGTGCTGCCTTGAGTCTCACCCAGAGTGCCACATTGGGATAGCACCTGAATTGCACCAATGATGTAACCCTGTCTAGACCACCCCCACCAGCTTGTATCGGACAAACCCTCACACCCAGTCAATACCACAAGACAGCTGAACTAAAGCATGACAGATTGACTCTACAACAACGAACAGAGCAAACCAATAGGAAAAAACGTGTGCAACCCTACAATCATAACAAAAAAACGAGCCAGCCAACAAAGCACTGCACAAGGGTTGCCGCCCCGGCAACCGCAACCTGAAGCCCGAAGGAAACCCAAACGAAATACAAGAATGCAATCGCAACAACCCAAAACTAACAAAAAAACAGAAACAACCCTACAGCAGACCACCAAATAACTCAAAATGCCATGAAAACGGCTTGGACCAAAAGAAAGACAAAGGCCAGAGAGAACAAACCTAAATTAACACCACCAAAAATCCACAAATGTAGAACACACTCCTACCGACAAGAATGAAAACAGAACCGGTGCCATGAGAAGAGAAAAATCCCTATTCCTCACAAATAATCACTCGCCAGAACAAACCGACCCAATCAAAGAATACCGACAACCCCACCATGAAGAAGAAGAGCAGACAATGCTAGATGTAACAAGAACACGAACAACGCCCTAACACCATACATCACCAAAACAAGAGGACTCTTCCTTCAACAGCCATAACATTTAGAAGAACCAGATGAAAAGAAAAACCCAAGATTTAACCTGGAAAAACTACTCGATGATAACACGGACACAACTGTACCAACACCAAAACTAGAGATCGACTTGGATAGAAACCAAAACACCAGGCAGAAGACAACACCAACAATAAAACACAAACCAAACCATGCCATAAAAGTCCACTACAACTTAATCAACGCAAGATCCATGTCAAAACACACAACAGAGATCTTTGACCTTCTCTGCGACAACTGTATCGACACCCTATTCATCACAGAAACATGTCTGGATGACAACTCCAAAATCACAGTCCAAAGCTGCCTCCCCACCAACTTCAAATGCCTCCAGTTGAACAGAAAAAATAAAAAGGAGGAGGCCTTGCAATAGCTTTCAAAGAACACCTGCAGATACAAACAGAGGAACCACTAAATATCATGAACTGCAAAACCATGGTCTTACACCTAACAGCGAATCCAAAAACAAACATTACATTCATACTGGTTTACAGACCACCAACATATGATGCAACCTTCATTGACAGCTTCATAGAAGCCATCACCAAAATTGCCATTCAACATGAGAATTTGATCATCCTGGGGAGTTATGGTTTGACGAAAAACATGCCAACTCCCTAAACCCACTAATCGGACAACTAACAACCATGAAACTACAACAGCTGGTCAAAGGGGCAACACACTCGGCAGGACACACCCTAAACGCAATATTCGCCAAGAAAAATCTCATCATCACCGCACCTCCGATACAAATACTTTGGAGTGACCATCTCATCATTCCATTCGTCATCACGCTACCAACCAAAGTTAACATCTAGCCCCTCAAACTCCCAACCACCACAAAAAGAAACTTGAAAACCGTAAAAACAAGCAACCTATTAGAACAACTGGAACTGACCAAACCTTCAACAGCAGAACTGGAGAACACAGACCTAGACGGGAAAACAGAGCTACTTCATAAATGGATTGCGGATACATTTGAAAACATCTCCCCGGAAAAACCATTTATGGCAAAATAGTTCCCCCCACTATTAAACAACATGAAAAAGAACAAGAAGAAGCTGGAACTAGAGTGGAGGAAAGAATATG
The DNA here is from genome assembly GCF_040938575.1 of Ambystoma mexicanum. Taxonomy (NCBI): domain Eukaryota; kingdom Metazoa; phylum Chordata; class Amphibia; order Caudata; family Ambystomatidae; genus Ambystoma; species Ambystoma mexicanum. Next base: position 987,676,711 of record NC_090929.1, on the reverse strand, counting down.
ACAAGGATAAGAAAACCCAATTCCAATGACAAATCCGATGGTGTAAGAAGCAAATCCAAAAGGCAAAGAAGAGGCATTTTGATGACAGAATCACAAAAGTCACCAACACCCAAAAAGAAATGTTCAACATCATAAACGAAATGAGAAACCCCCCAGTTTGCGACAACACTCCTATACCCTCACAGAAACTATGCAACAACCTGGCAGACCACTTCAAAAACAAAATCAACAACCTCTGACAAATCATACAAAACAGACCAACCAACCCTAACTCTTGACCAACCGGACCTGACAAGAAGCCAGAGTACAAACACCAAAACTTCCCAGAAATATCAGTGGAGACATTCGTCAAGCTGGTAAATCATAGCAAGAAAGCAGGTTCGCCCATGGACCCCCGCCCCCCTGACATCTACAAATCAATCCTCACAAAAGGAACACCATCTGAATATTACAGAAATCTCCTGAACCTGTCGCTTGCAACAGGGACCGTATGACGATCCTTCAAAACAGCATATATTAAACCTCTTCTAAAGAACAAAGTGACGACGTGGAAGACCTCTCCAACTACAGGCCAATTTCAAACATTCCTTATCCGGCAAAGCTCCAAGAAACGTATGTATACAAACTAACACAAGAACACTTAGAAAAACACCAGCTGCTAGACCAAGCACAAGTTGGCTTCAGACCCACAAGAGGAACAGAATCGGCACTCTTATCCATCTGGGACGACCTAAAAACAAATGCAGATTCCAACACAACCTCGGCCCTGATTCTCCTCGACCACTCTGCTGCTTTTGACAGTGTAAGCCATGACACCCAGATCAAAAGATTAGAAGATATATGTATAACGGACATGGCACCACTCTGGATCAAATCATTCTTAGCAAACAGAACAGAAACTGTATGGATTAAACCCTTCAAATCCACTCCACGAGTTAACGACTGTGCAGTATCATAAGGATCCTCACTATCACCACTATACTTCAACATCTACCAGACGACATTAATCAAAATTTTAGAAAAATTCAACATTACATGCTACAACTATGCAAACGATACTCAAATCATCTACAAAATTGAAGATACTCAAGCAGATCACTCAACTCTAGTAGAACGCCTAAAAGAAGTCTATGACTGGATAAACGCCAACAACCTAAAAATCAACCCAGGGAAGACAGAAATCATGATTATATCCAAAAACCAAGAGAACAACACCTACATCCCCTCGCCCATTGAACTGGGAACCGCGCCCACACCATCTAAGGTACTTAGAAACCTGGGATCCTAATGGACAACACTCTAACCTTAGAACCACAAGTAAATGCAATAATTAAGAAATGCTTCTTCCTCCTTCACTCAACAAAAATAATTCTACCTTTCCTCTCCTTCAGCCACAAAACACTGACAATCGTTGCCCTCATCATGTCAAGAATAGACTATGCCTCTACCTCGGATTGCCGGAACACCTCCTGAAGAAACTGCAACGCATCCAAAATGAAGCAGATAGACTCCTCCTGAAACTCCCAAGAGGAGATCGCATCACTCCAGTGCTGAAAATGTTAACCTGGCTTCCAATAAAACATTGCATCACATTCAAAACAATGCGCATTACACACAGGGCAATCAACGGGCAGGAAGCACAGTTCCTACAAACCAAAATAACCATCTACAAACCAACGAGACTCCTCAGATCAAGCAACGAAATCCACCTGGAACCAAAACCTTATATCAGAAAAAAACTAGGAGGCTCCTCTTTCTCCCACCTAGCGGCAAAAACCTGGAACAACCGCCCAAAAGGAATAAGAAATACGAAAGACCACTTAAAATATAGAAAACTACAAAAAATCGTTTTCAGGCCGCTGTAAGGGATCAGGAAAGGACCGCCTGCCATCTGAACTTGGACACTGCTGTACTCCATGTGGCCTGGTTGGGGGGAAGCTAGGGGCTTCCCGCACTCCACCTTTATAGAGAAACAAAACTGTCTCTGCCAGCTGCCTCCCCACTCTAGCACAGCACAGAAGGCTAGGAAAAAAGAAGAAGTCCCTTTATTCAATTAAGGGCTTAGGCCCTGTAAATTGAGAAAAAAGACGAAAGGCCTTATGTGACCCACATCACCCATACATGAATGGAAAATAAGCATATACTATCCCAAAAGATCCTGTGCCAGTGGAAAATGGCCAGTTCTGCTGCTCGATTGTGAAGTATATCATTCACTTCACTGCAGCTGAAGGAGTGCTCATGGACCATGAGAAGATCATAGTCCTCCACATCTGACCCCATCCACAGAATCTCAAAGAAATGTGAAGCTTCTTGGGGTGCTATACATACTGAAGATGTTTTGTGCCTGGATTCACCACCATTGCCTGGTCACTGACAACGGGCAATCCTGCTCTGCAGAAGAAGAACCCCTTACCAAAGGCCTCTCTCAAGGCACTCTTTCTCCCCAAGAGCCCTTTGATGAGGGTTGGACACAGAAGTGCAGTTACATTTTCACCTGCCTGTGCAACACAATCACTAAGGCATCATTAGTTGCAGGGGTCAAGTCCTAAAAAACAAAGTGGGAGGGCTCATGAAAATATCAAATGAATGTGGTGTCACCAGAAATTTGAGTATCAAGGTGCCTTCTGAAAAAAGGTGGCAGAACTCCATCCACCCTTGTGTACCCTCAACTTGAGCCATGATTAATGACCTCTGCCGATCCCAAGCTGCTATATTTTCTCCACGTAGATGCAAGTTTGGATGGCTTAGAGTCAAGAGACCATAAGACCTCTTGCCAGAAGCCTTCTCAATGCAATGAAGAAGATCTACCCAGTGCATAAGCTTGTGTTTCTAACAATAAAGAGGGAGGTCATGGAAAAGTTGCATATGCTTTGTTTTGGGGAAGTTCACTGGGCAGACAAACAACCACTAATTAAAAAAACATATTCAAGTCTGCCAATTTGCATGCCACTGGCCACCGCTAGCTAGCCGATCTCTCTGCATACAACTTTCAAATGATGTATTGCCCAGGGGTCAGCAACATCAACACCAATGTCTTGTCTCATTGACCATTCACAGGGGCAGAAGTCATGGCAGGATGGAACACTATTACAGCAGTAGCAGTGTGCCCCTCAATGAAGCTGATGAAGCCATTCATCCAGATCGAGCACATATAATTGACTTTCTCAGAAGGAATGCTGCTGAGGTTTCTTCCAGACACTGTGATGTCACCAGCCTGAACATGCCAGAGATCCAATGGCTTTCCGGCAGTGAGCTGTGTCCAGCCTATCTAACTGAACCTGTCATTGCTGCTGTCTTGGGAGCCCAGAAGAATAGGACAGAGGGCCCTCCCAATGTTCAGGGCAATGCCGACGATCGTGCACTTGCAAAGGAGTGGACAATATTAGTCATCAAAGCAAGCGTCTTGTACCTGTAGATCCACTACAGACTGGCTTCTACATCATCTAGTGTTTCCTCATCAGTATTGCCAAGCTGCACTTCATGTGTTTCATGACCACCATTCTGGTACAGAACTCAGCTATGACCTGATAAAGACATGCTTCTACTGGGCCACGATGGCCCTTGGAATGGACAAGTATGACCTATCTGGAAACCAACCTGTAACACCCACAGAGCTCTGGACCGATGCATATGGTATGTGTCGACTTCCTGACCCTGTGCTGGACTGCAGTGGAATACAAAACATCCTATTCAATGTGGATTCGTTCAACAACCGTGCACAAACATACCTTACAAAAGAGCAGAAAGCTACTACCTTCACTCACTTTTTGTAGGAGACATTTTTCATACTCTATGGCTAGCCTGCCAGGCTCCATTGACCCCCACGGACCAGACATTGAATTACGATCAATAAAAGAAATTATGAATATGCTTGGTGTGAAAAGAACCCATATGTACCCATTCCACCCACAGGGGCAATCCTGCTGCATGCTCCTTGAAATGCTGGGCATGCTGACCGCTTGGGAGAAACTGAAGTGGAGCCGACATGTTGCCACCCTGGTCCATGAATATAATTTTAATCAGAATGACAGCACTGGGTATTTGCTGTACTATTTCATGTTTGAAAGGGAGGTCACACTTCTAAACAACCTGTATTCCAGCATTTCCCCAGATTGAGCTGGTGCTGAGAACTGCACTAAGTAAGTCAGCAATTTGCAGGATCAGTTGAACCAAGCACACCAACTGCCTCAAGCCATGGTGAGAGAAAAAACCTGCAAACAACAAGAGGTATCATGACTTCGAGACTGGGGATCATTTCTGGATCCGAATTCCAGGAAAAGAGCAAGAACAAACCTGGATTATTGCTCCTCATTTTAGCCACTCATCATCAGACACCAGCTCCCCACTTTGCAAGTGTTTTAGCTGATAGAAGAAGGTAAGAATGGGATTGTGAAGACCCTACGTCGTAATCAGCTCCTACCACTAAGAGACGAAGTTGAGATAGGGCCTGAAGAACCAAACCCTGATCCATCACTCAAAAGGATTCCAACCCCTCCATACCCATAGAAACCGGGCATAGAAACTGAAACCCTAAGATTAGCAGGTAACAATGACCCCAATGCCAGACATATGCCTCTTGGATACTCCTTCTGGCTAAACCCCAGGTAAGGAACCATTAACACAAAGTTACCACCGCATTGCACTGTGCCCAGAAGGACAAGGTTTCGTAAATAGGGGAGGGTGTAACCCCACATGAAATTAAGGGGTCATCATTGGCCTCACAACATTGGAATAGATAAAAATAATAATGTCACTATACATAAAATAAACACATAGGCCCAACTGTAAATGTAATATAAGTGGTCTTGTACATCACCCTTCTGCCCCTATTGGTGGCCTTGGTGTGTGTGGCTCTGTAAGAAAAAGGGGCAAGGGATTCATTAGTGGCACAGTCGGAGAGACAGATACAAAACCTGTGGTATTGATGAGTGCAATTCATAAGTATCCCGTATCCCGTTCCTGATTGATAATATTTTTTCTATCGTGTGGGGCTAAAACAATGTTATCCTTAGGGAAAGCCCAAGCTCTGATAGACCACAATGCTTTGGGTCTGCTTAGCCCCTGATGTGGGATTGTGCGATAGTGCTAACAAGGAGAGCTTAGTCGTGACTTGGTTAGTGTTGGTGTGCTAATAGCAAGGCATGAAGCGGCCATCTGTGGAGTTTTGCATATGTAATGTAAGGTTGTAGGAGATCTTAAAGGGGAGTCGGTTAGTGGGGGGAAGGTAGGAGTAGGCCTTGCAAGGCAAAACAGCCTGAATCCAGCACACTTTGCCATTTGCTGACAAGTCCTTTTCTCTAGCTCCCAATGCCACCCCTCTCTCTCTCTCTCTCTGTCTCTCTCTCTCTCTCTCGCTTTCTGTCTCAAATAGATACATAGGAACAAAACAAGCAACTGTGAGTTGGCAGATAAGGGAAACTCCAAGTAACCGCTAAGGGTTAGGGGAGGCAAGACATTTAGGTTCAGAGCAAGGGCTTCTTCAAATTTGAGGACCACAGTCACCCATTTCATCTTACTTAGTATGTTGGTCAGAAGACTGAGATATGGCTCGAACCTTACTCTAACATGCTCAGGTGTTGTGCTCAGTTGCCTGCTGGAACTTTTGCCAATCAAGAGGAGTGCCGGTCGTACCAGGGCAAGGCATTTCACAAGTGTTCATCAGGGTCCAGAATCCGTGCCCATTTCACCCAGAGGACTACCTTGCTCACATTGGTCGGGGGAGGGGATATCATTCCTGCTTGTTTTGCCCAGAGGATTACCCCGCCGTCTCCCACAAGCCCCAAACTCTCATGAGACAGTCCAAATTTAAATTCCCCTATTGCCCCACCGCCAATAGCCACTTTTTCATTATGTGTAATGAAAGCGGAAAATGCAAAGGATTGTCCTGTAAAGTGTACTTTTGTGGGGTACAGTGTACATGTACACTAAAAGTGTTGTAATTCTAATACATCACATGTTTTGGCATTTGTAATCAAAGCAACCTGTGGACAGAAATAACAGTCACCATTTCATAAATGGCTAGTTATCTGACTTCGCCACATAGCTGACATTCATCAAGCCAAGTTGGTCACCTTCATTTGTTGCCTTGAGCAAGAAAAGAAGAGTACTATTGCCCTTGTCCTGGTGTTGACCAATGAGCTTGGGGAGTGGCGCAATCACTGAAGAATAATAAAGAGAACACCCCAGATACACCAAGCCGAGTGCCTGGCCCCCAGCAGCTGCTGACCAATGTGAGAGAAAAGAAGGGGTGGACAAGCTCATATTGCCCCAATGTCTGGAAGAAAAGGAAGGAGACCGTTCTGGTCCTCAATGCTTCGATGAGTGAGGGGAGCACTCATTCAAGCGCTCTGCTGCCTGCAGGACATGCACTTTTTCTGCAGGTGTAGAGAGCCCTCCAGCACTCCGTGGTCACCTTTAAAAAAAAAGAGACTTCCTGCAGTTTTGCAAGGCACTCACATAATATAGAGCAGGGCCACCCCAAAGCTCGCTTCCCGGTCTATTTACTGTGAGCTCTGGTCCCTGTTGTGTCACTGACATCCAGGAAAGGGAGAGGAAGGCTACCCACATGCACCCTGGTCCCAGCAGGGCTGGAAAGTGGCCATGGAATGGTTTTTGGAAGTGGCCCCAAATTTTCGCCAAAGGCGCATGCACTTCGCGTGAGCCCAACCCTTCTATGTGGGTGTTGTGAGTATCCCCCCAAGAAAATGTTGACTATAATTAGTCACAATGAGTGCATTTAAAGCATATAATGGTCCTATCTCTTGAACTCAGCAGCTGTCTAGGTGCTCCCGCCCAATAGTAGAACTGTATCTGTTTAACGAGAAGCTGTTTCCACACCCATGACTCCTGCTCTTCTCTGCAGTCTTGATGCCCTGCATTCTGCCAGTGTGAAGGAGAAACCTTTTATTTCTAACAGGAGCCTTATACAGGTCCTCTCTGGCCTCCACATTAGAAAAGATAATGTCCTAAGAAACATTTGCGGGGAGGGTGCTTAAATGGTTGCGAAGAGGCAGCCATTTATGCCCCTTAGTTCTTTTGCAGGCAGGCAGTGCCTCAGTGTTGCAACTATCACAACCAGTTTCGTATGTGTTACTGAAAATAAAATGGAAGAAGCTCACCAACAGGTGACGGAGACGTGTATTTTGTTTTGGTGTTCTTAAACGCTTGCACCTACTGCACTGCACACCATGTATTCTGTAATGAAAGTGCTATTGTGTCTAGCGAGGGAACACAAGCTGATGTACATGAATAGCAGTTTATGTTGTGCTAGGTGGTGCTGTGTCAGATAATAGTGCGTCCATTGTTATCAGGTATGGGAACAGAAACCCAGGGTCACATAGTGTGGTGAAGAGTGGCTCACTGGTCACCTTGTTCTAAACAGGGCCATTTAGACCATATCTTTTTCTAACTCAGAAGAGGAGTTCAGAAAATACCCCACTCTTCCACGGAAAGTCGAACTAGTGAGTTCTGCAAATGTTAAGTTTAAAAGATCCAGGAGGCTATTGGATTCTTACTCTAGCTGGAGGAGTGCAAATTTCAGACATTCATAGAATTTTGAAGGATTGCAGACACGAAGCCTGACTTTTACATGTTTATATATAAGATATCACATTTGAATATGTGACACTTAAGGAGTGTGATTTCCCGGACAGTGGACCTGTTTCCATTAAGAGTTGGTAGAGTGATCCAATGGCACCCATCCAACGAATAAACCACTCACCTAATAAATGCCATATAGTTATCTGAATGCACTCGTCTATTGCACACCTCCATCAATACTATTTCACCAATCCACCACCCCCTACAATCACACCTATTCATCCCCACAATCGCACTCCTCTAACCATCCACCCATCCTAAAATCACGCTGGTGCAGCAATGTGCACGCATATGGCACTCGAAACATCTAAACAACATCATTTATTTATCCAACAATAGTCAGCAAACAATCACACTCATCGTTTTCCCCATTCATCAAACCGCACAATCACACTAATGAGCTGGGTCACACGTATCCACGTTTCCACGCTCGTCGGCTGGCCTGATCCCATACCTAATTAGGACATCCGGATATCAACGCCTCAACAGCTAATTTCAATACAATGATCTCTGGCAGGGTTTCAATGCATCCCTCCACTACAAATACACCCCTAAGCACATTGCCCGCCAAAGAACACATGGGCGCCCCATTTACAAAGATATACAAGAGCAGAATGCAAGGGACACATGGAGGCACTGGCTGTGGGCACATGAAACTCACAAGTCTCAGATGCATTGGGCATCTAGCCATGCATCGGTAAACTCCCCGGGCTTAACCAACTACCCACGTGGGGTCTAGGTTCAGGTGTAGTAGCATGCCTTAAGGCTATTTCTATGATTACAGCTCAGGTTCAGATATGGGAATAAAAAAAATAATGGCGATGTTCGTGCAAAAGATGAGAATTTCCATTTAGGGAAGAGAAATTATGACAGGGGTGTGAACCCCCTCCCCCACCCGCCCCCCAGCAGATTTGCATTTTCTTATGTTCCTAATTTCGAACAGGGACAATTAGGCGCTTGTGAAGGAGCCTCAGATCAAAGTGCTTCCCACTGAGAATCGAGCTGCTTTTGCAATAAGTCGCCCCCGTCTGACTTAGATTTCTCAGAGCTGCAGGCGCCAGTAGTAACACCCAGTCTTGAGGGCTGCGCCTTGTCCGACAGGTGCCCTTCCCATCACCGCGCCTGGCGCTTCTGCAGCAAAGGCGAGGTCCCCAGAATACCAAAGAGGAAACCTGCGTCTAGGGGTGCACGTTACACTTCCGTCGTGGGGAGTTTGCACTGTGCACATGTTGCTGTGTGGAGCCGAGTGTGGAGTCCACACTGTGCTGTTGACATCACGGGCACCGCAGTGACCCGGCTCAGCTCCCGGTATGACGTCTTGATGGACGATGCTCATGCTGCACCGCATGGTAGCACCTGAAAGCACTTGGCTGGCAGAAGCCGTGGGCCGGGGCCACGGATCCCATGTAAAACTTCCGCAGAATTGGCAGAGTAGCGTAAACACAGCACAGAAAGAATATGCATGGATGCCAGAGTTCACACACACTGCACTGGCAGGCCTGGAAGCAGCGACTCCCAAGGTACTCCACTTCCGAAGCGACTTGGGGAAGCTACTGCTGCCTTCTGAGATATAGAAATGGGATGGGGATAGGTGGGCGTTGAGACACTGGGGTGTTACAATACTACCAGGACACTGAGGCCAAAATAAAACAATGAATGCAATTGCTAAATACATCATACAGGATATATTTAGCAATCGCACAGATTTGCTTGGACCTCACCTGAAGATGGAATGGCTGCCTGTGCCATGCCGGCTTGGGAACGTCTGGGCCTGTGCAATGTGCAGATCATCATGTAATGACAGGTAGCACAGCATGTGCAGTTCGTTCCCTGCCCTGGGTGGTGCCCGGCCATCACACATGCGGAGGTCACCCACACCGCGAGCATGTTTCTGGGCAGAACTAAGAAAAGAAATACACACCAGCCACAGCCAGTGTCAAGTGAACTCCCCAGGCTGGCCTGGATGTTCGTTCATCAGTAATTATGTATCCCCCTCCCCCCCACCAAGATCAGTATTACAGGCTCGTCCTGCACCTGACAATACCGGTGTTCATCCAGCTCCCCCACGCCACCTCAGGCATTCCAGGCACTCAGCGCTTGGACACAAATCATACACAGGAGACCAGAAGTAGAGAGAAAAGGGCTGTAATGGAAACACACACACACCAGTGCATAGGAGGGCTGCATTCTGCTCTGCCTGTCCCAAGACTGCTCATCGTTATGTACAATGGAGTAGCTAAATCTATTCTCCACCCATAAAACAGCATGTATAATGCACGTATGATAACAAACCATATGATAACAAACAGGTTGTTTCGCCAAACAGGGTGAAGAAAGTACATTTTGCAATTGAAGGCTGTTTCTGTGAGGCAGGCTTTGGCAGCATTGGGATTTGAGCCAGCAGCATCATCACTGTGTACTTCTCAGGAGGAGCTATTCTTGCCTGGCAATCCGAGGCCTGACTGTATTCCCCAGCTGTGCTGTCCTCTGCAACATCGCTTGGATTGGGTGTTCAGCTCTTAGGCCAGTGTGTTAGGTAAGTCTTTAGGCCAGTCCATTTACATCTCATGAATCTCAAACAAACCAAAAGAAGGTGCGGAATCAGAAAGGTAACATGTGCCCAGTTTTTTCCCTCTCTTCTCATGTTATCTATGAATCGCTGACTAAAGCTTTGCACAACTTCTAAAAAATGCACACTGCAAAAAATGATTCTGATATGTGCATACTCAATAAGGAAGCACAAAATAAAAATGATCATCAAACCAAGGCAAAGCCATTAATTCCTGCAATGCACTTAGGGTTATTGAATGTATCACCAAGTGCCTAAATTAATAATAAATAAAAAAAGATTACTTTTCTATTTATTTTTAAAGGACTCACTTTCAATTGTGAAAAAGTATTTTTTAATAACATACCATAAGTGTGGCTAATTATCCACTTTCCCTTGATCTCTTCAATCAATAAATACACAGAGTAGTACAATCAATAATATAAGACAGTTAGACATACATTAAAGACACAATATGTTTTTTGAACTAATTGGATGAGTTTGATTTTTCACCTGATCAAGACATTTTGTTTACTATGGAAGTTGTTAGGCCCTATACAAATATCCCTCATGAAGAAGGACTGACAGCAATGGAATGGTTACTTTTGAATACCAATAAATGCATGGCGGATAAAGTTTTTACATTGACTTTATTAAAAATAGTTTTGATGAGTAATTTCATTAGATATGAAGATCAATTTTTTCTACAGATATCAGGAACATCAATGGGTGCAAGCATGACTCCAGTTTACATGAGTACATTTACGCTGCAATTTGAAATGAATACGATTCTGACATTAGATCGATGGAAAACATTATTAAAGAACTGTACGAGATATAAAGATGATGTCTTTGATATCTGGCATGTACCATTAAATGAACTGCTAAAATTGTTTCACTATGTTAATGATTTACATCTGAGAATTGCATTTATTTGGTACCACAATTTAACATAAATTACATTTTTGCATATGGAAATAAACAGCTCGAAAGGAAGATTACAAACTACTGTTTATTCAAAGCCTACCGATAAAAGAACTATTATTAGCTACTAGCGTCTACCACTGTACAACAAACGAGAGTATTCCATATGGTCAATTTTTATGACACAGATGTATCTTTTCTGATTAGGCCGAATGCTTAAGAAAGAGCACAGACCTTTAAAAAAATGTGAACGGGATTACAAAGAGAGTGGGTTGACTTTATTTGAAGAGAAAGTTCAACAGATCCCTAAGAGGTAATTATTGAAAAGTAAGGGAAATAAAGAATTGCCTGAATTGGTACATGTCACAGCATATTCATTACAAAGTGAAAACATGATGAAAATTGTTAAAAGAAATTGGGAGAATTTAAAGTTAGATCCTACATTGAGTACGTTTTTCCCAAACTCTCCTACTTTTACCTACAAAAAGAGTAATTCATGAAGAAATGTTCTGATAAAGGTGGGTAATATACCTCATACTAAAGAAGCAGATTCGAAAGCAATGTAGTGTAGTAGGAAAACATGAGCAAATGTATTAAAAGTCCTAAAGCTGCATGAAAATATTAGCTACAAAAGTCACTATGAGAAAGGCTCACTGCGAAAAAGCAAGCAGCCCCATTCAGCTAAAGGTTTCATGCATAGGCCCAACAAGGCGCCAGTAGCCATGTTTTCAATAGACATAACACACCTCTTTTTGATTAAAATAACAATGTACCCTTAACTAGACCCAGCTGCACCCAACATCAATTAGAGAAATGTAGAGGTTTTTATAATGATGAACATCTGATCGCCATTGCTCTGCATTAGCTGAACGCAACACATGTAGGCCTCAAGAGTTACTTAGCTATTCTTGAAGCATGAACAACTTCCCATCACCCCACAGCACAAAGCAGCAGCCAGACCCTCACTGAAAGACATACATATTCCAAATCGCAACATTCACACAGCCAAAAGCAGAATGCCACATAGTGATTGGTTAAAGCAAGGGGGTGAATGCTTTCCCAGAGTTTAGTTTGTGGTAGTGAGTTCATGGAAGGGCAACAACAAAGATTCCACACCCCGGGGTTTAAGCACAACTTGATTGGTCAAAACACACCACGTCTGGCGAGTTCCCATAGCCATGTTTCAAAGAGTTATAACAATTTATGTCCCTGGGCAGAACAACCAAACAAAACTTAATGAAGGTCACACGTTGGCAGGAGTTGAGCATGAAGACATGAAGATGCATGGTTGTAGAGATAGACTAGGCACAGCACAACATTGCCCCCTGTAGGGAAAATCACGCTTGCAGAGCTCTCCTTGTCAAAGAAACAGTTATGCAAAATGCTGTTATCCACAATATAGCCTTAATTAGGATTCAGTCAGTAATACAGAAGTTTGCACATAGCTCTCACTGCATGAATGCAATGGGGATAGGGATAACTCATGAAGCCACACTTTACATGAACTCCATTGCCCATATAATAGAATTGATTAGTAACTAATGATCAGTACAGTAGCCTACACCCAATTCACACTGTGTGAATGTAATAATAAATAAAGGCCATTGTATGACAATGTACACTGCACAAACACAAACACATTTGTGCCATTATGAAACAACAAAGTTGCAAGCAGCTAAGCCCCCAGCGCATAAGGTCAGATACCGGACCGATGAAATCATGAGGAACAGGAACAGAATGCAAGTATTCGTTCCAACAATGGAGTTGCAATATGAAGCGATAGTTAGCAGTTCGTAATGATGGGAACAGTGCATTGGTGACAACCACTGAGAAAAATAGGAAGAGTTTTAAAATGTTATATTTTATGTGTCACACTGTCACATCTCACATAATCATTGGTCAAGATTTCTGTAAATACTCACTCCACATATACTCCTCCTGGAGCAGCCAATCATAAACCACTTCTGACTGATACATGTTTTAACAATCACTTTCCAATAGAAATGTGTATGAATGAAAATGATTTCACTGTAAATGAGCTAACTAGCAAGCACATCACTCTTATCATGTGGTTAGAATAGGCCAATGAAGTCGTAAAATGTATGGAAGCGCGTATATTGTAGATCAAAACAGCCAATGAACAGTGAAGAAGTATGAAACAATTGTCTTCTTGTCCTTTCTGTAAGTACTATAAAACCAGCCATTTTCTCCACTAGAATTTGAATATTTGTTAGATATTCCCCTGCCCTGGCAGTACAATACATTTTGTTTTTCTCAAATCTCGTGCATCACGTTTTTTAGCTCTTTGGATTAATTTTATTGATGCAAAAGGGGCTTGCCATAAAAAATGGTTCAAGACCCTGTGGCAATTACCAACATTGCAATAACATTATAAGAGGAAACACAATTTTCCACCCATATACAGGAGAACAAATTCTTCTGAATCATTCTTCAACATGTTATTCGACAAATGTTTATGGAATTAGATGCTCATGTGACATCTTTTATATGGGAACAACCACTGACAGTGAAGATGAGGAGGACAGAGCATAAATGAAATATAAGAACTAAAAGTGACAAATCAAGAGTTGCCATACATTTTGCAAATAACAACATAATATTGCTGAAATGACATTTGTTATTCTTGAATGAGTAACCTTACCTAGAAGAGGAGGCAATATGAATAACATTTTATTAAGAAGGGAAATATTCTGGATAGATAAAAGGTTCCGTTTCATTCCATCACAGATGTTTTTTCACTGGTTTTTACTGAAAAACTCATTGAATTTTTATTTTTTTTATTTTTTGGGGTTCCCCCCAATACACCATCCCCTTTAATTTGTTTGTACATTCCTGAACACCCAGACCCAATATATATATTTTTCTAACCCCCCCAAAAAATGTGATGAGTTTTTTCAGCAAATAATTTGTGGTAAAAAACCCTGAAAAAAAATCCTGCGATGAAAGGACGTCGTACCAGATAAAATGCATGCCTGAGAACAAAGAGGAATCAATGTAGATTGAGATATATTATGATTTATTTATGAAAGTGTTTCACATGAACAAGGAGTAAGATTATTAAGAATTCACTTTTATAATGATTTGGACTGTATTATTGAGGAAATACTACTTTTTATTTTGATAAAGATTGCTGAAATGTAGTTACTACGAAGTCAAAAATGAGTCGCATGATGATCTTAGTAAATATCAGAAAAAGCTGACTTGATGAATATGTATCGAAACCTTCCTCTTTATTTGTAAAGAAAATACAAGAAATGTTTAATCCTCAAAAGTAATATAATGGTAACAGCTGCATGCTGTGATACAACATGAACGGTAATAGACACACATTGCAAATTGTAGACTGTAAATGAAGGTATATGATACACTTTAAATTTCACAATTAGATATATGAAGAAGAATCCAAGTATAGAACAACATCTTTTTGGTAAAGAAAGAATGGAACCCGCCACAATTAAAGATGGCAATAATGAGGCAGGGCTTAGTACTATGCAACATTGGCATTGGCCAAATTCAACAGTTTGATTCATATTGTGTAAGTCTAGAAGTGGGGAAATGCTGAGTTTTAGTTTTGACTAATAATGCTGTGACTGTGTGTGGTACTGCTACACCAAGGAACAATCATAGCACTAAATTTTCTGCACTTTGGACTGCAAGCGCAACAGGCAGAGTTCTAGCCCTGCTGACACAGGATCTAGTGTTGTACTGTGATTTGGTATTGGGCAATGTTTGTCCTCATGTTTCTGTGTCATGACTGATTGTACATAACCTTCCTTTTCATGACAAAATAGGTTTGTCATTTGTCACTCCACACATATACTTTTAAGCTGCCACTAAAGCTTCCTGCACGATTTCTGCAGATTTATTCATACCAGAATGATACATGAACACAACCTTCAAATGATCTGCGAGGGTCTCGTTTTTCTTTTCCCTACAGTTATTCATTTTGGCCCAATTGGTGGTCAGACTATGGCAATCTTTTGCATCGATGCATCTCTAGCCTGGACCAATTCAATACCATGTCCCATGTACTCTGTCGGCGAGCCACTCTCTTGAGTCGACATCTGATGTACTTCATCCGGTGTAATCACTCTTATGAGCTGAATCATATCAACACATGATGCATTATATCCCTGAATTATAGTTCTCAGCTCTTCAGTATATTTATCTGGCTCATCTCTCATACCAGAAAACACTTTACTCAAATTCCTCAAATCCTTAAGTGCCCATGTGGCATGAATCGCTATCATGTGGACAGGGCTGTCGGCACGCACAGCTGGTAACTGTCTCAGTGGGGCATGCAGCTGCCAAACCCTGTGATGCAAAGCATACCTTTGCAGGTTTGGCAGGGGCTTATGGCACATGGACTCGCAGCTTGCCCGGCCAGTGCTTGAGCTTGGTGTTGCATGCTTGTGCTTGCTTCCTTCTGAGGTGGTGTTCGCTGAGAGATTTGGGATTGTGCATGTGCCGCTTGAGCGCAATGGTTTTGCAGCTTAGACCTTGCACTTCCTAATGTATCAAAGGCGTCGTCCTCATCCACTTCCTCATCTTCTCAACCCTTATTTATTTCTGCGTGTTGTGGATATGATTTTGTGATTGGAGTAAACAAATTAGAACTTGCTCCTTTGTCATGACCCTTTCTCTGTTTATGTGTTCTGTCTACTTTATTTCTGAGCCTTGCAGGTGTCTTATTTTTTTTCTTTCTTAATTTGTCTTTCATTTGTAGAGCGCTTAAGACCGTGGGTGTCAAAGCACTTTCACATATAGGACAGAAATAGAACTAACAAAACAGAAAAAGCAACAGTCATCACAAAGTCAAACCCAAAAGAGGACTTAAACATTAAGTAAAGTGTTCCCCAAAGAGACATGTTTTGAGATGTTTTTTAAAAGAAATAAAATTAGGATCAAGGCGCAAGCATTACCATCACAAGTTCCACAGAGCAGAAGCTGGGGTTTGGCCAGATCTGACACGTGCACGACTACGCTTGTAGCGTTTAAAGTTAGAAGTTATTGTGTGCTTGAGCGGAGGGAGCGAGATGGTTTGTAGGATCATATTCAAGCCTTAACATATAAGGGCGCATCACCATACACACATTTATGAGCAATAGTCATGGTTTTAAATGTAATTCTCTGGACAACTGGTAGCCAGCGTAGGCTTTTCCACTTTCGGGTGATACGAGATATCCTAGGAATATTCCCCATGATCCTGTTCTAAACCACTTATTCTTGATTCCCAAATCTTTTAGATCCCTCTGGAAACTAGTTCTTAAAAATAACTCCCATTCCTGTGCTTTTATTCTTCTTCCTTTGTACTCTGTGTGTTGTAAGTGGAATAGGTTTATTAAATCAAAAGTTCCCTCTACTGGAAGCTGTCATTGTCTATCCCCTTTTAGTCATGAAGCTTAATTTTTCTAGATATTTTCAGGTCTCCGGACAACATTTTATGTACAGGAAGGATGTTTAATTTGGGGAACATGTATCTTTCGATTGACTTACACCCATTTTAAACTCAGCTCCCTACTTCCAAATTACATTTCCATTGTTATCTGTTCTATAGCATTGATCCCCAGATTGAGTAATTTCTTTTCTGGTCTGGCACCTTCGGACAGACAGTAGTATCAGCTTCTGCCCTCTGCTTCTTTTCCCCAATCGCTCCGCCATCAGGGCCCACCTTACTTTTTACCTACATATTTAAAATGTATCCATGCATTGTGTTATGTCTCCCCCGGGATTGCTAAAATACTTTTCCTTCTATTTTTCCCCAATTCCTGATCAACTCTCCCTGTTTCAACAACGTTTACCCATGCTACGTCTACCAATGTTGCCATAACTTAAATTATGATGGCGTTCAGGCAGCTGAAGGAGACGCACCAAACTGCATGGGCACTTCTCCTTTGAAACCCCTTCAGAGTATTCAATCAGGCCTCATACCTATCCTTTGTGTGCACAGAGGGGTATGTGGTGAAGTGTTCTGCTACTTCTGTTACTAGCTCAGCTGAGCATGGCAAATCCAAAACTTGAGGGCACCAAATTGTAGAATCCCTGCAGCCCTTCACCAAATTATCACATTTACCAGGAGGCACTACTGTAGCGGTATTAACTGGCCATTAATGGTAGCAGATGAGAAAATGGTACAAGTACATGGGCGTGTAATAGCAGCGCCTCACAAATGCCTATTACTTAGACACAAGCAAAAACTGTTGGCTTTGACGGTGCTTGTTTTTAACAGGACAACAGTGAAGGACAGGCATAGTGCTTATAAACCGAGTGGCTGAAGGCTGACCTGGGTAAGACATGTATTAAACATGTAGCATGTTTACAGCCCAATGTAATTAATGAACTCAGAAGACTGTGGGCCTCATTACGAGTCTGGCGGCAACAAGCCGGTTTTTCCGGCTCCGTTACTGCCAGACTCGTATTACCATTCCGCCTCCATGACTCCCGGAATTACCAGGGCATTACGACCCTGGTGTCCCGGGAATTCCGGAGGCGGAATTCGATAAATCCCCATTCCCATTGAGTCCCATAGGACTCAATGGGAAGGGGGAAGTGGAAACACCGGCACCATCTCGTGATGGTGTTTCCACGTCCGCCTGCAGGCCGGCTGTGTTAAACCCGCCAGGTCAGACCTGGCGGGAACGCCACCTCCCGCCTGCAGGACTCGAGATCGGGCGGTCCGGATATTACAGTGGCGGCGGGTTTACCGCCACTGTTATTTCTGGACCGCCCGACCCGTAATGAGGCCCTGTTTCTTTGAGTGCAAAGTTTGATGGTAAGGCTTGAATAAAGCTAGCTCAAAGTGTTCCCATGGGGTGGTGTTTTGGGCGGTGAAGGGCAGGAACTGGGTGGGAATAGCCATAGGGATTAGCATGGCCATGGGAAGTCATCCCAGCACCAGAGGACAAGGAGCATTTCCCTGATCACTGCAGGAGCAGTGTTGGCCCCACCGACGGAGCCAATATGATGCAGGCTATCAGCTTGCTCACGCCAGAGTAGGTAAGCCATAGGGCTTAACCTTTGCTTTGTATTTATCCTTCTGCCATCTCCCACTAAAGCAGAGGATCGTGCCCATGTAGAACATACGGGCGCCCGCTTTTCGTTGAATCCGCCTGCTACTTCGACGGTGCCATTCACCTTTGTTCTTTGCTGCGGCACCATTACAGTGCACGCGGCATCCACCGCTCCAAGATGGCCGCCCCTATCTCAGTGTGAGCTTGCTCGAGCTCCTGAGACTCATCACGAACAAGCAGCCGTGTGATTGGCTGTCTGCACCTATTTCACCAGCCTATGAGAAACCGTGAGGTGAGAGCCGTCCTGTGTTCCAAGGACAGTGTTATAAGGACTACACCTGTCCTGTGCCCCCATTCATCATCCCAGCACTTAGGACCAGGAGCATTTCCCTGATCACTGCAGGAGCAGTGTTGGCCCCACCGACGGAGCCATCATGATGCAGGCTATCAGCTTGCTCACGCCACAGTAGGTAAGCCATAGGGCTTAACCTTTGCTTTGTATTTATCCTTCTGCCATCTCCCACTAAAGCAGAGGATCGTGCCCATATAGCACATACTGGCGCCCGCTTTTCGTTGAATCCGCCTGCTACTTCGACGGTGCCATTCACCTTTGTTCTTTGCTGCAGCACCATTATAGTGCACGTGGCATCCACTGCTCCAAGATGGCCGCCCCTATCTCAGTGTGAGTTGGCTCGAGCTCCTGAGACTCATCACGAACAAGCAGCCATGTGATTGGCTGTCCGCACCTATTTCACCAGCCTATGAGAAACCGCGAGGCGAGAGCCGTCCTGCGTTCCAAGGACGGCGTTATAAGGACTACACCTGTCCTGTGTCCCATTCATCATCCCAGCACCAGAGGACCAGGAGCATTTCCCTGATCACTGCAGGAGCAGTGTTGGCCCCACCGACGGAGCCATCATGATGCAGGCTATCAGCTTGCTCACGCCACAGTAGGTAAGCCATAGGGCTTAACCTTTGCTTTGTATTTATCCTTCTGCCATCTCCCACTAAAGCAGAGGATCGTGCCCATGTAGAACATACGGGCGCCCGCTTTTCGTTGAATCCGCCTGCTACTTCGACGGTGCCATTCACCTTTGTTCTTTGCTGCGGCACCATTACAGTGCACGCGGCATCCACCGCTCCAAGATGGCCGCCCCTATCTCAGTGTGAGCTTGCTCGAGCTCCTGAGACTCATCACGAACAAGCAGCCGTCTGATTGGCTGTCCGCACCTATTTCACCAGCCTATGAGAAACCGTGAGGCGAGAGCCGTCCTGCGTTCCAAGGACGGCGTTATAAGGACTACACCTGTCCTGTGCCTGTCCTAAGCCGCCTATGCCGTTAGCCACAACCCCTGGCCGACTACCCCAGACTTTGCTGACCTTTCAAAGGTAACTAACCACAGAGACATATATATATAACTGTTCTATTCACAATAGTAAATCTAAGTTGTAATCTACATCTATGAATGCACGTATCCACATGAACAGCCTCGTGCATGATCTCCTCCGGGAGCCTCGCACACTGCTCTCAAGTACCACTACGTTCTTTAAGCTACCTCCGATCTGTATGCGTTTGCACAAATCTCACCTCACCAACGCTATGCCCAACGTTCCATAAGCTATTCGTCATTACACATATTGAATTGCAATATTATTGTGTCCCGATTCGCTATGCTATTGCGCTCCAAATTGCCATATTATTACGCCTTGAACTTACCCACTGCCATAGTATTGTGCTCTGAACTGCCTTATTATTCCTGTGCCCCGAACTGCCATAATACTGCGCCTTGAACTGACCCATTGCCAAGGTATTGTGCTTTGAACTGCCTTATTATTCCTGTGCCCCGAACTGCCATAATATTGCGCCTTGAACTGACCCATTGCCATGGTATTGTGCTTTGAACTGCCTTATTACTCCTGTGCCCGAACTGCCATAATATTGCGCCTTGAACTGACCCATTCCCATGGTATTGTGCTTTGAACTGCCTTATTACTCCTGTGCCCCGAACTGCCATAATATTGTGCCGTGAACTGATCCATTGCTATGGTATTGTGCTTTGAACTGCCTTATTACTCCTGTGCCCCAAACTGCCATAATACTGCGCCTTGAACTGACCGATTGCCCTGGTATTGTGCTTGAACTGCCTTATTATTCCTGTGCCCGATCTGCCATAATATTGCGCTTGAATACTTGAATCTGACCCATCACTGCGCCTCTGAATTCCACCTACCTGCATTTTGACATATAGACTGTCATCCTCCCCCCACTTGACACGCCTAAAATGCTAACTGTATTATTCACCTTCTGTGCGATGGCCATGCTCGCATCCCCTGATATTATCAGTCAGAATACCCACTCAGTAGCCTCCCCCTTTGTGATAGTAACTATTCCTCCTAATGAATCCAATATAGCCAGCTATCATTCTGACCCTTCCTGCTTAAGGCACTACTGCAGGTCAGGACTTACAACCCTTGCCTCGCAGCCTTGCCCCACCACTGAAAGAAACAACAAACTTCGTGCTAGACTCACTAAATTATATGAGCCGCCTCGAAGACTCCTCTCTGATTCCAAACATGTAACCAAAGGCTACTATACTAGAGAACCTATTGCCCTAAACCACCCACCTGTCCCTCCTGCCATCAAAAATCCTACCATTCCCAGAACTAAGTCCAAACCAATCTCTCATACGAATATCACAGTAAAAACGGAGGCACATTCCTTCAAAGGCGCTCTCCTTAACACAAGATCACTAGTCGCACATGCCCTTGACATCGCAGACCTAATAACTGAAGCCAAATTAGACTTCATTGCTCTAACTGAAACATGGCTACACAATGCAGCAGGCCCGTCACTAATGCTGGCCATCCCAGATGGCTTTACCATATCCAGGCAGGACCCGGTGGGCAACCGCGGCGGTGGTATCGCCATCATATCCAAAGAAAGCTTAGCTCTTAGGTTAGCCCCTTCCCAAACCCTGCAATCGTGTGAATCCCTCACCGCCAAACTCCCCATAAACAACACCCAATCTCTCACCATCCACATGGTCTACAGACCACCTGGCCCGCTTGGGTCCTTCGAGGAGGATCTGCACAACTTATTAACCAACAATGTCAAAACTACTTCACAATTGCTGCTATTAGGTGATTTCAACCTAGGACTTAACGATCCTGCAGACACGCATGCAACTACCATAGCCAACACTATCTCATCACTCGGACTCTCACAAAAAGTCAACTCGCCCACCCACCTGAAGGGAAGAAATTTAGATTGGGTTGCCGATGTTAACTGCTCAGTGGTCATCTCTTCCATCACTCCACTACCTTGGACCGACCACTCCCTGGTCTCATTTAATCTACTGACCTCTAGACCACCTATTATAACTGTGCCACTGGCACCACTCTGCCTAACAAGAAATAGGAAAAACATAACAGTAGAAAAAATTATCCCAGCCATCCTTCCAACGCTTAACGCATTGCCAGACAATCTAGATCCTAACACATTAGTTCACGAATACAACAAAATCATGTTAAATACTATGGACAAAATTGCCCCACTTAAACTTCGTACCAGCAAGCCCAAAACCCATCTAAATAAATGGTTCACACCCGAACTCAAAGCCCTCCGCTTAAAGAAGAGAAAATGTGAATCCGCCTGGAAACTATGCCCAACTAGCGAAAAGAAAGCCATTCTAACCACTATGTCACGTCAGTACAAAGCTGAAATCTGTCTAGCAAAACGGAACTCTTACAACAACCGCATTGCCAATTCCAACTCAAGTATGAAGGAGCTCTTCTCCATATTGAAGGAACTTGAGTCACGCATCGCCATAACAGACACCTGCACAAAGGATCAGACCTGGTGCACAGACATCCAACAGGCACTAGCAAATAAAATAAATACCCTACAAAATAAAATTCAACAAAAAAAAGACTCCTTAAACCTTACCAACCCACCTACACCTCCGCCCAACGCTACACCTAGTACACACACTAACTCATTCTCCTTTACTAAAACTACCACCCTGGAGGTTGAGAAAATCATACTCTCACTTAAACCCTTGAACTGCAAAGGCGACATCTGCCCTGCAGATATAATCAAGGATGCAGCCAGAGACTTATCGCCCTTCATCTCCAAACTCATAAATGCATCTTTTTCCTCAGGCAACATCCCCTCCAACTTAAAACAATCCTGGGTGCTCCCACTCCTTAAGAAGTAGACACTTGATCCTCTTATCCCCACCAATTATCGCCCCATCATCACGGTACCCTTTCTACTGAAAATCTTGGACAAAGTGGCCTACGTCCAGATCCAAAAATACCTAGAACTACACAAACTACTGGGCTCCAGACAATCAGGTTTTAGCCCATTACACGGCACGGAAACAGCCCTCATTGACCTGAAAACCCAAATAGATGATCTAAGGGACAAGGGAAAGACGGCACTCCTCCTCTTACTTGACTTCTCGGCGGCATTTGACCTTGTCTATCACAAGGTCCTCTGCAGACACCTGGACTCAGCTGCTCATTTCTCCTCTGAAGCCATCAGATGGATTGAATCCTTCTTGAGCGAGAGAACGATGAGAGTCTTCTCCCCCTCAGCTGCAGCAGACCCCTCTCCTATCACATTTGGAGTCCCCAGGGCTCTTGCGTTTCCCCCACCTTATACAACATTTTCACCAAACCTCTGTTCGACGATCTGGACCATCTGGGTATCACCTACACCAACTATGCAGATGATACTCAGATTCTCCTCCCACTTTCAGGGGATCACAGTAAGGACAGAGAGTTGGTGAATAGGGTGTATCTCATCATTCAGACATGGATGGCATCTCATGGCCTATGCCTGAATGATGACAAGACAGAACTCATCATCCTGGGCACTCACGCCAATATTAACAAATTAGGCCTTGAATACGCTGAGTTCAACATAGACGGTAACATTATCAAAGTATCAAGGGAGGTAAAAACTCTTGGGTTTTACCTGGATGCCACTATGTCATTCACTAAACAGGTCAATTCACTAGCATCCACCACTGCGTATACCTGTAAATTAATAAGAGCAGGCAGACCATTCCTATCCAATGATAGCTGCATGATCCTGCCGAGAGCCCTCATACTCTCCAGACTTGATTACTGTAATGCCCTATATGGTGGTGCTAACAAATCTATTACCCAAAGGCTACAAATCCTACATAATAATGCCCTGAGAGCTGCCCTCGGCATAAATAAAAGAGAGCACATCTCCACTACTCGACGCCAACATAAATGGCTCTCCACTGACAACAAAATCAAATTGAAGATGGCCTCCGTAACCCATAAAGCCCTCAACAATGCTGCCCCCAGTTACCTGATGGATAAATTAAAGAGAAAGCCATCCATTAGACAAACTAGAACTATTAACTCCAACTGTCTGATAATTCCTAGATTTAAACTCTCCACCATTGGAGGTAACAGCTTCCCGGTGAAAGCTGCCACATTCTGGAACTCCTTGCCACATAACTTGAGAGCAGATCAACCCTATTTACACTTTAGAAGGAACCTCATCCATCATTTGAATTCCAACAACCCCCGTACATAACTGTATATATTACACCGCTGTATAGATATTGATATTTTTCATGGCTGAGGATTTTGTATATTTTACATGTCTGTAAATGTTTTCTTTTTTTCTTTTTTTAATTGTATATATCTATTACTTGTCACAACTGTATATCTCTGTAACTTTGTAAGCCTCGCATATTCGTTCTGTTTGCGCCCTGCTGCCCCTGGGTATGGAGCGCCCTATAAATAAATAAACAAACAAACAAACAAACAAACAAACAAGTCAATGGGTGGGCAAATAACCAAGCAACACCTACAAGCTCTGTGTCCCCCCTAATCCCCCCTCCCCCCAGATGTAATTTCTCCCTATCTGTACTCTAATGTAATAGTTCCGGCTACCTAATAGCCCAAACTAATAATAGCATGTGATCTGATCTGAGGGCTCTGCAAGATTTGATGCATGCCAGTAGTTACAGCTTATATTAAACCAATCAAAACTACAGCACGCACACATTGTGTGGGCTGGTTCTACAATCACAGTAATGCTTCTGTTAAACTGCCATTCTTCCTTTCTTTGTGCCTGGGCGATATCTGGTTTGTCGTAATTTCAGTACTCTGAGATTTCTGTAGAGATTCATGTTATATATACCTTCGAGGGAAAGACAACAACTGCTAAAACATGAGATGGTTGTATGTGTGAAGCTGCATCGCCACCTAGTGTGTACAGCACTGCCAAGCACAGAAGGTTCATAATGATAGAAATAGAGCGTGTGAGAGGAAGAGTGCATGCCGCCTGTAATCTGTGATGCGAGGGGCCGCCTGCACAACACATTTTATGTAAGTGTGATCAGTACAGCAAGCGAAAGCTAGAATGCAATTACGTTGACGCGTATGACGCATCAAGAAATGTGAACTGTTACCCTCCTGGTGCGCCAGGTTCAAAAGGAATGCAGCTTCTCTTCTGGATTTGAACAAAAACGCGCATGTTTTGGCATGTGGAGGGGTACAATAATAGGGGTAGAATCAGAAAGATTGGCTATTGAGATACACACGGTTACAGGCAGGGAATACTAGGCAAATGTGGGTCAGCCCTTAATGCATTTGTCAGTGGGGGACTGTGCTCTGCTCCCTTTCAAGCTAAATGTCTGTGAGTTTCACATGACCTGAACTTTCACATGACCTAACTGCACTGTTTTCTATAAACACTGTGGATTATAGTAGTGAAGAACAAAACAAGATTTAACAACAAATACATGTTTTTTGAGCAAAGAGTTATTTTTGTAAACGGGAACATGAGGGCATCTGTTTTCGGTGCTGGGATAGGGAGTAAAGTTCTCATGTTTATTCTTCTCCCGTTATTTTAGTCATGCGCCTTCTATCTCCTTTTTAATAGTTTCACGTGGCAAGAGTATTTAGAGTGATTTCTGTTTATGGCGATTTTGTTACTTTACGACATAAAGTCAGGATTTTATTAAGGCATTGAGGCGAGGATTATACAGTCTCTTGTATCAGCAGCAAGGACATCTTTTAATTATTTAACATGTTATAAGCACTACAAGCCCCATAGTTCTTCAGTCCATTATTTCAATGGCTGTGATGATCCCTGACTCCTGTATCCCCCATTAAAAGACCATGGGCCCCATTATGACTCTGGCGGTAGCCGTGCCGGTAAAAACGGCACGGCTGCCGGTGGAGTAATTTTTTTCCCGGCACCGGCAATGGGGACTTACCGGGGCATTACAGCCCCGGCGGTCCTGGTAATTCCCCATTGCTGGGTGCCGGAAAAAATTACTCCCCATTCCCATTCAGTCCCATTGGACTCAATGGGAATGGGGAGGACGGATGCACCGCACTGTGTGCAACAGTGCCAGTGCATCCGTCAAGGTCTGCGAGCGGGTGCCATTCCACCCACCAGGTCAGACCTGGCGAGCGGAAAGGCACCCGCTCGCACAACTCAGAGTATGCCGGTCGGGTAACAACGGTGCCGGAAGCTTACCGGCACCATTGTTACCGGACTGGCATACTCGTAATGAGGCTCCATGCCTGCCATTGCCTTTTCTCTTTTCTTGACTGGCATAGAATTGTATCACCCTTTGCTATATGCCCAACACTGCATAACACCCCTCAGATCCTTCGGAATATCATGCCTCAGTAAGCCAAACCACTACCATTTAAAGCTGAAAATGCAATATGGCTACAGTCAGGGTGGGCTCCAAGCAGTCTCAAAGTCAGCGGTGGACCTCTATGCCTGATGGCAATCCTGGGCCTAATTTGCAGAACGTTTACAGCGAAGCAAAGTGACTTTGCACTGCAAAAATACTCTATGCACCGGGCCTAATTCACAGAGCTGAGCAAAGTGACTTTGCACCGTGCTAAATGGGCCTAATTCACACAGAAAAGCACTAAGTGTGCTTTTTGTGTGAATTAGGCCCACTTAGCGCAGGTCAAAGTCACTTTGCTCCGCGCTAACCGTTCTGTGAATTAGGCCCCGCTGTCTTTACGTTGTAAACTAGCAAACGCTCTACTTTATTGAAGACACAGAGGCTTTGTTTTATGTCAATTGAAAGCTGGGACATAACCACAGAGGACACATGTTCCACTAGGTTAAAGTAGAAGGTACTAAAAAACTCATTTGACCAATCTTCGGACCAGAGGATATTCTCCAAATGAGCTCCCAACCAAAAGACTTTTGTGGTCATAGCACCCCCGGCAGAATGTACGTGATCTCCGACTGTGTCCTCCATGTGAGATGACGCATGTCTGTGTTTGCCTTTCCCTGGTCGAGGTACCCTATCTCCGACTTCTGAGGTGCCCCATAATGTAGGGGTCCTGGAAATATTGTGCCAATTGAGGATGGTGAAAGACCTGCCATCTTGGCCAGTTGCTGAAGGTTTATTAACGGTATTATCAGCCCTCTCCTCAGTTCCCTTCTAATGGAATGAATGTTTGTAACTGGGAGGTGAAGGAACCCCATCTGAGAGCAAATCTGGAACCCCAAAAATGCCATTGTTTGGGAGGCAATATTGTCCAATTTGTCTTGAATTACAACAAACCCTAACGACTGTAAGGAGGTGAACTATCAGATGCACGTGTTTGAGGGACTCTTGTTGGGCCTGTGATATTATCAATGTTTTCACCAGATAAAGCGCTGAACACCTGTGCTTCCAAGTGCCGCAGCAACTGGGACCAGTAGAGTCATGAAAAACCACAGAACTGAACACAGCTTGAATTGAAGGCCGGCAAACTGATACTAGTTCCGTCCCCATTTACACCGTACATACTTTCTACATGTGGAATTAATCTGAATTGTTAGGTAAACACCCTCGAGATCTAGACTCGCCATCCAGTCCCCTGTGCGCAGACCATCCTGTAACACTGCGACATGTTGAAAGACTAAGGGCCTCATTACGAGTTTGTAGGTAGCCATGCTGTTTTTAGCGGCATGGCTACCTCCAAACTCGGGTCTGGGTCCCGCAAAATGGGACTTACCAGGCCATTCCGACCTTGGAGGGCCCGGTGATTCCCTTTCGTGGGACCCGGACCCGGTACATTCCCATTCCCATTTGATCCCCCATAGGGCTCAATGGGAATGGGGAGGATGCTAACAACGGGTCCGTTAATGACGGGCTTGTTGCTAGCATCCTGGTCTGCTAGCGGGTCCTGCTCTGCACGTCTGGTCTGGCCAGGCGTCCAGAGCGGGACCAGCTGCAGACCTCGTAATGTGGCGGCCCGGAATCAACGGTGCCGGTACCTTACCGGCACCATTCATTCCATGGCCGCCACGGTCGTAATGAGGCCCTAAGTGTTGATTGAGTGACCTGAGGTTATGCATGACTAGATAGGTGGCGTATGTCAGGAAGGCTGCAAATGTTTCTTTGCAGTATATTTTCAATTCCACTCATCCGATTATTGCGCATTCTTAGAAAAATAGCCATGAAATTGAATAAAAGGTGAATTTGAGAACCAACCGACTCGTGAAATTTGTGAACGTGGAATATGAGGATTGCCTGCATTCTTTATGGGCACGCATGATGCAAGGGATGCATAGACCTTTGATATTTG
Organism: Ambystoma mexicanum; assembly: GCF_040938575.1. NCBI lineage: Eukaryota > Metazoa > Chordata > Amphibia > Caudata > Ambystomatidae > Ambystoma > Ambystoma mexicanum. The sequence continues at coordinate 987,649,006 of NC_090929.1, read as the reverse complement.
AACTTGTCAGCCTGTGCAAATACATTGAAAAGGAGTTGCTCAAATTTTAAATATAAATGAATTTATGATTCTGATTGAATGTTTATGTATAGTATGTGCGAATACTTAAATGTGAAGATGTGTTTTTTCTATTGTACGCAGCTTTTAACTTTTGTAAAGGTTCTACGAAATTGTAATTTTGTAAATGAACCAAATACAAATAAAAAAAATTAAAAAAAAGGTGAATATATCGAGTTTGGCTGATCCAAATTTTGCCAAAATTGTGTCATTCAGTGCTTCAGCCTATGGCGTAGATGTGAGTGAAGAGTCACAAAAAATCAATGCAGAACATTCTTAGACATTCTGGGGGTAAATAGTGCATTTTCCAGCCTCTATAGACCTTCCCAGGCAAAATATTTTTAAGCTAATATTTTAGGCATCAAAACACTGATAATGTTCGAATTTGCAAGATCAGCTGCATGCCAAATTTGGCAAACTTCCATGAATGAGCACAAAGGTTACCGAGGAAAATTGTTTTGCTTTTTTCTATGACCATTTTAATGTAAACAATAGTTTGAAATAAACTTTGAGTTCCTACTTTGTTCAACTACGAAAATGGACATCAACCCCCAGCCCCACTCCATGAACCAAATGTCCTCTCCCCCTTATCACAACCGTTTGTGCATCTAGTGAAAGGAAATGTCAGAACATTTCTGGACAGGTTGTTTTCATTCTTGGAGTAATGATTTGTTAAATTGGTTTTAAAACAAGTCTTGGGATAACATACAATTCTTTAGTTGTCTTGGCAGGGCTTGTAACAAACACCAAATACCAGGACACTTGAGACTCCTCCCATTGCCATTGGAATGTATTAGTAAAATCAGAAATAAACAGGCTGTACATAAAACGAAATCCATTTCTTACTTAAATGGAGTAGCTGTAATTCAAAGGAAACTCGTCAAAAAAGATCGTAAAATGTCAAATGTCCTCTTCTGTATGAATGATCATAACAGTTAACTATTCTTTTGACCTGGTATCTCTTGACTGAAGGAAGGGGCAGATGTGTGATGCAAGAGCTTAATTAGGGTCATTTTTCTGCATCACCGATCAGCTGAATGACAGCTGGGTCCCTCTAAGATGCGACCCCAAAAGGTCTGAAAAATAGCAAATGCTCTTTCTAGGTAGAACAAAAAAACAATAATTCAAGGTAATTGTGTAATGTATCTGGTGTAGGTTTGTGTAAAATGTTGCATAAGTCACAGGAATTAGAGTATTCCTCTGAATAATGGAAATCAACTAATGGAAAGCTTACAATTTATGTATTTATGTGTATTTCTTTATTGTGTAATTTAAAACTACTGAATGGTTAAAGCATTATTATTGTGCAATAATGCCATCTAGAGATTCCAGCGAAATTTACAATCCGCAAAGGATTGTACATTTTGCTGGCGGGTCGGTGATATACAGCCTCTTTTCACTGACCAACAGATTCTGCACTTGAGGAAGTCACCTCATAAGGTATTGGGAAATACAGAATGTGGTAGATTCCTCATAATTACGAGGATGAATTCAGCTTCAAAATATTGCTTACATTTTTATCTCCATCCAAAAGGTAGTTTTCAAAATATTAAATCCCTCTCCTCAAACTGCATGTTAACACCCCATGCACAATTCATGCACTCAAGAAAGCCCAGACAGGGAAACGCATTAAATCGAAGGATCACCCTAACAATTGCTCACTCACATAACTAGGGTCACCCGGAAGATCACCACTTCTTCAAATTTATTATAATACCAGCTGTGCACTAATTTAGCAGCCAACCGCACAACAGGCCAAAACGCAAACGCTGCAATCAATACTGCAGAAGAAAAAGGAACACACTGGGTACAACCAACCCCTGCCCTCAAACCCATAGGGGAAGTCAGCCTCCATGATTGGGGAGGAGGCGGAGCTGGCAGATGGACCGTAAAAAAGAACGTCCGAAGGTACCATCAACCGGCAACCAAAGACGCATTTCAGAGGCACTGTCAAACTAACTGATGTACTAACCAATTCCCCCCCCTTCCTGCTTCTTCAACATAACCAACGCCACTACATGTCTAGGACCTTGCCATACCACACACAGACACACAGAGAACTAATCTAATCCTCACACTCAACCAACTCTGTGAGACTCTGGAAGTAACTTTAGAGGAACACGCCCTTGCACATAGACCATAAAGAAAATCACTGAACAGTCATCCGTGATTCTGGACACCCTTATGGATACAACTGACCAGTGCGCATGACTGCAAACCCACTCTAACCTTATACGGCCCACACACCCAACACTAACACTAGCACACATCCAAGGCACTGAGTTCTACCCATCCAGTTACAACAAGCGGGGCCTTGAATCAAACCAACTCCCACACGCAAGACAACGCACACAGATTCCAGTTCATCCTGGTTCTGAACCATCCTATTAACCTATCCTCACTAGCACACCCCGCGCTCTTCTCTTGCAGAGCCACGTGAGCACCTGGAGACTGCCCTCGGTTGGTAGGGTGCACAGTATAAATAAACGTAACATTACATCTGTTTGCCCTTTAATTACAGACAGAACACACACATTCATGGGGTAAGGGCGATTACTGCGTGCAGGCTTGAGAGGGGTCTACCTGGATTATGACTACCACTACTAGGTCAGAAAAGGGCTGCCAAATATGAAGGTTTCTCAGAAGTGACGCTTGTTTCATGTGAAATACTGGCAACAACCCATTGTGGCCCAGTGTGGGTGTGTCAAAGTGTGTGTGTGTTCGTGTGTGTGTACGTGTATTTGTATGCACAATGAACTAGGTCCCACTTATTACGAAGAAGTGTGTGAACCTACATGTGAATAAACATACACTTTCAAAGGCTCTTATCCAAGCCCATGTCATGCAAACTTTGTGCACAGCATAATTGACAAAAATGCATTGATGTTACGCTTAATTTGTTATCTCACTAAGGTAATGACCAATATATACATTATATCCATTAGAAAACCTGGCAAAGAACCCTGAGAGGCAGAGGCATACAGCCAGGTCAGTGGAAGTCTTCCGCCATTGGTTATGCTTGTCATGTTCAAGGAGATAAGCAGATTGAGAGTTACATGTATTTCTTACTCACCTTCTTCCCTCATTTTCCTTCTTGGTTTCAGTTATGAGGAAGAACTCCCAACAATATCTACATTTGGGAATAGGTTGAGAGGCTAGGAAAATGGTAAAACATATATTCCATACAGGTAATCATGTCTTCTGCCCCAGTCTGCCATTGTTATTCCTCTATCCCATGCCATGCCTAAACACTGGCTTTTGCTGTGCCCTGACACCAAACATACACCCACCACCTCATCCCATGCTCCTCAAATAATGTCCACCCACTTACCCCGTCTCCTTGTCCCTCACTACAGTCTGCCATCTCCACCTCCAAGTGCCAAGTCCATGGACCTAGAAATAGGACACATTTTCTATCTGCTTGGCGGCCATCTTAGTTTTTACATTTTTTAATGGGAATTTGGTGCACACAAGACACGCAATGCAAAGTTTCCTTACAGACAACAGCTATTGGCACTATGAATATTTTTACCACCGTGCTCAAGGCAATATATACCTTGCAAGGGGGCACTGCCAGCTAGTAATGACCCAGGGCTTCAGTCGGTCCTCTAACTTAGAACCAAGGGGCCTTGCCAGCTGCGAATGCCACCTTCCTCTATGTATATTGCTTAAGTAGCTGAAGTCGTCAGACCCAACAAAGAATGCAGGCCAGCTAAGGGGAAGCGGGTTAGGGTTCAGTTAGGAGCCAAGGCAAGGTCCCCGAGGAGTTTCCTTGCCATCATGTGTAGATATTCAATCCTGTTGAAGAAAAGAAGGGACGAGGCTAGGTGGAAGACATGGGAAAATATACATTGCTGAGTGGGTTAAAATCTCGGGGATACCAAGACCGCCCAAGCGCTAGCAAGTAAGGCTTGACAACAGTGGGAGGGGGACTTTTGGAAGTCAATTTATTTGCGTATCTTGGCATCAGATTCTTTTCCGTGGGAGGGGGTGGAAGGTGGAGGAAATTTCGGCATCTGAAGCAGTGGTGATGGCAATGAATGGGGTTCTTAGGTTGGTAAGAAGGCTAGGGGCCGCATTCTTCACAGAAAGATTGAGTAATTTACAATGCCAAATATGTTTCAGTTCTCTGAGGATACTTGTTGTCTCGTGCAGAAGGGATGTAACCAAGCAGTTCGGGCTGAACTGGCCCTTTTGGGGTGGGAAAAGCCTGATTTGCATATGGTCTTTCCCCTTTTGTAATGGCTTAGCAGGCAAAGAACGATGGTCTGGAGGGTTGCCCAGAGCAATTCCAGAGGTTAGGATTATTTCCCAAACCTTCCTGGCATCACCTCTTTTGTTTTGCATGTCACCCCGACAGGGACAGGTATGGCAAGATGGGGGTCCTGGGCCTGCTGGGCCTAGACACCTAAGCTACTCCGCACTGATGAGACCCAACTTCAAGGTCGAAACATGTATGTGGATGTTTGTGGTCTTGCGCAGAAGGGATATGACCAAGCAGTTTGGGCTGGACTGCCCCTTTTGGGGTGGGACTGTTAGGAATCGGCAGCGGTGAGCAAGATTACTGCTCCCCTTGCACCATACTCACCTGTTGCCCTGGAGGTTGGGGGCACAGTAAAGCAGTGCCTCTGGTGTGCCGCGGCTCTCTCTCTTCAAGCGAGGAACCATTCTTCCGGTGTCGACGCAACATACACCAATGCCATGAGGTCCTTTCCTCTAAGCTACCGGTGCGCTTCGCGTGAATCACATGCCACTCATCGCAGCCAGAGCCTCAGTATAACGCGAGAGACAGTGCCTACAGGCACTGTGCTCTCAGCAGTCCTTCATGCCTAAAGATCCATTAAAGGAATCCAGGCTCTACAGGACATTCAGACCCTTTTTGGTACATTTACCTTCTTATATTTTCATAGGTAATTAGTCTTAGTTAATTAGTGTTACTAATTTTGATTTACTCCTGCAAAGTTACAGGGAGTCCTACTCACCAGTCTAGGTCCAAGGCTGGGTGCAGTTGACCCCATGGTAAGCCTCTGTTCAAGATACTTTTGTGAAGATCTTTTGTGATTTATATTCCCTATTCAAGATCTACATTCTGTCCCCTTGCAGCTCCTGTACCCTTATCGATTTTCCTGAGGAAGGGGGTGTGTCAAGTAAAACTCCTGTCTCCTTGGAAGGGCTCTTATATATTCTTATAACGAACGGTTAGCCTTCCCTTGAGGATAGGAGCGCCTCTATCTCCCACGGCTCCTGAGGATCTTCTCTCCATCTTAGTCTTGACCAACGGGGACGAAGCCTGATTTGCATATGGTCCTTTTGTAATGGCTTGGCAGGCAAAGAACGATGGTCTGGAGGGTTGGCCAGAGCAATGGCAGAGGTTAGGCTTAATTCCAAACCTTCCAACCATCAACTCCTTTGTTTTGCTTAAAGATGTTTCAGTTGGCGTGTATAGTGCTGGTATAAGGGGGGACTAGAGAACCCATAGAGATAATTCAAAAGGAGAATGCCTTCCTTCATGGTATGTTACAGGTTCTAAAGGGCACTTGCACTTTTTGTGTACGGACATAGTTGAGGGAACATCCTACAGTGAATAGAATTCAGCTATGAACCCTTTTGATGTGGCTCAGGATTTGGCCCAACACTTATGTGGGGAATCAATCAAGAATATTCAGAACATGGCACAAGGTTCCATCTCGAAATTATTGGGGTATATGAAAACAGGTTTTGGAGAGGCTACGTTTGTAGGGGTGGTGGTGAAACCCAGAGTTTATTAGGAAGATGAATATGTGTTTTCTGAAGGAAAAATATTGGGTGAATGGACAGAAAGGTGGCATAATGGTGGCTGGGAAAACGCCCTGCCTGTGTGAATTATGCAAATGATAGTCTGTCTGAAAGGAAGGATCCTAATGTATCATGAATTCACAACCATTATTGTAGGTCCTTGGTTGCCCATGTGGGGGCACCTAATGTTTTATAAGTTAGGTCAGGAGAATGAAGGGGCCTCATTACAAATGTGCCATTCCTGTGTGTCCCTCGTCAGATGCCCTTTCTCCCTATCTGAACAAATCTGTACTTGAATGCAATAGTTAAGGCTTTATAGGTGTTGCAAGCAATAGCAAGTAGCGCAAACTAAAAAATAGGGGGTAACAGGTGCACATGGGCCGTGTGTTCAGACCAGTGGCATGAAGAACACCTTCTCACATTGTGAGCATTTCTAAAAAGTCTTCCACTTTTCTTACTACCGCAAGTGACATTGACACTTCAGTAAATAAGAAAAGTGGTGCTGCAGACTGAGAAAGGACTTAATTATAAAGGAAAAGGCATGCAGTAGATGTTAACGGTACCTCAGAGGTGGTGTATTTTGACTCCTTTTTTTACATGCAAAGCAAGGGCTTTTGGAAGGAGAATCACCTCCCGGTGGCTGCTCTGCTTTCCCGATGGCTGCTAGGGCTGTTGTCAAATCGTAAATCAGGCTCATACAAACATCGAGGCGTTGATGCCAGGCCGCCACATTCTCACTTCAACATGCTGGCCCCACAGAGACAGAATGTATTTCCTTTTAGAGCTAAAAAGCATGCCATCTCCCCTCCAATCTTTCCACCTACATCAGAATGGTGGCCAAGAAACCTGCAGGGAAGAATGTCGCCTTTCAGCTCAGCATCGGCCCCTCAATGTTTCCGATGATGGGTCACACTTTTGTAGGATAGTTTTCACTCTTGTCATCTCCTGGGTTATCACCTGGCCTCGGTTTGTCCTTTTCCTCTAGTCAGACTTTGCTGTTAAGTAATGCACCTGTTGCCTCATACGACCTGTGGGACTCTCTTCTTAAAATGGCGAATTTTACTTTCCCTACCAAAAAAATCTGGATTGAAGGTGCATTGCTACTGCAATTTCCCAAACATTTAAATCCTCTTTAAATCCTCTTTAAATTCAGAAAATCCAATTGTACTCGGTGGATTGCAGTTGGCTTCCTTTTGGCTTAATGCACCTGAAATATGTTAATTAGCAATCCCCAGTGGAATTCTATCCCTAAACAATCCAAGCAATCCAATCCCCAAATAATCCACTAAAAATCCAAAAGCAATGCATTCCCAAACAATCAACTAAAAATCCAAAAGCAATGCAATCCCCAAACAATTACTAAAAATCCAAAAGCAATTCAATCCCCAAATAAATCCGAAAGCAATGGATTGCATTTGGCTTACTTTTGGCTTAATGCACCCGAAATATGTTAATTAGGAATCCCCAGTGGAAAGCAATGCAATCCCTAAACAATCCACTAAAAATCCAAAAGCAATGCAATCCTCAGATAAAATAATCCTTTAAAAATCCAGAGGCAGTGCAATTAAGTAAACCTATAAAAATCCATAAGCAATGTAATTCCCAAATAATCCTTTATATATATATATATATATATATATATATATATATATATATATTCAGTAAAAAAACTTTGTTAACGGGACGTTATGGTTAAGTTGCGCAACTAAAAACCTATGAAATTCAGTAAAAAAACTTTGGTAAAGGGACGTTATGGTTCCAAGTAAAACCGAAAAACCCCTGAAATTCGCCAGTTATGGTAAGCTAAGCAACCATAACTCGCATCACCACCGTGCACTGCTAAGCCTAACACCCAGGACATCAAAGATGACATCACAAATGTCATTGATGACATCACTGATGACATCACATGTCTGACTCCCCCTTTTTTCCTTTCCTGACATATCTAGGCCACATGATTTTCTTCAGTAACAGTCAGGAACTAAAAATTGTAAATTTCTATATTCGTAGACTTATCCTTCAAGTATGTTCTTAGAATAATTCCCTTATGGTCCAGTCATATCATATGAAACATATACATAGGGGAAGACACAACCTTGAAAGACAGCAATCCTTTTTGTGCATTGAAATTATCAGTAGATTTATCAGCACTTTCTGATACTTTTGATGTTTTTTAATTACTGTACTTTCCCTGTATATGCTCATATTTTTATATGTTGTACTCACACTATTTTCCTTAGGGTCCAGACACATATTGTGATATATATAGATAGGGTAAGTAACAGCTTTGAAACAGAGCAATCATTTCTCTGCATAAAGGTAATCAGTTAGGTTATGAACACTTTCTTCTACTATTGCTGTTTCTTTTTCTTACTTCAATTCCCTTGTATATATTCATATTTGTATGTGGTGTTGTCTCTTTGTGATTTGTCTATAATGCAATTATGTAGTAAGTGGGTTTTATTACCTACTTATCACAAGTTTCACTGTACGCAAAACTCTAATATGAAAACAGTTATCATTTCACTATTCAACATGGCAAGCTTATGAATATTGCGCCTCCATCATGTATGCTGCACACAATGCCTATGTTTCTATATGAGTACCTTAGTATACTGGATTGAAGTTAATAATAGAATGCTATTTATATCAATGCATAGCTTAATGCACTGATTAGCACTTGATATTTATTCCAATAATCTTTGACACTTTTTTTTATTAACATTATACTAAGAATCCCTTGTATAGACTTTTCATGAAAGGTAAATGCACATGTGATGTCATCAGTGATGTCATCAATTACATTTGTGATGTCATCTTTGATGTCCTGGGTGTTAGGCTTTTTACTGAATTTCATAGGTTTTTAGTAGCACAAGTTAACCATAAACTCCCTTTAACAAACTTTTTTCATTAGCACGCAGACAATATACAAAGATGGAGTGTAAAAAGCAATTTCTCAGGGATGGCTTTACACAGAATGTTGCAAAGTAAGAATTTATGCTCGTTCACAGTGAAGGTCAGCTGCTTCCATTTTTTGCTCGCGGGCCGGAGTGGCCCACGACTCGCACTATAAGGTTCTATTGTTTTTTGACCTTGACAGACAGGGATCGTGCCAAAAGACTTCTTTTGAAGGAGGGGTGCAAAAACGTAAGAGACGATAAGGATGAAATTTCTGAAACTAAACCGCTTTTATATATTATATCACTATGAGAAAGATCGTTGGCACAGACGGAGTCGTATTTAGGGACTGCATTACGCGTAGACAATGGAAAATGCCAATATAATGTAAGTAACCCTTAAGATTATTTTATACCGGAATATAATAACAATAGCGTGGCGTTAAAGCCCGGTTAAGTTGTACTTGTTCGTTCAATGTGGCATATTGTTTTGTACCATGCACTATCACCGCCGAAGTGGTCCCCTGGCGCTAAGAGGGCTCTGAAAAAGGCAGAGGAGAGAGGGTGGGTTAGTGGGAATAAGTTAACATACTCCGTTGCACTATCCTCGCTAGCAAATAGTTTCTCGCCCTAATAAATAAAATGAATATTTTTAATGAAGATCGGCTCGTGAGACTAATTTATGTTTTTAAAACAGGTACATCCTTCCCTACTGTCAATGCCATGATTTTCAGACCCCGGCCGACGGATTTTTTAACTGCCAGGTGCAGCTACTTGTAAACAACTTCATGACCCTCACCATTTTATGGGACAATCGCCAAGGACCAACATGCCCTTATGCGGTACTAGCGGCTAGAAGCAACATACCAACCATTATGGTGGTCTAATGCCTCGTTGTTGGAACAGCCTTCCGATTATCAGTGCGACCATAGTGCTTCTTTTATCATAAACCAACACCCTGTGTACCGCAAAGGAACAGCGCGTGACTCAAGATGAACTTTTGCGGATTGACAGCAAAGACAAATGCAAATCGCTGAATATTCTCTAATCATTTGATGTCAAATAAAAGTACTTTACGAAATGTACAATCTTGCTGTTTGCTTTTAAATCACAGTTTCATATTCCGAATTGTGGCGCGCTGTGTTGTGAGATGATCTGTGTTGTTTTCCGGGTTCTGTGTAAAGTCGCGTAGGTCTGGAGACGACTGGGCGCGTTTGGCTACACACCCTGTAACATCACGGAGAGAGACAGGGAATATGAATGCTTTGATAATGTCAGGCTTAGGGGCGGGAGATATGATTTAGTGTCGCAAAAGCAGGTGAGCCAGGTCTATGGGGCAAGTGATAGGATTATCACATAATGTCGGCGCACAGCAGCCTGATTTATCGTTTGTTTAGTGGACAAAAAGTCAGGTAAGGCCCATAGGAAATTGTAATGTCAACGGACATAAGGAGGGTTCTTAGAACACTTTCAACCTGACAACGAACAATACAAACAGTGTTCTCAGAACACCCCCATTTTGTTTAATTGCAAACATTACCTCCACGTCCACTCTTCCTCGTCCCAGTACTTACTTCATGAGGCCCCTGCCTCTGACACAGGACCTTTTTCTATTTCTTTAAATTCCTATAACTCCTCCCCCACATCCACATCACTCAGTTTCATATTACCAAGCCGGAGCATGGGACCTTCCCCGGAGGGAGCGTGAGGAGGGTCATCAGTACTGTGACGAGGAAGAGTAGGACTAGGAGTAATGAAGATTACCGTGAGTAATCAGAGCATTACAGGACACCGCGAGTGTTCTTAGAACACATTCAACTTGCCAGAGTACAATAGGGACAGCGTCCTCAGGACACCCCCATTTTCTTTATGTATGAACATTTCAGGACACCGCGAGTGTTCTTAGAACACTTTCAGCTTGCCAACGAACAATACAGACAACGTCTTCAGGACACCCTCTGCGAACATTCCAGGACCCCACGAGTGTTCTTAGAACACTTTCAACTTGACACCGAATCCATTCTGTTTATTTACGAACATTCCAGAACAGCCGTGTTGTCCGCAGACAAATCAAACACAACAAAAGCGTCTAGCACATAAAAAAAATACAACATTGCACCTATCTCATACTCCCCCACCCTCCCCAAACACTCTTACACACCAACACACTCCACTAAATACAATTTTTAAACCAAGTTTCACCTCGCTGTCCGCGGTCGTCCGCGAATGCAAGATGTCGGGCGCCACCAAAAATCTGACGCGCTCCACGCCCCATGGCGTCCAATCAGCGAACACGTCGGATAAGCTGGACATTAAAGTGCATAGTGCATCAGTAATTCAGACACAAGGGCAATTCTTAATTGTCGATGAGACTAGATGTATATAATATACAGTGTGCATGGTGTAAATGCAAACACATGGGGCCTCATTATGATGTTGGCGGTGACGGTATGAACAGTGCCAGTAAGGCACCGGCACTGTTCATACGTTCCGCCGAATTACGAGTTATGTGCACGGGTGCCTGAGAGTCCACCAGGTCTTACCTGGTGGGCTGTGCAGCACCCGCAAGCATAACTCGTAATTGCGCCAGCACTGTTAGCAACGGTGCCGGAGCATCCATGCTCCCCACCCCCATCTATGGGGCAGAATGGGGATCGGGAGCCCGGCAATACCGCCACACGCGACTGGGCAATTACCAGCCATTCAACTCGTAATGGGCCGGTTATTACCCAATCGTGGGTGGCGGTGCCGGTCGCGAGCATGGCGGTAGCCGTGCCTGCCATACAGGCACGACTACTGCCATGCTCATAATGAGGCCCATAGTCTAAGATCTGATGTAATAACAAATCTTCAATTATTCCCAATTGATAATCAATTATGTGTTCTCTTAATCCGACATTGACCTTGATAAAGTGCAAAGTGCATTTAAAGTGCTGCACTCGGATCGAAGAATGGATAGTGCCAATCAATACTGAAGAATATCAATGGACCAAAGGAGCCACATTCTGCCTTCTCTCACACTATGTGTATATTCGATTATATTGTTCCTATACGCACCAGACTTGACCAAAAAGATAAAGTCTTCTATTATCATATTACCAGTCACATATTTTTTTTTTAAAAAACAGAATAAAAAACAAGTGCATAAAAGGGGAATAAACCCTAAAGGACAAAGCACAGCAGAGGGACAGAAAGATAGCAGCCATGAGGTTATGCATATTACGCCTTATTTATATATCACATTCCGAGGAACGTGTATAATTCCTCATCGACATTATGGCCAAAAGGATGTTTACTTTCAAAATCAATGATGAACCTTGTTTCCTCCTGTCGAAGTAGTCTTTCATTGTCTCTGCCTCTCGGGCCGGTGGCTACTCTGTAAATGCCAAAAAATGTCAGGCTTTTGGGGTCTGCACTGTGAACATCTGAAAAGTGTTTAGCCATGGGGTATGTGCAGTACTTATTGATGATGGCTCTGACATGTTGTAGTATGTATGCGTACCTTAAGTTTACATTTAGTGCTTCTGACATACCACTTGAGACATGGACAGGTCAAAACGTACATGACCAAATCGGATTCACATGTGATTTTGCTCTTGTTGGACATGGGATTTTTTAAAATGGGATGGCTGTAACTTTTGCAGTTATATGCATATTTGCAGATTTTACATCGACCGCACTTTGTAAAGCCATCCAATTGATATGTTTGTCAGATTTAACTGGAGCCATATAGCTACTAACCACCAAATCTTTGATAGAGGTACTTTTTCAGAGAGTAATTGTCATGATGCCTACCCCCGGGCATCCGGATCGAGTCCATCAGCCCCGGGAGCAGGCATTCAGATATTTATCAAAACCCCAACAGCCCCGGCTGGGGGCTGTTTGGGTTCAGTCCTGGCACCTTAGGTGCCAGGCTCATAATAGGAATCAGTCCGGGCGCCATAGGCACCAGGCTCATAGACATTACTTACCTCATGCAGACCATGCTGCAACTGAATCCAAGCCAACGTGAGGCTTGGGTGGGACTATTTTGTTACAGGGGCTATTTTTTACTCGGTGTGGTTCTGGGGAACTTCTTACCTGGAACTACTTTGGAGGCTATTTAAACCACGCCCGATCAGCAGCACACGCTTTGCGTTATTCTGCATTCTGCAGCGTAACGCTCACCGTGCCTGCAAGCCTGCATCCAGTCTTCTGCCACGCCCGCCTTGAATCCGGAGCTTCCAGGAAAAGGGGAAAAGAAGGAGAAAAGGTTAGATAACGAACACCATTTTTATTACTTACCTGATTCCGGACCCAGCACGTCTCAGAGCCTGGAAAGAACATTATTCCAACACGCGTCGCATCACCAGCTGCAGCGCCGCGTTATACTCACCAGTCCACAGCATCTTTAAACTCAGCGCTCTCTCCATCTTTTTCATCGTCGAACTCCAGCATCTGGAGAAAACCAAAGAAACAACAAGGTGAGCCCGGAAGCCGACAAATATCATCACTTACCATAGACTTACCTGATTTATCACCGGAGGCATTACCCTTTAACAGGCCACATCTTCATATGCCGCACCTATAAAGGGAGAGAACAAAAACAAATTAAACTCAGGCAACTTTACCGGACAGTGTTGGGAAATACAGACTCTTACCCAAACGCCATCAGCTACCTCCAGGCAATATTCTTTTGGACCCAGTGCAATTCTAAAAAGGGAATGGAACAAGAGTGAACATCGGACATATTGAACTCTTTTGAACTTTATAAGCCCCGGAGTCAATAGCCGGAACTCCTCCAGTACCTTCAAGCCAGTGAAGTAACTGGTATCTATGCGCCCCTGCATGCCAAGCAGGATGGAGAGCTCATCATTTAAATACATAAGGTGAGCTTACTAAAAGGAAATATCAGAGGTGACTAGTAGGGAGATCGGGAGCAGTGGGGGGTCTGTGCTAAAATCCACGGGTGGCTAAATCCCTTTCTCCACTTGCAGGAGAATACTTCTTTGGGTCAAGCAGAGGAAACTAGGTGGGCCAGTCCAAACAGTCATCTCTGCACTACGCATCACGTTGGTGGAGACCGCTGCTGTACGGGTCTGACCGACGCCCCTGTGGGAACCAGGTGAGCGTAACAGAATGCAAAGACTATCCACAAATCCCCACCCAGGCGTAATGGAAACCTCAGAAACCGACCAACTAGCCCTATTGCTAGGGGAACTTAGGGCAGAAGTGCATTCTGCGCATCAAGAAACTAATGCCCTCAGGAGAGAACTGATAGTCTCAAAGGAGCACACTGATGATTTAGCTAGACAACTGCTGCAAAACCAAGCTGAGCAAACAACACTACCTGGACTCGGAGGGAATCCAACCCCTGTTTCATCGAGCAATCCTGTGCAAGTGGTTCTACCAGGGAGCATTCCTTTAGCTCCACCCGAACGCTTTGCTGGGGACCCGAAAAGGTTTGCCGTGTTCATGAACCAATTCCGCTTGCACTTTTTATGCAGACCTGGAGCCTTTCCAACGACCAAGCCAAAGTAGCCTTTGTACTATCATACCTTAGTGGCAGCGGATTGGTCAATTTCACTAGTCAACCAGGATGACCCTCTTCTTCGGGATTTTCAGGGTTTTCAATTAAGCATGGAAAGTCTATTCGCCAGACATTCACAGGGACAGGCCCTGGATAACAAACTTTTATCCCTACGACAGGGTAACCAGGATCTGCTAACCTATATCGCAACCTTCAATAGGTTGGTGGTGAAAACCGGATGGCCTGAGGCAAAACGAATTACATTATTTCATCGTGGACTTTGGGGTGAACTCAAAGATGTTCTGGCCCAAGTTGTAAATCCACCTCAGGATTGCGCAGAATATATAGTCTTAGTGGTCCAATTAGTCCACCGCCTTCAGACTAGAAAAGCTGATCGAGCTAAGTTCGAGAATCGGGTATTGGTTAAACCCAACGTTACCCCAAAAGGAACAGATGCATCAGAACCTATGCAGATCGGGGGGTTAAGGCACCCTTAACTCAAAAGGAAAGAGAAAGGAGACGGCAGATGCAACTGTGTCTATACTGTGGGGACTCAGGACATTTTCTACGGGATTGCCCTATAAAACCATCCAAGAAAATAGTCGGAGTTGCTGACAAAAACCAAACAGAACCTGATTCGGCAAACGACCATGCCTGACAAGCGTAGAGGTCCGCTTGCCGAGCTTAAAGAAGGACACTCAGACCTTGCACCTAATCATACCAATGGTCCTTATTAACCCAAGGCAGCCATCCCGTATGCACGCAGTAAGGGCATACATTGATAGTGGGGCTGTAGGAAACTATATGGACCACGAATTGGCTTCTAGGCTTAATCTACCTCTTTGCAAAAAGACCACTTCGGATGTCATCACCACAGTCGACGGAACTGAGATTGCCTCTGGACCTGTAACTCATTCCACTACAGAGATGACACTGTTGGGTCAAGATGGGCATCGAGAGACTATTGTGTTTGATTTAATCAAAGCCTCACAGTTCCAAATAATACTGGGGATACCTTGGTTAGAAACACATCATTCTAGTATTGATTGGCGAGAGAAGAGAATAACCTTCCCGGATTGTGCACACACCTGTTACCCGGAAAAGACCTTGAACAAAGGCCTGGCCACAGTTACTAGCCCAGCAGTGCAGTTACCTCAGGAATATCAAGAATTCCAAGACGTTTTCCAAAAAGAACAGGCAAACACCTTACCACCTCACAGATCATACGATAGTCAAATTAATCTCATACCCGGTGCACAACCTCCATGCAGTAGAATCTACGCCCTTACGGAACCCGAAAACCTTCACCTACGACAATACTTGGACCAATACCTTGCTAATGGCTTCATTCATCCATCCAGGTCCCCTGCATCCTCAGCTTTATTCTTCGTGCCTAAAAAGGAAGGTGACCTTAGAACGTGCATAGACTACCGTGCATTAAATCAGATTACAGTGAAGAACCGATACCCATTGCCTCTGATCCCCGAATTACTAGACCAAGTAAAGGATGCTAGCATCTACACTAAATTGGATCTTCGAGGGGCATATCATCTGGTACGTGTAAAAAAAGGCGATGAATGGAAGACTGCCTTTCGCACCAAGTACGGATTATTCCAATATCAGGTGATGCCCTTCGGGTTGTGTAATGCACCAGCAGCCTTCCAGTATTTTATGAACAATGTCCTTCGTGAACTCATTGATGTCTGTGTTGTCGTAAACATAGACGATATTCTAGTGTACTCCTCTTCAGAATCAGACCATGTTAAGCACATTCGTGCAGTCCTCGAAAAACTACGCCAGCATAAGTCATATGCAAAATTGGAAAGATGTGTTTTTCATGCTACAGAAGTTGAATTCCTTGGATTCATCCTGAGTCCAAAAGGAGTTTGAATGGATTTTCGAAAGGTGGACGCGATTCTCAAGTGGCCATCAACCAGTTCAGTTAAAGGGGTACAAAGCATGTTTGGATTTGCTAGTTTCTACCACAGATTTATTCCGGACTTTTCACATGTTGTACACCCCATCACAGCACTTTTACGAAAAACAAACGCTTCTTGTGGACTGAAGAGGCTGAAAAAGCCTTCCAAGAGCTAAAATTGAAATTCACATCAGCACCTGTCTTAAGGCATCCACGCCCGAGCTTCCATACATAGTTGAAACGGATGCATCCAGTTTAGCCATGGGGGCTGTCCTATCCCAGAAGGATCCCGAAACCGGTCAACTTCATCCAGTAGCATTTTGGTCCAGAAAGTTCTCGGCACCTGAGTTAAACTATGCGGTTACCGATAAAGAGCTGTTAGCCATCAAATCCGCCTTCAAGGCTTGGCGGCATTATCTCCTCGGTGCCAGGCATACCATCACTGTAATCACTGATCACAGGAATTTGCAATATTTGAAGACAGCCAAGTCCCAACCATCACGTCAACTTAGGTGGGCACTATTCTTTGCAGAATTCGATTTCGTGATCACTTATCGACCAGGTTGTAAAAATGGCAAGGCAGATGCCTTATCCCAAATAGGAATGGGAGAAGCATACTTGAACCCAGAACCGGTACCTATAATTTCAGAAGAAAGAATTCTTGGCATAACTGCTCTACAGAATCTGGAAGATTTTCATTTGAAAATCCAACAACTTTTCAATTCAGCAGCCCTGCAGGACTGGGTTAAAAAGGGCCCAGATTATTCAGTCATCAATGACCTACCTTACTATCAAGGGCGTCTATTCTTACCACACAAGGAACTACAGGAACTAGTCATCTCCAATTACCATGATGCCTTGATAGAAGGGCACCCAGGTATCGCAAAAACGGAAGCTGTCTTGTGGCATCTGCGCCCAAAATAAAAGTCAGAAGAAAAAACCAGCTGGTCTTTTACAACCTTTAGATACTCCACCCACACCATGGCACACTTTGTCTTTGGACTTTATTACAGATCTACCGCCATGTAATGGATTCAAGACCATTCTAGTTATTGTAGATCTTTTTTCCAAGATGGCCCACTTTATTCCTTTAAAAGGATTACCTTCCGCTTCAATTTTGGCCAAGGAATTTCTCGAAAACATTGTTTGAATACATGGATTTCCTTCCGTATTGATCTCTGACCGAGGTAGTCAGTTCATTTCGCAATTTTGGAAAAAATGTTGTCAATTGGCGCAAATTGACGTAAGGTTATCAACAAGTCACCATCCCCAAACCGATGGTCAGACGGAGAGGACCAACCATACTCTTGAACAACACCTACGTTGTATGCTTCACCAAACCGAAAGTAATTGGAAGGATATTTTATGGATTTCTGAATACGCATACAATAACTCAGTACATTCAGGAACCAGACAAAGCCCCTTTTATACCATATATGGGCATCATCCTAGAACCTCAGAACTCGATTCGCCCCAGCACTTAGAAATGCCGGCAGTTACTCATCTGCACTCAACTATTACACAAGCCTTTAAGGAGGCAACAGAACATTTGAAACAAGCAAAAGAGAAATACAAGAAGAACGCTCATCAACACAGAAGTGAGACTCCACAATACCAGAATGGGGATCAAGTCTGGCTGGCTACAAAACACATACCTCTGAAAGGAACCCGGACCTTTAATCCTAGATATTTGGGACCTTACACCATTAAGGCCATTATCAACCCGGTGGCCGTCAAATTAGAATTACCCTCTAATATGCGGATTCATCCTGTCTTTCACGTTTCACTTCTAAAACCAGTTCAACCCGGGACCAGATTAACCAAACCACCTGACCCCATCCAAATAGATGGAGAACCTGAATTCGAGGTAAAAAACATCCTGGACTCTAAGATGGTTAAATCTAGACTTTTTAATTTAATCGACTGGAAGGGTTACGGACCTCAAGAAAGGTCGTGGGAACCTAGCGACCACGTTCATGCTCCTCGGTTGGTGAAAAAATTCCATCGGAACTTCCCAGACAAACCAGGGCCAAGGGGAAGAACATCTACCCCCGGGCATCCGGATCGAGTCCATCAGCCCCGGGAGCAGGCATCCAGATTTTCATCAAAACCCCAACAGCCCCGCCTAGGGGCTGTTTGGGTTCAGTCCTGGCGCCTTAGGCGCCAGGCTCATAATAGGAATCAGTCCGGGCGCCATAGGCGCCAGGCTCATAGACATTACTTACCTCATGCAGACCATGCTGCAACTGAATCCAAGCCAACGTGAGGCTTGGATGGGACTATTTTGTTACAGGGACTATTTTTTACTGGGGTGTGGTTCTGGGGAACTTCTTACCTGGAACTACTTTGGAGGCTATTTAAACCACGCCCGATCAGCAGCACACACTTCGCGTTACTCTGCATTCTGCAGCGTAACGTTCACCATGCCTGCAAGCCTGCATCCAGTCTTCTGCAACGCCCGCCTCGAATCCGGAGCTCCTAGAAGAAAGGGGAAAAGAAGGATAAAAGGTTAGATAACGAACATCATTTTCATTCCTTACCTGATTCCGGACCCAGCTCGTCTCAGAGCCTGGAAAGAACATTATTCCAACACGCGTCGCATCGGCAGCTGCAGCGCCGCATTATACTCACCAGTCCACAGCATCTTTAAACTCGGCGCTCTCTCCATCTTTTTCGTTGTCGAACTCCAGCATCTGGGGAAAACCAAAGAAACAACAAGGTGAGCCCGGAAGCCGACAAATATCACTGACCATAGACTTACTTGATTTATCACCGGAGGCATTCCCCTTTAACATGCCACATCTTCATATGCCGCACCTATAAAGGGAGAGAACAACAACAAAATAAACTCAGACAACTTTACCGGACAGTGTTGGGATATACAGACTCTTACCCAAATGCCATCAGCTACCTCCAGGCAATATTCTTTTGGACCCACTGCAATTCTAAAAAGGGAATGGAACAAGAGTGAACATCGGACATATATTGAACTTTATAAGCCCCGGAGTCAATAGCCGGAACTCCTCCAGTACCTTCAAGCCAGTGAAGTAACTGGTATCTACGCGCCCCTGCATGCCAAGCAGGATGGGGAGCTCATCATTTAAATACATAAGGTGAGCTTACTAAAAGGAAATATCAGAGGTGACTAGTGGGGAGATCGGGAGCAGCGGGGGGTCCTTGCTAAAATCCATGGGTGGCTAAATCCCTCTTTCCACTTGCAGGAGAATACTTCTTCGGGTCAAGCAGACGAAACTAGGTGGGCCAGTCCAAACAGTCATCTCTGCACTACGCATCACGTTGGTGGAGACTGCAGCTGTCCGGGTCCGACCGACGACCCTGTGGGAACCAGGTGAGCGTAACAGTAATATCTGGATGATCATTTAGTAAGCTGCCTAGGTCCCTATCAGATTTAAGTACTTTCCAATATTTCTTTATTATTTTTTGATTATTGAGAATGGCTTCCAAATGTTAGAATCAACCTGATAATGTTTTCCTCATCTACATTTTGTGAGTCCGACTTGGACGTTGTAAGCAATTTTTGTCTGTCCATGGCTCATACTTTCAAAAACGACCGTTCTATTATTCTCTTCGGGTATTGTTTCTATAAAAGGTTTTGAGCCGTAACTTGACTTGGTAAGTCAAAATCAGAGATTTCACTACAATTCAGTCTAATACGGATAAATTCACCATATGGAATGCTCAACAGCAAAGTTTTCAGATGTGCACTGTTGGCATGTAGGGGAAGGTTGGCTCCTGTTACCTTTCTACGTAATTCATACCCTACCTTCTGAGCCACAATTTTAACTTTGACATCCAAGAATACTATGAATTCTCGACTATGGTGTTCAGTGAACTTCAAATTCAAATTGTTAACCTTTAACAGCTTTGCAAATTCACACCACAATTGTATTGTTCCATTCCAGATGATGAATAAATCATCTAAGTAGCAAAGCCACAGTATGATATTCTCCGTATATTTTTCATTAGTCTCTGCCCAGACAGTATTTTTTTCCAGTGACCCATCAGCAGATTTGCATACGAAGGCGCAAAAGTCGTACCCATGGCAGTCCCCTGAGTTTGACGAAACACTTCATTGTTAAAGAGAAAAATGTTGTTTTCCAAACACAACTTTATCATTTTGAGGATCATTTTAGAATGCTGTAAATGATTCAGGGACCATGTATTAAGGACATTTTGACAAGCCTGTATTCTATCATTATGTTGGATAGCCACATCCATAGTTGCTAGTATATATGTGGATTCCCACGGGAGTTAATCTCTCCTGGATAAGAAATCTGTAGTATCTCTAACATATGAAATTAAGGTAGATACGAAAGTACTGAGTACTTGGTCCACAAATTTGGACATGTTTTCAAGGAGGCAGCAACTAAGGGTCACTATAGATCTCCATGGAGGTCTAGTGGGGTTCTTGTGAACCTTGGGGAGGAAATAGATAGTAGGAATTACTAATACAGAATGTTTAGTCATTAGAAATTTGACCATGTCCTCCTCTAAAATGCCTGCATTCTGCCATTTGATCAGAAGACCAATACCTCTCTTTCCAGATGTTTGATAGGATTGGTGGGTAGTCTTTCATAACAATTCCCATCACTGAGTTGTCTATAAGCTTCTGGGATATAGTCTCGTTTATTCATAATGACTATGTTGCAACCGGTGTGCAGTCATTAGTTCGAATGTAATATTTTTGAAAGTCATAATGTCAAAAATATTAATTCTAAAAAAAAGTTTTCGAAAATACAAAAAATCAAATTCTTTTTCTACATTTTTTCGAAAAATATTACATGCAACATGCAAGTTAAAGAATTATATATACAAGTTAATGATTTATATATATTTTATTAAGCATATTTATGCTAACATTGCAACATACTTTTATCAATAAAAAGCATTCTACAATATTTTAATAACTATGTAGTTTAAAAAACGTTTTATTTTAATGATAATAGTACTAGTAAATATTAAATAATAAATAGGTAGCAGGCTTTCTCTACGTTGAACTATCATTGTAATTATTATCCATTAGATGGCGCTATTGTATTGCAAATGTGTATTTTGATGTTATTTGTTATTGTTTTGTACGTACGTTAGCGTGAGTGTACGTATGCGTGGGTGCCATTTTTAAAGTCCATTCTGAAAGCGTTTCCGTTGCGTTCGGGTCTCCGTGTCTCCGTTCAAGGATTTTTTGGAGTTGTTTTTTTTTTACTGGACTTTTTTTGGACGCATTAGTTATTTTCTTCCGGATTACATGGATGTAATGTTTTTTTTTTGGTTTTATGCACTTTTCATGTTGGATTGTGGGTTTTTTTCTGGACTTTTTGGATTTGCACCTTTCCATCGGTGCTGGATTTAACCGTTTTCGACTGCAGATTTGGAGTTTGCTTGGATTTTTTTTTTGATTTTCCTATGGATTGCTTCCTGGACTTTGGGATTCATGGATTTGTTTGGTAGGTGTATTTGGATACGTTTTGGTTTTGCCATATTGGATTGCTGATTCTACGAAAACGTGAGTACTTTTAACATTTTAAATGATATGCTACAGATTCCAGGTAGTTTTCTTTATTATCTTCATTAAATTTGTGTACTATTTTTTCAAGTTTCTGCTCGCAGTCTCTGTATTTCTTCCTTTTTGTTTCCGCCTTTGCTAGTGAAATTGTTTGTGAGAGTCGAAATTCTTGATGTGTTTGTTCATTTTGTAACTCAAAAATGCCATAAGTTTGGGTTTTTTGTATTGAAATTTTTATTAATTCGGCTATGCCATCCTTCCAATGCATTGTTTGTTCTTGGTTTACCCTCTAATGTTGCTTGGTAGCAATTCCACAATTTTATATTAAATTTGGGCCTGCGTCTTGTCCCACTCCTTGTTAATTGTCCTAGCCAAGTGTTCTCCATGTAATCTAACAAGTCCGAATTTTCCTCCTCATGATTTTTTATAATATTCACTGTCAATCAAATGTTCGTAAAAATGTATAACTTGATCCTCTCTAACAAATGCCAAACCGAAAAGTTTTTTTAATGTTATATTGATAAGTACTGTCTTCCATGTATTTTGTGCTTAGTCCCAGTTTCTGTGGTTTCTTCCAAATGCTTTGACTAAAATGAAAAAAACACCCTTGTATCTTTGTATCCTTATATATTGCAGAAAATGCTCTAGTTTGTGCTATTTCGAAATCCATGATTATATTTGTGGGTTGTGAATCTGGTACAGTGTCTTTAATTTTGTTAAACACGATTTTATAAGTTTCTTCGCTTTTCTTTGGCATCAAAACATAAACAAGTTGTATAAGTCTGTTATTTATCGTTACATGAATGGTAAAAAAATTGCTAAAATGGTTGGGGGCATACTTTGAATGTGCCGTCACTTTGCCATAGTTGGCTTTGACTCAGTTCCTGGAAATTTGTCGCCGTTGAAAATATTGGTATTTTTTTGTTGTTTATTTCTATGGTTGCATGGTGGAAATTCTCTCCTTTTTCAGTTAATTTAAACACTTGTGGTATGGTTACATCATTGTATATCATAGGTTTACCGTATGCTGCATTAGTTTTTCACCAGGCATTTGTGCCGATATGTGTAACGGTAACTTGTCACATACTGTAGATATTACTGAACCATTTGCTTGACCTTGGTTTTCTACTGCCTTTCGTTTGAGCTCATGAAGTGTTTCTTTAATTATAATAGTTGTTTTATCCGGGAGATGGTTGTGCTCGCCTTTTATTTTTATATTAGAAGCACCAGTTATTGCACGTGCGCTACATTTTGTTTTTCCATATTCAGTGCACTTCCAATATGTGCGTTCTTTTTTTCTGCTTCTTTATAGTAAATATATCCATTGAAAACCATCTGTTTTCCTCCTTTTTGTGAAGCTAAATACTCCACCTTGTCTGTCATTTTTTAGTCTAAAACAACAGAGAAAAAACACTGTTATACTATTCCTGTCACACCTTTATAGTAATATAATTTTCGAATTCAATATCTAGTTACATGTTTGTTATGTTACTATTACCTGTTTTAGCCTGAAGTAACTGTATTCAATTCACTGTAGTCCGCTCTGACCTTTGGTTCTGTCAGGTAATGACGGTTTTTCACAACCGTCATCTGTTCCTCTGTATTTAGCCAAGGTTCTTTACTCCTGGTTGTCACCTATTTGCTTAACCCTTTCTACCCTCCACTGGGTATGTGTTGCGGGCGAGGGGAGGGGGGGTGACTGCAAGGTGTCGGGTGAGGGGAGGTTGGGGGGGACCCCCCCATTAAAACGGTACTATTGATGACACTTTACATTGGTATATTAACATTGTTGGTCGATTTTTTTTCCGACATTTTCTTTTTCGCTTAATTGACTTTTTCTGTTATATGTATATGTTTTCGAATGATTTGTTTTCGACATTTATTTTGGACATTTTTGTATTTCGGCATTTTATTTCTCGATATTATGATTATAAACCTGGAACCCTTATCAGCAGGTTTGATTATGTACTTGTCCAGTTTGACAATGTCAGATAGTGCTTTTTGCTGTTTTCTTGACAGATTGCGTTTTGTTTGCCGTTTGATTTTCCGTCTTTCATTTTTCAAGTCATCAATGACTACATTTGAGAAGGCCTCTATATGGCAGTTTTGTGTGCTCAGAGGGTTGAATTTCGATTGACACTTTAGTTTGCTGGTCAAAGGCTAATCTGTGCTGATGCCCAATGTGCTGAGATCGATGGTATCTTCAGGAGTTGCTATGTAATTTTCCTGTTGTAATTCAACAAGGGTGGTTAAGGTGTCTAATTCTACAATTGTAATCTGTGTCCATCCCTCTAAGGTTTTTTTAGGTGTTTTCTTATAAGACAAGGTGGCAAAGAATTTCTTAAGTCGTAATTTGCATATAAAGCTATCCAAATCTATTCTGGTCTGTACATAGTCAAATTTGGCCAGAGGACAAAAATTCAGACCAAGTTTCAGTATTTGAGTTTCCTCTTTTGTTAGAACGTGATCAGACAAATTAATGATTTGTTGTTTATTCATAGCTTGTATAACGTAGTCATTCATTTGCCAGAGCGCAAAAAGTCACCAAAGCCGAAGCCCTGAGACCTACAAGAGCCCGCTATGCTCACCGACCCATCACCCTAAGATTTACATGAACCAGAAAGGGTGTGTTCAAGCGTCCCTGTTGTCGCAGCGAAGTGCTGGAGCGAACTACCACCAGCGTTAAGAGCTGAGCAATCATATTGGACTTTCCGGAAACAGTTGAAAATCTAGCTTTTCACACACGGACCTTTGTGAACCATTGCTGCCTTCCCGCTTTGACATAAGACATTACATACAACAACGTTTTATCATTCTACTACAACTAGCAACTTGATGCCGAAGGGTTTATCGCGCTGCAATAAATGTTAAAATAAATAAAGACAAAAGAGTACTAGGTAAGCATGTACCCAATGGAGTGGGGCATGTTGGATTGAATGTAGCGAGGAACCAAGATGATTTGACCTAATAACCATCATGCCTCAACGTCAATAAAGCATGCAATGCCACAGTAAGAAAACGTACTTGCTGACTGCACAAGTGACTGTACCCTCCTAATGTAGCAACGCACATATTGGCCCAGCCATTATGTGAGAAAAAAAGTAATGCTACAGAAAGCAAATGTCCATTTAGCCTGCCCTACTTGGCCATAAACCGCTGCCCCTACATAACATTCCTCCAGTTGGCTTTCCCCCAAAATATCATTAAAAGAAACATCGATGCTCCAATGCCCCTGACATGGTCGCCAGCCTAATTGGGAGGGTGTAAACATGTCACAGAAATATGCCTGCACGAATTAACGTAGCAGAGACCCCCAACCCAATCAAAGGGGGGGTGAACATTTTTTGAGGGTTAAAATGGTGCATTATACAGCACACTTTCTGTAAAATATTGGGTAAAAAGACAGACACTTTGCAATTGATTTTTAGAGTAACTCCAATACTTCTCTTACTGGATGTTGGCAAAGGTATGGAGATCCCGAAGCTTTACCAGTATTGCTTCTCTGGCTCTAACAGGTATATCCCTTCACTATGGCTCTTGTCTCTCAGGGGCGGCATTCAGTAACTTTTCGGCACTTCTACTTCAATTCTCGGAAGTGACAATCAGGTCGATTCATGGAATAATTAGCGCGGCGCAAGTGGCCAAAAACGTGCGATTCGCAGTGGAATAGCGAAAATCGCAGTGCAAGTGCGAAAATCGCACGAAAAGCAGCGCACATCGATTCATGGAAGGCCGTGCGCGAGAAAACCATCGGATGTGCGCTAAAAAAGTGTGCGGCGCACGTTGGCGCACAGGCCATCTAACGGCGTGCGCCAGGTCACAGCGAAAATCGCACAGGCCACAGCGAAAATCGCACATAGCGCGGCGCACACAACAAAAGTAGGCGGAACACGGGGCGTAACACTCGGAATGGGGAACAACTTGCCAAAATGTGGGCGTCACGGGGGAAGTACAGGGTGCAAGTGCGCGGAACGTCCACACGCTCGCCTACAACACGTATTCATGGAATCGAATAGGGCAAAAAAGCGCACGGTCAAACCAGCGCACAGGCACAAACACGACCGCCACAAGAAAGCAGGCGGTAGCGTCTCTGCGCCTGTAATAAATGTGCGCCAAAAGGTGCGCCAACAAATAGCACCAATATACAGCTATGATGAATGTCCTATACTGTTGCCCTCCAGGACAAATGACGTGCAAAGGGGTACCCACAAACACGGACACCCGCTGACTGAAAAATAACGTGTGCATGTATTCCGGGGTGCGCGGGAAGTTTCACACGCAATTTGGCAGGGTACGTGGATTTCAGGGGTGCGCGGGAAGTTCCACACGCGATTTGGCCGGGTACGTGCGCGGGAATTTCCACATGCGATTTGGCTGGGTACGTGGATCTCAGGGGTGCGCGGGAAGTCTCACACGCGATTTGCCAGGGTACGTGGATTTCAGGGGTGCGCGGGAAGTTCCACACGCGATTTGGCCGGGTACGTGTATTTCAGGGGTACGCGGGAAATTCTACACGCGATTTGGCTGTGTGCTCCCAGGTATTCCCTGTACACCCTCCACGGCCCCTGCAGGCAGCCGACACCACAGGGGACTACCCTGCACACCTGCTCATGTCACCCAGCACCCCCACCCCCCAGCATTGCAGGGCACCCTCCACCAGGCCCCTACTCATGTCCAACTCATGTCTCCCACCACCCCACCCCCCAGCAGTGCAGGGGCAGCCTCCACCAGGCCCCCACTCATGTCTCCCACCACCCCCACCCCCAGCAGTGCAGGGCACCCTCCACCAGGCCCCCACTCATGTCCCCTATCACCCCCACCCCCCAGCAGTGCAGGGGCAGCACCACCAGGCCCCCACTCATGTCTCCCATCACCCCCACCCCCCAGCAGTGCAGGGGCACCCTCCACCAGGCCCCCACTCATGTCTCCCATCACCCCCACCCCCCAGCATTGATTGCAGTGCACCCTCCACCAGGCCCCCACTCATGTCCAACTCATGTCTCCCACCACCCCCACCCCCCAGCAGTGCAGGGGCAGCCTCCACCAGTCCCCCACTCATGTCTCCCACCGCTCCCACCCCCCAGCAGTGCAGGGCACCCTCCACCAGGCCCCCACTCATGTCCAACTCATGTCTCCCATCACCCCCACCCCCCAGCATCCAGGGGCACCCTCCACTAGGCCTCCACTCATGTCTCCCATCACCCCCACCCCCCAGCATTGCAGGGCACCCTCCAGCAGGCCCCCACTCATGTCTCCCAACACCCCCACCCCCCAGCAGTGCAGGGCACCCTCCACCAGGCCCCCACACATGTCCCCCTGCACCCACACCCCCCAGCATCCAGGGGCACCCTCCACCAGGCCCCCACTCATGTCTCCCATCACCCCCACCCCCCAGCATCCAGGGGCACCCTCCACCAGGCCCCCACTCATGTCTACCACCACCCCCACCCCCCAGCAGTGCAGGGGCAGCCTCCACCAGGCCCCCACTCATGTCTCCCACCACCCCCACCCCCCAGCCACCATGGGCAGCCTCCACCAAGCCCCCACTCATGTCCAACTCATGTCTCCCATCACCCCCACACCCCAGCATCTAGGGGCACCCTCCAGCAGGCCCCTACTCATGTCTCCCTGCACCCCCACCCCCCAGCATCCAGGGGCACCCTTCACCAGGCCCCCACTCATGTCCCCCTGCACCCCCACCCCCAGCATCCAGGAGCACCCTCCACCAGGCCCCCACTCATGTCTCCTACCACCCCCAACCCAGCAGTGCAGGGCACCCTCCACCAGGCCACCACACATGTCCCCCTGCACCCCAGCCCCCAGCCTCCAGGGGCACCCTCCACCAGGCCCCCACTCATGTCCCCTATCACCTCCACCCCCCAGCAGTGCAGGGGCAGCACCACCAGGCCCCCACTCATGTCTCCCATCACCCCCACCCCCCAGCAGTGCAGGGGCACCCTCCACCAGGCCCCCACTCATGTCTCCCATCACCCCCACCCCCCAGCATTGATTGCAGGGCACCCTCCACCAGGCCCCCACTCATGTCCAACTCATGTCTCCCACCACCCCCACCCCCCAGCAGTGCAGGGGCAGCCTCCACCAGTCCCCCACTCATGTCTCCCACCACCCCCACCCCCCAGCAGTGCAGGGCACCCTCCACCAGGCCCCCACTCATGTCCAACTCATGTCTCCCATCACCCCCACCCCCCAGCATCCAGGGGCACCCTCCACTAGGCCTCCACTCATGTCTCCCATCACCCCCACCCCCCAGCATTGCAGGGCACCCTCCAGCAGGCCCCCACTCATGTCTCCCAACACCCCCACCCCCAGCAGTGCAGGGCACCCTCCACCAGGCCCCCACACATGTCCCCCTGCACCCACACCCCCCAGTATCCAGGGGCACCCTCCACCAGGCCCCCACTCATGTCTCCCATCACCCCCACCCCCCAGCATCCAGGGGCACCCTCCACCAGGCCCCCACTCATGTCTCCCACCACCCCCACCCCCCAGCAGTGCAGGGGCAGCCTCCACCAGGCCCCCACTCATGTCTCCCACCACCCCCACCCCCCAGCCACCATGGGCAGCCTCCACCAGGCCCCCACTCATGTCCAACTCATGTCTCCCATCACCCCCACACCCCAGCATCTAGGGGCACCCTCCACCAGGCCCCTACCCATGTCTCCCTGCACCCCCACCCCCCAGCATCCAGGGGCACCCTTCACCAGGCCCCCACTCATGTCCCCCTGCACCCCCACCCCCAGCATCCAGGAGCACCCTCCACCAGGCCCCCACTCATGTCTCCTACCACCCCCACCCCAGCAGTGCAGGGCACCCTCCACCAGGCCCCCACACATGTCCCCCTGCACCCCACCCCCCAGCCTCCAGGGGCACCCTCCACCAGGCCCCCACTCATGTCCCCTATCACCTCCACCCCCCAGCAGTGCAGGGGCAGCACCACCAGGCCCCCACTCATGTCTCCCATCACCCCCACCCCCCAGCAGTGTAGGGGCACCCTCCACCAGGCCCCCACTCATGTCTCCCAACACCCCCACCCCCCAGCATTGCAGGGCACCCTCCACCAGGCCCCCACTCATGTCCAACTCATGTCTCCCACCACCCCCACCCCCCAGCAGTGCAGGGGCAGCCTCCACCAGGCCCCCACTCATGTCCAACTCATGTCTCCCATCACACCCACACCCCAGCATCTAGGGCCACCCTCCACCAGGCCCCTACTCATGTCTCCCTGCACCCCCACCCCCCAGCATCCAGGGGCACCCTCCACCAGGCCCCCACTCATGTCCCCCTGCACCCCCACCCCCCAGCATCCAGGGGCACCCTCCACCAGGCCCCCACTCATGTCCCCCTGCACCCCCACCCCCCAGCATCCAGGGGCACCCTCCACCAGGCCCCCACTCATGTCTCCCATCACCCCCACCCCCCAGCATTGCAGTGCACCCTCCACCAGGCCCCCACACATGTCCCCCTGCACCCACACCCCCCAGCATCCAGGGGCACCCTCCACCAGGCCCCCACTCATGTCCCCCTGCACCCCCACCCCCCAGCATACAGGGGCACCCTCCACCAGCCCCCCACCCATGTCTCCCCCCACCCCCTCCCCCCAGCAGTGCAGGGCACCCTCCACCAGGCCCCCACACATGTCCCCCTGCACCCCACCCCCCAGCATCCAGGGGCACCCTCCACCAGGCCCCCACTGATGTCCCCTATCACCCCCACCCCCCAGCAGTGCAGGGGCAGCACCACCAGGCCCCCACTCATGTCCAACTCATGTCCCCCTGCACCCCCACCCCCCAGCATCCAGGGGCACCCTCCAGCAGGCCCCAACTCATGTCTCCCACCACCCCCACCCCCCAGCAGTGCAGGGCACCCTCCACCAGGCCCCCACACATGTCCCCCTGCACCCCCACCCCCCAGCATCCAGGGGCACCCTCCACCAGGCCCCCACTCATGTCTCCCACCACCCCCACCCCCCAGCCACCATGGGCAGCCTCCACCAGGCCCCACTCATGTCCAACTCATGTCTCCCATCACCCCACACCCCAGCATCTAGGGGCACCCTCCACCAGGCCCCCACTCATGTCTCCCATCACCCCCACCCCCCAGCATTGCAGTGCACCCTCCACCAGGCCCCCACTCATGTCCAACTCATGTCCCCCTGCACCCCCACCCCCCAGCATCCAGGGGCACCCTCCACCAGGCCCCCATTCATGTCTCCCACCACCCCAACCCCCCAGCAGTGCAGGGCACCCTCCACCAGGCCCCCGCACATGTCCCCCTGCACCCCCACCCCCCAGCATCCAGGGGCACCCTCCACCAGGCCCCCCTCATGTCCAACTCATGTCTCCCATCACCCCCACCCCCCAGCATCCAGGGGCACCCTCCACCAGGCCCCCACTCATGTCTCCCATCACCCCCACCCCCCAGCAGTGCAGGGCACCCTCCACCAGGCCCCCACTCATGTCCAACTCATGTCCCCCTGCACCCCCGCCCCCCAGCATCCAGGGGCACCCTCCACCAGGCCCCCACCCATGTCTCCCACCACCCCCACCCCCCAGCAGTGCAGGGCACCCTCCACCAGGCCCCCACACATGTCCCCCTGCACCCCCACCCACCAGCATCCAGGGGCACCCTCCACCAGGCCCCCACTCATGTCTCCCATCACCCCCACCCCCCAGCATCCAGGGGCACCCTCCACAAGTCCCCCACTCATGTCCCCCTGCACCCCCACCCCCCACCATCCAGAGGCACCCTCCACCAGGCCCCCACTCATGTCCCCCTGCACCCCCACCCCCCAGCATCCAGGGGCAGCCTCCACCAGGCCCCCACTCATGTCTCCCATCACCCCCACCCCCCAGCAGTGCAGGGCACCCTCCACCAGGCCCCCACTCATGTCCAACTCATGTCTCCCATCACCCCCACCCCCCAGCATCCAGGGGAACCCTCCACCAGGCCCCCACTCATGTCTCCCATCACCCCCACCCCCCAGCATTGCAGGGCACCCTCCACCAGGCCCCCACTCATGTCTCCCACCACCCCCACCCCCCAGCATCCAGGGGCACCCTCCACCAGGCCCCCACTCATGTCCCCCTGCACCCCCACTACCCCAGCATCCAGGGGCACCTCCACCAGGCCCCCACTCATGTCTCCCACCACCCCCACCCCCCAGCAGTGCAGGGGCAGCCTCCACCAGGCCCCCACTCATGTCTCCCACCACCCCCACCCCCCAGCCACCATGGGCAGCCTCCACCAGGCCCCCACTCATGTCCAACTCATGTCTCCCATCACCCCCACACCCCAGCATCTAGGGGCACCCTCCACCAGGCCCCTACTCATGTCTCCCTGCACCCCCACCCCCAGCATCCAGGGGCACCCTTCACCAGGCCCCCACTCATGTCCCCCTGCACCCCCACCCCCCAGCATCCAGGAGCACCCTCCACAAGGCCCCCACTCATGTCTCCCAATACCCCCACCCCCCAGCAGTGCAGGGCACCCTCCACCAGTCCCCCACACATGTCCCCTATCACCCCCACCCCCCAGCAGTGCAGGGGCAGCACCACCAGGCCCCCACTCATGTCTCCCATCACCCCCACCCCCCAGCAGTGCAGGGGCACCCTCCACCAGGCCCCCACTCATGTCTCCCAACACCCCCACCCCCCAGCATTGCAGGGCACCCTCCACCAGGCCCCCACTCATGTCCAACTCATGTCTCCCACCACCCCCACCCCCCAGCAGTGCAGGGGCAGCCTCCACCAGGCCCCCACTCATGTCTCCTACCACCCCCACCCCCCAGCCACCATGGGCAGCCTCCACCAGGCCCCCACTCATGTCCAACTCATGTCTCCCGGCACCCCCACCCCCATCATCCAGGGGCACCCTTCACCAGGCCCCCACTCATGTCCCCCTGCACCCCCACCCCCCAGCATCCAGGAGCACCCTCCACCAGGGCCCCACTCATGTCTCCCACCACCCGCACCCCCCAGCAGTGCAGGGCACCCTCCACCAGGCCCCCACACATGTCCCCCTGCACCCCCACCCCCCAGCATCCAGGGGCACCCTCCACCAGGCCCCCACTCATGTCCCCTATCACCCCCAGCCCCCAGCAGTGCAGGGGCAGCACCACCAGGCCCCCACTCATGTCTCCCTGCACCCCGACCCCCATCATCCAGGGGCACCCTTCACCAGGCCCCCACTCATGTCCCCCTGCACCCCCACCCCCCAGCATCCAGGGGCACCCTCCACCAGGCCCCCACGCATGTCTCCCAACACCCCCACCCCCCAGCATTGCAGGGCACCCTCCACCAGGCCCCCACTCATGTCCAACCCATGTCTCCCACCACCCCCACCCCCCTGCAGTGCAGGGGCAGCCTCCACCAGGCCCCCACTCATGTCTCCCACCACCCCCACCCCCCAGCCACCATGGGCAGCCTCCACCAGGCCCCCACTCATGTCCAACTCATGTCTCCCATCACCCCCACACCCCAGCATCTAGGGGCACCCTCCACCAGGCCCCTACTCATGTCTCCCTGCACCCCCACCCCCCAGCATCCAGGGGCACCCTTCACCAGGCCCCCACTCATGTCCCCCTGCACCCCCACCCCCCAGCATCTAGGAGCACCCTCCACCAGGCCCCCACTCATGTCTCCCACCACCCTCACCCCCCAGCAGTGCAGGGCACCCTCCACCAGGCCCCCACACAAGTCCCCCTGCACCCCCACCCCCCAGCATCCAGGGGCACCCTCCACCAGGCCCCCACTCATGTCCAACTCATGTCTCCCATCACCCCCACCCCCCAGCATCCAGGGGCACCCTCCACCAGGCCCCCACTCAAGTCTCCCATCACCCCCACCCCCAGCAGTGCAGGGCACCCTCCACCAGGCCCCCACTCATGTCCAACTCATGTCCCCCTGCACCCCCACCCCCCAGCATCCAGGGGCACCCTCCACCAGGCCCCCACTCATGTCTCCCACCACCCCCACCCCCAGCAATGAAGGGCACCCTCCACCAGGCCCCCACACATGTCCCCCTGCACCCCCCAGCATCCAGGGGCACCCTCCACCAGGCCCCCACTCATGTCCCCTATCACCCTCACCCCCAGCAGTGCAGGGGCAGCACCACCAGGCCCCCACTCATGTCCAACTCATGTCCCCCTGCACCCCCACCCCCCAGCATCCAGGGGCACCCTCTACCAGGCCCCCACTCATGTCTCCCACCACCCCCACCCCCCAGAAGTGCAGGGCACCCTCCACCAGGCCCCCACACATGTCCTCCTGCACCCCCACCCCCCAGCATCCAGGGGCACCCTCCACCAGGCCCCCACTCATGTCCCCTATCACCCCACCACCCAGCAGTGCAGGGGCAGCACCACCAGGCCCCCACTCATGTCCAACTCATGTCCCCCTGCACCCCCACCCCCCAGCATCCAGGGGCACCCTCCACCAGGCCCCCACTCATGTCTCCCACCACCCCCACTCCCCAGCAGTGCAGGGCACCCTCCACCAGGCCCCCACACATGTCCCCCTGCATCCCCACCCCCCAGCATCCAGGGGCACCTTCCACCAGGCCTCACTCATGTCTCCCACCACCCCCAACCCCCAGACACCATGGGCAGCCTCCACCAGGCCCCCACTCATGTCCAACTCATGTCTCCCATCACCCCCACACCCCAGCATCTAGGGGCACCCTCCACCAGGCCCCTACTCATGTCTCCCTGCACCCCCACCCCCAGCATCCAGGGGCACCCTCCAACAGGCCCCCACTCATGCCTCCCTGCACCCCCACCCCCCAGCAGTGCAGGGGCAGCACCACCAGGCCCCCACTCATGTCCAACTCATGTCCCCCTGCACCCCCACCCCCCAGCATCCAGGGGCACCCTCCACCAGGCCCCCACTCATGTCTCCCACCACCCCCACCCCCCAGCAGTGCAGGGCACCCTCCACCAGGCCCCCACACATGTCCCCCTGCACCCCCACCCCCCAGCATCCAGGGGCACCCTCCACCAGGCCCCCACTCATGTCTCCCACCACCCCCAACCCCCAGACACCATGGGCAGCCTCCACCAGGCCCCCACTCATGTCCAACTCATGTCTCCCATCACCCCCACACCCCAGCATCTAGGGGCACCCTCCAACAGGCCCCTACTCATGTCTCCCTGCACCCCCACCCCCCAGCATCCAGGGGCACCCTCCACCAGGCCCCCACTCATGTCCCCCTGCACCCCCACCCCCCGGCATCCAGGGGCACCCTCCACCAGGCCCCCACTCATGGCCCCCTGCACCCCCACCCCCCAGCATCCAGGGGCACCCTCCACCAGGCCCCCACTCATGTCTCCCATCACCCCCACCCCTCAGCAGTGCAGGGCACCCTCCACCAGGCCCCCACTCATGTCTCCCACCACCCCCACCCCCCAGCCACCATGGGCAGCTTCCACCAGGCCCCCACTCATGTCCAACTCATGTCTCCCATCACCCCCACACCCTAGCATCTAGGGGCACCCTCCACCAGGCCCCTACTCATGTCTCCCTGCACCCCCACCCCCCAGCATCCAGGGGCACCCTCCACCAGGCCCCCACTCATGTCCCCCTGCACCCCCACCCCCCAGCATCCAGGGGCACCCTCCACCAGGCCCCCACTCATGGCCCCCTGCACCCCCACCCCCCAGCATCCAGGGGCACCCTCCACCAGGCCCCCACTCATGTCTCCCATCACCCCAACCCCCCAGCAGTGCAGGGCACCCTCCACCAGGCCCCCACTCATGTCCAACTCATGTCTCCCATCACCCCCACCCCCCAGCATCTAGGGGCACCCTCCACCAGGCCCCTACTCATGTCTCCCACCACCCCCACCCCCCAGCAGTGCAGGGGCAGCCTCCACCAGGCCCCCACTCATGTCTCCCACCACCCCCACCCCCCAGCCACCATGGGCAGCCTCCACCAGGCCCCCACTCATGTCTCCCACCACCCCACCCCCCAGCCACCATGGGCAGCCTCCACCAGGCCCCCACTCATGTCTCCCCCCACCCCCTCCCCCCAGCAGTGCAGGGCACCCTCCACCAGGCCCCCACACATGTCTCCCTGCACCCCACCCCCCAGCATCCAGGGGCACCCTCCACCAGGCCCCCACTCATGTCCCCTATCACCCCCACCCCCCAGCAGTGCAGGGGCAGCACCACCAGGCCCCCACTCATGTCCAACTCATGTCCCCCTGCACCCCCACCCCCCAGCATCCAGGGGCACCCTCCACCAGGCCCCCACTCATGTCTCCCACCACCCCCACCCCCCAGCAGTGCAGGGCACCCTCCACCAGGCCCCCACACATGTCCCCCTGCACCCCCACCCCCCAGCATCCAGGGGCACCCTCCACCAGGCCCCCACTCATGTCTCCCACCACCCCCACCCCCCAGCCACCATGGGCAGCCTCCACCAGGCCCCACTCATGTCCAACTCATGTCTCCCATCACCCCACACCCCAGCATCTAGGGGCACCCTCCACCAGGCCCCCACTCATGTCTCCCATCACCCCCACCCCCCAGCATTGCAGTGCACCCTCCACCAGGCCCCCACTCATGTCCAACTCATGTCCCCCTGCACCCCCACCCCCCAGCATCCAGGGGCACCCTCCACCAGGCCCCCACTCATGTCTCCCACCACCCCAACCCCCCAGCAGTGCAGGGCACCCTCCACCAGGCCCCCGCACATGTCCCCCTGCACCCCCACCCCCCAGCATCCAGGGGCACCCTCCACCAGACCCCCTCATGTCCAACTCATGTCTCCCATCACCCCCACCCCCCAGCATCCAGGGGCACCCTCCACCAGGCCCCCACTCATGTCTCCCATCACCCCACCCCCCAGCATTGCAGGGCACCCTCCACCAGGCCCCCACTCATGTCTCCCACCACCCCCACACCCCAGCCACCATGGGCAGCCTCCACCAGGCCCCCACTCATGTCCAACTCATGTCTCCCATCACCCCCACACCCCAGCATCTAGGGGCACCCTCCACCTGGCCCCTACTCATGTCTCCCTGCACCCCCACCCCCAGCATCCAGGGGCACCCTACACCAGGCCCCTACTCATGTCCCCCTGCACCCCCACCCCCCAGCATCCAGGAGCACCCTCCACAAGGCCCCCACTCATGTCTCCCAATACCCCCACCCCCCAGCAGTGCAGGGCACCCTCCACCAGTCCCCCACACATGTCCCCTATCACCCCCACCCCCCAGCAGTGCAGGGGCAGCACCACCAGGCCCCCACTCATGTCTCCCATCACCCCCACCCCCCAGCAGTGCAGGGGCACCCTCCACCAGGCCCCCACTCATGTCTCCCAACACCCCCACCCCCCAGCATTGCAGGGCACCCTCCACCAGGCCCCCACTCATGTCCCCCTGCACCCCCACCCCCCAGCATCCAGGGGCACCCTCCACCAGGCCCCCACTCATGTCTCCCAACACCCCCACCCCCCAGCATTGCAGGGCACCCTCCACCAGGCCCCCACTCATGTCCAACCCATGTCTCCCACCACCCCCACCCCCCAGCAGTGCAGGGGCAGCCTCCACCAGGCCCCCACTCATGTCTCCCACCACCCCCACCCCCCAGCCACCATGGGCAGCCTCCACCAGGCCCCCACTCATGTCCAACTCATGTCTCCCATCACCCCCACACCCCAGCATCTAGGGGCACCCTCCACCAGGCCCCTACTCATGTCTCCCTGCACCCCCACCCCCCAGCATCCAGGGGCACCCTTCACCAGGCCCCCACTCATGTCCCCCTGCACCCCCACCCCCCAGCATCTAGGAGCACCCTCCACCAGGCCCCCACTCATGTCTCCCACCACCCCCACCCCCCAGCAGTGCAGGGCACCCTCCACCAGGCCCCCACACATGTCCCCCTGCACCCCACCCCCCAGCATCCAGGGGCACCCTCCACCAGGCCCCCACTCATGTCCCCTATCACCCCCACCCCCCAGCAGTGCAGGGGCAGCACCACCAGGCCCCCACTCATGTCTCCCATCACCCCCACCCCCCAGCAGTGCAGGGAACCCTCCACCAGGCCCCCACACATGTCCCCCTGCACCCCCACCCCCCAGTATCCAGGGGCACCCTCCACCAGGCCCCCACTCATGTCCAACTCATGTCTCCCATCACCCCCACCCCCCAGCTTCCAGGGGCACCCTCCACCAGGCCCCCACTCATGTCTCCCACCACCCCCACCCCCCAGCAGTGCAGGGCACCCTCCAGCAGGCCCCCACACATGTCCCCCTGCACCCCACCCCCCAGCATCCAGGGGCACCCTCCACCAGGCCCCCACTCATGTCTCCTATCACCCCCACCCCCCAGCAGTGCAGGGGCAGCACCACCAGGCCCCCACTCATGTCCAACTCATGTCCCCCTGCACCCCCAGCATCCAGGGGCACCCTCCACCAGGCCCCCCCTCATGTCTCCCATCACCCCCACCCCCCAGCAGTGCAGGGCACCCTCCACCAGGCCCCCACTCATGTCCAACTCATGTCCCCCTGCACCCCCACCCCCCAGCATCCAGGGGCACCCTCCACCAGGCCCCCACTCATTTCTCCCACCACCCCCACCCCCCAGCAGTGCAGGGCACCCTCCATCAGGCCCCCACACATGTCCCCCTGCACCCCCACCCCCCAACATCCAGGGGCACCCTCCACCAGGCCTCCACTCATGTCCCCTATCACCCCCACCCCCCAGCAGTGCAGGGGCAGCACCACCAGGCCCCCACTCATGTCCAACTCATGTCCCCCTGCACCCCCACCCCCCAGCATCCAGGGGCACCCTCCACCAGGCCCCCACTCATGTCTCCCACCACCCCCACCCCCCAGCAGTGCAGGGCACCCTCCACCAGGCCCCCACACATGTCCCCCTGCACCCCCACCCCCCAGCATCCAGGAGCACCCTCCACCAGGCCCCCACTCATGTCTCCCACCACCCCCAACCCCCAGCCACCATGGGCAGCCTCCACCAGGCCCCCACTCATGTCCAACTAATGTCTCCCATCACCCCCACACCCCAGCATCTAGGGGCACCCTCCACCAGGCCCCTACTCATGTCTCCCTGCACCCCCACCCCCCCAGCATCCAGGGGCACCCTCCACCAGGCCCCCACACATGTCCCCCTGCACCCCCACCCCCCGGCATCCAGGGGCACCCTCCACCAGGCCCCCACTCATGGCCCCCTGCACCCCCACCCCCCAGCATCCAGGGGCACCCTCCACCAGGCCCCCACTCATGTCTCCCATCACCCCCACCCCTCAGCAGTGCAGGGCGCCCTCCACCAGGCCCCCACTCATGTCTCCCACCACCCCCACCCCCCAGCCACCATGGGCAGCTTCCACCAGGCCCCCACTCATGTCCAACTCATGTCTCCCATCACCCCCACAACCTAGCATCTAGGGGCACCCTCCACCAGGCCCCTACTCATGTCTCCCTGCACCCCCACCCCCAACCCCCAGCATCCAGGGGCACCCTCCACCAGGCCCCCACTCATGTCCCCCTGCACCCCCACCCCCCAGCATCCAGGGGCACCCTCCACCAGGCCCCCACTCATGTCTCCCATCACCCCAACCCCCCAGCAGTGCAGGGCACCCTCCACCAGGCCCCCACTCATGTCCAACTCATGTCTCCCATCACCCCCACCCCCCAGCATCTAGGGGCACCCTCCACCAGGCCCCTACTCATGTCTCCCACCACCCCCACCCCCCAGCAGTGCAGGGGCAGCCTCCACCAGGCCCCCACTCATGTCTCCCACCACCCCCACTCCCCAGCCACCATGGGCAGCCTCCACCAGGCCCCCACTCATGTCTCCCACCACCCCCACCCCCCAGCCACCATGGGCAGCCTCCACTAGGCCCCCACTCATGTCTCCCCCCACCCCCTCCCCCCAGCAGTGCAGGGCACCCTCCACCAGGCCCCCACACATGTCCCCCTGCACCCCACCCCCCAGCATCCAGGGGCACCCTCCACCAGGCCCCCACTCATGTCCCCTATCACCCCCACCCCCCAGCAGTGCAGGGGCAGCACCACCAGGCCCCCACTCATGTCCAACTCATGTCCCCCTGCACCCCCACCCCCCAGCATCCAGGGGCACCCTCCACCAGGCCCCCACTCATGTCTCCCACCACCCCCACCCCCCAGCAGTGCAGGGCACCCTCCACCAGGCCCCCACACATGTCCCCCTGCACCCCCACCCCCCAGCATCCAGGGGCACCCTCCACCAGGCCCCCACTCATGTCTCCCACCACCCCCACCCCCCAGCCACCATGGGCAGCCTCCACCAGGCCCCACTCATGTCCAACTCATGTCTCCCATCACCCCACACCCCAGCATCTAGGGGCACCCTCCACCAGGCCCCCACTCATGTCTCCCATCACCCCCACCCCCCAGCATTGCAGTGCACCCTCCACCAGGCCCCCACTCATGTCCAACTCATGTCCCCCTGCACCCCCACCCCCCAGCATCCAGGGGCACCCTCCACCAGGCCCCCACTCATGTCTCCCACCACCCCAACCCCCCAGCAGTGCAGGGCACCCTCCACCAGGCCCCCGCACATGTCCCCCTGCACCCCCACCCCCCAGCATCCAGGGGCACCCTCCACCAGGCCCCCCTCATGTCCAACTCATGTCCCCCTGCACCCCCATCCCCCAGCATCCAGGGGCACCCTCCACCAGGCCCCCACTCATGTCTCCCACCACCCCAACCCCCCAGCAGTGCAGGGCACCCTCCACCAGGCCCCCGCACATGTCCCCCTGCACCCCCACCCCCCAGCATCCAGGGGCACCCTCCACCAGGCCCCCACTCATGTCTCCCATCACCCCCACCCCCCAGCATTGCAGTGCACCCTCCACCAGGCCCCCACTCATGTCCAACTCATGTCCCCCTGCACCCCCACCCCCCAGCATCCAGGGGCACCCTCCACCAGGCCCCCACTCATGTCTCCCACCACCCCAACCCCCCAGCAGTGCAGGGCACCCTCCACCAGGCCCCCGCACATGTCCCCCTGCACCCCCACCCCCAGCATCCAGGGGCACCCTCCACCAGGCCCCCACTCATGTCTCCCATCACCCCCACCCCCCAGCAGTGCAGGGCACCCTCCACCAGGCCCCCACTCATGTCCAACTCATGTCTCCCATCACCCCCACCCCCCAGCATCCAGGGGCACCCTCCACCAGGCCCCCACTCATGTCTCCCATCACCCCCACCCCCCAGCATTGCAGGGCACCTTCCACCAGGCCCCCACTCATGTCTCCCACCACCCTCACCCCCCAGCATCCAGGGGCACCCTCCACCAGGCCCCCACTCATGTCCCCCTGCACCCCCACTACCCCAGCATCCAGGGGCACCCTCCACCAGGCCCCCACTCATGTCTCCCACCACCCCCACCCCGCAGCAGTGCAGGGGCAGCCTCCACCAGGCCCCCACTCATGTCTCCCACCACCCCCACCCCCAGCCACCATGGGCAGCCTCCACCAGGCCCCCACTCATGTCCAACTCATGTCTCCCATCACCCCCACACCCCAGCATCTAGGGGCACCCTCCACCAGGCCCCTACTCATGTCTCCCTGCACCCCCACCCCCAGCATCCAGGGGCACCCTTCACCAGGCCCCCACTCATGTCCCCCTGCACCCCCACCCCCCAGCATCCAGGAGCACCCTCCACAAGGCCCCCACTCATGTCTCCCAATACCCCCACCCCCCAGCAGTGCAGGGCACCCTCCACCAGTCCCCCACACATGTCCCCTATCACCCCCACCCCCCAGCAGTGCAGGGGCAGCCCCACCAGGCCCCCACTCATGTCCCCCTGCACCCCCACCCCCCAGCATCCAGGGGCACCCTCCACCAGGCCCCCACTCATGTCTCCCAACACTCCCACCCCCCAGCATTGCAGGGCACCCTCCACCAGGCCCCCACTCATGTCCAACCCATGTCTCCCACCACCCCCACCCCCCAGCAGTGCAGGGGCAGCCTCCACCAGGCCCCCACTCATGTCTCCCACCACCCCCACCCCCCAGCCACCATGGGCAGCCTCCACCAGGCCCCCACTCATGTCCAACTCATGTCTCCCATCACCCCCACACCCCAGCATCTAGGGGCACCCTCCACCAGGCCCCTACTCATGTCTCCCTGCACCCCCACCCCCCAGCATCCAGGGGCACCCTTCACCAGGCCCCCACTCATGTCCCCCTGCACCCCCACCCCCCAGCATCTAGGAGCACCCTCCACCAGGCCCCCACTCATGTCTCCCACCACCCCCACCCCCCAGCAGTGCAGGGCACCCTCCACCAGGCCCCCACACATGTCCCCCTGCACCCCCACCCCCCAGCATCCAGGGGAACCCTCCACCAGGCCCCCACTCATGTCCCCTATCACCCCCACCCCCCAGCAGTGCAGGGGCAGCACCACCAGGCCCCCACTCATGTCTCCCAACACCCCCACCCCCCAGCATTGCAGGGCACCCTCCAACAGGCCCCCACTCATGTCCAACTCATGTCTCCCACCACCCCCACCCCCCAGGAGTGCAGGGGCAGCCTCCACCAGGCCCCCACTCATGTCTCCCACCACCCCCACCCCCCAGCCACCATGGGCAGCCTCCACCAGGCCCCCACCCATGTCCAACTCATGTCTCCCATCACCCCCACACTCCAGGATCTAGGGGCACCCTCCACCAGGCCCCTACTCATGTCTCCCTGCACCCCCACCCCCCAGCATCCAGGGGCACCCTCCACCAGGCCCCCACTCATGTCCCCCTGCACCCCACCCCCCAGCATCCAGGGGCACCCTCCACCAGGCCCCCACTCATGTCCCCCTGCACCCCCACCCCCCAGCAGTGCAGGGGCAGCACCACCAGGCCCCCACTCATGTCCAACTCATGTCCCCCTGGACCCCCACCCCCCAGCATCCAGGGGCACCCTCCACCAGGCCCCCACTCATGTCTCCCACCACCCCCACCCCCCAGCAGTGCAGGGCACTCTCCACCAGGCCCCCACACATGTCCCCCTGCACCCCCACCCCCCAGCATCCAGGGGCACCCTCCACCAGGCCCCCACTCATGTCTCCCACCACCCCCAGCCCCCAGCCACCATGGGCAGCCTCCACCAGGCCCCACTCATGTCCAACTCATGTCTCCCATCACCCCACACCCCAGCATCTAGGGGCACCCTCCACCAGGCCCCCACTCATGTCTCCCATCACCCCCACCCCCCAGCATTGCAGTGCACCCTCCACCAGGCCCCCACTCATGTCCAACTCATGTCCCCCTGCACCCCCACCCCCCAGCATCCAGGGGCACCCTCCACCAGGCCCCCACTCATGTCTCCCACCACCCCAACCCCCCAGCAGTGCAGGGCACCCTCCACCAGGCCCCCGCACATGTCCCCCTGCACCCCCACCCCCCAGCATCCAGGGGCACCCTCCACCAGGCCCCCTCATGTCCAACTCATGTCTCCCATCACCCCCACCCCCCAGCATCCAGGGGCACCCTCCACCAGGCCCCCACTCATGTCTCCCATCACCCCCACCCCCCAGCAGTGCAGGGCACCCTCCACCAGGCCCCCACTCATGTCCAACTCATGTCTCCCATCACCCCCATCCCCCAGCATCCAGGGGCACCCTCCACCAGGCCCCCACTCATGTCTCCCATCACCCCCACCCCCCAGCATTGCAGGGCACCCTCCACCAGGCTCCCACTCATGTCTCCCACCACCCCCACCCCCCAGCATCCAGGGGCACCCTCCACCAGGCCCCCACTCATGTCCCCGTGCACCCCCACTACCCCAGCATCCAGGGGCACCCTCCACCAGGCCCCCACTCATGTCTCCCACCACCCCCACCCCGCAGCAGTGCAGGGGCAGCCTCCACCAGGCCCCCACTCATGTCTCCCACCACCCCCACCCCCCAGCCACCATGGGCAGCCTCCACCAGGCCCCCACTCATGTCCAACTCATGTCTCCCATCACCCCCACACCCCAGCATCTAGGGGCACCCTCCACCAGGCCCCTACTCATGTCTCCCTGCACCCCCACCCCCAGCATCCAGGGGCACCCTTCACCAGGCCCCCACTCATGTCCCCCTGCACCCCCACCCCCCAGCATCCAGGAGCACCCTCCACAAGGCCCCCACTCATGTCTCCCAATACCCCCACCCCCCAGCAGTGCAGGGCACCCTCCACCAGTCCCCCACACATGTCCCCTATCACCCCCACCCCCCAGCAGTGCAGGGGCAGCACCACCAGGCCCCCACTCATGTCTCCCATCACCCCCACCCCCCAGCAGTGCAGGGGCACCCTCCACCAGGCCCCCACTCATGTCTCCCAACACCCCCACCCCCCAGCATTGCAGGGCACCCTCCACCAGGCCCCCACTCATGTCCAACTCATGTCTCCCACCACCCCCACCCCCCAGCAGTGCAGGGGCAGCCTCCACCAGGCCCCCACTCATGTCTCCTACCACCCCCACCCCCCAGCCACCATGGGCAGCCTCCACCAGGCCCCCACTCATGT
Source organism: Ambystoma mexicanum (assembly GCF_040938575.1). NCBI lineage: Eukaryota > Metazoa > Chordata > Amphibia > Caudata > Ambystomatidae > Ambystoma > Ambystoma mexicanum. The sequence goes on along the minus strand of NC_090929.1, from coordinate 987,605,801 downwards.
CCAACTCATGTCTCCCATCACCCCCACACCCCAGCATCTAGGGGCACCCTCCACCAGGCCCCTACTCATGTCTCCCTGCACCCCCACCCCCATCATCCAGGGGCACCCTTCACCAGGCCCCCACTCATGTCCCCCTGGACCCCCACCCCCCAGCATCCAGGAGCACCCTCCACCAGGCCCCCACTCATGTCTCCCACCACCCCCACCCCCCAGCAGTGCAGGGCACCCTCCACCAGGCCCCCACACATGTCCCCCTGCACCCCCACCCCCCAGCATCCAGGGGCACCCTCCACCAGGCCCCCACTCATGTCCCCTATCACCCCCACCCCCCAGCAGTGCAGGGGCAGCACCACCAGGCCCCCACTCATGTCCCCCTGCACCCCCACCCCCCAGCATCCAGGGGCACCCTCCACCAGGCCCCCACTCATGTCTCCCAACACCCCCACCCCCCAGCATTGCAGGGCACCCTCCACCAGGCCCCCACTCATGTCCAACCCATGTCTCCCACCACCCCCACCCCCCAGCAGTGCAGGGGCAGCCTCCACCAGGCCCCCACTCATGTCTCCCACCACCCCCACACCCCAGCCACCATGGGCAGCCTCCACCAGGCCCCCACTCATGTCCAACCCATGTCTCCCATCACCCCCACACACCAGCATCTAGGGGCACCCTCCACCAGGCCCCTACTCATGTCTCCCTGCACCCCCACCCCCCAGCATCCAGGGGCACCCTTCACCAGGCCCCCACTCATGTCCCCCTGCACCCCCACCCCCCAGCATCTAGGAGCACCCTCCACCAGGCCCCCACTCATGTCTCCCACCACCCCCACCCCCCAGCAGTGCAGGGCACCCTCCACCAGGCCCCCACACATGTCCCCCTGCACCCCCACCCCCCAGCATCCAGGGGCACCCTCCACCAGGCCCCCACTCATGTCCCCTATCACCCCCACCCCCCAGCAGTGCAGGGGCAGCACCAGCAGGCCCCCACTCATGTCTCCCAACACCCCCACCCCCCAGCATTGCAGGGCACCCTCCACCAGGCCCCCACTCATGTCCAACTCATGTCTCCCACCACCCCCACGCCCCAGGAGTGCAGGGGCAGCCTCCACCAGGCCCCCACTCATGTCTCCCACCACCCCCACCCCCCAGCCACCATGGGCAGCCTCCACCAGGCCCCCACCCATGTCCAACTCATGTCTCCCATCACCCCCACACTCCAGCATCTAGGGGCACCCTCCACCAGGCCCCTACTCATGTCTCCCTGCACCCCCACCCCCCAGCATCCAGGGGCACCCTCCACCAGGCCCCCACTCATGTCCCCCTGCACCCCCACCCCCCAGCATCCAGGGGCACCCTCCACCAGGCCCCCACTCATGTCCCCCTGCACCCCCACCCCCCAGCATCCAGGGGCACCCTCCACCAGGCCCCCACTCATGTCTCCCACCACCCCCACCCCCCAGCAGTGCAGGGCACCCTCCACCAGGCCCCCACACAAGTCCCCCTGCACCCCCACCCCCCAGCATCCAGGGGCACCCTCCACCAGGCCCCCACTCATGTCCAACTCATGTCTCCCATCACCCCCACCCCCCAGCATCCAGGGGCACCCTCCACCAGGCCCCCACTCAAGTCTCCCATCACCCCCACCCCCAGCAGTGCAGGGCACCCTCCACCAGGCCCCCACTCATGTCCAACTCATGCCCCCCTGCACCCCCACCCCCCCAGCATCCAGGGGCACCCTCCACCAGGCCCCCACTCATGTCTCCCACCACCCCCACCCCCAGCAGTGCAGGGCACCCTCCACCAGGCCCCCACACATGTCCCCCTGCACCCCCCACCCCCCAGCATCCAGGGGCACCCTCCACCAGGCCCCCACTCATGTCCCCTATCACCCCCACCCCCCAGCAGTGCAGGGGCAGCACCACCAGGCCCCCACTCATGTCCAACTCATGTCCCCCTGCACCCCCACCCCCCAGCATCCAGGGGCACCCTCCACCAGGCCCCCACTCATGTCTCCCACCACCCCCACCCCCCAGAAGTGCAGGGCACCCTCCACCAGGCCCCCACACATGTCCTCCTGCACCCCCACCCCCCAGCATCCAGGGGCACCCTCCACCAGGCCCCCACTCATGTCCCCTATCACCCCCACCCCCCAGCAGTGCAGGGGCAGCACCACCAGGCCCCCACTCATGTCCAACTCATGTCCCCCTGCACCCCCACCCCCCAGCATCCAGGGGCACCCTCCACCAGGCCCCCACTCATGTCTTCCACCACCCCCACTCCCCAGCAGTGCAGGGCACCCTCCACCAGGCCCCCACACATGTCCCCCTGCATCCCCACCCCCCAGCATCCAGGGGCACCCTCCACCAGGCCCCCACTCATGTCTCCCACCACCCCCACCCCCAGCCACCATGGGCAGCCTCCACCAGGCCCCCACTCATGTCCAACTCATGTCTCCCATCACCCCTACACCCCAGCATCTAGGGGCACCCTCCACCAGGCCCCTACTCATGTCTCCCTGCACCCCCACCCCCAGCATCCAGGGGCACCCTCCACCAGGCCCCCACTCATGCCTCCCTGCACCCCCACCCCCCAGCATCCAGGGGCACCCTCCACCAGGCCCCCACTCATGTCCAACTCATGTCCCCCTGCACCCCCACCCCCCAGCATCCAGGGGCAACCTCCACCAGGCCCCCCACTCATGTCTCCCACCACCCCCACCCCCCAGCCACCATGGGCAGCCTCCACCAGGCCCCCACTCATGTCCAACTCATGTCTCCCATCACCCCCACACCCCAGCATCTAGGGGCACCCTCCACCAGGCCCCCACTCATGTCCAACTCATGTCTCCCACCACCCCCACCCCCCAGGAGTGCAGGGGCAGCCTCCACCAGGCCCCCACTCATGTCTCCCACCACCCCCACCCCCCAGCCACCATGGGCAGCCTCCACCAGGCCCCCACCCATGTCCAACTCATGTCTCCCATCACCCCCACACTCCAGCATCTAGGGGCACCCTCCACCAGGCCCCTACTCATGTCTCCCTGCACCCCCACCCCCCAGCATCCAGGGGCACCCTCCACCAGGCCCCCACTCATGTCCCCCTGCACCCCCACCCCCCAGCATCCAGGGGCACCCTCCACCAGGCCCCCACTCATGTCCCCCTGCACCCCCACCCCCCAGCATCCAGGGGCACCCTCCACCGGGCCCCCACTCATGTCTCCCACCACCCCCACCCCCCAGCAGTGCAGGGCACCCTCTACCAGGCCCCCACACAAGTCCCCCTGCACCCCCACCCCCCAGCATCCAGGGGCACCCTCCACCAGGCCCCCACTCATGTCCAACTCATGTCTCCCATCACCCCCACCCCCCAGCATCCAGGGGCACCCTCCACCAGGCCCCCACTCAAGTCTCCCATCACCCCCACCCCCAGCAGTGCAGGGCACCCTCCACCAGGCCCCCACTCATGTCCAACTCATGCCCCCCTGCACCCCCACCCCCCAGCATCCAGGGGCACCCTCCACCAGGCCCCCACTCATGTCTCCCACCACCCCCACCCCCAGCAGTGCAGGGCATCCTCCACCAGGCCCCCACACATGTCCCCCTGCACCCCCACCCCCCAGCATCCAGGGGCACCCTCCACCAGGCCCCCACTCATGTCCCCTATCACCCCCACCCCCCAGCAGTGCAGGGGCAGCACCACCAGGCCCCCACTCATGTCCAACTCATGTCCCCCTGCACACCCACCCCCCAGCATCCAGGGGCACCCTCCACCAGGCCCCCACTCATGTCTCCCACCACCCCCACCCCCCAGAAGTGCAGGGCACCCTCCACCAGGCCCCCACACATGTCCTCCTGCACCCCCACCCCCCAGCATCCAGGGGCACCCTCCACCAGGCCCCCACTCATGTCCCCTATCGCCCCCACCCCCCAGCAGTGCAGGGGCAGCACCACCAGGCCCCCACTCATGTCCAACTCATGTCCCCCTGCACCCCCACCCCCCAGCATCCAGGGGCACCCTCCACCAGGCCCCCACTCATGTCTTCCACCACCCCCACTCCCCAGCAGTGCAGGGCACCCTCCACCAGGCCCCCACACATGTCCCCCTGCATCCCCACCCCCCAGCATCCAGGGGCACCCTCCACCAGGCCCCCACTCATGTCTCCCACCACCCCCACCCCCAGCCACCATGGGCAGCCTCCACCAGGCCCCCACTCATGTCCAACTCATGTCTCCCATCACCCCCACACCCCAGCATCTAGGGGCACCCTCCACCAGGCCCCTACTCATGTCTCCCTGCACCCCCACCCCCAGCATCCAGGGGCACCCTCCACCAGGCCCCCACTCATGCCTCCCTGCACCCCCACCCCCCCAGCATCCAGGGGCACCCTCCACCAGGCCCCCACTCATGTCCAACTCATGTCCCCCTGCACCCCCACCCCCCAGCATCCAGGGGCAACCTCCACCAGGCCCCCCACTCATGTCTCCCACCACCCCCACCCCCCAGCCACCATGGGCAGCCTCCACCAGGCCCCCACTCATGTCCAACTCATGTCTCCCATCACCCCCACACCCCAGCATCTAGGGGCACCCTCCACCAGGCCCCCACTCATGTCTCCCATCACCCCCACCCCCCAGCATTGCAGGGCACCCTCCACCAGGCCCCCACTCATGTCCAACTCATGTCCCCCTGCACCCCCACCTCCCAGCATCCAGGGGCATCCCCCACCAGGCCCCCACTCATGTCTCCCACCACCCCCACCCCCCAGCAGTGCAGGGAACCCTCCACCAGGCCCCCACACATGTCCCCCTGCACCCCCACCCCCCAGTATCCAGGGGCACCCTCCACCAGGCCCCCACTCATGTCCAACTCATGTCTCCCATCACCCCCACCCCCCAGCTTCCAGGGGCACCCTCCACCAGGCCCCCACTCATGTCTCCCACCACCCCCACCCCCCAGCAGTGCAGGGCATCCTCCAGCAGGCCCCCACACATGTCCCCCTGCACCCCACCCCCCAGCATCCAGGGGCACCCTCCACCAGGCCCCCACTCATGTCTCCTATCACCCCCACCCCCCAGCAGTGCGGGGCAGCACCACCAGGCCCCCACTCATGTCCAACTCATGTCCCCCTGCACCCCCACCCCCCAGCATCCAGGGGCACCCTCCACCAGGCCCCCCCTCGTGTCTCCCATCACCCCCACCCCCCAGCAGTGCAGGGCACCCTCCACCAGGCCCCCACTCATGTCCAACTCATGTCCCCCTGAACCCCCACCCCCCAGCATCCAGCGGCACCCTCCACCAGGCCCCCACTCATGTCTCCCACCACCCCCACCCCCCAGCAGTGCAGGGCACCCTCCACCAGGCCCCCACACATGTCCCCCTGCACCCCCACCCCCCAGCATCCAAGGGCACCCTCCACCAGGCCCCCACTCATGTCCCCTATCACCCCCACCCCCCAGCAGTGCAGGGGCAGCACCACCAGGCCCCCACTCATGTCCCCCTGCACCCCCACCCCCCAGCATCCAGGGGCACCCTCCACCAGGCCCCCACTCATTTCTCCCACCACCCCCACCCCCCAGCAGTGCAGGGCACCCTCCATCAGGCCACCACACATGTCCCCCTGCACCCCCACCCCCAACATCCAGGGGCACCCTCCACCAGGCCTCCACTCATGTCCCCTATCACCCCCACCCCCCAGCAGTGCAGGGGCAGCACCACCAGGGCCCCACTCATGTCCAACTCATGTCCCCCTGCGCCCCCACCCCCCAGCATCCAGGGGCACCCTCCACCAGGCCCCCACTCATGTCTCCCACCACCCCCACCCCCCAGCAGTGCAGGGCACCCTCCACCAGGCCCCCACACATGTCCCCCTGCACCCCCACCCTCCAGCATCCAGGGGCACCCTCCACCAGGCCCCCACTCATGTCTCCCACCACCCCCAACCCCCAGCCACCATGGGCAGCCTCCACCAGGCCCCCACTCATGTCCAACTCATGTCTCCCATCACCCCCACACCCCAGCATCTAGGGGCACCCTCCACCAGGCCCCTACTCATGTCTCCCTGCACCCCCACCCCCCAGCATCCAGGGGCACCCTCCACCAGGCCCCCACTCATGTCCCCCTGCACCCCCACCCCCCGGCATCCAGGGGCACCCTCCACCAGGCCCCCACTCATGGCCCCCTGCACCCCCACCCCCCAGCATCCAGGGGCACCCTCCACCAGGCCCCCACTCATGTCTCCCATCACCCCCACCCCTCAGCAGTGCAGGGCACCCTCCACCAGGCCCCCACTTATGTCTCCCACCACCCCCACCCCCCAGCCACCATGGGCAGCTTCCACCAGGCCCCCACTCATGTCCAACTCATGTCTCCCATCACCCCCACACCCTAGCATCTAGGGGCACCCTCCACCAGGCCCCTACTCATGTCTCCCTGCACCCCCACCCCCACCCCCCAGCATCCAGGGGCACCCTCCACCAGGCCCCCACTCATGTCCCCCTGCACCCCCACCCCCCAGCATCCAGGGGCACCCTCCACCAGGCCCCCACTCATGGCCCCCTGCACCCCCACCCCCCAGCATCCAGGGGCACCCTCCACCAGGCACCCACTCATGTCTCCCATCACCCCAACCCCCCAGCAGTGCAGGGCACCCTCCACCAGGCCCCCACTTATGTCCAACTCATGTCTCCCATCACCCCCACCCCCCAGCATCAAGGGGCACCCTCCACCAGGCCCCTACTCATGTCTCCCACCACCCCCACCCCCCAGCAGTGCAGGGGCAGCCTCCACCAGGCCCCCACTCATGTCTCCCACCACCCCCACCCCCCAGCCACCATGGGCAGCCTCCACCAGGCCCCCACTCATGTCTCCCACCACCCCAACCCCCCAGCCACCATGGGCAGCCTCCACCAGGCCCCCACTCATGTCCCCCTGCACCCAGGTCCTCACAATCCCCAATCATGTGCGTTATGGTCTGCCTCCACAGCCAAAAGGCCCTACCAAGTAACCCATTCACCCACATGGAAATCGAAATTACATGTTACACCCCCAATGTTCATAAAGCAAATGAACCCATGTCCGTCACACACAATGGTTGCAATTGAATGGGAAAACACCCAACATGACATGCATGAAACCAATGAGATGATACCACACAGTGAAGTATGAAAACAAAATTGTATTAAAATAAATTGAATGCAAATGAAATGAAACAAACTACAATGGCAATGAAAAAAAGATAAGCTGCATGTCCGTCAAAAAAAATTAAAACTACAAATCCAAATTCAAAAAAATGTTGTCCAAAGTCACATTAAAAATAAAATCAATCCGAGAGAGAAAAATAAATGCAAAGACCATTGCTCCATGGTGAATAAATAAAAACAAAAAAAATAAAACAATCCAATGAAGAACTATGTACAAAACATCCAAGGGTCCATGAGCCCAACTGAACAAAGGAAACCTACAAAAAACCCTAACTAAAATGCAACTATATACAAAAAGTGGAGCAGTGTCCGTCGACTCCAAATCATAAGAAGAAACAAAGGAAACCTAAAACTAAAGAACTATATACAAAGGCGGCGGGCAAGTCCAGCGGCTCACTCCGTGGTGTTCCGGGCCAGGGCATCATCAAACTCCTCTTCGATGTCCCGGAGGCGGTCCTGTTCCATGGCCCCGAGGGTCCGCAGGGACGACGCCATCTGCTCCTCCAACCCCCTGCGGATTGCCTCGAGGCACTCGGCCCGCCTCAGGGCCCTCCGCATGGAGTTCTCCGCCCTGACCATCGTGAGCCGTGCCTCTTCCGCCCGCCGCCGCTCCGCACCTATCTGCTGGCCCAACCGCAGCCACACGGAAGACACTTCCCGTCCTGGGTCCTCCTGCCCTCCGGCCGATGCCTGTCCCTCCGATGTTGATGGCCCTGAGCCATGATGCCTCCCACGTTGACTCTGCTGCTGCCTCCGACGCAACTGCCTCAGCCAGCACGACGGCATCCAGGCTGATGGAATCCACCGATGCCGTTGTGCCTGTGCCCTGCCCAATGATGCCGGCACATCCTCCATCTGCTGGGGTACAGTTGCTGTGGTGTCCACCCCTGCTGGACCTCCGACTCCCGACTGTGGCAGGGATGGGATCTCCACCGAGCTGGCTGCATTGGTCAGGGCAGGTCCACAGGGGGCCCTGGTGGCATCTGGGCCGGAAGACGGCAAGGAGCACGACCGGCGTATAGCCTCCACAGAGGAGGAGAGTGCCGCCAGATTGGCCGACACATGCAGGAAACCCCCGAACATGGAAGATCCCAATTGGGCCACGTGACACGGTGCTCTTCGTGATGACGTGCGTGCTCCTCCCGGGAAGCACGCACGTCATCACGAATTGCAACCGCGCGCATCGCGACCCCAATCAGGACCTTCTCCATACGGCCACGTGTCCCCTCGTCCACAGGTGGAGGGGAGTCAGGTGACATGGACATCCCCTCTACCTGCGGACGGGCCTTGGACGGGGCATCCCTGCTGGTGCATGGTGGTGCACTCACAGGGTCAGGGACAGCGACATGCACAGGCCCCTCCACGGTGACCTGTGCTGCCTCCTGCCCCTGCCCCTGGACTGCACCACTTGCACCAGCAGGGATGCCCCCACCAGGCCCCATGTGTGCCTCAGTGGCGGCCTCCTCCTCCTCTGTGGAAACCACCAACCTGGATGGCTCCTCACTGTCTTTCGCCGTAGCAGGCCCCTGTGGGGGCTCACCCACCCCTTCCGCTGCAGCCTTGGGGGCATCCCCGCCGCCTTGCTCCACAGCGCCCTCTCCGCCCTCTTCTTCACTAGCTGCTGCGTAGAGGGAGACATAGAACACAAGCATCAGGGTACTGTACAATGGTCCCCTAGACAGGAAGCAATAGCAGATGAGTACCACTGTCAAAGTACACTTCCATCATGTCCCTCCACAACACATGGGTCAGTCCAGGCAAAACACACACAGTAACAGGCATGGTGCATGCCATGGACATTTCCATACATGTCCAATGGACTCTTGAAACATACAATGATATGGAACTCACATGCATCATGGGTCATGCCTATCACATGCACACACTTCACCTCAGTCACATCCATCTGGCCTCATACACCCCAAACACAGCGGATACAAGGATAACTAGGCTGCATCAGTGAATCTGTGCATTGTCACACACATGTGTCATGCATCCATGGCATTCACAAGTCACAGACACGCAGGTCAGGCACACAGACATGGCTACCATATATGTACCTGGCATCAGCACCCATCCCTCACCCCCACCCATGTCCAGGAACAGAGACTGGCATGCTCTCATGTGTAAAATCTGCATAGGGCTCCCCATGTCGCATTTAAACACATGCAACAACCATGTGGTTCACACATCACTGGTCGCACATGCATTACCATGATGTCCCTGCACACATACATGCGTACATGGCCTATGTCACACATACAGGCAAGTATCAGACAACCAGCACACCGCAACATGCCCTGTCTCACACAGCAATGCTTGGCCACTTACCGCTCAACTCCAGACGGGTCTCCCTCTCAAGGATCTGGGCGTGGAGCGCTGGGCGTACGCGTTCCAGGACCCTCATCTGGATGGAACTCATGCGGCCCCAGCCCCCTTCCACGAGGCGCCGGGCCTTCACGAGGGTCCTGGACCTCAAGTCCTCCCAGCGCTTCTTGATCTTCTGGACGTCGCGGGTTGCCACCCCCTCCGCGTTGATGGCAACCACACAGTCGGCCCAGATCCTCTCCTGTCCTTCCTTGCTGGCGCGGGACGATCCAAAGAGGGCATCATACTGCCCCAGGACATGCTCCACCAGGACACCAACTTCGGTGGCAGTGAAGCTGGTGCCCCTCTGCCCCTCTGGCCTGGGGTTGCCACTGGTGCCAGATGTCAAAGTGCCGACATGGCAACCCCAGAGGCAGGAGTGGGTGGGCAACTGGGTCCTGGGGCTGGGCTGTGGAGTGATGTTATCCCAGTCGGGAGTCTTCTGTTCCAGCAGGGGTGGACACAGCAACTGGACGCCTGCAGATGGCTGATGTGCAGGCACCAAATGGCAGGGCACGGTGGCAGCAGGCAGGCAGGCAGGCAGCAGCAGATGGCACGTGGGAGGCTGCTCGGGGCACTGGGGGGCAGTAATTCGGCCTTCTGGGCAGGAGCGTGGTCTTCCGTGTGTTTTTACGTGGCCAGCTTGATACGGAGTGATTTGGCATGTGAAAATCCTGCACGTCAGCGTGAAATTCGAGGAAAGGCCCTTAGCGCGTAAGCGCGTCAGCACGCATACGCGATTCTATTGGACCAAAGGCCCTCAGCGCGTAAGCGCGTCTGTGACGTGACCCGCACGGGTGTTTCCCTCATAGCACGTGATGACGGAGCACACGTGGAAAGAGTGCACGTCAGAGTGTCATCGCGTGTAATTGGACAAAAGTGCGCGTACACGCGATTGGCCTATGTACGTGTATTTCAGGGGTGCGCGGGCACTTACACACGCGAGTACATCAGCGGACGTGTATTCCAGGGTGTGCGGGAATTTCCACACGCTATTGGCCTGGGTACTGGATTTCAGGGGTGCGCGGGAAGTTTCACACGCTCGCCTACAACACGCGCTAAGAAACACGTACGCCAGTAGGAAGCAGGCATACGTCGACCCGCGACGCATAAATTTGCACGCAAAAAACTAACAAGCTCAGACGCCAGGATGAATATACCGTTCCTAGCAGCAGTGGCCGTGGGCTACCAAAGGAGGAGGAGGAGGATAGTCAGGGCCAGAATTTTCACACCCAGAACCAGCCTTTTCGGGATGCCTGATGACCAGGTGTATGGGAGGTACAGGTTTCCACCACACATAATACTGGACCTGGTGAGTGAGTGGGAGGATGACCTCACATCACCCACCCTGTGCTCCCAAGCACTCAGCCCCGTGGGGAAGGTCCTCAATGTACTGCACTTCTTAGCCACTGGATCATTTCAGCGGACAAGTGCCATAGTGGGTGGGGTGTCACAGGCCACGCAGTCACGCTGCCTACACCAGGTCTTGAACATCATCACTGCACGCCCATCAGTCCGCAGGCACATATACCTGCCCAGAACACCTGCAGAAAGGCATGATGCCGGCCTGGATTTTTACGGTGTGGCACGATTCCCCAAAGTGCTAGGTGCCATCGACTGCACCCATGTGGCTCTACGTCCCCCCAGGGCATCTGAGCACATCTATAGGAACCGCAAGCACTGGCATTCCATCAACATGCAGGTAGTATGTAATGCCAAGGGAATCATCACCTCAGTATATGCCAACTATCCCGGCTCCACCCACAACAGCTTCATTTACTGAATGTCCACCCTAAGCCGGGACCTAAAAGCTGGGCGGCATGGCGATACATGGCTGCTTGGTGAGTATGAATGCCACTGCACATGCATGCATGTCAGATACTGAGCAAGGTCACAACCCCACCAATGATACCCATCACCAACTCCACAGGGGACAGTGCCTACCCTCTCAGCCCCCACATGATGACGCCAATTCGGAACCCCACCACGCCACCCGAGGTAAGATATAACACAGCCCACATTGCAACCCGGGGCATAGTGGAGCGCACATTCGGAGTGCTTAAGTCACGCTTTCGCTCCCTTGACCGTTCTGGCGGGCAGCTGTTATACGCTCCCCCAGTAGTGTGCAGGATCATAGTGGCAGCATGTGTCCTGCACAACGTTGCAACACGCCGGGGCCTGGCCGTGGACATGGTGGTGCCCCCACATCCCCAACCACATGCACGCCCGCTGCGCATGGGAGGGGAAAGGGCACGGGGGGAGGCAGCCCGTACACAGCTAGTGGCTAATTACTTCCCATAGAAACCACACCCTTGTGGAGTGCACACTGCCCTGGCACATACCATATGACAATCAATGATGACTCAACCTGACACTGATCCTGAATGTCTGGAGAATCAACCGTCAAAACCATATCAGCCTGAGATTGTTCACCTGGAAGTGTTACAATGTGTGCATCCCTACCTACACAGACACCACCAATGCAGTTTCGTGAAAAAACACATTCATGCAGCTAAAATGAATACCCACTTGCAAAATGCAACATGAGGACAGTGCCATGTCACCCAACCCATCCCCAGCACCGCCACACGACACACCATGCCATGTCATGCTATGTGCGGGTAAACAAAGTAATCCCCACAACATGACACAAGTGTCACAAAGTACAGTGTCCCTAATTGAAACTCGCGACACCTGAAATGCTCACAGTAATGCAGGACCAACAACACACTTGAGCAGGTATTTAGCAATAACACTTATCAGCTACTGACCCTCAAAACTACCATTAACATGACATTACGAATGTAAGGAATTAGTAGTCTCACCACCTGGAAATGCCTGCACTCCCACCACTTCCAACTGTACAGTGTTGCCGCCATGTAGAGTTGTAGGTGCACTGCTGCCAACATGGACTCCATCTCCAAAGTAGAGGGCCTTATGTAGACATGAGGAAAGGACCTGCAAATTAGGAGGTAGACATGGATGATGAGTCACACATCAATGCAACATGCAGTGTACAACACAACAGCAATATGCACTAGGAATGTATACACAGTATTGACTAGACTACCCACACATGTAGTGGGAGTCCAATGTCACCATGTACGTCAATGTCACTTGGGCACACCCTTTGCAAGCCCATGGAAACGGGAAGCAGGAGGGGTGTGTGTGACAAAAACCCAAGCATCTGAACCAAATACATGACAAGCCTGCATGTGCCCAGCCACAATGCAGCGTATGCCCACGGGAGCCACACAAGGCAACACACTGTCCCAAAAAAAGAAAAGAAAAAAAAAGAAGAAAAAAAAAAGAAAAATCAAAAATGGCCATTAATGGGCCCGGGGGGGTTGGGGAGGCCACCCAGGAGGTCCGAGGACAGGGTGCACACCAAAACCCACCTGTGTGGATCTTGCGGAAAAAAAACACCTCCATGGGCTCATGGCCCACACGGCTACCCTATTGTGGGAGTATCACTGCTGTTGCTATTCTCACCCTGTGCAGCTGCATCCGGAGGTGGTGGCACTATGGGAGGCAGCCCACGCAAGGCCCTAGTCTGTTCCTCCATGGCTGCAAGCATGCGGGTGTGGTAGGTCTCGTTCTGGAGGATGAGTGTGCGGAGGTCCCCATGCAACAACTCACGGGATGCCCGGACCTCCACCCTAGTTGCCTGCATCTCAGCTGAGAGCGTACGGGTGAGACGCTCCAGCTGCTGTTCTGTCCTTCGGTTTGTTGAAGCCTCAAGCTCAACAAGAGTCGTCCTGAGGTGAAGGAGTTCCAGCCTCAGAGCTTCCCTGTGGCCCTGGGACTCTATGGAGATGGCTTCCTGCAGAGTCGCCAGTGTCGCCCGCCTGTCCCTGTTGGACGCCAACATGTCCTCCCTGTGTGACTGGCAGATGGAGTCGGTTGCCTGCTGTAGTCGCTCCATCAGCCTTTCGGGGGGGACAATGGAAGTGGCCACCCTATCCATGGCCTGAGCCATCATCTCCGATGATGCTGCCTGTTGGGTTGCCATACCGTAAATGGATTGCTCCCATGCGGTATTGCCAGGTGGCGTACGGCCACCACGTCGGCGGGCACCACACCTGTCTGGGACAAGGCGAACTGCGCCTTGCTGTGCCGGCACTGCCTGAGGCTGCAGGACTGCATTCCCCCTCTGATCTGCTGGCCCAGGAACAGGATCAGATGTCGCGGAGTGTGACCCTGCATCCATAACCACCAAAGGCGTAGCTGCCAACACTGACATCCCCATTGAGGGTTCTGACCCTGGTGCAGGTGGGTCGGACAGAACAGAATCCCTCCCAGGAACACTCACCTGCGACGGCACGTAGGTCTCGTCATCCGAATCAACACCTGAGTACAGCTCGGGGGAGGTGCAGCCAGAGACACCCCTTGAGAGCACGACCTGCAGCAGTTGTGGGTTCTCACCCACCACCACACTACGTCCCTCACTGGTGGTCGGTCGGCCCTCAGACCCCTCCTGGGTCTGCACCATCTCCACAACCCCAGCAGTATCAGGTGCGTCTTCCCCTGCAAAGACATAAAAGCAAACAAATGGAAACAGGCATTAGCACCATGGCACACAATGAGGGCTGAGAAGCAACAGAACCAGCACTTGATTGACACATGTCCCACATGACTAAAACCCTCCCATGCATGCACCCTCACTGCGTATGAAGGGTAGGCAAATGGCACACACTGATGACACCAAGATGGAAGATGAACACATTTTCTGCATGCTGCCTAGCAGTGGCATCACACATTGGCCTGTGATTGCCAGGTGAAATACACATGCCATCACACAGATGGCATGTACCATTGCTATTGAGTGAAGATGGAGAGGAGGGCAGCACTTATTCATTCAGTCCAGTTCCCTCATGTAATAGCTTTTCTAATTCAAACAGGTCTGATTTTTCACTGGAGCTGCCAGTTCAAAATGGTCCGATTGCACAGGGACATGTCTAAACAAATGATATCCAGGTAACAAAGTCACTCCACTTTACCATAGCCATGTCAGACATGTGACTAGAGGACTGAGAAATGCCTAGTAAAAGTGGTGGAATGCAAACAATCTGCCTGAATGAACAGAGAAAAATAAGCAACAATGTTGTGGCAAGGTGACACTTCAAGGGCAACTGTCGTGCTGTTGGGCTAGATGTCTACTGTTGGCAGAAGGGATACTGCTATGGCCAAATTCTGCTGCGCAGAATGTATTGCATGAAGCACATGGGTGACCCAAACGACTCAGGCGCACACACCCTCACCTGGCACACAAACCATGCACATGGATGACACACACATGCATGTGTACTCACCGGACAATGCCTCATAATCAGGCAGATCTCCCACGCCTTGGATCTGTTCCTCCGTGACGTAGGTCCCAGCGACTGACTCATGTGGAGTGAGTTCCATGTCTTCTACTGGAGACCCACCTCCAGTCACTAGAGTTGCGGCATGACTTGAGGCCATCTTATTCTTTGCCCTGCGCTTTAGGTCATTCCAGCGCTTATAGCAATCATTGGCTGTGCGCCTCACGATTCCAAGGGCACTTACGATGTCCGCAACGGTCTGCCAGTGTGCCTGGCGTTGTGCAGGTGTGGTCTTGGATCCTGCAACAATGACCATTTCATTATCATGTGCGGACACATACTCGACAAGTGCATTCAGTTCGGCATCCGTGAATCTGGGCTTAATCGATGGGCCGCACTGTGTAGCCGTGTCTGGGGCATCAGCCTGTGCCGGACGAGCACTCTTCCTCTTCCACTTGGAAGGTGGTGGTGATCCTGAGTGTCCTACCCCGCTCTGGACACTAGGGGCAGGAGCCCTGGTGGACTCTGTATCAGGAGTGTGGGATTGCACACTCAGCAATGGAGTTGGTGCAGGCATTGGCTCAAGTGTAATGGTGTCAGGGGGAATGTCAGCAGGATGGACTAGGACCGACACTGTCCTGGCTGGGTGTGTGAGAGCTGGGGTGGATGGAGCCGCAGCTGCCCCTGCAGCCTCTCCACCCTGCCTACTTGGGGCAGCAGATGACCTTCCACGTGGCCTGATGACATCAACCTGCACCAGCGCACGTGTCATAGGCCTGCTGACCTGGAAGTCAGCCATGGAGTCAGCCAGGTCTGGTGCCACAATGGGCTGGTCCAACAAGGGCTGAGCATGGATGGTGTCAGCCACATCAGCCTCAACCAGGGGGGGCGGGGAGGGATTATGGGTGCCCTTGACTGGTCCTCCACACATGGGGGGACAGGGTCACCCTGCAAGTAACGACCACGTCCCCTACCGGATCCACCACGGCCACCACTTGTGGCTCGTCCACCTTTGCCACCCTTACGGATTCCTCGCCTCCCAACCATGGCACTGATGTTAATGTGCGTATGGGAGTGGCTGTAAACTATTGTCCTGGGCAATTGGGGGTCAAAGGGGTTGGGTACCAGATGGTAATTGTACCCTAGTGCTCTATCAAGGCTGAATGTGACCCCTGGGGAAAGATGACGGGTCATGCAACGCACAGGAAGCCCAAAAAAGGGAAGTAAGGTGCACGCAACCCCTCCTAGACCACGTGTGCGGAAAAAAAAACCTGCACTACACTGTGGCACCAGTAACACAAGAATGAACCTATGCATGTCACACGCAGCCTAGAATGACCTCTGAAGGGGTAGGCTACACACGGGGCAAGCACAGATGTTAGATACGTGCGTGACTCACCGTCTGCCAGGAAAAAGAGCGTGAAAAAGAAGCGCGTGTGCGCGTTGGCAACACCACCGCCAAAAGAAGAATTGTACGCTGTCTGAGGAGACAGGACAACAGTAGAAGGGAACGCTGTTTGAGGGAACAGGCCCAGGAAAACCAGAAAAAGAGAAAAAAGAGAAAAAGCTGTCAGAGGTAACAGGGAGTACGAACTTGAAACGCCGTGAAGTAAATCGCGTGTGAAACGACAAGAAGTACAGATTTCACCCACTCGCTCTCCACGAAAAGCACGTACAAGGAAATGGTGTTCTACACGTACCTTTTATGCAGGCCCACACGTCCAGCGTCACTTCCGCGTGTACGCGCTAGAGCCATTTCCACCAATTACACGCTTTGTCAATTCCGCGTGTACGCGCTAGGGCCATTTCCACCAATTACACGCTTTGTCACTTCCGCGTGTACGCGCTAAGGCCATTTCCACCAATTACACGCTTTGACACTCGGACGTGTCTTTCATTTTTTTAACACGCAACATTTCAAACGTGTGCCATATTCAACGTGCACGTGACTTCATAGACGCGCATACGCTGGTGGCCTTTGGGCCAATGAATGTACAGACGTGTGCTGACGCGCTTACGCGCTAAAGGCCTTTCCTCGAATTACACGCAGACGTGCTGGATTTTCACGTGCAAAATCACTCCGTATCAAGCTGGCCACATGTTCACACACGGAAGACCACGCTCCTGCCCAGAAGGCCGAATTACTGCCCCCCAGAGCCCTGAGCACGCTCCCACCTGCCATCTGCTGCTGCCTGACTGCCTGCTGCCCACGTGCCCTGACATTTGCTGCCTGCACATCAGCCAGGGGTGCTGTTGCTGTGACCACCCCTGCTGGAACCGAAGACTCCCGACTGCTTTTCCATCGCCCCACAGCCCTGCCCCAGGACCCAGTTGCTCACCCACTCCTGCCTCTGGGGTTGCCATGTCAGGCACTGCAACATCTGGCACCAGTGGCAACCCCCGGCCAAGGAGGCAGAGGGGCACCAGCTTCACTGCCACCGAAGTTGGTGTCCTGGTGGAGCATGTCCTGGGGCAGTATGATGCCATCTTCGGAAGGTTGCGCGCCGACAAGGAAGGACAGACTCGGATCTGGGTGGACATCGTGACTGCCATCAACGCGGAGGAGGTGGCAGTCCGCGACTACGAACGTGTCAGGAAGCGCTGGGAGGACTTCAGGTCCAGGACCCTCAACAAGGCCCGGCGCCTCCTGAAGGCAGCGGATGCTAAGGGGCGCCGGGGCCACTTGTTGGAAGATCAGATGAGGGTCCTGGAACGCATATCCCCAGCGTTCCACGTCCAGGTCCTTGAGAGGCAGACCCGTCTGGAGTCGAGCGGTAAGTGTACATGCATACTGATTGTAAGCTGTGCGTGTGGTGTGCCAGGAGTGTGCAGGTTGAACATGTATTTTTATGTGGGCAAGTAGGGGGGGGTGTACAGGGCCGTGAGGGTGACACATGCGAGGGGTCTCATGTGTGACACATGGATGGTGCTTGTGTGTGTGGGCTTGCATGGCACAGGATGTGGAGGAATGATTGTCAGGTGTGACATGGATGTCGATCGGAACACTGCGACAGTTGGCGGAGGTGTACACATGCATGCAAGTATGGAGGTGTGTGTGCATGTGTAGTGTACTCCCTATGTTGCATGTGATGTGTGGATGACCTTTGGCTGCTCATGCTGTTGTGTTGTTATTGTTATTGTTATTTTGCATTTATATAGCGCCTTATATACCATTGGTATGGTCTGAAGGCGCTGGTAGGTTGAACGCCCTCGGGAACCGAAGTTCAGGTCAGTATAGAGAGTAGAGGGAGTCCAAAAGTGCGTGTGCGCACTAGGTATGTGTGCAGCTGGTGCGGGAATCGAGTGGTAGCTGCTTCTTAGTTGTAGGTGTGGTGGTTGAGAGGTCAGGAGTATGTGTTTGCTCTGGTCGGTTTTACCCAGAACGAGTGTGGCTGCGTTAGGCCTGAGGAGAACGCCTGGCTGGGGGGTGTGAACCCAGCAATGATTACTTAGAGGGATGTGGAGTAAGAGGGAGATGTGGATATGAGAACAGTTATACCGAATGGTGTCATAGTATCTCTGTGTTCTAGATGAGTGGTGGTGTAAGAGGGAGAGTAAGCGTGGGGTGTGGTAATGATGTATGTTTTCAAGTGTTTCCTTCATTCCAAAGCATATTAAGCATCGTCTGTTGTACATATTCGTCCGTTCCTCATATTCGTCCGCTCCACACATTCGTTCAGTCATTATCATCGTCTAGTTCACACCCTCGTACACTTCTAAATGCTGCTGGGAACAGTTCTGAATTCAACTTTCACAGAGAGGCTATTGGGTGCAACTTTCAAGTGTAACTGGGTATACTTCTAAAATGCTATTGGGTACACTTCTAAATGCAGGTGGGAACCGTTTACAATCAGCTTTCAGATAGGCTATTGGGTGCAGCTTCTAAATGCAATTGGGTGTATTTCTAAAATGCTGTTGGATACACTTCTAATTGCAAGAGGGTACAATTCTAATTCAACTTTCTCTGAGGAGGTGCGGGGTACAGTTCTAGTTGCGAGGGGGAACAGTTCTTAATTCAACTTTCACAGAGAGGCTATTGGGTGCAAACTTTCAGGTGCAACTGGGTACACTTCTAAATGCAAGTGGGAACAGTTCTAAATTTTAGCTTTCACAGAGAGGCTATTGGGTGCAGCTTCTGAATGCAATTGGGTACACTTCTAAATGCCGTTGGGTACATTTCTACATGTAAGAGAGAACAGTTCTAAATCAACTTTCTCACAGAGGCTAACCGGCGCAACTTCCAACTCTAATTGGATACACTTCCAGGAGCAGGTGGGAGCGGTTCTAATGCGGGTAACGGATTTAAATTCAACTTTCGCAGAAAGGCTATTGGGTGCAGATTCTAAATGCAATTGGGTAGACTTCTAAATGCCGTTGGGTACACTTCTACATGCAAGAGGGAACAATTCTAATTCAACTTTCTCAGAGAGGATATCCGGCGCAACTTCCAACTGCAATTGGGTACACTTCTAAATGGAGGTGGGAGCAGTTCTGATGTGGGTGGTAACAGATCTAAATTCAACTTTCACAGAGGCTATCGGGCGCAGCCTCTAAATGTATGTGAATGGATGGTGCTGGCTGTTGCAATATGGCTGTGGTATGGCTCATGTGTGCAAGTTGAAATTACATGTGTGTTGGGGATTGTGATGCCATGTCTGAGGTTTACCAATGCCACTCATGTATGACTGTCATGTGTGTATGAGTCCATTGTACAGTGCCCTGATGCCTGTGTTTTCTTTCTCCCTGTCTGCAGCATCAACTGATGAAGAGGGCGGAGAAGGTGCTGTGGAGCACAGCGGCAGGGGTCGCACCACCAGCCGGAGACGCAAGGCCCGGATCCCCTCCCAGGTTCTGATCTCGTTGGGGAGTGAGGAGTCCAGTGCCGTGTCCCAGGCCGCAGCTGCCGAGGGGAGGTCCAAGAGGCGGAGGTTGAAGTTGGACTCCACGGCAGCAGAAGGGGCAGCTGGGACCCCACAGGCCCAACGGAGGAAGATGGCATGGAGTCATCCAGGTTGGTGGGGGGTTTGGAGGAGGAGGAGGCCGTGCAAGCGACAGAGGCGGGGTCTGGAGGTGGGGATTCCACTGGTGCTAGTGGTGCAGTGCAGGATCAGGTACAGGAGGCAGCACATGCCGCCGCGGAGGTGCCTGTGTGCAATCCTGTCCCTGCTCCTGTCACTGCATCATCTTGCACCAGCGGGGATGCCTACCTCCAGACCTGTTCTCAGGGAGGGGATTGGCTTACAACACCTGGCCTTCCTCTCCCTGCGGATGTGGCTATCCTGCACCAGGTTGAGCCTGTCCAGGGTGGGGTGGCGTTGCGTCAACGGGCCATGCGAGCTGACCTGCAGTCTTTCATGATGAGTCTGCACGTCTTCTTGCATGGCTCATTGACCGCGTTGACCCACTGGGACAGCTCACCAGGGCTGGATTCCTCCGTTTCCTGGACCTTGTTCCGACCCCCTCCTCCACGGAACCCCCTATGCCCCAGTCGTCCTCCATGCCATCTTCCCACCCATGTGTCACCTGGGTGCCCTGTGGAGCTGCCTCCGACCGTGCAGCCAGGCTGGTGGACAACAGATCCCTGCCACAGTCGGGAGTCGGACGTCCAGCAGGGGTGGCCACATCAACGACTGCACCCCAGCTGGAGGAGGATGTGCAGGCACCATCGGACAGGGCACATGGACAGCAGTAGCTGCAGCAGCAGGAGGCTGTAGGTGGGAGCCACGATAGCTCGGGTCCTTCAACATCGGAGGGGTAGGCATCGGCCGGAGGGCAGGAGGACCCTGGACGGGAAGTGTTTTCCGTGTGGCAGCGGTTGGGCCACGCCATAGATGCGGAGCGGCGGCGGGCGGAAGAGGCGCGGCTCACGATGGTCAGGGCGGAGAACTCCATGCGGAAGGCCCTGAGGCGGGCCGAGTGCCTCGAGGCAATTCGCAGGGAGTTGGAGGTGAACATGTCGGCGTCCCTGCGGACCCTCGGGGCCATGGAACAGGACCGCCTCCGGGACATAGACGAGGAGTTCGATGATGCCCTGGCCCGGAACACCACTAAGTGAGCCGCTGGACTGGCCCGCCGCCATTGTATATAGTTATTTAGTGATAGGTTTCCTTTATAGTTTATTTTTATTCGGAGTCAACGGACACTGCTCCACCTTTTGTATATAGTTCCATTTTAGATAGGTTTTTTGGTAGATTTCATTTCGTCTGTTGGGATGATGGACCCTGAATACTTTGTACATAGTTGGACTTTGGATTTGGATATTTTTTTTACTATGAATATTTTTTCCCATGGAGCAATGGTTTTCTATTTCTTTTTTCCCTTCATTTCCTTTTTATGGACTTGAACTTTGGAAGAAAGTTTTTGGGATTATCATTTATTGATTTTAATTTGAAAAGAGACAGCCTGCTTAATTTTGTTATTTTTTTACTTGTGTATTTTGTTTAATTTTGATTGCCATTACTGTTGTTTTTAATACATTATTTGGATTTTTTCATTCTTCAATGTGTGGTTTCATCTCATTGTTTTCATGCATGTCATGATATGGGTTTTCAGGTTCACTTGCAACCATTGTGTGTGTGTGTGAGACACATGTGTTGATTTACATTGTTTCCATTGGAGTAGCATCATGGGCGCATGTAATACTTGGTTGTGTCTTTGGGCTGTGGTGGCTGGCCATGAGGCCCATGCTTCAGGATTGTCAGGGCCTGTGGGCAGGGGGACATGAGTGGGGGCCTGGTGGAGGCTGCCCCTGCACTGCTGGGGGGTGGGGTGGTGGTAGACATGGGTGGGAGCCTGGTGGGGGCTGCCCATGGTGGCTGGGGGGTGGGGGTGGGTGGGAGACATGAGTGGGGACCTGGTGGGGGCTGCCCATGGTGGCTGGGGGATGGGGGTGGTGGTAGAAATGGGTGGGAGCCTGGTGGGGGCTGTCCATGGTGGCTGGGGGGTGGGGGTGGGTGGGAGACATGAGTGGGGGCCTGGTGGAGGCTGCCCCTGCACTGCTGGGGGGTGGGGGTGGGTGGGAGACATGAGTGTGGGCCTGGTGGGGGCTGCCCATGGTGGATGGGGGGTGGGGGTGGTTGTAGACATGGGTGGGAGCCTGGTGGAGGGTGCCCCACAGTGCTGGGGGGGTGGGTGGGAGACATGAGTGGGGGCCTGGTGGAGGCTGCCCATGGTGGCTGGGGTGTGGGGGTGGTGGGAGACATGGGTGGGGGCCTGATGGAGGGTGCCCCTGGATGCTGGGGGGTAGGGGTGCAGGGGGACATGAGTGGGGGCCTGGTGGAGGCTGCCCCTGCACTGCTGGGGGGTGGGGGTGGGTGGGAGACATGAGTGGGGGCCTGGTGGAGGCTGCCCATGGTGGCTGGGGGGTGGGGGTGGTGGGAGACATGGGTGGGGGCCTGGTGGAGGGTGCCCCACACTGCTGGGGGGGTGGGGGTGGTGGGAGACATGAGTGGGGGCCTGGTGGAGGCTGCCCCTGCACTGCTGGGGGGTGGGGGTGGTGGTAGACATGGGTGGGAGCCTGGTGGGGGCTGCCCATGGTTGCTGGGGGGTGGGGGTGGGTGGGAGACATGTGTGGGGGCCTGGTGGGGGCTGCCCATGGTGGCTGGGGGGTGGGGGTGGTGGTAGACATGGGTGGGAGCCTGCTGGGGGCTGCCCATGGTGGCTGGGGGGTCGGGGTGGTTGGGAGACATGAGTGGGGGCCTGGTGGAGGCAGCCCCTGCACTGCTGGGGGGTGGCGTGGGTGGGAGACATGAGTGGGGGCCTGGTGGGGGCTGCCCATGGTGGCTGGGGGTGGGGGTGGTGGGAGACATGGGTGGGGGCCTGGTGGAGGGTGCCCCACACTGCTGGGGCGGTGGGGGTCGTGGGAGACATGAGTGGGGGCCTGGTGGGGGCTGCCCATGGTGGCTGGGGGGTGGGGGTGGTGGTAGACATGGGTGGGAGCCTGGTGGGGGCTGCCCATGGTGGCTGGGGGGGTGGGTGGGAGACATGAGTGGGGACCTGGTGGGGGCTGCCCATGGTGGCTGGGGGGTGGGGGTGGTGGTAGACATGGGTGGGAGCCTGGTGGAGGGTGCCCCACAGTGCTGGGGGGGTGGGTGGGAGACATGAGTGGGGGCCTGGTGGAGGCTGCCCATGGTGGCTGGGGGGTGGGGGTGGTGGGAGACATGGGTGGGGCCTGGTGGAGGGTGCCCCTGGATGCTGGGGAGTGGGGGTGCAGGGGGACATGAGTGGGGGCCTGGTGGAGGCTGCCCCTGCACTGCTGGGGGGTGGGGGTGGGTGGGAGACATGAGTGGGGGCCTGGTGGAGGCTGCCCATGGTGGCTGGGGGGTGGGGGTGGTGGGAGACATGGGTGGGGGCCTGGTGGAGGGTGCCCCACACTGCTGTGGGGGTGGGGGTTGTGGGAGACATGAGTGGGGGCCTGGTGGAGGCTGCCCCTGCACTGCTGGGGGTGGGGGTGTGTTAGGGAGAATTCTCTGTTTAGGCTGAATTTCCTAACCTACTGAGTCCCCCAGCAGCTTTGCTGGATTTCTACAGTTTGTTTTTTCCATCCTGCCAAGAGTGAGACTCTTTTCTCCCACTCTTGGACATGTATGTGTGTAATTCCTTTTGAAATGTCAATGTGTTCGATGGGCTATGGGGTCTTTTACTCCACAGGGTCTCATATGTTTTTCTATATGTGTTGCACCGCACCCTATGTGCCGTAACACGGGGGCGCCCTAGCGGGTCCCCCACCATAGACTCCATACCCGGGGACTGACTACTGTTGCCCCGGGCATGTAAAGTCACCATTGGCTTTACTAGACCTAAATTTACTAACAGAACTAGTACAAACCATCTTATTGTGGACGTACTAGTAGGGGTAATTCGATTACTCCTGGATCTGTTACTCGAGGGGGCACTGTCCCGTCCCCCCTCATCGAGTTTTGGCTGGTGGCAGTGGAAACTACTTGTTATGTTCGTCCCCGAACATAACCCTATGGGATTCGTCCCATTGTTGGAGATTGATACTTTTTCTCATTAATCTCTGACGTACCACCGATCTACTTATCTTAAATAAGTTTATCGAGTGGTATTTTCTGCCAGAACTCGGTTTGTAAAATGGCGTCTGTGTTCGTCTCTGTGACTCCTAAACCAGAGGTCGAGCCCTTTCTTCCACTTTTGGCGGGCTCTGTACAGAGACCCTCCAAAGTGGTGCCATTCTGTCTGGGCTACCACAGGGGTGTTGGAGGGGGTTTAGGCACCCTGGACCGAGTTGCCTTGCCAACTCCGGTCGCACTCTGGAGTGATTGGCCCAGGTGGTGAGCCTTCCCGCTCACCACTTAGCATGTGTTGATTGACAGCTAGACTGAATGAATGGGGGTTTTCTGCATAAAAGCAGGGCTTTTGGGACTGGATCTTCAGAAGTCGCCACAGGACCTAAGAATCCAACGAGGGTAACGCTGAGCCGACCTGCACGACGACACCTCCGGTGGAGCCCTGCGGAACTGACTCACCACTTCCCGACGACAGAGGAGATCTCCCTGCCGGAGAGTCTCTTCCCCTGACTGGTGGGAACAACCAGTCCCCTTTGCTTTTTATTCGCCTCAGGACGCGGTGGTCAAATTGCCCGTGCAGAAGCACCTCGGCAACCAGATAGCCACTACCCCTGAACCGCGACCAAAAGGTGGTGCCTTGTGAAGGAGCACTCCGCGGCTGGTCTCTTCCCTGGTGGTGCACCGGACTTCATTTTCTTCGACGACGAGATCATCTCTACTCTTGGCAAAGAACCAATGTGCATCCACCACCAGGAACAACTGCCCCCGCCAGAGCTGCCCTCCACAACAAGGTACCGTGTCCACCTGGCTTCCCTTTCGATCGGTTCGAGTGAGGTGTCTTAATCCTCTCCGTTCCGTTGGGTCGCCTCCAAGCTTTTCTCATTCGTTGTTCTGAACTGGTTCTATCCACCGATAACAATTTGCAATACAGACTTGAATGCATCTCCACTAGAGACTTTTTGGGACATCGCGCCTTGCCTCTCTCCGAGTGGGCCTGGCCTCTGAACTTTACGATCTATTGTGATTCTTGCCTTCCTGCCTTGCATTTTATCCGATAGGATCGAACTGTGTTGATTTCGTAACCTGCCTATCTTTTTCTCTCCCGTCCTAACTAATATTCGAGTGTCATCTGGGTTGAGGTATACACCTCTGTCTGAAAATAAGTGTTACCAGTAGAAACTAGAGTTGTCGATATTGCTAGGGGGATTGATCGTCTACTCCGTAGAGTAATTGTGTTTGATTTGTTTGCCGTGATTTGCCTTAGTGTTTTTCATAGACATTTTGTTATAAATAAATACCTTAATATCTTTACACTAAGCCTCGTTGCGTGTTTGCTTGTCTTGCTGTGAAGAATTGCCCTATTTTGTATACTCCACATACTGCTCTACTTTTCTTGAGAGAAGTCTGACTGTTCAGCCACAGCTACCACGTGAATCTGTGTGGTGCAGACTGCTACCAAGTGGGTTCACCGCCAACGCCTGTAGTCCTAAATCTTTTGCAGTGGTCCCAGAGGGAACTGCACAGGTTTCCGCCTAACAGGGTGGTGGTAGACATGGGTGGGAGCCTGGTGGGGGCTGCCCATGGTGGCTGGGGGGTGGGTGGGAGACATGAGTGGGGGCCTGGTGGGGGCTGCCCATGGTGGCTGGGGGGTGGGGGTGGTGGTAGACATGGGTGGGAGCCTGGTGGGGGCTGCCCATGGTGGCTGGGGGGTGGGGGTGGGTGGGAGACATGAGTGGGGGCCTGGTGGAGGCTGCCCCTGCACTGCTGGGGGGTGGGGGTGGGTGGGAGACATGAGTGGGGGCCTGGTGGGGGCTGCCCATGGTGGCTGGGGGGTGGGGGTGGTGGGAGACATGGGTGGGGGCCTGGTGGAGGGTGCCCCACACTGCTGGGGGGGTGGGGGTGTTGGGAGACATGAGTGGGGGCCTGGTGGGGGCTGCCCATGGTGGCTGGGGGGTGGGGGTGGTGGTAGACATGGGTGGGAGCCTGGTGGAGGGTGCCCCACAGTGCTGGGGGGGTGGGTGGGAGACATGAGTTGGGGCCTGGTGGAGGCTGCCCATGGTGGCTGGGGGATGGGGGTGGTGGGAGACATGGGTGGGGGCCTGGTGGAGGGTGCCCCTGGATGCTGGGGGGTGGGGGTGCAGGGAGACATGAGTGGGGGCCTGGTGGAGGCTGCCCCTGCACTGCTGGGGGGTAGGGGTGGGTGTGAGACATGAGTGGGAGCCTGGTGGAGGCTGCCCATGGTGGCTGGGGGGTGGGGGTGGTGGGAGACATGGGTGGGGGCCTGATGGAGGGTGCCCCACACTGCTGGGGGCGTGGGTGGTGGGAGACATGAGTGGGGGCCTGGTGGAGGCTGCCCATGCACTGCTGGGGGGTGGGGGTGGTGGTAGACATGGGTGGGAGCCTGGTGGGGGCTGCCCCTGGTGGCTGGGGGGTGGGGGTGGGTGTGAGACATGAGTGGGGCCTGGTGGGGGCTGCCCATGGTGGCTGGGGGGTGGGGGTGGTGGTAGACATGGGTGGGAGCCTGGTGGGGGCTGCCCATGGTGGCTGGGGGGTGGGGTGGGTGGGAGACATGAGTGGGGGCCTGGTGGAGGCTGCCCCTGCACTGCTGGGGGGTGGGGGTGGGTGGGAGACATGAGTGGGGGCCTGGTGGGGGCTGCCCATGGTGGCTGGGGGGTGGGGGTGCAGGGGGACATGAGTGGGGGCCTGGTGGAGGCTGCCCCTGCACTGCTGGGGGGTAGGGGTGGGTGTGAGACATGAGTGGGAGCCTGGTGGAGGCTGCCCATGGTGGCTGGGGGGTGGGGGTGGTGGGAGACATGGGTGGGGGCCTGATGGAGGGTGCCCCACACTGCTGGGGGCGTGGGTGGTGGGAGACATGAGTGGGGGCCTGGTGGAGGCTCCCCATGCACTGCTGGGGGGTGGGGGTGGTGGTAGACATGGGTGGGAGCCTGGTGGGGGCTGCCCCTGGTGGCTGGGGGGTGGGGGTGGGTGTGAGACATGAGTGGGGGCCTGGTGGGGGCTGCCCATGGTGGCTGGGGGGTGGGGGTGGTGGTAGACATGGGTGGGAGCCTGGTGGGGGCTGCCCATGGTGGCTGGGGGGTGGGGGTGGGTGGGAGACATGAGTGGGGGCCTGGTGGAGGCTGCCCCTGCACTGCTGGGGGGTGGGGGTGGGTGGGAGACATGAGTGGGGGCCTGGTGGGGGCTGCCCATGGTGGCTGGGGGGTGGGGGTGCAGGGGGACATGAGTGGGGGCCTGGTGGAGGCTGCCCCTGCACTGCTGGGGGGTGGGGGTAGGTGGGAGACATGAGTGGGGGCCTGGTGGAGGCTGCCCATGGTGGCTGGGGGGTGGGGGTGGTGGGAGACATGGGTGGGGGCCTGGTGGAGGGTGCCCCACACTGCTGGGGGGTGGGGGGGGTGGGAGGCATGAGTGGGGGCCTGGTGGAGGCTGCCCCTGCACTGCTGGGGAGTGGGGGTGGTGGTAGACATGGGTGGGAGCCTGGTGGGGGCTGCCCATGGTGGCTGGGGGGTGG
Source organism: Ambystoma mexicanum (assembly GCF_040938575.1). NCBI lineage: Eukaryota > Metazoa > Chordata > Amphibia > Caudata > Ambystomatidae > Ambystoma > Ambystoma mexicanum. The sequence goes on along the minus strand of NC_090929.1, from coordinate 987,578,375 downwards.
GGGTGGGTGGGAGACATGAGTGGGGGCCTGGTGGAGGGTGCCCCTGGATGCTGGGGGGTGGGGGTGCAGGGGGACATGATTGGGGGCCTGGTGGAGGCTGCCCCTGCACTGCTGGGGGGTGGGGGTGGGTGGGAGACATGAGTGGGGGCCTGGTGGAGGCTGCCCATGGTGGCTGGGGGGTGGGGGTGGTGGGAGACATGGGTGGGGGCCTAGTGGAGGGTGCCCCACACTGCTGGGGGGGTGGGGGTGGTGGGAGACATGGGTGGGGGCCTGGTGGAGGCTGCCCCTGCACTGCTGGGGGGTGGGGGTGGTGGTAGACATGGGTGGGAGCCTGGTGGGGGCTGCCCATGGTGGCTGGGGGGTGGGGGTGGGTGGGAGACATGAGTGCGGACCTGGTGGGGGCTGCCCATGGTGGCTGGGGGGTGGGGGAGGGTGGGAGACATGAGTGGGGGCCTGGTGGAGGCTGCCCATGGTGGCTGGGGGGTGGGGGTGGTGGGAGACATGGGTGGGGGCCTGGTGGAGGGTGCCCCACACTGCTGGGGGGGTGGGGGTGGTGGGAGACATGAGTGGGGGCCTGGTGGAGGCTGCCCCTGCACTGCTGGGGGGTGGGGGTGGTGGTAGACATGGGTGGGAGCCTGGTGGGGGCTGCCCATGGTGGCTGGGGGGTGGGGGTGGGTGGGAGACATGAGTGCGGACCTGGTGGGGGCTGCCCATGGTGGCTGGGGGGTGGGGGTGGTGGGAGACATGAGTGGGGGCCTGGTGGGGGCTGCCCATGGTGGCTGGGGGGTGGGGGTGGTGGTAGACATGGGTGGGAGCCTGGCGGGGGCTGCCCATGGTGGCTGGGGGGTGGGGGTGGTGGGAGACATGAGTGGGGGCCTGGTGGAGGCTGCCCCACAGTGCTGGGGGGTGGGGGTGATAGGGGACATGAGTGGGGGCCTGGTGGAGGCTGCCCCTGCATTGCTGGGGGGTGGGGGTGGTGGTAGACATGGATGGGAGCCTGGTGGGGGCTGCCCATGGTGGCTGGGGGTGATAGGGAACATGAGTGGGGGCCTGGTGGAGGGTGCCCCACACTGCTGGGGGGGTGGGGGGTGGGAGACATGAGCAGGTGTGCAGGGTAGTCCCCTGTTTTGTTGGCTGCCTGCAGGGGCCGTGGAGGGTGTACAGGGAACACCTGTGAGGACCCACCCAGCCTAATCGCCTGTGTAACTTCTCGCGCACCTCTGTAATACACGTACCCAGCCAAATCGCGTGTGATTATTCCCGCGCACCCCTGTAATACACGTACCCAGCCAAATCGCGTGTGACAATTCCTGCGTACCCCTGTAATACACGTACCCTGGCTAATCGCGTGTAAAACTTCACGCGTACCCCTGTCATACACGTACCCAGCCAAATCGCGTGTGATAATTCCCGCGTACCCCTGTAATACACGTACCCTGGCTAATCGCGTGTAAAACTTAACGCGTACCCCTGTCATACACGTACCCTGGCTAATCGCATGTAAAACTTCCCGCGTACCCCTGATATGAACGTTACCCGCTTTGCGTTCCTTGTTTGGCAGCCCTGTAAACTGGTCCAGGGTTAGCGCAGCCCTTTGCGATGATTTAGCGATTTTGATGGCTTTTCCTTGCACGAGGGCGTTCTTGGGGGCGTTACTGGCGCTGCTGCAGGGTCACTGCGATACTCTGCGCCACGGCTGGTTTGGGAGCCTAAAATCCATGAATACGCTGTGCGCGGAAATCGGTTTTGGCGCACGCGCCTGGCGCAGACAATCGCACGCGGACACTCTGCGCCAGCCGCTTGCGACACTTTTCTGCGAAATTCTATGAATTACCCTGAATGTTTCTCCTTTGTGATTGTACACAGATCTGAAACGTGAGTGTAGACCTTATTAAGGGGTCACATCCAATGCAAAGGTTAATTTGGCCTTGTTGAGCCCATTAGAGGGGCTTTCACACTTTTGTCCTCATAAGCTTTCGACCACACACACACACACACACACACACCGGAATATGGTCAGCGCGAGAACAGCATTGCTTAGCAACTTTATTGTCAATCCGCGCCTGTGGCACACAGAAGGAATCCATTGAGAGCAAGTTGAACCGCTCCATTAAGGTAAGCAGGACACGCGGTGGGAACACTCAGACAGCCCATGGGCACCTTAATGTATCTGAGGGAGAAGACAGCATGTTGGCCGTCCTGGTCTGCCTCTGTGATATGCAATAATACTTGATAACGTATGCCATTTGTGGGAGCACACAGGTGGCTAAACTATACTTGTGCATCCCGTCCTGAGCATTGCAATTCAGATGCTCCGTCAGTACGCTCATCACAAGCACGGGTCATAAATGGTATGTGGCTCCGTTCTTATGAACCATAGACCTAAATCACTGTAACCTTTACTTTTCCCAGGCAATAGCGAGACGTGCATTTAAGCAAAAGGAAGCTCACGCTTCTGGCAAGCCAGGTCCTGTTGAGCTCATAGAGACCATACTTAGGCCTAAAGGTAATTCTCAAAAGCTCTGACATGTTTTTAAATATTACTTGCATGAATCCATGAATTTATGATGAGGTAATGATGAGGTGCTCTCCTGTGAGGTGGGTGAGAACCCCAATGTGGAAATGGTGAATGTCAGAAATTATGACAGTTGGTTTTACAAAACCTTGTTAGGTGGAATTTGCAGCCTTGAATACAATAAATGTCCACTCCATGACACCTAGGTGAACAAATGTTCAACTTTTTTCTAGGTCATGGAATGGCTGCGAGATCCTATATGATGAATTACAGCGATTGACTGCGCTAGATGCTCCTGAAGAAGATGACCCCAACAAATTGAGTCATCGAAACCAGTCGACCTTTCCCAGTGCCGATATCCACAAACAAATATGGAAACAACTCGTTTTGATTAAGATCATAATACCAGCCGAAGTGCTGGAGTAGTGAGTTTCTCAAAAAGAATGTCGAAGCTGTGATTGTGCACAGTATTTTAGTTAACAGTTAGACCTCACCATGCAAGGCTTGTTCATAATTCACTGTGGGTGAATAAAATAGGGTTTGGTATCCAAAATAAATACTCCCCTTTGGAATGTCCAGAGTGTTATGAGATGAGCCCATATCTATATCTCTCATGTTAGGGTGGGCAACTGTAGAGGTTTTTAGAGTTAAAATTCTGTACCATGTATGTTAAATTGGGTTGTGTAGCTAGGGATAGTCTTCTCCCTCTTTCCTGTTAGAGTGGTGGCACACCACCGAATACCTAAGTACAGCATCCCCTGACAGGGACACGGTGTGCGTCTTTCAAGGGATAGCGGTAGTGGAATAATAAAATGGATTCAAGATAAATTGCTTATGTACTTATATGTACTCCATACCCGTTCTTGTGTGCTATAACATTTGCTTCTTTGCCATCCATTTAGTTGACTGTATGGGCTGTTCTTCAGTGAGATGTTTCCCTGCCTGTTGTAGTGCTGCCTCCCTGCAAAATCCTCCTGGAGTAAGTGCCTCAAGGTGGGTGTTTTCTGTGGCCTAGATGATTTGTGGTTCACCACTACTCCACTTTAGCTTTGTGTATGGCTGCCTTAGGTCACCTCCAATTGTTGCCTCTGTCGTGGGACCATTCCATGCTGTCTGGCTGCTCCCTCATTTTACCTTCACCTGACCAAAACCATTATTCAGGTTCCTTTGGTCTCCTGGGATCTTATCCACCTCTGATGCTGCTTCTACCTGATGGCTTGTCTTCCTGGATCCCTGGGTTAATCTATCTTCTGGATCGTCGCTGGTCTAGGTTCATGTCCCTTGCAAACAAGGCTCTTCTCCAGGTCTGTATGGCAACCACTGTACGTACCAGATACTCCTGCCTTTCCTGGGCTGAATTAACAATGACTGCCACTTAGTAAACTTGACCCTGGGTTCTGATACATTTTGTAAAAGTTTTAAAAAGTGGTGCCTGATGTAAAGGAGTAGTGGTGTTTTGCAGGCCCCTTTCACTGTGTAATACAATTCACTTGCATTGGTTGAACCCCTACTCTATATCAATCATTCTCTGGTGGGCTCAGACTCACACATCGAGCTGGATCTCTTCAAAGGGGGTCTGTTATAGGTCTTCTGTGGGTTGCTTGCTCCTTGGTCTGCACCTGTGGTATAGTGCTGGTTCTTACCTTCCTTTACCCTAAATTTACCTGTGGACTTGGTTCTGTTGATGCCCATGGAAACATGTTTGAAAATTTTTAAAAACTTCTAAAGTAACTCAAAACATTTACTTAACTGGACGTGTAGATTTTTTATGCCCTTAGCACCACCCCTGGATCGCTGGAGTTTTCAACAAAAAACAGTAACTTTTGAGGATATATCAGGGAATGCAAAAATCATTGCAGCAAAAAAGTTGTGTGGTGAATCATTCACCAGACCTGTTGACGCCAAGGGGGGTAGAAAACACTACTATCAGTAATTTATATCATTATTCATTTGGTACATTTCAAGAATAGAACAATGATCTTCTAAAAAACAAATGCTGTGTGGAAATCTTCCGTTTATTCTTCATTTGCTTTAAATATAATCGAGAGGCCAACGTTGCTGATTCATTTCGGACCTCAGTCCTTCATCAGGGTGATCTCTACAAGATCAATTTCATACATTCATTTTAGCACGTATTTGACTACATATTACTCGTGCTCACACAGAATATAAATTCTAACTCGTAATAATCAGAGTAGCGCCATAGTACCTGATTTGTATCGGAAGATTCTGAGAAACCTGTGATCCTTAAGCTTCTTTATGTGAAGGGCACATAGTGTGTAACCTACAAGGAACGAGTATGTATGAAAGCCTATAATACTGTGTTTTGCAATGGAAAGCAGATCTGCTAACGTTTAGGCGAAGGTGGTTCATCAAAAAATATTACATTTCAAACCAGTCTAATGTTGGAGTGCACGCTCAAAAAATGGCGGTAAAAAAGGTAGATAAAAAAAATAGGGGAAGCTTACCACGATAAAACAGCTAGTGGCAAATATCTCTGTGCACGATGGTGCTAGTTCTCAACGTTCCTTGCCTCACATTCTGGTTCTCAACTCTGAAAAACATACTGAATTGAATTGTAACTAGAGCTCTGGAGTCTGTTTAAACAGCTGTATGGTGAAGAACAGATGAGACGTGACTGTAGGGTTGGATGGCTCTTACCTTCTGTGGCTGTGTAGGAATCCGAATGCTTTGAGCAGCCAGTAATTGAAGTTGGTGAACTTTGGACTTCTAGTGTTCCGTTGTCGAGTGGATCCTATGAGTGGCAAAGTTTAATGGAGAAAAGTCAGTTGACTGTCTCCGCAATGATGAATGACCATGTCTGACGTGAGAAGGCAGAAAAGTTGACCAGTTTCGCAGCGGGATGCATCGAAAAATAAATTAGGTTTTCTTCGTAACTGTGGTAACAAAGAACAAATCCCAGTAGGGATATGTTTCACTACATAAGCAATGCAATGACGTTGACATGTGAGGCTGGGACTGGTGATTGTCATGACAGCCGTTTCGGTGAGCGTGCTGTATGGCTGGCCCTGTTATGGACAATGTTATAAAAATAAAACTAGGTGGCATAATTTGACAACCCGTGCAATGGTGGCGATGGGGTGCCATTGGTAGCTTGACCTAATAATACAAAACGTATGACTGTGGTAATGCAATTGTGGGAGAGAGTTCCTGTGAAGGGAACCAACATATCCCAAACAAGTACAAACATTATCAGGATAGTGCATAACAGAAGTACATTACAAGAGTGTCACAGAAGTAACAAAAAGTGACAAGTAGGTGAGTTTTCTTAAGTTTGCAAGTCAAATATTTGCTAAATGTACACTTTCCCAAATAATCCACATAGAAGGTTGCTGTTGATAACAAATTAATGTATCTTTAAATAAACAGTGCATCTTAATGTTGCATGCATACATGTTAGAAGAATCCAGCTAAATAGGACATATGTGTATGCTGTATTAGTCCTAGTCGCACACATGTGCTTGTATAGTCCATTAAAGAAAACAGAAAAGATCCAACTCCTCATTCAAACCTTGGGAGAAATTGTGTCAAGTGTATCTGTGTGATGTATTAGGCATAGTCGCACAGATGTGTTTGGATAGTTCATTAAAGAAAACAGAAAAAATCCAATTTCTCATTCAAACCTTATGGAGAAACTGTGTCAAGTTTATCTATCCAAAAAGCCTCTTTTTGTTGCAATTTTTTAACGATTTTCATATTACGACTTTTTGCGTTAATGTCTTCCAAGATCTGGAATTTAATTTGTGATAATTGATGTCTTTCTTGTTGGAAATGTCGAGCCACCGGAGACTGTAGGTTTTTAGTCCTAATATTGGATTTATGCTCATTCCAACTGATTCTAGCTTTAAGGCTAGTTTGACCTATGTACAATAGACTACAGGACATTTGATTGAGTTGATGACACATTCAGTTTTGCATGTTGCATAATTCTGAAGCTTGATTTTAGCTCCTGTTCTAGGGTGCGTGACTGTGTCTCCTTTGGTGATGTTATTACAGTTGCAAGACGTACAGGGGAATGTACCCTTCTCCTTAGTTAGTTGAATCTTGGTTTCCTTCGGATGAGTTCTCACCAACAAATCTTGGAAATAGTTGCTTCTTTGGAAAGTGAAAATTGGCTTTTGTTTTAATAGGTCCTGTAGCTTATTGTCGCTCTCTAAGATATTCCAATGCTTAAGCATGGTTCTTTTGATTTGTGGAGTCTGTGTATTATATTTGCTCACAAAAACAAATTGTTCACCATCTACAATTGTTTTGGTTTTTGGAGTCAGTAGGGAGATGCATGTCCTCGAAGCCACTTCGTTTTTGGCCGTGGTGAGTTCTTCTTTCGTGTATGCTCTCTTCTTGAATTTCTGAAGAATCTCTTCTTGTTCTCAATAATACTAGGGGCCTCATTACGAGTCCGGCAGTAACCGAGGTGGTAAAACCACCTGGTTACCGCCGGACTCGTATTACCATTCCGCCTACGTGATTCCCGGAATTACCGGGGCATTACAACCCCGGTTTCCCGGGAATCACGGAGGCGGAATGGTGTTAATCCCCATTCCCATTGAGTCCCAGAGGACTCGTGATGCTGCCAGTGTTTCCTCGTCCGCCTGCAGGCGGGCGGTGTTAAACCCGCCAGGTCAAACCTGGCGGGAACATCACCTCCCGCCTGCAGGAGTCGGGATCAGGCGGTCCGGAAACAACGGTGGCGGCGAGTTTACCGCCACCATTATTTCCGGACCGCCTGATTTGTAATGAGGCCCTATGTGTCCAAATGTACTATGCGTTTGACTCGTAAGAGTTGACAATATGGCAGAATCTTGATTGCAGATGGAGTGTGGAAACTCAACCTGTGAAGCAAGTTATTGCGGTCAGTGGGTTTGTGATATAGCATGGTATCAAATCCAGGAGCGTTCGGTGTAATCTGAAAATCTAAGAAATGGATGCCAGAGCTTCCAATCTCATTTGTGAATTGTATCCTTTGATCTATGAAATTAAGATATCTCAAAAAGGCTTCCAGTGTATCTGAAGAATAATTCCATACCATGAAAATATTGTCTTTGTAGCAACCCAATGGCTAATATATTTGTGCCACCCAGGATGTTTAATGATGTGCTCGTCATCAAATTTTAGCATGTAAGCATTTGCATATAGTGAGGCGATGGTGGCCTCCATGGCGGTTCCAGTGGTTTGCAGATAGTATTTGCAGTTATGTTCAAAGTATGCATTCAGAGAGAAAAACTCTAGGAGAAATATTATCCTGTCTTTAGATGCTATAACGTCCTCTTCATGCAAAAGAAGCCATTCAACCGCTTGCTGTCCAAAATTGTGTAGAATCGACGTATACAGGCTGCAAACATCAATGGTAACTAAAATGTTGCTCTCTTGAATGATGATATTCTTAAGCCTGTTAAGGAAGTCAGTGGTATCCTTTATATATCTCTGGTACTTCTTTATGATCGGCTGTAGGATTGTGTCTATATACATTCCTAGAGGTTGCAGTATGCTGTTGGTGGCAGCCACAATGGGACGTCCTGTTGACATATCCAATGATTTATGTACTTTCAGAAGTAAATAAAAATGAGGAATTTTGGGATGATCTTGTAAAAGAAACATGCAGGTTTTTTATTGATCCAATCGTTCTCTAGGGCCATGTCTAGAATGGCCTTCAAATTCTCGGTGAATTCTCATGTTGGGTTAATGGGCAAGAGTTGCTATATGTTGTCATCTTCAAGTTGTCTCGAACATTCTTCATCGTAGTCTTCCACATTAAGGATCACAAGTGCACCTCCCTTGTCTGCTGGTCGGATAACTATGTAATCATCATCATAGAGATTGCTAATGATTCCTATTTCTCTTGCATTTAAGTTCTTATACTTAGGTGGTTTATACAATATTTTCTTCAGATCTCGCAAGAGTGTTGCATGGAACACATCAATGGTACCATACGGTAGTGAAGGAAAGAAATTGCTTTTGGGCCTGAGCGCAAGGTATTCCGTCGGTGATTCATCTGTTTCCATGACGTTTTGCAAAAAGAAAGCTTTGAGTTTCATTTTCTGGATTTGTTTAAATATCTCAATTTTGGTGTTGAAGAAACTAGTACCATGTGTTGGTACAAAGCTGAGTCCCTTCTGTAAAATTTCAGTTTCTGATTGATTGCGGACCTTTCTGGATATGTTAATGACTAGGTTTTTCTGCTCGGGTACCTTCCCTCTGGTTTCTGTGTTACTTCTTTTCCTGCTGCCCCTCCTGGTTCTTTTCTTCTTGCGTCAGTTCCTAAAAAAGATTGTCATGGTGGTGTAGTTGAGCATGTATTTGGTCTCCTTGTGAGAGCAGTTCCAATGGTCGTTGGTTGTTCTTCTTCTGTATTGCCCGTTGGTACCTCCGATGTGGAAGGTCTAGTTTGGGTGTCTGAATCAGAACTTGATTGGTCCTTTGAATTTTTGCATTGAAAATGTGTTCCTTGGTTCCTATATTTATCCATCCATGAATAAACTTCGTTGTGAAGATAGTCATACGTATCGCGTTTAAATTTGCATATTTTCCTATTCCAATTAGTATGCCTCCAATTGGTGTTTATGTCCTTTGGGTCTTGGTTATTTCATCAGCGCTTAAATATTATAATAGTCCAGTTGTGATCTCTTCTATCTCTTTGTTGACCAGGTTTAATTCATTTGATAACTCTTGAATGGTGAGAAGGATATTTTCCCATTTCCTAACAAACTCTTTATTTTCCTTACATAGAGTGGGATGTAGCGGCGTACAGAGTCTTCGTGGAATTCTCTGTGCTCTATAGTGCTTTGTTAGCATATAAATCATTGCAGCACACTTCTTTTCCATAGAAGAACATTGGACTAATTGTAATTAATGTTGGTACTGGGGTTTTTTCGGATCAAGGAGTGCATTGATAAATATTCAGACTTAGTAGAGTATATCCAGGGACATATGATATGGGTCGCCCTCTGGGCAAGGTTTCCACTTATTTGACCCTTTCACAGCCTCTGCGTAATACACTGTTGTGGTCATTTTTTTGCATGCAATTTTAAACAGTTATTGGGAGAAGTGCAAAGCTGAAGAGAAAAAACGGGTGCAAACATCTTTACTTCTTAGTTTTACTCTGTCATGTGGAAAGTAAATGGCGCCTGCAAATTGCGCTTAGCAAGAGGTGTTTGCAAAGGATTCTTATGGAATCCGCCAGCTCTTTAGCAGATGCAAAATTGAGGTGGATTCCATAGGAATCCATTCTTTTATATATAGGTGTAAAACAAAATGCTCACATAAAATGGTGGAGGAAAGCACGGCAAAACTCTTCTCTGTGATTCTCCTCTAGCTTGTGTGCTCATAAAAATGGAATGGAACGGGTAATTGAGGCCTAAAAGTATTATGTATTGCTATAACACCTCAATTTATCCTGCTGCATCCATTACAAAAGCACCCCCTAGGTGTGGGGTATCTGCCTGTTAAGCTTGCGTGCGCAGAACAGTGTTCAAACCTACATAGTGGCATTTTGATCCTTGAGTGTGTGTGTTTACTTGTCCAGGATTCCCTTTTCTTCCCACATACTTTATTTGCCTAGGATTTCCATTCTGTACAAACCTTTCATTATTATTCATATTTATAAAGCGCTTAATACCCATAGATTTCTAAGGGCAGACCCGGGATCGAACCGGTGTTGCTCTGCACCAGTTTTGTTTCCTAAAATGAGCGTGTTGCCCCTGAGTTATCCTATTGAGACATTAGCTATAGGAATGGGAAGGGTCTTTTCTAGCGACCTTGGCAGTTTTTGGGCCTAATGTACAAAAATGTTTTACATGGGAAAACATTTTTGTGAATCAGGCCCTTTGTATACATGCTGTGTATCCATCTAAAGCACTAATTTAAACTTCAGGTGAGTTATGTGCAATTCAATAGAAAAGACCTGTGCAGCACCCTCTATTACTTAACATATTGGGCATAAATATACCTATTTACTAGCCTTGTCCCTCCACTTAGTGAAGTGTAGGCTGCTCTGCAGTCACATAAAATAAGTGTTCCTGAACCCCTCACCCTGCTCTGTGGAGAACCTTGTAAGCATCCTGAAAAGCCCATTCCTTACCATAACAATAAACCTGTCACATGTGCGACATGTATTCGGCTCTTACACACAATTTACTGTTCAGGGGCTCCAAACGTTTCAACATTTCAGTGTTCATAATTTTATAAGGAACAGGTAAATATTTGTTGGTGATTAACAAGGTAGCAACCAGGGTTGTTGCTAGGACTGGAAAAGATGCCGGGCTGTGCTAATGTCGAGACTCTCAGACTCGGGGCTAGCTAGCCTTTTGGTTGTAGCCCCTGAACTTCTATCCATTACTACAACCAAAAGACCCGGGGCTATAGCCCACTTAGCCCACCCCCAGCAATGCAACTGCGAACACAGCCACTTTATAGTACCCCAAGAGGAAACGGGGAAGGTCAGCACTGATATTCACAGCCTTGAAACGTTCAGATCAAGAATGTGCAATGAGGGATGTGCGAGCAGGACGTGCAAAGGAAAAAGGGGACGGTTGGGGTGTGAAGCATGCATGTCCATGCAATGCAGGTAAAAAGCGCTTATAACCGTGGACAAATCCGGGGACTGCCTCAAAGGTGGAATAAGTACAAGTACTAAGTACCATGGTCCAATCCAGTGACTGACATAGAGGGACACCGTGCACCAAATAGGCACAAACCGGTCCGGTCAGTAGGCAAAGTAAAAGAGGAAGAACCTCTCTGAAGATAAGTGCCTTGAGGCCTTTCCTGAAATATAGGTGTTTTTCTTGGGCTATGACAGAAGCAAGAAGATTTCTCCATAGACTAGGCCCAGTGGTGCCAAGAGTCCTGTCTTCAAGCTTGTTTCACTTCTGCCACTAGAGACCCAGGGACCTGGAAAAGGTGGATCTGAAGGGCTTGGAGAGCAGTACTTTGACTCCTTGCACCAACCTGCCCCGTGGACAATTAAAGTGCTTTGAAAGGGATCCAAGTGACCACTGGAAGCCAATGAAGCAATCTCAAGGTCGTGTGATGTGCAATCTCAAGGCTGTGCGATGTGGCCTCCTGGTCACAGGCAAAGCATCAGTCCGAACACTTTATTTTATATGACCTGGTGGTGGGTAATCTTGGAAAGGCCAGGGGAAAAACTGTTGCAAGAATTTATTTTAGGGAGAAGAAAGGCCCTTGTCACCTCCACCTTATGGCAAATGTGAAGAAAAGGGAGCAGGCGCTGTAGCAGGTGCAGCCGAAAGTGGGATTTCTTGGATAGCTCTTGGAATTGCAGGGTGGAGGAGAGAACGCTGTCAAAGACATCCACGAGGTTCCTGTCTAAATGGACCATAGAACTGGTGTGCCCGAAGAAGAGGGCCAGGAAGGAAGGACGATGATGTAGCCCAGGCAAATGATTTTAACTTTGGCCACGGTAAGGCATAACCTGTTATCAAAGACTCTCCATTTGGTGTTCAAGAGTCTTTTCTTTCCTTTCTCTATCTCTTTTATCTCTATTGTCTTCATCTTTCTACTTCTTTTCTTCGTTTCATCTTTCTTCCTTCTCTCGTTTATTCCCACTTTCCTGAGTCGCCCCCTTCCCTCCTTTGCATATGGATAATGGTTCATTGTTACTATGTTTTGATACTGACATACCTTAGTTTACTTGTCTGTTCTTACATTGTTGATGATTGTATTCACTTGAACATTTCAATAAACACATTTGTACAAAATAATTATGTGAAACACTTGTCAGTTTCTGATGCTCAAGCACATTAGGACATCATACTCACATCTTTCTCCTCCTGAAGTAAAGACACCTCCATCTCTACAGTGACTGCTGTAAGAAGAAGAGCAAATCCGAAAGTGCCCCCACACACCCCATTGCTTTCATGGTTGAGCACCATTGCATACATGTCAGTCTTGACAGAGGAAGAATGCACACAGTTCTAGCAATAAAGCACAGTGGACATAGGAGAGGAAACACGCGATCCAGCTGGCAGAGATAAAGGGATCCCCTCCCAGACTGAATGCAATCTGTGTGTCATCACTGCGACACTGTCAACTATAATTAGGGCCGTGGGTCTGCCACTTTCATGGGTTCTTACACATAAATACAGGCGGAAATGAATGTGTTTCCTGTGTGAATTTATGTGTAAAAGCCATAACAAACGGAAAAGCATGTGTTTCCATGCTGTCAGTTATGTCTTGCTGACCCCGGCCGGCCAGACAGGCAAGAGGCAATTGTCCTTTGCATGCTGAGCCACCACCTGCAGCGGGGCCTACTGATGGCCCTGAAAATAATGTCACTTTGCTCATCTCCATTTCCCGCACTACATTTGTAATATGTGTGCCTTTTCTCAGCAGGCAGAGCAGTGATTGGGCATTGCCCTCCTAATGAGTGCCCATTGTTTGGCTTTTTAGAATTGGCAGTCTGCATCAGCATTTTAAAAAGCCAAGGTTTCACACATTTTAACTCCCTAACCAGTGCCTTGGTCTCAGACAAGAAAAAAGTGAGTCGCAGAGTAAAGCTTTTTAACACTTTATCGGCTGGAGTGTCTGCTTAAGACACACACACGTTATAATTTATTTAGGAAATGCATAACAAAAAACTGCATGCCCTGCCAAACAGTAAAAAAAAGTGCAGGTACGCTTATTGCACCGCTTATTGTGTTGTGTATAAATATATATTACATGGACGCGTTAGCGTCCATGTAGTTATGGTTAAGTTGGTGTTTCCATAGGAAGAGCATTTTTTGGGTGGCTTACAACTTCGCTCCAACCGGACGAATCCTCACCAAACTTATCAAAACAATTATATGGCCCACTCTGAATGTCTTTGCAAAGTTTGGAGAGGTTTGGTCCAGGGGGGGCAAAGTTATAGGGGGGGTGCCAAAACTTGTGTTTTTTCCCATTTTTGCGCACGCCCACAGCCCAAACCGCTGGATGGATTTACACCAAATTCGCGGCAGGAGTGGGGGCTTGGTCCCGGAAGCGTGCTTTTGCAAATTTGGTGTAAATCCGTCCAGTAGTTTTTTTTTAAATGACCAAAATGTAAGGCAAGAAAATTAGTGATATCTCCGTTCACTTCACGGACTGACTTCCCGGTTCGCTCCGTGGACAGTGCCCTGATTGGCTGAGAGGCTTGCGCGATGTCTGCAGACATCCGACATGTTCGCTGATTGGACTGCGTGGGGCGTGGAGCGCGTCAGGTTTTTGGTGGCGCCCGACATCTTGCATTCGCTGACGACCGCGGACAGCGAGGTGAAACTTGGTTTAAAAATTGTATTTAGTGGAGTGTGTTGGTGTGTAAGAGTGTTTGGGGAGGGTGGGGGAGTATGAGATAGGTGCAATGTTGTATTTTTTTATGTGCTAGACACTTTTGTTGTGTTCGATTTGTCTGCGGACAAAACACGGCTCTTCTGAAATGTTCGTAAATAAACAGAATGGATTCGCTGTCAAGTTGAAAGTGTTCTAAGAAGACGCGTGGGGTCCTGGAATGTTCGCAGGGGGTGTCATGAAGACGTTGTCTGTATTGTTCGTTGTCAAGCTGAAAGTGTTCTAAGAACACTCGCGGTGTCCTGAAATGTTCGTACATAAAGAAAATGGGGGTGTCCTGATGACGCTGTCCGTATCGTCCTCTGGCAAGTTGAATGTGTTCTAGGAACTTCCTTGTGTCCGCGGACATTAAAATTGTTGAAATGCTTGAATCTATGGGTGTGATATGCGGCGGTGGTTGTGGCCAAGGTATAGAATGTTGGGTGCATGGCCATTTGCCATGCACCCAAGAGTCTATGCCCTGGCCACAAGCACCGCAGCATATCACACTCATAGTGGCTTATAACTTTGGGTCAAAAACAAATTTATAAGGAACAATGTCATAAGCCAGTATGGGTGTGATATGCTGCGATGGTTGTATTTATCATGTTATACTTACTATTTGGTTTAGTAACGGGAGTCCATGTTTTTCTTGTTCATTTCTGTGATAAAAGAAAATAGTATGTTAGTATTAGTATTTTATAAGGAGTTATTACATTGTACAATCACAATTTTTTTCTTTTTTTTGACCCTCATATTTAGTAGATGACAAACCAGAGTACTGTGCAATTTGCTCAGTTTCTGTGTTTGTTGCTAAAATCATTGGGTCTGTGGGAGAAAAACAATCCATGTTTGATTAAAACAAAACTTTTTCTGTTATGCTACAGTTTATTTGTTTGTTTGTTTTCAGTGTTTACTTGTTGTTTCTGGCTAATGCTTTATACATTGGATTGTTCCAGTTTTTGGGAGCAGTAAGATATTAGGTATTTTTTTGGATATTGTAAAATTTTGGAGCAATTAGATACCAGTAGGCGTATTCTAACTGTTTATTTTTTTATATCATTTCGTGGTATTGCTTCATCTATTTGGATATTTCTAAATTTTGGGATACCAATTGGCGTATTCTAACTGTCTATTTTTTGCTCTATTTGAGTGGTATTAATTTATCTGATTAGTTGTTGTAGCATCTTTGGGCAGTTAGATAGCTTTTGGAATATTGTGACATTTTATATTGTTTTACTACAAGTGTACTTAAGGTTTAAGTACAGTTTAGTTATCAAATTTTGGTTTTAAGAACATTAAATAAGCGTTTGTAAGATTTGCTGGTAATCTCTGCTTTAGAGTAACGGTACTATCATTACATTCAAACCATCCACATTTCTTTTTTATATATGCAGTGTAGTGCCCTGAGTTGGTTGTGGCTCCTGCGTGGTAGATTATACCTATTGTTGTGAAGGTTTTCCACCCAAGTGATATTTGACCATATGTGAATCCAGTCAGCTTGCAGTTCTTTTTGGTACCATCGAGTTGTAACGTAGAAGCATTAGTATTACGTATTTACTATGTGTTTGTATTACTAACGTGGAGCGATTATCTGAATTACAGGTCGAACATAATCTACCGTGGTTTGCATTTTGTACAAGTTGCTCGGATTCACAATTAGGTATTGATATATACACAAAACGCTCATTGGGGATTTGTTCTTGTGTCACATTGTTCCAGAGAGTGCATGTATGTTTCCACATGTATGAAATCTGGAAGATTTCATTTATAGGTATGTTTTTGTTTTCCAGTACTAATAGTAAGTACGTTAGAAATTCTTGTGGATCTTCCTGTGACTTTATAGTGAATTTCACCATTCCAGCACAGTAGTCCAATTGTTGTCTTATTCCATTAACACTATTCGTGTTGTCAGGATTGTTTGCTGCATTTCTGTGAAGTACTAACATTTGCAAACACAATGGGTCTGTAGTGTGTAAGTAAATGTTCTCAACAATTGGTGGTAATTGAAATAGAATATTCATTGATAGATTTGCGTAGCAACTTACACCAACTATATTTGAGAGTTTAAATGGATCAGGTAGTTCTGTATCTGACTGCTTTTTTTGGAGTTTGTCTTCCTTCTTTGAAGAAGTACCTGGTTTACTTTCCCTAATTGATTCTTTTTTGCTTGTGGCACTTGATGAAGTATTACTTTCTTTTACTCTCTTTGGAGGATTTGCAGTGACATCCTGTTGCTTTTCTGTTTGATTTATTTTTCTTTTATAATGTTTTACTTTTTGTGGAACAGAATATGTGTTAAGATGGGGAGTGCATAGTGAACGAAGTCTATTGTATTCTAAAATGCAAGAAATAGCAGCGTTTATTTTACTTGCATCAAAGTTGATTAGAAATAGACCGTCAAGTGTACGTAAGCGTGATAGTGCTACGTAGCTCATGCCTTCTTTAAAGACTGTGTTACCAATGTCTATCATTGCTTTTTATAGGGTAAGGCCTTGTGATTTATGAATGCTGACTGCATATGCAAGAGTTAGAGAAAATTGTTCTCTGCGTACATACATGTCTTTGAAGAGAAGGAATCGAGCTGTTGAGCGTCCAATTCTTTTTACTTCTGAAAGTTTGTCAAAGAGAATATTGACAAACTGAATTTTGTTGTCACGTAGGTATGTTTGAAAGCCAACAACTGTACCCAGTGCTCCATTAACTACTCCTTGGTCCACGTCAAGGTTACGTTTCAGCATTACTGTGCAATCTAAGGATAATTTTAATATCTTTTCCAAGCCTGCTGTGTTTGTGATTGATTTTTCTAAACTATTTAGTCTTGTTGTGGCTTGGTCACACATGGGTAGTGTCATTCCATGTACATCTAGTTTGTCTGTGGCGCTAATTTCCATTATTGGTTGCATTTCTTTACTTAACATTATTTCATTGAATTTGAAACAGCTTGCAAGAGTTGGCATTAAGGCCATACAATTGACATTTTTGTGGGCTAATTGTTCCATAACATCTGTAGCACATGCATTATCACCATAAAGTGCATGAATGTGCCAGGTTTTCAATATTGCTTCTGCTTCTTTAGAAAGTATACCAACTCTGATGTTGGCATAAGTGAGATCTGCAGATTGGCGCATGTTTTCTGTTAATTCTCTGTATTGGAAATGTTGCCAAAGGTTGACATTTCCAATGCTGCCAACAGTTTTACGGCAGAGTTTGTTTCCTAATGTTTTAAAAATAGGCTCACCTTTTACTGGTGTCAATTGAAGAAGATCTCTCAAAACAATAATGTGTTTTCCTGCAAAGAGCTCTTCATAGTTTGTTTTGAGTACTTCTTGTAATCTGAGGTGAATCAAAGCCAACATTAGGTTGGACACCATGCTCACTTCATCTATTAGTAGCATTTACATTTGTTTCAATACTCTGCGTAGTTCCATTGCAGCTTCTGCAGAAAGTTTGTAATAATCTAATTTGTTTTGGTGTTCTACTGGCAGGAGTAGTAATCGGTGTAAAGTGATAACACCTATTTTGTAGGCAGCTAAACCTGTGGGGGCAGTGACAACAGCTGACAGTTTGTTGTTTGTCAATTGTTGAAGGAACTTACTGATGATTTTGATTAGGAATGTTTTGCCAGAACCAGCTACACCACTGACATACAATAGTATAGGTTTGTAATTTTGACAGGTGCATTGTTTGTTTTCATGTTGTAAACCATGTGCAATTTCTTTTGTTACTTCTTGAAAAATGCGTCGTTGCTCATTGTCTAGCTTTGATTGTAATATAGTTAAGTCTTCTTTTTCTTCATACTGACACATGGTGTTTTCTACTTCTATCATAGCTAATTCTGTCTCATTTGTTATTAGTGGGTCTCCCAGTGGTTCTTGGCTTCCTGTGACAGAAGGTTGACTACTGTCAGGAGTGTCCTTATCTAGTTGGGCCTGGAGTTCTTCTTCGTGTTGCTGTTCATTGTGCAACATTGTTTTGTACTGTGCAAAGTTTACATCAGTTATACTGCTTTCATTTGCTTTGAAAGCGTCTTCATATGAGTCATAGTTATCTAGTATTTCTTCTTCTTTTCTCCATGGTTTAAAGAGTTGTAGCAGGGACATGTAATATACTTCTTTATGTTGAGGAGTCTTTAATGACAATTTGATATGATTAATTAAATTTGGTTTGGTGAGTTTTACTAAGCTGCCTTCACAGTTTGTCACTTTGTATTTACGGTTTTGTTCATCAGGTTTTATATAATCTTTGTATGTGTAGTTTTGGGCTATGTGGTATAGACTCATGGTTTCCAAAGTGGTACTCCTGTTCGGGTAGTATGTGTCCAATAAATTGTTTTTTAAAATGTCTTGGATGTTGGGATCATGTTTGGCTATTGTTTCTATATCTTTGTAGGATTTTTGAACTCTTTTTCTAGATTTAGCTGGACCAAGACTTAGCCATACTATATTTGCAGATTTACCATACAATGCAGTACCATTTAATCGATCAGCTGCTTCATAGAAGCCACATTCCACATTCTCCATGGGACAGCATTTTTATGCCCAAGCTGTATAATTTCTGAGACACTGTTTTATCTGATGACAGGTCAATCCAGAGGTCTTGGAGCTCTGTCTTTTCTGATTTGGTTAAGTATGCTGTGACATATTGTGCAGCTGCAGTAGAATTGTCTGCAATGTACTGCACGACTATGTTTGCATTCCATAAGTGGGCAATGATTGCATTGTAATCATTGATATATTTTTCTTCTTCTTTTCTTTTTGTGCAATATGTATTTTTAGGTGACTTACCTTTAACACTATGTCTAACTGAAGACATGAGGTTGTTCATTTGACCTGCATTTGTAACTGGTCTAGGGAAACCAAATCGGCATTTGGTGTAGTATTTCCCTTTGTTTTTTTATTTGCGATGACAATATTTGCCACATTTGTGTCTTTGGAATTGTAAACTTTTTGCATGAAGATCACTATTTGCGGATTCTGATGGAATTTCACAAGTGACATATTTTTCAATAAACTGTAAAACAGTGGCATCACTGTCTTGACCAAATTTAGGAGCATCTTTAATCTATAAAAGCATGTGGATATGTGGTGCTCCTCTGGCTTGGTATTCTTTTCTCCAAAAGAAGTGTTGCACTTCTCCAAGGGGAGGAACAGTTTTGTTACAAATAAAATGTAGCATAGCAATGAAGCTCATAAAATATCTTGAAACATTAACAGGATCCTGTGAACAAAGTTCTCCAGGTGTTAGTATATCTATGTTTGTTTTGTTTTCGTTTGATATGCGTAGGAAAGCATGTAAATCTTCACATGCATATTCTGCACAACTTAATGTAACAAACCAAGTGGGTGGGCCAAGGTTTCTGATCATACAACGTACATCTCCATGACGTTGAAACCAGTACTCTTTAGTACCCCGCATATTTGCTAATAGATTTTGTAAGATTTGCTTGTAAAACCTCATCTTTTTGTTGAACTTTTTGTAATAATTGTGTAGCTGTCATATTTTGAAAGTGTGATCCTGATTTTAATATGTGTGCAACTCCGTAACATAAAATTGCTAGTTCACTTTCAAAGAGTAGGTGGAATATGTATTCCACATTTTGTCGAAATCTGGGATCTTCAGAATACATCCGTAATGAGCGATATTCTGATGCTGATATTTGAATAGGTCTATCATCATATCTTCCTCCTTTGCCAGTAGGAAAGAGTAGAGGAAAAGCACGTGCTTCTATACTTTTTTCCCATATGCTGATTGGTGATCCTTTTGTTTGACGCATTTGGTACGTTTCCAGTGCATCTTCTATGGTGTCATTAGTGTGCAATGGATGAATTGTATAATGGTATAAAGTGTTTGATATTGTTGCAGGATCTAGGAGCTCAAATTGACCAGCTTCTTGTGTCTCTTGAATTATTTCAGTTGTATCTTTCAAGTTTTCTTCAATATTAATTTCTTTGTAATATTCATTATTCTCTTTAAGATATTGCAGGGCTTCTCTAACTTTATGTAAATCTACCAGTTGTTGCCAAATTTTTTTGTCTTTTGTAGGTACTCCATTTACTAAGATAATTAAAGATTGCTGCATTGGATGTTGCACTCCTAGAGTGTGCACATTTTCTTTTAGATCTAATGGTAAATACACTACTTTTCCACGAATACCTTTTACTAATTCAGAGGGAGGTAATTTTGCAGTTTTTGGTTGAAGGCATATTATTGCTTGAAATGGGTGCACTGTTTGAATTATGATGCTCTCATATAAATTAAGTTGTTGAAGGGGTTTTGGTAGTGGATATAATTCCAAGTTATTTGTGATAGCACGTGAAGGAGTTTGGTTGTTGTCAAGTTTTACTGCAAAGTATTATGGGGTCAGTTATTTCGTATTTGTTTTCTGCTATAAGGTAGAGAGCTAATTCAAACCATTTAGAATCTTCATTGTCTTCTATTTTGTATGATAGGTCTACAGTTTTTGTGCTACTTTTATAAAAAGTTCTGCGGCAATATACACACACGTGGTTTGGTACTTCAGCTGAAGTACTTTCAAATTTTAGTATTTCTTTTTTGTATGTGTGTAGTGAAAGGTTGCCAGGTGCAGATTTGTTTTGAAGTTGGTTTACAGCTAATTCATCTTGTAAGTGGGTTTCACTTCCAAAATATTTTGTCTGGATATAGTCGATTTCTTCTAGTAGGTCTTTTGCTGTACCATGTAGAAGAATGTTATTTAAATTGGCTAGTGCTAAAGCAGGATTTTTAGCATAGTACAGTTTATGAACTAGATTTCTTATACTTGCATGATGTGTTGATATCCTTTTGATATCGTGGAAGGGTGTTTTGCAAGTAGGTCCTGTAATGCAGGCCAATGAATGTCCTTGTAGTCCTGTGTACTTGCATACTGGACAAGCATCCATATTTTGCAGTAGTTTAATTTTGATTTTGTCTTTGCTTTTCACATATTGATTGAGGAATTGGCATAAAGACTTGAACATTTTTTTGGGAATGTTACACATTGACATGCATGGCCATTTGTACACCAGATGTTCTGATTCAGTTGAATGGAGGGGTAAATCTACGTTTTCAGGGCATATTTTTGTAAGGAGTACTTCTTGTTCCATTATGGTATTATTAACTTTTTCATAACCTCGACCACTGTTATGTATGGCAATTGTATTTGTTTGCTTTTGTTTGTAGGCTTCTTCATTAAAGTATGGTTCTGTGCTTGTAGTGTGACTCCATTCACCTCCACAGATATTTAAGAAGTTATTTCTGTTGACATTTCATTTATTGAGAAGTCTTTTTTGTAATTTAGTTATTAGTTTTGTTAGTGGTTTCATTCTGTTTAACAATAAAATAAATAACTTTCTTTTGAGAAGAAGTGCACTGTCTATCAACGCTTCTAAGATTACTTTCCTACGATAGGTTTGAAGTGTTGAACCTGGTATCTCTCCTGTTTTTATAAGATTTTGAAGGACTTTGTGACGGAACATTTTGGCTAAAATACTTTTCTTGGTATGCTTACTTTGTACTATATCAAGATTTATAGAAGAAGTTTTATTTGTAGTGATAGTTGATTTTCTGTTAATTATTTTTTGAGTTGTTTTACTTTTTGATAGAGGAGGCAAAGTTTTTGTACTAGAAACTTCTTCTGTTTCACTACATGACTGTATTAGCTGTTGTGTTTCAACTTTGTTTACAAATTCTGCTATAGATGGATGTTTATGTTGGAGACTTTTCTTTTCATTTGCTCTACTTCTGTGTTCCTTTCTACAGAGTTGTATTTTGGTAGGCATGCTTTAGGGTCTGTTGAAAAAGATACAGAAGGTATGGGTTGGGGTGTTCTGCAATGCATGTGTGTTGTGTGCATGAGTGTTTGAGTGAGATGATAAAGATGTATGTAATGGTGTGTGATTGTGCATTGGGAAGTACAACTACTAGGGATGGGTATTCTTGAATTAATGTGTTACTAAACTGGGGTTCAGATGACAGAAAAAAGTAAGCCAGTGGTGTGGAGAAGTATAAATAGTATATCTAAAGCTGTACAATTAAAACAGTTGTTTCTTCTACTACATCTAAATTCTAGCGGCTGAGTTGGGTAATTTGTGTGACGAAAAATAGGAATTTGTGGGCCATTCTGCCAGTAAATCACTGTTTAAGACGGGAGGATTTTTGGTCAGAATGTTGCAGAATCTCTATTTTTAGGCACAGAAGTAGCATGAATTAGCCTTACAGTGTGTTTGAGTAATAATTCAAATATTATGGTAACAATCTACTTACTTTTTTTCTAAAATGAGCAGTTTGCTTCTTAGTTGTTCTTTGTAATTCAAATTCGGCTGCTTATTTTCAGGAGAATGGTCTTCACTGCAATTGTAAAAGAAAGAAATTAGTCATTCAGTTTGTATATAGCACTGTTTTTAATTTAGACATAGATTTTTTAACTTGAAATGCTCAGCGCCTTCCTCAAAACCATTAAAACTATTTTATGACTAACTGTAGGAAAGAAAATATCTTTACTATGACTTGTCAAAATCATAATGTACCACTGTATACCACTATTCCTGTAACTAAGCTTTCCCACGTAATAGTGAGTCCATGTGATAGCCTGCTTTTCCACGTAAGAGGGAGTCAATGTCATAGACTGCTTGTCCTATATAAATGTAAGTAATTATATAAACTAAAAAAATTAAAACCAAGTATGTGTTTGTACAAATATTATTCTTTGAGATTTGATGATAGAGTGTGCATGTAATTTTGTTTGATCATATGTAGTCTATATATTGTATTTCAAAAATGTTAGTTTAACATTATTTGCGTGTGTGTACAAAGAAATTAAACGGTATAAAGGTTTGTAGGTCACAGTTCATTTTAGGAGAATGAAAAAATGATCGTAGATTCATTTAACATATTATACAAGGTAAAAGTCGGTTAGAAAATGTGTTCATGTACTGTATAGAAAATATGCATACCTCTAGTTTGTGTTCATGCATATGGATATGGACGAAGCTGCAAGTAGAAATCTTGGAGACTTGTCTAGTATTTCTCGTAGATCATGCTTGCCGAGAGATTCACCGTACATTTGCAGTGCTGATCTATGATGATGCAGTTACATGTAGAGGTCTTGGATTTGATGGGTGGATGGTCATGTGATTTCTTAGCTACATCCAATGAGGGAATGGCACAGAGAGTGAAGTGGAAATGGTAGAAGGGCTGTCCATGTTACGATATGTTCGCAGACATGGCAGTAGTTCTAGGACACCCCGTATAACATTCGGGGAATTTGGGGTGGGGAGGCATGCAAATGAGATTGAGTGTAGCAAGGGATTGGTCAGTAAAGTTTAGTGAGTGTGTTGTGCTAGGAGAGGTTTTCTCAGATATTCTTTTTGCTGAGAGAAGAACAGATAGTTATGGCTGAGTGTTTTAAAAAACAGATTGTGTGGATTTTGGGAGACTCATGGATACATTGGTTGAAGGTGCATGCAAAAAGCTGTGGAGTATCTATAGATCCTGGATTCCCACATTTGGAAGTGCATTGGCATGGAGTCTGTGGAATGAAGTGGCTGGACTTGCTACCTCTCTGTTCTACTTTGAAGATAGAGGAACATCCAGACATGATTGTAATTCATTGTGGAGGGAACAGTTTAGGACATGTGTCTGGAATTTCTTTGCAATTTGCAATGAATGAAGGACTTCAGAAGATCATGGACATGTTTCCAAACTACAAAGTAATTTTTTTACGGATTGCGCAGAGACAAATGTGGCTTCGTTCTTTCTCATGTGGTCCACAAATGGAGAAAGCAAGGCGTAATGTCAATAAGGCTGTTTGTGCCTTCCTAAGAGATTTTGGCATGTCCTCTTTTCACAATGAAAATATTATGTTTCGTAGTACATACATTTTTCGCAGAGATGGAGTCCATCTTACCCATGCTGGGAATCAGATTTTTCTGAGAAATGTACAAAATGCATTGCGACCTTTTTGAGAAATACAGCATCCATTTTGAAGTAGGTGTTAAGTATTTATAATTTTTGACATACAAACACCTCCCAAAGGCTCTTTTCAGAGCCACCACTTCCTCCCAGAGAAAAATGCAATGGTTACAATAGGGTAGCATCCCAATTTTGTTATGTTCGCGAACTGTCCGCGGACTTTCAAGAAATACAAAGGGCCCTGCGTTATTTATCTTTACTTCTGTTTTTTTAACTGTGAAAGGCGGCTCTGAAAAGAGCCTTATTTTTTTTTTTGATTTTTGTTATTTTGTATTTTTTTTTGGTTTTTTACACACGACACACTAGGAGAGGAGGGGAAAGGCAGGGAAAGGGGGGACACCAACCACAGGGATAAGAAAGGGCGAGCTGAGAGAGGAAGATGTAGAGTGGGTTTTGTTTGGGTAGTGAGCAGGTCTTCTCGTGCTCTGAGAAGATAGTCTCAAAAGCACTGCGAAGTCGCTCCCCCCTGCAGAGTACTGTGTCACAGTACATACATATAACTGTGACCCTCGAAAGGTAAGGGTCATCAGAATTCTGTATGGCCTGTGAGACAGCTTGAGGAAGACGCTGTCCCACAGAGGTGTTCCTTGTGGTGACAGGATCAGAAACGGAGGATTAAGTACTACCTTGCGAATGGCCCCAGTGTGGAATGAGTTCAGGTGTCGCTTCATGGTCGTAGTCCCAAAGCTATACGAACCATGCCTCCCGCGACTGAGTACCATTTTGCACTCATTGCAGGAGACCCGGTTCGCACGAGCCTTATGACCATTCCCATGAACGGTAAACAACCGCCACACCCAAGAATCACACCAAGGGCGGGTAGTAGGATTTTCCTCTACCTCATTCTCGTCATCCTCTTCTTCCTCCTCTGTATCCTCACTCCTGTTCTCCTCTTCAGGCCCTTGGGGAAATGGTGGTGGTGGAGAGGGTGGGGGTGGTGCTGAGGCAGATGTAGCACCAGGTGGCAATAGTGCAGCCATGGATGTCATCGGCTTGGAGATGGAAATCTCAAAATCTACAAAGTATGCAGCAAAATGCAGTGTGCTCTGTGGAATAGCCAGAAACACAATGAGAATGAGCTCTAGGACGTGGTCTTTTATAGGGGTGCTTGTGCGTGGTTCGCAGACATGCGCGCCGTCCGCAAGACAGATCGAACACCAAAAAAGTTTCAAAAAGTCACAACTTTTTTGGAAACTTAGGATTAGTATGTGGGATTTGTGGTATGTTGAGTTTTTAATGAGAAATATTGTGGATTACTTGGAAATGTACTTTTAAAGTGTTCGGGGACACAAACAGTGTCCGCATTCATAACACACGATCAGCGTGGGCGCGGTCACATGATTGTTTCATGAGCATGTCCGCTAAGGTAGCAGCCGTCCGCAGAACACCCAATGTACGGACATTGTTTTGCGCATGCGTGTTGATGTTCTACGGACATTTGTGATGTCATCGTTGATGTCCTGGGTGTTAGTCTTAGCAGTGCACGGTGGTGGCGCGAGTTATGGTTGCTTAGCTTACCATAACTGGCGAATTTCAGGGGTTTTTCGGTTTACTTGGAACCAAAATGTCCCTTTAACAAAGTTTTTTTACTGAATCTGATAGGTTTTTAGTAGCGCAACTTAACCATAACGTCCCTTTTACAAAGTTTTTTTACTGAATTTCATAGGTTTTTAGTAGCGCAACTTAACCATAACGTCCCTTTAACAAAGTTTTTTTACTGAATATATATATATATATATATATATATATATATATATATATACTTATATATATATATATATATATATAAGTATATATATATATATATATATACTTATATATATATATATATATATATATATATATATATATATATATATATATATATATATATAACAGTTGAGGTCTTACCCAATATTTTAATTGAATTGATGTGAGGTGTTCATTAGAGGATTTTAGGATCATATCGCTTTGCATTCTGATACCTGCACTCTTCAATTTAGGATGGGAAAAAAATGTATTGTGGAGGAATGCAAAATTACTCGAGCTAAGAAGATAGAGCTTGTAGAACCAGAACATTGCTTGAGGTAATTGCATCTGAATATTTTCACAAATGAGGGATTGATGATAGGTGAAAGTAGTGGACAGTTGTCTGTCGGTGTTACTAGCTCAGGTGGAATTCAGCATTTTCTTCCACTGCAGTTACTTTGAGCCTAGATTACTATTATGCAGAAGAATAGTTGCAAATGCTGCAAGCAATCAATTGGACTTATCCCAAAGCGCCAAAGACGATATACAGATCTGGAGATGTGTGGAGATCTGTGTACAATCTGCACATGCATATCTGACATCCAACATGGCTGACACTGCCTTTCTTCCTGAAGTGGATCTGTTTTTAAAAAGAAATATCAAAATGATGGAGATTTACTTTTGGTGCAAACAGTTTGTAATGTGAAGTAGAAGAGTTTTGAATAGGGCAACCTTTGCCATTTTGACAGCCTATTGTTGCTGGGTACTCTAGCTGAGATGGGAAGACAAGTTGGTGAGATGAGAGGGGCAGGACCTGGCGCCAGGAGTAATGGCTGCCTAACCATCTCTCCTCTTCCCCTGAGGTTTGGATTAAAACCTATGTGTGCTCGAAGATATCCAGACAAACGGTGCAAATGTGAACAGACGCTACCGGGGACCTTTTGGAAAGGTGGAGTCTTGATTTCATAAGCGTCCTCTTTATTGAAACCGCTGCTTAGAGGCTGGTCATGTAGAGTGATGCTGAGTTCACAAATGAGGCTGTGTCACATGAGGGAAAGGAGCAGGCTGACGTTTTGAGCTTGGAGACCTCCGTCTCCCGAATTGTTTACTTCGTGGAGCATCATCTAATGGCCAGTTAATACATTTCAAACTGCAACAATATTTACATGTGTGCAAAATATCTACATTAAATGCATCTTTTCCCATGGTTGATTTATGTGGGAAAACCTAACGTTTGTGGCAGTATTTCCAGCTGGGAGTAATTTTATTCCATGTAAGTACTTACATAACAAACAGCAGTAATATATTTCAATATACATACAAACTGATATTGCAAAGTAATAATATATGAAACGTCAGCCGGGAGGTGGATGGTTCATTTTGGTAATTGAATGTTTGGTATGGCTTCTAAAAGTATCGCACACAAAAAAGCTCTGGGAAAAAAGAAACATTCTATCTCTGTTGTTCCTCCCACATCTACTCTAAAGAGGCCAGAGAATGTTTCCCCACCTCCCTCTCAAGCAGCTATGGTCCTAGTACTGAAGCAATTTTGCTGGAGCTAAGGACCCTTAAGCCATTTACGGAAGCCACAAATGATAAACTTCAGCATCTGGATGATAGATACTCCATGAACCTAGAATAGGGGAGGTGGAGAAACTGATTAGTGGAGCAGAAGATTTTTCCCTGCAAGTTTCTCTTTGGAAAAATCAGTCATGAGTTTTCAGAAACATAATTAGGAATTGGAGAATGCAGGTTGTAGAAACAATCTGTATACATTTGGTCTTTTGGAGGGTGTGAAGGAGATGATCTGATCTATTCTTGAACATTTTTTTACCAACTCCTCTCTAACTTTAGCATGCATTTTACAACATTAAATTTACAAAGCGCTCACAGAATTGGCACAAAAGAATATGGTAATCCAAAAAGATCCACTCCACATACCATGATTTTCCTCCTGCTGGAATAGATCCAATTGCAATTGATTATTAAAAAGGTGAAAAAGCTAAATAAACGCTAAATAAACTTATATGGAGTGGACGACACAGAAGTTTTACTTCTCAAGATGTAGCTAAGAAAACTGCTAAACGTAGAAAATAATTTTTGTCATATCGCCTGACACTTCCAGCTCAATGCAAGGAACATTCTTGTTCATCCTTCTACTTTCAAAGTGACTGTTAATGGGAAAACCCCTATATTTAATGACACAGATGATCTCAAATTGATCATTAGAACATAAAAAATTGAGGATATGGACACATTCTTACCCTCAACCAGTCAACAGCCCTCAACCTCTAAAGTGGCTACATACGTTTCTATGGGGGTCATTACGAGTTTGGTGGTATCCTAGTGGTAAATCCACCTGGATACTGCCCAATGCAATTACTGTTACCGCCACTTGGTCTGGCGGTATTACCGCAGGATTACAAGTCGTGGTGTAAGTACCCATTTTTTGGAGTCCACTGGACTCAATGGGGCATTTTCGATGCAATAACTGTGGTGGTAATTCTGCCATGGTAATTGTGCCACAAATGGGCAGATAGTCTGTGGATTTAACTCCGGCTCAGAGCTGGAGGTGAATCCTCCAACATTCTGCCCAACTCATAGTTGGGGCTGAGATGTAATGTGGCAGTAACAGTATTACCTCTGCATTTTTACTGCACCGCCCAACTCGTGATTGAAGCCCTATGTCTTTTGGTATCATATATGAGTACTGGTGGGTACTGATTTATTTAACTGAGCAAAGGGGATGATGAGAGAGACTGGTGTCTGTGCTCTTTTTGGGAGGGAGGGGTTTCCAGGTGTCACTTCACCCTGTGAAATGTTTTCTGTAAACTTGTAAGTTTTTCTAATAGCAAAGATTACTTTTGGGGTATTTTTGTATCAACAATGTCTTGTGTTTCTAATGTTTTTTGTTCTGTCATATTATTTTGTATTCTTTTTTGTTCAAGTATTGCATGTTCATGGTTCCCTATTGTGAGAAACCAGAGGGTATCTCACCCACTAGTCCCTGGGGATCTCTCAGGTGGTTAGGGCACAGCCATCTCCTTTTGATCCAGACCCTAGAGGTGGACCAGTTCGGGAAGATCAACTGGGTGAGGAGTCTTCGAGAAGTGGGGTGACATAACCGATGGTGAGATGTGCTATTACACCCTTTTTTGTTCGTTTACCCTATCCTATTTTTTAGGGTTTTCCGAAGTTCCATCTGCCCCCCCACCCTCTTTCTACACAAACAGTGGGCCGAGGAAGAGAGTGACTGAGAGTAACTAGACTAATTCGCTCACATCATATTGGACATGTCCCATTAATTGGATCAGGAAAGGTCAAGCACTTTAGCCTAAGAGCGTACAACTGATACCAATTAGCTATCCTCAAATGAATAAAAGGCAACACCTAAAGACACACTCTGAGTCACCGCCACTCACCTTTAGTATGAATAAGTCAACGGAAGGGTGATGTGATGGTTCTTAGACCTGCAACCCTACTGTTTCACTGTGGAACACCAAAAGGGTAAAGAACAGGGGAACGTTCCAGATGAAAAGTTTCAAACCTACTAGTGCTGCTAGAAGAAAGCTTCACTGGCTCCCGGTGGCAGCTCGTATTCAATTTAAATTGCTTACTACATGCCATAAATGCATCTTCGGAAATGCCCCTTCATATTTGATGGAAAGGATTAATATTTATCATCCAAATAGATGCTTAAGATCAAAGGAGGGCTCTTTGTTGGTACTGCCACGAACAAAAAGATCTTGTGGACTGGGACGGGCCTTTTATGTTCGGGGTGCACAAGCCTGGAATGTACTACCAACCAGGATACGTACAACTAAGGATCATCTTCTCTTCCGCAAACAGCTAAAGACTATTCTGTTCACTTAGGATCTATCTTAGTTTCCTCCACCACTTCTGTCTTTCGGCACCTGGATGCCTACGGTCTTTGGTGCC
Source organism: Ambystoma mexicanum (assembly GCF_040938575.1). NCBI lineage: Eukaryota > Metazoa > Chordata > Amphibia > Caudata > Ambystomatidae > Ambystoma > Ambystoma mexicanum. The sequence continues at coordinate 987,548,902 of NC_090929.1, read as the reverse complement.
TTATAAATCTGAATAACATAACATAACATAACAATGTTGATTTCCTTTCCTGGTTCCCCTGTGAAACAGGTGCTGCTACATTGCATAGGGGAAGGGTATGTGAGAAACCAGAGGGTATCTCACCTGCTAGTCCCCGGGGATCTCTCTCTCAGGTAGCCAGGGCACGGCCATCACCTTTGGATCCAGACCATGGAGGTGGACCAGTGCGGGAGGATCACTTGGGTGAGGGGTTTTTGGTGTGTGGAGGTGAGATAGCCGATGATGAGACACAGTATTACCTCCTTTTTGTTCATCTATCCCATCCTATTTTTTAGGGTTTTCCAAAGTCCCCCCTCCTTTTTACAGAAACACTGAGCCAAGAAAGAGGGTGACTGAGAGTAACCAGACTAACTCATTGTATTGGAAATGTCCCATTAATCGGGTCAGGCAAAGTCAGGCACTTTACCATAAGAGCGTACACCTGATAACAATTAGCTCTCCTCACACGAATAAAAGGCAACACCTAAAGACACACTATGAGCAAGGTGGAAAAACAGGAGAATGGGCAGAACTTCCGAGACAAAGGCACGTCTATTGGAGCATAGCAACAGACCAAGGGACGAGAGCAGAGGGCCGAAAAGCCCGAGGCTTCCTTACCGGAGGTCGTTGCCTCTGAAAGACTGTGAAAGACGCATGGCGAAGGCCAGATCCCATAAGTGAAGATTGCATTGTGTTTCAAGGATTCCAATGACCCTCCCGTGTGAATGGCATAGTTGGGGAGGCAAGGTCAAGCTTGTAGTACTAACCTTGACTCACATTGACTTAAACTCTTTAGAAAATCGCATGCACATTAATAAAATCTTTAAATCTATAAGGATATAAATAATGATAAGTCTTCATATCCAGATGGTCTCTCTATGGATTTTTAAAAAAACATTTTGCCTATAAGCTTGCTTCTACATTAGAGTAATTATATTACATCTTCTCCATGGTAGGCAATGCATCAGGATGATTTGCAGAAGTAATATTAATTCTCTTTCCTAGAGCAGGTAAAGACTGTGAAGATCCTAAGAACTATATACCTATATCCCTTATCAATGGGATTGTAACATTTTTGCAAAACATTTAATAGAATTGAGAAGTTTGTTCCTAAAATGTTAAATTCAGATCAAGTTGGGTTTTTTAAAGGGAGAATGATGTCCTCCAGCACAAACTTCTATGCGATTCAATGTAGATAATAAATAATAGAAAAAAGTGTATTGATAGCTACAATGCAGTTTGCTTAACGCAGAAAAAGCTTTTGATAAGGTGATATTTATTTGAGGCTTTATGCTGACATGGTTATAGTGATGGTTTAATCTCATTTTGTTAAGCTTTTATATTTTGATCCAAGAACATCTATTCTTATTAATGGTCAATTCTCCCTGTTCTTTTCATTGAAGCGTGGACCAAGGCAAGAATGCCCTTTATCGCCTATTTTATTTTTATTATCGCTTGAACCTTTATTGGAACATATTAGAAGAGAGATGGGCATTTCAGGAATCCTGGGGGGCAAACATAACATTAAATTAGCACCTTACACTGATGATGTGCTAATCTACATGAAAACCTGAATACCAATCTCCTGATATTTTTTAATAAGTTTGATTTATTTTCCACAATTTCATGTTATAAATTAAATAAAGATATATCCAAAATTGTACCTCTTAATTCATACTGTCTTAAACATCAACATGATGTATTTGGACGTAAATGGTAACAAAGGTCTATTAGATATTTAGGAATATAAATTTCTTCATCAGTTAATGAAACAATTAAACTTAATATGAATACCTTATTTAATAGACTTAGAGACTTTCTAGCTTCGTGATCGCCACTGAATTTAACTTTGTGGGGTGGCCTTGAATGCATTCAAATTATGTTATCTCCAGTAATATTGTGTTATCTTCAAATGCTTCCTGTACATTTACCTTCATCTTTGTTTAAATCTATTAATATTATAACTTTATATTAATAAAGCATTTCCAATAACATACGTCTTTCGGCAATTGTAAATAACACCTACCTCTATGCAGATCAGTAGTCTTGTAAGAGAAGAAGGAGAGTCTCACCTAGAAACCCCTCCACCACCCAGCCAAAAGGCTAGGCAGAAGTGGAGTCTCCGGGGAAAACCCCAAAAGGGGAAAAACCCTGCGATGGGCTGCTGGGGTGCGTGGACTCCTGCAGGCAGCTGGTAATGGTATACACGCTTGTTTTAGTGCAGACCGGAATCCTTTTGTGAAGAATTCTAATAAAGACAGAATAAGTGTAAGGTAAGTATGAGTGGAAAGTATCTCAAGGTTTGTTGAAAGTCAGAGGGTAAAAGAAAGGGGCTTACCCTGGCAAGACTAAACACTTCTAGATCTATGTTATTCAATCCGATGGTAGCAGCTGGTAAAGAACCTAATGGAGCATAGGGAGAATAAGGATATGCCCTAACGTATTTTGACACTGTCGAAATGAGGTAAGAACGTTAATGAGGTAGAAGAATGGAACCTTCCCAACATGCAGTTGACCAAAGGAAGGATAGCAGATAACAGATTATGAGTCTTAGAATCGAAGACTGCAGAGGATTTCTAAGGCTGAGTCCTAATGCTTGAAATAGGAAACAACAATAGGGTTAAACGCATGCGGGAAAAGACTGCGTGAGGAAACAGCTCTATCTAAGTGGATCTACACACCAATGGAGGCTGGGGAAGTTGCTGACGATTGAGAATAGCTTCCTTTAGTTTCACAGAGCATGAAGGAGGATCGAGGTATCTAATATTCCAGAAAGATAGGAAAAAGAAATGATTTAAAGGATGCAAAGTGAAGAAAGTCTAGCGAACACAGTGCAGATAAAGATTCAAAATTGTAGAAGTGAGCGAACTTACGATGCACAGCGCGACTCTGCTTAGAGAAGCAACGCATAGTTCCGAAGTCGGGGTAGCCGGATATTCGATTCCAGAAGTCGGGGGCGTGGCTACTCGCTCGGCATGAGAAGCGAGAGACACTGGCGTGCTGCTCACAGTTCCCGGCTCCTCCATGTTGCGACTATCGAATCCGGGCAAAACTGAGGGTATTAGCACACGGGAAAGTGAAATAGCAGAACCCACCTGGAGATTTGTAACAATTAACTCGATTCTCTAGAATGTGTTTTAGGGCAATAAAAAGAATAAAAGAATGGTGCCTAGTAAGGTAAAAAAATTCATATGATAATGGGGGTATTAGGTTTCCTACCATAGGCCTTCATTTTAAAACAAGCACAAAATTGGTTCCTTCCGGATGACTATGAGAATCCCCCTGCTTGGTTGTCTGTTCAAAGAGAGCCGGTGTACCATTTTCGATTAATGATCTAATATATATTTTTGGTCATTCCACGTCTAGATATTCTAAGCCAATCTATTTGACTACTTCTGTTGTGAAGAAGTTTTTATTTATAACAGATGACAATTCATCAAGATTGTTTTCTCAGTACTAATGATGCAGTAAAAAGATAGTAATTAATGAGAGAGATATATTTTGGAAACAGTGGCTAAAGAAAGGTATTACATTTTCTTTATCAACTGTTTTCTGGTACAAATACTCAGACTTTTTATGAATTAAAAACTATATTTTCTCTAATGAATTCAGATTTCAATCATTGTAGTAAATTGCTGAATGCGTGCTTGGACAATCTTAATTCCTTTGTAGAAAAATGATGTAGAGAAGGAGCTAAATACCCCCACCTCAATCACTTCGCCCATCTTGCCTATATGTTGGGAACCAGAGTGTGAGACACATGCGGTACCAGTGTAAATACTGATACCATGGAGAATCCTGGAGGCTAGGTTCCCACTGAGAAAACCATGCCTGCATATGAGACAGTACGATGGCCATTTGAATGAAATTCCGGAAGAAACAGGACCAATGAATGACGAAGATGAGTGGTGATGTCATACAGAGTCGAGCTGATGCACATGAAAGAGATGTAGAGACTAAAGAATGCAGATATTCTATAAGGCATCAAGAAAGTATCGAAGGTAAGTGGCATCTTGGGATCAAGATGAAGAAACTTATGCTACAGAACTGATGTAGATGTCAAGTTAGTTTATTCGTGTACAGATGCAAAGAAACGCAGGCAAACAAAGTATTCTTGAGGCTAGCCAAGTAGTGAATAGATTGCGGCATACACCAACATAAATATATATATACATATATGTGTATCGAAGCAAATAAAGAATGGATGTTTCCACTACGTGTTATAGCAGAGCTGGGATAATGAAGGAAGGCCTTGTTTCCAGTATGGCGCAGTGAGAAAAACAAGTGAATTACAAAGTAAATGTCAGAAAGATGAGACTGGATGTGCCACGAAGCCAAGGTCTTATCAGGCTGGAGTGAGCAGATATTGGATACAAATCCTGTGAAAGAACAGAGCTCCTGTTCAGAAGGCATGAACAAAACAAGGAAGACGTCAGAGGTCTATTAGAAAATAGTATTTTTTAATACACAAGAGGCTCGATTTTGTGGTCTTCAGTCACGGGGAGGGATGAAGTTGGATGAACATGAGGGCAGAGCGTGCCTTCACTCCCCTGAATTCTCCAGAGCAGAGAACACTCCCAAGGACAAGTTCAAAGCCCTAATTGACAGCAGACCACTGAGGCGATGATGGATGAATATGCTAATTGGTGGGAAACTATGGTTGGAGACTAGCTCACTAGCACCTGGAAGCCCAGTCTTCGTGCCGCTAGATGTAGGTGGGAAAGTACTGACAGAGGTTAGAGTGCCAACCAATGGTAGAGGACCGCATGATTAAGGGTCCTATAGTTTGTGTAGCCAATGAGACATTGTGTATTTAGTGACGTTCACATTGACTTGTTTCAGGGGAAGGCTTAGTTGCCCCACCTGATATTAAGAAACCTATCACATTTCTTCACTGCCTTAGACGAGTATGGATCTTATACTTAGATATTCCCTTATACCCTATCACACTTGCCATTAGGTTTTTGTAGTTTGCCACGTAGGATGATGTTAGTAATACGTAGGTCGACATCAAATATGACGATTAGTTGCTATAAAAGAATGCTTTTTTTCAAGATGCATTAATAGTTCTCACGCAGAGACGTCCGTTGATATCTGTTGTACTCCCTGTTTTAGATAATTGATATTAAAACAGTTATCCTTTTGCCAACTACCGAAGTAATTTTGATTATTGGTGTTTGAGTAATTTCTGCATCCCCATCCATCTCAAGGGTATTGCTACTTCATCTTAAAGGGCGGGAAGACCCCAGTTCAACATGTTCCTGAGCAGTCTACATTAGATGTACTGTAACCAATTTCTTATTTAAAGCTGCACGTTTTTATGGGATAATTATTAACAATAAAGCAGTGGGCATCAAACTGTCTTCCGAACAGCAATCGGAAATTCACTATCGGTTTGTATTTGATGAACATGTTTGGTCTACTATCTGGAGGAAGATTAAGATGATTTTGACTTCAGAAAACACATCTCAAAATATATTCTTTTTTGACATATGGAGCATTTATTACTCCTATGAATATTTTTTAACACCAAGTTTGTTAATTATGGAAATTGTTGGTCATGTAATACTAATGTGGGGTCATTTAAAAAACATGTTTTCTGAGTGCACCTATATTAAATCTTTTTGGGAACAGGTATGGAAATATCTTTATGGTATTTTTTAGACTGATATACTTCTATTGGGTAGTCTCTCATTCATTGCAATGGCCATTTATGAATCTTATATTATGTATGATTCTTTTATAAAGAACTTGCACAATCTGAATGACACAATGCCTTGTAAGATTGTTTGTCTTGTCATCACTCTGTCTTCCCTCCCTTGTCTTGTCGTGCCTGGAAACACTTGTTTACAGGCCCGTTATAAATGATATATCATATCTTATCATATCATTATAGCTATTGCTGTTAGAATGATTATATCTAATTGTAAACAATTCAATAAAATCAACATTATGGGTTGGCAGAATATTATTTGTGAGTTTACAAGATTAGAGAGATGTATAGCTAACATACCAGCAGCTTTGGCCAAATATTACATTAAATGGAATTTATTTATTAATTATCATAGTGTAGCAATATGTTCTTCAACAAATTCTATTTTGAGACATGATTCCATAAAGATATTGATGTATGTTGCACATAAATAGTCCCGCCTTTCCCATTTGTTCTTTACTATCCCTGTATTTCTGTGAATTTCTTGTCTAGTTTTATAGACCTGTTATAAATATGCCTGCCTTGGTTGGATGACCTTAACCATTTGAACCATTCTGACTAATCTACTGATTCTGGTTATTTTTATTCTACTTTATGGTTTATGAATCACATATTTATGTTAGTTTATCAAAGTTAACGTAATCTTTTAGAAATCAGAAGTAGTTAATTCAATGATATTACTTGTAGGTATTGTCGGTCTGAAATAGTTTACTGGATGTTATTTGCATATTATGAGATTAATGATTTATAAATCTTGTTGTATGAACTTTAGAATGTGTAGTTCTAAAATGTTCAATATAAATTAGTAAACTAAAAAAATGTTGGTGAGATGAGAGGGAGAGGCAAGATGTGAAATCTCAAGTATTAACGAGTACCAGTTGGAATAACCCCTTTGTACCTTTGTTTAACCACATCATCTACTTGATTTTAAAAAGAAATGAAGCCATTGTGTGTCCCATGTGTATTGTTTTTTTCTTCCACATAATATCATCCCTGTGCCTTTAAATGAAGACTACTTGCAGTTTGCAATTACATGTGGTAATGATAACACCTATCAGCAAGCTTAATTAGAAGTAGGTGGGATCTGAATTACATTGCTATGCAAAAACATTGAATAATATACAATTAAATGCTCCTATGCATATACAAAATTAACGGTGGTGTAATCATTTCCTTTGTGAAAATGTGGAAATATTCTAGTTGCAACTTAATTTTATTTCAGAAATACATGTGTCTAAATACAGAACTAACTTAATTTAATTACAGATAAAATGTGGCAATATACAGATAACATGACAACAAAATAAATATGGCTGATTTGGAAATAATACAGAAAGAAATGTCAAAATATAAATACTATAAAACCGGGAGCTTTAACTATAATACAGTTGGAGGGCATTACCCCTTGGAAGGCAGCCTGCTGTACATCGTCCATCTCAAAGCAACACATTTGGCGGGTAATTCATGGAATTCGGCGCACAAGTGGTGCACAAAGCTGGCGCACAGAGTGCGCGTGCAGCAGTCTGCGCCAGCCGCGTCCGCCAAAACCCATTTCAGCGCACAGCATATTCATGGATTTCAACATCCATAACCAGCCGTGGCGCAGAGCGGCGCAGCGACCCTGCAGCAGCTCTAGTAAGGCCCCCAACCCTGACCCGTGCGCCAAAAACATTGCACAAATCCCCTACATGGCGCAAAGGCCAGTGGACCAGCATACAGCCCCCAAACCACGAAAACGTGTGGAAAACTCCCCGCGCACCCCTCGGGATATGCGTACCCCACTCGCGCCAGCGAAAACGCGTGTAAAAGTCCATTTGCACCCCTCGGAATACAAGTACCCGGTTAAGTGCTAGCGAAAACGTATGAAAAGTCCATGCGCACCCCTCGGAATACGTGTACCCCGCCCGCGCTATCGAAAATGCATGTAAAAATCTAGGCGCACCCATCCGAATACATGTACCCCGCTCGGGCTAGCGAAAACGCGTGTAAAAGTCCAAGCGCACTCCTCGGAATACATGTACCCCGCTCGCACTAGCAAAAACACGTGTAAAAGTCCACGCGCACCCCCGGAATACACGTACCGCATCCCACGAAGAGCACGTACAGAGTGATGGAAACCCACGTGGGACCTTCAACCCGTGGCGAGGGAAACGCCCGCGCGTGTTACGTCACAGACGCACTTATGCGCTAAGGCCTTTCCTCAATTTACACGCTGACGTGCTGTTTTTTCACGTGCCAAAATCACTCCATTTCAAGCTGGCCACGCGACAACACACGGAAGATCATGCTCCTGCCCAGAAGGCCGAATTACTGCCTCCTAGAGCCCCGAGCAGCCTCCCACGAGCCATCTGCTGCTGCCTGCCTGCCTTCTGCCACCGTGCCCTGCCATTTGGTGCCTGCACATCTGCCATCTGCAGGGGTCCAGTTGCAGTGACCACCCCTGCTGGAACAGAAGACTCCTGACTGAAGTTCCATCACTCCACAGCCCAGCCCCAGGACCCAGTTGCCCACCCACACCTGCCTCGGGGGTTGCCATGTCCGGCACAACACCTTCTGGCTCCAGTTGCCCCCCCCCCCCCCCAGCAGAGAGGCAGAGGGCTACCAGCTTCAGTGAAAAGGAAGTTGGTATCCTGGTGGAGCAAGTTCTGGGTCATTATGATGCCCTCTTCACACCATCGCGCACCAACAAGGAAGGACGGAAGAGGATATGGAAGGACATAGTGGGTGCCATCAACGCGGAGGGGGTGGCCCCCCGCGACATCAAACACGTCCAGAAGCTCTGGGAGGACTACAAGTCCAGGACCCTGAAGAAGGCCCGGCGCCTCTTGGAAGCACCGGATGCAGTGGGGTGCCGGGGCCAGCTTACCACGGAGCAGATGAGGGTCCTGGAGTGCATTCGCCCAGTGCTTCACCACCAGATCCTCAGGATGTAAACCCGTCTGGAGTCGAGCGGTAAGTGGCCATTCATTCACATTCAAAAAAGGGCATGTTGCAGTGTGCTGGTAGTTAGCTACTTGGCTGCATGTGTGACATGGGTCTTGTTTGGATGTGTGTGTGTGCAGGGACATGATGGTGCTGCATGTGAGTCCACTCAGGGATGAAACACATGGATGGTGTATGTGTTACATTGCATGCCTGTGTCTGTACTTTGACATGTTTGGGATGTGAGAGATGTGTGCTGCTGTCATGGACATGCATGATGTACATATCCGTGTGTCTGAGTAGTGTGTGCCCCATGGATGCATGACACATGTCCGTGACAATGTGTTCATTCACTGATACAGCCTAGTCATCCTTATATCCACTGTTTCTGGGGGTATACCAGGCCAGATGCATGACCCTCTGGTGATGTGTGTGCATGTGACCAGCATGTCCCATGGTGCATGTGAGAATCAGCCCACCATTGGATGCAACTACGGTGCCTTGGAAATGGATGCCAATGTATGTTGCATGTGCCATGCCTGTTCCTGCATGTGTGTTGCCTGCACAGACCCATGTGTTGTGGAAGGATATGATGGATGTGACGTTTGACAGTGCCACTCATGTGCTATTGCTTTGTATCTAGGGGACTATAGTTCAGTACCCTCATGCTTGTGTTCAAAGTCTCCCTTTACACAGCGGCGAGTGAAGAAGAGGGCGGAGACGGCGCTGTGGAGCAAAGAGGCAGGGATGCCTCCACCGGCCGGCGACGCAAGGCACAGTCACCCTCCCGGGAAATACCATCATCCGGGAGCAAGGGGAGTGGTGCTGCATTGGCCACTACGGCTGCAGCGGAAGGGGCGGGTGAGCCCCCATAGGGGCTTGCAACGGCGGAAGACAGTGCAGAGCCATCCATGTTGGTGGTGTGTATAGAGGAGGAGGAGGCCGCTACAGAGCCGCACATGCGGCCTGGTGGGGGTGGTACCACTGGTGCAAGTGGTGCAGTCCAGGGGCAGGAGACAGCACAGGTCGCTGCGGAGGTGCCTGTGCATGCCTCTGTCCCTGACACTGTGACTGCATCACCATACACCAGCAGACTGCCATGTCCCAGCCCCGTCCGCAGGTAGGGGGGAGGTCCACATCATCTGACACTCCTCTACCTGCAGACAAGGGGACCCGTGACCAGATTGAGTCCGTCCTGATTGGTGTCGCGTTGTGCACACGTGACATTCGTGATGACGTGCATGCTTCCTGGGGGGACCACGCACGTCATCACGAAGAGCTGTGTGCCAATGTGGCCCAGTTGGGAGGGACCATGGTCGGGGGTTTCATCCATGTGTCGGCCAGTATCGCAGCCCTCTCCTCCTCTGTGCACATTATACGCCAGTCGTTCTCCGTGCCGTCTTCCGGCCTAGATGCCACCAGGGCCCCCTGTGGATCTGCCCCAACTAACGCAGCCAGCCTGGTGGAGATCCCATCCCTGCCAGAGTCGGTAGTCGGAGGTCCAGCAGGGGTGGCCACCCCACCAACTGGACCCCAGCAGATGGAGGATGTGCCAGCATTATCGGGCAGGGCACATGCATGACGGCGACGGTGGATTCCATCATCCCAGATGCCGTCGTGGTGGCAGAGGCAGTTGCGTCGGAGGCAGCAGCAGGCTCAGCGTGGGAGGCATCATGGCTCAGGGCCTTCAACATCACAGTGGCAGGCATCGGCCGGAGGGCAGGAGGACCCTGGATTGGGAGTGTCTTCCATTTGGCAGCGGCTGGGCCAGCGGATAGATGCGGAGCGGCGGCAGGCGGAGGAGGCATGGCTCACTATGGTCAGGGCAGAGAACTCAATGTGCTGGGCATTGAGGCGGGCTGAGTGCCTCGAGGCAACTCGTAGGGAGTTGGAACAGGCCATGACTGCATCCCTGCGAGACCTCGAGGCCAGGCAAGAGGCCCACCTCTGGGACATCGACATGGAGTTTGATGATGCCCTGGCCCCAAACACCAACAAGTGAGCCGTTGGACTTGCCCGTCGCCATTGTACATAGTTCATTAGTGTTAGGTTTCCTTTGTTTTTTCTTTCATTTTGGAGTTCATGGACATTTCTCCAATTTATGTATCTAGTTTTTTATTCATAGGACTTTTTTTGCAGGTTTCCTTTTGTTTGTGGATCATGGACCATTTGGACTTCCATTGTATATAGTTGCAGACTTGTACATACTTTCTTTTTCTATTTTCCCATAGATCAATGGTTTTCTTTCATTTGGATTATTCATTTCTTATTGATATTGGCAATGGACCACTTTTTTATTCAACATGTCGTTCATTTTCTAACTTCATGATTGGTGTTGTGTTTTATCATTGGTTTTGTGCATGTCTCAATGAACATTGCCTCAGTCATGTGTTGCCACTTTGTGGCTCTGCTGTGCATTCATGCATGGGCATGGTGGTTATGGTGGTTCTTTTAAGACTGTCATGGCATGGGTAATTTGGGATTGGGTGCTGTGGATGGTTGCATGCTTGTACTGGGGGCAAGGGGGATTTGGGTCAGCATTAGGGACATGGGTCTGTTTTGTTAGGACATGCTGTTTGGTGGGCCATGTGTCGGGGCCTGCTGGCAGGTGCCCGTCAATAGGAGTGGGTGGGTGTGCAGGGGGACATGAGTCGGGGCCTCCTGGCAGGTGCCCGTCAATGGGGGTGGGTGGAGGTGCAGGGGGACATGAGTCGGGGCCTGCTGGCAGGTGCCCGTCAATGGGGGTGGGTGGGGTGCAGGGGGACATGAGTCGGGCCTGCTGGCAGGTGCCCATCAATGGGGGTGGGTGGGGGACATGTGTCGGTGCTCCCAAGTGCATGGTGCCATGTGGGCTGCCGGCGGGGCATGCCCAGGGGTGTAGGGTAGTCCCCTGTGGTATGGGCTGCCTGCGGGGCATGCCCAGGGGTGTAGGGTAGTCCCCTGTGGTGTGGGCTGCCTGCAGGGCATGCCCAGGGGTGTAGGCTAGTCCCCTGTGGTGTGGGATGCCTGCAGGGCATGCCCAGGGGTGTAGGCTAGTCCCCTGTGGTGTGGGCTGCCTGCAGGGCATGGGGAGGGGGGAAAGGGCACACCCGGGAGGGCCCACACTGCCAAATCGCGTGTAAAAATCCATGTGCACCCCACGGAAAACACGTACCCCGCCCGTGCTAGCGAAAACGCGTGTAAAAGTCCACACGCACCCCCGGAATACACGTACCCCTCCCGCGCTAGCGAAAACGCGTGTAAAAGTCCACGCTCACCCCCAGAACACACGTACCCCAACCGCGCTAGCGAAAACACGTGTTAAAGTCCATGCGCACCCCCGGAATACACGTACCCCGCCCGCGCTAGCGAAAACGCATGTAAAAGTCCATGTGCACCCCCGGAATACGCGCAGGCAGCCCATCAAGCCTCCCCATGCCCCACGGGCAGCCCATCCACCCTCCCCATTCCCCACAGGCAGGTCACACCACAGGGGGGACTTTTTCCACGCATTTTACCTAATGCGAGCGGGGTACGTGTATTCTGGGGGTGTGCGTGGACTTTTACAACAGCACCTCTCCTGCTTGCCACCAGCTGGCCGTTTTATTTAACTCATCTTATTTATTCTACTATCCCATATACTGCACTTTCCCCTCTCCCTTCCCCCCCGCACTTTTCCCTTTCCCCCTTCGCATGCACTTGCACGATCTGAATGACACCTGGCCAAGTAGGATCATTGTCTGTCTTCCCTTTGTTGCCCTTCCTTTGCCTCGTCGCACCTTGAAAGACTTGTGTATAGGCGCTTTATAAATGTCATATCATATCATATCATATCATAGGGCACCATTAATGAAAAGATGTCTGTAACGCTCACCTGATTCCCGTAGAGGCGCCGGTCTTGACTGGGCGTATACCGTATCTTCAAAGGTGATGTGTAACACACGGCTGGCTCTTTGGGCTGGACCTCAGTGCACTGTATGTCTGGCTCGAAGGGTAAGATGTCTTAGGTAAGTGAACGCCGTGCTCTCCATCTGCCTCGAGGCAGGGTGCTGTAACCAGTTTCTTCACTGGATAAGGGGAGCAGGCCTCTTGACTTCAGAGGACTGCTGTCCGTCGTTTACTGCACGAACGGTAAGTTTCGAGTAATTCTAATGTCTTTAAAGTCTTTAGTAATGATGTCTCTTGTTTGCAGGGTTCCGGCGATGGCGGATGGCGGGCTGAAGTGAGTTGAAGATGGAGCCCGTGTGAAGAATAGAAGCGCCTGGAAGCACATAAGTAAGCGCTTGTTGCCTGCTTCACGATGCGCTCTAACTGTCTTTTTATTTTGCAGGTACAAGTTCGGGGCGGCTGCAGGGTGCCGGAATACCCACTGGGTTAGATGTGGAAAGGAGTAATGGCACGTGAGTATTAAAGTTCCCCAATGTCTTTAAACGCACCTTGTTTTGTCTTTCAGATGCGGGATGCAGCGCCGAAGGCCTCCGGAGCGTGCGAAGAGTTGGTAAGCTTTTGTCTTTCAGAGGCCGGAATGCAGTGTGAAGACTTCCGGAGCGCACGAAGAGTAGGTAAGCCTTTGTCTTTCAGATGCCGGAATGCAGCGCGAGGCGTTGGTGACAGCCGATGGACCAGGTAAGTGAAGAGCTGTCACTGAAGACCGTAATGCTAACCTGTTCTTTCTTGTCTTTATAGGTGTTGCTGAAGACTGGATTCAGAATGGTAAGCCTTTTTCCTTAGGCCCAGGATCAGATGCAGAAGACACGATGAGCGTTCTGCTGCTGAGGATGCAGAATAACGCAAAGCAAGATTCATCCATCGGGTGTGGTTTAAATAGCCTCCTGTAGTGCTTAGGTGTCTCCTTCCACAGCCACGCCTAGGTAAGAAAAGAGTTCCTGCTTTCCAGAAGAGTTCCAGTGTTCTAAATCTAGGGAGTGGCTCCTGCCCCACCCAACAGGAAAAGTAGTTCCAAACAGAAGAGGATCAGAGGCTCAACTGGCAGGCAAGTAAGCAGCATGGTCTGCTGCAGGTAAGTCCACCCAAGCATTATGAGCCCGGCACTTCCAGCGCTGGGACTGGGCATATTTATGAGCCTGGTGCCACTGGCGCCAGGACTGGGTCCAAAAGGTCCCAATTGGGACTGGTTGGCACTCGGAACCTGAGTTATGGATCTGCTTCCAAGGGAGTTGGGAAAACCCTGACCTTTTGGAAGCAGAGATCATGACAGTACCCCCCCTCAAGGCCCCTCCCAAACTGGGCTTCTCCGGGGGTTTTGGCTTGTCAGGAAATGTTCGGTGAAATCTTTTGATTAGGTGAGGAGCGTGGACATATTCAGCAGGTTCCCAGGATCTCTCTTGGGGGCCGTAGCCTTTCCAGTCAATTAGGTAGAATAGTTTAGATTTGGAGATCCTGGAGTCCAGAATGCTTTTGACTTCAAACTCGAGTTCTCCATCAACTAGGATAGGTTTTGGAGATTTGGTTAGTCGGGTTTGAGGTTGCACGGGTTTTAATAGGGAGACGTGGAAGACCGGATGTATCTTCATGTGCGGGGGCAAGTCCAAATTGACCGCTACTGGGTTTACTATGGTAGTCATGGAATAGGGACCAAGGTATCTTGGGTTGAATGTGCGTGGCCCTTTTAGAGGTAGATATTTGGTGGATAACCAGACTTGATCCCCTACTTGATATTGAGGGGCTTCCTTCCGATGTTGATCTGCTCCTTTCTTGTATTGTTCTTTAGCCCTTTGAAGGTGAGAAACAGCTTCCTTAAAGGCTTGGGTGATTGTAGAATGCAGGTAGTCTACTGCTGGTGTTTCAAGATCTTGGAGGGGATCCAACTCCGAGGTTCGAGGGTGACTGCCGTACAAAAGAAAAAACGGGGTTTTCCCAGTTCCCGAATGGACAGAGTTATTGTAGGCATATTCGGCTATCCAAAGGATGTCTTTCCAAGTTTTTTCAGTTTGTTGCAGCATGCAGCGTAAATACTGTTCCAGAGTTTGATTGGTCCTCTCGGTTTGTCCGTCGGTCTGAGGGTGGTGACTGGTCGATAGTCTCACATCAATTTGAGCCGACCGACAGCAACTTCGCCAAAAATGAGAAATAAATTGACTACCTCGATCCGAAATTAGAACCGAAGGAAAACCGTGCAGTCGGACGATGTTTTCAAGAAATTCTCGGGCCAGAGTTGCTGCTGTTGACAAGCCTTTGAGCGGAATGAAATGCGCCATCTTGGAGAATAAGTCCACGATTACTAGAATCGTATTGTATCCGGAGCATGGAGGTAGATCGGTGATGAAGTCCATAGAAAGCGTATGCCAAGGGCGAGGTGGGATGTCAATAGGGTGTAAGAGGCCTGCTGGTCTTTCCTTTTGACTCTTGTTTTGGGCGCATACTCCACAGGACATTATAAAGTCTCTGATATCTTTTTTCCAAGACGGCCACCAGAAGTAGCGCTTGATCTTTTCTGAGGTCTTGGCCATACCGGGATGTCCTTCCATTAAAGAATCGTGATAACAAGAGATTACTTTTTTCTGTAAATCTGTGCTGGGTAAGTATAATCGTTCTTGGAAATACAATAAGTTGTCCTTTACTGCAAAGTCCTTTCCCTGCAGATGCCAATTCTGTATGTCTGCTAGAGTTACAAGTTGCCTGGCTTTATCCTTAACTTCCTCTATGGATTCTGTGGCGATTACACCCAGAATTCTTTGTTCGGGAATGATTGGTACAGGTTTAGGGTTGATCAAGTGTTCTTCCACTCCCATCCGAGAAAGGGCATCAGCTTTACCGTTTTTTGTACCAGGTCGATAGGTAATTATGAAGTCAAACTCGGCAAAGAATAATGCCCAACGGAGTTGTCTAGAGGATTGGGCTTTTGCGGTTTTCAAATATTGCAGGTTTCGGTGATCCGTAATCACAGTAACGGTGTGTCGGGCCCCCAGCAGATAATGCCGCCAAGCCTTAAAGGCAGACTTGATAGCCAGAAGTTCCTTGTCAGTAATCGTGTAATTGATTTCAGGAGGCGAGAATTTGCGGGACCAAAATGCCACGGGATGCAACTGATTGGTTACCGGGTCCTTTTGTGATAGAACTGCCCCCATGGCAAGGCTTGAAGCATCAGTTTCCACGATGTAGGGGAGTTCGGGGCGAGGGTGTTTTAAGATTGGTGCAGAGATAAATTTAGTCTTCAAATCCTGGAAAGCTTGTTCCGCCTCAGTAGACCATTCAAAACGTTTGTTTTTCTTTAACAAGGCAGTGATGGGCTGGACTATTCGAGAGAATTCGGGGATAAACCTGCGGTAAAAGTTAGCGAAGCCTAACATGCTTTGCACACCTTTTACGGAGGATGGTGATGGCCATTTGAGAACTGCATCGACCTTCTTTGAATCCATACGCACTCCGCCAGGTGATAATATGAATCCCAAGAATTCAACTTCAGTCACGTTGAAAACACATTTTTCCAACTTAGCGAAAAGTTTGTGTTGACGCAATCTTTCGAGGACCATTTTCACGTGATTCCGATGTTCAGATTCCGATGAAGAATAAACGAGGATGTCGTCAATGTAAACAACAACACACACATCTATGAGCTCTCTGAGGACATCGTTCATAAAATATTGAAAGGCGGCCGGGGCATTACAAAGTCCGAAGGGCATGACCTGATATTCAAATAGCCCATACTTGGTGCAGAAGGCCGTCTTCCATTCATCGCCCTCTTTTACTCGTACCAAGTGGTAAGCTCCTCTAAGATCCAGCTTTGTATATATGCATGCTTTTCTGAATTGGTCCAGGAGTTCAGGGATCAAAGGTAACGGATATCTATTCTTAACGGTGATCTGGTTCAGGGAGCGATAATATATACAAGTTCTAAGGTCTCCTTCCTTTTTTGGAACGAAGAACAAAGCTGAAGAAGCAGGGGACTTGGAAGGACGAATAAACCCATTAGCCAGGTATTGATCCAGGTATTGTCGAAGGTGAAGGTTCTCAGGCTCGGTGAGGGCATAAATTCTACTACAAGGAGGAGTAGATCCAGGTATCAGGTCGATCTGGCAGTCATAAGACCTATGAGGAGGTAGAGAGTTAGCCTGATCCTTCCGGAAAACATCTTGGTATTCTAGGTATTCGGGAGGTAACTGGGGAGTCACTGAAGAAATTGCTGCCAGTGCAACACCAGGTGGAGGGTGACAAGTAGAGACACATTCTGGAAACTGGACCGTTCTTGCTCGCCAATCGATCAGAGGATTGTGTTTCTCTAACCAAGGTATTCCTAGAATAATCTGAAACTGAGGGGCCTTGATCACATCGAACACGATCTTCTCATGGTGTCCATCTTGACTTACTAGCGTCACTTCTTGAGTGGTATGCGTTACTGGCCCGGAGGCTATCTCCGTACCATCCACCGTAGTAATGACGTCCTTTACAGCCTTGGGACAAAGAGTTAGATTCATCCTCAAAACCATTTCATGATCCACATAATTGCCGATGGCACCGCTGTCGACGTAAGCTTCAATTGCATTAAATCGATCCGGATTATCAGGGCTAATGAGGACCATAGGTATCACGAAATGCGAGGTCACGGAACTGGTTTTCACGCTCGGCAAGAGGACCTCTATTCTTGTCGGGCGAGGTCGTTTCCCTGCTCAGAGTTTGTAACTTTGGTAACTGCAGCTCCTACTGCCTTCTTGGCAGGTTTCACCGGACAGTCTCGAAGAAAGTGCCCTGAGTTTCCGCAATAGAGGCATAATTGCAACTGTTTTCTCCTTTCCCGCTCCTTTTGTGTTAGAGGACCTTTCAGACCCCCTATTTGCATGGGTTCCCCGGAGTCTACTCCTTTGGAAGGAGTTGGCGGTTTGGAAAATACTCGAGCATCAAACTTGGAACGATCGGCCTTCCTGTTCTGCAGTCTGTGATCTATTTGAACGACTAAGTCTATATAGTCCGAACAATCTTGTGGGGGATTCACTACTTGGGCTAACACATCTTTGAGCTCTCCGCGTAGACCTCTATAAAACAGCGTAATCCTTTTGTCCTCAGGCCAGTGAGTTTCCACTATCAGTCTGTTGAAAGACGCAATATAAGCCAAAAGGTCTTGATTACCTTGTCGCAACGAAAGAAGCTCATTGTCCAAGGCCTGCCCCTGTGAATGTCTTGCGAACAGTTTTTCCATACTGAGCTGAAAAGCTTGAAAATCATGGAGGACCGGATCATCTTGATTTACTAGAGGGATCGACCAGTCTGCCGCATTGCCACTAAGGTACGAAAGCACGAAAGCTACTTTAGCTTGATCAGTTGGAAAGGCTGCTGGCCGGCATAAGAAATGCAACCGGCACTGATTGATAAATACTGCAAACCTCTTTGGGTCACCAGAAAATCGTTCGGGCGGAGACAGAGGTACATTCCCAGGTAGGTTGATCTGCACTGGATTCATAGAGGATGTAGAAGGAAGATTTCCCCCAGATGCGGGTAACGGGGTCTGTCCGGCTTGTGACTGTAGCAATTGTCTAGCGAGATCATCTGTTCGCTCCTTGGAAATAATCAGTTCCCTTCTTAGAGCGTTCGTTTCCTGACGGGCTGCATGCACTTCTGCCCTTAGTTCCCCAAGTAACTGGGCTAGCTGGTCGGTATCCGAGGTTTCCATAGCGCCTGGACGGGAGTTTTGTGGTAGGCTTTGCGTTCTGTAACGCTCACCTGATTCCCGTAGAGGCGCCGGTCTTGACTGGGCGTATACCGTATCTTCAAAGGTGATGTGTAACACACGGCTGGCTCTTTGGGCTGGACCTCAGTGCACTGTATGTCTGGCTCGAAGGGTAAGATGTCTTAGGTAAGTGAACGCCGTGCTCTCCATCTGCCTCGAGGCAGGGTGCTGTAACCAGTTTCTTCACTGGATAAGGGGAGCAGGCCTCTTGACTTCAGAGGACTGCTGTCCGTCGTTTACTGCACGAACGGTAAGTTTCGAGTAATTCTAATGTCTTTAAAGTCTTTAGTAATGATGTCTCTTGTTTGCAGGGTTCCGGCGATGGCGGATGGCGGGCTGAAGTGAGTTGAAGATGGAGCCCGTGTGAAGAATAGAAGCGCCTGGAAGCACATAAGTAAGCGCTTGTTGCCTGCTTCACGATGCGCTCTAACTGTCTTTTTATTTTGCAGGTACAAGTTCGGGGCGGCTGCAGGGTGCCGGAATACCCACTGGGTTAGATGTGGAAAGGAGTAATGGCATGTGAGTATTAAAGTTCCCCAATGTCTTTAAACGCACCTTGTTTTGTCTTTCAGATGCGGGATGCAGCGCCGAAGGCCTCCGGAGCGTGCGAAGAGTTGGTAAGCTTTTGTCTTTCAGAGGCCGGAATGCAGTGTGAAGACTTCCGGAGCGCACGAAGAGTAGGTAAGCCTTTGTCTTTCAGATGCCGGAATGTAGCGCGAGGCGTTGGTGACAGCCGATGGACCAGGTAAGTGAAGAGCTGTCACTGAAGACCGTAATGCTAACCTGTTCTTTCTTGTCTTTATAGGTGTTGCTGAAGACTGGATTCAGAATGGTAAGCCTTTTTCCTTAGGCCCAGGATCAGATGCAGAAGACACGATGAGCGTTCTGCTGCTGAGGATGCAGAATAACGCAAAGCAAGATTCATCCATCGGGTGTGGTTTAAATAGCCTCCTGTAGTGCTTAGTTGTCTCCTTCCACAGCCACGCCTAGGTAAGAAAAGAGTTCCTGCTTTCCAGAAGAGTTCGAGTGTTCTGAATCTAGGGAGTGGCTCCTGCCCCACCCAACAGGAAAAGTAGTTCCAAACAGAAGAGGATCAGAGGCTCAACTGGCAGGCAAGTAAGCAGCATGGTCTGCTGCAGGTAAGTCCACCCAAGCATTATGAGCCCGGCGCTTCCAGCGCTGGGACTGGGCATATTTATGAGCCTGGTGCCACTGGCGCCAGGACTGGGTCCAAAAGGTCCCAATTGGGACTGGTTGGCACTCGGAACCTGAGTTATGGATCTGCTTCCAAGGGAGTTGGGAAAACCCTGACCTTTTGGAAGCAGAGATCATGACAATGTCTGATACTTCCCTGGTCAGAATAACAAGGAGATTTTATTTCCCCTGTCCAAAGATCACCACAGGGAAACAGATATATGCTGACAGTCACCTGTTTAATATACAAATGGTTGAAGTGTATTACAGCTCCTGACTGCAGTGTTCAAACAGCAGCCACATTGCTGATGAATTATATTTTTTCTAGGTTTGGTTACCTCAAAGAATAGAATCAGACTGGGGAAGTAATTTTAACAGGGAAGTGTAGACAAAGATGTGTCAAATTTTGGGAGTGAAAAGGAAACTACACATTTCCTATTGGCCTTCTTGTTCTGGAGGTATGGAATGTTGCAATAGATTAATCATTGATTTTTTAAAAAATTTTGTAGCTGTAGCAGGATCCAGATGGGATTTGTGACTCCCTCTGATGCTAATGGCTAGCAGGTCAACACCATCCAAATCAAATCCACAGTTCTCAGCTCACATAAAGGTATGACAGGTAGAAAAATGGTTTTGCCACAACATTTATTATATAGGACTAATGAACAAGTCCTACTAAATGCATCTACAATTCATGAATATGAGGAAAACTTGACAAAGTACTTGCAGCATGCATTTGCATTTGCACAGCGGAATTAAGAAAGAGCAGCTGACAGTGTAAAATCATACTATGGTAAGAAAAACATCTGTGAAAGAGAATGAAGTAAGTAATCAAGTCTTTAAAATCAACTTTGCAAAAGATAAACACAGGAATACCAAATGTCTAGCATCCTGGCACGGCCCATACAAAAGTGTGGACAAGGTTTCACCTGTGGTTTACAGGATATGGTAAAGGAAGGAGATCTGGTTGTGGAACAGTTTGTCCATGTGAACCAATTCAAGCCATTTTACCCAAAGCATGAGATTGAAAGGCTTAAACAAGCTGGAGAAACTAGCAAGGAATGAACGGTATATTTGTACACTAAGATCCCCAAAAATATGTGGCATTTTACTTCAAAGGGATTCACCGTAACAGGTAAGTAAATGTAATTATTAATATAAGTGGAAAAAATTCTGGGCCAACTCTACGCCTCTGATGGATTTACCACGGTCGGTTTAAAGGAGACTTCATTTTCCTTATATACAATACAATGATTGCATGATGAACCATTATCCCAATTTTTATACATTCTTGACTCCTGAACAATTGATCTCAATGTATTTCTAGGTGTGAGCCACATCTTTCAATCTAGAGACATTGCTTTTAATTTATTTCTAGGTATGGACCATTAGAGCCATTTGTTCTTATAAATATTTCTTAACTACATGGACAAATATTAATGTATTTTTAGCAAAAGGACTCAAAGAAGGTCTTGGTGTTAATTGTGTATTGGTAATTTATTGGTAAGCTACTAAAAATCAATATTTATAGTGGCGGTATATCAATACGGTAGTGGCCATGTAGTTATGGGTAAATTGGTGTTTCCATAGGAAGAACACTTTTTGGGCGGCTTATAACTTCGCTCCCCCTAGACAAATCCTCACCAAACTTTGCAAAGAAAGTATATGGCCCACTCTGAATTTTTTTGCAGAGTTTGGTGAGGATTCGTCCAGGGGGGGAAAAGTTATAGGGGGGGCCCCAAAATTTCTTTTTTCTCCCGGAGACTGAATGGGAAAAAAACTTTGCTCGCGCCTACAGCCCAAACCGCTGGACGGATTTTCACCAAATTTGGACCAGGAGCAGCGCTTGGTCCCGAAAGCATGCTTTTGCAGATTTGGTGAAAATCCATCCAGTAGTTTTTAAAAAAATGATGAAAAAGTAGGTCATAAAAATTAGTGATATCTGTGTTCGGTCCGCGGACACACTTCCCTGTTCGCTCCACGGACAGTGTCCTGATTAACTGATCGGCTTACGTCATGTCCGCGTACATGCGACGTGTTCGCTGATTCGACGGTGTGGAGCGTGAAGCGTGTCAGATTTTCAGTGGCGCCCGCCATTTTGGATTCGCGGACGTCCGTGGACAGCGCAGTGAAACTTGGTTCAAAATTTGTATTTAGTACAGTGTGTTGGTGTGTAGGAGTGTTTGGGGAGGGTGGGAGAGTATGAGATAGGTTGAAAGTTGTGTTTTTTCATGTGGTAGACATTCTTGTTGTGTTCGATTTGTCTGCGGACATCACGGGTGCTCTGAAATGTTCTAAATAAACTGAATGGGGGGTGTTCTGAGGACTCAATATGTGTCCGTTTTGTTCGGAAGCAAGCAGAAACTGTTCTAAGAACACTCGAGGTGTCCGGAAATGTTCATAAATAAACAAAATGGGGGTGTCCTGGGGACGCTGTCCGTATTGTTCTCTTGTAAGTTGAATGTGTTCTAAGAACACTCGCGGTGTCCTGAAATGTTCCCAAATAAACAAATTGGGCGTGTCCTGAGGACACTGTCCGTATTGTTCATTGTCAAGTTGAAAATGTTCTAAGAACTCTTGCGGTGTCCTTAAATGTTTGTAAATAAACAAAATGGGGGTGTTCTGAGGACGCTGTCCGTATTGTTCGTTGTCAAGTTGAAAATGTTCTAAGAACTCTCGCATTGTCCTGAAATGTTCATAGGGGGTGTCCTGAGGACGCTGTCCGTATTGTTCTCTGGCAAGTTGAATGTGTTCTAAGAACACTTGCGGTGTCCTGAAATGTTCGCAAATAAACAAAATGGGGGTGTCCTGAGGAGGCTGTCCGTATTGTTCGTTGTGAAGTTGAAAGTGTTCGTAGAACTCTTGCGTTGTCCTGAAATGTTCGTAGGGGGTGTCCTGAAGACGCTGTCCGTATTGTTAGATGGCAAGTTGAATGTGTCCTAAGAACACTCGCGGTGTCCTGAAATGTTCGTAGGGGGTGTACTGAAGATGCTGTCCCTATTGTTCGATAGCAAGTTGAATGTGTTCTAAGAACACTCGTGGTGTCCTGAAATGTTCGTAGGGGGTGTTCTGATGACGCTGTTCGTTCTGAGGACACTGTCCGTATTGTTCTCTGGCAAGCTGAATGTGTTCCAAGAACACTCGCGGTGTCCTGAAATGTTCGCAAATAAACAAAATGGGGGTGTCCTGAGGCCCCTGTGCGTATTGTTCGTTGTGAAGTTGAAAGTGTTCTAAGAACTCTTGCGTTGTCCTGAAATGTTCGTAGGGGGTGTCCTGAAGATGCTGTCCATATTGTTCGATGGCAAGTGGAATGTGTTCTAAGAACACTTGCGGTGTCCTGAAATGTTCGTAGGGGGTGTTCTGATAACGCTGTCCGTCCTGAGGACGCTGTCCGTATTGTTCTCTGGCAAGTTGAATGTGTTCTAAGAACACTTGCGGTGTCCTGAAATGTTCATAAATAAACAAAATGGGGGTGTTCTGAGGACGCTGTCCGTATTGTTCTCTGGCAAGTTGAATGTGTTCTAAGAACTCTCGCGGTGTCCTGAAATGTTCGCAAATAAACAAAATGTGAGTGTTCTGAGGACGCTGTCCGTAGTGTTCTTTATCAAGTTGATTGTGTTCTAAGAACACTCGTGGTGTCCTGAAATGTTCGCAAATAAACACAATGGGGGTGTTCTGAGGACTCTGTCCGTATTGTTTGATAGTAAGTTGAATGTGTTCTGAGAACACTCGTGGAGTCCTGAAATGTTCGTAGGGGGTGTCCTGAAGACGCTGTCCGTATTGTTCATTGTCAAGTTGAAAATGTTCTAAGAACTCTCGCGGTGTCCTGAAATGTTTGTAAATAAACAAAATGGGGGTGTTCTGAGGACGCTGTCCGTATTGTTCGTTGTCAAGTTGAAAGTTTTCTAAGAACTCTCGCGGTGTCCTGAATTTGTTGTCAAGTTGAAAGTGTTCTAAGAACTCTCACGGAGTCCTGAAATGTTTGTAAATAAACAAAATGGAGGTGTTCTGAGGACGCTGTCCGTATTGTTCGTTGTCAAGTTGGAAGTGTTCTAAGAACTCTCATGTTGTCCTGAAATGTTCGTAGGGGGTGTCCTGAAGATGCTGTCCATATTGTTCGCTGGCAAGTTGAAAGTATTCTAAGAACATTCATAATGTCCGCGGACATTAAAAGTTTCTATAGGTCATAGTTGAATGTTTGACTCTATGGGTGTGATATGTTGCGGTGGGTGTGGCCAGGGCATTAGAGTGTTGGGTGCATGGCCACTTGGCCATGCACCCAACACTCTATGCCCTGGCCACAACCACTGCAGCATATCACACTTATAGTTGCTTATAACTTTGGGACAAAAACAAATTTATAAGAACCAAAGTTGTAAGATACTATGGGTATGATATGCTGCGATGGTTGTGGCCAGGGCATAGAGTGTATAATATACTTACTGTTTGGTTTAGTAACTGGAGTACATGTATTTCTTGTTAATTTCTGTGATAAAAGAAAATAGCATGTTAGTATTAGTATTTTGTAATGACTTATTACAATGTATAATCAACATTTTTTTTTGGACCCTCATATTTAGTAGATTACAAACTAGAGTACTGTGCAATTTGCTCAGTTTCTGTGTTCGTTGCTAAAATCATTGGGTCTGTGGGAGAAAAAAAATCCATGTTGGATAAAAAAAAAAACTTTTTCTGTTATTCTACAGTCTATTTGTTTGTTTGTTTTCAGTGTTCACTTGTTTCTGGGTAATACTTTATACATTGGCTTGTTGCATATTTTTGGAGCAGTAACATATTATTTATATGTTTGGATATTATAAAAATTGTGGAGCAGTTAGATACCAGTAGGTGTATTCTACCTGTCTATTTTTTGATATATTTTAGTGGTATTGATTTATCTGTTTGGATATTGTTACATTTTGGGACAGTTAGATACCAATTGGCGTATTCTAACTGTCTATTTTTTGCTCTAATTTACTGGTATTCATTTATCTGATTAGTTGTTGTAGAATCTTTAGGCAGTTAGATAGCTTTTGGAATATTCTAACAGTTTACATTTTTTTACAACAAGTTTACTTAGGGTTTAAGTACAGTTTAGTTATCAAATTTTGGTTTTAAGAACATTAAGCGTTTGTAAGATTTGCTGGTAATCTCTGCTTTAGAGTAATGGTACTATCATTACATTCAAACCATCCACATTTCTTTTTTATATATGCAGTGTAGTGCCCTGAATTGGTTGTGGCTCCTGCGTGGTAGATTATACCTCTTGTTGTGAAGGTTTTCTTACCAAGTGATACTTGACCGTGTGTGAATCCAGTCAGCTTGCAGTTGTTTTTGGTACCATCTGCATTGTAACGTAGAAGCATTAGTATTAAGTATTTACTATGTGTTTGTGTTAGTAACGTGGAGCGATTATCTGAATTGCAGGTAGAACATAATCTACCATGGTTTGTATTTTGTACAAGTTGCTGAAATGGAATGGATTCACAATTAGGTATTGATATATATACAAAGGGTTCACTGGGGATTTGTTCTTGTGTCACATTGTTGCAGAGAGTGCATGCATGTTTCCACATGTATGAAATCTGGAAGATTTCATTTATAGGTATGTTTTTATTTTCCAGTACTTGTAGTAAGTACATTAGAAATTCTTGTGGATCTTCCTGTGAGTTTATAGTGAATTTCACCATTCCAGCACAGTAGTCCAATTGTTGTCTTATTCCATAAACACTATATATGTTATCAGGATTGTTTGCTGCATTTCTGTGAAGTACTAACATTTGCAAACACAATGGGTCTGTACTGTGTAAGTAAATGTTGTTAACAATTGGTGGTAATTGAAATAGAATATTAATTGCTACATTTGCGTAGCAACTTACGCCAACTATATTTGAGAGTTTAAATGAACCAGGTAGTTCTGTATCTGACTGCTTTTTTTGGAGTTTGCCTTCCTTATTTGAAGAAGTACCTGGTTTACTTTCCCTAATTTATTTTTTTTTGCTTGTGGTACTTGATGAAGTATTAGTTTCTTTTACTCTCTTTGGAGGATTTGCAGTGACATCCTGTTGCATTTCTGTTTGATTTATTTTTCTTTTATAACATTTTACTTTTTGTGGAACAGAATATGTGTTTAGATGGGGGGGTGCATAGTGAGCAAAGTATATTGTATTCTAAAATGCAAGGAATATCAGCATTTACTTTATTGCATCAAAGTTGATTAGAAATAGACCGTCAAGTGTACGTAAGCGTGATAGTGCTACGTAGCTCATGCCTTCTTTAAAGACTGTGTTACCAATATCTATCATTGCTTTGTCTAGGGTAGGACGTTGTGATTTATGAATTGTGACTGTGTATGCAAGAGTTAGAGAAAATTGTTCTCTGCGTACATACATGTCTTTGAACAGAAGGAATCGAGCTGTTGAGCGTCCTATCCTTTTTACTTCTGAAAGTTTGTCAAAGAGAATATTGACAAACTAAATTTTGTTGTCACGTGGGTATGTTTGAAAGCCAACAACTGCACCCAGTGCTCCATTAATTAGTCCTTGGTCCACGTCAAGGTTACGTTTAAGCATTACTCTGCAATTTAAGGATAATTTTAATATCTTTTCTAAGCCTGCTGTGTTTGAGATTGATTTTTCTAAACTATTTAGTCTTGTTGTGGCTTGGTCACACATAGGTAGTGTCATACCATGTACATCTAGTTTGTCGGTGGTGCTAATTTCCATTATTGGTTGCATTTCTTTACTTAACATTATCTCATTGAATTTGAAACAGCTTGCAAGAGTTGGCATTAAGGCCATACAATTGACATTTTTGTGGGCTAATTGTTCCATAACATCTGTAGCACATGCATTATCGCCATAAAGTGCATTAATGTGCCGGGTTTTCAACATTGCTTCTGCTTCTTTAGAAAGTATACCAACTCTGATACTTTTTAAGATGTTGGCATAAGTGAGATCTGCAGATTGCCTTATGTTTTCTGTTAATTCTCTGTATTGGAAATGTTGCCAAAGGTTGACATTTCCAATGCTGCCAACAGTTTTACGGCAGAGTTTGTGTCCTAATGTTTTAAAAATAGGCTCACATTTTACTGGTTTCAATTGAAGAAGATCTCCGAAAACAATAATGTGTTTTCCTGCAAAGAGCTCTTCGTAGTTTGTTTTGAGTACGTCTTGTAATCTGAGGTGAATCAAATAGGTTGGAGACCATGCTCACTTCATCTATTAGTAGCATTTTCATTTGTTTCAATACTCTTCGTAGTTCCATTGCAGCTTCTGCAGAACGTTTGTAATAGTCTAATTTGTTCTGGTGTTCTACTGGCAATAGTAGTAATCGGTGTAACATGGCACCACCTATGTTGTAGGCAGCTAAACCTGTGGGGGCAGTGACAACAGCTGACAGTTTGTTTTTTGTTAATTGTTGAAGGAACTTACTGATGATTTTGATTAGGAATGTTTTGCCAGAACCAGCTTCACCACTGACATACAGTAGTATAGGTTTATAATTATGGCAGGAACATTCTTTATTTTCGTGTTGTACACCATGTGCAATTTGTTTTGTTACTTCTTGAAAAATGCTACGTTGCTCATTGTTTAATTTTGATTGTAGTATGGTTAAGTCTTCTTTATCTTCATACTGACACATGGTGTTTTCTACTTCTATCATAGCTAATTCTGCCTCATTTGCTTTTAGTGGCTCTCCCAGTGGTTCTTGGCTTCCTGTTACAGAAGGTTGACTACTGTCAGGAGTGTCCTTATCTAGTTGGGCCTGGAGTTCTTCTTTGTGTTGCTGTTCATTGTGCAACATTGTTTTGTACTGTGTAAAGGTTACATCAGTTATAGTGCTTTCATTTGCTTTGGAAGCAGCTTCAAATGCGTCATAGTTATCTAGTATTTCTTCTTCTTTTCTCCATGGTTTAAATAGTTGTAGCAGGGACATGCAATATGCTTCTTTATGTTGAGGAGTCTTTAATGACAATTTGATATGATTAATTAAATTTGGTTTAGTGAGTTTAACTAAGCTGCCTTCACAGTTTGTCACTCTGTATTTACCTTTATTTTCATCGGGTTTTATATTATTTTTGTATGTGTAGTTTTGGGCTATGTGGTATAGACACATGGTTTCCAAAGTATTACTTCTGATTGGGTAGTATGTGTCCAATAAATTGTTTTTTAAAATGTCTTGGCTGTTGGGATCACATTTGGCTATTGTTTCTATATCTTCGTAGGATTTTAGAACTCTTTTTCTAGATTTGGCTGGACCAAGACTTAGCCATACTATATTTTCAGATTTACCATACAATGCAGTACCAGTTAAATGATCAGCTGCTTCATGTGATCTACATTCTCTATGGGAGAGCATTTTTATGCCCAAGCTGTATAATTTCTGAGACACTGTTTTATCTGATGGCAGGTCATTCCAGAGGTTTTGGAGCTCTGTCCTTTCTGCTTTGGTTAAGTATGCTGTGACATATCATGCAACTGCAGTAGAATTATCTGCAATGTACTGCACATCTATGTTTGTATTCCATAAGTGGGCAATGATTGCATTGTAATCATTGATATATTTTTCTTCTTCTTTTCTTTTTATGTAATATGTATTTTTAGGTGACTTACCTTTAACACTATGTCTAACTGAAGACATGAGATTGTTCACTTGACCTGTATTTGTAACTGGTCTAGGGAAACCAAATCGGCATTTGGTGTAGTATTTCCCTTTGTTTTTGTATTTGCGACAATATTTTCCACATTTGTGTCTTTGAAATAGTAAAATTTGTGCATGAAGATCTCTATTTGTGGATCCTGATGAAATTTCACAAGTGACATATGTTTTAATAAACTGTAAAACAGTGGCATCACTGTCTTGACCACATTTAGGAGCATCTTTAATCCATAAATGCATGTGGATATGTGGTGCTCCTCTGGCTTGGTATTTTTTTCTCCAAAAGAAGTGTTGCACTTCTCCAAGTGGAGGAACAGCTTTATTACATATAAAATGTAGCATAGCAATGAAGCGATGGTGAAAATATCTTGAAACATTAACAGGATCCAAAGAACAAAGTTCTCCAGGTGTTAGTATATCTATGTTTGTTTTGTTTTTGTTTGATATGCGTAGGAAATCATGTAAATCTTCCCATGCATATTCTGCACAACTTAATGTAACAAACCAAGTGGGTGGCCCAAGGTTTCTGATCATACAACGTGCATCTCCATGACGTCGAAACCAGTACTCTTTAGTACCATGTATATTTGCTAATAGATTTGTAATATTTGATTGTAAAACCTCATCCTTTTGTTGCACTTTCTGTAATAATTGTGTAGCTGTCATATTTTGAAAGTGTGATCCTGATTTTAATATGTGTGCAACTCCGTGACAAAAAGTTGCTAGTTCACTTTCAAAGAGTAGGTGGAATATGTATTCCACATTTTGTCGAAATCTGGGATCTTCAGAATACATCCGTAATGAGCGGTATTCTGAAGCTGATATTTGAATAGGTCTATCATCGTACCTTCCTCCTTTGCCAGTAGGAAAGAGTAAAGGAAAAGCATGTGCTTCTATACTTTTTTCCCATATGCTGATTGGTGATCCTTTTGTTTGACGCATTTGGTACATTTCCAGCGCATCTTCTATGGTGTCATTAGAGTGCAAAGGATGAATTGTATAATGGTCTAAAATATTTCATATTGTAGCAGGATCTGGGAGCTCAAATTGACCAGCTTCTTGTGTTTCTTGAATTATTTCAGTTGTATCCTTCAAGTTTTCTTCAATATTAATTTCTTTGTAATATTCATTATTCTCTTTCAGATATTGCAAGGCATGTCTAACTTTATGTAAATCTACCAGCTGTTGCCATTTTATTTGTCTTTTGTAGGTACTCCATTTACTAAGATAATTAAAGATTGCTGCATTGGACGTTGCACTCCTAGAGTATGCACATTTTCTTTTAAATCCAATGGTAAATAAACTACTTTTCCACGAATGCCTTTTACCAATTCAGAGGGAGATAATTTTGCTGTTTTTGGTTGAAGGCGTATTATTGCTTGAAATGGGTGCACTGTTTGAATTATGATGCTCTCATATAAATTAAGTTGTTGTAGGGGTTTTGGTAGTGGGTATAATTCCAAATTATGTGTGATAGTACGTGAAGGAGTTTGGTTGTTGTCAAGTTTTGTAGTGCAGTAACTGCAAATTATTAAGGGGTCAGTTATTTCGTATTTGTTTTCTGCTACAAGGTAGAGAGCTAATTCAAACCATTTAGAATCTTCATTGTCTTCTATTTTGTATGATAGGTCTACAGTTTTTGTGTTACTTTTATAAAAAGTTCTGCGACAACATACACACACATGGTTTGGTACTTCGGCTGATGTGCTTTCACATTTTAGTATTTCTTTTTTGTATGTGTTTAGTAAAAGGTTGCCATGTGTAGAATTGTTGCTAATTTGGTTTAAAGCTATTTCATTCTGTAAGTGGATTTCACTTCCAAAATATTTTTTTCTGGATATAGTCAATTTCTTCAAGTAGGTCTTTTGCTGTACCATGTAGAAGAATGTTATTTAAATTTGCTAGTGCTAAAGCAGGACTTTTAGCATAGTTCAGTTTATAAACTAGATTTCTTATAGTTGAATGATGTGTTGATATCCTTTTGATATCATGGAAGGTGATTTTACAAGTAGGTCCTGTAATGCAGGCCAATGAATGTCCTTGTAGTCCTGTGTACTTGCGCACTGGACAGGTATCCATATTTTGCAGTAGTTTAATTTTGATTTTGTCTTTGCTTTTTACATATTGATTGAGGAATTGGTGTAAAGACTTGAAAAATTGTTTGGGAATGTTACACATTGACATGCATGGCCATTTGTACACTAGATGTTCTGATTCAGTTGAATGGACGGGTAATTCTAAGTTTTCAGGGCATATTTTTGTAAGGAGTACTTCTTGTTCCATTATGGTATTATTCACTTTTTCATAACCTCGACCACTGCTATGTATGGCAATTGTATTTGTTTGCTTTTGTTTGTACGCTTCTGTAATGTCTAATTTCAAATCTTGTACTATTCATCAAACTCAAGCGTCAACATACAAGATATTACCCACCTCGAGACTTGATTGTTCCCTGGTGCTTGAAATTGTTCTATTGAAGGCTATGAGGTTCCTCCTAGGGATCTCTTCACCTCCCGCTCCAAGAGCCAGGATGCAAAGGAGCCCCCAGGGAAAACCCCCAACGGGGGGGAAAAAACCCTGTGTTGGTCTGCTAGGGTCCGTAGAATCCTGAGGACAGCTAGGATGATGTTCCTCAGCCACAAGGTAGTTGGTGATCGTGAGTGGAACAGGAAACTGGGTGTAATAATAAAAAAGGTAACAGCCTAGTAAATACTTGAGAGTAGAAAGGATAAGGAAATTAGACTAGAGTGAAAACAAGGATTACCTGGGTGTTATTCGGTCAATCCTAAATGTAAGAAAAAAGGCGGGAAGAGGCTCACTCCTAATCTAAATGAGCTAAAGAAGGATAAGGTTACTAATCTTCAAGTTTTGTGCAAGTGGCTTATCTTGAAACACAAAATGCTTCCCTTACCGCCTGGGCCAATAAACCGAAGGAAAATCCCTTTCCTGTACTTCCGGGTAGGATCTCCTACTTCTTCTGGTGCAGTGGCTAGAATTAGAAGAGCTACGGGGAAAATAGGATTAGAACAATAATAAAGGATCTCCATAGAATGATTGACAAAAATAAAGGGCCGTAAGAATAAGTAAGTAGTAACGCACCTGATAGAGTCGCTGAAGAGACTAGCAGAACCCGTAAGGGTGGAAAGACCATTGGCTGGAAGCCCGGTGGATTTCACTAAGAAGAAAATAAAGAATGTCACAGCTATTAGAGATAACAGCGTTAAGAAGTGAGGAAAGTAAGTAGCAGGAGCAGATTGAAATCTACACGAATTTACGGAGCGTACGGCGGCTCAGAAAGAGAGAAGCAACGTGCCTTGCCACAGGTTGAGTGTCCGGATATACTGTGTGGAAGTCTGGGGGTGTGGCTAACCTTCGGTTGAGATCCAGTAAAAACGCTAGAGCATTACAGCTTGTTCTACAAACACCCGGAACAGCTCGCGCAGCGTACGAGAGCCGGGATATAGAACCGACAACCATATTAGGTGTAACAGCTTCTTCATTAAAGTATGGTTCTGTGCTCGTAGTGTGATTCCATTCACCTCCGCAGATACTTAAGAAGTTCTTTCTGTTGACATTTCGTTTATTGAGAAGTCTTTTTTGTAATTTAGTTATTAGT
Source organism: Ambystoma mexicanum (assembly GCF_040938575.1). Taxonomy (NCBI): domain Eukaryota; kingdom Metazoa; phylum Chordata; class Amphibia; order Caudata; family Ambystomatidae; genus Ambystoma; species Ambystoma mexicanum. The sequence goes on along the minus strand of NC_090929.1, from coordinate 987,517,117 downwards.
TTTCTTAGTGGTTTCATTTTGTTTAACACTAAAATAAATAACTTTCTTTTGAGAAGAATTGCACTATCTATCAACGCTTCTAAGATTAATTTCCTACGATAGGTTTTAAGGGTTGAACCTGGTTTCTCTCCTGTTTTTATAAGATTTTGAAGGACTCTGTGATGGAACATTGTGGCTAAAATACTTTTTTTGGTATGCTTACTTTGAACTTTATCAAGATTTATAGAAGCAGTTTTATCTGTAGTGATAGCTGATTTTTTGTTAATTGTTTTCTGGTTTGTTTTACATTTTGATAGAGGAGGCAAAGTTTTTGCACTTGAAACTTCTTTTGTTTCACTAAATGACTGTATTAGCTGTTTTGTTTCAACTTTTTTTTTTTACAAATTCTGCTAGAGATGGATGCTTATGTTGGACACTTATTTTCATTTGCTCTACTTCTGCGTTGCTTTATACAGACTTGACTTTTGGTAGGCATTCTTTAGGGTCTGTTGAAAAAAAAAAGGTATGGGTTGGCATGTTCTGCAATGTATGTGTGCTGTGTGCATGAGTGTTTGAGTAAGATGATAAAGATGTATGTAATGGTGTGTGATTGTGCATTGGGAACTACAACTAGTAGGGATGGGTATTCTTGAATTTATGTGATACTAAACTGGGGTTCAGATGACAGAAAAAAAGTAAGCTAGTGGTGTGGAGAAGTACAAATAGTAAATCTAATGTATACAATTAAAACAGTTGTTTGTTCTAGAATATCAAAATTGTAGCGGTTGAATTGGGTAATTTGTGTGTCCAAAAATAGGAATTTGTGGGCCATTCTGGCTGTAAATCGCTGTTTAACACATGGGGATTTTTGGACAGAATGGTGCACAATCTCTATTTTTAGGCACAGAAATAGCATGAATTAACTTTACAGTGTGTTTCAGTATTAATACAAATATTATGGTGATATTCTACTTACTTTTTTCTGAAATGAACAGGTTACTTCTTAGTTCTTCTTTGTTCTTCAAATTGGTTGCTTCTTTTCGGGAGAATGGTCTTCACTGCAATTGTAAAAGAAACAAATTAGTAATTATATTTGTATATAGCACTGTTTTTAATTTAGACATTGATGTTTTTAATTGAAATCCTCAGTGCCTTCCTCAAAACCATTAAAACTATCTTATTTACATAAGATACGTCGCACAAGTTCAATTCATATGATATGTTCTTAATGAACAAATTCTATTGTAATGACTAACTGTAGCAAACAAAATATCTTTACTATGTTTGTGAAATTCATAATGTACCACTGAATACCACTATTTCTGTAACTAAGCTCTTCCAGGTAATAGTGCCTCAATGTCATGCTTAAATTAAAGTAATCGAATAAATAAAGAAATAAAACAAAAATATTAAGTCAGTTTGAAAATGTGTTCCTGTACTATACAGAAAATATGCATACCTGTAGTTTGTGTTCATGCATATGGATATGCAAGGAGCTGCAAGTAGAAATCTTGGAGACTTGTACAGTATTTCATGTAATTGGTGCTTGCCAATGATATGACACTTGTACTCAGAGAGATTCATAGTACATTTGCAGTGCTGATCTATGATGATGCAGTTAGATGTAGAGGTTTTGAATGTGATTGGTGGATGGTCATGTGACTCTTAGCTATATCCAATTAGGGAATGGCACAGAAAGTGAAGTGAAAATAGTAGAAGGGCTGTGCATGTTACGATATGTCCACGGACATGGCGGTAGTTCGCGGACATCGGGTGTCACATCCAGGGATTTTTGGTTTCAGAAGTCATGCAAATGAGAATGAGCACTGAAAGGGATTGGTCAGGAAAGTTTAGTGGGTGTGTTGTGCCAGGAGAGAGTTTCTCAGATACTCTTTTTGCTGAGAGAACAACAGATAGCTATGGCTGTGTGTTTCAGAAAACAGATTGTTTGGATTTTGTGAGATTCATGGATACATTGGTTGAAGGTACATGCAGAAAGCTGTGGAGTAGCTGTAGATCTTGGATTTCCACATGTGGAAGTACACTGGCATGGAGTACGTGGAATTAAGTGGTTGGACTTGCTACCTCTTTGTGCTAGTATGGAGACAAAGCAACATCCAGATATAATTGTAATTCATTGTGGAGGGAACAGTTTAGGACATGTGTCTGGAATTTCTTTGCAATTTTCTATGAAAGAAGGACTTGGGAGGGTCATGGACATGTTCCCTAATTTTCAAGTAATATTTTCACGGATTGCACAGAGACAGATGTGGCTTCGTTCTTCTTCATTTGGTCCACAAATGGAAAAAGCAAGGCGCAATGTTAATAAGGCTGTTTGTGCCTTTCTAAGAGATTTTGGCATGTCCTCTTTTCACAATGAAAATATTATGTTCCGTAGTACATACATTTTTCTCAGAGATGGAGTCCATCTTACTTATGCTGGCAATCTGATTTTTTTGAGAAATATACAAAATGCATTACGACCTTTTTTAGAATTACAGCATCCATTTTGAAGTAGGTGTTAAGTATTTATAATTTTTTACATACAAACACCTCCCAAAGGTTCTTTTCAAAGCCACCACTTCCTGCAAGAGAAAATTGCAATGGTTATGATAGGGTAGCAACCCAATTTTTTAGATGTCCGCGGACTGTCCGCGGACTTCTAAAAAATACAAAGGGCCCTGCTTCATTTAGTTTCACTTCTATTTTTTAACTGTGAAAGGCGGCAAGAGCCTTATTTTTTTTTATTTTTGTAATTTTGTATTTTTTTTGGTTTTTTATACACGACACACTGGGAGAGGAGGGGAAAGAAGGGTAAAGGGGGGGACACCAACCACGGATAAGAAAGGGCGAGCTGAGAGAGGAAGATGTAGAGTGGGTTTTATTTGGGTAGTGAGCAGGTCTTCTCATGCTCTGAGACGAAAGTCTCAAAAGCACTGCGAAGTCGCTCCCCCTTGTAGAGTACTGTGTCACAGTACATACATACAACTGTGACTCTCGAAAGGTAATGGTCATCAGAATTCTGTATGGCCTGTGAGGCAGCTTGAGGAAGACGCTGTCCCACAGACGTGGTCCTTGTGGTGACAGGATCAGAAACGGAGGATGAAGTAGAGGAAATCACCCTACTACGTTCTTCGCAAGGTACAACCTTGCAAATAGCCCCAGAGTGAAATGACCTCAGGTGTCGCTTCATGGTAGTGGTCCCAAAGCTGTACGAACCGTGCCTCCCATGACTGAGTATCATTTTACACTCATTGCAGGTGACACGGTTCGCACGAGCCTTGGACCATTCCCATGAATGGTAAACAACCGCCACACCCACGACTCACGCCTAGTGCGGGTAGTAGGGATTTCCTCTACCTCATTCTCGTCATCCTCTTCTTCCTCCTCTGCATCCTCACTCCTGTTCCCCTCTTCAGGCCCTTGGGAAGGTGGTGGTGGTGGAGGGGGTGGGAGTGGTGCTGAGGCAGACACAGCACCAGGTAGCAGCAGTGGAGCCACAGAAGCCATCAGGCTGAAGATGGAAATCTGCAGGTTGCAGCAAAAATCTCTGTGCTCTGTAGAATAGCCAGAAACACAATGAGAATAAGCTCTAGGGCGTGGTCTTTCATAGGGGTGCTTGTGTGCGGTCCGCGGACATGCACGCTGTCCGCAGACAGATCGAACACAAAAAAGGTTCAAAAGGTTTCAAAAAGTATGTATAAACTTATGATTAGTATGTGGGACTTGTGCTATGGTGAGTTTTTATTGAAAAATATTGTGGATTACTTGAAAATATACTTTTAAATTGTTCGGGGACACGAACAGTGTCCGCATTCAGAACACGCGATCAGCGTGAGCGTGGTCACATGGTCGCTTCGTGAAGATGTTCGCGAAGGAAGCGGCTGTCCGCAGGACACCAAATGCACAGGCATTGGTTTGCGCATGCGCGTTGATGTTCTATGGACACTGTTCGGGTCCTGAAGTAATTAAAAGTGCGTCAGACATCAAACGAACAGGTACGGACAGGCGTTTGTTCTTAGAACAGTGTCAACTTGCTTGCGAACAATACGGACAGACATAGCGTCCTCAGAACACCTCCATTTTCGTTTCTTTACGAACATTTCAGGACACCGCGTGTGTTCTTAGAACAGTTTCAACTTGCTAACGAACAGTACGGACAGGTATAGTGTTCTTCAGGACACCTCCATTTTCGTTTATTTACGAACATGTCAGAACACCAATTGTGTTCTTAGAACCGTTTCAACTTGCTAACGAACAGTACGGACAGGTTTAGTGTTCTTCAGGACACCTCCATTTTTGTTTATTTACTAACATTTCAGGACACCGAGAGTGTTCTTAGAACAGTTTCAACTTGCTAGCGAACAGTACGGACAGGTAGAGTATTCTTCAGGACAGCTCCATTTTCGTTTATTTACAAACATTTCAGGACACCAATTGTGTTCTTAGAACAGTTTCAACTTGCTAGCAAACAGTATGGACAGGTATAGTGTTCTTCAGGACACCTCCATTTTCGTTTAATTACAAACATTTCAGGACACCAATTGTGTTTTTAGAACAGTTTCAACTTGCTAGCGAACACTACAGACAGGTATAGTGTTCTTCAGGACACCTCCATTTTCGTTTAATTACGAACATTTCAGGACACCAATTGTGTTCTCAGAACAGTTTCAACTTGCTAGCGAACAGTACGGACAGGTATAGTGTTCTTTAGGACAGCTCCATTTTCGTTTATTTAGGAACATTTCAGAACACCCGCACTGTCCGCGGACACCTACATTGTTTTTTTTTTTAAACGGAAACTAATTACAACACAATATAAAAATATAACTTTATGTAACATATATTAATAATTTATGAAAAAGAAGGTGAGGCAGAAACGGAAACAAAAGCAGGAGAATTAGGGGTTTCAACATGATTGGTATCAGGTGAAGAAGGGATGGAAGTCTCATCAAAACGTTTTGGGTTATGGAGAGGATTTGGGGATAATTGACTGGGATATGGTGAGGGGGACAAGTACATGTGGGACAATGGTATGAGGTTTTTGTTTTAAAATGATCTTCAACAAAAGTTTTCAAATTATTAAAATTGGTCAACAATAAATCCATTTTCTCTTTTATGCTGTCAAGCTTGTTATCCATAAGTTTCTTCAGATGTATTTTCTATTTTGGTATGCTCTGTACAAAAAAATATATATACGTTTTGCTGTATATAAAATAATAATAATTAAATGGTTTATATTGTAAAGTTTTTACCATTAGTTTCACTATCTTGTGACATTTCCTCATGTGGGAAATGTTCCTCTAGCAATTCCACAGTACTAGACATTTCTGTAAGAAAAAAAGATAATATATTTTTTTTTAATCTAATACAGAAAGTTTATAAATATATGAGTAAAATGAAGTACATTTACTATTTCAGGTAAGATATGTTCTAAGTACTGTGTAGGTCTGGTCTTGTTCTTAGTTCTGTAGTGTCTGTGAGGTAATTATGTTGGAAGCCAATTTATCTTCTTTTGGTATATTCCATTTTAGAACATATTGTATTTAAATGAATGGTTAGTGTGTTACATATATGGGTTACATTTCTTATGTATCACTACGTATACAGGGTAATTCATAGAAAATAGCACAAGTGGCGCACGCGACTGGCGCACAGCATGCCCGTGCGAATGTCTGCGCCAGCCGCGTGCGCTAAAATCGATTTCCGCGCACAGCGTATTCATGGATTTTCGCATCCAAAACCAGCCGTGGCGCAGCGTGGCGCAGCGACCCTGCAGCAGCGCCAGTTACGCCCCCAAGAACGCCCTCGCGCAAGGAAAAGCCTTCAAAATCCACAAATAATCGCAAAGGGCTGCGCTAACCCTGGACCAGTTCACAGGGCTGGCAAACAGCAAACGCTAAGCGGGGAACGTGTATTACAGGGGTTCGTGGGAAGTAACACATGCGATTCCAGCAGGGTACGTGTATTTCAGGGGTGCGCGGGAAGTTCCACACGTGATTTCAGCAGGGTACATGTATTTCAGGGGTGCGAGGGAAGTGCCACACGCGATTGGCCCTGTGCGAGCAGGGTACGTGTATTTCAGGGGTGCGCGGGAAGTTCCACACGCTATTGGCCCCGTGCGAGCAGGGTACGCGTATTTCAGGGGTGCACGGGAAGTTCCACACGCGATTTCAGCAGGGTACGTGTATTTCAGGGGTGCGAGGGAAGTTCCACACACGATTGGCCCCGTGCGAGCAGGGTACGTGTATTTCAGGGGTGCGCGGGAAGTTCCACACGCGATTGGCCCCGTGCGAGCAGGGTACGCGTATTTCAGGGGTGCGCGGGAAGTTCCACACGCGATTTCAGCAGGGTACGTCTCTCGGGAGGATAGCTCAGCGGGAACGTGCGCGCCTTGGCAGCAAGACGATATGGAACCACACAGGTTCCATCCCCGGGTCCGCGCTTAGAAACCTCTGGGTATTAGGCGCGTTATAAATAACCTATCATATCATATCATACGTGTATTTCAGGGGTACTGGGAAGTACTACACGTGAATTGGCCATGTGGGTCCTCCCAGGTGTTCGCTCTACAACCTCCACGGCCCCTGCAGGCAGCCCACACCACGGGGGACTACCCTGCACCCCTGCTCATGTCCCGCACGCAGCCCATCCACCATGGGCATGCCCCCCAGCCAACCCACATGTCACCTTGCACTACTGATCAACAATGCATGTTTCCCACCACCCCCACCCCCCAGCAGTGCAGGAGCAGCCACCACCAGGCCCCCACCCATGTCCACCACCACCCCCACCCCCCAGCCACCAGGGGCAACCTCCACCAGGCCCCCACTCATGTCTCCCACCACCCCCACCCCCCAGCAGTGCAGGGGCAGCCTCCACCAGGCCCCCACTCATGTCCCCTATTACCCCCACCCCCCAGCAGTGCAGGGCCAGCCTCCACCAGGCCCCCACTCATGTCTCCCACCACCCCCACCCCCCAGCCACCAGGGGCAGACACCACCAGGCCCCCACTCATGTCTCCCACCACCCCCACCCCCCAGCAGTGCAGGGGCAGCCTCCACCAGGCCCCCACCAATGTCTACCACCACCCCACCCCCCAGCCCCCAGGGGCAGCCTCCACCAGGCCCCCACTCATGTCCCCTATTACCCCCACCCCCCAGCAGTGCAGGGGCAGCCTCCAACAGGCACCCACTCATGTCTCCCACCACCCCCACCCCCCAGCAGTGCAGGGGCAGCCTCCACCAGGCCCCTACCCATGTCTACCACCACCCCCACCCCCCAGCCACCAGGGGCAGCCTCCACCAGGCCCCCACTCATGTCTCCCACCACCCCCACCCCCCAGCCACCAGGGGCAGATTCCACCAGGCCCCCACTCATGTCCCCCTGCAACCCCACCCCCCAGCAGTGCAGGGGCAGCCTCCACCAGGCCCCCGCTCATGTCTCCCACCACCCCCACCCCCCAGCCACCAGGGGCAAATTCCACCAGGCCCCCACTCATGTCCCCCTGCAACCCCACCCCCCAGCAGTGCAGGGGCAGCCTCCACCAGGCCCCCACTCATGTCTCCCACCACCCCCACCCCCCAGCCACCGGGGGCAGATACCACCAGGCCCCCACTCATGTCTCCCACCACCCCCACCCCCCAGCAGTGCAGGGGCAGCCTCCACCAGGCCCCCACTCATGTCTCCCACCACCCCCAACCCCCAGCAGTGCAGGGGCAGCCTCCACCAGGCCCCCACCCATGTCTACCACCACCCCCACCCCCATCCACCAGGGGCAGCCTCCACCAGGCCCACACCCATGTCTACCACCACCCCCACCCCTCAGCCACCAGTGGCAGCCTCCACCAGGCCCCCACTCATGTCTCCCACCACCCCCACCCCCAGCCACCAGGGGCAGCCACCACCAGGCCCCCACCCATGTCCACCACCACCCCCACCCCCCAGCCACCAGGGGCAGCCTCCACCAGGCCCCCACCCATGTCTACCACCACCCCCACCCCCCAGCCACCAGGGGCAGATTCCACCAGGCCCCCACTCATGTCTACCACCACCCCCACCCCCCAGCCAGCAGGGGCACCCTCCACCAGGCCCCCACTCATGTCTCCCACCACCCCCACCCCCCAGCCACCAGGGGCAGCCTCCAACAGGCCCCCACTCATGTCCCCTATTACCCCCACCCCCAGCAGTGCAGGGGCAGCCTCCAACAGGCCCCCACTCATGTCTCCCACCACCCCCACCCCCCAGCAGTGCAGGGGCAGCCTCCACCAGGCCCCCACCCATGTCTACCACCACCCCCACCCCCCAGCCACCAGGGGCAGCCTCCACCAGGCCCCCACTCATGTCTCCCACCACCCCCAACCCCCAGCCACCAGGGGCAGATTCCACCAGGCCCCCACTCATGTCTCCCACCACCCCCACCCACCAGCAGTGCAGGGGCAGCCTCCACCAGGCCCCCACCCATGTCCACCACCACCCCCACCCCCCAGCCACCAGGGGCAGCTTCCACCAGGCCCCCACTCATGTCTCCCACCACCCCCACCCCCCAGCAGTGCAGGGGCACCCTCCACCAGGCCCCCACTCATGTCCCCTATTACCCCCACCCCCAGCAGTGCAGGGGCAGCCTCCACCACCCCCACTCATGTCTCCCACCACCCCCACCCCAGCCACCAGGGGCAGATACCACCAGGCCCCCACTCATGTCTCCCACCACCCTCCACCCCCCAGCAGTGCAGGGGCAGCCTCCACCAGGCCCCCACCCATGTCTATCACCACCCCCAGCCCCCAGCCACCAAGGGCAGCCTCCACCAGGCCCCCACTCATGTCCCCTATCACCCCCACCCCCCAGCAGTGCAGGGGCAGCCTCCAACAGGCCCCCACTCATGTCTCCCACCACCCCCACCCCCCAGCAGTACAGGGGCAGCCTCCACCAGGCCCCCACCCATGTCTACCACCACCCCCACCCCCGAGCCACCAGGGGCAGCCTCCACCAGGCCCCCACTCATGTCTCCCACCACCCCCACCCCCCCAGCCACCAGGGGCAGATTCCACCAGGCCCCCACTCATGTCTCCCACCACCCCCACCCCCCAGCCACCAGGGGCAGATTCCACCAGGCCCCCACTCATGTCCCCCTGCAACCCCACCCCCCAGCAGTGCAGGGGCAGCCTCCACCAGGCCCCCACTCATGTCTCCCACCACCCCCACCCCCAGCCACCAGGGGCAGATACCACCAGGCCCCCACTCATGTCTCCCACCACCCCCACCCCCAGCAGTGCAGGGGCAGCCTCCACCAGGCCCCCACTCATGTCTCCCACCACCCCCACCCCCCAGCTGTGCAGGGGCAGCCTCCACCAGGCCCCCACCCATGTCTACCACCACCCCCACCCCAATCCACCAGGGGCAGCCTCCACCAGGCCCACACCCATGTCTACCACCACCCCCACCCCCAGCCACCAGGGGCAGATTCCAACAGGCCCCCACTCATGTCTACCACCACCCCCACCCCCCAGCCACCAGGGGCAGCCTCCACCAGGCCCCCACTCATGTCTCCCACCACCCCCACCCCCCAGCCACCAGGGGCAGCCACCACCAGGCCCCCACCCATGTCCACCACCACCCCACCCCCCAGCCACCAGGGGCAGCCTCCACCAGGCCCCCACTCATGTCTCCCACCACCCCACCCCCCAGCCACCAGGGACAGATACCACCAGGCCCCCACTCATGTCTCCCACCACCCCCACCCCCCAGCAGTGCAGGGGCAGCCTCCACCAGGCCCCCACTCATGTCCCCTATTACCCCCACCCCCCAGCAGTGCAGGGGCAGCCTCCACCAGGCCCCCACTCATGTCTCCCACCACCCCCAACCCCCAGCCACCAGGGACAGATACCACCAGGCCCCCACTCATGTCTGCCACCACCCCCACCCTCCAGCAGTGCAGGGGCAGCCTCCACCAGGCCCCCACTCATGTCCCCTATTACCCCCACCCCCCAGCAGTGCAGGGGCAGCCTCCACCAGGCACCCACCCATGTCTACCACCACCCCCACCCCCCAGCCACCAGGGGCAGCCTCCAACAGGCCCCCACTCATGTCTCCCACCACCCCCACCCCCCAGCAGTGCAGGGGCAGCCTCCACCAGGCCCCCACCCATGTCTACCACCACCCCCACCCCCCAGCCACCAGGGGCAGCCTCCACCAGGCCCCCACTCATGTCTCCTACCACCCCCACCCCCCTGCCACCAGGGGCAGATTCCACCAGGCCTCCACCCACTCATGTCTCCCACCACCCCCACCCCCCAGCCACCAGGGGCAGATTCCACCAGGCCCCCACTCATGTCCCCCTGCAACCCCACCCCCCAGCAGTGCAGGGGCAGCCTCCACCAGGCCCCCACTCATGTCTCCCACCACCCCCACCCCCCAGCCACCAGGGGCAGATACCACCAGGCCCCCACTCATGTCTCCCACCACCCCCACCCCCTAGCAGTGCAGGGGCAGCCTCCACCAGGCCCCCACTCATGTCTCCCACCACCCCCACCCCCCAGCAGTGCAGGGGCAGCCTCCACCAGGCCCCCACCCATGTCTACCACCACCCCCACCCCCAGCCACCAGGGGCAGCCTCCACCAGGCCCACACCCATGTCTACCACCACTCCCACCCCCCCAGCCACCAGGGGCAGATTCCACCAGGCCCCCACTCATGTCTACCACCACCCCCACCCCCCAGCCACCAGGGGCAGCCTCCACCAGGCCCCCACTCATGTCTCCCACCACCCCCACCCCCCAGCCACCAGAGGCAGCCACCACCAGGCCCCCACCCATGTCCACCACCACCCCCACCCCCCAGACACCAGGGGCAGCCTCCACCAGGCCCCCACTCATGTCTCCCACCACCCTGAACCCCCAGCCACCAGGGGCAGATACCACCAGGCCCCCACTCATGTCTCCCACCACCCCCACCCCCGAGCAGTGCAGGGGCAGCCTCCACCAGGCCCCCACCCATGTCTACCACCACCCCCAACCCCAGCCACCAGGGGCAGCCTCCAGCAGGTCCCCACTCATGTCCCCTATTACCCCCACCCCCCAGCAGTGCGGGGGCAGCCTCCAACAGGCCCCCACTCATGTCTACCATCACCCCCACCCCCCAGCCACCAGGGGCAGATTCCACCAGGCCCCCACTCATGTCCCCCTGCAACCCCACCCCCAGCAGTGCAGGGGCAGCCTCCACCAGGCCCCCACTCATGTCTCCCACCACCCCCACCCCCCAGCCACCAGGGGCAGATACCACCAAGCCCCCACTCATGTGTCCCACCACCCCCACCCCCCAGCAGTGCAGGGGCAGCCTCCACCAGGCCCCCACTCATGTCTCCCACCACCCCCACCCCCCCCACCCACCAGCAGTGCAGGGGCAGCCCCCACCAGGCCCCCACCCATGTCTACCACCACCCCCACCCCCCGCCACCAGGGGCAGCCTCCACCAGGCCCACACCCATGTCTACCACCACCCCCACCCCCCAGCCACCAGGGGCAGATTCCACCAGGCTCCCACTCATGTCTACCACCACCCCCAGCCACCAGGTGCATCCTCCACTAGGCCCCCACTCATGTCTCCCACCACCCCCAACCCCCAGCAGTGCAGGAGCAGCCTCCACCAGGCCCCCACCCATGTCTACCACCACCCCCACCCCCCAGCCACCAGGGGCAGATTCCACCAGGCCCCCACTCATGTCCCCCTGCAACCCCACCCCCCAGCAGTGCAGGGGCAGCCTCCACCAGGCCCCCACTCATGTCTCCCACCACCCCCACCCCCCAGCACCGTGGGGCACCTGCCAGCAGGCCCCCACTCATGTCCAACTCATGTTCCCCTGCACCCCCACCCTCCAGCAGTGCAGGGGCAGCCTCCACCTTCCCTCCGATTACACGCGATGACACTCGGACGTGCAGTTTCATTTCATTGGCCCAAAGGCCACCATGCGCAGCTGTGATGTCACGCGCATGGCCGTAGAGAATGGCGCGTGTAAAAATGAAGAGATGCACGTCCGAGTGTCAAAGCGCCTAATTGGTGGAAATGGCCTCATTGCGTATGCGCGTCTGTGACGTGTGTATAAAAGGTACGTGCAGGACGCCATTTCCTTGTACGTGCTTTTCGTGGAGAGCGAGTGGGTGAAATCTGTACTTCTTGTCGGTTCACACGCGATTTACTTCACGGCATTTCCAGTTCGTACTCCCTGTTACCTCTGACAGTGTTTTTTCTCTTTTCCTCTTTTTCCTGGGCCTGTTTCCTCAAACAGCTTCCCTACTACTGTTGTCCTGTCTCCTCAGACAGCGTACAATTCTTCGTTTGGCGGGGGTGTTGCCAACGCGCACACGCGCATATTTTTCACGCTTTTGTTCCTGGCAGACGGTGAGTCGCGCACGTATCTAACATCTGTGCTTGCCCCGTGTGTCGCGTATCCCTTCAGAGGTCATTCTAGGCTGCGTGTGACACGCATACGTTCATTCTTGTGTTCCTGGGTGCCACAGCGTAGTGCAGGTTTTTTTTTCCACGCATGTGGTCTAGGAGGGGTTGCGTGCACCTTACTTTTTTGGGCTGCCTGTGCGTTGCGTGACCCGTCATCTTTCCCCAGGGGTGATATACAGCCTTGCTAGAGCACTAGGGTACGATTACCATCTGGTACCCAAGCCCTTTGACCCCCAATTGCCCAGGACAATACTTCACATCAACTCCCATACGCACAATAACATCAGTGCCATGGCTGGGAGGCGAACAAGCCGTAAGGGTGGCAAAGGTGGCCGAGCCCCAAGTGGTGGCCGTGGTGGATCCGGTAGGGGACGTGGCCGTGACTTGCAGGGTGCCCCTAGCCCCCCATGTGTGGAGGAGCAGTCAGGGACGCCCATGCCCCCGCCCCCTGGTTGAGGTTACCGTGGCTGACACCATCCATGCTCAGCCCTTGTTGGACCAGCCCACTGTGGAACCAGACCTGGCACAGGGTGACTCCATGGCTGACTTCCAGGTCAGCAGGTCTAGGCCACGTGCGCCGATGAACGTTGGTGTCATCAGGCCACGTGGATCAGGGGCAGCTAGGTCATCTGCTGCCCCGCGTAGGCAGGCTGGGGAGGCTGCAGGGGCAGCTGCGGCTCCATCCACCCCACCTCTCACACACCCAACCAGGACAGTGTCGGTCCAAGTCCATCATGCTGACATTCCCCCTGACACCATCACACTTGAGATAATGCCTGCACCAACTCCCATGCTGAGTGTGCAATCCCACGCTCCTGCCCCTAGTGTCCAGAGCGGCGCAGGACACTCCGGATCCCCACCACCTTCCAAGCGGAAGAGGAAGAGTGCTCGTCCAGTAGAGGCTGATGCCCCAGACACGGCTACACAGTCCGGCCCGTCAAGGAAGCCCAGCTTCAATGAGGCTGAACTGAATGCACTTGTAGAGTATGTGTCCGCACATGACCGCGAAATGGTGATTGTTGCAGGATCCAAGACCATACCTGCACAACGTCAGGCACACTGGCAGACCATTGCGGACATCATAAGTGCCCTTGGAATCGTGAGGCGCACAGCTAATGATTGCTACAAGCGCTGGAATGACCTGAAGCGCAGGGCAAAGAATAAGCTGGCCTCAAGTCATGCCGCAACTCTAGTGACTGGAGGTGGGTCTCCAGCAGACGACATAGAACTCACTCCACATGAGCAGGTTGCTGGGACCTACGTCACTGAGGAACAGATCCAAGGTGTGGTAGTAGTGGCAGATTAGGAGGCATTGTCCGGTGAGTGCACATGCATATGTGTGTCATCCATGTGCATGTTGTGTGTGGGAGGGCTTCTGTTTGTGTGCCAGGGGAGGGTGTGTGTGCCTGAGTGGTTCGGCTCACTCATGTGCCTCTTCCTAAACATTCTTGGCACCAGCATTTGGGTATAGCAGCATCCCTTCGGCCAACATTAGACATCCAGCCCAACACCACGCCAGTTGCCCTTGGAGTGTCATCTTGCCACTACACTGTTGCTTATTTACCTCTGCTTATTCAGGCAGATTGTTTGCATACCACCACTTTTACTCGGGATTTCTCAGTCCTATTGTCACATGTCTGACATGGCTATGGCACAGTGGACTGGCTCAGTTTCGTGGACATGATTAGTTTGGACATGTCCAAGTGCTATAGGACCATTTTTGACTGGCAGCTTCATGTTATACATTAGAACCATTACAATGAAAATAATCAATCATATGAACAAACTGGACTGAATGAACAATTGGTGACCTCCTCTCCCTCTTCACTTCATGGTTAGGGTACATGCCATCTGTGTGATGGCATGTGTATTTGACCTGCCAATCACTGGCCAATGTGTGATGGCACTGCTAGGCAGCATGCAGCAAATGTGTTCATCTTCCATCTTGGTGTCATCAATGTGTGGCATCTGCCTCCCCATCACATGCAGTGACAGTGCATGCATGGGAGTGTTTTAGTCATGTGGGACATGTGTCAATCAAGTATTGTTTCTGTAGCCTCTCAGCCCTCATTGTGTGCCATGGTGCTAATGTCTGTTTCCATTTGTTTTCTTTTATGTCTTTGCAGGGGAAGACGCACCTGATACTGCTGGGGTTGTGGAGATGGTGCAGACCCAGGGGGGGTCTGAGGGCCGACCGACCACCAGTGAGGGACGTGGTGTGGTGGGGGGTGAGAACCCGCAACTGCTGCAGGTTGTGCTCTCAAGGGGTGTCTCTGGCTGCACCTCCCCCGAGCTGTACTCAGGTGTTGATTCGGATGATGAGACCTACGTGCCGTCGCAGGTGAGTGTTCCTGGGAGGTATTCTGTTCTGTCCGACCCATCTGCACCAGGGTTAGGACCCTCAATGGGGATGTCAGTGTTGGCAGGTACGCCTTTGGTGGTTACGGATGCAGGGTCACACTCCACGACATCTGATCCTGTTCCTGGGCCAGCAGATCAGAGGGGGAATGCAGTCCTGCAGCCTCAGGCAGTGCCGGCACAGCAAGGTACAGTTCGCCTTGCCACAGACAGGTGTGGTGCCCGCCGACGTGGTGGCCGTACGCCACCTGGCAATACCGCATGGGAGCAATCCATTTACGGTATGGCAACCAAACAGGCAGCATCATCAGAGATGATGGCTCAGGCCATGGATAGGGTGGCCACTTCCATTGTCCCCCCCGAAAGGCTGATGGAGCGACTACAGCAGGCAAACGACTCCATCTGCCAGTCACACAGGGAGGACATGTTGGCGTCCAACAGGGACAGGCGGGCGGCACTGGTGACTCTGCAGGAAGCCATCTCCATAGAGTCCCAGGGCCACAGGGAAGCCCTGAGGCTGGAACTCCTTCACCTCAGGACGAGTCTTGTTGAGCTTGAGGCTTCAACAGACTGAAGGACAGAACAGCAGCTGGAGCGTCACACCCGTACGCTCTCAGCTGAGATGCAGGCAACTAGGGCGGAGGTCCGGGCATCCCGTGAGTTGTTGCATGGGGACCTCCGCACACTCATCCTCCAGAACGAGACCTACCACACCCGCATGCTTGCAGCCATGGAGGAACAGACTAGGGCCTTGCGTGGGCTGCCTCCCATAGTTCCACCACCTCCGGATGCAGCTGCACAGGGTGAGAATAGCGACAGCAGTGATACTCCCACAATAAGGTAGCCGTGTGGGCCATGAGCCCATGGAGGTGTTTTTTTTTTCACAAGATCCACACAGGTGGGTTTTGGTGTGCACCCTGTCCTCGGACCTCCTGGGTGGCCTCCCCAACCCCCCCAGGCCCATTAATGGCCATTTTTCATTTTTTTTAATTTTTTTTTTATTTTATTTTTTTTTATTGTTTTTGGGACAGTGTGTTGCCTTGTGTGGCTCCCGTGGGCATACGCTGCATTGTGGCTGGGCACATGCAGGCTTGTCATGGATTTGGTTCAGATGCTTGGGTTTTTGTCACACACACCCCTCCTGCTTCCCATTTCCATGGGCTTGCAAAGGGTGTGCCCAAGTGACATTGACGTACATGGTGACATTGGACTCCCATGAGCTGTGTGGGCAGTCTGTAGTCAATACTGTGTAAACATTCATAGTGCATATTGTTGTTGTATTGTACACTGCGTGGTGTATTGATATGTGCCTCTGCATCCATCTCATCCTCCATATTTGCAGGTCCATTCCTCATGTCTTCACAATGTGGTCCACCTTGGAACTGGAGTCCATGTTGTAAGCAGTGCACCTACACTCTTGCGTGGCGCTAACACTGTATACTTGCAAGTGTTCGGAGGGCTGTCATCATCAGGTGGTGAGGCTAGCTAATTTTTAAGTCTGTAATGTCATGTTTAAGGTAGGTTGGAGGTTGTGTAGGTGATTGGTATTCTTGGTAAGTATTTGGTAATGTGGGTTGTAGGTCCTGCATTACTGTGAGCATTTCATGTGTGGACATGTTTCCATTACGGACACTGTAGCTGCTGACACTTGGGGCATGTTGTGGGGAATCATTTCTTTCCTCTCACATTGCATGACATGCCATGGTGTGTTGTGTGGCCGTGCCGGGGAGGGGGTGGGTGACATGGCACTGTTTTCATGTAGTATTTTGCAAGTGGGTATTCATTTCTGCAGCATGGAAGTGTCTTTTCATGACACTGCATTGGTGGTGTTTGTGTAGGTAGGGATGCACACATTGTGACACTTCCACATGAAAAATCTTAGGCTGCTATGGTTCTGACAGTTGACAGTCCCTTTGTTCGTCTTAATTGTCAGGTCGAGTCATCATTGCTTATCAGATGGTATGTGCCAGGCCTGTGTGCACTCCACTGGGGTGTGATTTCTATGTGAAGTAATTAGCCACCAGCTGCGTACGGGCTGCCTCACCCCGTGCCCTCTCCTCACCCATGCGCAGCAGGCGTGGATGTGGTTGGGGATGTGGGGGCACCACCATGTCCACGGCCAGGCCCCGGCGTGTTGCAACATTGTGCAGGACACATGCTGCCACTATGATCCTGCACACTGCTGGGGGCGCATATAACAGCTGCCTGCCAGACCGGTCAAGGGAGCGAAAGCGTGACTTGAGCACTCCGAATGTGCGCTCCACTATGCCCCGGGTTGCAATATGGGCTGTGTTGTATCTTACCTCTGGAGGCGTGATGGGGTTCCGAATTGGCGTCATCATGTGGGTGCTCAGAGGGTAGGCACTGTCCCCTGGTGAGGAGGTGATGGGTATCATTAGTGGGGTAGTGACATTACTCTGCATCTGACATGCATGCATGTGCAGTGGCATTCATACTCACCAAGCAGCCATGTATCACCATGCCGCCCAGCTTCGAGGACCCGGCTTAGGGTAGACATTCGGTAAATGAAGCTGTCGTGGGTGGACCCTGGATAGTTTGCATATACTGAGGTGATGATTCCCTTAGCATTACATACTACCTGCACGTTGATGGAATGCCAGTGCGTGCGGTTCCTATAGATGTGCTCAGATGCCCTGGGGGGACGTAGTGCCACATGGGTGCAGTCAATGGCACCTAGCACTTTTGGAAATTGTGCCACACCGTAGAAATCGAGGGTGGCAGCCTGCCTTTCTGCAGGTGTCCTGGGCAGGTATATGTGCCTACGGACTGATGGGCGTGCAGTGATGATGTTCAAGACCTGGTGTAGGCAGCGTGACTGCGTGGCCTGTGACACCACACCCACTATGGCACTTGTCCGCTGAAATGATCCTGTGGCCAAGAAGTGCAGTACATTGAGGACCTTCTCCAGGGGGCTGAGTGCTTGGGAGCACAGGGTGGGTGATGTGAGGTCATCCTCCCACTCATTGACCAGGTCCAGTATTATGTGTGGGGGAAACCTGTACCTCCCATACACCTGGTCATCAGGCATCCCAAAAAGGCTTGTTCTGGGAGTGAAAATTCGGGCCCTCACTATCCTCCTCCTCCTCCTTTGGTAACCCACGGCCACTGCTGCTAGGAATGGTATATTCATCCTGGCGTATGAGCTTGTTTGTGGTTTTCACGCACTTTAATGCTGCGCGGGTCGACGTACGCCTGCTTCATGCTGGCGTACGTGTGTCAGGATTGGACCCTTTTTCGGCACGTCGTAGGCGAACGTGTGAATCTTCCCACCCACACCAGGAATACACGTAGCACGCTCTCACAGGCACAGTCGCGGGTAAATATTCCCGCCCACCCCTGTAATACATGTGACCCACTCTCACAGGCCCAATCGCGTGTGGAAGTTCACGCGCACCCCGAAGTACACGTACCCAGGCAAATCGTGTGTGGAAGTTCACGCGCACCCCCAGTAATACACGTACCCAGGCAAATCGCGTGTGGAAGTTCACGCGCACCACGAAGTACACGTACCCAGGCAAATTGCACGGCTGGGGGGTGGGGATGGTGGGAGACATGGGTGGGGGCCTGGTGGAGGGTGCCCCTGACTGCTGGGGGTTAGGGGGTGGTGGGAGACATGGGTGGGGGCCTGGTGGAGGCTGCCCCTGACTGCTGGGGGGTAGGGGGTGGTGGGAGACATGGGTGGGGGCCTGGTGGAGGCTGCCCCTGCACTTCAGGGGTGGTGGGAGACATGAGTGGGGGCCTGGTGGAGGCTGCCCCTGGTGGCTGGGGGGTGGGGGGTGGTGGGAGACATGGGTGGGGGCCTGGTGGAGGCTGCCCTTGACTGCTGGGGGGTAGGGGGTGGTGGGAGACATGGGTGGGGGCCTGGTGGAGGCTGCCCCTGCACTGCGGGGGGTGGGGGTAATAGGGGACATGAGTGGGGGCCTGGTGGAGGCTGCCCCTGACTGCTGGGGGGTAGGGGGTGGTGGGAGACATGGATGGGGGCCTGTGGAGGCTGCCCCTGGTGGCTGGGGGGTGGGGGTGGTGGGAGACATGAGTGGGGGCCTGGTGGAGGCTGCCCCTGACTGCTGGAGGGTGGGGGGTGGTGGGAGACATGAGTGGGGGCCTGGTGGAGGCTGCCCCTGACTGCTGGGGGGTAGGGGGTGGTGGGAGACATGGGTGGGGGCCTGGCGGAGGCTGCCCCGGTGGCTGGGGGGTGGGGGTGGTGGTAGACATGGGTGGGGGCCTGGTGGAGGCTGCCCCTGGTGTCTGGGGGGTGGGGGTGGTAGGAGACATGAGTGGGGGCCTGGTGGAGGGTGCCCCTGGTGGCTGGGGGGTGGGGGTGGTGGGAGACATGAGTGGGGGCCTGGTGGAGGCTGCCCCTGACTGCTGGGGGGTGGGGGTGGTGGGAGACATGAGTGGGGGCCTGGTGGAGGATGCCTCTGCACTGCGGGGGGTGGTGGTAATAGGGGACATGAGTGGGGGCCTGGTGGAGGCTGCCCCTGGTGGCTGGGGGGTGGGGGAGGTGGGAGACATGGGTGGGGGCCTGGTGGAGGGTGCCCCTGACTGCTGGGGGGTAGGGGGTGGTGGGAGACATGGGTGGGGCCTGGTGGAGGCTGCCCCTGACTGCTGGGGGGTAGGGGGTGGTGGGAGACATGGGTGGGGGCCTGGTGGAGGCTGCCCCTGCACTGCGGGGGGGGTGGGGGTAATAGGGGACATGAGTGGGGCCTGGTGGAGGCTGCCCCTGGTGGCTGGGGGTGGGGGTGGTGGGAGACATGAGTGGGGGCCTGGTGGAGGCTGCCCCTGACTGCTGGGGGGTAGGGAGGTGGTGGGAGACATGGGTGGGGGCCTGGTGGAGGCTGCCCCTGCACTGCGGGGGGTGGGGGTAATAGGGGACATGAGTGGGGGCCTGGTGGAGGCTGCCCCTGGTGGCTGGGGGGTGGGGGTGGTGGGAGACATGAGTGGGGGCCTGGTGGAGGCTGCCCCTGACTGCTGCGGGGTAGGGGGTGGTGGGAGACATGGGTGGGGGTCTGGTGGAGGGTGCCCCTGACTGCTGGGGGGTAGGGGTGGTGGGAGACATGGGTGGGGGCCTGGTGGAGGCTGCCCCTGACTGCTGGGGGTTAGGGGGTGGTGGGAGACATGGGTGGGGGCCTGGTGGAGGCTGCCCCTGCACTGCGGGGGGGGTAATAGGGGACATGAGTGGGGGCCTGGTGGAGGCTGCCCCTGGTGGCTGGGGGGAGGGGGTGGTGGGAGACATGAGTGGGGGCCTCGTGGAGGCTGTCCCTGACTGCTGGGGGGGAAGGGGGTGGTGGGAGACATGAGTGGGGGCCTGGTGGAGGCTGCCCCTGACTGCTGCGGGGTAGGGGGTGGTGGGAGACATGGGTGGGGGCCTGGTGGAGGCTGCCCCTGGTGGCTGGGGGGTGGGGGTGGTGGTAGACATGGGTGGGGGCCTGGTGGAGGCTGCCCCTGGTGGCTGGGGGGTGGGGGTGGTGGGAGACATGAGTGGGGGCCTGGTGGAGGCTGCCCCTGGTGGCTGGGGGGTGGGGGGTGGTGGGAGACATGGGTGGGGGCCTGGTGGAGGCTGCCCCTGACTGCTGGGGGGTAGGGGGTGGTGGGAGACATGGGTGGGGGCCTGGTGGAGGCTGCCCCTGCACTGCGGGGGGGTGGGGGTAATAGGGGACATGAGTGGGGGCCTGGTGGAGGCTGCCCCTGGTGGCTGGGGGTTGGGGGTGGTGGGAGACATGAGTGGGGGCCTGGTGGAGGCTGCCCCTGACTGCTGGGGGGTGGGGGTGGTGGGAGACATGAGTGGGGGCCGGTTGGAGGGTGCCCCTGCACTGCGGGGGGTGGGGGTAATAGGGGACATGAGTGGGGGCCTGGTGGAGGCTGCCCCTGACTGCTGGGGGGTGGGGGTGGTGGGAGACATGAGTGGGGGCCTGGTGGAGGGTGCCCCCGCACTGTGGGGGGTGGGGGTAATAGGGGACATGAGTGGGGGCCTGTTGGAGGCTGCCCCTGCACTGCTGGGGGGTGGGGGTGGTGGGAGACATGAGTGGGGGCCTGGTGGAGGCTGCCCCTGGTGGCTGGGCAGTGGGGGTGGTGGGAGACATGGGTGGGGGCCTGGTGGAGGGTGCCCCTGACTGCTGGGGGTAGGGGGTGGTGGGAGACATGGGTGGGGGCCTGGTGGAGGCTGCCCCTGACTGCTGGGGGGTAGGGGGTGGTGGGAGACATGGGTGGGGGCCTGGTGGAGGCTGCCCCTGCACTGCGGGGGGGTGGGGGTAATAGGGGACATGAGTGGGGGCCTGGTGGAGGCTGCCCCTGGTGGCTGGGGGGTGGGGGTGGTGGGAGACATGAGTGGGGGCCTGGTGGAGGCTGCCCCTGACTGCTAGGGGTAGGGGGTGGTGGGAGACATGGGTGGGGGCCTGGTGGAGGTTGCCCCTGTGCCCCTGGTGGCTGGGGGTGGGGGTGGTGGGAGACATGAGTGGGGGCCTGGTGGAGGGTGCCCCTGGTGGCTGGGGGGTGGGGGGTGGTGGGAGACATGTGTGGGGGCCTGGTGGAGGCTGCCCCTGACTGCTGGGGGGTGGGGGTGGTGGGAGACATGAGTGGGGGCCTGGTGGAGGGTGCCCCTGCACTGCGGGGGGTGGGGGTAATAGGGGACATGGGTGGGGGCCTGGTGGAGGCTGCCCCTGGTGGCTGGGGGGTGGGGGTAATAGGGGACATGAATGGGGGCCTGGTGGAGGCTGCCCCTGGTGGTTGGGGGGGTGGTGGTGGGAGACATGAGTGGGGGCTTGGTGGAGGCTGCCCCTGGTGGCTGAGGGGTGGAGGTGGTGGGAGACATGTGTTGGTGATCAGTGGTTCAAGGTGACATGTGGGTTGGCTGGTGGGCATGGCCATGGTGGATGGGTTGCCTGTGGGACATGAGCAGGGGTGCAGGGTAGTACCCTGTGGTGTGGGCTGCCTGCAGGGGCCGTGGAGGGTGTAGAGGGAACACCTGGGGGGACCCACATCGCCATATCACGTGTAGCATTCCCCCGCAACACCGAAATACACGTACCCAGCCAAATCGCGTGTGAAACTTCCCGCGCACCCCTGGAATCCTCGTAACCAGCCAAATCGCGTGTGAAACTTCGCGCGCATCCCTGAAATCCACGTACCCAGCCAAATCGCATGTGGAACTTCCCGCGCACACCTGAAATCCACGTACCCAGCCAAATCGCGTGTTGAACTTCCCGCGCACCCCTGAAATCCACGTACCCGGCCAAATCGTGTGTTGAACTTCCCGCGCACCCCTGAAATCCACGTACCCGGCCAAATCGCGTGTGGAACTTCCCGCGCACCCCTGAAATCCACGTACCCAGCCAAATCGCGTGTTGAACTTCCCGCGCACCCCTGAAATCCACGTACCCGGCCAA
Source organism: Ambystoma mexicanum (assembly GCF_040938575.1). Lineage (NCBI taxonomy): Eukaryota > Metazoa > Chordata > Amphibia > Caudata > Ambystomatidae > Ambystoma > Ambystoma mexicanum. Next base: position 987,494,923 of record NC_090929.1, on the reverse strand, counting down.
ATTGCGTATGGAACTTCCCGCGCACCCCTGAAATCCACGTACCCAGCCAAATCGCGTGTGGAACTTCCCGCGCACCCCTGGAATCCACGTACCCAGCCAATTCGTGTGTGAAACTTCCCGCGCACCCCAAAATACACGTACCTGGCCAAATCGCGTGTGGAACTTCCCGCGCACCCCTGAAATCCACGTACCCAGCCAAATCGCATGTGGAACTTCCCGCGCACCCCTGGAATCCACGTACCCAGCCAATTTGCGTGTGAAACTTCCCGCGCACCCCAAAATACACGCACACGTTATTTTTCAGTCAGCGGGTGTCCGTGTTTGTGGGTACCCCTTTGCACGTCATTTGTCCTGGAGGGCCACAGTATAGGACATTCATCATAGCTGTATATAGGTGCTATTTGTTGGCGCACCTTTTGGCGCACATTTTTTACAGGCGCAGGGACGCTACCGCCTGCTTTCTTGTGGCGGTCGTGTTTGTGCCTGTGCACTGGTTTGACCGTGCGCTGTTTTGCCCTATTCGATTCCATGAATACGTGTTGTAGGCGAGCGTGTGGGCGTTCCACGGACTTGCACCCTGTACTTCCCCCGTGACGCCCACATTTTGGCAAGTTGTTCCCCATTCCGAGTGTTACGCCCCGTGTTCCGCCTACTTTTGTTGCGTGCGCCGCGCTATGTGCGATTTTCGCTGTGGCCTGTGCGATTTTCGCTGTGACCTGGTGTACGCCGTTAGATGGCCTGTGCGCCAACGTGCGCCGCGCACTTTTTTATCGCACATCAGATGGTTTTTTCGCGCACGCCCTTCCATGAATCGATGTGCGCTGCTTTTCGTGCGATTTTCGCACTTGCACTGCGATTTTCGCAATTCCACTGCGATTCGCACGTTTTTGCCCACTTGCGCCGCGCTAATTATTCCATGAATCGGCCTCATAATGTGTATGTGTGCTGCTTTTTGAATTTGTTAAATGTTTCTATGACATGATATAACAATCAAACATTCCCCCCCATAGTTTTTAGGTAGTGGTACTTTTTACCGAACATGTCAGCGGACATTAAAAGAGTTTGCGGACATCAAGTTCAGTAGAAGAGGTTCAGTATGTTCCATATTACATGTACATAAAGTCAAAGTTATTATTGTTAAGTTGCGCTACTAAAAACCTAAGAAATTCAGTAAAAAAACATTGTTAAAGGGACGTTATGGTTAAGTTGCGCTACTAAAAACCTATGAAATTCATTGAAAAAACGTTGTTAAAGGGACGTTATGATTCCAAGTAAAACCGAAAAACCCTTGAAATTCGCCAGTTATGGTAAGCTAAGCAACCATAACTTGCTCCACCACCGTGCACTGCTAAGACTAACACCCACGAGATCAAAGATGACATCACAAATGTCATTGATGACATCACTGATGACATCACATGTGTATGTACTTTTCATTAAATATGTGTACAAGGGATTTTTATTATAATGTTGCAAAAAAAGTGTCAAGGATCATTGCAATAAATATCATACCCTAATTAGTGCATTGAACGATGCATTGATATAAATAGCATTCTATTATGGGGTTCTATCTAGTATACTGTGCTACTCATGCAGAAACATAGCGTTGTGTGCAGTGTACAAGATGAAGGTATAATATTCGTAATGTTAATATGTTGAATAATGAAATGATAATTATTTTCTTAATAGATTTTTGTGTACTGTGAAATATGTAATAAGTAGGTAATAAAAACTATGTATTATATAATTGCATTACTATAGACAAAACACAAAGAGACAAGAACACATACCAATATGGGTATATACAGGGAAAGTGAAGTTAGCAAAAAAGCACAAGTAGTAGCAGAAACAATTCATAACCTAATTGTTTATTTTCATGCAAATAAATGATTGTTCTGTTTCAAAGCTTCTATTTACCCTATGTATATGTATCACTTGATGTGATTGGACCCTAAGGAAAGTAGTGTGAGTACAATGTATACAAATATGACCATATACAAGGAAAGTACAGCCATAAAAAAACAGAACTATCAGAAAGTGCTGATAAGTCTATTGATTATCTTTATGCACAAAAAGGATTGCTGTCTTTCAAGCTTGTGTGTTCCCGTATGTATATGTTTCATATGATGTGACTGGACTCTAAGGGAATTACTGTAAGAACCTACTTGAAGGATACGTCTGCAAATAAAGTAAACATTTTAGTTTCTGACTGGTACTGAAGAAAACCATGTGGCCTAGATATGTCAGCAAAAGAAAAAAGAGTGAGCCAGACATGTGATGTCATCAGTGATGTCATCAATGATATTTGTGATGTCATCTTTGATGTCGTGGGTGTTAGCCTTAGCCGTGCACAGTGGTGGAGCGAGTTATGGTTGCTTAGCTTACCATAACTCGCGAATATCAAGGGTTTTTCGGTTTTACTTGGAACCGTAACGTCCCTTTAAGAAAGTGTTTTCACTGAATATATATATATATATATATATAGACGCATTATTTCAAAACATATGAAAAACACATTATTACCTGGTTAACGGTATGAACGCTTGTGAATAATTGAAATTGAAAACCATAACTGATTATTACTAAGCCAGTGAGTGGAAAAGTGTATGTTCTCACAAATGTGCCCAAGTTCACATGAGTGGTTTGGTGTAGCCAGGGTTCGTGTTTCTGTAGGAGCCCATTCAGGTCTCTAAACAAACAAGGAGGGATAAGTGTAGGAACAGTGGAGTAACTTTGCTGAAAATGTTGGGGGGGACATCATGACAACTGAAAGAAAGGGGCGGGGTGGAGAGGGCGGACGTTTAGCACCGAGGAATAAGACTAAACTATTACACAACAAGAGTCAATTGCTGACGTGCTCTGTTATAACTTTCATAAGACTGGTGGATATCTTTAAAAAATTAAATTCTAAAGACAAGCCAGTCTTCTGAAACGTTGGTCTTTAGAGTTCAGTGCATTGACAACAGTAAAAAAGCCTGAGCCACCCTCTACCTAAAGAGGGTCTGCCAGCAGGGTGGAGGGTATTGTGAGAGAATGGAGTATTTTTTGAGTAAAGTAGACACTGTGTGACAAAAATATAGAGACTGGTAGGGCGAGCATTGTGTAAAGGGGCACTTTGTAAAAGAGAGGGGCCAGTGTCAGGCTTTAATACTCAGACTGTCCTTGTTTTAGTTACATTTTTTGGTTCAGAAAAGAAAAGAAAGACAACATGCAATATTGCAGAGTATACCCTTATAATATGCTAAGTCAATTTGCTAAGTCCTTGCTTTAGGCAGTCCTAGTGCAATTGATACAGTCTTTATGGGATGCAGGAGGCTATTTACAAACCTTACCTCCTTGCAATGCCAGCAGCAAGGGGGACACTTCTAAATCCACTCTTTTATCTGTGATGCTGACCCCATGAAGAGAGGAGAAACAATGCTGCACAGATACACACAAAAGCCATCCCTGAGAAAGCCATTCTGGCATATTGAAAGCCTGGATCCAATGCCTTCAGGGGGCTTATGGTCCCCTATGCCTACCTCTCATAAGGTTGGTCATATCAGCAAGTCGCACAACCGGTTCATTTGCTGCAATATGGTCCTACAACTAGACACCTGCAAGAAGCCTATCCTGTAGATCCCTGGGGAGTGTGCCCACCCCTCAACTTAGTAGAACAAGCTACCTCTTCTTTGCAGGGAAGGACGAAAAGAAATTAATGTGTGCAGCAATGCTTGTTTGGACTGGAGCCGTGCACTTTACTGCATGTTTGCAGTAAGTAAAGCAGTTTGTTAAAAAAAAGCAGTTTGCACATATGGAATTTACACTTTTTAATGAAAGCCTGACATCCCAATTCTCTGGGCTCTGTTTAGCCAAACAAATCTCACCCATGCTGTACTGTGCTGTACAACCCCCAAATAAAAGCAAGCACTGGTAATGCCAGCAGTTTTTGCTTTTGTGTAGGCATGGGAAAAGGGCAGGCATTTGTCAGTCACTGCCGTAATGGTAATAACAGGCCATCAATGGTAGCCGCTGCAAAATCGTGGGAGCATTTGGGCATATAATAGTAGTCCCTGTCAAATGGATAATACTTATTTACAAGCTGAACCTGTTGGCTTTGCCAATGCATAGTTTTACACGACTTTAACTTCAATGAAGGTGATACATAGTGCTTATAAATCGAGTGGCTGAAGGCAGATCTGGTTTATTATGTGCTAAAACTACAGTTGTACATCACACCTTTCAGCGTTTGGGTTGAGTTGACACACAGTTAAGTACATGGGGCATGCAGATTCTGCAGCATGATGATTCACCAGCAGACGAACCTCTTGAGGAAGACAACATTAGTCTCATAGGGCTAATGGGTTGAGGGCAGTTAACCTCAAGAAACATGGGACAGGTGGCCCTGAGAGTACGAGGCACTGAACGGCTTGTGTAGAGTACAGTAAAAGGGTGTAAGCATTCAGGATATTTAATTTAGCAGAAACAGCCCAAGGAGCAGCCGCTCCTAGGGCAGCAAGGAGGGTGACATTAAACAAGGCAGAGGACATAGTGGGGGGCACCAAGGCCAGCTGTAGGGGTATGCAGCAAGGGAGGACAGCGAGGCAGGATGCATGTGGGGAGAGGTACGGGGCAGCAGCGAGGGACACAAGATGAAGAATGGTAGCAGGACATTGTGTATTGAAAAGGTGGCGAGGCACACATCCCGGATGCATCCTCTGTCGATTGCTGTTGCCTTGCACAAGTGTGGAATGTTCTTTACCCATCACAAATAAAACTCATAAAGCACTAATCATCATTAAGACAGAAATCCCTGATTTATGAGCCACTGAAATGCAAGTCACATATTAAAAACATGCACTAATGTTAACATGCTTCACTTCACAATAGCTGTATATCAGACATCTCATTGAGATGTAAAGTAAGCTTGTCTTTCAGAGCAGAGGGAAGTGTCATTATTGCTCGCTGCCATGGTCGTATAAGGAATTAAGTGGGTGAAGGCTGCAGCCGGAGGTTCATCACAATCTTCTCTTACCTGCAGTGTGATTGAATCCGGGTGGCTGACTGTGTGATTCGAATCTTCATTCCTTCGGGGGCCTGCACAGCCACAACTTAGACAAGGCAGAAGATACGTGACCAGTGGGGAAACACAGCATTTACAATGCGGCCCCCCAGCCCTCCTGCCAAAAGATGGGGGGACAAAATGGCATGCCACAAAAGTTGGGGGGGAACAAAACCCCCTGTCCCCCCTATAATAATGACCATGTGTAGGAACAAGTGTTATTAATTTTAACCGGGCCGAGCATTTTATCAGCACGTCAGGCTCCTATAGAAGGGGTATGCCAGTATACAAGTGTATGATGGTGTTGTACACTGCATCCGGTGTGTGTGGCTTAGCACTGATGTGAGACCTGGGTGAGAATCATACAAATCAAAGAAAGGTGTTAGCATAGTATAGTTTGAATTGATTGAACAAAAGGAACATAAGTGTAGTGTGGTGTAGTGTACAATTCATGTAGCATAAGGATTAGCAAATATAATCTTTACTAATTTCGAACCTATTAACAACTAACCATAACATGCTAAAATAATTAGTGATTGGAATGGTGCAAACGATGGGTTCAAACTGACAGGGTAATTCATAGAATTTCGCAAAAAAGTGGCGCACGCGGCTGGCGCACAGTGTCCCTGTGCGATACACTGTGCCAGCCGCGTGCGATAAAATCCATTTCATCGCACAGCGTATTCATGGATTTTAGCCTCCAAAACCAGCCGTGGCGCAGAGTGGCGCAGCGAGCCTGCAGCAGTGCCAGTTACGCCCCCAAGAATGCCCTCACGCAAGGAAAATCCATCAAAATCCCCAATTCATCGCAAATGTCTGCGCTAACCCTGGACCAGTTCACAGGGCTGCCAAACAGCAAACGCCAAGCGGGGAACGTGTATTTCAGGGGTTCGCGGGAAGTTTCACACGCGATTGTCCTGGGTATGTATATTTCAGGGGTGCACGTGAAGTTTCACACGCGATTCCATCAGGGCACGTGTATTTCAGGGGTGCGCGGGAAGTTTCACACGCGATTGTCCTGGGTACCTGTATTTCTGGGTACATGTGAAGTTTCACATCCGAATCCTGCAGGGTACGTGTATTTCGGGGTATGCGGGAAGTTTCACACGTGAAATCAGCAGGGTACGTGTATTTCAGGTGTGCGTGGGAAGTTACACACGCAATTGTCCTGGGTACATGTATTCCAGGGGTGCGCGGGAAGTTCCACACGCGATTCTCCTGGGTACATGTATTTCTGGGTGCGCGTGAAGTTTCACACGCAAATCCTGCAGGGTACGTGTATTTCGGGGTGCGCGGGAAGGTTTACAAGCGAATTCAGCAGGGTACGTGTATTTCAGGGGTGCGCGGGACGTTCCACACGCGAATGTCCTGGGTACGTGTATTCCAGGGGTGCGCGTGAAGTTTCACACGCGATTCCATCAGGGTACGTGTATTTCGGGGTGCGCGGGAAGTTTCACACGCGATTGTCCTGGGTACGTGCATTCCAGGGGTGCGCGTGAGGTTTCACACGCGAATCCTGCAGGTTATGTGTATTTCGGGGTGCGCAGGAAGTTTCACACGCAAATTCAGCAGGGTACGTGTATTTCAGGGGTGCGTGGGAAGTTCCACACGCGATTGTCCTGGGTACGTGTATTCCAGGGGTGCGCGTGAAGTTTCACACGCAATTCCATCAGGGCACATGTATTTCAGGGGTGCACGGGAAGTTCCACACGCGATTCTCCTGGGTAAGTGTATTTCTGGGTGCGCGTGAAGTTTCACACACGAATCCTGCAGGGTACGTGTATTTCAGGGTGCGCGGGAAGTTTCACACGCGAATTCAGCAGGGTATGTGTATTTCAGGGGTGCGTGGGAAGTTCCACACGCGATTGTCCTGGGTACGTGTATTTCAGGGGTGCGTGTGAAGTTTCACACGCGATTCCCTCAGGGCAGTGTATTTCAGGGGTGCGCGGGAAGTTCCACACGTGATTCTCCTGGGTACGCGTATTTCTGGGTGCTGGTGAAGTTTCACACGTGAATCCTGCAGGGTACGTGTATTTCGGGGTGTGCGGGAAGTTTCACACGCAAATCCTGCAGGGTACTTGTATTTTGGGGTGCGTGGGAAGTTTCACATGCAAATTCAGCCGGGTACGTGTATTTCAGGGGTACGTGGGAAGTTCCACGCGCAAATGTCCTGGGTACGTGTTTTCCGGGGTGCGCGGGAAGTCCCACATGCGATTTCAGCAGGGTACGTGTATTTCAGGGGTTCCGGGGAGTACTACACGTGAATTGGCCGTGTGGGTCCTCTCAGGTGTTCCCTCTACACCCTCCACGGCCCCTGAAGGCAGCCCACACCACAGGGGACTACCCTGCACCCCTGCTCATGTCCCGCAGGCAGCCCATCCACCATGGGCATGCCCCCCAGCCAAGCCACATGTCAACTTGCACTACTAATCAACAAAGCATGTCTCCCAGCAGCCCCACCCCCCAGCACTGTGGGGCACCTGCCAGCAGGCCCCCACTCATGTCCAATTCATGTCCTCCTGCACCCCCACCCCCAAGCATTGTGGGGCACCTGCCAGCAGGCCCCCACTCATGTCTCCCAGCACCCCCACCCCCCAGCAGTCAGGGGCACCCTCCTCCAGGCCCCCACTCATGTCCCCCTGCACCCCCACCCCCCAGCAGTGCAGGGCACCTGCCAGCAGGCCCCCACTCATGTCTCCCAGCAGGGCACCCTCCACCAGGCCCCCACTCATGTCTCCCAGCACCCCCAACCCCCAGCAGTGCAGGGCACCTTCCACCAGGCCACCACACATGTCTCCCAGCACCCCCACCCCCCAGCATCCAGGGGCACCCTCGACCAGGCCCCCACACATGTCTCCCAGCACCCCTACCCCCCAGCAACCAGGGGCACCCTCCACCAGGCCCCCACTCATGTCCAACTCATGTCCCCCTGCACTCCCACCCCCCAGCAGTCAGGGGCACCCTCCACCAGGCCCCCACACATGTCTCCCAGCACCCCCACCCCCCGGCATCCAGGGGCACCCTCCACCAGGCCCCCACACATGTCTCCCAGCACCCCCACCCCCCAGCAGTGCAGGGCACCCTCCACCAGGCCCCCACACATGTCTCCCAGCACCCCCACCCCCCAGCATCCAGGGGCACCCTCCACCAGGCCCCCACTCATGTCCAACTCATGTCCCCCTGCACCCCCACCACCCAGTAGTCAGGGGCACCCTCCACCAGGCCACCACACATGTCTCCCAGCACCCCCACCCCCCAGCATCCAGGGGCACCCTCCACCAGGCCCCCACACATGTCTCCCAGCACCCCCACCCCCCAGCAACCAGGGGCACCCTCCACCAGGCCCCCACTCATGTCCAACTCATGTCCCCCTGCACCCCCACCCCCCAGCAGTCAGGGGCACCCTCCACCAGGCCCCCACACATGTCTCCCAGCACCCCCACCCCCCAGCATCCAGGGGCACCCTCCACCAGGCCCCCACACATGTCTCCCAGCACCCCCAACCCCCAGCAGTGCAGGGCACCCTCCACCAGGCCACCACACATGTCTCCCAGCACCCCCACCCCCCAGCATCCAGGGGCACCCTCCACCAGGCCCCCACACATGTCTCCCAGCACCCCCACCCCCCAGCATCCAGGGGCACCCTCGACCAGGCCCCCACACATGTCTCCCAGCACCCCTACCCCCCAGCAACCAGGGGCACCCTCCACCAGGCCCCCACTCATGTCCAACTCATGTCCCCCTGCACTCCCACCCCCCAGCAGTCAGGGGCACCCTCCACCAGGCCCCCACACATGTCTCCCAGCACCCCCACCCCCCGGCATCCAGGGGCACCCTCCACCAGGCCCCCACACATGTCTCCCAGCACCCCCACCCCCCAGCAGTGCAGGGCACCCTCCACCAGGCCCCCACACATGTCTCCCAGCACCCCCACCCCCCAGCATCCAGGGGCACCCTCCACCAGGCCCCCACTCATGTCCAACTCATGTCCCCCTGCACCCCCACCACCCAGTAGTCAGGGGCACCCTCCACCAGGCCACCACACATGTCTCCCAGCACCCCCACCCCCCAGCATCCAGGGGCACCCTCCACCAGGCCCCCACACATGTCTCCCAGCACCCCCACCCCCCAGCAACCAGGGGCACCCTCCACCAGGCCCCCACTCATGTCCAACTCATGTCCCCCTGCACCCCCACCCCCCAGCAGTCAGGGGCACCCTCCACCAGGCCCCCACACATGTCTCCCAGCACCCCCACCCCCCAGCATCCAGGGGCACCCTCCACCAGGCCCCCACACATGTCTCCCAGCACCCCCAACCCCCAGCAGTGCAGGGCACCCTCCACCAGGCCACCACACATGTCTCCCAGCACCCCCACCCCCCAGCATCCAGGGGCACCCTCCACCAGGCCCCCACACATGTCTCCCAGCACCCCCACCCCCCAGCAACCAGGGGCACCCTCCAACAGGCCCCACTCATGTCCAACTCATGTCCCCCTGCACCCCCACCCCCAGCAGCCAGGGGCACCCTCCACGAGGCCCCCACACATGTCTTCCAGCACCCCCACCCCCCAGCATCCAGGGGCACCCTCCACCAGGCCCCCACACATGTCTCCCAGCACCCCCACCCGCCAGTAGTGCAGGGCACCCTCCACCAGGCTCCCACACATGTCTCCCAGCACCCCCACCCCCCAGCATCCAGGGGCACCCTCCACCAGGCCCCCACTCATGTCCAACTCATGTCCCCCTGCACCCCCACTCCCCAGTAGTCAGGGGCACCCTCCACCAGGCCCCCACACATGTCTCCCAGCACCCCCACCCCCCAGCAGTGCAGGGGCACCCTCCTCCAGGCCCCCACTCATGTCCCCCTGCACCCCCACCCCCCAGCGTCCAGGGGCACCCTCCACCAGGCCCCCACACATGTCTCCCAGCACCCCCACCCCCAGCAGTGCAGGGCACCCTCCACCAGACCCCCACACATGTCTCCCTGCACCCCCAACCCCCAGCATCCAGGGGCACCCTCCACCAGGCTCCCACTCATGTCCAACTCATGTCCCCCTGCACCCCCACCCCCCAGCAGTCAGGGGCACCCTCCACCAGGCCCCCACTCATGTTTCCCAGCACCCCCACCCCCCATCATCCAGGGGCACCCTCCACCAGGCCCCCACTCATGTCCAACTCATGTCCCCCTGCACCCCTAACCCCCAGCAGTGCAGGGCACCCTCCACCACGCCCCCACTCATGTCTCCCAGCACCCCCACCCCCAAGCAGTGCAGGGTACCCTCCACCAGGCCCCCACACATGTCTCCCAGCACCCCCACCCCCCAGCATCCAGGGGCACCCTCCACCAGGCCCCCACACATGTCTCCCAGCACCCCCACCCCCCAGCATCCAGGGGCACCCTCCACCAGGCCCCCACTCATGTCCCCCTGCACCCCCACACCCCAGCAGTGCAGGGCACCCTCCACCAGGCCCCCACACATGTCCCCCTGCACCATCACCCCCCAGCAGTGCAGGGCAGCTGCCAGCAGGCCCCCATACATGTCCCCCCAACACCTCATGACAATCCATAATCATGGCCCCCATGCCCCCTCAATACACTGCCCACGCCACCCCAGTCCGAACACACCACCAGGTATGACATCCACCCCACAAAGAAATCACCAGCACATGATGCATCCCAAATGGCTAGTCTGCACATCAACATATATCCGTTAAACCCACACAATGACAGCATGTGAATGAAAAAACACACATTGCGACATGCATGAAACCAAAGAGAAAATACCACACATTGAAGTACCAAATGATAATGTATTAAACAGAAAAGCAAGGCAATGAAATGGACCAGAAGAAAATGGAAATAATAAATGAAATCCAGCATGTCCAATAAATGAAAAAGACGGATGAAATCCAAATGAAAAGCAATCCAAAAGCAAGTCTCCAAAGTGTCAGTCTGAGAAAATAAATCCAAGGTGCAAAAATAATAAAAAACCATTGATCCATGGGAAAAAAAATCAACAATCCAAATCCATTGTCAAACTATGTACAAAGTGAACATCCAGGGTCCATGTGCCCAATCCTTTAAATGAAACGTATAAAATAAAATCCTACCTAATGAAGAACTATTTACAAGAAGTTGGGGCATTGTCCAAGCGCCCCAAAACAAAACAAAACCGAAAGGAAACTTAACACTAAAGAACTATTCACAAGGGCAGCGGGCTAGTCTGACGGCTCACTTCTGGATGTTCCGGCCCAGGGCATCATCGAACTCCTGCTCAATGTCCCGGAGGCGGTCCTCTTCCATGGCCCCGAGGGTCTGCAGGGATGACGACATGTTCTCCTCCAACTCCCTGCGTATTGCCTCGAGGCACTCGGGCCGCCTCAGGGCCCTCCGCATGGAGTTCTCCGCCCTGAGCATCGTGAGCAGTGCCTCTTCCGCCCGCTGACGCTCCGCATCTATGGCATGGCCCAACCGCTGCCACACGGAAGACACTTCCCGTCCTGGGTCCTTCTGCCCTCCGGCCGATGCCTGCCCCTCCGATGTCGAAGGCCCTAAGCCATCATGGCGCCCACCTCGTTGCTGCTGCTGCTGTGCCTGTGCCCGTATCCTGGCTCCTGCTGCCTGCACATCCTCCACCGGCCGGGGTGCAGTCGTTGATGTGGCCACCCCTGCTGGACGTCCGACTCCCGACTGTGGCAGGGATGTGTCCTCCACCAGCCTGGCCGCACCGTCAGAGGCAGCTCCACAGGGCACCCAGGTGACAAATGGGTGGAAAGATGGCACGGAGGATGACTGGCGCATAGGGTGTTCAGTTGAGGAGGGGGTTGGAACAAGCTCCAGCAAACGGAGGAATCCGGCCTGGGTGACCTGTCCCAGTAGGCCGACACGGTCAATGAGCCATTCGAGATGACTTGAAGTCTCCTCATGAAAAGACTGCAGGTCACCTCGCATGGCCCGTTGACGCAAAGCCACACCAGTCAGGACAGTCTCAACCCGTACCTGGATAGCCACGTCCGCAGGCAGAGGAAGGCCAGTTGTTGTAAACTCATCCCCTGCCTGAAAATGCATCTGGACGTAGGCATCCCTGCTGGTGCAAGATGATGCAGTGACAGTATCAGGGACAGGATTGCACACAGGCACCTCCGCGGCAGCCTGTGCTGCCTCCTGTCCCTGGTCCTGCACTGCACCACTAGCACCAGTGGAATCCCCACCTCCAGACCCTGTCTCTGTCGCCTGCACGGCCTCCTCCTCCACCAAACCCCCCACCAACCTGGATGACTCCGTGCCATCTTCCCCCGTTGGGCCCTGTGGGGTCCCAGCTGCCCCTTCTGCTGCCGAGGAGTCCAACTCAGACCTCCGCCTCTTGGACCTCCCCCCGGCAGCTACGGCCTGGGACGCGGCACCGGACTCCTCACTCCCCGACGAGATGACAACCTGGGAGGGGAGCCGGGCCTTGCATCTCCGGCTGGAGGTGCAATCCCGGCCGCTGTGCTCCACAGAAGCTTCTCCGCCCTCTTCATCAGTTGACGCTGCAGACAGGGAGAAATAAAACACAGGCATCAGGGCACTGTACAATGGACACATACACACATGACAGTTGTACATGAGTGGCATTGGCAAAACTCAGACATGGCATCACAATCGCCAACACACATGTCATTTCAACTCGCACACATGAGCCATACCACAGCCATATCGCAACAGGCAGCACCATCCATACACATACAACGTGAGCAGGCAAAGGTGAGCCAGACATCACATGCAACACAGGGAGTGCACTACACATGCACACACACCACCACACTTGCATGCATGTGTACACCTCTGCCAACTGTTGCAGTGTTGAGATCGGCATCCATGTCACATCTGCCAATCAGTCTTCCACATCCCGGTGTCACATGCATCCATGTTGAATCACTGTTGCCCCCTTGTCAAATACACACACATACACATGTACACAGTGCAGATACATGTAGCTAAAACCAACATCCATGTGTGACATCACGAATATGCCTACTTACATACACATTCATTCAAACATGTGTGCCCACACATCTGCATTTGGCATGCAAGCCTACACACACAAGCACCATCCATGTCTCACACATGAGAGCCCTCGCATGTGTTAGCCTCACGGCCCTGTACACCCCCCCTACTTGGCCCCATTAAAACACATGTGCAACCTGCACACTACTGGCACACCACCACATGCACAGCTTACAATCAGGATGCATGAACACTTACTGCTCGACTCCAGACAGGTCTGCCTCTCACGGACCTGGACGTGGAGCGCTGGGGATATGCGTTCCAGGACCCTCATCTGATCTTCCGACAAGTGGCCCCGGTGCCCCTTAGCATCCGCTGCCTTCAAGAGGCGCCGGGCCTTGTTGAAGGTCCTGGACCTGAAGTCCTCCCAGCGCTTCTTGACATGATGGAATAGTCGGACTGCCACCCCCTCCGCGTTGATGGCAGTCACGATGTCTGTCCAGATCCGAGTCTGTCCATCCTTGTTGGCGCGCAAACTTCCAAAGAGGGCATCATACTGCCCCAGGACATGCTCCACCAGGACACCAACTTCTGTGGCAGTGAAGCTGGTGCCCCTCTGCCTCTCTGGCCGGGGGTTGCCGGGGGTGCCAGATGTTGCAGTGCCCGACATGACAACCCCAGAGGCAGGAGTGGGTGGGCAACTGGGTCCTGGAGCTGGTCTGTGGAGCGATGGATTCCCAGTCGGGAGTCTTCGGTTCCAGCAGGGGTGGTCACAGCAACAGCACCCCTGGCTGATGTGCAGGCAGCAAATGGCAGGGCATGTGGGCAGTAGGCAATCAGGCAGCATCAGATGGCAGGTGGGAGCATGCTCGGGGCTCTGGGGGGCAGTAATTCAGCCTTCTGGATAGGAGCGTGGACTTCCGTGTGCTTACGCGTGGCCAGCTTGATACGGAGTGATTTGGCACGTGAAAATCCAGCATGTCTGCATGTAATTTGAGGAAAGGACCTTAGCGCGTAAGCACATCAGCACACGTACGCGAATTCATTGGCCCAAAGGCCCCCAGCGTGTAGGCGCGTCTATGATGTTACGCGCACGTGCGTTTTCCATGGCGCGTAGAAAAAATAAGCACGTCAGAGTGTCATAGCGTGTAATTGGTGGAAAGGGCCTCAGCGCGTATGCGCGTCTGTGACGTGCGTGCGCGGGCGTTTCCCTGTACACGGGTGCATTTTACACATCCAATGACTGCACGTCAGAGTGTCAGCTCGGGTAATTGGAGGATAGGGCCTTAGCGCGCACACGCGGAAGTGACGCTGGACGTGTGGGCATGTTTAAAAGGTACGTGTAGAATGTCATTTCCTTGTTCGTGCTTTTCGTGGAGAGCGAGTGGGTGAAATCTGTACTTCTTGTCGGTTCACACGTGATTTATTTCACGGCGTTCCAAGTTCGTACTCCCTGTTACCTCTGACAGCTTTTTCTCTTTTTGTCTTTTTCCTGGGCCTGTTTCCTCAAACAGCGTTCACTTCTTCTGTTGTCCTGTCTCCTCAGACAGCGTACAATTCTTCTTTTGGCGGGGGTGTTGCCAACGCGCACACGCGCGTCTTTTTCACGCTATTTTTCCAGGCAGATGGTGAGTCGCGCACATATTTAACATCTGTGCTTGCCCCGTGTGTCGTGTACCCCTTCGGAGGTCATTCTAGGCTGCGTGTGACATGCATACGTTCATTTTTGTGTTTCTGGGTGCCACAGCGTAGTGCAGGTTTATTTTTCCACGCACGTGGTCTAGGAGGGGTTGCGTGCACATTGTCTCCCTTTTTTGGGGTGCCTGTGCGTTGCGTGATCCTGCATCTTCCCCCAGGGGTCACATAAAGCCTTGCTAGCGCACTAAGGTACGAATTCCATCTAGTACCCTACCCCTTTCACCTCCAATTGCCCAAGACAATAGTTTACTGCAACTCCCATACGCACAACAACATCAGTGCCATGGTTGGGAAGCGAGCATGCGGTAAGGGTGGCAAAGGTGGCCGAGCCTCAAGAGGTGGCCGTGGTAGATACGGTAGGGGACGTGGCTGGGACTTGCAGGGTGCCCCTAGCCCCTCATGTGTGGGTGAGCAGTCAGGGACACCCATGCCCCCCCCCTGGTTGAGGGTAACATGGCTGACACCATCCCTGCTCAGCCCTTGTTGGACCAGCCCATTGTGGCACGAGACCTGGCACAGGGTGACTCCATGGCTGACTTCCAGGTCAGCAGGTCTAGGCCACGTGTGGCGGTGCACGTTGGTGTCACCAGGCCACGTGGATCAGGGGCAGCTGTGTCATCTGCTGCCCCGAGTAGGCAGGGTGGGGAGGCAGCAGGGGCAGCTGCGGCTCCATCCACCCCAGCTCTGAGTCTCCCAGCCTGGACAGTGTTGGTCCCAGTCCATCCTGCTGACGTTCCCCCTGAGTACATCACACTTCAGCTAATGCCTGCACCAAGTCCCATGGTGAGTGTTCATTCCCACACTCCTAGTCCACAGTCCACCGGGGCTCCTGCCCCTAGTGTCCAATATGGCGTAGGACACTCAGGATCCCCACCACCTTCCAAGCGGAAGAGGAAGAGTGCTCGTCCGGTACAGGCTGATGCCCCAGACACGGCTACACAGTCCGGCCTGCCAAGGAAGCCCAGCTTCAATCAGGCCGAACTTGATGCACTTGTGGAGTATGTGTCCGCACATGACAGCGAAATGGTGATTACTGCAGGATGCAAGACCACACCTGCACAATGTCTGGCACACTGGCAGACCATCGCGGACATCATAAGTGCCCTTGGATTCGTGAGGCGCACAGCTAATGATTGCTACAAGCGCTGGAATTACCTGAAGCGCAGGGCAAAGAAAAAGCTGGCCTCAAGTCATGCCGCTACTCTAGTGACTGGAGGTGGGTCTCCAGCAGAGGACATTGAACTCACTCCACATGAGTATGTTGCTGGGAACTACGTCACGGAGGGACAGATCCAAGGCATGGGAGACCTGCCAGATTATGAGGCATTGTCCGGTGAGTGCACATACATGTGTGTGTCATCCATGTGCATGGTGTGTGTGTGAGGGCTTCTGATTGAGTGCCAGGTGAGGGTGTGTGTGCCTGAGTGGTTTGGGTCACCCATGTGCTTCATCCAATACATTCTGCGCACCAGGATTTGGGTATTGCAGTATCCCTTCTGGCAACAGTAGACATTTAGCCCAACCTCACGCCAGCTGCCCTTGAAGTGTCATCTTGCCATAACATTGTTGCGTATTATTCTGTGTTCATTCAGGCTGATTGTTTGCATTCCACCACTTTCACTAGGCATTTCTCAGTCCTATTGTCACATGTGTGACATGGCTATGGTACATGCCATCTGTGTGATGGCATGTGTCATGTATGTGTATTGGACATGCCAATCACAGGCCAATGTGTGATGGCGCTGCTAGCCAGCATGAAGCAAATGTGTTGGTCTTCCATCTTGGTGTCATCAATGTGTGCCATTTGCCTCCCCTTCATACACAGTGACGGTGCATGCATCGGAGGGTTATAGTCATGTGGGACATGTGTCAATGAAGTACTGGTTCTGTTGCTTCTCAGCCCTAATTGTGTGCCATGGTGGTTTCTTTCATGTCTTTGCAGGGGATGACGCACTTGATACTGTTGGGGTTGTGGAGATGGTGCAGACCCAGGAGGGGTCTCAGGCCCGACCGGGCACCAGTGGGGGACGTGGTGTGGTGGTGGGTGAGAACCCACACTTGCTGCAGACCATTATCTCAAGGGGTGTATCTGGGTGCACCTCCGCCAAGCTCTATTCAGGTGTCGAGTCGGATGATGAGACCTATGTGCGGTCACAGGTAAGTGTTTCTGGGAGGGATTCTGTACTGTCCAACCCACCTGCACCAGGGGTAGAACCCTCAATGGGGATGTCAGTGTTGGTAGGTCCGCCTTTGGTGGTTACGGATGCAGGGTCACACTCCGCAACATCTGATCCTGTTCCCGGCCAGCAGATCAGAGGGGGAATGCAGTCTTGCAGCCTCAGGCAGTGCCGGCACAGCAAGGCGCAGTTCGCCTTGCCCCAGACAGGTGTGGTGCCCGCCGGCGCGGTGGCCGTACGCCACCTGGCAATACCGCATGAGAGCAATACATATACGGTATGGCAAACCAACAGGCAGCATCATCTGAGATGATGGCTCAGGCCATGGATAGGGTGGCCACTTCCATTGTCCCCCAAGAAAGGCTGCTGGAACAACTACAGCAGGCAACAGACTCCATTTGCCAGTTACACAGGGAGGACATGTTGCCGTCCAACAGGGACAGACGGGCGGCACTGGAGACTCTGCGGGAAGCCATTTCTATTGAGTCCCAGGGCCACAGGGAAGCCCTGAGGGTGGAACTCCGTCAGCTCAGGGTGACTCTTGTTGAGCTTGAGGCTTCAACTGACACGAGGACAGAACAGCAGTTGGAGCGGCTCACACATACGCTCTCAGCTGAGATGCAGGCAACTAGGGAGGAGGTCCGGGCATCCCGTGAGTTGTTGCATGGGGACCTCCGCACGATTATCCTCCAGAACCAGACCTTCCACACCCGCATGCTTTCTGCCATGGAGGACCAGACTAGGGCTTTGCGTGGGCTGCCTCCCATAGTACCACCACCTCCTGATGCAGCTGCAGAGGGTGAGGAGAGCGACAGCAGCGATTCTCTCACAATAGGGTACCCGTGCAGGCCATGAGCCCATGGAGGTGTTTTTTTTCCCAAAATCCACACAGGTGGGTTTTGGTGTGCACCCTGTCCTCGGACCTCCTGGGTGGCCTCCCCCACACCCCTTGGCCCATACATGGCCATTTATGATTTTTGATTTTTGATTTTTGATTTTTTTAACAGTGTGTTGCCTTGTGTGGCTCCCGTGGGCATACGCTGTATTGTGGCTGGGCACATGCAGGCTTGTCCTGAATTTGGGTTAGATGCTTGAGTTTGTGTGACACACACCCCTCCTGCTTCCCGTTTCCATGGGCTTGCAAAGGGTGTGCCCAAGTGACATTGACTTACACAGTGACGTTGGACTCCCATTTAATGTGTGGGCTGTCTATAGTCAATACTGTGTATACATTCCTAGTGCATATTGTTGTTGTATTGTACACTGCATGGTGTATTGATATGTGCCTTTGCATCCATCTCATCCTCCTAATTTGCAGGTCCATTTCTCATGTCTTCAAAAGGCGGTCTACTTTGGGACTGGAGTCCATGTTGTAAGCAGTGCACCTACACTCTTGCGTGGCGCTAACACTGTATACTTGGAAGAGTTTGAAGTGCTGCCATTATCAGGTAGTGAGGCTACCAATTTTTTAAGTCCGTACTGCCATGTTTATGGTAGGTTGGAGGTTGTGTAGGTGATTGGTATTCTTGGTAAGTATTTGGTAATGTGTGTTGTTGGTCCTGCATTACTGTGAGCATTTCATGTGTGGCCAGTTTCCATTAGGGACACTGTAGTTGGTGACATTTGGGGCATGTTGTGGGGATTCATTTGTTTGCTCTCACATTGCATGACATGCCATGGTGTGTTGTGTGACCGTGCCGGGGAGGGGTTGGGTGACATGGCACTATTCTCATGTTGTATTTTGCAAGTGGGTATTCATTTTTGCTGCATGGAAGTGTGTCTTTTGATGACACTGCATTGGTGGTGTTTGTGTAGGTAGGGATGCACACGTTGTGACACTTCCAGATGAACAATCTCAGGCTGCTATGGTTCTGACAGGTGACTGTCCCTTTGTTCATCATAATTGTCAGATTGAGTCATCATTGATTGTCAGATGGTATGTGCCAGGGCTGTGTGCACTCCACAGGGGTGTGCTTTCTATGTGAAGTAATTAGCCACCAGCTGCGTACGGGCTGCCTCAACCCATGCCCTTTCCCCTCCCATGCGCAGCGGGCATGCATGTGGTTGGGGACGTGGGGGCACCACCATTTCCACAGCCAGGCCCCGGCGTGTTGCAACATTGTGCAGGACACATGCTGCCACTATGATCCTGCACACTACTGGGGGAGCGTATAACAGCTGCCCGCCAGAACGGTCAAGGGAGCGAAAGCGTGACTTGAGCACTCCGAATGTGCGCTCCACTATGCCCCGTGTTGCAATATGGGCTGTGTTGTATCTTACCTCGGGAGGCGTGATGGGGTTCCGAATTGGCGCCATCATGTGTGTGCTCAGAGGGTCATGCATGCGTGTGCTGTGGCATTTCTACTCACCAAGCAGCCATGCATCGCCAATGCCGCCCAGCTTCCATGTCCCGGTTTAGGGTTGACATCCTGTAAATGAAGCTGTTGTGGGTGGACCCTGGATAGTTGGCATATACTGAGGTGATGATTCCCTTGGCATCACATACTACCTGGACGTTGATGGAATGCCAGTGCTTGCGGTTTCTATAGATGTGCTCAGATGCCCTGGGGGGACGTAGAGCCACATGGGTGCAATCAATGGCACCTAGCACTTTGGGGAATTGGGCAACCCTGTAGAAATCCTGGCTGACAGCCTGGACAACACCTGGTGTAGGCACCGTGACTGCGTGTCCTGTGACACCCCCCCCCACTATGGCACTTGTCCGCTGAAATTATCCATTAGCCAAGAAGTGCAGTACATTGAGGACCTTCTCCAGGGGGCTGAGTGCTTGGGAGCACAGGGTGGGTGATGTGACGTCATCCTCCCACTCACTGACCAGGTCGAGTATTATGTGTGGTAGAAACCTGTACCTCCCATACACCTGGTCATCTGGCATACCAAATAGGTTGGTTCTGGGTGTGAAGATTCTGGCCCTGACTATCCTTCTCCTCCTCCTGCGGTAACCACGGCCACTGCTGCTAGGAACGGTATATTCATCCTGGTGTCTGAGCTTGTTTGTTGTTTGCGCACTCTTTTATGCTGCGCAGGACGTGCGCCTGCTTCATGCTGGCGTACGTGTTTCAGGATTGGTCCTTTTATTTTTTGGCGCATTGTAGGCGAGCGTGTAAATCTTCCCGCCCACCCCACACGCTCTCCCAGGCCCAGTCGCGAGTAAATAATCCCGCCCACCCCTGGAATACACGTACCCCACTCTCACAGGCACAGTCGCGTGTGTAACTTCACGCGCACACACCGAAATACACGTACCCTGCAAATTTGCATGTGAAACTTCCCACGCACCCCGAAATAAACGTACCCTGCTGAAATTGCGTGTAGAACTTCCCGCGAACCCCGTAATACACGTACCCTGCTGATATTGCATGTCAGACTACACGCGCAACCCTGATATACACGTACACAGGCAAATCGCACTGCTGGGGGGTGGGTGGGTGGTAGGAAGGAGTGGGGGCCTGGTGGAGGGTGCCCCTGGATGCTGGGGGTGCAAGGAGACATGAGTTGGACATGCGTGGGGGCCTGGTGGACGGTGCCCCTGACTGGTGGGGGGTGGTGGTGCTGGGAGACATGAGTGGGGGCCTGGTGGAGGGTGCCCCTGGATACAGGGGGGTGGGGGTGCAGGGAGACATGAGTGGGGGCCTGGTGGAGGGTGCCCCTGGATGCAGGGGGGTGGGGGTGCAAGGAGACATGAGTTGGACATGAGTGGGGGCCTGGTGGAGGGTGCCCCTGACTGGTGGAGGGTGGGGGTGCAAGGAGACATGTGTTGGACATGAGTGGGGGCCTGGTGGAGGGTGCCCCTGACTGGTGGGGGGTGGGGGTTCTGGGAGACATGAGTGGGGGCCTGGTGGAGGGTGCCCCTGGATGCAGGGGGTTGGGGGTGCAAGGAGACATGCGTTGGACATGAGTGGGGGCCTGATAGAGGGTGCCCCTGACTGGTGGGGGGTGGGGGTGATGGGAGACATGAGTGGGGGCCTGGTGGAGGGTGCCTCTGGATGCAAGGGGTTGGGGGTGCAGGGAGGCATGAGTTGGACATGAGTGGGGGCCTGGTGGAGGGTGCCTCTGGATGCAGGGGGGTGGGGGTTCAGGGATACATGAGTTGGACATGAGTGGGGGCCTGGTGGAGGGTGCCCCTGGATGCAGGGGGGTGGGAGTGCTGGGAGACATAAGTGGGGCCTGGTGGAGGGTGCCCCACAGTGCTGGGGGGTGGGGGTGCGGGGAGACATGAGTGGGGGCCTGGTGGAGGGTGCCCCTGGATGCAGGGGGTGTGGGTGCTGGGAGACATGAGTGGGGACCTGGTCGAGGGTGCCCCTGACTGGTGGGGGGTGGGGGTGCTGGGAGACATGAGTGGGGGCCTGGTGGAGGGTGCCCCTGGATGCAGGGGGGTGGGGCTGCAGGGAGACATGAGTGGGGGCCTGGTGGAGGGTGCCCCCGACTGGTGGGGGGTGGGGGTGCTGTGAGGCATGAGTTGGACATGAGTGGGGGCCTGGTGGAGGGTGCCCCTGACTGGTGGGAGGTGGGGGTGCTGGGAGACATGCGTTGGTGGGCAGTAGTGCAAGGTGACATGTGGGTTGGCTGGGGGGCATGGCCATGGTGGATGGGCTGCCTGCGGGACATGTGCAGGGGTGCAGGGTAGTCTCCTATGGTGTGGGCCACCTGCAGGGGCCGTGGAGGGTGTAGAGGGAACAGCTCGGAGGACCCACATGGCCAATTCACGTGTGGGACTCCCAGCACCATAGAAATACACGTAGGCTGCTGGATTTGCGTGTGGAATTTGCCGCGCACCCGGAGTACACGTACCCTGCTGAAATTGCGTGTGGTACTTCACGCGCACACCGAAATACACGTACCCTGCTAATTCGCGTGTGAAACTTCCCCCGCACACCGAAATACACGTACCCTGCTAATTCACGTGTGGAACTTCCCGCGAACCCTGAAATACACGGACCCAGGGCAATCACGTGTGGAACTTCCCGCGAACCCCGTAATACACGTACCCTGCAAATTTGCATGTGAAACTTCCCGCGCACCCCAGAATACACGTGCCCAGGCCAATCGCGTGTGGAACTTCCCACGAACCCCGTAATACACGCACACGCTATTTTTCACACAGCTGGTGTCCATGTTTGTCGGTACCCCTTTGCACCTCATTTGTCCTAGAGGGGCACTGTATGGACCATTCATCATAGCTGTATATGGGTGCTTTTTGTTAGCGCACATTTTGGCGCACATTTATGTTAGGCGCAGGGACGCTACCGCCTGCTTTCTTGTGGCGTACTTGTTTGGCCCTGTGCGCGTCTTTCACCGTGCGCTGGTTTGCGCTATTCGATTCCATGAATACGGGTTGTAGGCGAGCGTGTGGGCGTTCTGCGCACTTGCCTCCTGTACTTCCCCCGTGACGCCCATATTTTCACACGTTGTTCCCCATTCCAAGTGTTACGCCCCGTGTTCCGCCTACTTCTGTGATGTGCGCTGCGCTATGTGCGATTTCGCAGTGGCCGTGGCGCACGCCGTTGGATGACCTGTGCGCCGGCATGCGCCGTGCACTTTTTCAGCGCACATCCAATGTTTTTCTCGTGCACAGACTTGCATGAATCGATGTGCGCTGGTTTCCCTGTGATTTTCGCAGTTGCACTTTTACTGCGAATCGCACGTTTTGGTACCTCTGCGCGGGAATTTTCGGCGCACATTAATTCCATGAATCGACCAGTTAGTATATAACAGACATAATCAAAATGGTATGCGCAAAACAAGTTGTACATGCGTGACTACTTTGTTTGCATTAGTGATCCCACATACAGTTAGTATCGGTATTATAAATAGATGTCGACATGTTTCGGCCTTATAATACTTTAGACACTATCACTAGTGCCTTGAATTCAATCTTTGGGCCATCTTCAGGACATAATTTCTTCCACACAGGTCAGTCAATGACTCTATACCCCACTTGGTATTCAACGTGGTAAATTTTGAATGTAGTATTTCTAGGTTATGCGCAGGAAAAGACGCCAGCTTATTTGGAAGCTGACTGGACACCTTGTGCTTTGAATCGGGAGCTACA
The DNA here is from genome assembly GCF_040938575.1 of Ambystoma mexicanum. NCBI lineage: Eukaryota > Metazoa > Chordata > Amphibia > Caudata > Ambystomatidae > Ambystoma > Ambystoma mexicanum. The sequence continues at coordinate 987,471,947 of NC_090929.1, read as the reverse complement.
GCACAGCAAGTTCCCACGAGATTGGGTAAATTTGCACAATCAACTGATTGTCTTAATATACTGTGTGTATAAACTGACGCCGTAATTCTCAAAAAGACTTCAGAACAGCGACGTGGGTAAAATTCAGGGCAGACAAACTCGGCCTTCCAGAAAGGTCATTGGGTCAGCCCATGTTAGGCTGCAAAAGCTTGAGTGTTGATCATTAGCGAAATCAGGAGGCAGAAACCTCTCCAAACGCAGTCGTAGACATACGATCGCCAATTATGCATCCAGACTCTGATGGTGCTTGTAGCTGCTCTGATGCCGAAAAAAGATGCTGGGCATTGAAGCAGTCTCTTGGGAAACCCAGTTAAATCTGGAATAGCATTCAGCATTTAAGGTGGAATCTGGTAATGCACGCCAGTTGCTGGACAGGTGAGGCTATATCTGGACATTGGCACAGCCCCATCACTAAGCAGTGGTTAGGAATATGACACTTAATCTGAGTATTAAACCGGTTGCTAGGAATATTAGGATGAACATGGACATTGAGGCAGGCTCATGGCACACAAGATGAATCCGAGCAAATATGCATTTGGTGAGCATAGGAGAATGAGGTTGGGCATCTGAGGCAGTAATAATGTATATTTCTCTTCTTTTATACTGTGCCAGTCACAGCCACAATGATCTTAAAGAACTGAGATTTGACCGAGTGGCAGTGAAGTGTGCCCCCTGGCAAAGGCCCCCAGAATAGTCTGCAGAGAATTGGAAAAGGGAATGGGGAAAGGAGCAGTTAAGGGGCATAATAATTGAGACAGACATGAGAGAGCTGTGACATCGAGAGGAGGCTGAAAGGAAGGAATGGAGTTTGATGAGCCTAGACCTGGGCATTAAGGAAATTCATGGGCATTCAAATGAGTACTTGGATACTGAGGTAGTGCCTGTAGGGAAATCTAATTCAAAGAAAAGATGCAGAGCAAGGTGCCATTTTAAAAACAAATATGTGAGCTGCGGCCTGTGCACAGCATTTGGAAAAGAGACGTGCAAGCAAAACGTGTGATGTTTGCAGTCCCCTAAAATCAAACTGTAATTGAAAAGGCCAGAGATAAATATCTCCAAGTACCAGAAAATATCCTGAAACTATCATGAAAATGTAGAACTGTTCAATCCAAATATCCTGAAACAATCATGAAAATGTAGAACTGTTCAATCCAAGGGGAACATCACTGCATTTTAAAGTGACAGAAAAGAACAAAACAAATTAGCAGTTTCTGTTTCTGTTTGCTCTACTTTCCTTTATAGAAATTAAGAGTTAGGATTAGTATACCTAAATATGTTAAAAAGGTGACCTTTGATAGGAGTTGATAAGCCAATACAATGGATAAGCTGCTGTGTTTGGTGAAAAGGTAAAATTTAGGGGAACAGAAACAATTTACTTTAAAAACTGCAATTGTGAATTAGACCAAATTAATTAAATGAAGCCAGGACTGAACTCTGACATGTGGTATTCTGTTCAACTCCCCAAACCCCAGCAAACAAGATAGGAACACAGATAATGTCCCTTCTCATGGAAATGAACAGTTTGAAGCCATATTTATTTATTTTATTGATGGAACATTTGTATGGAGCCCATACACAAAGGTAATTGTCTCTATAACTAGGATACAGGAAGGCCAAACTTGTTAGAAATTCTAAGTCTCTTCTCTTTTATGGCCTGCATCTGTGTGTATTGTGGGCTTAAGATCATGAGAATACAAAGGAATTCTGCTCGACCAGTGATTCTGTTTCATCCAATCTGATACATCAATCTCCCAAGCCTCTCCTGAAGGAAGGAGCTGACCTCTGAGGAAAACAGAATGTTTTATTTAAGATCTGCCAGGTCCTGGAAACTACTCAAAGGGTGACGGGACTGAAGTCATAAATCCCAGGAACTCAAAACTACAAGAGACTTTACCACTGCCAGGCCTCCGAAGTCTTAAATACCTTTAGCTCTGAACTAACAGCGAAAACACCAGATGCTCTGTTATTGACAGACCCAACTGCAGATGCCATGTAATATTTTGTATTAAAAAGCTGCCTTTTAAATGTTACATTGGGATTCACAAATTTGATCATAACGCTTGCAAGGAACGCCGTAGAGAGTTAATTTCTCTTAAAAAGGTTCTGCTTGAAGATATCTACTAGCTATCTATTAAAACTATATTTTCAAATGTGATTAGTTATGCAAATTAGGCACCAGTGAGTCATATGTTTTAGCGTCCGGATTGGAGAGCCTGTTACTTAGAGATGGGAAAATAATTTGTATATAAAGGTAGAAGTGAGTTAAATGGACAAATATGTAAGTCAGTAACCATATGTCCTACCAAGATACAAATTGTGTCATTTAATTCGTACCAGAGAGTTAAATCTGGTGAATCTATTAGTAAAATGAGTACATGTATGGAATGTACTGTTTCTGAATGTTACAATGTTTAATGCAAGACATCTCTAAGATGACATCACATCAATTGGGAGGGAAACTGGGTTCAGAAGTTACTCCCATCAACTCCCATTAGATTGGAGAAATTATACACACCTCAAAGGAGAGTGGTTTCAGTTCTATAAAAGGTCAAACACACACTCACTCATGGACAGACTCACTTGCTCACTCACTGATTGATTGGGAAGAAGGAGAGAAAGGAGACTTGATAACAACACAAACAAGAAGAAATAGCTTGTTCTCCTTTTAAACCCATTGATACATTAGAGCAGAGACTGTAAGTGAGGCCTACCAGGAGTTAAAGTCCCATGCCTTCTTCTGTGACAGAGACAGCAGATAGGCTGTGGAGGAAAGCTGATCCCATCTTGCTGACTGATACCCACCTGTTCCTACAGGGGGAGAGCTAAATCAGTCCTTAAGACAGTGCCCAGCTGTCTGTGATTCAGCCAAAAGCAATTCATATGTGAGTATTGGGGTGAGTCGTAAGAAGGGGTCAGACACAGACTTGGCATTGCTATCAGGTTTATTAAAATATAATAAAGAAAATATGTATCTTGCAATAGTGGACACGTTCAGAAACATCACTGAAGGGAATATAGCCTACATACATGTTGAACATACATTTTCCTTTCTACAAGCCATTTACATACAGGATGGTGTAGTGGTTTTATAGAATTCTGCTACAATTCTGACATGCCTATATGTAATTGGGTGGTATCTATTTTGAGCAAAGGGGTAGAGAGAATTGGATAGGCAGGGATGCTTGGAACTAATTTGCTTTTTAACAACTGAAATATTCATCCTGGACTTTCATTTGTTTTCAATCCATGGTGCATGCTTGCTCAGGGTGAATTAAATGTATAGCTACCTATAGTGATATGTGTGTTACAAAAGTCCCTATTTGTATAACAGTAGCATAGAAAACTGAAGCAAATAGTGTGTTGATTATTTTTTATCATTGGCTTTGGAATTAAACGGATGCATCATCTTAAAACTGATTCCATTATTTTCTATTTGTTTAATAAATATACCTTCTCTGCATACCTGTGTGTTTTTGCCCTGAAAGAGGAGGAGGCTGTAAGGAATCAACACCATTAAATAAGGAGTCCCAGATTCATAAAATGAACTTGATCAAATAAAGGAAAATTGTGCGCACATGGTTTGGGGTTGGTGGAAAGTTTCCCTGAATTGGATGCCACCTGATTAAAGCATCCTGCATGCCTGCCCATATGGATAAGTCCCTGGTTAGTGAAAGCACAGTCTAGATATCACTGAGACAGTCCCTGGGCACATTGAAAGGAATCTGGAATTGCCAACCAATCCCTGACTATAGGAAGGGAATCTCAGCATTGAGGCAGTCCTAGAGCAAACGTGGTTTGATCCAGGCATATGAGACGGCATGTGGACAGATACTCAAGGCTGTGCCCTTGGACAGGGTGATTGCACCTTGTCTTTTGAGGGTCTGTATGTTCAGGTGAGGCTTAACAGGGCTATAAGAGACAATTGCTAGCATATGATGTTGGCACATAGGCATATAGCATTGTAAAGCGAATACGAGGCAGCATTTGCACATCTGGGCAGAGGTATATCAGGGTAACTAACAAAAATGACAAGAGAACGTTCAGGGATAGAATTAGTATTTTTGTAAAATGTTTGAGGTCAAAATATGAGTTTGTTTACAAACATAAATGTCTATAGTTTGTGGTAAAAATGAGAACTTTCAGAAAATAGTATGAATATGTTATAGTACAAAATAAATCTGTTTACTAAAATAAAGAACTGCTTTTTAAAATATTTTTTGAAAATGCATTTTTTGGGACCAAATGTGTTCACATTTTTCCATGGTGATGTTACTATAATGCATGCTTATTTGGGGACAGATTGCTGATGGCAGGGTGTCATTGCTTTGGAGAAGAAGAGACATGACACTTTCTTCTGCACTAGCAGCTATTTCTTTACTCAAATGGAATCATTTAATGAGATCCTTTTCAGAAATTTGTGAATGTGTGTAACTCTGTAAAACTCTGATCTGTGATCTGAGCATGTAAGATTAGTGTAACCTGGGAGATAAATCCTGATGTATGAGCCTGCAGGATGTGTGTAGCTCAAGGGGAAGCTCTGTTGTCATGGACTGTAAAATATGTCTAACCCAAGGGTTGCAGGGCTGACAATCACAGACAACTTTTCAATTTTCAATATTCTGTCCTATCCCTTCTCCGTCATAATATGTGACTTATACTACACATAGGAGCGGGAGGATATGAAAATAGAAGCGAGTGTGAGGTCTGGAGGAATTTACTTATAAAATGTATGGCCTTTTAGCCAATTTCCGTGGATAAATTGTGCCATGCAATACAGTCTTTGGTCCTATTTACTTTCACTTGGCATGAAAACATCCAGACCACTGGTCTGGGTCAGGCGCGTTCAATGGGCCTTGGTAAAGCATGAAAGCATGACCCTTTTATTTATTTTTTAAATCAAGGATGCTTGGACATTGTTTTTGACACATTGAGCCTCATTACGAGTTTCGGGGTAGCCATGCCCTAAATAAGGGCATGGCTACCCCCAAACTTGGGTCCAGGTCCCGCAAAAGGGGATTTACCAGGCCATTCTGACCATGGAGGGCCCAGTAATTCCCTTTCGCGGGACCCGGTACGTCCCCATTCCCATTTGTGCCCCCATGGGGCTCAATAGGAATGGGGAGGATGGTAACAACGGTCCCGTTAATAACGGGGCTGTTGCTGCCATCCGGTACTGCTCACGGGTGCCGCTCTGCACGCCTGGTCTGACAGGCGTTCCAGAGCGGCACCCGCGAGCATACTCGGAATGTTGTGGTGAGGTAACAACGGCGCTGGTAGCACTACCGGCGCCATTGTTGCCTTACCGCAACACTCCTAATGAGTCCCATTGGACAGTTAAATATACAATGTGGCCCTGGGTCCTCTAAATCTGCTGGGTTGGGGCACCCAAAATCCCATTGAATGTGGTGGTCATGCTTGGTGTCATTTGGGATTCATAGTTATGCTATCCAAATCTAAAAGACCACCCACCACAACTTTGTAGATAACATATGTCATCCGCTCAGGTTGCCTAAACTGCCATAACATTGCGCCACCATAGCTTGACCCACGTTCACCATACCCTGATGGGTATCATTACTATGCTTATTATGCCCATTCACCCTCTGGCATTTTACATTGTTGTGCTCTTTTTTTTTTCTCTTTCTTCCTTTGCTCATACATTTTGATCTTGTGGCCCACTGAACTTTTAAGCTCATCCTGCTAAATTCGAATCTAGGTACCCCTGATTTATGCATTCAAATTGTGTCCCATTGCATTGTTAATGCACCGATTCATGTTTGCATGATTTGATCTAGACCCGTACCCACGATAACTGCCATAGCTGTGTCCACATACTTAGACCCTAGTTCTCTTGGTGCTACTTATACCCAGATGTTCATGGTTCACCTTATTGTGTTGTGCCTTATGCTCACTAACGGACCACTTTAACTGTGTTGTGCCTTATGGTCGCTAACGGACCACTTTAACTGTGTTGTGCCTTATGGTCGCTAACGGACCACTTTAACTGTGTTGTGCCTTATGGTCGCTAACGGACCACTTTAACTGTGTTGTGCCTCATGGTCGTTAACAGACCACTTTAACTGTGTTGTGACTTATGGTCGCTAACGGACCACTTTATCTGTGCTGTGCCTCATAGTCGCTAACGGACCACCTTGATTGTGCTGTGGCCCTTCATCATTAACAGACCATGCACTCTAGTTTATACTGTATTTTGTGAATATCATGCCCTTTAACACTAGGCGCAGCCTTGGCTTCAACTAGCCACCTGCACTACACATTGCGTCACCCTAGCCAGACATTTTAGCGAAACAAGGGAACCACACCAACTACCATGTGCAGAAACTTGACCTCCCTGACCCTCCCAGTTACAATCATGACCTTTGCTACCTTTAGTACTCGTCCCCCCACAGACAGAAACCTGAGACTCAGGGCAAGGTTACCTTGCATATACGAACCTAAAAGAAACAGTACTAACAATACTGCTAGATTCCCATCTATACAGACACACATGGATAAGCAAGCACTAACTACGCCACCTTTAACTCTAACCCTAACCCCTACTCACCTCCACCCAAAGAAACGCCGGAGTCAAAATAATCATACAGATATACTTGTAAGTCACCCTATTCCCAAGAACACCCTATCACTTACTGGAGCCCTTATCAATGCCAGATCCATGGTAGCCCATGCAATTGAAATTGCTGACATACTAAACAACAGTAGCATTGACTTCCTTGCCGTAACAGAAACCTGGCGACCTTCACTGATGCTAGCCATACCTGACAACTACCAGATCCATAGAGTAGACAGGCCCAATGCTAAAGGCGGTGGCCTAGCAATCATCGCGAAAACCACTTTGCCTATCAGACTCACCACCTCACCCCCCTGTGCTTCCTGCGAAGTACTCTCAGCAAAAACGCAACTCTCCAATAACCGCACGCTAACCATTCACTTGATCTACAGGCCCCCAGGTCCCCTGGGAAACTTTGAAGATGTCCTTACCACCCTCATAGCGAACAATACCCAAAGTCACTCGCAAACGCTGCTGCTGGGCGACTTTAACATCGGCTTCAATGAGCCAGACAACAAAAACGCCCTCTCTATAACAGCTTTCCTAAATGACCAAGGCCTCACCCAAAAAGTTCTCTCCCCCACACATGCTAAAGGCAGAACCCTTGACTGGGTATCAGAACTCAACTGAAACATAGTCATCACTGCCATTACCCCTCAACTATGGACTGACCACTCTCTAATAAATTTCACTGCCACACTTGACCTCCCCAGCCCTAAAACTATCAAAATGATACCACCACTCCCTACCAGAAGTAAAAAAGACATTACTACAGAAAAACTCATCCCCCTCCTCCTGCCCACTATTAACAGTCTGAAGGACAACACTGACCCAGACATACTAGTAGACACCTTCAATAAAGCTATGTCTCACGCACTAGACACCATTGCACCTGCAAAACTACGCAAAGCCAAGCAAGAAGCCCACCTCAATGCCTGGTTCACCCCCCAGCTTAAGGACCTTAGAAAGCAGAAACGAAAACTCCAAACTATCTGGCGTAATTCGCCCACCAATGATAACAAAACTAAGCTAACCCAAGTTACAAAACACTACAAGTCAGAAATTATCAACACCAAAAAAAACGTATTCAATGACAGAATTACCAATGCCAAATCGAATACCAAGGAACTTTTTGCCATCCTCCGGGAAATGGAATCCCCTATCCAACCAACTGATACGGTGTACTAATATACAGAATGCCCTATCAAACAAAATCTCCACCCTCCAACTTAAAATAATGAATAAAAAAGACACCCTCTCCCCTACTGATCAACAAGTGCCTCTAGCAACTGAACCTATCACCATCCCCCCTTTTAGCTTTAAACCCATCTCCATCATCGACACTGAAAAGGCTATCCTCTCACTTAAGCCCTCCAACTGTAAGGGCGACAGCTGCCCAGCGCAAATAATAAAGGACGCTGCCAGAGACTTAGCCCCCTTCATCTCGAAGCTTATCAACTCATCCTTCAAATCCAACACAGTGCCAGCCAACTTAAAAGAATCCTGGGTCCTCCCCCTTCTCAAAAAACAAACCCTCGATCCATCTATCCCGACCAACTATAGGCCAATCACCACAGTACCCTTCCTACTAAAAATTATCGACAGAGTAGCCTATCTCCAAATTCAAGAATACCTAGAAGCTAATCATCTGCTAGGCTCGCGCCAATCGGGCTTCCGCCCACTCCATGGCACTGAAACAGCCCTGATAGATCTTAAAACTAAAATGGAGGAATTTAAGGATAATGGGAAAACAGCGCTGCTACTTTTACTGGACTTGTCAGCAGCTTTTGATCTGGTGGATCATGCAGTCTTATGCAACCACCTCAAGCTGGCTGCCAACTTCACAAGAGATGCTATAGCTTGGGTCCAATCCTTTCTAGCCAACCGGACCATGAGAGTGTTCTCCCCTTCCACTTGTGCCGATCCCATCCAAATCACATGTGGAGTCCCACAGGGCTCCTGTGTCTCACCCACTATGTACAACATCTTCACCAAGCCATTGTTCGACAAGTTGGACAGACTGGGTGTCACCTACACTAATTACGCAGATGACACCCAGATCCTCATACCCCTTTCGGGCAACTATGAATCAGAATTGGCTCTGGTGAATAAAATTGACATCCTCATTCAAGCATGGATGGCCACTCATGGCCTCTGCCTGAACGACGATAAAACTGAAATCCTGCTAGTCGGTTCAGACCACAACTTATCCAAACTCACCCCGGACTATGCCTCATTTAACATAGATAACAATACTATTAAGGTTATGCGCGAGGTCAAAACTTTAGGTTTTTACCTTGACTCAGCTCTTACCCTCAAAAAGCAAGTGAACTCCCTCGCCTCCTCAACCACCCACACATGTAAACTTATCCGTGCCGCCAGACCCTTCCTGTCCAGTGCCAGCTGCCTCACCTTGGCCAATGTCCTTGTCATGTCCAGACTGGACTATTGCAACGCCTTATACTCAGGCGCAAACAAGTCAGTCACTGACAAACTCCAGAGATTACAAAATAACGCTCTTAGAGCAGCCCTGAACATCCCACGCAGAGAGCATATCTCCAAACACCGGACAGAAGCCCACTGGCTAAAGATAAAAGACAGAATCCTCCTTAAAACTATTTCCCTAACCTCTAAATGCCTCAACAATCAAGCACCCCCCTACCTAGCGGAAAGAATTAACTGGAGACCCTCCAACCGACTGACGAGATCTGCCAACACCTTCCTACTGGAAGTCCCTAGATTCAAACTTACCACAGCGGGCAGTGCGAGCTTCCCAGTTAGAGCTGCACAATCATGGAACACACTCCCATCCGACCTTAGACGCCCTCTACCCTACACAAGATTCAGATCCCACGCCCTCAAATGGCTGCACAACAACGACATGCAACGATCCTCATCCTAGCGGTAATGCTACAACCTGTTAAGATGTTATTCTTACGCGCTTAACCTTTGTTATTCTATATGTACTGTATCACCCATTGTAAGTAACCATTGTTTTCTGTAATAGCCTGTGTCAGGCATTGTAACTAAGCTTCGAGTCCTCTTGTATTGCTGCGCCCAGTTGCCCACGGCTTGGAGCGCATTACCAAATAAACAAACAAACAAACAAACAAACACTGGCTGTCTAGGGGCCTCATTACACGGTAGGCGGTGGACCAAGGTGCTATTAGCTATTAGCACCTTGGTCCAGGCCGGTAAATTACCGGCACCGCCTTGGCGGAAAGGGGAATTACCGCCCTACTCCAAGGTTGGTGGGGCGGTAATTCCCCCTTCCACCATTGCCCTTCCCCATTCCTATTTTTGCCCCATAGGGCATAATGGGAAAGGGGAAGGTGCTAATTACGGTACCGCAAATTTGCGGTGCCGTAATTAGCACCAAGGTCCCTTTGCGGGTTGGGTTTTAACGCCTGCAAAAAGCAGGTGTTAAATTCCCCAACCCGCAAAGGGACCTCGTAGTACGGCGGTAAGGGTTAACGGTCACCGTTACCATTAACGGTGACCGTTAACCCTTACCGCCGTCCGTGTAATGAGGCCCTAGGTCTACCATGTTAAACGTTAAATGTATTTTCATACATAGAACTCACTCCACATGAGTATGTTGCTGGGACCTACGTCACGGAGGAACAAATCCAAGGCGTGGGAGACCTGACAGATTACGAGGCATTGTCCGGTGAGTGCACATGCATGTGGGTGTCATCCATGTGCATGGCGTGTGTGTGAGTGCTTCTGATTGAGTGCCAGGTGAGGGGGTGTGTGCCTTAGTGGTTTGGGTCACCCACGTGCTTCATCCAAAACATTCTGTGCACCAGGATTTGGGTTTTGCAGTATCCCTTCTGGCAACAGTAGACATTCAGCCCAACCTCACGCCAGTTGCCCTTGAATTGTCATCTTGCCACACCATAGTTGCATGTTATTCTGTGTTCATTCAGGCTGATTGTCTGCATTCCACCACTTTCACTAGGCATTTCTCAGTCCTATTGTCACATGTGTGACATGGCTAGGGTACATGCCATCTGTGTGATGGCATGTGTCATGTATGTGTATTGGACATGCCAATCACAGGATCAATGTGTGATGGCACTGCTAGGCAGCATGCAGCAAATTTGTTGGTCTTCCATCTTGGCGCCATCAATGTGTGCCATTTGCCTCCCCTTCATACGCAGTGACAGTGCATGCATGGGAGGGTTATAGTCATGTGGGACATGTGTCAATGAAGTACTGTTTCTGTTGCTTCTCAGCCCTAATTGTGTTCCATGTTGCTAATGCCTGTTCCCATTTCTTTTCTTTCATGTCTTTGCAGGGGATGACGCACTTGATACTGCTGGGGTTGTGGAGATGGTGCAGACCCAGGAGGGGTCTCAGGCCTGACCGGGCACCAGTGAGGGACGTGGTGTGGTGGTGGGTGAGAACCCACACTTGCTGCAGGCTGTCATCTCAAGGGGTGTCTCTGGGTGCACCTCCCCCGAGCTCTATTCAGGTGTCGATTCGGATGATGAGATGATGTGCTGTCGCAGGTAAGTGTCTCTGGGAGGGATTCTGTACTGTCCAACCCACCTGCACCAGGAGTAGAACCCTCAATGGGGATGTCAGTGTTGGTAGGTCAGCCTTTGGTGGTTACGGATACAGGGTCACACTCTGCTACATCTGATCCTGTTCCTGGGCCAGCAGATCAGAGGGGGAATGCAGTCCTGCAGCCTCAGGCAGTGCCGGCACAGCAAGGCGCAGTTCGCCTTGCCCCAGACAGGTGTGGTGCCCGCCGACGCGGTGGCCGTACGCCACCTGGCAATACCGCATGAGAGCAATACATATACGGTATGGCAAACCAGCAGGCAGCATCAACTGAGATGATGGCTCAGGCCATGGATAGGGTGGCCACTTCCATTGTCCCCCAAGAAAGGCTAATTGAACAACTACAGCAGGCAACAGACTCCATTAACCAGTCACGCAGGGAGGACATGTTGGCGTCCAACAGGGACAGGCGGGCGGCACTGGAGACTCTGCGGGAAGCCATTTCCATTGAGTCCCAGGGCCACAGGGAAGCCCTGAGGGTGGAACTCTGTTAGCTCAGGGCGACTCTGGTTGAGCTTGAGGCTTCAGCTAACACGAGGACAGAACAGAAGCTGGAGCAGCTCACACGTACGCTCTCAGCTGAGATGCAGGCAACTAGGGCGGAGGTCCGGGCATCCTGTGAGTTGTTGCATGGGGACCTCCACACAATTATCCTCCAGAACCAGACCTTCCACACCCGCATGCTTGCTGCAATGGAGGACCAGACTAGGGCTTTGCGTGGGCTTCCTCCCATAGTGCCACCACCTCCTGATGCAGCTGCAGAGGGTGAGGAGAGCGACAGGAGCGATTCTCCCACAATAGGGTAGCCGTGCAGGCCATGAGCCCATGGAGGTGTTTTTTTTTGCAAGATCCACACAGGTGGGTTTTGGTGTGCACCCTGTCCTCGGACCTCCTGGGTGGCCTCCCCCACCCCCGCGGGCCCATTACTGGCCATTTTTTTATTTTTTTTATTTTTTATTTTATTTTTTTTTATTTTTATTTTTTTTATTTTTGGACAGTGTGTTGCCTTGTGTGGCTCCCGTGGGCATACGCTGTATTGTGGCTCGGCACATGCAGGCTTGTCCTGAATTTGGGTCAGATGCTTGGGTTTGTGTGACACACACCCCTCCTGCTTCCCGTTTCCATGGGCTTGCAAAGGGTGTGCCCAAGTGACATTGACGTACATGGTGACATTGGACTCCCATTTGATGTGTGGGCAGTCTGTAGTCAATACTGTGTATACATTCATAGTGCATATTGTTGTTGTATTGTACACTGCATGGTGTATTGATATGTGCCTCTGCATCCATCTCATCCTCTTATTTGCAGGTCCATTCCTCATGTCTTCACAAGGCGGTCTACTTTGGAAATGGAGTCCATGTTGTAAGCAGTGCACCTACACTTTTGCGTGGCGCTAACACTGTACAGTTGGAAGTGGTCAAAGTGCTGGCATTATCAGGTAGTGAGACTACCAATTTTTTAAATCCGTACTGTCATGTTTATGGTAGGTTGGAGGTTGTGTAGGTGATTAGTATTATTGCTAAATATTTGGTAATGTGTGTTGTTGGTCCAGCATTACTGTGAGCATTTCATGTGTGGCCAGTTTCCATTAGGGACACTGTACTTTGTGACACTTGTGTCATGTTGTGTGGATTAATTTGTTTGCTCTCACATAGCATGACATGCCATGGTGTGTTGTGTTGCGGTGCCGGGGGGGGTGGTTGGGTGACATGGCACTGTTCTCATGTTGTATTTTGCAAGTGGGTATTCATTTTTGCTGCATAGAAGTGTGACTTTTGATGACACTGCATTGGTGGTGTTTGTGTAGGTAGGGATGCACACATTGTGACACTTCCAGGTGAACAATCGCAGGCTGCTATGGTTCTGACAGCTGACTGTCCCTTCATTCATAATAATTGTCAGATTGAGTCATCATTGATTGTCAGATGGTATGTGCCAGGGCTGCGTGCACTCCACAGGGGTGTGATTTCTATGTGAAGTAATTAGCCACCAGCTGTGTACGGGCTACCTCACCCCGTGCCCTTTCCCCTCCCATGCGCAGCGGGCGTGCATGTGGTTGGGGATGTGGGGGCACCACCATGTCCACAGCCAGGCCCCGGCGTGTTGCAACATTGTGCCGGACACACGCTGCCACTATGATCCTGCACATTACTGGCGGAGCGTATAACAGCTGCCCGCCAGAACGATCAAGGGAGCGAAAGCGTGACTTGAGCACTCTGAAGGTGCGCTCCACTATGCCCCGAGTTGCAATATGGGCTGTGTTGTATCTTACCTCGGGAGGCGTTATGGGGTTCCGAATTGGCGTCATCATGTGGGTGCTCAGAGAATAGACACTGTCCCCTGGGGGGGTGATGGTTATGTGAGGTGGAAACCTGTACCTCCCATACACCTGGTCATCAGGCATACCAAAAAGGCTGGTTCTGGGTGTAAAGATTCTGGCCCTAACTATCCTCCTCCTCCTCCTGCGGTATCCCACGGCCACTGCTGCTAGGAATGGTATATTCATCCTGGTGTCTGAGCTTGTTTGTTGTTTGCACACACTTTTATGCTGCGCGGGACGTGCGCCTGCTTCATGCTGGCGTACGTGTTTCCGGATTGGACCTTTTTTTTTGGCGCATTGTAGGCGACCATGTAAATCTTCCCGCCCACCCCAGGAATACGCGTAACACGCTCTCCCAGGCCCAGTCGCGTGTAAATATTCCCGCCCACCCCAGGAATACACGTACTCCACTCTCCCAGGCCCAGTCGCGTGTGGAAGTTCACGCGAAGCCCGTAATACATGTACCCTGCTGATATCGCGTGTGGAAGTTCACGCGGACCCGTAATACACGTACCCTGCTGATATCGCGTGTGGAAGTTCACGCGGACCCGTAATACACATACCCTGCTGAAATCGTGTGTAAAACTACCCGCGCACCCCTGAAATACACGTACCCAGGCCAATCGCACTGCTGGGGGGTGGGGGTGCTGGGAGACATGAGTGGGGGCCTGGTGGAGGTGACCCTGACTGCTAGGGGGTGGGGGTGCAGGGAGACATGAGTTGGACATGAGTGGGGGCCTGGTGGAGGGTGCTCCTGGATTCTGGGGGGTGGGGGTGCTGGGAGACATGAGTGGGGGCCTGGTGGAGGGTGCCCCTGACTGCTGGGGGATGGGGGTGCAGGGAGACATGAGTTGGACATGAGTGGGGGCCTGGTGGAGGGTGCCTCACAGTGCTGGGGGGTGGGGGTGGGGGTGCAGGGAGACATGAGTTGGACATGAGTGGGGGCCTGGTGGAGGGTGCCCCTGGATGCTGGGGGGTGGGGGTGTTGGGAGACATGAGTGGGGGCCTGGTGGAGGGTGCCCCTGGATGCTGGGGGGTGGGGGTGCAGGGAGACATGAGTGGGGGCCTGGTGGAGGGTGCCCCTGACTGCTGGGGGGTGGGGGTGATGGGAGACATGAGTGGGGGCCTGGTGGAGGGTGCCCCTGGATGCTGGGGGGTGGGGGTGCTGGGAGACATGCGTTGGTGGGCAGTAGTGCAAGGTGACATGTGGGTTGGCTGGGGGGCATGGCCATGGTGGATCGGCTGCCTGCGGGACATGTGCAGGGGTGCAGGGTAGTCCCCTGTGGTGTGGGCCACCTGCAGGGGCCGTGGAGGGTGTAGAGGGAACACCTGGGAGGACCCACATGGCCAATTCACGTGTAGTACTCCCCAGCACCCCCGAAATACCCGTAGGCTGCTGGATTCGCATGTGGAACTGCTGAAATTGTGTGTGGTACTTCACGCGTACCCCGAAATACACGTACCCTGCAAATTTGCGTGTGAAACTTCCCGCACACCTTGGAATACACGTACCCTGCTGAAATTGCATGTGAAACTTCACACGCACCCCGAAATACACGTACCAAGGACAATCGCGTGTGGAACTTCCCGCGCACCCCGAAATACACGTACCCAGGCCAATCGCGTGTGGAATTCCCGCGCACCCCGAAATACACGCACACGCTATTTTTCACACAGTGGGTGTCCGTGTTTGTCGGTACCCCTTTGCACCTCATTTGTCCTAGAGGGCCACAGTATGGATCATTCATCATAGCTGTATATAGGTGCTTTTTGTTAGTGCACATTTTGGCGCACATTTCTTTCAGGCGCAGGGACGCTACCGCCTGCTTTCTTGTGGCGGACTTGTTTGGCCCTGTGCTCGTCTTTGCCCGTGCGCTGGTTTGCCCTATTCGATTCCATGAATACGAGTTGTAGGCGAGCGTGTGGGCGTTCCGCGCACTTGCCTCCTGTACTTCCCCCGTGACGCCCATATTTTCACGCTTTGTTCCCCATTCCTAGTGTTACGCCCCGTGTTCCGCCTACTTTTGTTATGTGCACCGCGCTATGTGTGATTTCGCTGTGGCCGTGGTGCACGCCGTTGGATGACCCTTGCGCCGGCGTGCGCAGCGCACTTTTTCAGCGCACATCCAATATTTTTCTCGCGCACGGACTTCCATGAATCGATGTGCGCTGGTTTCCCTGCGATTTTCGCACTTGTACTGCGATTCGCATGTTTTGGCACCTCTGCGCCGGAATTTTCGGCGCACATTAATTCCATGAATCGGCCTGTGAGTGTTTAGGTACTGAATGCAGGCACAGACTCTGCAATGCTGGTTTGGAAAATAAAATGCACAAATTTCAAATCCATCCACAGCATGTGGATGGAACGCTGTACAATTAATTTGCAGAATCATTCCACCTGAAACGGTCCATTGTGTGAGCCTTCAGCGCAGGAAGTTAGAATGCAAATGTTTCAAATAGCCATCCGTGGCCACTGAACGCTTTATAAATTTCACTGTGGTGAATCAGGAAGGCTTTGAAAATTATTATGGTGTGTGCTAAAGATGGGTGGCACTTTGTAGACACATTATTCATGACATCACCATTTATGCAAGAATGAGGGCAAAAGAGGTAAAGAATCCATATTGGATGTAGAAGTAAAGGGGACGGAAAAAAGTGGACTTAAAAGAGAGATGGCTGGTGGACTTGGGGGCTGAGAGAGAGAGAGAGAAAGAGAGAGTGTGGAGGTAGGAGGTTCGAGACAGAAAATGTTCTGGGGTCTGAGGCCTTGCTGGGTGGCTGCGTTTGTGCTGAAAAGCTGCAGTGTCGAGCTGAACTGGGCAGCACCAGAAGGAAGGTGTCAGGTGATTCTTGGCTGTGTCCTCACTACAGCTGAGGGGAGAAATGGCCTGCGCTCTGCCATGCAGAGGAAGTGACATCGATCACTTGGTGAGCATTAAGTGCCAAACAAAGAGATATTCTTACATGTTTTAGATAATACTACACTATTGAGCAAAAAGTCAGATTAGGCACGAAAGAGGAAAAGCCTGTTATTCTTCATTCACTGGAGAACACATTTATTTTCCTGTACAGAGATAACTACTTGTAGAAATAGGGGAGTTGACTGCATCTCCAAAGCAATAGTTATAGCTCAATGTTGTTTATAAAAAGTGTGTGCTCTGCCAAGCTTGTAAAAAGTGGAGGCCTGCTATGCTGGGAGTGGAGGAGAGCGTTTTGCCTGGTGTGAAAGAAGCCAGGCAATTCATACTGAAATATTTGTGAATTTAAACGTATTGCATTGACAGGTTGTGAAAATAGTATTATCTGCTAAGCTGGAATATGTTATATTTCCAAGGTTTTACATGCATCCAATGAATGTGCATTGTGATATTGCTCTCAGTGTGTTTTTATTATGGTCTGCAGAAAATGCATAAAGTGAATTACAGAATCACAAAAACTGCACATGGTTGGTTTTTGTGTGGTCTGTTTATTCTGGCGATGCATAGAGTGTAAAGCTTGTGGGCATTTGATACTGTCTGTGGTAAATTTAGTGTGCACGGCCCTGCACAAAGTCGGGTAATTGCATCCATAGAGGACACAAATAAAAGGAATATTACAGCAGGCCATTTCTCCATGTTTTAGATGCATGCTTTAGCAAACAAAGGATAGGCACATTGTTGAATGTGCTTGCAGGTGGCAATAGCAACCCAGAGTTATAAAAAATCCTACACTACTACTGAACTCCAGTATTCATGGTTGGAGAATGAAGGACACAACAGTGAAGACGGAAGAGCTGCTGATACTCAATCAATGCACCAGTGATTAAAAGTAAAAGTATTTAAAAATAGCATCTGGAGAGACCACCAGAGGCTGCAGGCAAATCTGGGTGCCTGAAGTAGTCCCTCTTTGAGTCCCAGGATAAAACATACTTTTTCCTATCAAAACATGCATTGATGTTTGAGAAATTGTCGCCCCTGATTCCTCTCACCTATGGACAGAATGCCGAGAGTATCGAAAGGAGGAGCAATAGGCCCTCCCCGACCTAACTGAGGTGCAGCAGCAGAACTCCCACTTTTACAGTGAAGGCTGTGCGTGTTCATCAGGCCAGTGCCAGGAGTGAAAAAGAGACCTGGGGGAGAGGGACAGGCCACCCGCACCAAGTTGGGGCATCAGTTGAAGCAGTGAGTCCTGGGGGGAAGGACTGCATCGCCCAGGGCCAGGGTCCTGGCAGGTCAGGCCACGCATATGGCACTGATGGCTACAGAGAGTCTGGGAGCCGGTCTGACCTTCCAGAACAGAGGAAGCTGAGTCGGCAAGCGGCGTGGCTTGGGAGAGTGGCCAAAGAGCGGCTTACGCGATGCTCCAGGTCCCATACATTAGAAGAGAGAAGCCAAAACGGGCACCCCAGCTACTGCCAGGTGCAATCACCCAACGTTATGACGCTGAAGGGTGCCTTTTTCATTCAGTTGTTTAAGCTGTGTAAATGCCTGGAGGCAGTAGGGAAAACTTGAAAATGTAATAGGAGGTTGCTAAGGTGCATCAGCATTATCCAAGATTATGGCTGCTCCGATTGCAAGAAATGGATTGCTTGCTGGGAGATCAAGAACACTGGTTAAGTAAAGATGTCAAATGAGAGAGAGAGTGATCGCACAGTGAGAATCATACTACTAAAGATTTTACCAGAGAGGGAAAAAGACTCCCGAACTGCCACTTGAGCTCGAAATTGGAGAAGGACTCCAAATCCACCCTCAGATTTTGAATTATGGCAACCCAAACTTCATGCAGAAAGATGGGCACCATTAAAACAGATGTGCAGAGCATTGTAGCTGAAGTAAAGGTCTTCAGGTCAGAGGTTGAGGCATCAATGGTGGAGATCAAAGGGTGGATAGACAAAATCAAAGACAAGGATGCGATGCTGGAGAACAATCAACTCTTGACTGACATTTTGGAGATAAAGATTGAAACAAAGATTAAAGAACTGTAGAAACAAGAATAGGTGCTACATATCAAAGTTGATGACATTGAAAAAAGCGGACATACGTGAGAGCAACGCACGTATTAAGGATATCCCTCAGGAGTGAACCCACAGGTCCCTAAATCAGTAACACGTGATGCATGGATGGGATGCAGAATAACTCTTACACCAAATAATAAGACCGACTCAGGGAGTTGGCAAAAGTCTCTTCCAACCGTTTTATTATCAATTGTCTAAAACAAGCAGTTACAACAGACATCAACGGATGTCACACAGCATTATCTGGAAGCATTTCATAAAAAACAATACTTTTATAGTAAAACAAGTCATACATGATGTCAAACTGCGTGGCAAACAAGAAAAACCTACAGGGGGCTGTGATTGGCTTAGGGGGAACATCTAAGTATACTTTCCATATAGGAACGGGTTGTGATTGGGTCTCTACAGTCAGTTGGACAACTTATACCCACCACTAGTGCAAGTCATCTTCAAAAGTTATTAAGTACATGGTCATGCAAATTCAGGACTACTTAGAAACCAACAATTTACTAGGCTCACGTCAATCTGGCTTCCGTCCCCTTCATGGTAATGAAACAGCCCTGATTGACCTTAAGACCCAAATTGACGAGTTGAAGGACAATGGCAGATCAGCTATGCTGCTCCTCCTTGACCTATCTGCGGCCTTCGACTTGGTAGATCACGCAGTCTTATGCAATCACCTCAGTTCCGCCGCTCATTTTTCAAGTGATGCCATAACATGGGTACAATCCTTCCTTGCAAACCGGACAATGAGAGTCTTCTCCCCCCTAGCAGCTGCTGATCCCACACAAGTTTCATGCGGTGTCCCTCAAGGATCATGTGTATCTCCGACGATGTATAACATCTTTACTAAACCTTTGATGGACAGGTTGGACAGACTGGGTGTCATCTACACTAATTACGCAGATGACACTCAGATCCTTAACCCCTTTCGGGCAACTTCTTGGAAGACACGGCCTTAGTAAATAAGATATATCACCTCATTCAGGCATGGATGGCATCTCACGGCCTCTGCCGGAATGACGACAAAACTGAGTTGCTGATCCTCGGCTCAGAGTTGGCCATCAAAAAACTTGACCCGAACTATGCCTCATTCAACATCGACAATCATGTCATCAAAGTGATGCCTGCAGTCAAAACCCTCGGGGTCTATCTCGACTCAGCGCTCACCTTCAAGAAACAAACTAACTCATTAGCATCTTCCACTGCATATACTTGTAAATTGATCCGAGCATGTAGACCATTTCTAACTGAGACCAGTGCATTACACTAGCTAATGCACTCATCATAACCAAGCTGGATTACTGTAATGCTCTATATGCAGGATCTAACAAGTATATCCTTGATAAACTCCAAACTCTCCAAAATAACGCGATTAGAGTAGCTTTAAATATTCCTAATAGAGTTCATATCTCTACCTCCAGAAAAAATATCCATTGGCTAAAAATCAGAGACAGGATTGCCCTCAAAACCCTCTCCCTCACCTCTAAATGTCTTAACAACATAGCTCCCCCCTACCTGGCAAACGGAGTCAAGAGAATCTCAAATCGTCCCACTAGAATGACCAATGCCTACACCTTAGTGGTGCCCAGATACAAAAAGAGTACAGCTGGCGGCTCCAGTTTTCCGGTTATAGCTGCTCAAACTTGGAACAGACTCCCTCTTGATCTCAGGATTGACCAACCCTACCCTAGCTTCAGGCGGAAAGTCCTCACCTGGATACGTTCCAATGCCACTTAGCTCGACCTCCCCACTGCCACTTGCTCTAGAGACTCCTGATGATTGTAACGAGATTAACTGGTTTTCTGGTCAACTTGCTTTAACTGTTTCTTCGCACTTGCTCGTACATGCACCTTGTCTCTAATTTGTACTGTATAACTGTATTTCCTGCAACCAAGTTCTCAAGTATCCTTGTACAAGTATCCTTGTATTGTCTGCGCCCAGCTACCCTTTGGGTGTGGTTTTGCGCTATACCAAAAAACAAACAAACATGGTATATCATTGGCTCTCAAACTATAAGGCCCTTTGTTATATAGCCCTCTGCAATTCGTTGGCACGCTAGTGCCCTTCTGGAACATTCTGCTCACCAGCAGCACGTGAGCTAGTACCCCAGGGGTCAGTGGGTGGACTTGACCGTGTCTTCCCACCCAATTAGATAACATCTCTCATCGCGCATGCCTTCTGCCATTCAAATTGTCTTTGAACTTGGCCTTGCAAAGTATCCTTGCTCTTGAGAATATACAGGAGTGTGAGCACACACTTATCTCAAGTTTGGAGTTGCATGCCCAATTTCTATTTCCATCCATACCCCATGTGACAAGAGACCGTATTTATGCCTTTTCTGCAGCATTTAATTGTCTTGAATTAATAAACTTGGCATTTGTAATGTTCTTTCTTTGCACCTTAACAAGGAATATTCAGCTTTTCATGTTCACAGTTCTTTAAGGACAGATAACCAGTTGTCTGCTCCATACATTGACAACATCCCAGACAGCTCTTCCAGGCCTTTCCGTGCTCTTAGCTTCATGTTTGCTGTGACACAGCTTTCCGATCCTTCTTCTCCGTGGGTCTGAGCTTACTAAATATGTGACAATGATGTCCAGCTTATATATAATGGTGGCCCTGCCTGCAGTCTATTCACTACATATGTTAGGGAGAATTCTCATTCTATGGCTAATTTCCCTTACCTATGGAGTCCCCCAGCAGCTTTGCTGGATTTGAAGGGTTGTTTCTTTTTACCTGCTAAGAGTGAGACTCTTTTTCCCACTCTTAGTCATTTCTGCTATGTGTGCTTGAGGCTATTTTTGTGTTTAATGCCTATGGGATTTTCTCTCACCCATAGGAACCATCTTTATTCACATGTGTTACACAGCACCCTCAGTGCAGTGACACAGGGGTGTCGTAGCGACCCCCAAACATAGACTCCATACCCTGAGACTGACTACTGTTTCCCAGGGCATGTAAAGTCCCCATTGACTTTACTACTCAAATCTTATGAACTTAACCAGTCCAGCCCATCTTACTATGGAGGTACTGGAAAGGGTTAATAATTTTTCGCTTGGGTTCATTTTCGATGGGGTACCTTAAAGTCCCGCTCTCTAAAGTTTCTTGCTGGTGGCAGTGGTTACTACCATAAATATTCAACCGGGAATATTTTCCTACGGGATTTTCCCATTGTTCGAGGCGAACACTTTTACTGACAGCCTCTAACATACCACCAATTAATTTTATTATTAACTTTACTCCGGTAGGTTTTAATTGCCAGAACTTTAATACAAATTCTTTCTTGTGTCTTACTCTAAACTCCTAACCCAGGTCGGGATCCTTTGTTCGCTCTTTTGGTGGGCTTCTGCTAAGAAGCCCTCCTTTTGGCTCCTCTGAGTCTGGGGTGGGTCTGTTGTTTGGGAGGGGGAGTAGAACCCCTGGACAGAGTTGCCGCAGCAACTCAGGTTGCACTCTAACCTGATAGGCTGGAGGGTCTCCCACCAAGAAGACTACTCCATTGTGTGAGTACCAGCTAGGCTGTTTGAATGGGTCTCTTTCTGCATAAAAGCAGGGTCCTGAGGACTGGAAGAGCAAGACGTTGCCACTGGAACTACAGAACCAAAGGGGAGAGAAGCCACAGACATCTTCAGCATCTACACCACCGGTGAAGCCCGGCCAGAATGTCTCACCACTTTTCTTCCACACGACGAGAGGAGATCTTCATCGAAAGAACCTTCTTCCCTTGAGCTGGTGGGACCAACCAGTTCACCTATCGCTTCCCCAGACCTGCCTTGGTCGAATCGACAGTACCCAGCACTTGGAGACCGGATAGCCAGGCAGCTATCATCGACCGGGACTGCTATTAAAAGGAGCGTACCTTTTAAACTTCGTTTGGCAGCACCGCGGCTGGTTTCATCCCTGGGTAGTGCAGTGACTCGAACCTTCCTCCACAACGAGAGCCTCTCTTCCTCTGCTGGACCCCTCGACCTGCAGGAACTACCAGGAACAACCGCCACTGCAGGAGCCACTTCTTCACGTTTAAGGTACATTGTTCCGCCATGCCTCCCTTTCCCCGTGGTAGGCCTAAAGGTGTTTTAAATCCTTTATCTACTTGTTGGGTTGGTTGCCCTCTCTCTTAACATTGTCTTTCGCCTTGCATCTACCTTTTTAATATTCGTCTACCAAAGACTTGACTGTAGCTACAAGAACATTTTTGCTCCTAAGCTCTTGGTCCTGTACCACTGACTCTGGCTCAGGCCTATTGACTCTAGCTGATTTGTTAGATCTGCTCCCACTAGACTGATTTTCAATGAGAAATGTGTTGATGCACCTGAATCTTCTAAACCCCTCTTCCTTCCTACTGTTTTAACTTGTGGAGTGCCATTTTGCTCAGTTTTCATTCACTTATCTTTCTGCTAAAGTGTTACTGTGCATTACTTGTTCACAAAACTTCAGGGAAGTGTTGCTAGGGGGTGTCTGAAGATATTTCGGTTTAACTTGTGCTTTCCCACCCTTTCGTTAAATTGCTAGAGTGCCATTTGTAGTTGGTTTTCACTGTGCCATTTTGCTCAGTTTTCACTCTACCACAAACGTGTCTATAATTGAATAGGGAGTTGTATATTCTTTTCCTTGACTAAACTTAACTTGCTTTATCAACTGTGATTCATGTGTTGAACTAGATGTGTATAAAATATATATTCTCTTTTTGATACAAAAGCTTTGGTCAGTGTTTCCTTGTTCCATAGTACTGTGATACCTATTGTGTAAACCCTGAATACTGCTCATCTCCCTCTTGAGATAAGTCTGACTGCTTAGCCACAGCTACCAACTAAATCTTTGAGATACAGACTGATACCAAAGGGGATTTATTGCTCTCACCTGTAGTCCTAATCCTGGGTAGTGCTCCCTGAGGGAACTGCACAGAATTCTGCCTAACAACGTAAAGCTAGCCTTTAAGATCACTTAGTCAACTTGCGTTACTGCATCTGTACAGTTCTAAAACGGCTTGCATTTTCTGCAGTGCTCTTCACACGTGGAATCTCTATCCTGCTTATGAAAGTTCCCTTGATTCTTTATTTCGTCATAAGATTCTATATGGTCCATACATCCTCTTCTTCAGCCTCTCTTCTCAGTGCGTCATGCTTTTTCTTGTGATGTCACCAGATTCTCTTTCTCTCATCTTCATATTCCTTCAGGGACCTCCTCCATGAGATTGTCATCTCTTCAGGTGATTCATCAGATAGGGTTTTCTCAGTGGGTACCTTTTCTCAAAGGCTCTCTGTGGAATAGGCACCATCGCTGGTGTTGTGCGTGTCATGATTTCTGGCTTTCAACATATAGGCAGGATGGGGACGGGACTTCCTGCAGAGGCATTTGGCTGCTCCTCTACAGGAGCCATAACCAGTGCTGCTTGGCTGCCTGGGACAATGAGAAGGAGGAAGATGATCTGGAAGGCAGCAGACTGCTGTGCTTGCCTTGTGTACTCTCAAGGTGACGGCCTGAGTGCAGTGTGTTGGGGCGGGCCTCAGTCTGGCAGGTGTGAGGGCTCTGCTTGGACATTGCATGGAAAGTTGATTGCCTCTCTTGAGGGGTTGTGGCTGCTCCAGTGTGGGGTTCTCCGTGGGCTGACTGCAGTGGAATCTTGCAACCTGCTGCTCAGACTTCTGAATCATCAGCTCTCTGTGCCCTATGCTATGGATTGACAAGCCCAGGTTTGGGCTTACTTGATCACTTATGTGATTACTTTATTTTTAACCCATTTCTGTTTTTTTACATCTGAATCCTGGTTTTGCAGCTGGTGGTTTTTTACTGTTCTTAGGTTGTGCGTCCTTCCAATGTTTTTCTGGGCGGGTGGCTTGTTTTTGTCTTGCATCTTTTTTCATTACATTGCTTGACTTCACCTTGATTGTTTTACGGACTAACAATCCAATTTCTTTCTTGTTCAACGTCTGTTCTTCTTTCTCTCTATTTCTTGCTCTCTCCTGTTTTTTGATTGTTATCATTACTTCTAAATGTACCAATTCACTAATTATGTAAAGCGCATTGGTGTAAGGCACAATAGAAGCAAAATAAACAAACAATAAACAAACAATTCACATATGAAGGGGCCCACCAAATTTCCTCAGAACTGTGGTGGCCAGATGCCACTACTTTAATGATAAGGTGAAATTCTTGAAAAATCCAAGGAAAAAAAACACATTTGAATGGGAGGGGGACAAAATACAATTTTTCCAGGACCTCTCGGCTTTAACCCTTACAACGCAGGCAGTGTAAACCCGTCATGAATTGGGTAACATTGGAAGGAATCTGTTAAAGGTGGGGATGCGCATTCACTTTGTCTTTTGTGGTGAAGGGTGAACAATGTTAAAGAGACTAATACAATAACCCAAATACTTGAAGATCTTCAAGGGAAGAGGCCCCCTCCATACAAGGATGGCAAACAAACAATACAAGACAAGTTTCTAATACCAGGCTCACTGTAAAAGGAATTCCGAGCCAGGAAATTCAGGAACATTGACTCACTATTTTTGAAGAACACTTCCTAAACAAGGGTATCCCCATGGGAGCATGCTTTAATCAGGGAACATTGATAAGTGAGTGAATATATAGGTGAAGTTAAGTGTGGAAGGAGGTCTAATGAGAAAGAGTGAGACGAAATGGGAGAGTCAATGGAAGAGGGAAAGATAATGGGAATAAAATTATTTGAGGGAAAGTGACAGTCCACATGTGTGGTGGTCTAGGAAGGTCTGGGCAGGGCACCGTTCTTTAATGTTAAAGCATAACGCTACACAGTTGGTTAAATATAGATCTATACAACAGATTTAAATAGGCTGATGTTTGAGGGAGAATATTGATCTTGAGCACCTTGTACTGAGAAAGATGCAGAGTTACTTGACAGGGGCAAAGTGAGAATAACAGTCCCGGAATTATCCAGAATTGAACAACGATGGGGATCATTGGTGAGATGAAGATTGAAACCTTTAATGTTAAAGGTCTGAATTCCCTACCACAAAAATTCCTGCTGGCATGAGAATTATTACAGAGACCTGCGGTTTTCCTCCAGTGAGAGGTCACTTTCCATGTGGGAAATGTGGGGCTTGTTTCTTGACTAGAAAAAGTTTGGAGATCGACATTAGCCTACCCACTAGATGGATTCAGAATGGTTTCACCAATTGCGATTCTCGGAACGTTGTGCACATGGTAACATGCCCTTGTGGGAAAAACTATATAGGTAAAACAATTTGCAAAGTAAAAACGCGTATTATGGAGCATCGAAGTTGCTTGGAAAACAATATGGAAGAGGCTTCATTGGTCAAACACTTCATGGACATGAAGAACAGGCATGATGAGTACACTTGGACAGTCATCCAGCAAGAATCTGAGCTCGACAATTGATAACAAAAATCTACTGAGGTGGTGTTAGGATTCCACCAGTTGTCTGGCTTGGATGGTCTAGGGCATCTCATCGCTCTTCTATGACAAGTCTTCATACACGCACTAACATTCCACCTTTCCTCCAGCGTTGGAAGTTGCCATGGCAGTGTTGGAGGCCGCTACATCTCCGACGTCACGCATCTGTGTACATGGTTGCCAAGGGGAATGGATGCACACGTTCTCACGTGACACAGCAGAACGTAGCGTGCGTTGCCCCTCTTTCAGATTTAACACTGCATTCAACCTGAAACGTACGCTTCTGATTGAAGCTGCGTTCCTGCTTTTTGCTGTCCTTGCTTCCATTGACTCCTTGTTTTCTGACCCGGCTCTGCATTACGTTTCTGCACTGCCCCTGTGTACTGATTTTTGTTACCTCGCTGCCCGCTCTACGCCGAACACTGCATCACGTCCCTAGACTATCTTTGCTTACTGTTTGGAAATGTCGCTGCTTGCACAACGCCGACCCCTGCCACACGTCCCAGGACTGCTTTTGCTTACTGTTTGGAAACCTCACTCCCTGTACAACGCCCACCTCTGCAACGTGTCCCGGGACTGCTTTTGCTTACTGTTTGGAAACCTTGCTGCCTACACAACGCCGACCTCTGCAACACGTCCCAGGACTGCTTTTGCTTATTGTTTGGAAACCTCACTGTCTGGCCCAACCTACTGACCACCTTATCACTTACCGGATCACTCTACTGTTCTTTTCCGAAGCCTGTGCATGGACTAGAGACGCTATCCAGTTCTTGGTGCACCTTCTTGGCCGATCAGGCATCCTCGTATCTTTTGGAATCAGGTCGCTACTAACCTTTCTTCTCCTCCTGAGAACGTAGTTACCTTACTGGATTGTTGGAACTTATCCATCTTCGGCCTCCTGGTACCCCAACTCTTTGATAAGCCTTGCACTACTCTTACTTATATCTTTATTCCCTCTGTCTCTCACCTGATACCTAACTCCTTTTCTGATATTTTAGTGATCTCAGCCCTTGGAGGAACCACTGGTCATCATTCCCACTGCCTTAACCCTGAGGGTTCAATCTTACTAAAGAGGTCAGCCACTTTCTTTCTTGATCCATTGAGTTCAAGTTGCCTGTCCATCTCGCTAATTGCTGTTCTTTCTAACCTACAGCTGGCGTTGTTGGTGGTGCTTTTTTTTTTTTACTCCTCTGTTAGTACTTCCATATCTGATAGAGGGATGCATTGATAGGGAGAACACCTCCCCGGTGAGAAGAATCGGACCTCCTTGTCTGAGCTCCAGTGACCCACCATGAAGAGGAACAGTCAATCAAGTCTGGTGAGTTGGTTGAGTTCTGATCTGGTGATTCGCAACAGGTAGGAACAGGAACTTATTTTCCTTACAAGAAGTTGGATGACTGACTTAACTGATGGGGTAGAATGGCACAAGATAGCCTAAGATTAGCCTTGGCTGGCATTCTATGGTTTGTCCTAATCCCTATACACATGAGTGATATATTCAGATTGAATTTAAAAAGATAGAGATTGGAGCTCAATAAGGAAATTATGGTTGTTTGACATTCTATATGCTTCCCTTGTGTAATCTATAAATCTTTCTTAAAAAGAAGTCAAAGTCAAGTGCACAGACATTATGAGTTCTACGCCACTCCAAGATGGCCACCCCATTAACACTTTCACTATCGGTATAGATGAGGATAAAGGTGAATCTCACTGATAGTTATATAGTGTGATTTATCACTAGATACACCTTGCAGTTGTAGAAAAAAAGAATTCACAAACTTGAATTCAAGTTTTGATGACCCATAAGCAAATTGGGATTTCAGACCGTAGGGAGTAGGTGCAGAATATTTTATGTTTGATGCACCCTACACAAGATGACCACGGCGCCTAGGATTAGCGTCTCATGGTCTAGTGGGTGTAGTTTGAAGTAAACCATATACATTAACACTCCCGGGAAAACAACTGTTTGACTCAAGCAGATTGAATAGCTGCAAAGAAAATGAATGGAGTCGCTGGAGCATAGTGATCAGTAAGACAGAATGGCACTTGATAAGGGGGTCAGTCCCAATGGGATTTCAGTAGAATATTGACATACCAATTATGTCCTGTCCCCCACAGGTTCCACCCTAGAACAATGTGCAAAGTGATAATAAGCAAGGGCATGCAGCCATGTTGACAGAACAGTACGCAAATGAAAAGTTAAACAATGCGCGAAAAGAAAACGGGTGAGTTTACTGGGTAATTTTTCAAAATATATTTTTTTGAATGAACATTGTGTTTATGAGAAGGGAGGCAGTAAGTAGTTTCCAAAATAAGAAGAGATCAGAATGAGACAAATCGCTCATAACAAGATATCGATCAACATGTATTTGAGAGCTTATAATAATAGTAAGGACTCGCTATTATGAGCCTAGACTAACTTATTGTAAATATGTTATCTGCAGGTCTCTTTAAGGCGCATTGAGCGTTCATCAAAACAGGACAAAAAGGGAACTGTGAAATATTTGTAAATTGTACACTTTATGACTCCTTGGATCTTGATAACAATTTGTTATATAGTGGTCTTTTCTCTAGATGAATGTCAAATATTGATTATGTCGAAGAACATAAACATGTTGAGAGATGTGAAGTATGTACATAAAGTACAAATGATGTGCATTAGTAGAAGAACATTACTTTATTTGAGACCCCACACTGGGACTCAGCGTCTTAATTAGTAAATGAATTCAGAACTACGTGTTGGTGTCCATTAAATGATTTCAAGGATATTAGTAGTAACACATGGGATATTTATTAAGAATGTGATATGTGATATCAATAAGTAAACATATATTTTTTTTAAATAATTGTGTTATGGATAATGAATGTTGAAGCTAAAGCATATAAAGATGGCAACTGTTTAATTTCAAGAGACATGCAGTGATTCCCTATTGCATGTTGTTTTGCATAATTGTTTAGAAATTGTTTTTTAAGTTATTGTGCCATGGAGTTATGTACTCAGACTCCTCTATGATTGTATAAGATAATTTGTAAAACAACAGTTATCAATCTTGCTTGTTCAAGAAACTCACTACAAGCTAGGAGTGGAATGCAGTCAGGTGGGAAGTGGTATAGGTCAAACATTTTGGGCATCAGAGAAAGAGGAAAAGAGGAAGAGTGGATAGTCTCCTCGTTATGTTCCTTAAGCTTATGGGAACTCAAGCTAAAACGCACTAGAGGGGATACTATTGATGGTAAAGGGTCACTTGGACGAGACACTTATTAAACTAACAGTAGCAAATGCCCCCAACACAGGCCGTAATCCCTTTGTACACTCAGCTTTTCAGCTGGTGGAACAATGGTGAGAAGGGTTTAGAATTTTTGGAGGGGATGTCATTATGACACTAGGCCTAGCTATGGATTGTAAATCGGGTACAAGTCTCCAGAAGGTATGAGAACGAACAGGCTACAGTTTAAGAATTACTTAGAGAATGATTCCTGTTGTGATGTCCGAAGAAAAAGCCACCTAGTGGCTGGCAGTGAGTCCTTTCTTTCAGCCCCACATAATTCTTGATCCAGTATTGACTACATATTGTTAGAGAGGCATAACGAACACCTGTTCGTGTGACTCAAAGGTGTGGACTTGAAAGTGTATACCATTCCGTGGTGTTATATCATCTTATCTGCAGTTATAAGGAGGCGGCAGCAACTGAGAAAGATCGGCCACCAACCAAGGTAAGCCTAAACTGTGGAACCTTGACCAAACAAGACTCAGCAAATTGCAAAGACAAGCGAGGCACATCAAACCTGAACTTTGCCTGAAGATAGGCAGCCCCGGTCCCCATGAAGGGCACGAAAAACTAGGCAAAGTGCCTTAATTGAACACGTTTAACTACCAGCAACAAATGTAGGCTTTGCAGGACTGGGGAAACATGGGCACCGCGAGCGGTAGAGGTCGTCTGCAGAATCTGAAAACACTGAATTAGGTAGGCCGGCTGTGACAAAAACAGTGAATTACAATAGCCTAGGGAGGATAGCACCAGAGAAGAGACCACTGGTACCCGAAGATGAAAGGGCAAAAGCAGAAGATCCTTGCGTAGCATCTTTAACTTGAGATGCCCCACCTGGCAGACCACAATGATCTGAGCAGCCATCGATAAGAATGACATAATCTTTACCCCAAGGTCTTTCACCATCCGCGCTGGAGTAGGGCAAAGGCCCAACGAAGGAGGCCAGAAAAGAGGTGACCAAAGAACAGCAGCCTCTGATGAACCCACCACTAGTACCTCTGTCTTTCCTGCATTCATTTTCAACCAGTTGCTACACATGTACTCTCCCACGGCCTCAAGTCATATCCTAAGCTTGACAGCAGTTTCTGGCAGTACCAGATTCAGTCGAACCAGAATCTGCATGCTATCAGCATATCAGCATAGGCATAGCAAGAGAAGCTGTGGGATGTGATGAGCATGGTGAGTGGCTGAACATAAGCATTGAACAGCACCAGCGAAATGGCGTAGCCTTGAGGAACACCACAAGAAAGAGCTTTGGGGTAGAGCAGAAAGGTGGACGAGAGAGACTGGGAGTGGTCAGATAGAAAGCTAGTGAACTGGGACAGCACTGTACCTGAGAGGCCGGCCCCAGTGAGGCAACCTAGCAGGATGGCATGATCGATAGTATCAAAGGCGGCAGACGGCTCAAGCATTATAGGTGCCTGTGTGCAGCCCTGATCATGCAGTCGGGTGAGGTAGTCCACAACTGAGGCCAGTACCCCCTCTGTGACATGTCTTGGCTGAAAACCTGCAGACATGTCACTTGGCTGAAAACCTGCATGAAAGAAAGAAGATTGTTCCAAGAAAGAGGTAAGCAGTAGACAGACCAAAGACTCTAGTAATTACATTGCGAAATGGAGCAAAGAAATAGGACGAAAGTTAGCAGGAACAAAAGCATCAAGTGTACGCTTTTTCAATAAAGGGATCACCAAAGCGTGCTTAGGGGAAGCTGGAATGAGACTAGTTTTCAGTGAGACATGCACTGCTTGGGCAACTAGTCGGTCAATCTGGGTTATTAATTTTTATTTATTTATTGGATATTTATCATGCGCCTATACAGCAAATAGTGTTTCAAGGTGCAACAAGACAAAAGAGGGGGGCAGGGATGAAGACTAACAAAAACGATCCTACTAGTATTTGTGTCATTCCGATCGTGCAAGTGCAGTTACAAGAAGTGCAGAGGAGTGGGGAGGTGGGGGGAAGTGCCAGTCAGAGTGGAATGCACGTGCAAATGCTGGAGGGAGAGAACGGAGGGCACCTGGGCTGGCGAGTGCTTAGGCGAGGCCAGGTGAACAAGTGCCAGGGGAATGCAGAAAGTGCAGGGAATGAAGGTCCACATGCTAAGTGCGAGGATGGGGCTGGATGGGCTCGATAGGGGTGCAGGCATGCCAGGCTAGTACAGGGGAGGGAGTCCAGTAGGGCAAGTGCAGGTTAGGGGGTGGTCAGGGGAGACCAGGGTGCTGGGATAGACTGGGCGAGGAGGAACTGGTGCCCTGTATGAATCAGTAGGAACCAGGCAGCCAGTCAAAAAGCAGCAGAGGGGGACATTAGCAGGAGAGGGTGAGAGCGAAGGAAGGAGAGAAAAGGATGGTCTTGAGAAGCTTCTGGAATTTAGGGAGATCCGGCTCAAGCCTGAAAGGGACAGGGAGGACATTCCAGAGGGAGGCTGGTGCGGCAGAGAGAGATCTACCCCCCGCTCTCTGCTTGGAAAAGCGTCGGATCTGCAGAGAGTTAGAGCTAGAAGACAGAAGGGCTCTAACAGGGAGGTATTTAGGGAGAGAAAGTTGGATGTAGCAGGGTCCCGGGCTCCAAAAAGTCTGCTGGATGAGTTTTGAACTTGATCCTCACAACAACTGGAGCCAATGGAGATGTTTTAGGGCTGGAGAGATGCAGTCCCTGGGGTTGAGGGCAAGGATGCGTCTTGCAGTTCTATTCTGGATTAGCTGAAGGGGGCAAAGGGAGGATTTAGGCAGATTGAGGAAGAGTCTGCTACAGTAGTCATGCATAGAGAGGACCAGAGCTCTGGAGACATTGAGTTTCTGGGGGAAGGTGAGGAAAGGGAGAATGCCTCTGAGTAGGTGTAGATGAAAGTGGGCCTTCTTGGCAAGGTACGCAATGTGAGGCTAGAAGGAGAGAGAGGAGTTGAAGATAACATCAAGTTTTTTTGCCTCACAAGAGGTTGAGAGGAGGGGGCCCATGGAGGGAGGCCATAGAGTAGGAGGGAGGGAGCTTGGGTCCCAATGGGAAGAACCTCAGTCATACTGGTATTAAGGCAGAGATTGTTAGCAGATCACCATGCCTTAACAGAAGTCAGACAGTCAGGAATAGAGAAAGGAAGTGAAGGCAGTAGAGGGAAGCTTGTGAAAGAGCTGTGTGTTGTTTGCATAACACTCCAAGTGAGGAGAGAAGGTGTAGATCAAATGGACTAGAGGGGCAAGGTAGATGTTGAAGAGCCAGAGCAAGAGGATAGCGACCTGAGGGACACCCCAGGTGAAAAGTGTGATGGAGGAGAGAAAAGGGCCCAGTTGGACCTGGGATGGTCGGTCAAAGAGGGAGGAGGTCAACCAGTCCAGTGCCAGGTCCATGATGCCATGGTATCATGGAGCCAATTTATAAGGGTGGCATGATTGACCGTATCAAAGGTAGAGAAAAGGTCAAGAAGGATGAGAATGGAAGGAGAGTTGGAATCGAGATTTGTAAGAAAGTCTTCACAAGTGTTCAGGAGTGCAGTTTCCATGCCTCTGGCTACTCTAAAGCCAGGCTGGTCGTTGTGGAGACAATCAACAGATTCATTGTGGTGGATCAGCTGGGAGATGACCAGCTTCTCCAAGAGTTTGCCCAGGAAGGGGGTACTGGAGATAGGGCAGTAGTAGCCGGAAGGAGAAAGTGGCAAAGGAGTGATTGCAGTAATCAGCCAAGGCTGGAGCAAGGGAAGCAATGTTGTCCTTGATAATTCTGGAGGAGCAGGGGAGCACCTGTTTGGAGGAGACTTTCATAGAGAGGATTTGTCTAAAGAACTCATCTGCTG
This sequence comes from Ambystoma mexicanum, assembly GCF_040938575.1. Taxonomy (NCBI): domain Eukaryota; kingdom Metazoa; phylum Chordata; class Amphibia; order Caudata; family Ambystomatidae; genus Ambystoma; species Ambystoma mexicanum. The sequence continues at coordinate 987,439,004 of NC_090929.1, read as the reverse complement.
ATAAGGGTGAGAAAGAGGAGAGTAGGAGGGAAGTCAAGGGAGGGCTGAGAGCGGGGGAGGGAGAATGGAGGGGTGTAGAGGAGAATGAGGACAGGATGTCCTGAATTTGGATTATTAAGTGAGAGGCCAGTGCAGTGCAGAGGGTCAGGGATGGCAGAGCACAAGTGGAGACTGCAGTAGGAATGGCGAGTTCCTTGCAGATTTTGAACAGTCAGCTGTGTTGTTAGTGGCCCCAGAGATGCAGGTTTGGATATAGGCCTTCATCTTCGAGCGGATGGAGAGTCTGTATTGCCTCTGGAGCAGGTGGCAGGCCAGTCTGTCAGAGGATGTACTCAAAGCCTGCCACCTCCGCTCAGCCACTCTGCAGTTGCGTTTCAGAGAGGCTAGGTTGGAATCATACCAGGTGTTGCCCTTGGAGGCAGGTTTCATGCGGATCCTCACGACAGGGGCAAGGAGTATTGGGGATGGAGAGGTGAAGGTTGGCAAGGGCTGTGTCAGTGTGAGAGTCAGTGGCTGGAGTGGTAGGGGGAATGAAAGTGGCAGCAAAAACAGCAACGGACACTCACTTCATCGGTCGAATGGCAAAGAAGGTGACTGGCAGTGCGGGCAGAGGCTTAGCCGAGGGACCCAAGAGATCCAGGTGAGAGGAAAGGAAAGCATGATCAGACCAGGAGAGATGTCTAGTGAGAGGGTTAGAGATGGGGAAGTCTGCTGGGATGAGAGCATCCAAGGTGTGTCTGGCTGAGTGTGTCAGACCAGAGGGAAGAATGGCGAGGGAAAGAGAGTGACAGAGGCTCCGCAAGACCACAGAGGCCACATCAGGGGAGTCAAGGTGAATATTGAAGTCTCAGAGAAAGAGAAGCTTTGAGGTGGGGGCCAGGAGTGAACAGGTGAGGTCAGACCACTCCAAAAGGAAGAGGGAAGTCCAGGGGCCCTGTAGATTGTGGCAAGAGTCAACGAGAGGATTGGAGAGACACCAAGACTGCAGACGAGGCATTCGAAGGAAGAGTAGGTCTGAGTGGTGTGAGAAACCTGAAGGTATGGGTTCCTCTGTTCAGGTGGCCAGGGAAGTCCTATCGCTCTTGGACCCCAACCCTGGGTGTGGACAAGTGAGTGAGGATCACCTGAGTGGAGGGACCTTGGGGATTGGAGAGAGGATGCCTGATGGCAAGACATGGTATTCCCCTTACCTGATATTGACCTCCCCTCCCCTCCCTTAGCCTGTAGGGGCTATTGCCAGTCTTATTCCATCAATCCCTTTTAAATTACCCTGGAGTACTGGGAAGAAGAAGAAGCAACTAGGAGCAATGGAGATTTCCTCATGTAAAAACCACTTTGGTATTGTGACGAAGAAGAGAGGGTTAGAGGCCTGGTGCCAGAGAGATCAGGCATGTCCCTCTGATAGGTGTACACAGGGCCAGGCGATTAGAATGATTTGTTTCACCTGCAGCCCATTAACACTCAGGGAACATATAACCCAGAGAAATCAAGGAGAACAGGGAAGCCGAATCAGCAGGGGAAGCAGGTGCATGAGGAACACGAGAGCTGCAGTAAGTGCATGAGGAGAGAAGCAGGAAGGAGCTGTGCTGAAGGGGTGAGAGGTCGAAGCACCAAGATGCTGAAAAGGTTCCCAGGAGTCCACAGAGAAGTACAGTGCTGGACGGGGAAGGGAGGCGGAGCGCGACCACTATGGAGAGCAGATGCAGAGCCCAGCACAAAAGCCGGTGTTCTGTGAGGGAGCACCCAGCGCGGCAGAGTTGCAGTTTATGGTAAGTGTTGAATGACACTTGAGGCTCCAGGGCACTCCGAGAGGGGCTGCTAAGCCCAAGGCACATCATCTTGAATACTGAACGTAACGAAAAGCTGAATGAAGCTCAATGCTTGACAATTATGAATGCTGAAAGTCACAAACAGTCTCACACTTGTAATTTTGAATGCTAAATGTAATGATGCGCCTGTGGCTCACCAATTGTGAAGATTGGGTACAACAAAGGGGGCTAGTGAACCCGTAGAATTACCGGCGTGGCAGTAAACGTGGATGTTGAGCCTACACAGTGAACATTTAAATATCTTCCACAGACTTTGGCAAGAGGGGCTCTTGGAGCTTGTATAACAGAAATTGCATAAAGCTATTTATTGCCAAAAAGACACCTCAGGAATAAAATGAAGAACTTAACTTTGTGAACTATTGAATATCAGCTATGAGAAACACATGGTTGCACGACCTGTAATGGGTGGACTGTGTCATCTGACAACTGCGCCTAGACCAGTGGGTTTTGTTGTGTCAACTTTGCTAACATCAAGATACAAATCACAAGTAAGACTTATGGTTTCTGGTTGCGTGACTTGTCATGGATGGACGGTACAGTCTGACAACTGCTACTAGACTAGAAACCACTGAAAGTTTGACCACCTGCAAGGAGGTGTAAAACATTGGTGAAACTAATCAAAGGAGGGGTCAGGCGGACCCTACATTTTCTTATGAACTTGTGAATCAATGAACCTGTGAAGTTGTGAAGTTTAACTCTTGGAAGGAAAGAACTTCTTGGGGAAGGGAACCCTGAGAGGTAAAGTTGGAGAATCTTTGTCTTGGGGAAGGGAGTACCAAGACCTCAGTGTTGCATAAGCTTTTTATTGCATTTGAACTTCGGGGAAGGGAGACCCCTAGAACTTCGTGTTGATGTGAACTGTGATACCTGCGAACCCCAAAAGGTACTTTCAGAATTTGTAAAGTTCCTACTGAAAAGGGTTTATAATGGAACTGTGTTGAAACTGGACAACAGAATTTTTATTGGAACTTGCTTTAATACCTTTTGAACATTTGCTTTGAAACACTGATTTTGGTTGAGAACATTCCCCACTAATTGTGTTATAGTTGTGAGGACAGCATAGGTTTTGACACAGACAGACTTTTGCTTTTGGACTTTGTGACATAGACTTTCTTTAGGTTCTTTTAGGCAGGGAAATCCGTCCATAGGATAGGGTTAGTTAGGCGTTAAACCATCCTAATCATTTAATACAATGTGGTTACATGTGTTGTTGTTGTCTGTGTTATCTCTCTTGATATCATATCTGTCTCACAGTGGGTATGATATTAGCAGGGACCCATTCAGGGAGGATCGGGCCACTCTGCCCCCAGACCGGTTAGGCCTGGACTTGGAGAAGATCTTGTAGGCTTCTGGGAGGAGTGTATCAAAAATAGTGACACTGCTGGCAGTGAACGACGTCTCGTGAGAACAAGTACGTCAAGGTCCAAGTCTTCATGGAGGTGGCAGATGTCAGAGAGTGTGTTGAGGGTAGCTAAGTGGATCTGGTTGCTACCTTTGAAAGTCTTCTGAGGAGGGATACAGGAATGTGGTACACCCGTCGGTAGTAGTGAAGGGGCCAGAGGGTTGTCAGAAGGAGGAGCAGCAGGATAAGGTTATCACCTCCTTTAGTACAAAGGGATGGCATCTGTAGGGGAGGTTGGCTCCAGCCTACAGGTGGCCACTACAATTCCATCAGGGGTAAACATTGGTAAGACATCCCAAACAGGACCCGCCAGGGTGGCAGCCACCTCTAACTGGGGAGGAGGAGACCACAGATTGGAAGCCTGAATGATCTCTCGAATTTCCTGGATTTAATTCACAAAATACAATGAGAGAATGTCACATAAGGCTTGAGACGCAGGAACCAGGGAGACAGATGACAGAGAGCAAACCGGTTTAAACAGCTTTTGAGGTTGAGTCAGAGATGTCTTCACCTGCTGAGAGACAAAGGCATGCTTTGCCTCAAGTATAGCTTTATGATATTGTCTAGTAATGTATTGAAAAGCTTGCCTAGCTGTGGGACAGCACTTAATACGCCATGTGTGCTCTGCCTGTCACCACTGAAGGCAGGGGGTGCGAAGATGATCACTAAACCAAGTTTTCAATACTTTAAGTGGGGTGACACCATCAGCAATAGTGATCAAAGCCTGGTCAATCGTATACAATTCAGAGGCGGAACAGTTTACGCAAAAAGACTGCAACTGACTTGAAATCAGTTTGCGTGAAGCCAACCACCAATTACGTCAAAGACGGCTGCAGGATCTATGTGCAGTTGTGTGCAGTGGTGAAATTAGAAAGTGATCAGACCAGAAGATTGGAAGAGGAGAATTGACTAAAATTTCAGAGAGGCAGGCAAAAATGAGGTCAAGGGTATCCCCCCGCTGCGGTATCCGGTAATATTATCCTCATATATATGGTCGCCATACATAATATCGCCGGGAAAAGGTTGTGGCTATATTATATGGGTGACCATATATATGGGGATAGGGGCAGCCAAAAAAAAAGGGAAAAAAGGGTTTTGAGGGTTGGGGGGTTGTCCCCCGCATGTTCCATGCAATAATGTCCCCACAAAAAACGGCCATTTTTTGGCGATATTTTTGCATGGCGGTATTTGTGTGGGGACATTATTACATGGAACCCCCGCTGCTGAGTCAGGCCCAGCACTAGATGGTGGAGAGCAAGCTCATCCATAGCCTCAATGAACCTCATGGCCGCTACATCGAAAGGATCATTTATTTTAAAATTAAAATCACCCACTATCCAAAAATTGGAATAGTGGGGTTTCAAGCTCAGCTATTAATTCAACAAAAGCTTCAATAAAAGAAGAATCATTACCAGGAGGCAGATAGAACACCAAGATATGCACAGTTGACGAGGGTGAGAGCATGAAACGGTAGAGCATTGCTTCCATTCTGATGCCATGTTCAAGTGGTAAGATTAAAACTGATTCCTGTAGATAACAGCCACTCCACCACCAGGATGGTCAGAGACACAATCTACATGCCGGATGCAGCAGCTGAACCAAAGCCAGGCCAAATGATTCACAAAGCCATGGTTCCATGATGAAAGCGAAGTCTGGAGGGCTATTGCTCAGTACATCATTACAATGAGCAGAGTAGGCAACAAGGGAGTGGGCGTTTAACAAAAGGCACTGTAACGAATGTTGCAATGAAGGAATAACTCATTGAGATAAAGTGCCAACAGAAAAGCCTGCTGGGAACTGTGTAAGAGGGGAGGCAAGATCAACAAGCCTCTAACGTATAAAAGTACACCTAACACCTACCTGTGCAGGCTCTTCTAGACCGTCTCTCCTCATGGATCAGCAAAAACTTCAGCGTACTGTATTTGCACCCACTGTGCTCGTCCGCTACGCTTCCGGGTCCCAGATGGATCAAAAAAAGGCCATACTGTATTGCAGGAACCAATCCTGATAATCCTGTGTATTAAGCAGGGAAGAAAGACTTTCAAAGATGCGTGCCGGCGAGAAATGAAAAGAAGAAATACCACGGGTGCGAGACTCAGGGCGTATAGAAGGCCAGATCCCCTCCTTTATTTATTTATTTATTATTTTATTTGTTTATCACGTGCCGGAGCCCGCAGGCATCAGGGCACACACAGACACACAGAACAAAAAGGAAGACAAGGCAATGGTGAGACAGAAAAAAGATCACTGACAGAATCTAAGCAAAGAGGGCAGTTTTCTGTAACTTCTTAAACTAAAATAGGTTGAAGACCAATCAGAGAGTTGGCGTGAGATAGTTCCAGATTCTGGAGGAACAGTTAGCAAATGATCTGCCCAGCCCTTTTGATTTCTTAAAGGAGGGGTGGGAGACAAGATTGGTGTTAGTGGATTTCATTGAGGGTAGTGGGGCATACCAGGAGGTTGTTAACGTCAGGTAACTAGGTGCCTTCCCATTGAGACACTTATGGAGCAAAGTTGCTGCCTTGAATTGACACCTAGCCAAAACCAGTAGCCAGTGCAATTCCCGTCGCTGATATGCGATATTACATCCTCGTGGGAGTTTCGGTCCGGACTGCGTCATTTTGGATGACTTGTAGGTGTTGAATGCTTTTTTATCTGCACCAACTAAGAGTGCATTGCAGTAATCTGATCTAGATAGAAAAGTTGATAGAATAGTAGCACTAGCAATGGAGGCTGAGTTTTCCTCACTAAGATATGGATGATTGTTTCTAAGAAGTTTGAGGTGTTATGAGCAGTTCTTGGTTACTAGATCCACATGGGCGTCAGCACTCAGTGTACAATCAGTTTGTACCCAGAGTGTTTTCACTTTTTCACTAACAGATATACAGCAGTTCTGGATGGAAAAGGACTGGTAGTAGTCAGGGAGTTTAGCCCTGGCTTGTGATGAGCCATAGATAAGGAGCTCCGTCTTGCCCTCATGGAGGCACATCGAGCTGTTCACCATCCAAGAATCTGTTTGGGAGTAGATGTTTTGGAGGAGTAGGTTGTCCTTGGTATAGTCCCCGAGCTCGATATTATCAGCATAGTCAGTCCAAAATACTCCTGAGTTTTCTAGGAGGCTACAAAGAGAGATAATGTACAGATTGAACAGTATGGGGGACATACAAGCACCCTGGGACACCCCACATGTAGACAAAACTGGATCTGATGTAGCCTTCTCACAGCAAACTCCAGATTTTCTGCCGGTCAGGAAAGGTAGCATCCACTTACAGGTTAAAGCAGAAAAATGACAAGTGGCTCTGAGGGTCTGTATGAGACGTTTGTGGTCTAATAAATCGAACGCAGCCGATAAGTCCAATAGCACCAGCAGATGGGGTTTACCATGGTCCATAATACAGAGCATATGGCTCTGCAGATCCACAAAGGCGGTTTCAGTACTATGAGCAGGGCGAAAGCCTGATTGCCTGGGGTGAAGAATGTTCGTGGTCTCTATGAAAAATGGAATCTGCCGAGTTGCTTCTATGTCCAGCACTTTCAAGAAAAAGTTGCAGGTGGTAATAGGTCTTAAATTGGCAGGGTCTTTAGGGTCCAGTACAGATTCTTTCACAAGAGGAGTGACTATGACATTTTTAATGTCAGCAGGAACTCTATGGGCACAGAAGGAGGCATTAACAAATCATGCTGATTTTAGGAGGAACTACATTATCCGGTGCTGCCATTGGACGCATGGTACCTAGAGTGGCTAGCAGGTCAAGGTTGGATACATGCATGAAGCTAACCGAGGTGCAGTCCCGAGGGAGCATTGAATGTTCAAGGGGAGAAGTCAACAATCCCTGGGGAACCACGCCAGATCTAGCTGAAATCTGACTTTGAATTTTTCCCTGGCTCTAAGTATTTTATCTTGGAACGCAGCCTGTATTCTGGTGCACTCCTCGTTAGAAGGGGTAAAAGGAGTTATCTGGGCCTTGGGTTTTTCAAGAAGCCTTAGTATATCAAACAATTTTTTAGGTTTGTTCTTGGCTTCTTAGAATTGTTGGTTAAAATAGTTCTTTTTTTGCCTCTTTGATTCCGTCCTTATAGGTTTTTTTTGTAGGATTTCCAGATGTTTTTATTCACAGTTGAGGGGCCTTTAAGCCAGACCTCTCTGTCTTTCTCTTTTTTATCTTTAGACATCCAAGTGCTGGTGAGAACACGTTTTGATGGTTAGGTTTAACCCAAACTGTTCTAGACTTGATAGGGACAACTTTGTCTAGGAGCATAGTTCATTTTTTGTTAAACACCTTAATTAGAGTATTAGGGGACTCTGTCTCAGAAGTACACACCATAATGTCAGTAATACAGTCACTAAGGTGATTAGTTGAAATTTTCTTAAGGTTTCGGTTCATAATAGTCTTGGGGGGATTGGGTAATTTAAAGAGTGAAGTACAAAGATCAATATTAACCGGAAAATGGTCTGACCAAATGATGCAAGGGGTAGTATTGTTAATTCGAACCTTCAGATTTCGTGCAGGACCCAATCTAGAATGTGATGCTTGGTATTAGTAGGGTCTGAGTTCAGGACCTGGTGGTCAATGTTATTGAGGCTGGACTCGAGCAAGGTAACTTCTTTGTCCAATGGGTCCCCTCTCCAGTAATTTAAATCTCCTAGAAACAAGGTTGCACTGTTTGCCCCTTTAGGATTTGCTAGGAGATGTGTTATTTCTTCATTAAAGGAGTCCATGGTGGTAGGAGGGTGATACTTTAAGATGAAGTTTATACAGCTAGAGCAATAAATTAAGATGAAGTTTATACAGCTACATGGAGTTGGAGTGAGTTTGAGATGCATAAATTCACATCCAGCCACCCTAGCTTATCCCAATGCCTCAATCATAGTCCTAATGCTAATGAACAAGTGGTGATGGTAGCCCAGCTTGGGCCAGGCACTTTGGACCAGGAATCTCCGCTTGTTGAACAGAATTTGGGGGCACAGGACAGGTTGCACTCCCCAGTGTCAAATACCATTGATATTTCAATGGATTCTGTCTCCAGTGACTTTAAAAGACCGGAAGAGGTCCTGGACAAAAAGCTTGCCCCTGCCCTTTCGGGAATTACCTTACTTAAAAACTCCTTGAGCACATTTTTGTATTATTAATGGCTTAATTAGGGGGTTAAAGAGTGATGTCCAGGAACATAAGAGAATGATGGAGCTAAGAAACACTTCCGTCTTTGTTGCCCCTGGCTCAATCATAAGGAATGGAACCCCTAAACATAACTTGAAAGAGAAAGAGAAGTGTAGAATTAAAAGTCCTAAATCCTCAGTAGTTCCTGTCCATAATCATCAGCATTGGGAAGACCAAGCAGACCCTCTTATGACATTTTTGACAATCTTGTTCAGTCTTTGTGATCAGTCCTGGTCGATTCGTCAGTTTGAGAATTTTTTTTGAATTCTTCCAGAGCTGATTGGAGAATCTTGGCCGCAGCTATTGTCCAAGAAGTTCGGGAACCACTCATCAGTCGGGGCCACCAAACCTCCTCTTCTAAGGTGGTGAACTCTGCTAGTACTGGTCGTAGAAATGCTCTTCTAGTTTCAGTGATTTTCGTGCAGTTCATTAGAAGGTGGCGAACTGATTCGATTTGATTGCTTTTTTTGCACAGTCTGCATTTGTTTGCGTCGGATTGGCCTTTGATGTAGAGAATTTCATTTGTGTGAAGGAGATTTAATCGAGCTCTTAGGAAGAGTTGACAAAGCGGTCTGTTTGGGAATCTTTTGAGGTATTGCGGAACATCGTTCAGTTTCGTTGACTGGGCTGACACATGTGCCAGGAGTTTATTGTCGTTTGCTATGTCTAATGTGGAGATTCAGTCTAGCTCCGCTAGTTTTCTTTTGATTTTGCATGGATTTGTGATTAGGTCATCCTCAGAGAAAGTGATTTGGTCAAGCTGTAGGCTGATCTGTGTTGCCCATTTTGTTAGCATTTTACATCTGTCTGCTTTCCTTTCTTAGTCAATCAGTTTGTATAGTGGTGGGCCTTGTGACAGTCTCGTTTTCCTGCATAGGGAGATCCTGTTGAAGTACACTGTGGCTTTGAGGGGTTCCATGTCTTAAAATTGCGGCAGAAATGCCTGTGAATACAAAATATCGCATCAAAAATGCCCTGGTTTTTTGCGGCACAAACATGTAAAGGATGCGGGGGAAGCCCCCTCAACTCCTGGACCCATTATACCATTTAAAGGGAGCGGGGGGACATCCCCGCAACCCCCGCTCCCCTTAAATTGTATAATGAGGTACACCTTTGCCGGGTCAAACCACTGCATTTTTGCCGCAATTCTTTTTACCTGCGACATTTTTGCCGCGATTTTATTACCTGATACCCTTTGAGGGAAGCCAGACGAAGTTCTCTCCTGATTACTGCATCGAAGTTGACTTGGGCAGGTTTAGCGCAGATCTCCAAAAGAAGCCCTCCATTTTTTGCCAAAGTGCTACCGTAATTGTGGGCATGGCTTCGCCACCGTATGTTAAAGCTCGGACGACTTTTGCCTTGTAGAATTTTAGAGTTGGAATTAGGGAAAAGGGTCCAAATTTCTTTTCTAGTATGCAAGCCTGTGTTGCTGTCATGATTCCTGCCCCTCATGTCCCCAGCCCTCCAAGATGTCAGGCTGGAGCCAGGCCACAATCACCTACATGGCCCTCAAGGGCCTCTCCATCCCTCCAAAGACCCACTTGGAGTCAGACTTGGCGCTTGTGGCACCAAACTTAGTCACTCCCATAGGATAACATTGGGGATTGGACTTGTAGTGCTTTGATGGGGACAAGATGGATGCCCCCACATATTTCGGTTCCCAGAACTGCATGTGCAGTCTAGTCTTTTGGGTGTGGTTCAGCCCAGAGACACCTGGGATATCCAGAGACTATTTAAGCCACGCCCAGGCTGAGAAACATGCTTTGTGTTTTCTGCACCTGCAGCCTGACACTCACTGTGTTTGGATCGGTCCCCAGTAGGCCTGCATCTTTCTTCTGCGCTCAGCTCCTGCAAGAACACCGTTAGGAACAGCCTTACCTTGCGGCGCTCCGGCCCATCATTCATCGCTTCTTCTGTTCTGCGGGCATCTTCGGCTGTGTCATTCCCATCCCGGCACGCCACTTCCTAAGGAAAAGGGAAAAGAACAGAAAAAAGGCATTAGTAAGCATTCTGCAAATCTTCGCTTATTTTTAAAGACTGTACGAGCTTCAAACGCTTACCTGAATCCCAGCCGCTCTGGGGGAACTCTGTCTCCGGAGCTTTTCATCCATCTGCAAGAGGAAAAAGACACTCCAGGTTAGCGTGGAAACATCTAGAGGCGCCGCATACCGCGCTTACTCACCGCATTTCTTCTTCATAACCGGCATCCACGCTGAAAACATTGCAGCACCTAAAAGCTAAAAGACACAGAAAAAGAACTTAGTTCAATACAAATACGAAAGGGTCGCATAGCACATCGCGCTCTCACTCACCTTCAGCGCTACTCATCTCAGCAGCACGTCGCCATCCCCGGACACCGGCCATCATCTAAGGAAGGAAAGGAACGAAGTTAGAGAACTGTACAAAAGACTCATTATACTTACCTGTCGGACTCTTGCCAGTGAAGTAACTAGGCAGCAACGAGCCTGCATCAATCAACGCGCCCCTGTGCTGAAAGCAGGATGGAGAGCACACTTTCCAAGAAAACAAGGTGAGCTGTGAATCAAAGGGAAGGGTTGGACCCCGGGGAAGAAGGGGTTCAAGCACACAGACAATAGGGCGTTAAACTCTACCAATCCTGTGTTTCAGGCCCAGTCTCCAGTCGAGTAGACTCCAGGGAAGGGTTTGAGGTCGTAAGAGGTCAAAACAGGCTGAGTGACATCCCTGTGGATACCAGGTGAGCGTTACAGTTGCTAAGGATCGAGTTTTTGCCCAGAGATGGTTTTGCATGCCTACTTCTGTTGATGAGCTGTCCACGATAACGCCTAGATATCTGAACTTGGGCACTGTTTCGATCTGTACATTTTCGAGGTTCCATTTGAAAGAGCTTGTGCTCTTTGATTTCTTCTCCAGGATCAGGATCTTTGTTTTGGTCTTATTTATCTCTAGGTTTGTTTTGCTGATGTAGTCTGACAGGTGGCTCAATTGCCTTTGAAGGCTGATCGCAGTTTGGTCTTACAATGTTACGTCATCTGCATACATAAGATGCGGTACGAGTGTTCCCCCTATTTATGGAAGGAAAGCTCTGATGTTAGGGCATTTAATAATGGACCAAGGTTACCTACTGCCCCTGAACCACATCAAATATGGAAACCTATTACTTGGTGCACAAAACAAGTGGTTATTGACCTCCCTCCAGAGGCAGCTCCTCAGGTAGGAGTCATAACAGGACTGCCATGTTTGGAAAAAGGTGTGGAAGAAACAACAACCTCCCTTATAAATAAAACCTCCCAATGGATTAATTCCAGATGACCAGGGATGAAGATCAACCCGATGGGCATTCTGATGGTAAGAAGGGTGTCCTGGGTAGGAAAAATTACTAAATGGACAGAGGGGGATTGTGTGGTAGTCTCACTGATTGCTTCAACCATGATGGACTACCTTGTCTCCGCACTTAATCCTGCTTGGTACACCAAGTTGGCCAGTGTCCAAAAAAGTGCATTCCTCCCCTTAGCTGCCTTTTATTTGCCCTTGTCACCCCTCTATCCCAACAACAGGAGTGGGAGGTTCCCAAATTAAGAAGGGAGATGAGAGGGATGTTTGGCAGGGGTCAGGGAGAAGGGGAAGGGGCATGGTGACTGTTACTGAAAACTGCTTTGAGGCCTTATCAGATATGTGGAGCTGTATTGACTTGTTCACCCAGGGGAGGCGACGTTGCTCTCTGCGGACCTTGCAGAACCCCAAAAGGCAAGGCCTTGCCTTACAATGGAGCACGTGCCCCCCCCCCCCCTCTGGATGTTGCTATGACATTCCTCTGCTGGAATATAGCTGATGCGGGGACTAAACTATTGAAGACGGAAGTGTCGACATATTTAATGTCTTATGACCTCATTTTCCTACGGGAAACATGGGCGACAGACGCTGTGTGTTTCGATGGTTATGTTCTGTACCCCAGCGACGAAGGGTGTAAGAGGTCATTACCATGGGGGCACGGAAATCTTGTTCAAGTCTTCCCTAAACTACAACATAATGGAGAGGGAATTGAAAACCCCCACTTTACAGTATGTGAGACTATCACCTGAGCAGGGTCATGAGCTGTGTTTGGTTAATTTGTATAACAGCCTGCACATTTCAAATAAGGGTGGCTTAGGGGCACTGAAATTACTTTTTGAGTCAGAACATCTGTCCTTGGTGAATGAAGACATAATTGTGGTTTTGGGAGGGGATTTTAATGCTAAATTGGGTAGTGGAACTCCTACTGACTTGATGGATCCAGGTCAAGATTTTGCCTATGGGATACTAAAAATGAGAAAGCGTGTGCTAGGGGCCTCCAGCTTAATACCTGGTTTGTGGACTGTGCAATCCGATATTTGAACTGACGCACAGGATTAGATATACCAGAGAAGATCACATTCGCAAGTACCCAAGGTACATCTACAATTGATTATTTCTGTATGCCTGTGCAACAATAGCCCCTTATCGTGGATTTTGAAGTTGTAGATGAGATCTATAGTGACCACTTCCCTTTGAGGTTGGTGCTGAGGGTGGGACATCCTGGGATCTTTACAGCTAATCACCCACACTTGGACCTTTGCGAGAATAACCCACTATGTAAGCAAAGGGTAAAATGGGCTAAGATTGACCCGGTGTCCACACAGTTTAAGGCGGTCCATCCAAACCTGAATCTTATTGAACATATTTTAGCTCACGATACAGAACCAAGGGAAGTTATATTTGCCTCAGAAGAAATATGGAAATCCCTGACAGATCTATTGCAACATGATTTCAAAACCGGTAAAAACAATTGGTATAGCTGGTTTGATGAAACATGTAGGCGGGCACAGAAAAATCTGAAGGGGATCCTGCACAACAGGACTAGCACTGGGAGAGAGGTAACCAATGCTAGGGCACAGTATAAAAATGCCCCGGCTTTTAGAAATAAATTGCCTAGAAGAGCAGGTGTGGGAAGAACTGCTTTTGGCAGTTTCGACTAGGGATTCAAAAAGGTTTTGGGAATTCGTAGCGGGCGGCCAGGCTTTCAAAAGGGGTAGGACCATTAGAAAGAATCATGTGAGCCCTAACGCCTGGTCAGACCATTTTGAGTCATTGTTTAGATGTGAGGCAGTTAGATATCAGGAGGGAGAGCAGAGCTCTACACCCTGGTTAACCGTCAAGGAAGTGCAAACCGCAATTAGTCGACAACTGCACAAGCCCTGATGCAATACCCGCAGACTAATTTAAGGGGGAATCAGAGCTGTTGGCCCCATTACTGACTAATACCTTTAACTCCTACCTGTAACTGGGGGAATACCCCCAGTCCTGGAAAAATGCAATAATTTACCCAATCTTTTAAAAGGGAGCTCCAGGAAGTCCACTATCATATAGGCCCATTCCTCTACTGGATACATCTTTTAAAATGTGTGGACGTGCGATTTTGGATCACCTGGAAGAATGGATCTCTGATAGGGAGGTCCTTTCAAAAATTCAGTATGGTTTTCGGCCAGGTCTGGGGACACAAGACCAGGCCCTCAATCTATATTTGGCGGGGGCATCCTCTATTTTTTTGAGGGGTGAACCAGTATACTTGCCATTCATGGACCTGAGCAGAGCACTTGATAGAGTGGATAGAGCTACACTGTGGTGGGTGCTCAGGTCCATGGGGTGCCCGGCTGAGCTCATAAAGGTATTACAGATTATTCACGAGGATACCAGAGCATGTGTGAGATTTGGAGAACAGGGTCAATGTACGGGTTACTTCGAGGTAGCCTCGAGAGTGCGCCATGGCTGTGTGGTAGCCCCTGTGTTGTTTGCTTTATATATTAATGGCCTATATGAGGCACTGGTTGAGACATCGGCTGATTTTTTAAGGATGAGTGCACTGCCCCTCCCTGTATTAGCATATGCAGACGGTGCGGTCCTGATTGCTCATACCCCAAACGCTCTGCAATGTTTAATAGACACGTATACTGCCATTATGCTTAACCTCAAGCAATCAGTAAATTCGAAAAATCGGCAGTGATGGTGTGCTCTGGTGGAGGAGGTAGAAGGGTCAATAGCGGAGAATGTTGAACAACAATGAAATCATCCCATGGGTGGACAAATTTGACTATTTGGGCATCACTTTCAGTGATAACTGCGGGGGGCCTCACATATACAGAAGCAGTGCTCCAAAATGAAACAGGCCCAGGGGGCCGGGGGTGTCTGTCTCGTTTCATGAACATGTGCCAAGGCCAGCCCATTAAATTGATCCTGGAAGTTTACAGAGCACAGACCAAGCCCGCAACTAACTATGGTGTGGCCCTTTGGGGCATTGAGGAAATCACACCTATCAAAAGAATAGAAAATACTTTTTGTAAAAAGTTACGCGGTCTCCCCAGTTCGGCTCCAAATTTTGACGTACACACAGAACTCGGAATCCTGCATATAAGTGATGACTGGCACATGGCCCCACTTTCACAATGGTTGGCACTTTGGTCTATACCAAGAGTTAACCTAATGCATTTGATTATTAAAACCTTGATCCAGAGTTTGTCCTGGCATAAAATACCGTGGCTCGAAGTGTTTGTTACTAATGATTGCCCAAAGCTTGCAGTGCCTGTCTGTCCTTTTAACTCCCGCCATATCGAATAAATACAAGCAAATGTTTCTTTACATTGTTGTGGCCAATAGGGAAACATCTGGGCTCACAGTGGAATCAAATAGAAAACACCTGTTTGTTTAAGCTGTAGATGGTATCCAACCCTACCTTCTGCACAGCAATAAGACAATAGATCGTTGGGCATTGACTGTGGCTTGTTTTAATCTTTTATGCCTTAGGGCAATTACTAAAACTGGCAGAGTGATCAGCAGTCTACAGTTTGTCTGGGGTGTAATGGGCCAGAAGAAGATCTTTTGCATTTTGTTTTATTTTGCCCTCTTTAGCACGAAATCAGAAAGAGGACTATTCTCCCACTCCTCAGAAATGCTTGTTTCACTCAAGCCCAACCAGCTTTGATATTCTTGCTGCGGGCAGAAACCATGCCAGTCGCATGGGGCTGCTTACAATTCCTCCAAAAATCCTGATACTGAAGGAAAAAGCTGCTTGAGGGCAAGGTTTGAAATTGCATTTTAATTCAATGTTATCATTTTTTAAATGTTGTCTATATTTTAATTTATTTGGTCTGCTGATTATTATCCATGTACTGTTGTAACGCTGTTTTGTATGTCTGTTTATGGATTGTTTTTATCCGAATAAACTTTGATGATGATGATGATGATAAGTGGCTGCAGATAGCAATAGACTAAAGGTTTATGTGCCACAGTGTTAGCCAATATTGAAATAATGAGCAACGGAATATGTCTTGCCAATGTGCACTATGAACATGCACCTATGGCCTCTGCACATTTACATCTTACTGTGGAGGCCCACATGTGGAGGACAACCAGGCGCTCATGCATCAATGCAGAAATCAATATGATTGCTGGAATATATATACTCAGAAGCCAGTAAGCCTTTCATAACTGCACTCATTCAAGGCATACTAGAATTTTAGTGATGTCAACTTTTTTTTCTGTTGCTCATTGCACGTGTTGCCCTGGGTGCAACAGTCCACCAAGACTGGTGCAAATTCACACCTCCCTCCCCTCCTGGTCCATCCATGCCGTCTCCATATATTTCCCCACCACTTTCCTATTAGAATTCTGTTTATTTCAGAAAAGAAGTGGCCCAGGCTGGCCTAAAAAACTGCCCCACACTATTATTTTGGCTTTTTTTCA
This sequence comes from Ambystoma mexicanum, assembly GCF_040938575.1. NCBI lineage: Eukaryota > Metazoa > Chordata > Amphibia > Caudata > Ambystomatidae > Ambystoma > Ambystoma mexicanum. The sequence continues at coordinate 987,422,880 of NC_090929.1, read as the reverse complement.
GGCATTGCACTATTGAAGTATAGGCAAATCTGAGCCTGTCTGCACCTCGCCTAGGGTCATCTTTGAAAGAATACGTAAATGTTGTGGGACTAGGCGCATTGAAACAGTTCAAATGGAAGTAAATATTTTCATATGTGGGATACTTGAACTATTGTGTTGTTTTTCACTGCACAGCTTCACAGCTTGCCATTAATATTGTTCATTTTAGTGGCATGTGTTCCCGAAATGAAACTCTCTCTGACATGCTGTGAATGCTGGATGAAGGGTTGCATTGTTATTTGTCCTTGAATCCACCACACTAACAATTTGAAGGCCAAAATGTTTCAAATATCCACAAAAAAGTGATAAGATTCACTTTATTGAAAACCTGAATAGGAAAGTTAGGTTTTTATTACTGAGATCTGTCTTTCAAAGAGGTTGGTCATCCGGCACATGGGGAGAATGGAAACACAAGACACACTGTAAGCAAGGATTTAAATAATATTTATGCAAGTGAGGATGACCAGTGTGCTGTATGCTACATGATTACCATTGTGACGATTGAATGTTCAATTTGACGCAACTAATAGACATTGTACGTGTTAATTGGAACGTAAATTGATAGTTACCATAAATATGTACTGTGTACATGCAATCATAAATTGGATACTGAAATATATTTTTGCATTCTCGATTTTCCATAGTTATACTATATCGATTTGCACATGTCATGGGTACAGTACCAGTCGACAGCTTCTTCAACCGTAATTGGACAATAATCATCAACAACGCCTCTGTGATAAGCATAATCTGGGACGATCGCCAGACACCAATCTGTCCTTTTGCGGTTGCTGTAATAAGGAGCAACATGGCAGCCCATAGGTTCTGAACACTTGCAGATGTGAAAGTGTTGCATTTGAAATTTAAGCCACTAATTTCTTCTCTGTAATGGAACGCCATGTGCATTGATCAAAAATCAGTGATGAAAGACAATAACCTTCTGTGACAAATTCAAAGACTGGGATTAATTGATCGATGAACGGAATCAGTATTATAAGATCACCGTTCACAGTTAAACAGAAAATGAGAACCATGCAATGTTTGCTAGCTATAACGTCTATTGGAAATACGTATCCATGTTTTTGTGGATTTAATAACCTCTTTTCAGCATTATTTCAAAAGTAGAAGTACTTGTTACGCTTCCGACTATTGCTGTTTTATTCAAAAGAAACTGTTTTTTATCATTTGTGTGAAAAGAAACAAAAGTATTGCATCTGTTGTGGATGTGTGTGTTTATGTTTCTGGTTCTGCGTTAGATAACTCTATGACGTTGGTGATGACAGGGTACGTTTGGCTACACTGTCCACGAAACATCATTAAAATAGGTGGAAGTCATCGTGAGCATCTAGTGATGTCAGCGTCAGGGGCGGGCGATCTGAATTAGTGCCGCAACGGCACTTGAATTTAGGGCGATGGATCAACGGATAAGATTGGCAAAAGATGGCGCTACCCGACCCGTTGTTTTCGCATGTGTTAAAATGAGAAAAACTCGGGTAAGTTGCATTGAAATTTTTTAAAGGAATGATCGATGTATGCTCTAAAATACATACCCGATCGATTGGGCCAATAAAATATCTGACTGAACTACCTGTACATGGGAAAACCCTTAGACTGGCGAGACAAGGTGTCAAAAAGCATATCCTTTCTTTCTCCAACTGTGTGCCCCCTTGAATATAGCCTTTTGGAATTTCTCTACAAAAGCATCAATGTTATTTACATACTGGGCTCCACTTATTAGACTCATCGTTCTTAAGTCTTTGGACACACTATTCATTACATGAAAAACATTGGGTGAAAAAAGTGTCTCTTCTTGAAATGTAATTTCAGAGCGAAGAGAATTGCTTTTCTGTGCCTGAGTATGTATCTGTTTTCTTCTAATGGTATGGGCCCTTAAATGCAGGAAGCATGCAGGACGTAATTCCTTGCATACATTTTCCTGCAGCCAGTGGGTCAATCCCTTGTGTTTTTCTTTCAATGTAAACGGGATGTCCAGTTCTATGTGTAGTTTAAATTGTTCCTCATTAATCGTGTGACCACCATCTGATGAAGATGTCTCTGGGACTTCCAAAGCTAATGAAACTACCCTCTCTTGTTTGATTTTAAAACTGGACTGAGATGGCACCAAACTCTTTCTCTGCATGGAATGCCTCATAAGCCACACCTGCTAAATGCATTTTCATTGTTTCATTAACTGACTCTCCTTATCTAATTTTCACTGTAAATAACTCATGAAATGTAATAACTGTAAGCATCAAAGGAATATTGAAGTAACTTGGAGTAATTTGGATAATTTTCAATTTGTATGTTATTATTACTCCCATATTCGTTATGTTCACTTTGTAGTTGCTGGACTGCTTAGTGTAATTTGAAATTTTTGGATGAACTCTTAAGGCTGGAATTCATTTTACAAAAGAAATCAAATACTTACATATGTATATATAGATATACTTATTTATATATATAATAGGGTGGTGGTTGCCCTCGTATAGTTAAGGTGAGACCATTGTACATAAACTTTTCGCAGAATTCTATTGCTAATAACTTTTGATTCGCTGGATGAATTTGGATGACATTTTAAAAAAAATGGTTTATCACAAGCCCCCCCAAACTGGACATTTTGGGAAAGATTCGTCAAAAAATTAAAAGCTATTAAGAATATTAAAAAATGCTGTTTTCGGCCTACTCACAGTCATTTTCCCAGAGAGAAAAAGTGCAATTTGTGGGAACCTATAGAGCAAAAACCTCTGGACGGATTTTGACCAAATAAGAACCTAGTTAGGAACAAAGCGTTGACCTAATTACCTTGACTGGAATGGGGTAAATCCGTCCAGTAGTTTTGAAAATATTCGATCGAGAAGGGGATTCATCCTACTCCCAATAACCTTTATATATCTCCCATGGTGCTTTGCAGCAGAGAGGGATTTTAGAAATGAAAACCTGCTTTTTTTGCTCAATTCTAGCGATAACCGCGATAATGCATGGGGAAGCTGAAAATGAAAAGTGCTCATAAAGCTAGTTGGAGGAGTCAAAATAATGCAAGCCATCAGGCAAGAGGTGAGGAAGGGAAAGAGGACACTGTATGAAGTTGGAGAGTTTGGGTGGTATAGGGAGCCAGTTACAGTTAGAAAATGTTTGGCTTATCGGGAGAATATCAGGGGAATCTCGTGAGATACCCACAACAATAATGTAAGACATGATGAGAAAATAAACAGCATCACATCAGCTGACAAATCATAGAGGGTAATGGGAGAGGGCCAAGAAGGGAAAAAGCAATTGAGGGGAGGGGGACCAAGGAAAGAGTAGGGTGACATATGGTGAGTTCTTGTGAGGACAGGGAAGAGTTATTGATTTTCGTACATTATGAGGGGAATACCAGAAGAATCTCGTGAGAATTGGAACTCAGTTGCCGTAATCGCGGGAATCTCGCAAGAATAAAGAGCGAACAAAAATGTTTTTGCACCTGTAGTGAACACATCTACTAGGCAGGGGACAATGGGTCTTTGTGCCACTAGCGATGGCTAGTGGGCCCCAACTGAACTGATTGGTGGAACATCTACAGTGGCCTTGGCTGAAGGCCAAGGCTAGTGGGCCCCAAAGAAACCTATTGGTACAACATGTACAGTGGCCACAACCTTCATGGCCAAAGGCCATGGCTACTGGGCCCCAAAGAAAACTATTAGTGCAACAAGTACAGTGACCTCGGCCAAAGGCCGTGGCTACTGGCCAAGGCCGAAGGCTGTGTCTAGTGGGCCCCAAAGAAACTACACTATAACAAAAACCCCTGAAATTCAGTGGAAACACCTTAGTTAAGAGAGGGTTAAGGTGATAAGATTTAATGCAACAAAACCCCTGAAAATCTGCACTCACATTTCAAGCAAATCCACCTTAACTGAGGACATCACTGACATCATACATGACATCACTGATGGCATCACTAACGGCATCATACAAGGATGTCATCATTGTGGTCATATGCTGCACAACAGGGGGCGGATAGTTACAGTGGACTTTCTTGAAATATGAATGCTGAATTTCAGCGGTTTCATTGCTTTAAATCTGTTTACCTCTAATCTCTTTTAACCAAGCTTTCTTCACTGAAATATATATATATATATATATATATATATATATATATATATATATATATATATATATATATATATATATATATATATATATATATATATATATATATATATATATATATTCACCAGTTATGATAAGGTAAGCAACCATAACTCATGCTACCACTGTGCACTGCTAAGACTAACACCCAGGACATCAAAGATGACATCACAATTTTCATTGATGACATCACTGATGACATCATAAATCTGGGCCACTTGGTTGTTCACTGACTTATGAAAGCCGACTGGTTTTCTTCACTGACTGTAAGAATGGTTAAATGGAAAAGTTGCTATATATGTAGAAGACGTTAACCTTATTGTATATTCAAGAAGTATTTTCCTTAGGATTTGGTGTCAGCCACCTAATGGTGCACAGATATGGGCCAATAAGCAGGCCGAATAAACACAATTCATTTGAGTACTTGATGATGAACTATAATATTATTGACATTTTGGGGGTAATTCATGGATTATTTGCGCCGAAAAAAACGGGATTTGTGCGCCATTCTGCCCGCAAATCCACATTTGTTAAACAGGGATTTGCGGGCAGAATGGCGCACAAATCCCGTTTTTTTCGGTGCAAATAATCCATGAATTACCCCCTTTGTCTTGAAGTTGTTTCTGTCTTCTATACTGTAGTTTGACGGTATGTGCCTCTAATTTGTATGCTTTGTGTGTTTTTATATGTTTGTAGTAACACACGTATGTAGTAAGTCTTAACTTATTACCTATGTATTCCATGCTTAACATTACTAAAACTTTGCAAGGATATCTTTCATTATTTTACAAAGCAAAATTACCAGAATAAAAATATTCTACTTCTACAGTGTATGCTGCACCCATTTCTTATATGTATGTATGATTAACTTCCTGTATTGAGAAAAACACTGTAATATAATGTTGTCTTAACATAAGTAAATTTGTTCATATGTTAAGTAGTTTTGAATAGATCTCCCAATCACACCTAACACCTTGTGACCAACATTATAACTGTATGGCGTTGGCGGGTAGCGTGTAATGCAGGGGATGGGATGTAGAGTAACTCCTACACCAAATAATCAAACCAACTGAGGAAGATGGAAAAGTACATTTTTACTGTTTTAATATCAATTGTCTAAAACAGGGAGTTGCAACGGACATCAACGGACTTCGCACAGCATTCTCTCAAGGCATTTCTTAAAACATCACATTTATATAGTAAAAATGTGTCATAAGTGACGTCATACTATGTGGCAAATAAGCAAAACCTACAGGGGGTCGTGGTTGGCTAAAAAGGATCATCTAAGTATACTTCCTATAAGGGGTCGGGTTGTGATTGGGTCTCTACAGTCAGGTGGACAACTCATGCTCACCCCAAGTGCAAGTTATCTTCAACACTTATTAGATAAATGGTACGGTGGTCGGTCAAAAAAACGAATAAAAATATCGAATTACCAAAATCTCAAATTTAAAATCTCGAAAAAAAAATCTCGAATTATTTATTTATTTATTTATTTATATGTATTTGTGGGTTCAGGTAAGTATAAAAAAGGGTAAAAAAAAAATCGAAATAAAAACGTATTAAAAAAAAATTCGAGATTTTTTTTTTCGAGATTTTAAATTCGATATTTTTTTATTGAGATTTTTTAATTCGTTTTTTTTACTATAAACCAAATGGTACATCATTGGCTCTCAAACTATAAGCCCCTTTGTTATATGGCCCTCTACAATTGCTTGGCACCTGTGTGTCCTTCTGGAACATTCGGCTCACTAGCAGCACGTAAGCTTTACCCCAGGTGCCAAGAGGTGGACATGACATTACCTCCCCACCCAATTAGCCCATCATCTCTCATCACCCATGCCTTCTACCATGAAGATTGTTTTTTAACTTGGCCTTGCAGTGTATTCTCATCTCTGGGAATATAAGGGAGTGTGAGCATGTGCTATCTTAGTTCTGGAGCCGCATGCCCAATTTCTATTTACATCCATAGCTCACGTGACAGGAGACCACAATTTTGGCCCATTGTGCAGCATTTAATTGTCTTAAATGTATAAAGCTTGCCACTCATGGTGTTCTTTCTTAGCACATTAACAAGGGATGATTCAAAATCCCACTTTTACTGCCTTCAAGAATAGATAACCAGTTCTTGGCTGCTCCAGTCCTTGACACCAGGCCAGACAGCCCTTCTCAGTTCTTCCATGATCCCATCTGCTTCTTTGCTACGGCACAGCCATCAGCCCGTCTCCACGGGTTTGAGCTTACTAAAGTTGTGACACTGATATCCAGCTTCTATATAATGGTGGCTTCACCTGTAGTCTATTCACTACGTATAGCTAGCTTCTATGATCACTTAATCTACTTGCGTTACTGCATCTGTACAGTTATTGAACGGCTTGCATCTTCTGGAGTGCTCTTCTCACATGCATTCTTCATTTTGCATATGAAAGTTTACTCAACTCTTTACTTCACCATCAGATTCTATAAGGTCCATACATACTCTTCTTCGGCCAGTCTTCTCAGTGGCTATGCTCATCTTTTGTGACGTCACCAACTTCTCTTTCTTTCATTCTGCATATTCCTTTCGGGGACCTCCTCCATTTGATTGTCATCTCTTCAGGATACATCAGATAGGGTTTTCTTAGTGGATACCTTTTCTTGAAGATTCTCTGCGGAATAGGCACAATTGCTGGTGTCAAGCATGGCATGATTTCTGGCTTCCAGCACAGAGGTGTGAAGGGGACGGGACTTCCTGCAGGGGTACTTGGCTGCTCCTTTACACTCCCCCTATGATTGATTAAACGACCACACCTTCATTAATCTCCACATTTTGATTTATTCTGTTAAAGAAATCCTTCTTCGGGATCCAGATCTTTACTACTCCCTTCAGGGATCCTGCTGACTTTACATGTTCATCCACACTCCAGGTCATATAGCTGCACTGTCCATTTGGATTCCAATAGACCCATCGTCCTACATACTTCTTATGATTTCTCAGATGCAGGAACTTCGTTCCCTCAGGTTCTACCATGCTGGCCTCTATATATTGTCTGATATCTTCATCTGTCAACTCCTTGGATCCCAACCCTGATTCGACATCAATCATGATCTTCATTCCTACTGCCTGTTTTGTTGTCTTCTTGCATTGTGTAATTATTATCCTGATCACACAGAATCCAAACATCACCATCACTAATACTGCTCCAAGAACATTGAAGATACCCACCATCCATTGTGGAACCAATGAAAAAATAGATGCAAACCAACTGTCATCTGAAATGTCCTCTGTCTCGTCTTGCATCCTGTTGTACAAGTCTGTCAGTAACGTTATGGTCTCTGTCAAGGTCCCATTCTTGTCATCGTGAGAAGGTATGAAAGTGCAACATGATGGCCCCGATTTTGGCACAAATTACTCCTTCAATCACAGTGATCATGTCAAGAACATATCTGTTATGCAGGGCCATCAGTCTTATGGCCCTTAAGTCTTCTTTGATAACATCAAATCCCTATATGGTGGTGCTGATGGTCTGCAGAAGCTCCCATCTGGTTATCTGCAACCATTTAGCATTCACCATCATCTGGATCCCAGGCATAAAGATAGTTGTGAATATTGCAGCAGTCTGGCTAAACAACCTGTGCTCATATGGAATAGCATCAAAGGCTTCTATTGATTTCGCCTAGAAATAATTCTCTCACTTTGTTCGATTGAGAAGTTTAAGTGATCTTCTCCTTCTTAAATGGGCATCTGCTTTCAGAAATTCTCCAATGTTCAGGTCACTCCGAGGAATTACTAATGCTGGAACATGAATGAGCACCAGGAAAACGTCCCTCCCCAGTCCTTGGGCAACTTCTTGTACTCTCCCGACCCACAAGCCCAATAATGATCAATCAGTGCTGCTGTTCCTGCTCTCATTCTATTAACGTCAACTGTTGTCTTGCAGCCTTTTATTATTTCCCACTTGATTCTTTCCTTTTCTTTGAAAGCATAGTGTTGCATTTGCAAATGGGAACACAACCATGGGGCTTGATTCATCTTCTACCAATGTCAACAGTTTGGCATGTTTGGCCCATGACTTTAAACTGATAAATATTCTGACTTCAATAGATGTGCTGTGCAGGACATCAGTCCTTCTTCCCATCCTTTCTTAGATTTCACTCGCCCATAAACTATGACTTGTGTTCGTTCCCAACATCCAGGCCATCCATGTACTTCTGTTTCATCAGGGCAGTTCAGTCTCTTCATCTCTGCAACAACTAGCTATTCCTGTCCTGTTGCAGGATACGTAAGCATCTTGTTTTTTCCATGCAGGTTCTTTTTCCATCTGTGTAGTCTTGACATAATCATCCTGGAATGGAAATGACCAATTTGAGCTCCATCGCAAAGTGTCCCAACTTCCTTGAAATTGGCATCTTGTCATGCATTCTGTAAGGTAAATGAGGCATCTGGCATCGTGTTCTGGAACCTCTCTAGAAATAAAAGTTTGTGTGGCATTCATGGCATAGGGTATGAGAGCACAGACGTAGTAACTCTCTTTAGATGCACTCTTTCCCACCTTTCTCATGTGCTGATACCATATGTTATTATCCAAGTGTGCTGCATTATCTAGATAAGTGTTTGTCCCTTCATTATCATCCTCTGCATTTCTCCTATGTCTCAAAACCACTAAGTCAGTGCTTGGATAGTAATCGAAAAGTAAAAAAAAAAGAGTTATCTGCTTGGGGAGAACCTCAGGAGCTTCTACCTCAGTGGAAGTGAGCACATCAAAAGCAGTTTTCGTTGTAGGGGGAGTCACAGTGGGGGGAACCAAAGGGACATCTGCCTTATTTGGACCAATGTGACAGAGTGTTAAACAGGAGAAACAGAAAGATAAACAGTGTAATTGTACAGGTGAATACTATGCGCAATACCATGGACTTCCACCTCTCTCTCAATCCTGGGATTGGCCGGGCTTGTTCATTCCCTAAAATTGTAATAGCTTCAATATTCTTCATGTTTGCTACAATTGTTTAAGGAAAAAACACTTTTATTCCTGTAACTGCAATATCTCTTCTATTATCACTATGAGCAGTCTCCTGATTACAGGGCCATTCTTAGGATCCTGTAAAAAAGTGTGAACATCAACATCTCTTCTGACAAGAGCAGGATAAGCTAGAAGGATAAATACAAAAACAGCAAATACAAGCATGTGCACATCTCCATCTGTGAGCATCATTAGATTCAACCAAACAGATACTCAGTGAGAAACAAATCTGGATATTGATCTTGTTTCCCGTCTTCGAACTCGAAATCAAGATCAGGCATATTTGTGATGCATGAATATTTTTCTAAAGTTCATTTTTTAAAAGATTCCTAAGGCTCTCAGCAAGGGTTTGCACATACGCTATAACATCTACAAGGAGTGTCCGACCGAGCCCTAGTCCATATGCAAAATTTGCATTTATTAACTGGCCGCTTTATCTTCCTTCTTCTTTGTCATCGATCGAGTCTGCACACGCTGAAATTCTTCTTCTTGTCTTGCTTCTGGATCAGCAGCTGTGGAGGTATGGTCTCGCTGTTATACAATTTTACGTCACTTAAATGGAGCCTTACTGCTGGGGGCGTTATATTTTCAACGCAAAAGAGCCATGGAAACATGGCTTGTGCCACTTCTGGGTGAAGCTTTTCATCAGAATGGTGTCACCAACAAATAGTTTAGATGCCGATAATAGTTAAGGAGATCCGGTTGTTGAATGGTCTTAATCTGTGCTCTGAGACCGCCCCCATGATGTTTGACTTGTTTGACTTGATCTGAAATGAGAGAGATGCTAGAGGTCATATATGTCAAATAATTATGCAGCTCATCACCTAACAGTTTAGCAGTACTCTGGGCATCACTTCTACTACTCGAGGGAGGTGTAAGAGGCATTTTCATTTGCCTTCCTGTTACTAGTTCATGGGGGGTGAGGTGATAGTTCGACCCAGGCTGATTCCTTAGGGCATATAAAGCTAAGGTCAGGCAATATAGCCATCCCTTCTTCAAAGTCAATTTGAGTTTGGCAATCCTTTCTTTAAGGAGGTCGTTGGGTCTCTCACATATTCCATTTGCTTGCGGGTGATAAGCAGAAGAAACCCTGTATTTAATATTCAATAATAGTCCTATCTGTTTGAATACCTCATTGACAAAATGCAGCCCATTATCGGATCTCAGCACTTCACACACACCCCATCTAGGAAAGACTTCACATACCAAAAACTTTGCTGTGCAGGTGGCAACAGGGTGTGTACACAGACCTGCTTCAATCCACCTAGAGAAGGGACACAACACCACTATCAGATACCTGTATACGTTACATACTTGCAGCATATCAATATACTCAATATGTAAATGCTGAAAAGAACCACTTGGTTGAGGAATCACTCCCCTAATCAAGCCCAGCAGTACAGTTCTGACACATAATGAAATTCACTATAAAGAATGCAACATGTTCTAACAAATTTTGAATGAACCAGTCTTTCGCAATTGTTGCATCAAGACTCTCCCTAGTTACATGCGCGGGGTAATGTAGCTGTTCTAGCACAATCTTTAATAATGCTACTGGCATCACTGGCTTTCCAGTGCTATCCTGTTGCCATAATGCTTCTGTGGGGGATAAAGAACTTCCCCTTCGCTTCCATACTTCCTGCTCTTCCTGCAGTGCACTTCCTTGAATGTCCATTAATTCGGTTGTTGGCAAATGATTGAACCCTTCTCACATTATTATGGTTGTGGCTACTCCCTCTCTTATACTTGGAGTATCAACAATCGATATATCTGAAGAACATGCAACCCTTTTGGCTTCTACGCCTGCGGCTTCGTTCCTACAAGAAATAAGATCTGTTTGCTTAGTATGTGCTGTGCATTTGACTATCGCTATGGCCACTGGGAGCTGTAGTGCCTTAATAAGCCTGTCCAATAGAGAGGTGTGTTGCATTGGAGTTCCATCGGCACGGAGGTAGCCTATCATTTTCCAACATGCTAGTCCTACGTGTACAGTTGACGTCACATGGGCGGAGTCACTGTACACCGTCACTTCCTGTCCTTTGTGTTTTTTAAGCACTACAATAAGTGCTATTAATTCTACTGCTTGTGCTAAAAAGTGAGACGGTAGCCGTATACTTGCTACAACCTCAAATTCACCATTCAATCTATGCCTCACTTGTCATTAGATACAATTGAACGGATCGGTAAAGAAGAAACATTAAACCACCAAATATTTGTATGCATGCGGGACAGACAAATCTCCCTAATCAAAAATTGTCAAACCCCTTCATTGTTTCCAAAACTTTTTATTGTACTTTTGAAACAATTACATGCAAATGTCTACTGGGAGACACAACAGAGAACAGCAATGTTATATTTGATAAGGCAGAATGAATTGCAATAAGTATATTCCCAAGATGCACAGCTTGGAGTTGATTACACAATGTCTACAACGTACATATCCTACTGTCAAGGTTCATCAAGACAGGGGTTACAACAAGTGAACAGGTATAACATAAAATACAAGTGAGCACAGTTACAGGAAGGGCCAAAACACTGTGGCGTAGACCTTAACTCTATGCCACAGGCTGCTGGACCGGTAATTCCATTCCGCCTCCGTGATTGCTGGAATCACTGTGCATTACAACTCTAGTGACCCGGTAATTCTGGAGGCGGAATTCTGTTAAGCCCCATTCCCATGGAGTCCATTAGGACTCCATGGGGATGGGTACCATGGAAACACTGGTTCTATCTAGGACAGAGGCAGTGTTTCAATGTCCGCCTGCAGGTGGGTGGTGTAACTTCCAGCAGGTCAGACCTGGCGGGAGTGACACCTCCCGCCTGCAAGACTCAGGATCAGCCGGTCCAGAAACAACGGTAGAGGCGGATTTACCACTACCGTTGTTTCCGGACCGGCTGACTTGGAATGAGGCCTGCTGTCTTTCTCCTGTAGCTGTGCTCACTTGTATTTTATGTTATACCTGTTCACCTGTTATGACCCCTGTTTTGAAGAACCCTGACAGTAGGATATGTACGTTGTAGACATTGTGTATTCAACTCCAAGCTATGCCTCTAAATACTTATTGCAATTAATTCTGCCTTATCAAATATAACGTTGCTGTTCTGTGTTGTGTCTCCCAGTAGACATTTGCATGTAATTGTTTCAAAAGTACAATGAAAAGTTTTGGAAACAATGAAGGGGTTTGTCAATGTTTGATTAGGGAGATGTGTCTGTCCCACGTGCATAAAAGTGTTTGGTGGTTTAGTGTTTCTTCTGTACCGACCCATTCAATTGTGTACAATGACAATTTAGCCCTCCTGGGTAGAATAGGGTCTTGACCAGGAGCCCTTACCTTGATCAATCTATGCCTCACTACAGCTGTGCCAGAATGCCTTTCTCCACTTGTTTGATACATTTTTTGAGAATCATCAAAAAAGAGGATTTCTCCTCCTGACAAAGCATTTTCTTTCACACGTAGTATTGTGGGATTTTGACACATTCCAATATGCCCCACTTCATCACTTTACAAATGGGGAAAGAAACAGCCAAAAATGGATGCTCTAACACCTTTGCATGCAGAAATCTGCAAAACTGTGCGTGGGTCACAATCACAAAGGCTGCACACCGCTGCCACACACAGTCAAAGTGGGGGTGAAACCTCACTGCATGAGCATGCCAGTGGGTGCTGTTCAAATAAACATGAAGCAAGGACACAGAATGGGGCGAAAAACTGAAATGCTTTTTAAAATGCAGCTTTGCAACCTTCAAAGTGCTGTTTAGGCGCTAGATCCATTCATTTCCAGTGAATCCTTGAGAGTAAAAGGGTTACAGATCATCCAGTGTTGGATTGAGGGGCTCAGAGGAGCCGGGCCTCACTGACTGACAGCAGCTAAGAAATGTATTTCATGAAAAAGACAGCCCAGCAACATTGTTTTCAGTTCCACAGGAAAAATGTGGCTAAAAGGGCAACATGTAACAATTTCAGCTATGCAGAGAGTACTCCAAGCAAAGGCTGGATACATGCATCCAGACTGTAGACAAATCCCAGCACTCAAGGACAGAAATAATGCTGAATAAAATGTGTGTGCTGCAGAAGAAAATTTCATATAAAAGACTCTTTAAATGTGTTTTTTTCCCTGAACAAAGTGCAAAATCACCTCTTTAAAAGCATGTTTTGTTTTAAAGGTTTAATTCTTGAAGAAAAGTCAAAAGATTGCTAATGTCAAAATACACTGATAACTGTGTTCATTTATATGTGTTAATGAAAGATGTAGGTTACTTAAAGTCAAAACCCAGTCCTGAGTTCATTCAAATATTGAATTCTGGGCTGACAGCCTCAGCCTGGGAATGGTTGACATCGTGTCACTGACAGGAAAAGACCAATTGCTGATGGAAGGCTCTGGCATACTCAGAACAAAGAACTCAATAGACATTCGTCTGTGGCCGAGCCAAAGACAATGGCAGGCTGAACACTCATCCCTACAGGGGAGGGGCCGGGGGCTTCCATCTCAATGAAGAGGACACCCCACCCTGATCAAAGGAATTTGACAGCTGTTGCCAGTGAAAGACAAGTAAAAAAAAACTGCTAAAGAACTTTTGGTGTTTAAATGCATATTTGTAATTAAGCTTTAAAAACCTTTAACTTTGCCATATGAAGGAGGACAAATCTAAAAATTGGTAGTTGTAAATCAAATTGTGCGCTCTTTCTGTGAAGACATGATTGAACCCTGTACTGCATAAGGAACAAAAGTGACACAGAAAGAATATTTGTGCCAAAACTATTGAGGCTACAAATATAATATTGTGTACCCGTGTTGTAGGGGTGATTGAACAGATGTGTACTGAATTAGGAATTGTTAGGCCAAACCTTTATGAATAAAATTAACATAATTCCACAGAAAGGCAAAGCCAGCTCTCACGGACGTAGGAGTTGGATCTAAATGTAAACCATAGAATATGTAATCATGTGTCCGATTTTATTAGAGGGCATAGTTATAGAAATGTGTATTTGTAGGAAACTTAAGTTTTGATCCAGATAACTGTGGGAGTTCCCAAGTCACATCATAAAATATGACAGCTCTTTCTGGCTTCCAACCAGAAAAAGGCAGGTGCATTTGACCACTCACAGCCGTGGGGGCGTGGATTGTAATTCTGCCCCTACCATAAACTGAGTGATGTCACTTGCCATGATAAATATGGGAACCTCACAACACATAGACACTGATTCCTGACTACATCATGATTTCCATGTGATGCCCTGCTCCTGACTTCTTCATCCTGTTCCAGAATTCTTCATCTTGTTCCTATTCCAGATTTCTTTACCAAGCCAAGGTCTCAGCAATTGCTGAACTCTTTTTAGCTAGGCCCAAATCCTGAACCATCCCAAACTTAAGGGAAATAATTCTGATCCAGTCTGGCTTGCTACCATTCATGCTTGCCTGCTGAAACCCGCCAGCCCGCTAATCGACAGTGTCCAGTGACCAGAAGGGCCAATCCAATCCAATCTCAGGTGCAGTCCAATTGACCAAAACCACCCAGCTGACCATCCGCCAGAAGTGCCCTGCTGCCTGTAGACCTAATCCGTGATGACCAGAACCTGACGGTCCAATCTTAATTTACAGTGGACTGTAAGTATCAACAGGAATCATAGTAATCCATAGTATATTTGCCTTGTCCTACCCCAATCTCAACCCATCCTCTCTTTAACTTAAGAACTTCCAGTACTGTCAGAACCATTCTTGCAACCCTGTTTGTATCCCTAGTGTTAGCACAGATTTCTCTCATTTGTTTTGCCAGATCATAAGCGATTAGTGATTTGGGTTTAATAAAGTAATTCCCATAAAGAAAACGTAGTATCCGCCACGTGAAGAGTTACAAGTGGCCATGCGTAACTGTGGAGATTCCCAGGCGGCATTCTTCTATTTCTTACTCATTAATATAGTTTAAATAAAACCAATCCGCCATTTAAAACCGAATTTCTGTATTTCTCTGTTAATTTTTTTCAAAAACGCCTCTTATTCAAACTTGCATAACTTCTTCAATTTTATAGCTAGAGACTTAATTTCAGCTCTCACTTAAACCTAAGACCTGCAGCTACATACACAACCAGAAACCACATTGCAAAACATCGTATTTGTTTTTATTAAAAATCGCATAGAGAAAATTAGGCAGGAATTCGCCTTTTTGCAAAAGTTTTACACGTGTCTTATCCCATTCAAAGTATTTCCATATGCCCATTCTGATTCTAAGGGTGGATTGTTGCTCATATTGTAGCTTATGTTTGTTAGAAACTGTTTAGTATCGCTCCATAGGAATTTATATCAATTTGAGGATTTTTGCACACTTTTCATTGTTTCACAAAGCCATTTTCAACTGTCATTATAAAAGCGTAAAACTTCTAAAACGCTTTTCTCTCTTGTTCGGGGAGGGAAGATGGCATTCAAACTCTATATACTCTTCTTTTGTTCCTGAAAACCTGCTGCTTACTTACATCTGTGTAGAATTGCTCAATTGTGAATGTAGGACTTTTCAAGGGGAAATCTTAACCTAAGCGCTTTCTTTTCACAAGCCAAAACTGTTCTTTTCCCTGTGTTTTATCTTCTGTATTGCAATAGGTGAATTCAATTACCTCACCTACTTTCTGAATTGTTTTGTCACCACATTGGTGATTGCTGCCCCAAATATTAATTTGTGTTTGATTTGAATTTTAAATAAATAAATAAATAAATAAATAAATATTTACCTTTACCAACCAGCCGGATTCCTGGTCCAGTGTGACCTTGGGGGTATTTTGAGAAGGGTGTGATATGAATGGTATATCACTCAGAATATTGAACCTATAGACACAATAAATAAGTATTTCATCTGTGCATTGCATGCTAGGCCAGACCCGGGTGTATTGCCTGATTGAAATCCTTAACATAACAAAACTAAACATAATTTGCACAGTCATGCACATGATCACCCTCGGCTACTGGTTCAGCTACAAATGTAGCAGGATTCACTATTATATATCTGACAAATTTGATAGTTGGATTCGAAATCATTACTTACTTAAGCAGAAGCTCTCTGGGATGTCAATATACCTTTGAGTTTCTCTAAAATAGCAAACAAAGCACCTTCCACAAAAAGCATCATAGAGTAGCCCACTCCAATGCTTGTAGATTTCTCAATTGCAAATCTAGCTGCTGCCAATGACTGTTTGTAAGGAAAGTGTCCTTTCATTACTGGGTCTAAAATACCACTGTAATATGCAAGAGGCTTGTACCCCAATGTACTCCTCTGTGTAAGTACTGCTGTCATGACTGTCCCATTTGTGTGTGAGAATAAAAAAACTCCTCAGCATACTTGGGGATTTCCAAAACGGGAGCTGTGCAAATTGCTTTCTTCAACTCCTCAAGCCCTTCCTCCAATTCCTCAGTTCATTCATTCTATGTATTCCTTGTTCACCTGTGCTTTCTTTAAAGCCTGCAAGAGAGGTCTTGTGTACGTACTATAGTCAAACACCCAGACTCTAACATAATTACATAGCCCCAAAAATTGTTGCATCTGTTTCACCATGTGCGGTTTTGCAGTTTTCATAATTGCTTCAGCTTTTTCAGGTGTCACAGGTGTCACCTTCTTTCCCTCATGTGAGAGCAACTGTCCTATGTAAAACAACTCCTCCTGACAGTACTGTAGCTTCCCTTTGAGTACCATGTATCCCTTGTCAATCACTGTGAAATATTGTGCTTCTACTAGGATACTGCATGGTATTGTTACCGGGCTAGGAACTAAAGAAAACACTGCATCTACAATCTAGTTAATCAGTCTCATGTCTTGTATAAAATTCCACCACCAACCATTTGATTTTTAGATAGGATACACCGCAGTATTGCACGTTGATTCTGATGGCACCAGAATACCTTGTTTCATCAGTGCTGAAATCGTCTTGAATATACCTTCATCGGCCTCTCGAGACATGGGATACTGTCTTGCTCAAGGTAAAATTGCCCTTGGTTTCAGCTTGTGAAACAGTGTATTTGACACGTTTTTATTAAAAATCGCGAGAATTTGCATTTTTGCAAAAGTTTTACATGTGTCTTTTCCCATTCAAAGTATTTCCATACTCCCCTTCTGATTCTAAGGCTGTATTGTTGCTCATATTGTAGCTTATGTTTGTTAGAACCTGTTTAGTATCGCTCCCATAGGAATTTATATCCATTTGAGGATTTTTGCACACTTTTCATTGTTTCACAAAGCCATTTTCAACTGTCATTTGAAAAGTGTAAAAGTTCCAAAATGCTTTTCTCTCTTGTTTGGGGAGGTAAGATTGCATTCAAACTCTATATACTGTTCTTTTATTCCTGAATACCTGCTGCTTACTTACATTACTTACATCTGTGTAGAATTGCTCATTTGTGAATTAAGGACTTTGCAGGGGGAAATCTTAACCTAAGCGCTATCTTTTCACAAGCCAAAACTTTTCTTTTCCCTGTGTTTTATCTTCTGTATTGCTATAAGTGAATTCAATTGCCTTACCTACTTTCTGAATTGTTTTGTCACCACATTGGTGATTGCTTCCCCATATATTAATTTGTGTTTGATTTGAATGTTAAATGAATAAATAAATAAATATTTACCTTTACCAACCAGCCTGATTCCTGGTCAAGTGTGACATCGGGGGTATTTTGAGAAGGGTGTGATATGAGTGGTATATCACTCAGAATATTGAATTTATAGACACAATAAATAAGTATTTCATCTGTGCATTGCATGCTAGGCGAGACCCGGGTGTATTGCCTGTTTGAAATCCTTAACAGATTTGGGGGCTTGTGACGTGATTTTGAGCTCGAGTTACCACTCGAGTTACCACCCTTGACAGCCTAACACAGCATACTAGCCTGCAGGATACAGACACTTGCTGTGTTAGGGTACTGTGCTACACTGTACAAGCACCTCTCAAAATAAATATTCAAAAATCAGGCCTGTTTGTAAAAGTAAAAGTAAATTAACCCTAAAATAAGTCATAAGGAAATTTATATTTCCAAAATGGCGATCCCAGTAGAAATGAATATGGCTAGGGAACACTTCATGCACAAACTGTTTGTCAGGGGTGAGTGGTCAGAACAGAATGAACAGATCTGGCTGCAGGAAATTAAAGAACAGGTCTCTGGGATGAACCTAGATAAATGGCAGGACAAGGGCCCATTACACCAAGCTCTTAGTGAACTGTACATGGCCCCAAAAGCTAAAGAGGAGCAGAGTAAAATTGCCAAAATAGCGGCCTACCTGTACCTCCACATAGGACTAAGGCAGGAAAAGCATGCAGGAAACATAGTTCTGGCAAAGAATCAAGTGGAAACACTAGAAATAATCCAGGCTGATCTGGACTCTGCAGAGCCAAGGCTACTGAGCAGCCAAGACTCAGAGGCAGAACCTAGGCAGTATCTGACAAAACTAAAATAAGATCTGGCTCTTCTACAGCAAGAGAGGACAGAGCAAGATACCCAAGTTCAGGCACTGAAAGATAAGTGTCAGGAAAAGGTTGACTCTTTACAACAGGGGCAACAGAAGCTGGCACAACAATTAACTTTTAATAGAGTCTGCGCAGAATAGATGATTATCCTACAAGACCAGATAGACCAATGAAAAGACGAAAACAATAAATGAATTGTTAAAGATCTAGAATCTCAAACAAAATTTGATGAGGAGCACCAGAAGTCCAACGCATTTAAAAAACAAAGGGATGACCTGGCTGCTCAAAGGGGCACTCTCATTCAGAGAGGTACGCCTTGGGCCAGGAAGTAAGCCAATAAAAAACCAAGCTAGAGCAAAGAAAGCTGGCTCTCCAGGAGCTCAAGGAAGTTAAAACAGAATATGAGAAGCTACGAGAGCACACCGGGTGGGTGGAGGATGCTCTGGAAAAGAATAACCAGACCAATGATGCTAAAACACAGGAGGTGAGTCTCCTGCAGCAGAAATTGGCCCAGTATTTCCAAACCAGGCAGGAAGCGCAGAGAGACAATGAGGCTCTCTGTGAAAAGAATGATGTGCTCCATGAACAGATAGCCATGCAAGAGCGAATTATTGAGACCAGTAAGGCCCTGACAGAGGAGCAAAAGATTCAGATTTTGGCATATCACCAGGGAATAGGGGCTGAAAGAGAAGAGGTAGGGAGGGACAGAGAAACCCCTGAGCATAACATCAGGACCGACCCCTGTAATCAGGGACTCTAACCCCTTCAGTACCATGGACTCTGCCAGCTTCTGGTCCCCTGGCTCATATGAACCAAGGGCCATGGGGATGGTAGACTTCAGCAGAATTGGTGACATGGAACTGACAGATCAGAGCCTCCCAGAAATTGATGGATGGGCATCTCTGTACAAATCCCCAAACGTTAGGGCTAACCTCTCTGATCAGGAAGACTCCTGTGAGGGGAAAGTCAGGGAATTGGATCCTCAAAAATACCACCTACCAAAGGATCAGTTTGTAAAATGTGGTGGGGAACTACAGGAAGTAAAACCCAAAAAGAGTATCCTAAAGACCTCTTCCCAGATAGGGCAGTGGTGGCGGGGCGGGTACTCTGCCAATCCTTGAAGCAGGGGAGGGTCAGTCGACTCTTCTGAGCACCACAGGCATCAGGAAACTAGGCCCCCACATTCTGCAAGCCCTTCTCAAACTCGCAGAATCAGGGAGTGCCTAAAGGATCAGATAGCCACCTCCAATAGTCGTGCCTCTGAGTCAGAGGATGAGTGGACTTGGGTGACTAAGACCAAAAAGGCCAACAAAATCAAGAAGCCTATACAAAAAGATCCCCTGAAGCAGATCAAGGCCATTAGGAGTGTTATAACTCCCTATCACAAAAATGCCAAGCATTCAGTCTGCGAACACCTTGAGTTATATGAACAGATGATGGATACATCCAATATGTAAAATGGACATTCTCCCCTGAGTACTCCAGCTTCTTTGCGGGGCTGGAGGATCAGAACCACTCAAGATGGTTCATCTACAGGGCGGCCATCTTAAAACACTTTTCTGTCCATAGAAATCCCCAAGAGGCCAACAAGGGGGCCTACAATCTGCACCATGGGGAAGACCAGGCCCCACACGAATTTGTGCAAGAACTTAAACGTGCCTTTGCGCAAACCACCAGGTGGGTGCACACAGACAGTAGGGAGTTCATTAACACCTTCTTCCATGCACTCCCCAAATACATCATGACCCAGCTGCTGTCATGATGCCAACCCACGGGCATCTGGACCAAGCCCATCCGCCCCGAAAGCAGGCATCCAGACATTTAGTAAAACCTCAGAAGCCCCGGCTAGGGGATATCTGGGTTCAGTCCTGGCGCCTTAGGCGCCAGGCTCATAGTAGGAATCCAGGCTCATAGTCATCACTTACCTCAGGCAGACCATGCTGCACATGCATCCAGGCCAACGTGAGACCTGGAAGGGACTATTTTTCTGCAAGGACTATTTTTTACTCGGGTGTGGTTATAGGGACTTCTTACCTGGGACTACTTTCGAGGCTATTTAAACCACGCCCGATCTACAACACATGCTTCGCATTATTCTGCATTCTGCAGCGTAACGCTCACCGTGCCTGCGAACCTGCATCCAGTCTTCTGCCACGCCCGCCTCGCATCCGGAGCTCCTAGAAGAAAGGGGAAAATAGGAGAAGAGGTTAGGTTACATACATTAATCTAATTCCTTACCTGATTCAGATTCTTGCACCATTACGAGCCTGAAGGGACATTACTTCGACACGCGTCGCTTCGCAGTTGCAGCGCCGCTCCATTCTCACCAGTCCACGGCATCTTCGACTCGTCGCTGCCTGCATCATTTTCTTCGGCGATTTTCAACACCTGGGAAAAAAAAGACAAAGGAATAGCGAGGTGAGCTAGAGAGACTACAAAGACAATCATTTTACCACAAGGCTTACCTGATTTACCACCGGAGGCATTATCCTTCAATACGCCGCATCTTCTTACGCCGCAACTATAAAGGGAGGAAAAAACAACAAGTTAAACTCACGCAACTTTACCGGATAGTGTTGGGTAATACAGACTCTTACCTGAAAGCCACCAGCAACCTCCAGAGAGTATTTGTTGCCTCAAAATCACCAAGGGGTGCAAGAGTGAGCCTTGGACATATTGAACTCTTTAAACTTGGTAAACTCCGGAGTCAATAATCTTCCAGAACTCCAGTACCCCAAACCAGTGAAGTAACTGGTATCTACGCGCCCCTGCAAGCCACGCAGGCTGGAGAGCTCATCCATTAAAAACATAAGGTGAGGACACTAAGTGGGAATATCGGAGGTGGCCAGTGGGGAGAGCGGGAGCAGTGGGGAGTGGTCTGCACTCAAATCCACGGGACTTAATCCCTTTCTCCATCTACAGGAGAATATTCCTACGAGTCAAGCACACAAGACTAGGCGGGTCCGTCCAGACAGCCATCTTTGCCCTATGCTTCACGTTGGTGGAGGCCGCTGCTGTCCGGGTTAGATCGACGCCCCTGTGGGAACCAGGTGAGCATAACAGCTGGTGAGGGACTTTCACGAGAAGAGATCACTGGACTGGGTCATTGAACAGGCTACCCTTATTTATAAAGTGCAGAAACCTGTAGAGAACAAAAACACCAATAAAAACCCCAAACCAGCCAACAAACCTGCTGCTGCTAAGGTGGCGGAGGTGAAGGTTGCCCCCGTTTTAGATCTGGAGATGGGGGGGCCTAAAAATATACCTGCACAGAACTTACCCAACCAAAGTACCAGAATGCCCTTGGGCCAATCCCAGGCAGGTAGTCAAGGAGGTAATCCCACAAATGGGACTCCTAACTCCCCGGACTACTTAAGACCCTGTTACAAGGGCAACAAACCCATCCTGGGGTATGTATGGACTCCCCCAGCCCAAGAGGGGGGATCCAACAAGGTAGTCACCAACCCAGGAAACCTCCCTCCAAACTTTCCCCAGGAGGGCAGTAATTCTGCTAATGACGGGTTGAGCTTCTTTCCCCGGTACCTGCAAAATTTGAACCCACAAAACAACCCTCCTTTCTTTCCCCACTTTCCTGAGCCCAGACAGCCCAATCTGGAAGAGAGGAGGCCAAGGCTGGAGGGGTACCCAAACTATCCCAACCCAGGGTATTATGGGAGAAGGGGCAGTTAGCCTTCCCGTGATCCACCCAGGGTGGACCAGAGACCCCGTACCAGCCAGAGCGGTTGTCCCAACTGGAGTGCCAGGTCCACAACTTGTGACAGGATCTGGGTCACATGTTGAGGGCTCAGCAGAACCCTCAGATGAACATGGCGGCTCAGAACTCCACAAACCAAGGGTCTGGTATTCCAGAACAATGACGTGGAATGAACCCCGACAACTCACTGGTTCCAAAGTAGGAGGCACAGGGGGAAGGGGGTGTAAAGCCTTAGAGGAGACTTCCTTCCCCAACTGTGAAACGCCCCTGTAAACCCAGGAACCGGAACCAAATTTCCTGCCCCTGAAAGTCTGCAACCTAAGGAACAGAGGGTGGGTAGGAAAAATAAACGACCTAAAAAGACCCATTTTGTGGAGGAGGTTAGTGTCCTACAATTTGAAGGAGAGGGGTCCTCAGAGGACTCTGGGAAAAGGATCTTCTCCTTCAGGGATTGGGGAACTCCACCCAAAGAAAAAAGGGTCCCGAGAGATCCTAATCAAGACTGGGTGAATGTGGGGACTAAGTTAGGATCGCCCATCATTGAACCCCAGAATGATAAGCCAAAAATCTACATTGCCCAAACATTTTCTGGGGACTTCCTCCAAAAAGGGGTGGGGGGATGCCCAGAATCAGAACCATGGGAGCCCAAAACTCCCCAATATCCAACTGCCATATTTTTCTTACAGATCTTCAAGCTCCCACACAGAATTATGGCCAAACTACCCCAGTGTCAGAAGCAAGAATCAAGAAACTAACCCACCAATTGGCCCAAAATGTACATTATCTTTGCCTCCTTGAGGAGAAGGAGGGAAGATTTTATACCCCGGTCCAAGTACAGGGGAAATGTGCATTTTTGGTACTGGTGGACACCTGATCCCAAGCCACTCTCCTGTCAAAGAGAGCCTTTGATCATCTGAATTCAGGAAGGGGGGAGAGATACCACATCCCTCTCACCCCTCTTCCGGGAAAACTTCAGAACTTCGATGGGAATTAAATTCCTGTCGAGGGGACTGCAGATTTGGAAATTAAAATTGGGCGACACAAGGTGAAACACTGGTCATAGTTGTGACTCTGGAGGGCATACCATGTTTACTGGGGAATGACATTCTGCGTAGAGTGTCTCCCTGTTTCCCCTAATAGACTGTGTAAACAATGTCCTCTGGACCCAGACTAACCGACCAATAAAATGAAAACATAGGGTCAACCATGTTAGTTTAAATGGCACATGCCACATGGTTGAACAAAAACAGGATCACATTAAGTTCTATTTTCAAAACAACCAAACCCCTGACGTGACAGTAATTGCAGTAGGACAAAAAACTGGTGATGGGAATTCCTCCCTATTTCTGAAAATCAGCCTAAATACTTTAACATTTTGTACCAATTCACAATCAGAAAATCCCACTTCCATAGTCCAAAATGATGAGAAACCAGCTCAAGGTTTTGCTGACATTCAGAAGATTAGGGAACTGTTGTTTATCCCTATTCAGTTAAAGGAGGGGAAGAACTCTGTTCTCCCGTGAGTGTGCGTGAACAACGGCAAGAGCTTCATCAGCGAAGCCATGTTCCGAAAATTCCCAAAAGATCCAGCCATTCCAACATTTAAATTAATCGACAAATGGGAAATGGATCTGGAAACCCAATTCCAAACATCTCCTGCCTAGCAGGTGTATGCTTACAATTTCTATAGGCAACAAAAGCATAGTACATAACTGTTGGGCCGGGCGAGATGTCCCTGCTGCATTTTATTTAGGCAGTGACATTCTCAATCGCTTTGCCATTAGTTTGGACCTGATAAACTTCAAAGCCTGGTCCCGATTAGGGGATAATCCCATGGACTTTGATGATTCAGAAAAAGCATTTTGGTCAGTTTAATTGCTGCCGTATGCAGTTGAAGTTCAAATTGGAGAGGAAGTCACCATCCCAGGACGGACACAACTATCCCCACTTAAAGTAAAAATTAAAAGAGGACAGAAACTGCAAAATCCTGATGCATATGTTCACCTCAACGCCCATCTCCAACAGCAAGGGTTGGGGTTAAACCCAACACCACTAGTCAATATAGAACATGACACCACTCCAATAGTGGTGGATAACAGCGACCTTAGGAGTATCACTCTGGACACAGGCATCATTATTGGAATGGCGGTTGATGACCGACAATTTTCCATAGAGTTAGGTAATGAACTGATAGGACCAATCCCCAATGACTGTTTTGACAGCGATAGCGACAATGACCCAACACCAGACAGGATCTTCACCTGGCATGGGGGGAATTTCCTGCTGTACTCTTCCTGCCCTTATGGTAAGGAAGAGGTGACCTGTGACTTTAGGAGGGATGAGGTGATATTCCAACTCCACAAGGACTGTCTTCCCTGCCTGGAACCCTCAGTCCAGGTCAATACTTTAACCAGGGACTTCTCCACCCAGCTTGAGGAGGCCGCTGAGATAGCCAAACCAGAAGTCTTTCCAGGCTTCAGGCAAATGGATGAAGAGAGAGTCAACCTAGCTTAAGCCTGTGAGACTCTGGAGCAAAGGATGCTACTGGAAACCCAGGAACCGGAACCAAAATCTCCTTCCCCCCGAAAGTCTGCAACCTAAGGGGGGGGCGGCCCAGAATCAGAACCAAGGGAACCCAAAACTCCCGCAATATCCAACTGCCATATTTTTCTTACAGATCCCAAAGCTCCCACACAGAATTCTGCCCAAACTACCCCGGTGTCAGAAGCAAGAATCAAGAAACTAACCCACCAACTGGCCCTAAATGCACATTATCTTTGCCCCCTTGAGGAGAAGGAGGGAAGATTTTATGCTCCGGTCCAAGACCAGGGGCAATGTACATTTTTGCCACTGGTGGACACTCAATCCCAAGCCACTCTTCTGTGAATTCAGGAAGGTGGGAAAGATACCACATCCCTCTCACCCCTCTTCCGGGAAAACCTCAGAACTTCGATGGGAATTAAATTCCTGTCTAGGGGACTGTGGATTTGGAAATTAAAATTGGGCGACACAAGGTGAAACACCCGGTCATAGTTGTGACTCTGGAGGGCATACCATGTTTACTGGGGAATGACATCCTGCGTAGATTTTCTCCCCGTCTCCCCTAATGTACTGTGTAAACAAGGTCCTCTGGACCCAGACTAACCGACCAATAAAATTAAAACATAGTGCCAACCATGTTAGTTTAAATGGCACATGCCACATGGTTGAACAAAAACAGGATCACATTAAGTTCCATTTTCAATACAACCAAATCCCTGACGTGACAGTAATTGCAGTAGGACAAAAAACTGGTGATGGGAATTCATCTCTATTTCTGAAAATCAACCTTCCTTCCAGTTTCAAATGGCATTCCACACTGGAAGGAAATACTCACTATATTGTATACCAATTTACAATCAGAAAATCCTACTTCCATAGTCCAAAATGATGAGAAACCAGCTCAAAGTTTAGCTGACATTCAGATAATTAGTGAACTGTTGTTTATCCCTATTCATTTAAATGAGGGGAAGAACTCAGGCAGTAACATTCTCAATCACTTTGCCATTAGTTTGGGCCTGATAAACTTCAAAGCCTGGTCCAGATTAGGGGGTAATCCCATGGATTTTGATGATTCAGAAAAAGCATTTCGGTCAGCTCAGTTGCTGCCATATGCAGTTTAAGTTCAAATTGGAGAGGAAGTCAGCACCCCAGGACGGACACGACTAGCCCCACTTAAAGTAAAAATTAAAAGAGGACAGAAACTGCAAAATCCTGATGCATATGTTCACCTCAACGCCCATCTCCAACAGCAAGGTTTGGGGTTAAACCCAACACCACTAGTCAATACAGAACATGACACCACTCCAATAATGGTGGATAACAGCGACCTTAGGAGTATCACTCTGGGCGCAGGCACCATTATTGGAATGGCGGTTGATGACCAACATTTTTCCTTAGATTTAGGTAATTAACTGATAGTTCCAATGCCCATTTACTGTTTTGACAGCGATAGCGACAAATACCCAACACCAGACAGGATCTTCACCCGGCATGGGGGGAATTTCCTGGTGTACTCTTCCTGCCCTTATGGTAAGGAAGAAGTGACCTGTGACTTTAGGAGGGATGAGGTGATCTTCCAAGTCCACAAGCAATGTCTTCCCTGCCTGGAACCCTCAGTCCAGGTCAATACTTTAACCAGGGACTTTTCCACCCAGCTTGAGGAGGCCGCTGAGATAGCCAAACCTGAAGTCTTTCCGGGCTTCAGGCAAATGATTGAAGAGAGAGTCAACCTAGCTGAAGCCTGTGAGACTCTGGAGCAAAAGCAAAAGTTGAAACAAGTTTTGTTAGATTTTCAGGATCTCTTTGCGGTGGACTCATATGACTGTGTTTGCACCGAAATCCATACAACAACAATTCCCACGGACCCTGCTATGACTCAAGTGTTTGTGAAGCAATACCGCTTGCCTCTCGCATCCATGCAGTCCCTCACAGAAATAATTTAAAACCTTGAGTCCCGTGGGAAAATTCGTCCAGTCCACAGCAACTTTAATAATCCGGTGCTGGGGATTTTAAAACCAAATGGCCAGTGGAGACTTTGTGCTGACCTAAGAGAGCTAAACAAACCGATCCACATGTCCTGATGGCCTCTTCCCTACATTGACCAAGGGCTGGCCCAGATCCAGGGGTCAAAGGTATACACTGCCATTGACCTGACCAATGGGTACTGGACCGTACCTGTCAATAGGGAGGACCAATACAAGCTGGCCTTTACCTTCGGGGGGCAGCAGTACACTTGGACTGCGACTCCCTACGGATACATCAACTCCGGCAATTAATTTAATATCTTCTTGCATAAGGCCATGCCCGCTTGGGTGAAAGGGGTAACCTGGCCTATGTAGATGATGTTCTGATCAAAAGCTCAACTGTGGAGAAACACATAGCGGAGATCCGTTATGTCCTGGCACAGTTGAGGGCTGCCGGAGCAAAACTATCTTTCCAAAAGGCACAGTGGTGCAGGACCCGTGTCAATTTCTTGGAGCATGAGATAACTCCTGAGGGTCTCTGTCCCCAGGAAAAGAAAGTGGAAGCACTCCTAAAACTAAAAGACCCCACAACTCTGCGTGAGCTAAGGAGCCTCCTTGGACTAACTAATTACAGTAGAAAGTTCATTGAGGATTACACAGATATCACAAGACCCCTGATCCATCTCTTGAAGGGGGGGGCAAGTGGGAGTGGGGTCCAGTACAAGCCGAGGCAGTAAGACAACTCAAAAGAAGCCTCTCACAAGCACCTTGTCTAGCTTACCCCGTCAAAAACAAGGTGTTCTTCTTGGAGACAGGGTTCTCAAATACATGCTTGACCGCAGTATTATACCAAAAGCATGACAAGGTCAATAAAGTCATCGCCTATGCAAGCAAGACTTTATCCTCTGTGGCGGAAAAATTCAATGATTGTGAGAAGGCACTCCTGGCACCGGCGTGGGCATTGAAAAATTGCCGTCCGTTCATCCAGGGGGAGCACATCATAGTTGAGACTCCACACCAGCCTCTGCAATATCTTCAAAGTGACAGAATCCTGCCCGGAAATGTGAGTAATTCCAGAATTACTTCCTGGATTCTGTCAATGCAAGGCTTTCCTGTGGCGGTCAGATATGGCCAAAACAAGAAGAGTCCCCTCGCGCAAGGTCTGGCTGACTTGCATGATTGTTATGTTATGTTATGTTACTTGGCATTTATATAGCACCTTATGTATCATTGGTATGATCTCAAAGCGCTGGTAGGTTGAACACCCTCGGGAACCGTAGTTCAAGTCAGCAGAGAGAGAAAGAGTCATAACGAGCGTGCGTGCACCGGATATGTGTGCAGCGGGTGTGGTAGTTGCATGATAGCTGCTTCTTAGGGTAGGTGTAGCGGTTGGTATATGTTTTCATTCTGGAGGGATGACGCCCAGACTGATTTGTGGCTGCGTTAGGCCTGAGGAGACACTTAAGCTAGCGGTGTGCTTAGCTGATGTTTAATTAGGATGATGAGGAGTATGTGGTGGGTGTTAGTATGAGAACAGCTATACCAAATGTGTCATAGTATCGCTGTGTTCTAGTTGCGTGTTGGTGTATAGGAGAGAGTAAGCGTGGTAGTGTAATGTGGTGGTTATCAGTTCCATCCACTCCATCCGTTCCATCCACTCCATCCATTCCATCCGTTCCATCCACTCCATTCGCTCCATCCATTCCATCCACTCCATCCCTACATTTCTTCCATCCACTCCATCCCTACATGCGTTCCATCCACTCCATCCATTCCATCCGTTCCATCCACTCCATCCATTCCATCCACTCCATCCGTTCCATCCGTTCCATCCATTTCATCCACTCCATCCGTTCCATCCACTCCATCTGTTCCACCGACTCCATCCGTTCCACCTACTCCATCCATTCCACCAACTCCATCCGCTCCATCCATTCCATCTGTTCCATGCGTTCCATGTGTTCTATCCACTCCATCCGTTCCATCTACTCCATCCGCTCCATTCGTTCCATGCGTTCCATCCACTCCATTCATTCCATGCGTTCCCCTCCACTCCTTCCAGTCCCCTCCACTCCTTCCATTCCCATCCACTCCTTCCGTTCCCATCCACTCCTTCCATTCCATCCACCTCTTCCATTCCATCCACCTCTTCCCTTCCATCCACCTCGTCCCTTCCATCCACCTCGTCGCTTCCATCCACCTCATCCGTTCCATCCACTTCATCCATTCCATCCACTTCATCTTTTCCATCCATTTCATCCAAACATCCACTTCATCTGAACATCCACTTTATCTCTTCCATCCACTTCATCCGTTACATCCACTTCATCCGTTCCATCTACTTCATCCATTTCATCCACTTCATCCACTTCATCCGTTTCATCCACTTCATCCGTTCCATCTATTTCATCCGTTTCATCCACTTCATCCGTTTCATCCACTTCATCCGTTCCATCCATTTCATCTGTTTCATCCACTTCATCCATTTCATCCGTTTCATCCATTTCGTCTACTTCATCCGTTTCATCCGTTTCTGTAACGCTCACCTGAGATCCACGGGGACGGCACTCAGCCTGGCTGAACCTTTGCACCCTCTCTGACCTCTTCCCTTGGTAATGCTTCAGAGAGTTGGGCCTTAATTTTTTGTACGATGCACTCTCTGTCCTGCTTCTCAATGCAAAGGCGCATAGATGGAGCGGGCGCGTTGCAACCAAGTTACTTCACTGGTACAAGCCCTGTGGGAGTCCAGTCTGGCTGTGACTCAACTATGTAAGGTAGGTTGCTTCTTCACAGTTTTGATATTTCAGTCTCTCTTCTTTCTTTCTTCCTCCTTATTAATTTGCTAATGTCTCTGTTTTCATTCCTCTAGGTGTGGAAAGTGATGTTGGCATTGCCATGTGTATCGGCGTGGAGCATGAATTGGTGAGCGAATGCGTGTTGTGCGGCGTTATTCCTAAAGTAATGTGTGGTGCACGGCGTTAATTTGCCTTTCTTGTGCTAACCTGTGTCTCTTGTCTTGCTTGCAGGTCGCTGTGATGTTCCAGAATGGATGCAGACCACGAAACGTTTGAATCAGGTAAGAGTCTTGTACTTCCTTAACAAGAATGGTTAGGTGCTCACTAACTCTGTTTTTTCTCTCTCTCCTTTCCAGGTTGTGGTGCTCCAGAGAAGGATGCTGCGCCTGGATGCTGGTGTTCCGGAGATGGATGCGGCGCCTAGATGCTGGTACTCTCTGGACGGGTAATAGATGGCCCGAAGACAGGATGCTACTCACAGGTAAGTGCTGTAGTAATCATGTTCTTGTTCTTTCAGGGTGCGCGATGTCTGGAATCAGCAGGTAAGGAATTCAGGAGACAGAGCCGATCACGGTGAGTGTCACGCTGCTAACCGCAGAGTAACGCGAAGTGTGTTCCTCTGTTTGGGTGTGGCTTATATAGCCCCAGGTATTCCAAGGTCCGACCACACCCAGAACACTAGACCGCATGGCTCAGTTCTTGGAACTGAGCTATGTGGGAGCCTCCATGTTGGACACAGCCCATTACAATGTCCAGGCCCACATATTACCTTCACATTAACCATGAGCCTGGTGCCAGAGGCGCCAGGACTCACTCCAGGAAAGTCTTTGGCAAGGCGGCAAGGCCTTTGAGGCCATAATAGGAGACCCTAACTTTGTTCCAAGGGGAAGACTGACTTGCCTATGAGGGTTGGGTGTAGGGATCATGACAGTTTCATCCACTTCATCCTTTTCATCCACTTCATCCTTTTTATCCACTTCATCCGTTTCATCTACTTCATCCGTTTCATCCAGTTCATTCGTTTAATCTACTTCATCCATTTCATCTACTTCATTTGTTTCATCTACTTCATCCGTTTTATCTGCTTCATCTGTTCCACTGGGTTTCTTCATTTTAATTACATTGGCCAATTTAGTTTTCTGTTTGTTCGATCTGTCTCTATGCTGGATTGTTATTTTTGATTCAACAATCTTGGTTTCTGTTTATTGTGACTGTTAGTTCTGTTTGTGCTAAGAGTCGATTTTAAGGGAAGAGCCACGTTTTCAGTAATATCCGTAAAGACATGAGGTCTTCGGTGAGTCGGATGTGGGGTGGAAGTGAATTCCACAGAGTGGGGGCTAAGCCTGAGAATGATGATCCACCTAACTTGACTGAGTTGGTGTTTGGTATCACTAGGAGGCCGGCAGAGCTTGATCTTAGAGTGTGCGATGGATGGTAGGGTTTTAGTTTGTCCTGAAGGTATTGAGGTCCGGTTTTGTGCATTGCTCGGTGCGAGATGCATAAAGTTTTGAAGGTCACCCTTCATCCAACCGGGAGCCAGTGGAGTGTTTTGAGAGCTGGGGAGGTGTGGTCTCTTGGGCACAGTGCTAGTAGTAGTTTTCTGCAGCATTTTGAGCTCTCTGTAGTTTAGTCATGTGGTATGCTTGGATTCCAAGGTAGAGTGAATTAGCATAGTCCAGTCTTGACATTACAATTGATTGGACCGCGGCAAGTCTGTTGGGAAAGGAGAGGTATGGAAAAAATGCACCTAAGAATTTTGAGGTGGTAGTGGTAGGATTTAGAGACGTTGTTGACTTGGTGCGAGAGAGTTAGGCCAGAGTCAAGTTTGCATCCAAGGTTTTTTACTTAAGTTGAGGTTGTCAGGGCATTGCCCATGGATGATGGCCAGGGTAGAGGGTGAGGAAGAATTTCAATGTTGCCACACATCATGATTTCAGTTTTGGTGGGGTTTAAAAGGAGGTGGTTTGTAGTCATCCAGTGATCAATGTCAAGTAGGCAGGCAGCGAGGTCGGGTTGGCAGTTGGGTTTTGAGTTAATGAGTTTTAGGATTAGTTGGGTGTCGTCTGAGTAGCTGTAGCACAGGATATTGTGCGAGTGGATTATTCGGGGGAGGGTGGACATGTGGAGGTTGAACAGGAGGGCTGATAGGCACGCTCCTTGTGGAACTCCGGTATTGACTGGTCGGGCAGTGGAGACAAAGGAGGAGAGGAGGGTTATTTGTTTCCTATTGTTAAGGAAGGATGCTATCCACTTGAGAGCATTTCTACAGATTCCGAGGGAGTGGAGGCGATCGAGGAGGATCGAGTGGTTGATTATGTCAAAGGTGGCGGATAGGTTAAGAAGGATAAGTGCAGCACATCCGGCAGAGTCTGCAGTGTTTTTAAGGTCGTCCCAGATTGTCATATCCACGCGTATGATCGGTCCACGACCATACGCGTATAGCCCTTTAAGAACGCTGCAGCCAGGTGCCTGGAAGTTGGCATGGCAACGTTGGCGTCCTGTCCTTTCCTGTTCCTGGTATCGTCAACGACGAGTAGCACGTAGCGTCATCACATGACCTGTATTAAAGCACCTCCCACTTGTTGCCCAGTGCTTCTGATTTGTATTAGTAGCGTTACGAAAGTTGCTTGTGTTTTTCCTTGTTTCCTTGCCCTGGTTTTTCCCCTCCTTCCTTCTGGAACTCTTGTGCCTTGACCCGGACCGTTTATTGGATATTCGCCTTGGATTGCCCCTTGCTACGCACCTGCTGCATCTGTGTTATGACCATGGAAAGCTAACGGAACTGCTTTGTTTCTGCCCCTCTTGTTGTGCCGCTCCTCGATCTCGTCCATTTCTGAACAGTGTCTTCATCTGCTGAATTTGGGATTTATGAACTTTGGATACCTGAGTTTTTGGGATAATTTAGAACACTGACTTTTGTACATGGACTAGAGACTGCCTCAGTGTACTTAGGCGTCCCCGTGCCGTCGGGTTAGGCTGTGCTTTTTCCTCTGGAAACCGGACGTGCTCCATCTTGCCTCTCTGCTTGGAACTTCCAAAGACTGCACAGACTTTACTCTGGTAAGCCCGTAAGGGGTTTCTTGTTTATTTGATTTAGCCTTGGATAAGGGGAGGGGGCCTAGATTTGTATTGACTAGTACAGCATCAGTACTATAATTTATGCATCTCGTCTAACTGTATACCATTGCAAACTACGTTCTGGGTTCCAAAAGAGTGGTTGTCCTGCATATGCACATTGTGATTAAACCTTGCACTTCGCTTGTAGGTTCACTGTGTGTTCCTGTCCTACGCATCCCGTCTTGCCTTCTCGACATCGGCTTCTACGACACTGATCCTCTGGAAGCAGTCTCCTAGTGCAACACATGGATCTCATCTGGTATCCTTCTTTCCTCTGATTAGCTGCTCTGGTTGTCTGATTGCAACACCAGAGGGGCACATCAGGTGGAAGAATTTGTCCACTACACTACGTGGGCAACTCGGATCCTGACATAATCAGAAGCCTTACTATGGATACCAATGAAGCATTGGTCACTATTATGCAACTAGTGGCAGATTTGCGTAACGATATGACGGTGGCTCATACAGCTACGCAACATCGCATAGACGAGTTGCAAGCAGGTTTTCAACCCCTTGGGGCCGAAGCTCCCGCCCCCGCCATCGCTTCCAGCTCGGGTGTGGTGCCTCCACAATAGGGTACTGGACCTGTTTATATGACCGCCCAGTTTCCCTTAGCCCACCGGAACGCTTCAATGGTGACCCCAAGGCTTTCCGAACCTTTTTGAATCAGTGTAGGCTGCACTTTCTGTGCCGCCCTGCCTCCTTCCCGGATTCTACGACTAAGGCAGCATTTCTGTTGTCTCACTTGGGAGGAACGGCAGCTGCTTGGGCAAATCCGTTACTGGAGGAAGGGAGTCATCTTCTCTATAACTGTGATGCTTTGATCGACGCTATGAGTCGAGTATTTGACACACGTTATGCCACACAGACTACTGATCTGGAACTACTTGGTCTTCAGCAGGGGAACATGTCCCTATTATCTTATTTAGCCAAGTTCAATCAGCTTGTGGCAGAGACAGGGTGGCCCCAAGAGAAGAAGGCCTCTTTGTTTTATAAAGGCCTATCAGACTCCCTTAAGGACACTCTAGCTACCGTTACCGTAGTACCCACGGCTTTCAACGAACTGTTGGATTTGGTTCTCCAGATCGATTCTCGACAGGCAGCTAGGAAGGGAGAAAAGAGAGGGATACCTCCAGTTGTCCCTGCAACCCCTCTACCTACTCCTGGATCCACAGAGCCTATGCAGATAGGGGCAGTTAGGGCCCCCTTATCCGCCGAAGTCAGGGAACATCGGAGAAAGAATGGTTTATGTTACTATTGTGGATCATCAGACCATTTGCTGCGAGAATGTCTTAGAAAACCCACCAAGAAACAGGGAAACGCCAAAACCCGGTGACTGAAGGGATACAGACGCCGGGTGGTTACTCTGTTGGTCCCACGTTATATAGCCCCTACTGCTTGTCGGTTTCTCTTTCGGCTGAGAAACTTGATGTGGTGGTGATTTTGGATTCAGGAGCTACAGGAAACTATGTGGATGCTTCTTATGCTAAGGAACTGGGTTTACCAGTGGTTCCCAAATCATGTCCTGAAGAGGTGAACGCAGTTGACGGTTCCTCGTTAATATCAGGTCTGGTAACAGAACGTACGACCGATCACGTCATGACTACGGAGTGTGGTCATCAGGAGGTTATAGCGTTCGATTTGATAGCTGCACCACAGTTCAAGATTATTCTAGGTTTACCTTGGTTGAGGTTGCACAACCCCTCTGTGGATTGGCATTCTGGAGAGATTAGTTTTTTCTCAGACTATTGCGGAAACAATTGTTTAACAACCCACTTAAACACGGTTAGTCCGAGTCAGATACTCTCAGAAAATGTTCATACCGTAGGGTCGGTTACTAACACTGTACTTCCTCCTATGTATAAGGAATATTGGGACGTCTATGACGCCCGCTGGGCGGACGTGCTTCCACCGCACCGACCTTATGACTGCCCAATTGAGCTTGTCCCCGGAGCCAAGATTCCGTCCGGGCGTATTTATTCCCTGACCCCAAAGGAGGATTTAATCTTGAAGGAGTACATTGAGAAGTCCTTGAAGTCTGGCTTCATTCAACCTTCACGTTCACCTGCTGCCTCCCCTATGTTCTTCGTCCCCAAAAGAGAAGGGGATCTCCGCCCATGTATCGACTACAGGGAACTAAATGCAGTCACTGTCCAGAATCAATACCCCATTCCTTTGATTTCGGTCTTATTAGACCAATTGGGTTCAGCTAAGCTCTTCACTAAACTGGATTTGAGGGGGGCATATAATTTGGTGCGTATACGTCAGGGTGACGAGTGGAAGACCACCTTCAAGGCCAAGTATGGTCTTTTTGAGTACTGTGTCATGCCATTTGGCCTCTGTAACGCTCCGGCAACCTTCCAATATTTCATCAATGAGGTTTTTCACGACATGTTGGACCAGTACCTAGTCGTTTATTTAGACGACATATTGATTTACTCGCCATCTATCTCCACTCATGTCACTCATGTTTCTAGTGTGCTCCAAAGATTAAGAGAAAATAACCTATACGCCAAATTGGATAAGTGCATGTTCCATGTGTCCGAAGTGGAATTCCTAGGCCATAATATCACTAGCCAAGGGATACAGATGAGTCGGTCCAGAGTAGCGGCCATATTGGATTGGCCCTGCCCTAACACACGAAAAGCCCTGCAATCATTTCTAGGTTTTGCAAATTTTTATCAGCGTTTTGTCCATGGGTTCTCTGCTATTTTGTCTCCGCTTACAGAATTAACCAGCAGCAAGCGCGAGTTTAAGTGGAATCAGGAGGCTCAACAGGCCTTCGAGACCTTGAAATCTGCTTTCACCTCAGCACCAGTGCTCCAGCATCCAAACCCATCCCTGCCATTCATCGTGGAAGCCGATGCTTCCAACATTGCCTTAGGAGCAATCTTATCACAACATTGCCCGGAGACCGCCGGTTTGCACCCGGTTGCCTACCATTCCAGACAACTCACACCCTATGAGAGAAACTATACTATCACTGAGAGGGAACTTTTGGCCGTTAGGGATGCCTTTATGGTATGGAGACATCATGGTATGGAGACATCATCTCCTGGGCACCCCTGAACCAGTTCAAGTGTTCACTGACCACAGGAACCTCTCAGCCCTTCAATCAGTGAAATGTACCACGGCACGCCATGCTAGATGGCATGAGTTCTTTGCCATGTTCAATTTTACCATTACTTATCGTCCAGGATCTTTGAATTCCAAGGCCGATGCCCTCTCTCGTCTCCATGGAGATTCCGAACCATCCAATCTTCAGGGTGCGCTGTTGTTACCGAATCAAGTAGTGTGTGGGTGTACGTTACGTCCCTCCCTAAAGGCTTCGACCCAGAAATCGGTCTCCACCCGTCCTCCAGAAGTCTCTACCCATGGATTGGAAATCATTTGTTCTTTGCCATACAAACAGGGAAAGCTCTATCTACCTGATTCAGACACACGGAATACAGCCTTGCAATGGTGCCACGACTCTGCTTTGGCTGCGCATCCGGGAATGCAGAAAACCCTAGACCTTTTGAGAAGATGGTGCTGGTGGCCTTCTATGGCTTGGGACATTAAGAACTATGTAGCCTCCTGTGCTGTGTGTGCTCAGTGCAAGCATCAATGCGGTAAACCTGTGGGTTTGTTGCAACATATACCTTTACCCGACACTCCTTGGAAAAATATTTCTATGGATTTTGTTGTGGAGCTTCCATTGGTCGAGGGGTATGACACTATCTGGGTCGTTATCGACAATTTCTCCAAAATGGCACTTTTTGTACCCTGTCGTGGTGTACCAACCGCTCCAACACTGGCCAAACTGTTCTTAAGGAACGTGTTTCGATTATTTGGTCTGTCTTCGGTAATAATTACAGACCGCGGGTCCCAATTCACCTCCCGTTTCTGGAAAGCCTTGACCATGACCTTGGATATTGATGGCAGATATTCCAGCGCTTACCATCCCCAGACTGATGGTCAAACCGAGCGGTTAAACGCCACCATGGAACAGTATCTACATTGCCTTACTTTTCAACGTCAGGATATGTGGGTGTCTGTTCTCCCCATGGCAGAATTCGCCTATAACAATTCACTACATGCCACGACACGCTTGTCCCCCTTCTTTGCCCTCTATGGACAACATCCTCGCTCCTTGCCTAGTATTACTGATCTGCCTCCACACAATCCTGCGGCCTTTGGATGCCTGTGGAAACTATCAGACAATCATGTCTTTTTTAGAAAACAGCTACTGCAGGCCCAGCTCCAGACCAAAAAGCATGCTGATGCATGCCGTACCCCGGCCCCGGAGTATCTTCCGGGCATGAAGGTGTGGTTATCTGCAAAAAACCTTTGTATTCCAGGCCGGAAAACCCTGCTGCCTCGGTTTGTGGGCCCCTACAAGGTTTTACAAGTTATCAATCCAGCCGCTATCCGCTTGGATCTTCCCGCTACATGGAAAATACACCCGGTGTTTCATGTATCCTTGGTAAAACCATGTCACCCAGCGGCCAGACTGCCTTCGCGCCCTCTGCCTATCAAGATACAGGGGTCAGATGAATACGAAGTGGCAGCGATCTTGGATACTAAAGTTCGACGGGGCAGACGCCTCTATCTGGTCGATTGGAAAGGGTACTACCTGGGAACCTACAGAAAACATCCATGCCCCTGTTCTTCTGGCACGTTTTTGGTCCGCCCGGCGGGTGAGGGTTCCTTTGAGGGAGGATACTGTCATATCCACGCGTACGATCGGTCCACGACCATACGCGTATAGCCCTTTAAGAACGCTGCAGCCAGGTGCCTAGAAGTTGGCATGGCAATGTTGGCGTTCCGTCCTTTCCTGTTCCTGGTATCGTCAACGTCGAGTAGCATGTAGCGTCATCACATGACCTGTATTTAAGCACCTCCAACTTGTTGCCCAGTGCTTCTGATTTGTATTAGTAGCGTTACAAAAGTTGCTTGTGTTTTTCCTTGTTTCCTTGCCCTGGTTTTTCCCCTCCTTGCTTCTGGAACTCTTGTGCCTTGACCCGGACCGTTTATTGGATATTCGCC
This sequence comes from Ambystoma mexicanum, assembly GCF_040938575.1. NCBI lineage: Eukaryota > Metazoa > Chordata > Amphibia > Caudata > Ambystomatidae > Ambystoma > Ambystoma mexicanum. The sequence continues at coordinate 987,385,119 of NC_090929.1, read as the reverse complement.
TTGGATTGCCCCTTGCTACGTGCCTGCTGCATCTGTGTTATGACCATGGAAAGCTAACGGAACTGCCTTGTTTCTGCCCCTCTTGTTGTGCCGCTCTTCGATCTCGTCCATTTCTGAACAGTGTCTTCATCTGCTGAATTTAGGATTTATGAACTTTGGATACCTGAGTTTTTGGGATAATTTGGAACACTGACTTTTGTACACGGACTAGAGACTGCCTCAGTGTACTTAGGCGTCCTCGTGCCGTCGGGTTAGGCTAGATTTGTATTGACTAGTACAGCATCAATACTATAATTTATGCATCTCGTCTAACTGTATACCATTGCAAACTACGTTCTGGGTTCCAAAAGAGTGGTTGTCCTGCATATGCACATTGTGATTAAACCTCGCACTTCGCTTGTAGGTTCACTGTGTGTTCCTGTCCTACGCATCCCGTCTTGCCTTCTCGACATCGGCTTCTATGACACTGATCCTTTGGAAGCAGTCTCCTAGTGCAACACATGGATCTCATCTGGTATCCTTCTTTCCTCTGATTAGCTGCTCTAGTTGTCTGATTGCAACACCAGAGGGGCACATCAGGTGGAAGAATTTGTCCACTACACTACGTGGGCAACTCGGATACTGACACAGATTGAGGTCAGAGTGGTTTCAGTTCCATGTCGGGGTCTGAACCCTGATTGAGCAGGGTCTAGGAGATTGTTGGCTTCGACAAAGGCATTTAGTTGGGAGTAAGCGGTTCGATCGATGAGTTTAGCAAGGAGTCTGGTGTTTGAGATAGGGCGGTACTTTTTGGGGTCGAGAGGGTCGAGACACGGTTTCTATAGGAGGGGTTTGACGTGAGCAGTTTTGAACGCATCGGGAAAGATTCCTGAGGAGAGGGATTCATTTATGATGGTTCTTGCGTATTCTCCTGCGCAGGTGGATGCAAATATTTCTTGGAGGGATTGTGCCAAAGAAAACTGTCTAGAGGACGAAAGTCTCAAAATCAATGACAACATGGAGGCGTACCTCAATTCCCCACACAAAGTCTATGAAGAAGACAAGTGTGAGGGAATGCCCACTGTCTACGTGCATGGGTGTTCCTACCATGTTGACAACACCGAGGAAAAGGAACTAGTGGCCGGCGTAGGGAATGCCTGGGTGAATGATGCCCCGGAACCCTCAGCTGTGTACAAAATCGGTCCCCGTAGTAGTCAGGTGGCAGAGCTGATGGTAGTTCATCAAGCCATCCTCACTACCGTCCAACACCAACTCCACAAACTGGTCATAATCACTGATTCAGATTATGTCCAGAACGGGTTTGTGGAGCACCTGGTTAATTGGAAAACCAAAGGCATGCTATGTGGTAACAACAAACCACTAAAACATGGAAAATTAATACAAAATATTGATGATCTGGTCACTTCTAGTGGGATGACCATCTACTGGAAAAAGATCAAGGGTCATTCCAAAGTAGAGGGACCAGACAAAACTGGAAATGACTTAGCTGATCAGCTGGCCAACACCGGATCCATCCAAGGGGATCTCCTTAAGATTGAGTCCCTTTTGGGGGAAATCCAGGTCACTGCTATCACTAGGTCCCAGACAAATGCTCACAATGAACTCTCAACTGCCCAGTGGAGTAAGGAGACCCCAGATGCTGATTTAATCATGGCTCAAAAAGGGGATCCAATCATTGGTAAGTTTTATCAACACATTGAGGACCCTGAGAACTTTCCCCTGATGGATACCGATTGCATTGAGAAAAAGGACCTCAGAGTGTTGATGAAATGTCCAAAAATGTTCCGAATGCAAGACGGTTTGTTGGTGAGGAGATCCATATCTGGTTGTGACGAGTGGGTGGTCCCTACCTCATTCCGAAGCCTGATGTTAAGTCACGCCCATGAAGCGGCCACAGCCGGTCATGGGGGTTTCATACTACATTAGAAATCTTGCAAGAGGTTGCATACTGACCACACTGGGCCAGGAACTCGACCAATACTTGAAGGGGTGTCTTGTGTGTGCACAATTTTAGCCAACATCACTCACATACCATGCTCCCCTCCAAAAGAGGGGGATGACACTGCCTTGGTCAGATTTACAAGTAGATTTCATCGGGCCCGTGAATCGCTCCTCTAGGGGGAACAAGTACATGTTAACCGTAACATGATTGGTTACTAAATGGGTGGAATTTCTCCCAGCCCCAAATTGCAAGGCAGAACAGCAGCTGCCCTGATGATCAATCACATCTTCTCGTGTTTAGGACTGCCCCAAAGGATTGAGTCAGACCGAGATAGTCACTTCACCAGCGAGGTGATGACAAAAATGTGGGAGATACTTGGGGTAAAAAGGAAATTACACATTGCATACCACCGGTCCTCTAGTGGTGGAGTTGAGAGGTACAATAAAACCATTGTGAGCATATTAAAAAAAGTTTGTGGCAGACTCTGAGCCAAGTTGGGATATTCGATTACCCCTTGTCCTGGTGGCCATCATATCTACCCCTTCTTCTGCAACTAAAATTTCTCCATTTGAGCTGATGACTGGACGAAGGATGGTGCTATCCCAGCATCTGCTCTATAGAACCCAAGAACAGACATTGATAAATGCCTCCACAACTCATGAGTATGTTGAGAATCTGGGAAAACACCTTCAACATGCTTTTGCGTATGCTCAGCGGAATCTAGAAAGATCTACAGATAGTATGAAGCCCCACTATGACAGGGTCTACTTGTACAATTTCCAAAGGAACCAAGCCAAGGAGTGCACATTTTTGCCCAGCTGGCGGGGACATTTTGAAATTGTGGACAAAATCTCACCAGTCGCCTACAGAATCCACATCCCCAAGGGAAATTTGACAGAAGGGGAAGACAAGTGGGTCCACATAAACCAGCTAAAGAGTTGCCATCCCAGGCATGCTTTGCGGCGAATAGAAGAGCCTACAGAAAACCCAGAGGGAGAGAATGATGAACCCTAGGAAATTGTTAAATTATTATTGAATACATACAAGGAATATTTTAAATCATCATTAAATACATGCAGGGAATATTGTAAATTGTCACTGAATGTATGCGTCTATCCCACTGCTGAAATCCCCATTGGAGCAGTACTGGGAACATTTTCCTAACTGGTTTATGTTCTGGTTTCTAGTATTGAGAGTAAGTATACCTAATCACCAAGGAGGACCTGCTCGGGGACCTGGGAGGAAAAACCAAAGCGATCCGGAGTGTCGCTCCACACAGGAAAAGAAAGCATGAGAGAAGACAGGGGTATCGTTCCTACTCCAACCAGAGCATCAATCTCTGACAGGAAAAGAACCTACACCTGAAGAACCGATGTTCTTCACATGGACAGAAAGAAAACTCCAACATGCCCGACTTCCCCATGACTGGAAGTCAAGCCGAAGATGAGGGGGGGGGCTGATGTGGGATATTTTGACCCATTCTGATATGCCCCACTGCATCACTACACAAATGGGGAAAGAAACAGCCAAAAATGGATGCGCTAAGCACTGTGCATGCAGAAATCTGCAAAGCTGCGTGTGGGTCACAATCACAAAAGGCTGCACACCCCTGCCACACACATTCAAAGTGGGGGTGAAAACAGAATTCTCACTGCAGGAGCATGCAAGTGGGTGCTGTTTCATTCAACATGAAGCAAGGCCACAGAATGGGGCTAAAAACCGAAAATGCCTTTTTAAAATACAGCTTTGCAACCTTGAAAGTGCTGTTTTGGCACTAGATCCATTAATTTCCAGTCAATCCTTGAGAGTAAAAAGGTTACAGATCCTCCAGTGTTGGATTGAGGGGCTCAGAGGAGCCGGGCCTCACTGACTGACAGCAGCTAGGAAATGTATTTCATGAAAAAGGCAGCCCAGCAACATTGTTTTCAGTTCCACAGGAAAAATGCGGCTAAAATGGCAACATGTAACAATTTCAGCTATGCAGAGAGAACTCCAGGCAAAGGCTGGATACATACATCCAGACTGCAGACAAATCCCAGCACTCAAGGACAGAAATAATGCTGCATAAAATGCGTGTGCTGCAGAGGAAAATCTGATGTAAAAGACTCCGTTTAAATGTGTTTTTCCCTGATGAAAGTGCAAAATCACCTGTTTAAAAGCATGTTTTGGTTTAAAGGTTTAATTCTTGAAGAAAAGTCAAAGGATTGCTAATATCAAAATACACTGATAAGTGTGTTCATTTATATGTGTTAATGAAAGATGTAGGTAACTTAAAGTCAAAACCCAGTCTTGAGTTAATTAAAATATTTAATTCTAGGCTGACAGTCTCAGTCTGAGAATGGTTGACACCTTGTCACTGACAGGAAAAGACTAATTGCTGATGGAAGGTTCTCGCATAGCCAGAACAAAGAACTCATTAGACATTTGTCTATGGCCCAGCCAAAGACAATGGCAGGCTGAACAATCATCCCTACAGGGGAGGGGCCGGGAGCTTCCCTCTTAAGGAAGAGGACACCCCACCCTGATCAAAGGAATTTGACAGCTGTTGCCAGTGAAAGATAAGTAAAACAAACTGCTAAAGGACTTTTGGTGTTTAAATGCTTATTTGTAATTAATCTTTAAAAACCTTTAACTTTGCCATATGAAGGAGGACAAATCAAAAAATGTGTAGTTGTAAATCTAAATTTACGCTCTTTCTGTGAAGACGTGATTGAACCCTGTACTACATAAGGGACAAAAGTTACACAGAAAGAATAATTGGGCCAAAAATATTGATGCTGCAAATATAATATTGTATACCCGTGTTCTAGGGGTGATTGCACAGATATGTACTGAATAAGGAATTGTTAGGCCAAACCTTTATGATTAAAATTAAAAAATTCCACAGAAAGGCAAAGCCAGCTCTCACGGACGTAGGAGTTGGATCTAAATGTAACCCATAGACTATGTAATGCATGTGTCCGCTTTTATTAGAGGGCATAATTATAGAAATGTGTATTTGTAGGAAAGCTAAGTTTTGGTCCAGTCCAAATAACTGTGGGAGTTCCCAAGTCACATCACAAAATATGACAGCTCTTTCTGGCTTCAAACCAGAAAAAGGCAGGTGCATTTGACCACTCACAGCCTTGGGGGTGTGGATTGTAATTCTGCCCCTACCATAAACTGAGTGATGTCACTTGGCATAATAAATATGGGAACCTCACAACACAAAGACACTGATTCCTGACTACATCCTGATTTCCGCATGACACCCTGCTCCTGACTTCTTCATCCTGTTCCAGAATTCTTCATCTTGTCCTGTTCCAGATTTCTTTACCAAGCCAAGGCTTCAGCAATTGCTGAACTCTTTTCAGCTAGGCCCAAAACCTGAACCATCCCAAACTTAAGGGAAATAATTCTGATCCAGTCTGGCTTGCTACCATTCATGCTTGCCTGCTGAAACTCGCCATCCCGGTAATCAACAGTGTCCAGTGACCAGAAGGGCCAATCCAATCTGAGGTGCAGTCCAATTGACCAAAACTGCCCAGCTGACCATCCTGCCAGAAGTGCCCTGCTGCCTCTAGACCCGATCCGTGATGACCAGAACCTGACGGTCCAATCTTAATTTACAGTGGACTGTAAGTATCAACAGAATTCATAGTAGCCCATAGTATCTTTGCCTTGTCCTACCCCAATCTCAACGCATCCTCTCTTTAACTTAAGAACTTCCAGTAGTGTCAGAACCATTCTTGCAACCCTGTTTGTATCCCCAGTGTTAGTGCTGATTTCTCTCATTTGTTTTGCTAGACCATAAGCCATTAGTGATTTGGATTTAATAAAGTAATTCCCATGAAGAAAATGTATTATCCGTTAAATAAAACCAATCCGTCATTTAAAACCGATTTTCAGTTTTTCTCTGTTCATTTTTTCAAAAACGCCTCTTATTCAAACTTGCATAACGTCTTCATTTTTATAGCTAGAGACTTAATTCCAACTCTCACTTAAACCTAAGGCCTGTAGCTACATTCACAAGCATCCAAAACGCATTGCAAAACAGTGTATTTGACCCGTTTTTATTGAAAATCGTATCGTGAAAATTAGGCAGGAATTCACATTTTTGCAAAGGTTTTACATGTGTCTTTTCCCATTCAAAGTATTTCCATACGCCCATTCTGATTCTAAGGGTGTACTGTTGCTCATATTGTAGCTTATGTTTGTTAGAACCTGTTTAGTATCACTCCAATAGGAATTTATATCCATTTGATGATTTTTGCACACTTTTCATTGTTTCACAAAGGCATTTTCAACTGTCATTTAAAAAGTGTAAATGTTCCAAAATGCTTTTCTCTCTTGTTTGGGGAGGGAAGATTGCATTCAAACTCTATATACTGTTCTTTTATTCCTGACTACCTGCTGCTTACTTACATCTAGGTAGAATTGCTCATTTGTGAACTAAGGACTTTGCAAGGGGAAATCTTAACCTAAACGCTATCTTTTCACAAGCCACAACTGTTCTTTTCCCTGTGTTTTATCTTCTGTATTGTTATATGTGAATTCAATTGCCTTACCTAATTACTGAATTGTTTTATCACCACATTGGTGATTGCTGCCCCATACATTAATTTGTGATTGATTTGAATTTTAAATAAATAAATAAATATTTACTTTTACCAACCAGTCTGATTCCTGGTCCAGTGTGACCTGGGGGGTATTTTGAGACTGGTGTGATATGAGTGGTATATTACGCAGAACATTGAACCTATAGACACAATAAATAAGTATTTCATCTGTGCATTGCATGCTAGGCCAGAGCTGGGTGTATTGCCTGATTGAAATCCTTAACAGATTATCATAACAAAACTCAACATAATTTGCACAGTCATGCACATGATCGCCCTCCGCTAGTGGCTCAGCTACAAATGTGGCAGGATTCACTATTATATATCTAACAAATTTGAATGTTGGATTCAAAATCATTACTTCATAAGCAGAAGCTCTCTGGGATGTCAATATACCTTTGAGTTCCTCTAAAATAGCAAACAAAGCATCTTCCACAAAAAGCATCATAGTGTAGCCCACTACAATGCTTGTAGATTTCTCAATTGCGAATGCAGCGGCTGCCAATGACTGGTGTCAAGGAAAGTGTCCTTTGATTACTGGGTCTAAAATACCACTGTAATATGCTAGATGCTTTTACCCCAATGTATACCTCTGTGTAAGCACTGCTGTCATGACTGTCCCATTTGTGTGCGAGAATAAGAAAACTCCTCAGCATAATTGGGGATTCCCAAAACGGGAGCTGTGCAAATTGCTTTCTTCAACTCCTCAAACCCTTCCTCCATTTCCTCAGTTCACTCTATTAATTCCTTGTTCAGCTGTGCTTTCTTTAAAGCCTGCAAGAGAGGTCTTGTGTACGTACTATTGTCAAACACCCAGACTCTAATATAATTACATAGCCCCAAAAACTGTTGTATCTGTTTCCTCATGTGCGGTTTTGCAGTTTTCATAATTGCCTCAGCTCTTTCAGGTGTCACCTTCTTTCCCTCATGTGAGATCAACTGTCCTATGTATAACACCTCCTCTTGACAGTACTGTAGCTTGTCTTTGGTTACCATGTATCCCTTGTCTGCCAGAATAGTCAAAAACTGAATTGAGTCTTGTCTGCACTCATCTTCTGTGGTGCTACAAATTAAAATGTCATCTACATACTTTATCACCACACTCTTCAACTCAATATTGCCTAAGTCCATCTGTAGGACTCTATTAAAGATGGATGGACACTCAAAGTGCCCTTGAGTCATCCTAATATGTTTTGGACGAGACTGGTGGAACTTAAATGAACACAAGTCTTGTGAGTCCTTGTGCAACGGGATTGAGATAAACCAATTTTCCAAATCAATCACTGTGAAATATTGTGCTTCTACTAGGATTCTGCATGGTATTGTTGCTGGGTTAGGAACTAAAGGAAACTCTGCATCTACAATCTAGTTAATCGGTCTCATGTCTTGCATAAATCTCCATGACCATCCGTTTGATTTTTTGATAGGATACTACGCGGTATTGCACGTTTATTCTGATGGTACCAGAATACCTTGTTTCATCATTGCTGAAATGGTCTTAATTATACCTTCATCGGCCTCTCGAGACATGGGATACTGTCTTGCTCGAGTTAAAATTGCCCCTGGTTTCAGCTTTATTTTGACATCCCGTATTCCCTTTAATAATCCTACGTCATAAGGCCCTGTAGTCCATAGGACGCTTGGCACCTTCTCCAAGTCCTCTTCAAAAAATGTTGGACGCTGCCGCATTATTGGCATTCGCGGTGGGATTTCCCTCTTCTTTATTCTTATCCAGTATGTAATGCTCATAAAGAACACTACATCATCTGCTGGGCCTTCTCTAAACATATCATCATCAGTTATATCAGTCAACTTGTACCCTTCTTCGGGAGCTATCACTGTCCTCCATGGTCTACCGTCATCATCTGTTCCTTCAAGCATCGACATTTCCCTTCATACAATGGCTGCTTCTAATTCTAGAGGGATGGTCTCTTCCTCCATAGATATCCGTGGTCTGAACAAGAAGTCAACAGGTATACTCACAGTTTTTCCCACTGCACCAGGTAGCCATGTCAGTAGAATGCTCACCCCATAAAGGAAAACCTCTTTCTCTACTGGAATGCCTCGCAGAGCCACTTGCCCTGAGAACGCTAGTATAAATTCGCCCACATTTAAATAGTGAATTCCGGGAGTGGAACACACTATACCTTTGTCAGTAAATGAAATAGTCATGTTAAGCTTTGTCATCAAATCTCTTCCCAAAATATTTACTAGTGTCTGTCGTGAATACAACAATGGAACTGACATGTCACACTCTCCTATAGAGACTGGTAATTCCTAAGTAAAAGGACCTTGACTCGTAGTTCCAGAGAACCCTTGAGCATTCATGGCAATTCCCGACATTGGATATTTTCCCTCTCGTATACACAAATGAGTAGCCCCAGTATCTACTTAAAAAGAAAAAAGATATGCCTCCTATCGTCACATCAACCCTTAGTTCCTCTTGGGGGTCTGGTGTCACTGATAGTACTGCACACATCAAGTCGCCCTGTGAGCTGTCCTATTGTGGGCACATGCATACCCCCATACCTGTGAAGGGATTTCCTCCCACCACAGTGACACCCCCTATCCTAGGTGTCAATAGTTGTCCTGCGTTTGCATACTGTTGTGTCCGCATGGGGGCGTGTTGCAACTGCCCCTGCGGTTGTTTCATTTGCACTGGCTCTGGTTGCTATGTCTGTTACATTTGCGGTGCTTGTGTCTGATAGACTGTCTGATCTTGGGCAAACACTTCCCTAGTTTGTGTGTTATATGGTGGAGGATAAGCTGTCCAACCTCTTGAGAATTGGCCATTCTGTACATTCCCTTGGCTCCCACATACGTGTGCAATGTGTCCTATCATCCCACAAGTCCAAAATACAGGAGGAGCCTTCCTGACTAGTCCCTCTTGGTTAAATCCTCCTTGAACATTCTGATTCTCATTCTGTGCATTTTGAAACCCACCTTGATTGTTTTGGAATCCAACTCTTCCTCTTTAGCACATGCCTCTGCCTCGTGGCATGAACCCATTCCCTCCTTGGGCCATCGGGTGCTGATTATTCGCCTCTGATGTACCCACTGCTTGGTGCATCTACAACCCTTCTCTTGTCAATACTGCCCCTTCTATGGCAAATTTTGACAATTTCTTCTGAACTAATTTAGCTTCCTCAATTTTACTTTCCTCGTCTTTCTTCTTGTTTTTCTCCTGCAACAGCCGACAGTGATGCACTATTGTCAGCTGTACTTCAGCCCATGGTTTCGCCTCCATTCCCACTTGTTTCTTCATTTGCCTCTGTACTTGCTCGGACAACCCCTGACATAAAATGTGGTAAAATAATGCCACTTTTATTTCCCACAGCTCTCTCGTTTCAAGTTGCCAAAACTCTTGAATGTCCTGAATGTAAGCAATAGGGTCTTCATCTTCCTTCATCTTACATGTCATAATTGCACCCATATCTGACGTGTCAGAAAACTGCAGCCAGAGAGCCCTCCACACATCTGCTCTACAATTATTAAACGGCGCTGCATTGTGCGCTGTGTTCTGTGCTGTCACACTTGAATAGCCTGCTCTCCTCTATATGTCATTAGCTCTTTCCCCAGGAATGGCTGCCAAGAGACCCTTAATGTCCACTATGGCTAATGTATTTCATCCTATCATTTTCTCTAATTCATAAATCCATTTTCCCACACCCGACGTCAAACTCAGGAGTTTGCACATTCAATTATCCTCAATCAATCCCTGGCCATGGAATATACTGTAGTCTTGCTCCCCATTTTTGCAATAAGGGAAACTGCGTAAACCCTAATCCGCAGTCAGCTCCCATTTTCTTCCTGTCCATGGCAGGGACAATTGTCCCTGACTGTCTTCTTGTCGGTAAGGACCTTAACCTGCTTACATATGGCAGTGATTCTCCCTTCTCACTATACAATCATCCTCTGGGACACTCTGGGTATGCTATGGGATCTGGTTGCTCTAGATCTGACCATCTCACTTCCATGTCCATCTGCAGGCTTCCCTCGGGGGCACATGCGCTTCCTCCCCAAGGAAGGTTTCTCTTTCCTCGTCTAAAATGTCTAGTCCCCAACTAGTGTGACTCTCGTCCCCTTCAACCCTATCTAAGTTCAGTCTTCTTAAGGATAAGGCTCTGTGCGCGAGGCTAAACAGATTTTCTCCTTCGGCTTGTGATAGAAATACCAGGTAATGATCCCCCTTCCCTAAGCTTCCAGATTTGCTACCTTCCCTTTATTCTTGCTAGGCCTCATCGATCCTGTCTCCGATACTTCCTATATCAACGTTCTCTTCATCTAGTGCTACACTAGATGGCCCTGACATTGCTCCCTTTAATGGAAGGAACTCTTCTATTCTGTCCCATCGTATTGCTGGATTTAGCCCTACTGGCTTCCCACGAATGAGGCTACAGTCAACATCCAGCTGTCTCCTCCTGTGTTCTAACTCTTTATTTAATTCTCTTTGCTTTCTTGCCTCCCTGCTAATTCTCTCCTTCTCTTGCCTTTGTTCTTCTCTCCTTGATCCCACTCTCCTTTATTCCTATTCTCTTTGTCTCTGTATTCTTTTGTCCCTTAATTTCTGTGCTTCCTCCTCTTCTCTCTTCCTTTCTCATTTGTCCCTATCTTCTATTGCTCTCTGCCTGTTGTCATACTTTCTTTGCTCATCTGCCCCTTCCTCTTTTTTTCTTGCTCCTCCTGATACATCTGTTCTCGTCACTCCCTGCTCTTTCTCTTATGCTTGTCTTCCTTCAATCATTTTTCTCATACCCTGTCTTTTCTACCCGGTTTGTCCTGATCTTCTCTTTGCTTTTCTTCCTCGATGTTTTTCCCATCTAGCTTGAGTAATATTTGTCCTCCCATCCATTCATTCTGCATGAGCATTACCTCGTCAGCTTTATCCTTTTCCCCTTTCCATCTCTTAATCTCTCTTTCTAATTCTGTCGATCCTTTCGATCGCTCATTCTTCTCGTCCTTGTGCTTTATGATCTTAAAGATCTCTTCGTTTCTCTGACTCTCCCTTGGACTATCGTCACTGCTATATGCGGGCTGTTCGTATATCGGATTACTAAACCCCATTGCCGCTTTCAGTTCCTTTAAATGATACAGTACTATTTCTTCTGCGCTAGCGCCTTTTACTTGAGGCAAGGTAAGGGGAGCTGAAGGCTCAACAACTTCCTCCTTACACTGATTAAGCATCCACTCCTTGGGTGGCGGATTTTCTCTTTCTACTTGGTACATCTTCAAAAGCTCTAAAATAGCTAGCCTTTTCACCAATTTCTTCCCCGTGTACGCAGCGTGCAAGTATGTGGTAATGTGTTGCAGTACGGCTTTTAACAGTGATCCCCTTGTGGCCATGGTATGAACACCTTATTGGCCGTGCCTTTCACCCATTCTGAACTATACTGTTTGAGCTTGGGCATGTGTTTGGCAGTGTCTTACATAAATGCATCAGGGGAGTGTCTCCCATTGTGACGAGTCTCAATTGACTGTCAATACTTACCATATTTTATAAAATATTTTTGCCAATTTTTCAATACTTGTAAAACCACAAATATGAGCTGCTCAAACCTGCTCAATTATCTCTGCCTGTCTCTGGATTGGTACCAACTACTTCACTAGATAGATAGTATGATGCCTTAACTTTATCTCAATTCTTTCACAACTTTTCGTATCGCTCTTCGGCACCTTAACTCAACATATAACGAAGACATACTAGTCGACTTTACAAATATACTAAAAAGTACCCCGTGATCACCATTTTCTCCTTGCCTCCATTCAATACTCTGTCACAGAGTTTAACTTGTCTCCTTATGTGAACCTTTTCACACGTAGCCTAGGGACTCCCGCTGGAGTGTGAGACGTTTTCTTCTGAACTCCCTTGAGTTAGGTTTCTAGGCGCTATCTCTATCTTCACACAATATTTCCTGTTACTTTAAAATTACCACAACCCGGTCCCCTTAATTTGCCATTCCCCTTAGTCTACTCACCATTTGTTCATTTATTTACTCAAGGCCCTCGGTATCGTCTCCTCCTCCAACCGACCACTTTTGCCTTCCGTCTGCAGTGTGCCCATGGAAACCAGGTAGGGATCTCATCAAAGAGGAACCCTGCCCACCGTCTCAGTTTTTCTTGCAAGATTTCTATTTGGCCGCTCTCCACAGGAAACCTTGCAATCTTCCGGCTAGATGGCGGCGGATATCAGATCGTCCGAAATTCTGGAGCTAACAGATTGATGGGTCTCGTACCATCCTACACTGTTACCACGTGACCTTATGGTCTTGGCGGGTAGCATGTCATGCAGTGGATGGGATGCAGAGAAGCTCTTACACCAAATAATCAAACCAACTCAGGAAGATGGCAAAATCAATTTTTACTGTTTTAATATGAATTGACTAAAACAGGGAGTTACAACAGACGTTGCACAGCATTCTCTCAAAGCATTTCATAAAAAATCACAATTATATAGTAAAAATTCATGATACATGATGTCATACTAGGTGGCAAATAAGCGAAACCTACGGGAGGGGGGTTGTGGTAGGCTAAAAAGGATCATCTAAGTATACTTCCTATAAGGGGTCAGGTTGTGATTAGGTCTCTACGGTCAGATGGACAGCTCATGCCCACCCCTAGTGCAAGTCATCTTCAACACTTATTAGATACACAGTAAATGATTGACTCTCAAACTATAAGGCCCTTTGTTATATGACCCTCTACAATTGGTTGGCACGCTTGTGGCCTTCTGGAACATTCCGCTCACTAGTAGGACATGAGCTTTACCACAGGTGCCAGGAGGTGGACATGACATTACCTCCCCACCCAATGAGCCCAATATCTCTCATCACCCTTGTTTTCTGCCATGAACTTTCTGTCTTTGAACTTGGCCTTGCAGTGTATTGTAATCTCTGGGAATATATGGGAGTGTGAGCATGCACTATCTTAGTTCTGGAGCCGCATGCCCAACTTCTATTTCCATCCATAGCTCACGTGACAGGAGAACGCAATTTGTCCGATTTTGCAGCATTTAATTGTCTTAAATTAATAAAACTTGGCACTCATGGCGTTCTTTCTTAGCACCTTAACAAAGGATGATTCAGTGTCCCATGTTTGCTGCCTTCAAGAATAGATAACCAGTTCTTGGCTGCTCCAGTCCTTGCCACGAGGCCAGACAGCCGTTCTCAGTTCTTCCACAATTCCAGCTGCTTCTTTGGTGCGACACAGCCTTCAGCCCTTCTCCATGGGTTTGAGTTTACTAAAGTTGTGACACTGATGTTCAGCTTCTATATAATGGTGACTTCGCATGCAGTCTATTCACTACCTATAGCTAGCTTCTATGATCACTTAATCCACTTCCGTTACTGCATCTGTACAGTTATTGAATGGCTTGCATTTTCTGAAGTGCTCTTCACACGTGCAATCTTCATTTCGCATATGAAAGTGTACTTGACTCTTTACTTCGTCATCAGATTCTATAAGGTCCATACATTCTCTTTTTCAACCAGTCTTCTCAGTGCACCACACTCTTCTCTTGCGACATCACCAACTTCTTTTTCATTCTTGATATTCCTTCAGGGACCTCCTTCATGAGATTGTCACCTCTTCGGGATACATCAGATAGGATTTTCTTAGTGGATACCTTTTCTCGAAGATTCTCTGCGGAATAGGCACAATCGCTGGTGTAAAGCATGGCACGATTTCTGGCTTCCAGCAGATAGGTGTGAAGGGGGCAGGACTATCTGCAGGGGCACTTGGCTGCTCCTATACAATTATAAACAGAACCCCTTGTAAGGACTTGAAAATTGGGATGTCATCTTTGATATCCTGGGTGTTAGTCTTAGTGCACGTTGGTGGCGTGAGTTATGGTTGCTTACCTTACCATAACTGGCACATTTCGGAGGTTTTTCGGTTTTATAATAACATCCCTTTAACAAAGTTTTTCCAATGAATTTGTTACATTTTTACTAGTGCAACTTAACCATAACCTCCCTTTAACAAAGTTTTTTCACTGAATTTCATAGGTTTTTACCAGGATAGCCTTAATGTTTCTACATATTCCTTACGTCATACTGACCCCTCGCACCCCTCTGGGCCAATCGTGATAGATTCAAAGTCTGCGGACTGCGTGCATGTCCGTGGACTTCGGACAGCATTCACACTGCCCAAAGCACAGGGGTTACCTTACATTGTTGTATCCTGCAACCGGCAAATAAATGTTCATGAAACAATAATAGATATAAAATGAAACAATAATAGATATATTTAGCACATCCAAAAATAAATATGTATAGAGATTATGTACTTGAGAAACCAGAAGTATATTTTCATAGGTTGGACTACATAATGGAATGCACAAATACACCTAACAGTATCACCTCAGTGGAACTGTCCTTATACACTGAGAAGCAGGTGGCAGTTATTCCAGAAGAAACCCTTAGAAAAATAGTAAGTACACTATATGTTTTTCTGTACCATTACATTACAATTATTATGCATACATAACTTGTAAGAAATAGCAGAATTGTTTTCTTTCAACAGAAATGGCAAGCGCACTGGAGTGGTTGAAGGAACATTTCCCCCAATGACAAAATGAGTGAAGGAAACAACTCTAATGGTTCAGAATACATTTATTAAAGCAGAAACAGTGATGTAATTTGTTGAGATGTCACTAAAACATGGTTTTCTTTTTAAAAGTACATAGTGGGAATGAAGAAAGTGGGCCCAAATTACATTTTAATGAACCTCAAGATGTCCACAGACAGATCCTAACTGCAAATGCATAAAATGAACTAATAAACCTATCTGCAAAAATGGATGAACTAAATAATAATTTTATACAGTTGATGACGTTTGTTAAAAATCATGTCAAAGAAAATATGTGATATTACTGCCCGACTTGTACCTGTGCCCATTCACCCTGTCCCAACCAATCACCCCCCATCAAATTCCCTAAATGAAAGACGCTATGATGAAGCCTCAAACACTTCCTTCCCTCATGAGCAGTGCGTAGAAAACCCCAATTTTCCCATATATGCGTCCCATTCTGATTCCCCATCTCTTTCCTAATTGATTGTATGTTTTTATTTTAATATATATGTGTGTGTGTATGTGTGTTTGTACTGTTGGTGCGTGTTTTTTTTTTTAAAGCCTAATTTGGAGTCAGCGGACTACGAGACTGGCCAGGCTGTCTGCAACCAAAATGGAGGTGCCCCCAGACATTGTGCCTATCCGCACATGTCTGCCAGGTTGTGGCGCATTTTTACTTAATTTCCTACGGACACTAGCACACATGCGCACCTGATGTCGCTATGCCCCCGGACACTGCACCTGTCTTGACATGTCCGCTCGCATGTGTTGCACTTTTAATTAGTACAGGGACTCCGCCCATGTCCTACCGACACTAGCCCGTATGCGAACCTGAACTCAGTGTGCCCCCGGACACCGGACCTGTCCGGACATGTCCGTTCACACATGTCGCACTTTTAATTAGTTCAGGGACTCCACCCCTGTCCTACGGAAATTAGCGCACATGCGGACATGATCTCATTGTGCCCCCAGACACCTCGCCTGTCCGGTCATGTCTGCTTGCACGTGTCACACTTTTTATTAATTCAGGGACTCCACCCCTGCCCTACGGACACTAGCACGCAGGCGCACACTATCTCCCACGCAATAGGTGTTCGCAGGACAGCCGTCATGTCCGCGGCCGCCCGGGGACATCATCATGTGACCACACCCACGCTGCACATTGGGAGTATCCGCAGACAGTATTCGTACCCCGCGGACAGTTTAAAACTGTATTTCTGGCCAATACAGGGTGTTTTAAGCTGAAAGTCTATCCTTGCAGCAATCCTAGGCCATGTTTTAGTTGATGTGGCAACTTTTTATAACTTTTTAAGCCCTATCTGTGGATTGACTGTCCGCGGACTGTTGCACCGTCCACAGACAGCCCCTCTAAAGGGATCCACCCACTACTGCTCCTCATTGTGTTTTTGGCTGTCTGTCATGATGCCTGCCTCCAAGGAGCCAGGTCCGACCCAGCAACCCCAGAGGCAGGCATCACTCCCCCCAGGGAAGTGCCAGCAGGCCCAAGCTGGGGCCCTTTGGTCACAGTCCTGGCGCCTTAGGCGCCAGGCTCATGTTGGACCCCTGTCCTGGCGCCTTAGGCGCCAGGCTCATAAAGCTAGACATGTGTTCAAGTGTTTTAATGTGCACTTACCTGATGCAGACCATGCTGCTACATCCAGGCCCTCTTGAGGCCTGAATGGAACTACTTTACCTGTGGGACTACTTTCCACCTGGGTGTGGTCGGGGAAGGATACATAACTGATCGGTGGAAGGATACATGCCTGGAACTTCTTCCAAAGCTATTTAAACCACGCCCGATCAGCAACTCACGCTTCGCGTTGTTCTGCTCCTCGCAGCTGGACGCTCACCGTGTCAGCTCCTGCATCTGGACTTCAGCCATGCCTGTCAGCATCCTGGGTCACCTGCAAAGGGAGATAAGAGAGAATTGGAGAAAGAAGACCTTACCTGCTAAAGCTGCATCACGGAGACATCACACCGACGATCCTGAAAGGGAAGACATCATTTTAAAAGCATTTCGCTTCGATCGCTGCAGCGCTGCATTTCACTCACCTTTCCTGGGCGCCTCCATCTTCAGCAGCGATCATCTGGATCCGCACCCACTTCCCAGAGCCTAGAGAGAAAAGACAAGAAAACAAGGTGAGAGAAGGAAGGGAAATAGGAAAAGCTCAGTTTCCTTCTAAGACTTACCTGTTGGGTCATTCCCATTTCATTTCGGGTCCTGCCGCTTCCTGGCATTCCGGACCCCGGCCCCAATGGGGAAAAAAGACAAAGACATTGAATGAGCGAATGCAAAGACATTACCTGAACGCTCATCCGGAACTTACACTTCGGGTCGGCGCCATATCTCCGGCATTCCGAACCCCGGCCCCTAAGGGGAAAAAGACATAAGCATTAGCGCTTGCTGCAATAAGACAATGAACATTATTATTAAGCTTGAACTTTTGAACTTGCAACAGAACTCTTACAGCGCCTCACCTGAATAGTCAAGCTTATTTTGAACTCCCATCAAACCTCAATCCAGTGAAGTAACTGGGTTTCAACGCGCCCCTGCATCAGAAGCAGGATGGAGAACTCATCCTTCCAGACCCTAAGGTGAGACTTCACGGGGAATCGTGGAAGGGTATCGAGGAGGGTTGGAAGGGAGTGGGAGGCTTGAGCATTATTCCGTCAGTAGGTAATACTCCCTTTTCACGCACAGGGGAATATTCCTGCGAGCCAGAAAAGCCAGAGTAGAGGGGCCCTTCCTGTCCATCATCAGAGTCCTGCGCTTCACCATTGAAGAAGCATCAGCACTCGAAGCCAGACCCGCGCCTCTGTGGGAATCAGGTGAGCGTGACAGAACGCAAAGACTACCCACAATTTCCCACCCAGGCGCTATGGAGACTTCCGAGACAGATCAGCTGGCCCAGCTTTTGGGGGAATTACGGGCAGAAGTGCACTCAGCCCACCAGGAGACTAACGCTCTCAAAAGAGAACTGATCCTATCCAAGGAAAGAACTGATGACCTGGCCAAAAGGTTATTGCAGGCCCAGGCAGGGCACACTCCTTTACCTAATTCCGGAGGTACTTCCACATCAATGCGTTTGAATAACCCGGTACAAATCAATCTACCTGGACACATGCCTTTGGCCCCGCCTGAACGTTTTGCGGGGGATCCCAAGAAATATGCCGTCTTTATGAACCAATGTCGTTTACACTTTCTATGCAGACCCGGGGCCTTCCCTAACGACCAGACCAAGGTAGCCTTTATACTATCTTACCTCAGTGGCAGTGCTGCCGATTGGTCTATTCCATTGGTAAATCAGGATGATCCCATTCTCCAGGATTTTCAGGACTTCCAGGCCAGCATGGAAAGATTGTTTGCTCGACACTCTCAAGGACAGGCCCTTGATAACGAACTGCTATCCTTATGACAAGGTAATCAGGATCTCCTGTCCTACGTTGCCACCTTTAATAGACTGGTTGTGGAAACTGGATGGCCAGAAAACAAAAGGATCACATTGTTTCATCGAGGCCTTCGCGGAGAGCTTAAGGATGTTCTAGCTCAGATAGTGGATCCACCCCAGGTCTGCGCAGACTACATAGACTTGGTGGTTCAACTTGATCACAGACTTCAAAATAGAAAAGCAGATCGGTTCAAGTACGAAACCCGAGTACCGATCAAAACCCACGCTAACTCCAAGAGTACCGACGTATCCGAACCTATGCAAATCGGCGGTGTTAAAGGACCATTAACGCAGAAGGAACGAGAGAGAAGGCGGCAAATGCAACTTTGTCTGTATTGCGGGACTTCCGGTCACTTTCTTCGAAATTGTCCGGTTAAACCACCTAAGAAGGTGGTTGGAGCCACTGATAACGATTTATTGACACCTGATTCGGGAAACGACCTAGCCCGACAAGCGTAGGGGTCTGCTTGCCGAGCTTGAAAACAAACTCTTTGACCTCGCATTTTGTCATGCCAATGGTGCTCGTGGACCCAAAACAGCCTCAGCAGTTGCATGCTGTAAAAGCATACATCGACAGTGGAGCTATTGGAAACTACATAGACCGTGAATTGGCTTCCAGGTTTAAGCTCCCTCTCCGCCCGAAAGTAACCCAAGATGTCATTACTACAGTGGATGGAACCGAAATAGCCTCAGGGCCTGTAACGCATTCCACTGTTGAAATGACACTGGTGGGTCAGGATGGACATCGGGAAGCAATCGTGTTTGATGTGATCAAGGCCCCACAATTTCAAGTAATTCTTGGAATTCCTTGGTTAGAAACACATAATCCCAGAATCGACTGGCGAGCAAAGAAGATAAGTTTTCCTGATTGTGAACCAACTTGTTATCCAAGAAATCCAGTTATGGGTCTAGCCTCAGCAACTTCCACCCCTGTACAGCTACCGTCAGAATACCAAGAATTCCAAGACGTTTTTCAGAAGGAACAGGCTAACACGTTACCTCCCCATCGGTCTTATGATTGCCAAATCGATCTGGTACCCAATGCTCAACTACCTTGTAGTAGGATTTATGCTCTTACGGAACCTGAGAACCTGCATTTGCGTCAGTATTTAGATCAGTACCTAGCCAATGGTTTTATTCGCCCGTCCAAGTCTCCTGTCTCCTCAGCTCTGTTCTTCGTGCCGAAAAAAGAGGGCGACCTTAGAACATGTATAGACTATCGCGCCCTTAATCAAATAACGATTAAGAATCGTTATCCTCTGCCCCTGATCCCTGAGCTTATCGACCAGGTGAAAGACGCTTGTGTGTACACCAAGTTAGATCTCCGAGGAGCTTATCACCTGGTGCGTATAAAAGAAGGCGACGAATGGAAGACTGCATTCCGCACCAAATTTGGGCTCTTTGAATATCAGGTGATGCCCTTCGGTTTGTGCAATGCACCTGCCGCCTTTCAGTACTTTATGAATTATGTTCTTCGGGAACTTATCGATGTCTGTGTCATTGTTTATATTGACGACATCCTGGTGTACTCTTCTTCAGAATCCGATCACAGAAAACATGTTAGGGCAGTTCTTGAGAAATTGCGCCAGCACAGACTATTTGCAAAGCTCGAAAAATGCGTTTTTCATATCACAGAAGTTGAGTTTCTCAGATTCATCCTGACACCTCAAGGAGTCCGAATGGACTCGCGAAAGGTGGACGCCATCCTCAAATGGCCATCTCCTAGCTCGGTGAAGGGAGTTCAGAGCATGCTCGGCTTCGCCAATTTCTATCGAAGATTCATTCCGGAATTTTCCCGAACAGTCCAACCCATCCCAGCACTCCTAAAGAAAAACAAACGCTTTGAATGGACTCTTGAGGCCGAACAAGCCTTTCAGGACCTGAAAACCAAATTCACCTCTGCACCTTTATTGAAGCACCCGCACCCAGATCTCCCTTACATTGTGGAAACCGACGCATCCAGTTCGGCCATGGGAGCTGTCCTGTCGCAAAGAGACCCAGAAACTAACCAACTACACCCTTTGGCCTTTTGGTCCAGGAAATTTTCTACTCCTGAAATCAACTACGCAATTACCGACAAGGAGTTACTGGCTATTAAATCTGCTTTCAAGGCTTGGCGTCACTACCTTCTCGGGGCAAGACACACCATCACCGTAATTACGGACCACAGAAATTTACAATATTTAAAGACGGCCAAAGCTCAATCTTCACAACAACTCCGATGGGCTCTATTCTTTGCGGAATTTGATTTCGTAATTACCTATCTTCCTGGCTGCAAGAATGGTAAAGCGGACGCCTTATCCCGGATTGGCATGGAAGAACCCAATTCGAGTTTAGAACCTGTGCCAATCATACCTGAACAAAGAATCTTAGGCCTAACTTCATTGCAAACTATTGAGGACATCCAAACGCAAGTAAAACAACTTCTAGACTCTTCAGCCTTAATGGAATGGAGTCAAAGGGGTCCTCATTACACCGTTAAGGATGATTTACCCTACTTCCAGGAGCGGTTGTTTCTGCCAAGTAAAGAATTGCAAGAACTTGTTATTGCCCATCATCATGAATCATTAATGAAAGGACACCCTGGTATCGCTAAAACGGAGGAAAAAATCAAACGCCACTTCTGTTGGCCTTCTTGGAGAAAAGACATAAAGTCTTTCGTATTGTCTTGCGGAATTTGCGCCCAAAACAAGGGTCAAAAGAAAAGGCCAGCCGGCCTACTTCAACCCTTGGATATTCCACCGGCACCATGGCACACCTTGTCAATGGACTTTATAACTGACCTGCCTCCTTGTGCTGGTTACAACACTATCCTTGTAATTGTGGATCTATTCTCTAAAATGGCCCACTTTATCCCTTTAAAAGGTTTGCCTTCAGCTTCCACCTTGGCCAAGGAATTTCTGGAGAATATAGTTCGCATACATGGTTTTCCTTCCATATTAGTCTCGGATCGTGGAAGTCAATTTATCTCCCATTTTTGGAAGAAATGTTGCCAACTAGCACAAATAGATGTGCGGTTATCCACCAGCCACCACCCCCAGACCGACGGACAAACCGAGAGAACCAATCAGACTCTCGAGCAATATCTTCGGTGCATGTTACACCAATCCGAGTTAAATTGGAAAGACATCCTTTGGATCGCAGAATATGCTTACAACAATTCAGTGTATTCTGGAACCGGACAAACTCCTTTTTATACTTTGTATGGTCACCATCCTCGGACCTCTGACCTAGATCCACCTCTGACCCTGGAAATGCCCGCAGTAAATCATCTGCATTCCACAATAACCCGAGCCTTCAAAGAAGCTGCAACTCATTTACAGCAAGCCAAGAAAAAGTATAAAGAAAATGCTGATTTGCACCGAAGTAAAACTCCTCCTTACCAAGTAGGAGACCAGGTATGGCTAGCAACGAAACATTTACCCCTCAAGGGCCCGCGAACCTTCAATCCCAGATTCATAGGACCTTATCCCATCAAGGCTCTAATCAATCCCGTGGCCTTTAAACTGGATTTACCGTCTAACATGCGTATTCATCCAGTTTTTCATGCATCACTTTTGAAGCCAGTACAACCAGGGACCCGACTGTCTAAGCCTCCAGACCCAGTTCAAATTGAAGGGGAATTAGAATTCGAAGTTAAAGACATTTTAGACTCCAAGGTGTTAAAGTCAAAACTCTTCTATCTTGTTGACTGGAAGGGATATGGACCTCAGGGGAGATCGTGGGAGCCTAGTAACCATGTTCACGCACCTCGATTAATACAAAGGTTCCACCGGAGATTTCCGAACAAGCCAAAACCCCCGGAGGGAACAACCTTGGGAGGGGCCTTGAGGGGGGGTACTGTCATGATGCCTGCCTCCAAGGAGCCAGGTCCGACCCAGCAACCCCAGAGGCAGGCATCACTCCCCCCAGGGAAGTGCCAGCGGGCCCAAGCTGGGGCCCTTTGGACACAGTCCTGGCGCCTTAGGCGCCAGGCTCATGTTGGACCCCTGTCCTGGCGCCTTAGGCGCCAGGCTCATAAAGCTAGACATGTGTTCAAGTGTTTTAATGTGCACTTACCTGATGCAGACCATGCTGCTACATCCAGGCCCTCTTGAGGCCTGAATGGAACTACTTTACCTGTGGGACTACTTTCCACCTGGGTGTGGTCGGGGAAGGATACATAACTGATCGGTGGAAGGATACATGCCTGGAACTTCTTCCAAAGCTATTTAAACCACGCCCGATCAGCAACTCACGCTTCGCGTTGTTCTGCTCCTCGCAGCTGGACGCTCACCGTGTCAGCTCCTGCATCTGGACTTCAGCCATGCCTGTCAGCATCCTGGGTCGCCTGCAAAGGGAGATAAGAGAGAATTGGGGAGAGAAAGAAGACCTTACCTGCTAAAGCTGCATCACGGAGACATCACACCGACGATCCTGAAAGGGAAGACATCATTTTAAAAGCATTTCGCTTCGATCGCTGCAGCGCTGCATTTCACTCACCTTTCCTGGGCGCCTCCATCTTCAGCAGCGATCATCCGGATCCGCACCCACTTCCCAGAGCCTAGAGAGAAAAGACAAGAAAACAAGGTGAGAGAAGGAAGGGAAATAGGAAAAGCTCAGTTTCCTTCTAAGACTTACCTGTTGGGTCATTCCCATTTCATTTCGGGTGTTCCCGCTTCCTGGCATTCCGGACCCCGGCCCCAATGGGGAAAAAAGACAAAGACATTGAATGAGCGAATGCAAAGACATTACCTGAACGCTCATCCGGAACTTACACTTCGGGTCGGCGCCATATCTCCGGCATTCCGAACCCCGGCCCCTAAGGGGAAAAAGACATAAGCATTAGCGCTTGCTGCAATAAGACAATGAACATTATTATTAAGCTTGAACTTTTGAACTTGCAACAGAACTCTTACAGCGCCTCACCTGAATAGTCAAGCTTATTTTGAACTCCCATCAAACCTCAATCCAGTGAAGTAACTGGGTTTCAACGCGCCCCTGCATCAGAAGCAGGATGGAGAACTCATCCTTCCAGACCCTAAGGTGAGACTTCACGGGGAATCGTGGAAGGGTATCTAGGAGGGTTGGAAGGGAGTGGGAGGCTTGAGCATTATTCCGTCAGTAGGTAATACTCCCTTGTCACGCACAGGGGAATATTCCTGCGAGCCAGAAAAGCCAGAGTAGAGGGGCCCTTCCTGTCCATCATCAGAGTCCTGCGCTTCACCATTGAAGAAGCATCAGCACTCGAAGCCAGACTCGCGCCTCCGTGGGAATCAGGTGAGCGTGACACTGTCCATGGGAGAACACCTACTGCTGGTTTTGCTATTAGCTATCTCTGCTTTCTGCTTCTTGGAGACAAAGGGCCTCATTCCGGGTTTGGAGGTAACCATGGAGTAATTAGCTCCATGGTTGCCTCCGAAACCATCCCAAATCCGGCATGGTGAATGGAGTAATTACCAGTCCATTCCAGGGTTGGAGGGACCGGTAATTCCCCATTCACCTTTTGCCCTTCCCCATTCCCATTTCTGCCCCATAGGGCTCAATGGGAATGGGGAAGGAGGTAATTATGGTACCATAAATTACTGTACCGTAATTACCTCCGAAGTACCTTTGCGGGTCCCGTACTTAACTCCTGCTAAAAGCAGGAGGTAAGGAAGGACCCGCAAAGGGACCTCGGAATACGGAGGTAAGGGATTACCGGCATCGGCACCTCTACCTAGCCTGCAGAGTGCGTGAACAGCGCTGTAGCCTGCGGATATCTAAAAAATGTAGGTGGTGGTGCCATCAAAAACATTTGACTCTTTAGTGTGGGAAAGTGGGGGCTCTGAAAAGAACCTTTTTTTGTATTTTTTGTTTTTAAACATTTTTTCAAGTTTTAAATTAAACTAAGCAAAATTCTACTAAACTAAACTTTTACTGGCAACTTGCAAAACAGTAGGCATTTTGTTTTTGCTGTGCTTCCATGAATTTAATTTTCACCTACTGCAAAATCCTTTCTATATTTCCGAACAGTGCTTCAAAGCATTTTGAATGTTTTGCAGAAAAACCCGATTACCAGCACCAGTAAGATGTACTCCATCTCTGAGGAAAATATTGGCAATGTCAAATTTAATATTTTCATTATGGAAAGACATCTCCCAAAAATGCACACACAGCCTTGTTGACATTGTGCCTTGCCTTCTACATTTGCGGACCAAATGAACACGAGCGTATCCACATCTGTCTCTGTGCAATGCGAAAAAATAATCAGTCTAGAATTCAGGAACATTTACTTCAACTTGCCAAATGTCTCCTTCGTTGCAAACTGCAGTGAAATTCCAGTGACATACCCTAAACTGTTCCCTCCACAATGAACAATGATAATGTCCGGATGTTGCAGTGTGACCAAATTGACACAAAATGGGAGTACGTCCACCCACTTCATGTCATGCACTTCATAACATTAAACATCCACATCATGAAATCCAAGATTTTCAGCCACTCCACACTGCTCTGCAAACACCTTCAACAAATGGATTCACGAGTCCCCGAAATCCGCACTCTCTGCCTCCTTAAAGACATAGCCATAGCCATAGCCATCTGCACTCCTCTCAGCAAACAGACCTTCTTCCAGACTCTCTCCTTGCATATCACACCCAGGAAAACTTATTGACTAATGCCCTGGGCTTCACAGTCTCCTTTCCATGCCTGGCATCCTCAAAAGACCCGGATGTAAGGCCATGCGCCCAATAATCTAACCACTGACCACAACCACCACAGCATAATATGGCCATTCACCGAAGTATCTGGCCACAACCACCACACCACAACTTGCCTTGAACCTCCCAATTCAAATGACATCTGCAGACACCAAAATGGACTGCCAACTCTATTTTTCACCTATGCAAATATCCCTATATCATCTAGATTCCACTCCCCTACCCTGACCAAGCCCACTAGCAGTCATACAATAACCCCAAATATGTGTCTCAAGCTGTCCACCCAAGCTCTCTTTCACTAACCAAATAACCCAAGGTTTCCGTCCAAACCCTCTTTTAGTCAACAAATGACGCCAAATGTGTTTCTCAAGCTGCCTGCCCAAGACTCTGTCCGCGGACTATTGCTTTGTCTGTGGATTGACACGTCACCCGTACGCTCTTCTTCAACCTAAACAAAGAGCCCTATGTCATTTCTTTTCACTCCCCCACCATTCCCAGCCCCTCTTTCCAACACCAAATGACCCAAGGGGCCTCATTACGACCCTGGCGGAACTCGTGGCGCCAAATGCACCATGGAGCACGGCGGAAAGCTGCCGATAGCGCCATGGGGGTTGGCGGATTTACCGCCCCATTCCGACCTTGGCGGGGCGGTAAATCCCCATTCCCCATTTTACCCTTCCCCATTCCCATTTTTGCCCCATAGGGTATAATGGGAGTGGGGAAGGCGTTAATTACGCCACCGTAAAATACGGTGGCGTAATTAACAACAAGGTCCCGTAGCGCCATGGATTTCTCCGCCCGGAAAAACCAGGCGGAAAACGCTCCATGGCGCTACGGGAACTCGTAGTGGGGCGGACGGGTCCGCCGCGAATACCGCTGGCGTAAACCCACTCCGCCAGGGTCGTAATGAGGCCCAATGTGTTTTCCAGACTTTTTCCCCACCACACTGTCCGGAAAATATGACGCTCCTCATGCTTTTCACCATCCAATCAGCAGGCGCACTGATGTCCGCAGACATCAGGTCGCTCCCTGGATGAATCGGAGGCCCGTCCGTTGAGCGGACAGGGAAGTGAGTCAGTGGACTGAACCCAGATGTCATTAATTTTTCTTGACCTACTTTTGGCCCATTTTAAAGAAAATTACTTGACGAATTTACACCAAATTTACAAAAGCGTGCTTTTGGGATCAAGCAAAACGGCTCCTAGCAGTACTAAAGTAATAGAAGACAACTTTGAGATTGGACTACTGAAGGGGTTGGAAAAACTACAAAGGAAAGAAGTGAGCAAATGGTGGGAGCACTCCCTGAAAAACTATATCGAAGTAGGAAGGATTCCACGATGTTTGAGGATTTAAACCATTCCTTCCTTTAAAGAACAGGACCCCGCAATGTTTAATGAATGAGCTAAGCAACAAACACATGTTCTAATATTTTCCTCCAACTACTAGTTAAACATGCAGGAGCCGTTCGGGTAAAGATAATGGAGAGGATTTATGAAGTGGAGAACAGGCTGACTGTGATAATGTAAGTGATTTCAATCCGGCACACACCCAAGTCTCGCCCAGCATGTAGTGCACAACTGAAACCCTTATTATTTTTATCTATAAGTTCAATATTCTGAACGCTATAGCACTCATATCATACCCTTCTCCTGAGACCACCCCGGTCACACTGAGCCAGGAATCAGGCTAGTTTGCAAAGGTAAATATTTATTTATATATTTAAAATGTAATCACAATATATTTTAATAGGTAAACAACAATCACCAATGGGGTGACAGAACACTGAATAATATATTTATTACACTAGGAATCAGGTAATGAGCGCCAAAAACATATGCAGCACAGAAAAGAGTACTTTTGTATTGGTTTGGACAGATGACACTATGGTTAGAGGTTCCCCCTGCAACACCCCTCAACCCCCCAATAGGCAATTAAATGGATGTAAGGAGAGAGCAGGTATTCAGGAATGGCATAAATCAGACAGAATATCAGTTACACCTTCCCTCTTCAAACACAAGAGAAAGACAGAATTGACATTTCAGCTGTCAGATGGCTTTTAAATTGTCTTTAGAATTGACTGAGCAAAAACACCAAATGTGGACAAAAGTAGTTACATTGTTATAAATTCCTATGGGAGTCGCTTTAAACAGTTGCACACAGTCATAAACAATGATTTTGGTCCAGAGAAAGTATTTGAAATCTCAAAGTCCAAATAAGAAACAATTTAAAGCTATTTCACACTTGTAGAAATCTTTCAGAATTGTAATTCGCGCCAAACTTTTCCTTGTGCAATAAAACTGAGGGAGTTATAGAGGTTTTAGTAAAGGTTGTTTTTGTAAAATAGGCACAAGAATGGAAAACGGAAATGCACTTTTAAAATGACAAATGGGTTTGATTACACTAGATGATGACTATGAAAAAGCGAATACCACAGAAGGATCTTACAGTCACGTGATCAGCGTAACCCGCCTGCTGTGGATACTCTACTTCTTCAGATGAGAAAAGAGTCAGCGCAAAGATAGTTCTAACAATACTGGTTCTGAATGAAAGATAGGATGGGTTTGGAACAGGGATAAGACAGTTCTTCCTAATATTACTGTCATGACTCGCTGGCGCCGCGGCTCCCTTTGGCGGCGCTGGAGGTTGCGGACTATGTCTTTATTTCCCTCTCCCAGCATGGCTCCTGTTACTATGGGTAGCAGTGCAGTGTTCTCTGACGTCACCACGCTGTTCCAGGTATCCCGGATATGGCGCAGCGGAACCACAGCTCAGCGCGTCGCTTCTCTCCCCAGACGCTCTGTAAGTTCGCAGCTAGGGTGCATGTTACCTACATCCTCGCCTTTGCTTACCTTCTCTCTCTACCTTCCTACAGACTTGAGTCCTTATCCAGCCCCCCCACTCCCGACATCCGAGACTCTTCAAGACTCTTCGTTAGTCACTTCCTCCCAATACGCTGGGTACTGCTCCTTTCCACTTCTGTCTGATTTTTCCGAATGTCTATCCTTCAGCTCATATCCCGTTTGTTTATTTAGAGTACAGAAGCAGTCAGGGTCCCGCGAATAAGAATCTGTGGATCCTTCCCGCGTTGAAAAGCGACATACCGAAGACGACTGGATCCATCCTGCTACATCTTCGTTCCGGCAGGGTTTTCTCCCCCAGGAGGGTTTCCCTGGGATCCCTCACACAACCCCTTCTTCCCTTTCTAGGAGAGGGGAGGTGTCAGGGTCCTCAGGGGACTCCCCAAGTACCTCGTTGATTGCTGCACAATCAGATTAGTTATTGAAATTCTTACAATTACTCACAGGATAAGTTATTAAATGGGACCATCATTTCTGGTCATTGGATTGGGTCTGGTCTAGGATGGGCAGCACTTCAGCGCGAGACTGGTGTCATGCCTGCGCCATGGGGGCACACATTGGCAACCATCATGGACTATTTGTTATTCATTTATCTTCAGAATACTCTTGGAACAACCCCTATTCACACTTTGGTACTTAATTCCCATTTGCGTGACTTTGGTGCCTTCTTATATAACTCAACTAACTACATGTACCACAATGCACCTTGCTACAGCTATCAATTCCTGGCCATTCCCATTCGTCAGCATTGGAACCACAATCCCCAGAAGCCCTAGGGATCAGTGCTGCTTCCACCATCTCAGGACCAGAGAAGGAGGAGGCAGATTGTATTCAGGTGTGCTGCTCTAGGTGCTGCCAATTAGCCTGCCTCAGTACAGGGCAGGGTGGTATTTAAGCAGCTGCCTGCAGGAGCTCAGTCTCTTGAATCAAGAGTCCTCCCAGCCCCTTTTTCCCCTTTTGTCTCGATTTTGTATGCTGTTCCTGCTGCTGCATTTTTCTGCTTTTGTTCCAGTGCTCTTTCTGGGCTTCCTGCCTTGCAGCCTGCTACACCCTGCTGCCTACTGCCTTAGCCTTTTGGGCTCCCTGCCTCACAGCCCTGCTCCTCTGGGCTTGCAGCCTGCTGCACCCTGCTGCCTACAGCCCTAGCATTTCGGGCTCCCTGCATCACAGCCCTGTTCCTCTGGGCTTCCTGCCTTGCAGCCTGTTACACTCCGCTGCCTACAGCCATAGCCTTCTGGGCTCCCTGCCTCGCTGCTCTGCTCCTCTGAGCTCGCTCCTTGCTGCCCTGCTCCGCTGGGCTCCCTGCCTTGCAGCCTGATACTCTCTTCTGCTTTCAGCCCTGGCCCTCGGGTCTCTCTGCCTCTACGCCCTGTTCCTTTGGGTTCGCTCCTTGCTGCCCTACTCCTCTGGGCTCTCTGTCTGCCGCCTACTACAGCTCTCAGTCCTGCTCCTCTGGACTCTCTGCCTAGCAGCCTACTACAGTCCTCTGCAATCCACTACAGTTTTTCTGTACCTAGTACCATTTGGTACTGCAGCCCTGCTTCCTTGTTTGCAGCCCCCCCTCTTTCCTGGCTGCTGCTCCCTTGCTCTCTTCCTTGTTTGCAACCCCTTGTTCTTGATCCCTGTCCTTCTCTTCCTTGACTCCTCTGTCCTCCCCTTTAGTTTACCCATTTCTATTGTATTGTTTCTTCCTTCATTACCTTCTGCTAGATTTCTCTTAGACTTCCTTGTCCCTGGTTAGTTCTGTTCTTGTCTCTCTTGTGTCTTATGTTGATCCTTTGTACAGAGCTTGACTGTTGGTTTCCGGCAGGCAACCTCTGCCCCTTCGCTTGTCGCGTGTTCTGTTTAACAGACACCCACAGCTGTTGTTCCCAGCCATGAGCAGACAGAGTGGGCCTCTGTAATAGTAATCCGTGCAGAAGGCTGGAGTTTCCAAAGGTCCGTGGAACACCCTTTTCCATATCTGCATACACCCCAAGAGGGAATCCAGTTTGTTTGTATCTTTGTATTTCCTGCCCCTTTCTGTTCACAACTTCAGTTGCCTACTTTTCTTTCTTGATGAGTTTCCTGCTGTGTGTGTACTTATCTGTCACCTTACATCAACACAGCCACCCAAACCCTACTTGGGGGCCCTGTGCCACTCTTGACAGAGTGCCATCCTTGACAGAATGCAAGAGCTAACAAATTCTTGTTCCATAGGCAGGAAAGGCACACACAGACCAAGGATGCTTTCCTTTCGATTCAAGAAACCTCTGCAAAAATCTCAAGCTTTCTTAAGGACTGCAAACAAAAACCCTAGTTTAAAAGACAGACTCGCCCTAGTAAACAAAGGTTTACAAGCACAGTACTACACTCACTGGCTCGCTGACCCTTCTATGAGTAACTACTATGACATTTGCAACTATGATCCGCAGTCTCTATCTGTAGAAGAACTACAGCAAGAAAATGAATTCCTGCAGATTTTGTTAGCCCAACCAGTGGAAAACACTCATGCGTTTTCTGGCATTTCTTCTGACACTGCATTCGACATTCAGTTGGTACACGAACCTTGTATTCCTTTATCCCAGGCTACCCTGTCTCAGGACCAATGTCGTAACACTGCTACAGCCAAGGATATTGCACTCATTGTGGCAGACTCTCAACCAGAGTACGCTGTTGCCAAAGTGATATGCTCAAGATCAGCTTGGCAAGCTACAAAATCTCCCCAGACTGCTGGAAACACTCATTTAACAGGACAAGGCATTCAGTATCCTGAGGTTAGTGCAGCTGGTCCTGGGTACAAAAGACCAATACTGACCATCGGTTGTCTTAATGCTTCCCCAGTAACTAATAACCATGATAACTCTAAGGTCAGTCTTCCTATTGCAACACCCACATTTTCTGCTACACCAGATTTTGAAGCTGTAGAACAGGCTAATGGAACATACCTGTTACAAGAACAACTCTTACACCTTGAAAGACAAACCGAAGACCTCTATGATGAATTTGTCTATTTGCATAGTAAGAATCTAGCAAAGGGACACAATTTACCAGACCATCTGGCACTATCCCCAACACCCGACATTCTGTCTTTAGAGATCGGCATGATAAGGCCTGGAAGGGTAATACAGAAAAGGATACAGACTTATACAGAGCAGATGGAAGACCTGAACTTGGCATATACATACCTTCTAAAGTTTGACTTAGCTCATTCACTTACTAGCCACAGTAACTCAGGCTGTTGCTCAGATAGTGAAGAATTAACTCCTTCGGTGGGCCAAATCACTCACACTGCCTTTACACCACAAATCAAGTGTAATCATCTGGCTGGAGATACTGCTGAGTCAAAGGATTGTCCCGTTCTTACCCTTGATGGCGGTCCTTTACTCACACTTACAGCCTCTAAAGAGGTGACCAAGCCAGAGAGGTACTCTGCTTCTATGGACTTTTGTGCACCAGACCATGTGTCAGATCCTGAACTATACCCAGTACCTGTCTGGAATCCAGCTTTGCCAACAGTCAATACCCCAGACCCATCAATCCACCGGAGCACACAAGACTTTGAAGGCCAGCCATCAGAAAGCCTACCCTTCCCTGATTCTCCGTCAGCCATGCTACCTGTTACAGAATCTGCAAGCCCAATCACTGCTACTCCTCCTGCTAGTACTCCTAAATCTGCTACTGAAGCAGCATCTCAAATCACTCTTACTGCAGATGAAGCACCCCCTTCCTCTCTGCCTGCAAGAACAATACCTGTTGCAATGCCAGTTAACAGCTCTCCTATTAAGGCTACAGCTCCGGTTGTTCCTGCTGGTGCCTCTGCAGCACCTAAACTACCAGACTGTACTCCTTCAGTCTCAGTTGCGTCCCTGCCCGCTTGTACTCCTGTGGCACCTATACTCCCAACTGCTACAGCACCTGAACTTTCGACTGCCATTCATGATCTCTCGGCTGCTGTGGCTTCTGAACTCCCTGCTACTCAGGGTGTCCCTGCAACATTTGTGACTCCTGAAGTCCCTGCTGCAAATCTTAATGTTGGTATTGCTGCTTCTGAATATTTGGAAGACCCTCCTAGAGCAACCTATTCAGCTGTATCTCTGGTTCCACCTTTCAGCACTGTACTGTTGCCAGCCCTAAGGAAAACCATTACTTTCAAAGAAATATATGCCATGGAGCCTGCAGCAGATCTTCACACTCTCTCAGTTCATGAACGCTCTGTTGGGTTTTGGGCCCTTAAGACTTTGTCCTTTCTGACTTCTACCTCAAAGGTTCGGAACATTGGTTTTGTCTCCTCCCTTCAAGACTCTCACCTTGCAGCTTTAAACAGTTTTTGGAGCTTCATGATGTGCCTTTTTGGTATAAGACTTTTTCACGATGTGGCAGGTCTTGGTCTTGCTCTTCTTGTTGGTCAGTCTTCAGGGAGCCTGTAGAGGGGCCTGCAGAGGGGCATACTGTCATGCCTGCGCCATGGGCGCACACATTGGCAACCATCATGGACTATTTGTTATTCATTTGTCTTCAGAAACCTCTTGGAACAACCCCTATTCACACTTTGGTACTTAATTCCCATTTGCGTGACTTTGGTGCCTTCTTATATAACTCAACTAACTACATGTACCACAATGCACTTTGCTACAGCTATCAATTCCTGGCCATTCCCATTCGTCAGCATTGGAACCACAATCCCCAGAAGCCCTAGGGATCAGTGCTGCTTCCACCATCTCAGGACCAGAGAGGGAGGAGGCAGATTGTATTCAGGTGTGCTGCTCTAGGTGCTGCCAATTAGCCTGCCTCAGTGCAGGGCAGTATTTAAGCAGCTGCCTGCAGGAGCTCAGTCTCTTGCATCAAGAGTCCTCCCAGCCCCTTTTTGCCTTTTGTCTCGATTTTGTATGCTGTTCCTGCTGCTGCATTTTCCTGCTTTTGTTCCAGTGCTCTTTCTGGGCTTCCTGCCTTGCAGCCTGATACACCCTGCTGCCTACAGCCTTAGCCTTTTGGGCTCCCTGCCTCACAGCCCTGCTCCTCTGGGCTTCCTGCCTTGCAGCCTGCTGCACCCTGCTGCCTACAGCCCTAGCCTTTGGGCTCCCTGCCTCACAGCCCTGCTCTGCTGGGCTTCCTGCCTCGCAGCCTGCTACACCCTGCTGCCTACAGCCCTAGCCTTTCGGGCTCCCTGCATCACAGCCCTGCTCCTCTGGGCTTCCTGCCTTGCAGCCTGTTACACTCCGCTGCCTACAGCCATAGCCTTCCGGGCTCCCTGCCTCGCTGCTCTGCTCCTCTGAGCTCGCTCCTTGCTGCTCTGCTCCGCTGGGCTCCCTGCCTTGCAGCCTGCTACTCTCTTCTGCTTTCAGCCCTGACCCTCGGGTCTCTCTGCCTCTATGCCCTGTTCCTTTGGGTTCGCTCCTTGCTGCCCTACTCCTCTGGGTTCTCTGTCTGCCGCCTACTACAGCTCTCAGTCCTGCTCCTCTGGACTCTCTGCCTAGCAGCCTACTACAGTCCTCTGCAATCCACTACAGTTTTTCTGTACCTAGTACCATTTGGTAATGCAGCCCTGCTTCCTTGTTTGCAGCCCCCCCTCTTTCCTGGCTGCTGCTCCCTTGCTCTCTTCCTTGTTTGCAACCCCTTGTTCTTGATCCCTGTCCTTCTCTTCCTTGACTCCTCTGTCCTCCCCTTTAGTTTACCCATTTCTATTGTATTGTTTCTTCCTTCATTCCCTTCTGCTAGATTTCTCTTAGACTTCCTTGTCCCTGGTTATTTCTGTTCTTGTCTCTCTTGTGTCTTATGTTGATCCTTTGTACAGAGCTTGACTGTTGGTTTCCGGCAGGCAACCTCTGCCCCTTCCCTTGTCGCGTGTTCTGTTTAACAGACACCCACAGCTGTTGTTCCCAGCCATGAGCAGACAGAGTGGGCCTCTGTAATAGTAATCCGTGCAGAAGGCTGGAGTTTCCAAAGGTCTGTGGAACACCCTTTTCCATATCTGCATACACCCCAAGAGGGAATCCAGTTTGTTTGTATCTTTGTATTTCCTGCTCCTTTCTGTTCACAACTTCAGTTGCCTACTTTTCTTTCTTGATGAGTTTCCTGCTGTGTGTGTACTTATCTGCCACCTTACATCAACACAGCCACCCAAACCCTACCTGGTGGCCCTGTGCCACTCTTGACAGAGTGCCATCCTTCACAACTGGATCAGCTAGGCCAGTCGCCGGATTTGCACAGGATCTGCCCTTCTTGTTGTGGGTCTTTCAATCGGTTGGATAGCGAGTTCCTCAGGCAAGCCTTGTGGTAGCAAGCCAGAGAATTTCAGGATCTTAGTTCACAAGGCCTTCTCCCCCCCACAGTGCTCCACTGGGTGGGGAAAATAAGTTTGAGTATTTGAGCCTTGCTGGAAATCAATAGTTCTCTATTGATGGCAAGAGTCTTGGCATCTGGATCTGGAAAAATATTAAATCTGGATGTAGAATGCTGGATCAGAGTGCTTCGCTGGAATCAGGAAAGTGAGTGGATCTGTGAGCCCCCATGTGTTGTCAGCTGTCTCTATTTATGCTTTAAAATGACATCACAAAGTGGGTGTATGGGCCAGATTAGCTAAACTTGCCCCTGTGAGTTGGGATTGGACCAAAACTTCATCTCCGCCTTGCATTTGAGCGATTGGATCAAGGCCAGAGTATGTCACATTTTATGGGGGGGGGGGTTTACCGTTCTGATAGACCTCCCCTTATGCAGCATCTGTTCCTCCAAAACCTGCAGCCGTGGAATCTTGTTTCAACTTTTTACAGAATTTTGTCCTTTTCACTATGAACACAATTTCCAAATTGTATGCAAATTTCCACAAATATGTGTGTTTAACATAGGGATGTGTGTGTACATTTTCACAATTCTAACATTAATGCATTTCAAATGAAACCACATATATTGCCATTCCTGTCCAGAACATGTCGCACAGTTCTAACGCCTCTTCACACGTGCAGCCAAAAATTAGATTAACAATTCTGCTCTTTTTATATGTTTCCCCACTTTGAATCACAAGTTATGAATCTTTTAAAAATAGTTCATTGTTCATTTGTAACAGCAGATGGTCGCTTGGCTCCACCCCTTTGTCTCTCCTGGGAGTTCAGTGCATCCCCCTCCTTGGGGAAGTTACTTCCAGGAGCCATTTATGACCACCTTCACACCTCCGTTTCCTGGGCTGAAGGGCCTGTCATTGTTCCTTCTCTTTCTATAGACAAAAGTCTGGGCTAACCTGAAATTAACACCTCCCAGTGAGTTTCTGCTGAGAGGATATCCCTCCCCCTGGGAGAAACCTGCTTTTCCAGTTCTTGCAGCTCAGCCAGGCTAATTAACTTCTTAAATCCAGCAGAACCCAAACGTGTTGCATCAAACATAAGTACATTACTTTCTTGGCTTTACATTTGGGGGATCAAAACACAACTAAGATCTGTTCTCCTTTTAGCAAAAATCCTTTTAATGTTTGCTAATCCAGCAGACTTTTTAGTTTTAGCTCACTTTAAAGTTTCATCAGTATCTCATCTGACAGCTGTCATTCAGGTAGTCCAGGGTACTGCACCCAGATTTTGACAGAGGCTGTCAATTTACATACAATCCAGTTTGTCTGATGAATGTTTTATTCTTCACATTAGGACTTTGTATGTTCACAATGCTTCATTAGATACATGAATGTTAGCACCAGGCAAGATTTTGAATGTTGTGAAGTGTTGTGTTATAGGCAATTGGAGTTTTTAGCAACAAAGCAAATGTCATTTGTAGGCACATTTTGGGGTTTCACTTGCAAAGTGCTGCTTCTCTCTCTGCACTCTGTTTGCTGGTCATGGAGCCCACTGGCACATTTTCTGCAGTGTGTGCTCTATCCCATCACACATGCACCATGGGTGGCAGGTTGTGCATCCATTCTTTTGTGTGTTGCAGGACGCGGTTTCTGTAAGATTTTGTAGGTTTTTGAGACGCACAAGGGTTTTGCCACCATTGTTGCTGTTTCTTTCACCATAACTGGCAGGGTGTTGCCGCATAGCACAGCGGAGTGGGTCAATACATCCCACAATACCCGAAATAGAGGACGGAAAGAAGTTAAAGAAAAACATGGAAAAAAGTCTTTTGAGTTATGAGGATGAAATTAAACAACGTAAACAGCGCAAATTCTTGCGTGACAAAGAGGACTATGACAGAGGCAGTGTCTACACGTTCGCTCGTAGATTCGACCAACTGAGACAGATTTCTGCTAACAAACCATTGATACCTACTGAGAGCAATGGAAAAGAGATCAACACAGATTCCTCTGCATCCGAGTCGGATGCCACAACAAATGAAAATGATGAACCATCTATACATTTAAATTTTTTAGACGAGATGAGACTTTTACTCCAAGATGGGAAAAAACAGAAACAGACAATAGGAGGATACCAAAGTCGGGGAACAAGCAGAGGCGGCCGAGCAAAACGAGGAGGGGGCAGAACGGCAGCCAAAGCTACGAACAGTATCCCGGACAGATTGCTACGCTCTGGGAAATAGACAGTATGACTAAGGACGAAAGTTTTAAAATTAACAATCTATCTAGTCATATTCTAACTGAGAACCAAGAAAAGATTCTAAGCCTTTATTTAAATTTCTGCCCAACTGCCCATTTTAATTACGTTCAAACCCGCATTGATTTTGATCATTTCGTGCGGAAACTACGTTTAAAAATGGTTTTTTTGCAATTAATGAAAATACCATGAAGAGGATGCCCAAAGAAGGTGGTAAAACAGAAATAACCATCAACGACTTCGATGCATTAGTAGACTTGGTCGATCTGGAAATAGAGACGGAATTCGATAAAAATCATGAACCTAATACAATAAACCTTGGGGAATTGAATATAAGGACAGATTGGACAACAAAGAGAAAGCTGAATCAGAAATCGAAGTTCAATCCAATTAACAACTTGGGCAACAACATTGAAGCATTCCAGACACTTGTGATTAAAGATCCAAAACAGTTCAGAAGAAGGAAAAGATCCAGATTTAAAGACAATTTATCGATCACAGACAGGATGGCTCTGAAAGCACTACAGACCCTAAACAACTGCATTATTAAGCCTTCTGATAAAGGATATAATATTGTCCTTATGAACAAAGATGACTATATCAAAGGGGCTTATAAGCAGTTAAATGATAAAAAATGCTATGAACAAATGAAAAGCAACCCAAGTAAAGAATTGGAGAGTACAGTGAAAGACTTCCTTATAAGATGGCAAAATAAAGGCATCCTAACGGAAAACAAGAGCAAGTTTCTTCTGATTTCAAACTCTGTCATCCCACTATCTATTTCCTCCCCAAGGTCCACAAGGATATCAGGAAACCTCTGGGGAGACCCATAGTTTCATCAATTGGCTCAGCACTAGAGAACATGTCGAAGTATATAGAAGAGGTACTCTTTTCCCTTTTTGTCATCCTTTCCATCCTATCTAAAAGATACAACAGACTTTTTAGCACACATTGAAAACATACCCTGGGAATCAAATTACATGATGGCAACAATGGGTGTTGTTTCATTGTATACGTCCATAGGGCATGAGTATGGCAAGAATGCATGTGAGAGATTCCTGAATACTAGATTCTTAAACTATTTGGAACATACACAGATGATCCTCGGGATGATTATCCTATGCCTAACAAACAATGGGCCTCATTACGAGTCCGGCTGTAGCCATGCCGGAAAAACCGGCAGGTTGCCACCGGACCGGTAATTCCATTCCACCTCCATGATTGCCGGAATCACCGGGGCATTACAACCCCAGTGACCCGGTAATTCTGGAGGCGGAGTTCTGTTAAGCCCCATTCCCATGGAGTCCCATACACCATGGGGATGGCGACCATGGAAACACCGGTTCCATCTATGACAGAGCCGTTGTTTTCATGTCCGCCTGCAAGCGAGTGGTGTAAATTCCGCCAGGTCAGACCTGGCGGGAGTGACACCTCCTGCCTGCAGGACTCGGGATCAGCCGGTCCAGAAACAACGGTGGCGGCGGATTTACTGCCACCGTTGTTTCTGGACCGGCTGACTTGTAATGAGGCCCAATGTCTTCGTATTCAACAATGAGTTTTTTAGACAAGTGCAAGGTACCGCGATGGGTACAACATTCGCACCCCTTATGCTAACCTGGCGATGGGAGCATAGGAAGCCACAGATGTCTGGTCTGATCAAAACCATAAAATTACTGAAAATGTTGTACTTTGGCTAAGGTATATTGATGAAATGTTTATAATTTAGAAGAGACCAGCACAAACATATATAGACTTCATGAAACTTCTTAATGACAATAAGAATAATTTAAGGTTTACGGAAACACACAGTTACACCTTTCTAACTTTCTTAGAAGTTAATCTGAGAATTGTGGATCAAACACTGACAAGTGAACTTCATAGGAAACCTACTGGAACAAACACTCCTCTACACGCAACTAGTGGGCACTCTAAAAACCTAATCTGGAGCATTCCCTATGGGGAATTCATAAGAATTAGACGCAATAGCTCCACTTTGATGGCCTATGATCGGGATAGCAAGACGGCAGCAACTGGTTTCCTTGAACAGTGTTATCCTAAAAAAGTCATTGAGAAGGCCTATGTCAAAGACAGACAACAAGAAAGATCTGTGCTCCTCACAGGATCTCGCTCATCAGCCAAATCAATAAACGAAAAAGAGACGGCAAGATTGATTTTGACGTTTGATAACGAAGTACCAGAAATAAAATGCATACTTCGTAGACACTGGAGGATCCTAGTAGCGGATAAAGACCTTGCTACAAATTGGAAAATGAACCCTGAGATCAGTTTCAGACGTAATCGCTCTCTGAAAGATAATTTGGTACAAGGTTTTATGGCACAAGACGAGTCACCGGATAAAGAGATGTGGCTTACAACAAATAAGCCAGGTTTTTGTAAGTGCACAAGATGTAACATCTGCAAGTTTGCCAAAAACGGTGCGACCTATAAACACCCGATTCTGGGAAACTCGATTACCATCCAAGACAAAATCACATGTGAAACTGAATTCGTAGTATACGTATTGGCATGTGTATGCCAGAAATGGTATATTGGTAACACCAAATGCAAACTCAAAATACACATTCAACAACATGTGAGGGCCATTCAACACCAAAATCCAAATTACCCAATGGCCAAACATTTCAGTGACCATCAGAAAGGCAACATGGACAGCTTCTACTTTTTTGGTATTTACAAGATAGACAAAGATCTGAGAGGAGGTGATAGAGAGAAGAAACTCTGCCAAAAACAGACCTGTTGCATTTTAGATTTTGAGAGCAAATTTCCAATCGGTCACAATATTGATGAGGAACTATATACCTTTCTGGGATAATGTTTCACGACTCATAATCTTTTAACCATTGTTCTGTCACTCAAATAAACCATCTTTCATCCTTACAGATTGATACTGTGCAATCTATGCTGTTTTACATAGGATTATAATATCAAGTTGGTATCCGGGTGCCCAGGGATGTAGACCACCGTGATGGATTCATACCTCCATATTTGTTTGTCTTCGACAAGAGCTTTTCAGTTTTTCAGTTTTTCCGTTTCGGAATTGTTTGTTGGATTTTGACTTGGTACACATATACTAAGTAATTTGTTTTTAATTGGTGAGATATGTGACTGTTTTTAGCGGGAGAATTTTAAACCATTGGGACCTCTACATATGACTGAGTCACCAGCATGAGCTGAATAGTTTCAACATTACAGCCCTAGAAATACCTCAATGTGATTTGAGCTATATACATGGCGAGTGAGCAATAACGGCAGGGGACCTGCTCTTATCATGCTTTATGTACTGCATGATAGACATTAGCACTATGTATTGGATAGTGCTATCACACAATTGATATATTTATACATCATGTTTTGATAACTTGCCGCTAACATTACAGTTTTTACCTAAAGAATGAGCACTCGCACTTAATAAGATAGATACATATCTGCTTCTAGCACTTTAGACTCATTACTGAGCACTATGCACCTGAAGTTTTGCTGCTAAGCACTATGCATTTTAAGACCCGCTGCTAGCACTATGCACTTTAATTATGTGGTTACTTTGGAGTATTTTATGCCATGGATTCATATGGAGATAAAGGTGTAGTAGATAAACATCTTACTTGCATCTGGGTTGCTATGAATGACAGTAATATCTACATATGGAGATACTATATAGAGGGCTAGAATGGCAATTATTGCACTTCATGTTATATAAAATGAATAATTCCTCCCTCTCTTAATGCTTGCACTATGCATTTTACATTAGTAGATGAGGGTTGCAAACAATAAGTGCTTAACATGATTAACATAGGACTACTGAAGTCCATCTTTCTAACAAATTGAAAGAACATATATGCTGAACAGATTCCTGAATAAGACACAATATATGTCAGAATAGCGACTTGATATGGGTGTAAAAATTAGAGGTATGATAAGGGGCGTAACACTGGAACATGGATCTAACAATGTATTACACCAGGCTGACACTTTCAAAGATGGCAGATACTATTACACACACATATATGGATAAGTCCTCTTTCTATGGTTGTTCGCATGTTACATGGGGTATTTTAAACCACAACAAGGTGGGGGTGATTGATTGTGAACAGGCGGTTAGGATACCGCGAAATGCGTAAACTTTGCCTAAATATGCGCCATACACTTTGGGAGAACCACAATGTGTGTGGTTATTATTTTTACTGGCTATGAAATGCACAATATTATTGAATAAAGAAGATATGATGAATCTGGCTTCCTGACTATTTTCCAGACTGGGGAGTGCTCCTCGAACGACTGTCAAAACAAGAGCCTAATGACCATATCTATGATTTTTTTTGCAAAGTTTGGTGAGGTTTGGTCAAGGGGGGGCAAAGTTATAGGGGGGTGCCAACATTTATGTTTTTCCCTTAGACATAATGGGAAAGATTCTGGTCACGTCTACAGCCCAAACCGCTGGACGGATTTTCACTAAATTTGCGGCAGGAGCGGCGGCTTGGTCCCAAAAGCGTGCTTTTGTTAATTTGGTGTAACTCCGTCCAGTAGTTTTTTTTAAAACAACCAAAACATAAGGCAAAAAAATGAGTGATATCTATGTCCGTTCCGCAGACACACTTCCCTGTTCGCTCTATGGACAGGACACCAATTGGCTAATAGAGTTGCGTCATGTCCGCGGACAAACAACGTGTTCGTTGATTGGTTGGAGTGAAGCGTGAGGTCCGTCAGATTTTTGGAAACACCTGCCATCTTGGATTCGCAGACAGCGGCCGGTGTCCACGGACATCGCGGTAAAAACATATTAAAAAACACAATATTGCACTTGTCAAATTTATCAAATAATCTCTGGGGATGTGAGGGATGATGAGGATGGGAGGGAATATGGCTGCAAGAAGAAGAAAAAAAACAGGTGTTTTTCGCCTTGAAAGTCCGTGAACAGTCTTGTGAAATTTGCACACACCTCTGCATTACAGGGTTGGTGAAAAGCAGTTCTTGGATGGCTTATAACTTTGGCGCCACTTAATAAAACTACATGAGATTTGCAATTATATTTCTGACCTGATCCCAAATGAGTTTGCAAAGTTTGGTGGGATTCTATCAAGAGGAAGCACAATTAGAGTGGGGTCCCAAAATAATGTAAATGCTTATAATGAGGTGCCATTTGATGAATCTACACTTAATTTGGCAAACTGATAATAGATCTAGATATAAATGTTTTTGCGAAATTTGATGGGATTTTGTCAAGAGAGGGCAGAATTAGAGGGGGGTCCCAAAATATTGCAAAGGCTTATAAATGTGGTGCCATTTGACAAATCTACACAATGGTTTGCAAAAAGATTATAGATCTAGATATAAATGCTTTCGTAAAGTCTGAATGGATTTTGTCAAGTGAGGGCTAGGTTATATAACGATTGTATGTGCATACATTTGACATTTTTGAAAAAATAAAACATGGGTGGATTTCCAGCAAACTTGTGTAAGAAGTATTGAGAAGGACCTGAAAGCATGGTTTTGCAAATGTGCCCGTGTTTTATTTTTTGACAAGTGTCATAATGTAGGTACAAAAAATAGTGATATACCTTTGGTGACTGAGGTGTAGCCTGTGGCTATGTGCAGTGGCCAAATTGTCCGGGTCATGGAATAAGGTCATGATCCGGACAATCTGGCTACTGGCCATGACCACGAGGGACAAAACATGGGGTTAAAGTGGCCATGTCCACCTGGGACTGGCTTTGTGGTAAAGTTATTCAAAATTGGGATGGATTTGAAAAGGAAGAAAAATGGGCTTGTGGTAATATGATCATAGCGTTCTCTTTTTGCCTTCTGCAGGATAACATGGAAAGCGAAGAGGGGCCCTGTATGGAACCGCACCTTTCCTTTCCATGGTGGCCATCTTGAAAAAAGATTTTCCTTCCTACACCGGGACGCCTGGTGTCCCGGTGTAGCAAGAAAATTCCTTTTTTTTAGCACCCCGGGTTCCCGCTTTGGGAACCTAGGGTGCTAATGGCCTTCATCCCCCACTACAGAGGCTGGAATGAGGGATAATGGTCCAGAGACCTCGTTATCCACCCTTGCTTCACTTGGGCTGATAACGTGGGCTGCCGGGCTGGTATCCACCGTTCCAGTCCCTGGAACAGAGGATGAACGCCATCATATTCCCATTAGCATAACACAAAATGCAAATGGTAATGTTGGAAAATCTTATTGAGTCTAAGTACTTTACTGAGTTATAGAAAGTAGATGGAGTCTATACATTTTTTCTTTAGTTCTATTTTTTAACTGTGAAAGGTGGTTCCTAGAGGAACATTTCTTTTGTTATTTTTGGATGTATTTTTTTTTTTGGCAGGGGAGCTAAGAAAGAAAGGTGGGGAGGGAAATGAGGGAAGAGGCACAAAACACTAATATGGAGGAGTAGGTGGACAGGGGGAAATGTTGCGCATGTGTTATATCTAAGGCAGGGGGCAGTGTTTCTCATGCTCCTTGATTACAGCAGTGGTGGTGGCACTTGGGGAGGAGGGATGGCATTAGCTGATGCCATTTTAAGATAAATAGCAGTTTTGCTAAAGGTATGTACTGTGTACTGGATTGTTAATGGATAATGAGTAGGACTAGGTGGAAATTTTGAAGTTGAGAATTCCTAGATCAGTAGAAATGCAGTTCCGAACTGTCCGCGAAGCACAGATCTTATCGTGAAGGGCAGACAGGTTCTTGGACACAGCATCATGCCATGTGCCAGTGTATGGTCATGTGACACTGTCCGGAAGGTCTGCAATGAAATCAGATGTTCATAGACGTCTATGGATGCAAAACTAGTTGAAATAGTTGCAAAAAGTCTATAGAAGTGTTAAAAATGATTCTAGAAGGTGGGAAATGGCAGAGTTTTAAGGTAACATTTTGTAAATTGGACACAAATATTGCTATTTTGCGTAAGTATGATATTAGTAAGTTGTAGGAAAATAGCATGCACTCATAAAGACCCATGAAATTCACTGAATAAACTTTGTTAAAGGGAAGTTATGGTTAAGTTGCACTTACAAAAACCTATGAAATTCAATGAAAAAACTTTGTTAAAGGAACATTATTGTTAAGTTGCACTAATAAAAACCTATGAAATTCAATTAAAAAAAACTTTGTTAAAGGGACGTTATGGTTAAGTTGGACTAATAAAAACCTATGAAATTCAATGAAAAAACGTTGTTAAAGGGACATTTGGTGCTCCTTCTGTTCAAATTAAATGTGTTTGGAAGACAATGTGGATTGGAATAGCCTGACGAAGCTCGGAACGCGAGCGGAATGCGTGGCGCAAAGTTCACCCTGGAGGGGGGAGTGACTTTTTAACTTGTCTGTCATTCAGGTGAGCGCAATACTTGTGCTTACCTACAAAGATGTGTGTTGCACTAAAATGCTAAAATAAAGACTGTTTGTTTTTATCCATAAGCAGTGAGGTCTTGTGTGCTTGGGACATTTTTTGTACTCATTCAGGTTTTTTTTTGCAATGTTACAACCCATGAATGGTGATGCGGCAAGTGATAAGATTATCACAAAATGGTCGCGCCCTGCTGACTGATTTCACTTGTGTTCAAGAGACGAAAACTCTGGTAAGGTGCATAGGAAATTTTTGTACGATCGATCGACTTATGGTTAAAAACACATGGCCGAACCATAGGGACAATAATATTGGCTGAGCATAGACTGGCTAATAACGTTGTTTACATATATATTTATATATAGGAGAGTGAGAGAGAGGGAGAGAGAGAGGGAGAGAGAGAGAAAAAGAGAGAGAGAGACGTGTATTTTTAGAGAATATCTGTTATGAGGCCCAAAGGTAATGGAATGTTGTCAGGGAGGAGGGTAAAAGAGCACATGATATTAATTCTATAACCCCTAGCATTTTGGTGAATTGGCATCCTTGAACAAGATAGGCGGAATTCATGTAAAATACGAGGGCCATCTAGACCCAAGCTTATTTAAAGGCTGCGAATGGGGTAGGACAGGGTCCCATAGAGGTAGGACATAGATGGGGGATCTAAAGTTCAGGGTAACACCCCATGAGAAGAGGATTTTGTGTTAAACAAAGTTGTATGATACAATAGCCACCTTATCTCATTGAGCTCTGTGATGCATAAAAAGGTGTGCTGAATTTATACAAGGCCATCTTGTAT
The DNA here is from genome assembly GCF_040938575.1 of Ambystoma mexicanum. Classification (NCBI taxonomy): domain Eukaryota; kingdom Metazoa; phylum Chordata; class Amphibia; order Caudata; family Ambystomatidae; genus Ambystoma; species Ambystoma mexicanum. The sequence goes on along the minus strand of NC_090929.1, from coordinate 987,340,355 downwards.
ATTAATCACACTTTGTTGTATCTATCACAGAGCTCAACAAGATCAGGTGGCTATGTTCTCTGTAGTCAAACCTAGAAACGATTAGAGAGTGTCTTCGGCCATCGAGGGATTCACATAGTACTTCTAAATATAGATTGCACAATTTCTTCATTGGTACCAACCACCAGGCAAATTATACAACAGGTCCAGGTGTCATTGTGAAGTCTCTGTTGTACTTCATAGGTTTGTTACCTACCGTACCCTTGAAGAATTCTGGACTCATGTAGCTATCTCTGAAATATGGTTATCCTGTTTTAACATAAAAGCCACAAATTATTTTTCATCAAAAAGGTCAAGGTAGCTGCGGCCCATTTAGAGAAGTATAGAAAAGTCTTATTTATGCAGATGAATTCCCAGAAGAGCCCCGCTTCAGCCCAAGAGGAATCCTGCCCCCACACCGCCTACAATCATCCCCATAAAGCACCTAACAGGTCATCAAGAACGTCGGTGCTCTCAGAGGAGCCACAATGTCATGCTCATTTTTGTAGTTCCTCCTAGCTTTCCTGTCTGTAAAACCATGCCATTCAGGGCCTAGGAACGGAGATTCCCACCCTCCCCCAACCCCGGATCACGGAATCATTGGTGGCTGAATGTACTCTGGATGATGGCAGAACTCTGTGACGCGAGTGCTATTCAAACTGTGAGTAGCTCTAGAGCAAGGATTGTTTTCAGGCCACTAGGCCTGCAGTTCCGGGTCAGAGGGCAGAGTCAGAGATGGACCCAGGCAATGGAGGAGGAGCAGATAAGGAAGAAGGGAGGTAGGGGGTGAGCAGGGGCTTTCAGGCATAGGAGGAGAGGGGCAATGGCTAATGTGACGGGAGAAACAGGAGTTTATGGGGCAGAGACCCCCCATTCGAGAAATGGAAGCGGGAAAGTGGGGGGCAGTGTGACTGAGTATGTGTGTGGGTGTCTAGGTATAGTTGTGAACATGAATGCAATGCATGCATGAGTGTATGATGGTCTTGCAGGATGGGGGCTTGTGCAGTAGCAACAGGGCCGGCCAAAGGATTTGCAGGGCCTTGGGTGGCAAAAGATGTGTGGCCCCCTAATTAGCCTTTGCAGTGATGCACCAGCAAGTTTGTCACATAATGCGTCTCTAGTACTCTGGGGAACATGGGAAGTTGCATGTAAAGAAGTTGCCAGGAGTAAGCCAAGAGACAAACTTTGTGATGACCAGACCAGCATATTAATGGTCGCTTTTATTATTACTTATGTTATGCAATGTTAAGAGGCATATATGCTGTGCATAGTCCCCACTATACTGATATCAAAGCTCATGTCTTGTCTAGAGGTTATTTGTAGCAATATAATGAGTGAGGCTTTTTTGGAGTGGTGAAGACTGTGAACTGAATCCATGGTAGGGACTTTCAATTTGGGGAGCTAGGCCTTAGTGAGCTGAATAGGATTTTCCCAGCAGCAGACACTTTGGTTAAGTGGTTAAACCAGGATATGAGGCCCTGCAACTCAGGCACTTGAACACATATCTTCAGAGATGTCGTTGGTAGACAGTTTGTTTGTGACAAATCGTTTAGCAACGTTGGCTTGAAAACATCTGGCTTTGGAATGAAGTGCAAACAAATTATTGTGTGTTGCTAACTGAAGTAAAGTATTGCTTTTGTAGCAGGTTCATGATTGCTTTCATTTTAAACGTGTCTATATTTGGCCATCTTGTCCAAACTAGCGATATGTTTTTAATTCAGAATCTACAGGTGAGGATTATTTTTCCTTCAAAATAACTTAATCTCTAATCAATCAGTACCATTATTTTAAATCCATAAGGTGAGCTACATACCTATTTTTTCTGCTGCAACTGCACGTTCCACGGAGGTCAGCCTTTGGTGCCAGCCGGGGGTCTCATTACTACTGAAGGGGGGCTGCAGAATTATAGATGATTCACGGTCCGTCGCAGCTGGGAATAAGGCGAGACCCATATATAGTTCCACTACTTAGCATGAATGAATAGCGAGGCAGCCAAAATAATTCAATGGAGTGCAGTGGGTTCTCCCCCGACAAATTGTTTTAAAAAATATGTTGAAATGGTGCATCTTTCGGCACAATTTCTGAGGAAAAAGGGGGTAGAAATATGCCCAAATTCCAATTGGTTCTCTAAGGTAACATATGACAAAATCCAGTAAATGCCATGATTCACAGTCAGTCACTTCTGATGAATATTTTGGATGGAGGGGCATTTATATTTACCAACATGAGAGCAAGCATAACCAGGGAGTTCGTGTAATTGGCTTCAAGCGTGTTCTACCTCTGACAACATTTTTTGCAATTAATAGAACCATTTTTGAGAAAAAGGTGGTAAAAGCTGTACAATGTACTCCATAGTTTCCGCAGCAACCTATTTATGCCAGTACTACTCAGTGCAAATGATTTGTAAAAAACTGCATCCAATATTGATCTGTGCCAATAATTCATGGATAATGTAAACCAGTTGCATGAGGCTGCAACCACAATCCATCTATACCAGTAACAATGATCGCAGTAAATCACTTTCATTTGAAGACTGTATAAAAGCTCGTTTTCACTGACTAAGAGGTGTATAGACTCTAATTCAAAAACACTATAAGGAAATCCTGCAACGGAGGCTGGTTGCCTGGTCTGTCCAACTTCCAATCACAATTCGGAGAAATATATTGGCCTCTCCTCTTAAAATATTCACTATCTGGGACTGGCACTGAATAATTAATAATTCTGGTACCCGTTCAGGAGCAATTTATTTATTTTTATTTATTTTTTATTTTATTGAGCATTTGTTAGGCGCCTATACATGTATTTCAACGCGCCACAAGGCTAAATGGGAGGGTACCAAGGGAAAATAACAATGGCAAAACAGTAAAATATACGTATGGTCCTAAAAGGCATTTTGGCATTCGGGCATGCAAGTTCTTTGAGGAAAAGTGCAGGAGAAAGGGGCGGGGTGGCAAGTGCTGGTGGTGGGCCCAGGAGGGAAGTGCTCAGGGGAGCCAAGGAGGAGAACCTCAGGCTATTGCAGAGCCGCCAACCAGAGGCCCGCAAGGGCAGTACACTGAAGGGAAGGTTCTGGTATCGACTGCGAAGAAGCGTCTAGAATCCTGTTTGAATCAGGATGATCAGGCACCCAGTCACGGCGGCAGCGGGGTGATTACCAGGGGAGGGAAGGAGGTACAGAAGAGCAGAGTTTCTGGAACATAATGAGGTCCGGCTTAAATCTGAGAGGGGCAAGGAGACTGTTAAAAAAGGGAGGCACCAGCCGAGGAGAGAGACCTGTCCCCCACTCTCTGCTTGGAGAAGCGTTTGACCGTCAAAGAGTTGGAGTTAGAGAAGCATAGGGCTCTAGCAAGCGCGTATTTAGAGAGGAAAAGTTGAATATAGCATGGTCTCAGGCCCCAGAAGGCCTTCTGGATGATGCAGATAGATATTGAATAGCCATGGCGATAGGATAGAGCCCTGGAGGACGCCACAGGTAGAGGGTGTGTTGGTGGACGAGAAAGGACCCAGCTGAAGATGGGAAGGGTGGTTAGTGAGGAAAGAGGTCAACCAATCAAGTGTCCGCTGAGTGATGCAGAGGGTGTCACTGAGTCGTTTTATGAGGATAGAATGGTTAACCGTGTCAAAGACAGAGGAGACATCAAAGAGAATGAGAACAGCTGGATAGTTGGAATCAAGATTTGCAAGCATGGTTTCACGGGTGTTCAGGAGAGCAGTTTCCGTGCCTCTGGATGCCCGGAATTCAGATTGATGGTCATGAAGGCAATCACCAAGATCAGTGTGGAGGGTAAGTTGGGGAAGGACCAGCTTCTCCCTGAGTTTACCCAGGAAGGGGGTAGTGGAGATATGGCGATAGTTAGCCGGGCAGGAGGGGTCAGCAGACAGCTTTTTAAAGAGAAGGTCACAGGGGATTGCTTGAGGGGTAGAGGGAAAGAGCCGGTGGAAAAGGAGTGGTTACAGATGTCAACAAGTGCCAGGGTGAGAGAGTAGATGCTGTCCTTAATGGTTCTGGAATAGCAGGGGAGCACCCGTTTGGAGGAGACCTTCATAGAGCGGGCAACTTTAAAGACCTTATCTGGTGTTATGGGCAGGAGGGAGCAGAGGGAGGGGTTGGAAGGTGGGGAGCCAAGGGAGGCAGGTGAGCAGGCACAGGAGTGGGATGGGGGTAGAAGAGAGTGAGGACAAGATGTCCCGGGTTTTTGATGTGAAATGGAAGGCCAAGGTGGTGCAGGGAGCCTGGGAAGGAAGGAGAGAGAGGTGGAAACTGTAACTGGATTGGTGAGTTCCTTGCAGATTTTGAAAAGTTTGGCTGTATTGTTGGTGGCTCCAGAGATGCAGCCTTGGATGTGGGCCTGCTTCTTGGAGTGGATAGAGAAGCGATATTGCCTTTGGAGCAGGGGACAGGCCAGTTTGTCAGAGGGTAAACCCAAGGTCTGCCACTTTCGTTCAGCAACTCTCTACTTCTGTTTCAGAGATGCGAGATCAGAGTCGTACCAATTGTTGTTTTTGGAGGCAGGTTTTAGGCGGATCCTCATGACAGGAGCAAGGATGACAAGGATGTTAGAGATGGAGAGGTGTAGGTTAGCAAGGACAGTGTCAGAGGGAGAGTCAGAAGTGGGAGTGGGAGTGGGAGCGAGGATGAAGATGGAGGCAAAAAGCAGTGACAGACACTCACTTCATTGGTCGGATGGTGGTGAGGGAGGCTGGCAGTGCTGGGGTTTGCACAGGTAGAGGGCCAAGGGGCCCCAGATGGGATCAAAGGAGAGAGTGGTCAGACAATGAGAGGGGATGGTGACAGGGCCTGAGGCCGACATGCATGTGGCGCTCTTTAAAAATAGAAATAAATAAATACGGATGTCACCAGAAATGAGGGCATCCAGAGTGTGACCACCAGAGTGGGTCGGAAAGGCTGACATCCTTGGAACCTGCGATCACAGCTGGAAACAGGAGCATGCAGTGCACCTTACATATTGAAAATCATCATATGATATGATATGATATGATATGGCATTTGTAACGCGCCAAAACACAAGTGTTTCAAGGCGCGACGAGGCAGGGGGGGGGGAACAAGGGGAAGACAGACAACGATCCTACTAGGCCAGGTGACATTCAGACCGCGCAAGTGCAGGGGTAGGGGGAAGGGGAAAAGTGCAAGGGGAAGGGGGAAGTGCAGTACAAGTAAGTAGAATAAGTAAATAAATAGGGCCAGCTGGTGGCAAGTGCAAGGTAAGTGCAGACAAGTGCTGGGAAAAGGGGGGCTGTAGGGATACATTTCATAAGCAATAAATATGTAGGCCTCCCCTCAGAAAAGATTCACTAGCTGTAACTGATGGAGAATCGCTTATAATTCTGGTGGCCCTTCAGAGGCAATGATCCCCCTGCTAGCCCTTTACCAAAGGCTGCCTCCGCCGACGTTCCCAGTGGCTGTTCTTCCCTTAGGTATCCCGTAGCAGCAGGATATGGGACCAGTAGCCTTGGGGCTGTTTTTCTTGGGCTGCTTACAATTCCGTATGATGATGTGAGCTATATTTCCATCAGCACTGTTTCCCATTGCGCATCGGCAGTGGTCACGTTGCTTTCGCTTTCCTGGAATACCGCAGGGAAGGATCCATAGCTGGAGCTTCCTGTCTAGCGTGGTTTCCTGAGTTTTCTACCTGGTTTCCGGGCATCTTGGCTTAGCATCCTGTGACCTGACTTTGATCACTCTTGCTGCCAGTATCTCCGGGTTGCTCTCACTTGTTTCCTGCCTGCCTCCTCTTTTGGTTTCCCCTGGTTTGGCGGGCGCTAATGATAGGCTTCCAAAATGTGTCTCTGACTCCCGTTCCTGGACCAACCTTGCTGCATCATCAGCCTTGCATCCTCATTTCATCATCAGCCTTGCATCAGCATTTCCTCATCAGCCTTGCATCACCGTTTTGGCAGCAGATCACATTTAAGAATTCATATATCAAGTTCATTAAAGAGGCATTCTTGATTTCTGGCGGGAGTATTGTTCATGCTTCCCCCCAATGAATAGATCCTCTGTTGGGGTGTTTTGATATGGGGATATAGAGACATTTTCAGTCACTATATCTGAGCCATTTGCCAGGTGCATAACATTTAACTAGATCTAGAAAATACTCTGCTGTGTATCTAGCTAGGTTTTTTTTATATAGCTAAGGTTAAGCCCTTAACATTGGAACCTTTATATCACTTAGAGTCGCTGCAATCCTTCCTTGCCTTCTGAAGCATGGTACCACTACCTCTGAGGCCAGCAGCAACGAGGAAGGGAAAACAAGGCTTGTTAATAAAAGTTGTGCTATATGGCAAGATAAAAGCAGTAGAGGCAATTGTTTCTTCAATGAAGATTAATTGAGTATAACAGCATACAGCACCCCAGCTAATAACGTATTGCCAAAGCCCTCCCCCTCCAACTGACTCACTTGGAATGGTCCCAGCCTCCTTATTTTGGTGAAACACATGTGATGCCAAAGTGACATCATGCTAAGGCTGTAGAGTGCAGTCATCGCCCCCTGAGCATGGCTATTGTTGTATTCTACACATCTTCCTTCCATGCAGTGCACCAACAGGGAGACAACCCAGACGGATGCACACAAGCATGCGCCCTCATGCTCCACACAAACACACATGGGTGCACACGCACGCACACATGCACACACACATCCCATGATATGTAGCTAAACACCATGCATCACAGCAAACCACATGCACAGGCAGATGACAGCAGGTGAAAAAGCAGATGGTAACTAGTACACAAAATAAAGCGTACACCAGCTCCTAGTGTGTATAAGAACATGCCAATCCTTACCAAGGCTGCATTTCCTTATGACTTGTGTAGCCACGCTTTGGTAGGTCACAAGGTGTGCTATGAACCATCTACAAAGCATGTAATCTACTAGAAGTCTGTGATCTCAGCCCAAACTGTGGTCCTCAAATGTGTTTGGCCATAAGTAGGATTGACAACATTGACAACAGTATTCCCTTGGTAACCGCTTGGAGAGTGCAGTCACCCAATTAGAAAGGAATAAGACAGTACAGATCTGAGTGTTCCAGAAGCTGGTAAGGTGGGCACAGTGGCTCCGCCGAGGGGAGGACCGTGGAAATAAGAGTTTTATTTAAGCGAGAGCAGCGGGAGTGAGGCGAGTGGCTCCGGGAGTTGGCAGAAAGAGAGAGGGCAGTTCCGAGACTAGTCAATGTGGTCTCCTTGTGAGGAATAATGCATATCCGGAGACACAGGGTGTTCTCTTTAAGGAATGCTTTGGAACACGCTCTGCTGTGCAGGATGGTGTCTCACCCATATGGTTCCAACTCATACATGAAGAGCACAAATCATACCAGTTTGACTAAGTCCTCAAGAGGGAGAAAGTCTCATGGGTTAGGCCTGGCAGAGCCCCTCGAAGCACATTAGCTTCCAAGGTAGACAATGACTAGTGACTGGGCTACAGAGCATTCTAATCTAGTCATTAAACCTGCAAGCCTCCTAGCTCAGTACATTATCCCACCTAAATATAACAGAAAGGAAGAAGAGTGATGGAAGGAAGGAAAGAATACGGGTCCCTTATGTGTGTTCCTAGGGTCAGTCCATTATAGTTCACTTCAGTCTACATGCAGCCAACCCTTTCCCTGTCTTGTTCCTGCCAAATTGAGTTAGCCTCCCACTGAACACCGACTGAGGCTGGTGTCTTTGCCTGACCTAATGTTACATCGCAACAAGATCTAGGATGGATGCTGGAACCATGCCCACTACCTTATAATTGTGTTGAAAATGAAAATGTTCTTGCTCAGACTTCCGAAGTACAGAGGGACCTGTAAGAGAAAGGAGCAACCAAATTATCATAAGAAGGTGGAATGTGAACTACATTCTGAGTGTACAAAATATGGGCACAATAAAGCCTTTGTGCAATATAGCTCTTGAGGGAGAGTTGTTTCTGAGCTGGTAAGACATTGCCCAAGACATTGGATCTGTTTACTTATACATGTGCCCCTTCCCTGTCCACCCGCCGAGACTGGGGAAGTCATGATTAGGAGTAAAAGATTGTGTAATGTGGTTGAAGAGTGAGATCTGCACTGGGAAGGGATGTGGAACCGAGAGGGCAGTGGGTATGCCCAGAAACTTCCGGAGGACTTTAACCCTGCAGAGGAGCTTCCAGGTAACAAACAAGAATCAAGGAAGTCTGGGTTGCACTTGCAGAGTTGGAGGAAACTTCAACATACAAAGCTTAGCCCAGACATTTCCCCAAACCTCAAAATGGAGCCTGTCCTTCTGCCTTCAAATTTTTCGTTGGTTTTACATTGAGATCGGTTTACATGCTACCTGGCTTCAAGTAAGTCACCCCCACAACATGGTCTCTTAGCTAACCTCAAATGTATCTAAACCTGTGGTGCAGAGTCTAGCAAATCGCTCTGCCATAATCCTGTTCCTGTCCAACTGTTTCCATTCATCCCCACTAGCCTTCACTAACCACACAGCATCCATAATCACCCTGTTGACGCATTTAAATCCTCCATTACACTGGTGATGATGGATAGCTCTATTCTTATGCCTAACTCCACAATTCTTAAGAATTGTGTGTATCTCACCACAACAAAATTGCCATCCGTTGACCGAGAATAGATCTAGGAAACCTTCTTGATTAAAAATGTTCAGTCGAAAATTGATGACTAACTGTAATGACATCCCTCACAACTTCCAAATCCACCATTGTAGACAATATATGTATAAAATAACACTGATGAACCACTTAACACCACAGGCAAGGGAGTCTATCATCAATCACATTCTTGTTGACACTCCTTAAACTGACACAAAGGCATATCTCCCCACTGTCCTTCCTTGCCACCACCAAAAGACTAATCCACTCAGAGTTCTGCAGATGCTCTACAATGTCTTCAGCATTCCACCTTGCTAGTTCACCCTCTACCTCTCTTTGTTCTCATGGTGAGAGGGACAGTTCTAACTCTTCAAACTGCATAATTAGCCCAGGTCTTCAGTCTGATTCTTTGCAAATACTTGCTTACTCGCAAACACTTGAGATAAGTTTCTTGAATGAAAGGTAGTTCATCAATCTTTCGCTTTCACTCACACTCCCCAACCCAACTTCCCAGCACAATACGACATTCTTTGCATGGGAAATTGACTTGGACAGAGACAACCTCTATTACACCAGCGAGGGCGCTATCTTTCCCACTATAAATACATAAGATAGAAAAAAAAGTGTACACTCCAAGAATGCCTGCTCTTTCCAAATCAAAAATATCACACCAAATAAACAGAACTAACCCCTGGCATCGTCTTTTGTACACTACTGTTCAGAACTCTAATGAGTGAGGACAGAGGACACGGTCAATGGCAACATTTGGTGTCGAAACCCCAATGATTGGCACCCATCTTAGACCATGAGGCAAACTGTGATAACAGAAGACATTGCACCAATCAAGAATGCATTTTGTATTTGCCACGTTGTATGCCAGTCAGGAAGTTATTATCCTATTGGGAGCCTACCGAAGTAACATTGGACATTGCACTATTTTAAACTTGAGAAGATAAGAAGATATTTTGTGGTGGTCACATTGGATACTGGCCAGTAAACCTGAGGAGCTGTACTGAAATCAGTACACAGTCCAGACAGTACACAGAGGCCGCAGAACACATCTTTACACTCTGTGTGAGGTACATGCAAACATACCATTCTTTTCAGTTGAATGCCTTTAAATATTTCATTTCAGTAGGTTTCGGCAAGTACATAGATACTGTTTTGAACTTACTGGGGTGGATTTGCAGAATGATTCTGCCTAATTTCGGGAACACATAATGTGCAATAGTTATGTATGCACAAGATGGGCTTTCTTAAAATGAATTTAGCAGCAATGCTAGAAATGTGAATCGTTTGCAGTGAATACTATTATCTGTTTTCCTGGCTGCCAGTTCTTAAGATAAACTGGCCCTCGCAGGCCCACATTCCATGCATAATATTCCTCCAGCAGATGAAGTTTAAAATGAAAACTCTTTTCTCTCTAAGAGAGAACTGCCCCACGTGTGTTTCTTTGCTTCTCATTTCACTCTGCACCACCTGATGAAGAAGTGCATGGGACTTTGAAAGCTATCGCACTGCACCATCTCTGCATGATATTTGTTGTTAGGCCAATAAAAGATAACGCTATCAAAACTTGCATTTTGGTTGACAAATAAATGGAAACAGTTCAGAAAAATGCACCCAAAAGCTTATGTAAAATGCTCACATGTATTTCTCACAGTTACCAGAAATATTACATGTGTGTTAACCCATAATCTTGTGATTGTATCTAGAGCCATAATATGTCAATGATTAAAGTATATTCCGTTGTCTCGGGAGGATAGCTCAGCGGCAACGCGCTCGCCTTGGAAGCAAGACGACAGGAGCAACACGGTTCGATCCCCGGGTCCGTGGTTTATAAATAACCGATCATATCGAGATGCTTCTCAGGATCTCAGGCCTAGTCATCTCAATTCCATTCTTCCATAAACACGTGAGCCTAGATCAGAGGCTGCGATTGGTGCAGCTGAAAATCGTTCTGAGACTGTACTGCATTCCTGAGAAGATGTTCCGCCCAAAGATGAAATAAGACTCAACTATTAGAGGGCAATAAGGACCTGCTTGCCACATTCAGCTCTCCATTACATGCATACGTTTCCACCTCAGGTGACCTCAGGTGAAGGGATCTCTGGCGGGTCAATCAAACTTGTCCATGTTGTAATAATGCTAAATGGATGTCAAGAATGATGTCGGTGGCTCAGAGTAAGCACGTCAGAATCCAAGCAGCCAACTTGTAATGCCATCCAAAGTGTCATGTAGAATTTCTGGGATGAAAAATGGGGACAGGAGAGTTCGTCCCTCTCCTTTTTTAACTTTTATCCTGGAGGTCGGGAACCCAAAGCCTTCATGGCAGGTCTGGAAGGGAACATTAAAAGGCATGATCTTTGTAGTGCTCCATCATACGCCAACCCATCAGGTTACATATAATGGTGCACACTTTGGTCTATGTATGTTCTATTGATGCTTTCAGCTTCCATCATAGGAAGCCTCTGGTGTCAACATGGAATAGCTCATTATTGTGAGTGGGAGTTTAGATTCTATTAAGAAACATGGAGGCGGGTATTACACCACACCCTCTCTGTTTTGTTTGTTCTCGGATTACTTTATTTTCGGGATACCCCTCTTAGTCCTGGTTGTGGGGGATACACCGCCTTCCTGATCCTGCGGTCTTTAGCGGTGCCACCGTAGATTCTGAATGCCAGTGACTTGGAAGAAGGAGTCATTACACAGCCTTTTAAGCTTTTAACATTGTTTTACCCTTTTTTTTATTATTTAACAAAACAAGTGCTTTAAACGGTTATAAGGTGACACAAATGGGGAGTGGGACTTGAAGAGTGAGACACACATAGAAAGTGAGACAGATACAGGAGTATGCCAATGGGGGGGGGCACATAGTTAGATGATTAGAAACGGGTCAAGGAGACCCGGCAGGGCCCCAGCACGAGAGCCATTTTAAAACAATATTTCTGGAGATGAACCGTGGCCCACTTAAAACCTAGGTTGGTGAGTACGGGCACTTCTTTGTTCCACTTAAAGCATTGAACAAAGGATGATTTTTCATTGCTGCTGGATGAGTACATGAAGAAGATAAATGCATTCTTCTTTTTTAAACTTTTTTTAATGCATTATACATGTAAGATAGCTCAGCGGGTTCAGTGCTTACTGCTGAAGTTTGAGGGTGATCTGCAGGTCGCAGGTTTGAAACCTGACAAGGCCAGCTCAGCCCTACATTCTACTGAGTACGACAAATGAGTACCAACTTCGGGTGGGTGATCATTGTGTGTAAATATGTTCTCTGTACAGTGCTTTGGCCAAACCGCAATATAAATACACCATCGTGGTAGTGATGGAGAGAAGCCATCGTTTTGAAGACTCACGATATAAAAGGGGATAACATTTTTGAAAACTAGGGTCAGGTGTGGGCCGGACACTTCCAGTGACAGTGGGCTAACAGCACCCAAGGCTACCGTGGAGACTTGTCCATATTTCTCGTGAGTTAATGAACATGCAGTGACGATGCAGTTTCGTGGCGTCATGGTCTGTGGTGCTACACGGCACCAAGCCATCGCGGTAGAGAATTCCGTGACAAATGTGTGTTTGTGTGTATATTTAACCGGCACTACATAATCCCAAACATCTCTGGCAGCTGTGGCGCTGTAACTTTAAACCTGCGATGAGATCATATTTTTAGTGCTGACCAAAGCGAGAGGAGAGGGGGCCGAGCTTCCCTCCTGTGACCACCTTAGCCCTCCCTCACAAACTCCCACCCACGTTCCCCTCAAGCCAAAAAAAAAAATTGATTTCATTTTTTACGTTGCCACTCTGAGGAGATTGCGACACGCAATTCTGGTGGGGAGGCTGTTACTTTTGGAGGCGAACGAAGTTGTCTTGGGTTTACCTCTGGAATAGCGGGGCTCTGTGGAGGGAAATATGTGGACGCTGCGTGTGCTCGCCGCCGTGCTCCTCGCTGGGGTCTTCTGCGCTTCAGCCGGTGCAGGTAAGGGGTCTTGCCACCAAAAGGCGGCACATGGGTCCATTCTTTACTGTAAGCTACGGGGAACATTTGTCAACGTGTGAACGTGCCACGCAGCTGTGCGAAGGGACACCGTGTGTTCGGTAATTGCGATTTCTGCTCAGTAACTTTTCAGACTAAAGTCGCTTCACGACTCAATGAAAGAACACACTTTGGGATTGCAGAACAAGGCTCGGCTTTCATTATTTTCTCTGAAAATACGGGCTCGTTTTCTCTGGCATCTCGTATGTAAAGAGCATGGGTGAAAATAGTTTGAAATGGAAAAACTGCTCTGTGGGTACCGTGTTTAGCGTTTTTTCTTCGTTTTAATTCACATTGGAGCCAGACGTGTGTTGCTGTGTAAATTCCGTCCGGCGTAAAACGTATTTTGCTTCTCAAACTGCTTTTATGTTTTTTATTTATTTATTTATTCGTATTTGTATAGCGCACAGCAGCCCAGGGGCATGTGATATGATACGATATGATATGGCATTTACTGTGATAATGGTCACTGTGCACTACCAGTGTTCATAAAGCGAGTAAACATACTGTATCCAGCTCCAGTGAAATAAACACACCACCTGGCGTTGTATCAATATTTTTAAATAGCAAAACATCTGCTGAGGATTTAAAGAGGATCCTGTCATGGCCATCAGATACCTGCCAGCGATATGACCGAAGCGTGAACTTGGTCACCTCGAAAGACACATTACTACTGCCTGTTTACCAAGGTTCTTGGCACCGAGTGCACAGGCATGATGTCCATGTTAATGCCCATGGGCAAGGAACAGGGAGCTGCCTCTCTCACCAACGCCGCTGGCACGCTATCACTTGCAAGAGCACTCACTAGGGTGACCAGACGTCCGGGTTTCCCGAGACTGTCGCGGAATTGGGTGCTCTGTCCCCCTTTCCATTGAAGATTGCAGCGGTCCCGGTTTTTGGTCGTAGGTCTTCGTAGGTCTTCGTAGCTGGCAGGCAGGAATGCACACTCTCACACAGAACAAATGCTGCATTTTACGAATTAAGATAGTGGTAGTTGGTGATAAATTAATTATAATATGTGTTTATTCCACCGCTAACATTTAAACATCCTTCTCCTCCAACTGCTACTAACGTGTAGGGCCTTGACAGACGCTTTCAAGAGTTAGTCCTACTTTTATGTTAGTTTCCCTGTGCCAGTTTTTTTTACTTTTTTAAATCTGGTCATCCTAGCGCTCACTCAAGAGGCGGTAAACCAGGAATGAGTAGTGCAGGCTGTCAAAATATGAGAGTTCCACTCCAAAGGCTGAAGAAAGACAAACCACCTGTGGAATGAAATGGCACCCACTAATGAGAGTCCACCAGGGCTGCCACTAGACTAACATTTTATTGGGGGGTGGGCAACCCTTCAAATGTAGGGAGAGTGTCTAACTTCAGGGACTCTGGGGAAGGGCAAATGTACTTGTGTGGAGGCATCTAAATTCTTTACACATTCTAATGAGACTATTCTGGTGCAACCTCAGTACTACAAGCAGTTGACTCTCCTTCACGTCTGAAAGCACACACTGAAGGAATACTGCCCCCTGCCCCGACCCCCACTCTTCCATTCACTTCACTGACATGCAAGTGCTAACACCCATTCACGATTTCAAGTGCCTAAAAATGAGGGCATACGAATGCAGTTGTGCTCTACATTGGTCATAGCCGGACCTTTGTTAACTGTGCAGCCAGCGGCAGCGTGTGCTATCTGTGTCCTGTCCCGCCTTGCCAAGGCTCTGTAGGTCAGCCAGGTCAAGTCAACAGAACCCCAAATTCGGGGTGAAAGAGGGTTGGGGAAAAGCCCAATGTGCCCAATGGTCGTTGTCTTCGCCAGTTAGTCTGGCCCCATCTACAAGGGAAGTGTACACCAATTAAATGCCAGGGAGTTCACGACTGAACTGGAGTACCACCAGCGACCCAGGACGCGTGGTTCTGCCTTGGGCATCGGTATTGACGTGTGGCCGAGGGACAGCGCTATCTTTAAGCAGTGTAAGGAAGCCACAATACGTGAAGTAGAAAGGGGAAAAATGTACAGAGGCGTCACCGCCATTTTCAAAACAATCCACAGAAAAGAAAGTAAAACACATCAAGATGCTTGTGAAAAAAATCAGCGGACACAAAAAGAGCAGATCATAGGACATGAAACCGAGAATTTCATAGAAAATCTTAGGTGATGGTAATACATGACTCAGGGTGAAGGTGCCCCCCAGCACGGGAGGCTCAAATCAGAGCCGGCTCGAGGGGTGATCAAGTGGTGAGGTCATACAGGGAGGCCGCAAATATAGAGCCCCGCCAGCTCGTCATCATTCCAGTGTGTGTGAGCTGGTGGCGCCCTTTACATGACGCTGTCATGTAAAGTGCCAGTCAATGACTTTCTATTAGTGAGTGACAAAGGTGCGATGCACCGGGAGAACAGTAGGGGGCTCCCGCAGCACGAATTCTGCTGTGTGGATCCCAGGCCTTGCAACTTTTTTTCCTGATGTAGCATAAATGCCAACATTCCGACTCACCTGGGAGGGAGATTTCCTCCGAAAAATCAGGAGACAACATTTTTGCCATAGGAATGCATTGGGCAAAGATGTATTTGCGGCGGGAGAACTTACAAAAAAGAACAATATTTTTCACTGAAAAATCGGGAGTCTTCCGCCTAAATCGGGAGGGCTGGCATGTATGGATGCAGCCCCCAATAACCCTGCTGGAAGACCATCACACTGACGTGCCATTCTGTCTGAAGAACAGCTTTCTTACGTTGCATACCCGAGTCTATGCGGCTGCCACGTCTTAGTTGGGTGGGGGGGAGAGAGCGGCCTAAAAAATCTCGCACAAGGAGCTGGTACACCTGGGGCCCGCATGGGATCAAATTTCCCCCTACAATAGCCCACTGCTGCTCCCTTGCTGGGTGTGGAAGGAGACGGCATATCAAAATGTCACTTTGCCTGGGAGAGACAGTGGCCGTATGCTAGCTCGGCCTTCATGCTGTTAATTTTTCAGGTCGCGGAGCACTCTAAAGTCTAGAAGAATTCGCAGCAAGAGGGTAAGATGGGCAGTTGGGGTACATCCGGGTGCAAGGACAGGTCCCACATCTGGTATACTCGTATTGCTGCCATTGGGGCAGGTGTGTTGTAGACTTCAATTTCCTTAGGCATGGGTACAGAGTTCCCTCGGTTAGGACCCTGCATTCCCAGTGGCCAGCGCTCATACTTTTACCATCTGAAGGTATGATATGATATGATATGGCATTTGTAACGCGCCTATACACAAGTGTTTCAAGGCGCGACGAGGCAGGGAGGGGGGAACAAGGGGAAGACAGACAACGATCCTACTAGGCCAGGTGTCATTTAGATCGCGCAAGTGCAGGGGTAGGGGGAAGGGAAAAGTGCATGGGGAAGGGGAGGGGGGAAGTGCAGTGCAAGGTAAGTAGAATAAAATAAATAAAATAGGGCCAGCTGGTGGCAAGTGCAAGGTAAGTGCAGACAAGTGCTGGGAGGGGGGGGCTGTAGGGATACAGAGACAGTCCCGCAGTGCAGGGGTTGCCAGGGAGGCAGTGCAAGTGGAGAGTGGCTGGGCCCAGTACCGAGGTCGGTGAGAGTGGCCCAGTTGCAGATTCAGTGCAGTTTCAGTGAAGAATTTACCAGGGGAGAGGGAGAGAGAGGTTCCTTGATAGATCAGGTGAGAC
Organism: Ambystoma mexicanum; assembly: GCF_040938575.1. Lineage (NCBI taxonomy): Eukaryota > Metazoa > Chordata > Amphibia > Caudata > Ambystomatidae > Ambystoma > Ambystoma mexicanum. The sequence goes on along the minus strand of NC_090929.1, from coordinate 987,324,061 downwards.
TTACCCAGTGCCAGGATATCGGCAAATACAACGCTGTTACTTAGATGAGTGATAAATAAATAACAACGATAGCATAACACGTGATCTTGAATGGATTTCTAACTAAAGTCTGAAATCACTGATAACCGATATCGCTTTTACAAACCCCAGTGATACTCATTTTATTGACCTCAGATGGACGAAATTCGGAGTCAGCCACCACGCAATCCTAATGGCTCTCGTACAGATTGCACACACTTATCTGCAGCTGGTGTATTCAAGGGCTGAACTATTAGACTGGGTAAGAAACATGAGTACTATCTGTAGGGGCAAATACTATGGTGTCCTGGCATGATGCCAGGCCCCAACTCCAACATTCCTGAGCTCAGATCATTGATTTCAGCCACCTCCCAAGCACTGCTCCAGGGGGTCTGCAAGCTTTGTCTCTCTGGATGTTTTGGACTACAACTTCCACAATCCCCCAGCATTGACTGATCTAGATGTGGCAAATGGGTTCTGCAGTCCAGAACACCTGGAGAGTGAAAGACTGCAGACCGCTGCACTACAACAAGAGACGCTCCATCATCTGTGATTCCTCCCCTGGGTTGCAGTACTCAAACACGAATTATGACAAAAGTATTGAATATGATCCTTGGCTAACTACTTAAAAGTCATGGTGAGTCGTCGTTTTTATCAGGGACTTCTTTTTTATTCGAATAGATCGTTTTTCCTAAAGCTTCCGCCCAATTCTGAGCTTGCAAACACCCTCTCATCAAATGAAGCCACTCATTGATGTTGGGCAAAGGCTCCTGAAAGAGGGTTTGTCTAGGTGGCCCAGTCACCACTGGGCAAGGCTGTTTGCTGGGAGTGAATGAGCAGCGTTATGCTGTTTGATAATGAGTCATCAGAGTGGTTTTACTTCCTGGGTACATCCACACAGCCATCTTTGTGAGAGGCGTGGGCTGGACTTTCCTTTCCTAATGAAAGGAGGCACACATGTGGCTGAAAAGGCGAGTTAGCGCAAAAGAGAAGCGGAACGCTGCTTTTTGAAATTTCAAATCATTCTGAAAACAGGAGATGAATTACACTCGGTTCCAAATGACTATGAACTCCTCAGGCGGAACCTGTCGGATACAGCTCAGTGGAGGAGTAAGTACGTCCCGTGCAAGGAGCTGTCTGCCATCTGAGGTCATGGCTTGGAATCACCGAAGGGCCCTGCCATTCCTTCACACCCATTAGCACACTGGCGGAGGGAGCCAACCAATCAGGTGGCTAGGAACGCAGACTTGAACCGCCGGGGAAAGCTTGCGTTCCATCCCACGTGACAGCCGGCTCCCACACCGTCATCTTCCCCCCCACTTTCCGTCCCCTTATTATTATTAATTTTTTTATTCATCTCCTCCCACTTACCTTATTTCGGCTGCAGCGGCACTGCCCTTCAGCTCTTCTTCCCACGGCTGTTATGGAAAGAGAAGAGGGGCGCTGTACGGAGCCCCGCCTTCCTTTTCTATGGTGGCCACCTTTCCACAGTTTTTTCAGTTGCGTGAGGCGTCCCATTCAATGTCTGAAAATACTTTTTTTTAGCACCCTGGGTTACTGCTTTGACTTTGCTTGGGCTGTTACCTTGGGCTGCCTGCTGTTACCCCCGTTCCAGCCCTTGGAACAGGTGCTTAACGCCACATTATATGCAGTGTCACAAAGTCTCAGTGTATAGTCGTTTGTGCCAGAAAGTGCTCCATTTATCTGAAGGACAGCTTCTTATGTCACAATGGCTACAAAGAGCTATGGGTGATGGGCTGCCAGGAGGAACATCTACTGCAATGTCAGAGTATTATGTACAGTGTCTGGCCCTTGCTAGCCCATTTCCACACAGTAGGATAATGCTGCACATGGCTTTCATAGAGCATTTTCTCTGCCAGACATGTGTACTTTTCACATTTGGGTTGATGTGGTTTTTGGGTAGAGAAAAGCTGGTATTTTTTTATGTTTTATACAGCTCCATCATGCTACCCCTCACCACTGCTGGGCCATAGATAGGCACAGCAGAGGCGGTGCAAAAGGGACGTGCTGGGCTGGACACAATATCAAAGTATAGAGAAGTAGCGGTCATTGCATGCCACATCTGAGTTCCAATTGAAAGCATAGAGAACTAGAGGTTTGGTGTCGTTGCTTATAAGATGTCACTCTGAACCAGTGGTCGAAGTGGGCGAGAGAGGTTGGGAGCGGTGCTCCTCTAATTTTTAAAATTAAGTTTTACTGTTCCTATACTTTTATTTTAAAAAGAAACAGTTCCGGAAATGTTTCATTTTCATATAAGTGTGTAGGAAGAAGTTAAAACTTGCAATTTCAGTGCAATGCACTGAATGTTCCATTAAACAGAAGGTGCATTTGTTTAGTGATTTGTATTGTGCATGGTAGTGGGCGTGGTGATGGGGTTTGTGAGGAGTAGGGGCAGGCCGGCAGGGAACATAGTTCCACTACTTCTTTTCGTACACTTCGACCACTGCTCTGAACTCTTCAGAGGAATTATCCCCGTACTGGATAGCCACTGATTTATAACTCTAAATGACATACTCAACAAGCATCACATTCATTGGGCAGTCTTTATTTAGAGTACACAAAGCAGGCTTTGTCAAACCACAAACACATTCACAATCAGTGGTCAGACACTCAGTCCTCAGGCTAACTCCCTACCATGTGTCCTACACCCAAAACACATGCTAACTGGCAGCTGCACCGACTCCACACACAAATGTTATGATGTAGATTTATATAGTGCAAACCGAGCTTGGAAACAGCTGAGAGATGCATAGCAATGAAGCGAAAGATACAGAGCTGTATCAGAGGCGATAGAGGGGGGGGTGCTAGATGTCCATCGTCGTCCAAGTTTATTTTAGAGTAGGTGTTCCCCAAAGAGTAGGGCCTTCTTTTCTTTTCTGAAGTGCAGAAGCGATGGACCGAGTCAGATGTGGATATTTATAGTCCAGGGACACAGGCGGAGACTGCTTATTTTCTTGGTTTCTCCTTTTTGCAGTTCTTGCGTTCTAATCTGTAGATGGAATAGTTCCTAGGGCTGCATTGGCTCCCGGAAATAGTGAGATGTTTTAGCAAGTAGGAAAAGTAGAGTGTGTGTGTCCACCCTGCCCATGCACAATGCTACCTGAGAGTATGCCACAACCACCAAACCATATTCTACACTGTATCCATGTACAATGAATGAGGCAACTTAACAGTCACACACGTTCTCTGAATATTAGCCTGCGTCACTTTGAGATAGAACTGTGAATATTGGCCTGTGTCACTTTGAGATCGAACAGTGGATATTGGCCTGCGTCACTTTGAGATAGTACTGTCAATAATGGCCTGTTTCATTTTGAGATAGAACTGTGAATATTGGCCTGCGTCACTTTGAGATCGAACTGTGAATATTAGCCTGCGTCACTTTGAGAAAGAACTGTGAATATTAGCCTGCGTCACTTTGAGACAGAACTGTGAATATTAGCCTGCGCCACATTGAGATAGAGGTGTGACTATTAGCCTGTGTTCCTTTGAGATAGAACTGTGAATATTAGCCTGCGTCTCATTGAGAAAGAACTGTGAATATTAGCCTGCATCACTTTGAGACAGAACTGTGAATATTAGTCTGCGTCACTTTGAGATAGAACTATGAATATTAGCCTGCGCCACATTGAGATAGAGGTGTGACTATTAGCCTGCGTCCCTTTGAGATAGAACTGTGAATATTGGCCTGCGTCACTTCTGATAGAACTGTGAATATTTGCCTGCATCACTTTGAGATAGAACTGTGAATATTAGCTTGCGTCACACTCAGAGAGAATTGTTAATGTTGCCTTGAATCACATCTAGAGTGCCACATTGAGAAAGAACTGTGAATATTAGCCTGCACCACATTGAGATAGAGGTGTGAAGATCAGCATTGCATCATATATAGACAGAATGGTGACGGTTGGCATTGCATTGCATCTAGAAAGAATTGTGAAGACAAGCATTGCGTCCCATCTAGACAGAATTGTATTACTAGCTTGCGTCATATCTAGACAGAATTGTGAAGATTAGCATTGCGTCACATATAGACAGAATGGTGATGATTAGCATTGCGTCACATATAGACAGAATGGTAAAGGTTAGCATTCCGTCACATCTAGACAGAATGGTAAAGGTTAGCATTCCGTCACATCTAGACAGAATCGTGAAGACTAGCATTGCGTCACATCTAGATATAATTAAAGCTTAGCTTGAGTCATATCTAGACAGAATTGTGAAGATTAGCATTGTGTCTCATCTAGACAGAATTGTAATACTAGCTTGCGTTATATCTAGACAGTATTGTGAAAATTAGCATTGCGTTACATCCAGACAGAACTGTAATACTAGCTTGCATCACATCCAGATAGAATTGTAAGGATTATCGTGCGTCACATCTTGACAGTATTGTTGAAGGTCAGCTTGCATCACATCTAAATAGAATTGTAAACATTAGCATTGCGCCACATCCAGACAGGATTGTGAAGGGTACAATGCGTCGCTTCTAAATAGCGATGCCACCAACCAACCCCACTAAACAATCTCACCCCTCTGCATACACTTCTCACACTCTACACAAACACAACCACACCTCCAAAGCACTACAAACCACACGCACTTCATTACATCGCAACAACAAAACATAACACACATAGCCTCGTGCAACAACATATGACGGCTACCAACCGAAAAGCACACCTAAGCTCAGCGAACAGTGTTAACCGAACTGAGGCTGCCAACAGCACATCACAGCTCTCTTGCACTTTTTCCCGCTCCCTTACCTTACTAACGCATCCCACCCTCTTTCCTTTTCAGATCTGCCAGACCCAGGGGGCCACTCCGGTGGTGATAGTGCACGGTATAAATATCCTTTAACATTAACATAACATTAACATTAAGAACACTGTGCACTCCCTGGCTGACCTCACCTGTGTGGTTGTGGAGACGGTCAGGAAACCTGATGCCTCTTGGTGAATTAGCAATGGTAGCCGGTGATTATTTTAATTGGAAGGGTGTACATGCTTTCCATGGATATGAGTGAGCAATTGAGCCTAGCAAGGTATTCTGAATCAACCAAGCAGGGTTTGGTGGCGGGTGTTCTCATCCAAGAAATAAAGAAAAAATAATAGGCCAACATGGCACATCTTACCACACACTTTCTGTGAAAAATTGTTTGAAAAGCAAATCAGTTTTCAATCAGTTCTGTAGGGTAATTCATGAAAACATTAAATAGATGCAAGTGACCAACAGCACGCAAGAGCATTTTCCAACAAGTTTTCATGATGGCTTTTCCCACTATATATGACAGTATGAAAGAATGTTCATTATGGCTGTGCCCATGCATGTCTATGCTGGCTGCACCAATATATGGCAGCATTGCCATATAAAAACATACTCATGTTTGGTTAGCGCATAATGCCAGTAATGATACTATAAGGAAACATGATGGCTCAGCCAATATTTAACCGTATCCCCATAAGAACATACTGCTGTTGATTTTGCCAGTAAAAATGCCACACCACAATAAAAAAAAACATGTCCAGATGGACTGCACCCATGAAGGCCAATATGGACACATAGCAGCAGTTATCAGGTTGGCTTTACACTTGATGCCCACAGATGAATTCCATGCGACAATAAGAAAATATATTCAGATTGGCTGCACCAATGTAGGCGGTCTAGACAAGAAACAACAGACATCATGTTGGATTTACCCTTGATGCTAATTCAAAAATCCAACACCAGAGTAACAAAATATGCCCAGACAGGCTGCACCAAAGTAGGCCAATATGTCTGCATAAGAACATTCATCATGTTGGCGTTAACTTTGATGAACGCAAAAAATTTCATGCCACTGTAAGAGAATATGCCCAGACTAGCTGCACCAATGAGGGCCAGACTAGCCACCATAGGGCACACATCATGATGGCTTTACCCGTTGTTAGGTGGGACTCCCAGGTATGCCTGGGTGATGTTGGGGGTCCGCAGACTTGGAGGGCCTAACTCCCTCCACAGAATAAACGGAGGACTCAGACGCAAGTACAAGCCTTGGTTTATTGCAAATAAAACCAACATGGATCAGTACACAAATACAGCAAGATTCAGGCACAGCTCGAGGTTCCACGGTGCGCAGACTCGTTTTCTAGCACTATTGCATCATCACTCTGGCCCTTCCCATAAAAACCTATTGCCACAAGGCATAAGCTACTAAGAGTTCCTACCACCTACAGTGGACCCTATAGGTGTTGTTCTACTGGTCCTTGTATGTTAGGTGAGTGGCCTGTCCTGTCGACAAAAAACTAATTCTGTTACAGTGTTGCAGAGTAGTGGGCTCACCATTGGTTCGTGCCCCTTGTCATCCACCCCTGGGATTCTAAACTGTGATTGGTTAGAGCTGATGCCCCCAGGCCTGGGACTCGATTGAGTTCTCAGCTCGCTGTGCACCTTTTCAAGGTGATGTGAACGATTATTGTCTGTATTGTAACTTGTGTACACCACCTTGCCTTATGAAAATATTCTCCTTACAGTAGCAACACTTGTTGCGAACTTCGTCTGGTTTCTTGAGACCGGCACCCCTTCCTCACCGTAGATGACTGTTCATTGATTTGCTGCACCACGTGTTTCGAGACCATGAATTTGAGCTCTGCAACTCACAATTTATTCAGCTTCTCTGCAGCTGGTCCCTTTGTCATCTGAGGATTGGAATGTGTCTTCTTATCTCGGACCTTGGCTGTGGGCCTGTCTCACGCATCTTGCGCTCTGTGCAGCCTCAGAAAGCTCTGCTCATCTCCTGCTCAGTGGCTTGAGGCCTGCTGTAATTTTCCTAAACCTTATAATGCAGTTTCTACATTGTATATGTTGTGCTTTGTTCCCTATGGGATAGCTATATGTGGTTTGGTCATGTGCCATATATACTCCATATATACTCCTGTATGTCCACACAAAACTTAGCTTCAAGCATCAGCAAGCTTGTTCAGGATCACTTGTGCCTTGCGGTTCTGCGTTACTGCATTTGGCTAATTATTAAATGATAACAGCATTGACAGTATGTATGTGTATCTGTCCTCTAACTATAGAACTGTGCGCTCATCTTCTTCATGTGTGCGACTGTATGTTTACGTGGCGCAGTGCGGACTGCACATGTGCTTCATGTCTAACGCTGCTATGTCGTGGTGTCACTAATGACGTAAATACCATGGCTTCTTGGTGTTTAGTCGAGGCTGTCCATATAGGTGTCACTGTCCACTATCACTGGCTCTTCTCCCACACATAGGAAGACTTTAATTGTATTCAGTCTGTATGGCTGGCTGGCTGAGAGGGTATCTTTCAGTGTACTTGGTGCACTCAGAATTCGCCCAACATAAGATGAATGGCGGCAAGCGTTTCTACCTCTTTGTCGTGACATGAACTTGGGGGCACGGAGGGGTGGTCTCGGAACTCCCCTTTCACTGTGATGTCATTCAAAAATGCCATGCTACAGGAATAAAATATATCCGGACTGGCTGCACCAGTAAAGACCAGCCTTGCAAAATAATAGCCCTTATCATGTTTGCTTTACCTGTAATGCCCAGTACCGAATGCCATGGCCCAGTAAGAAAACATGTAGACTGGCTGCACCAATGTAGGCCAATCTAGCCATGTAATAATGCTTATGTTTGCTCTACCGTTAATGCTAGGTAAAAAATACCATGCCATAGTAAGCATATATAGCCAGACTGGCTGCTGCACATATGACCCTCCCTCAAAACCCTTCCCCAGGCCACATATTTGGCACAAATACAAGAAAACACACATTAATTTAGCATATGCTTGTTCATACACTCTCCCTTTCACCTGCACAACCATACAGAATAGACTTGCTCATACAAATGTACACCGAAACAGCATACATACACTCACTCATTTACCCACACATCCATATGAATACACTACTTCCTTCTCTTGCTCCCCATACACCATAGACTCTCTCATTCGCACACACACTTACAAGCAAGGAAAGGAGAGCTTCCTAGTTCCTGTACATGTGCAGTGGATCCGTAATGTCTCCATTATGCCTGGCCAGGCTATCTGAATATCCATGGAGGCACAAGAGTGCTCCCTGCACACATTCAGGCTCACAGTACCCCAGCCTGAATCCCCATCCAGCCATGCAAGGCTTGAGAGGCAAAACTCCCCTGGTCTTGATGGCCCATTGGGCAAGAACGCTGGGTTACTAGAACTATTAAAGGGAAACTACGTGTTCTTGTACATTCTAAAGTCACCAGAGGAGCACTTACTCTGTCACTTACTAAAGCTGAAGAAGAGCTCATTGTTTTCACTACGCTGGCTTGGCTCACCCATAATAGGTGGCAGGTCGGCGCCCCATTGCCCATTATAGACGAGCCAACTCTGCAACCTACCAGATGGATCCCACAACCAACAAGCCATAGTCGAAATACAAACTTCAGAATACCGCAACACCATTGATTCCCTGCCCAGGCACAGTGCAAACCCAGGCCCTCTGCCCAACACTTGCAAACATCAGACATTCAAAATCCATAACTAATACATCATCTAATACAGCATCAGCTTATTCCAAAGAAAGGATCTGCACTCTAAATCATGCAGTCATAAAACAAGCGATCAAACAATATAAAAAAAATCACATTGACATATTATTTACTAATGGGTATCGCCCACTCCTGTGCTAGAATACACACACACACACACACAAACACGCGCGCGCCCAGAACGAAGCTCTAAAAGATCTTGCAATTTAGGTTACCCACCTCACCTCAGACAATGACAAACATACACCTCAGAGGTAAACACACACACCCATTAATTGCAACACCACCCTCCATGGCGTGTGTGCTCATCAGTGCATTTTCAGGTGGATATTTCATATTGTACTTGTTCAATGTGTGTAGAATGAAAACACATCAAAAGAATAGACATGAAAAGGTGTTAAGTGAAGATTTAAGGAGAAAATGTGGGAGTACAGGGGTGACACCCTTTTTCTAAAACCAACAACAAAAAGAAAGAAACATGATTGAACATGCTTGGGAAAAAAGACAACTGACATTGGATGCACTGCTGAAAAGCCATGGCACCAATTAAGTAAAAGGGGATGGCCATAAGTGATTATGACAGAGATAGCTACTGGTGGAGAGCTCTGCAAATCAGCCAACAGAACAAGCACCCATCATAGAGCCTGGACGCATCCGCATATTGTACAATGCAGTTGCACGGTGGGTGACCAAAATGCGAGACATTCGCCTGACTCCAAAATGGCAAGTGGGGATTTTGAAATCTCAGGCCCAGCGTGAAGTGAACACCTACAGGTAAATGGCATAAGAAGAATGTACACAATGCCCTTCCATGGAGACTGACTGAGGGAGAATTGTGTAAAAGTGGGCACAGACGAAATGGAAGAGGATGGAGTAGGACTAGCGAATGGGACTGGGTGTTGTGATGAGGTCACTGCAAAGCTATGAGAGCAAAGAGCGGGTCGGGAAGCCACAGTGAGCTGGAGAGACGCTCATGAAGACCCACCATGGCATAGAAAGCTGGGCAGTATACACCTGCAAAGCCACAATGCCAGATGCAGTGCAGCCTCTATACACCTGTTGGCACTGTGAGACCCATATCTGTGAGACCCAGCTGCAGAGCAAGCCAGGCATTATATTCCTGCTGGCACCGTGAGAGTTGAATAGTAGGTATGTATTTATGGGATTTATAAAGTGCAAACCTAGCATCGAAGCAACAGAGAGCTGTACATAGAGGCTGGGGTGCTCCTGTGAACTTAGTGCTATTGATGCTGTGCCCCGTGGTCTGGGTGGGACGGCGTTGCGTACTCTGGTTCAAGGCTGGCCATGGTTGGGGACTCCCTTGCTGTGCTGCCGGTCTTTTCATCCCTTTCCTGGCTGTTAGACCGCCGCGGTGTCATCTGGGCTTCAGCCTGGCCTGCGGCTAGTGGCGCTGCTGGAGAGGAACCTTCTTCCCACATGATGGCCGGCACTCGCCGGTATTGGAACACGTCCCTCGTTACTGACTCTTGTTCTCCTTGGGCTGTTACCATTCTGTGGTCGTTTTTCGTGACTACCGACTGGTTTGATTTATATGGGAGTGCTAGCTTAGTATGGGGCTCTCTGTCCTTCCCCAGTACCCTGTCTCCTGGGGCGATGTCACTGGTGATGGCTCCCTGGGTGCGGCTTTACCTTTTGTTCTTGGCTCTCCTGCTTTCTTCTATGCGCTGCCAGTGTGGCTCAGGGGCAGTCCAGCTGTTGTGTATTGGCAGTCCTACTTGTGCTGGGAATCCAAACATTAGGGCATCTGGGTTGACCCGGGTGGATGAGTGAGGTGTCTGCGGGTACATCCGCAGGAACTGATAAACTTCTGGCAACCACGGGTTCCGTTGCTCCTTTGCAATGCGGATCACTTTGTTCAGAGATGCCATGAAGCGTTCTGCATCCCCATTTGCCTCAGGCGAGTAGGGGATGATATGATGGTATTGGACATTTAGGTTGTCTAGAAAGTTCTGCAGTTCATGCACTTTGAACGGGGGCCGTTGTCGCTTTTGACTCTGTTGGGTATGCCATGCACGAGGAATATTCTTTCCAATACTGTAATGACTGAAGCTGCGTCTGTTGATTGGACTTGTTCGACTTCGGGGTGCCTTCTGAACTCAGCGATGGCGACCAGCAGATACCCCTCATTGGCTAGCGAGCAGAAGTCCAGACTGTTCACGTCCCACCTCTGTTCGCTCTGAGGGGGGCTGGCAATGGAATCCTGCGGGCTTGGTCGCTGTGTTGCTTGGCAGGCTGCACACGCGCTTACGAGTGCTATTACTTTTGCCTGTATGTTTGGCAGCCACACTCTTGATTTGAGAAAAGTTTCAGTCTTGTTGATTCCTTGATGCCCTTCATGAGCTACCCACAGGGCTCGGTCCTCCAGTGCTGATGGTAATACTATTCAGTGTCCTTTCAGTATGAAACCTTCAGTGGACACTGACAGCTCGCGTCGCACTCCCAGTAGGTGTTGCAGCATGCCTTGGGCTGCCGCTGTCCTGTTTGTTGCTGCTGCTGGCAGGTCCTTCATGTTTCCTGATAGGATGGACTCCTTGACTAGCTGGAGGCATGAGTCTTGCTCTGTTTCTTTGATGATCTCTTCCAGTTTCATTCATTTTAGCCTGGCGCATGTGATTACATGGCACACATGCTCATCTGTCTCATGGGTGTCATCTTGTTCCACCAGCATTGCTTGCCAGAGGTGCCGCGACAGGTAATCCGCTGGGTTGTCACTTCCTGAGCAGTATGCTACGTCGATGTAGAAAGGCTGAAGTTGTAGCATGCAGCGCTCGAGCATGGCTGGTGGATGCGGGCAGAGCCCTTGAATATGGGGACAATGGGTTTGTGGTCCATGTACACTGTTGCACGGTTCCCCAGCAGAAACACTTGGAAAGGGCAGCACCCCATATGATGGCTGGGGCTTCCCGCTCTATATGGGCATACCTCTGTTCTGTGCTGGTCAGTGCCCGGCTGCCAAATGCTATGGGGTATGCATTCCCCTCTTGGTCCATTTGGGTGAGTACAGCCCCTAGTCCAACTGGGCTGGTGTCGACCAGCAATTCTGTTTTGCCTGCAGTGTTGAAGAACGCCATTGGGGTGTTAGACAGCAGGGATGCTTTGATTTTCCGGAATGCCTCTTCTTGTTCTGGCCCCCAGGTCCAGGGAACGTCCTTTCTTGTCACTTATCGAAGTGGGGCTGCAATGGTTGCCAGGTCTGGGATGAAGCGGCTACAATGGGAGGTCATTCCCATGAAGCTCCGCACTTCCGACACAGTGGCTGGGCATTTCGGACATCCGCGACTTTGGCTGGATCAGGGGACACTCCTCTCGCGTTAAAGACATAGCCGAAGAATGAGTGTTCTGTTTTGCCAAATTCAAATTTTTTGGCATGTCGGGTGAGGCCAGATTTCTCTTGGCGTGCCAGGCCATCTAGCCCTGAGTTGTGCTCTTTTTCAGAGGCCCCGTAGACCAGGATATCATTGCTTATGTTTGTTGTCCCTGGCAGATCTTGCAGGACTTTTTGAATCTCATGTTGGAAGACTTCTGCCGCTGATGAGATGACGAAGTTCAGCCGGCGGTACCATCCGAGGTGCGATGCGAAAGTTGTTCTGTACCTGGATTCCTTCGCCAGTCGAATCTGGTGATAGCCGGAGCGGAGATCCAGTTTACTGAACATCGTCACCTAGGTAAGGTCGACAATCAGTTCATCAATTGTTGACATAATGTGACGTTCACATCTGATGGCCATTTTCGGGAGTCTCATATCAATGAAAATCCTGACTGCATTCAGCTGTGCAGGTTTTTTTGCAACTGCCGTAGGGAAGAACCGGGGAGTAGGTCCGGAGGTGTTCTCTATGATATGGATATCTTCAAGTTTCTTTAGTTCCTCATTGATTGCCGCCCGTAGATGGAACGGCACCCACTGATGCAGGACTGCTCTTGGCTTGATGGTCAGGTCAATATGGAGCATCACTGTCCTGTTTTCTAGGCGGCCAATGCCTTTGAAGAGTTTTAGGTGTTTCACGATGATGTTGTCTAGCTCTGGTTGTCAGAGTTGGAGAGCAAAATGGAAGATCTGCAGTTTCTCTGTCGTTCTACAACTTAGTAGAGTCTTGACGCCGGCATCCACTACGTAGAATCTGGTTCTACAGGTTTTGCCATTGTACATGTCGCCCTTGAAATATCCTTTTACAGGGAGGGGTATTTTGCTCCCATAAGTGTATAAACGAACTGTCTTGCGCTGCAACATGGGTTTCATGTACATGGTCGAGAGTCTGGTGAGCGGTATGACGCTGACTGTTGCTCCAGTGTCAATGATCACTCTGGTCGGCATGCCGTTCATGAGCACCGTGCAGGTTGGCTGGGATTTCCGTGTTGTTCTCTTTGACTATTTATGTAGCACTACTGATGAAATTAGGTGTACCCTTTGGGAGTGCTGTTTGCAGTGCCCTGTGTGTCATCCCTGCGGCAATTCATCTTCTGATCCCTCGCTTGCTTCGCTTTTGCTTCGCTTTCGCTGCTGCTTGTGCGTGTTCTGCGCTCGACTGTTCTTGCTTTGCCTTTGCAGTTTTCTTGCCGACTGGCTCTTGGACCGTGTCGCTCTTGCAAGGGGGTTTCTGGGCCTTCTCTTCAAGGGCCGGCGCAAAGGCAGACTGAGGCAAAGTGGTTGAGTTTTCCACACTTCCAGCACATGGCTCTGATTGCCAGGCAGTGTTCTTCACGGTTCCATGCTCCTCTGCACCACTTGCATGATCTTTGATTGTGCTCTGACTGCATTGGGAGAGAGGGCTTTACCCCTGGTGGGTGCCTCTTGGTGTCGACTGCTGCAACGGTTGCTGTTCCTGGCTCTGCATCCATCAGCCAACGACTGATAGCTGCTTCTTCGTGCCTCTCTGGGTTTCCGTTCTCTCTCTCTGGCACCCCATATCGAGAATGCAGTCTAGTGGAATGTTTCTTTCGGATAGAATGTCTCTCCAGAGCTTCTCATAAAGTACTCTGTGGATGATCTCCTGTCTCACAGAGAACTCCTCATTGGGGAACTCGCAGCCCATAGTCATTTCACGAATTCTCGAGTGGAAGTCATAGATTGTTTCTGCAGGCGGTTGCCTTGCTAGGCTCAGCTGAAACCGCTCATTGTCGGGATTCAGTTGTGTACAGAATTCTCCATTCAGTGCACTTTTCGCGGCCTGGTAGTCATCTTCCTGGCCCCTGGTTGGTAATGTGTTGAAGAGCCGCAGTGCGAGCATGCCTACATTTAGCATGATGAGTGTGCGCTTCTCTTCCTCTGCGATGATTCTCTTGGATTTGATCTGTAGCTCAAATTGCTGGAGCCAGCGTTCCCACCGAATGGCTGCACCCTCTGCATACGGGTCGAATGGCGTCATGAACGCTCCTTGGGCAGAGTCATCCCATGTGTTTCTCTCCATGTCGCACGAGCTGCTGGTTGGAGGGTTCTCCCGAGGCTTCGGGGATGTGGGAACTGGCAGCTTGTTGCCCTTCCGACATGATGTCTCCTTGCAGGCTCACTGCTTTAGTTTATCCCCTGGCGCAGTTGTGGTTGTGGCCCTTTTGGTGGCAGTTCACTAGTGCAGTTGTCCCTGTTTGGGATAGTGTCTGGTGGGCTCCTCCCTTCTTGTTACTCTAGTGGGCGTCAAAGTTCCTGTGTTGTGGTGCACACTGATACTGTTCACCTGGCTAGGGAGTGGCTTCCATATGCTTTTTCCTTCTAGGCCAGGCAGTCAGCCCCTTGCTCCTGTTCTGCACGTGTGCTTTATCAGGCTGCTGTATGTATATTTATTCTCCTTTGGGTGCGGTTCACGTGCTTCAGCTGCTGTTCTTTCTCACCGCCGCAGGCACTGGGTGAGTCTGCTGCTTCTCTGTGCACACTCGCGCACACACCTTCTGTGGGCACAATCTGCCTCGTTGCCAATGTGATGTTATACGGTTGGGCCCCAGTTCCAGCTGGGCCCAGCATGGATGGCTGGGGAGCACAAATGACACAGACACACTGATTGCTTTCTTACTTCCAACTGTCCCGTTTTCACAGGCAGTCGGGCCTTTTATTACTTATCTTTGCGTCCTGACGTTGCAACATTAGGACGCCTCTGGGGCCTTTCCTCCACATACCACAGGCGCTATACCTATGGATGCTAAGTCAAGATCCATAATGGGTGCAATATCCTTGTGACTGAAAAGGCAGGGGAAAATGTGATTTGAGATCCCTGGATGGAGGGGTATTTACCAACACTCGTAATTTCCCTAGGTCACTGCATTTTATGATCCAAGAACCACAATAAGTCACTCTATGCCCGAGATTGGCTGGGACAATTTCATGATACTATGCATTGGTCGAGAGGCTATTACCTGGGTTTTGCTCTTTTACCTAGATATCTTTCTGGTAGGATCAAAACATTGAAACAGGAAATGTATATGTTGACCTGCAGGACACCCCAATGTCCCATAGATAGCTTATTACAAGCCATCCTGAAAAAGCTAATGAAAAGTAGTGAAACGATAAGTGTATTGAGTTTTATTGGTCGCCCGCCTTCTATCTCTACCACCTATTCGTTTTTCATTTTTCCTTTTTTAATCCCCCAGTGATAGTAAATGGCCTTTCCACAGGAGTGCTGCTGTCCTGTGGAAACTGCATTTTTGTGGCATTGAAAGTTCGTTTGCTGCTATCATCACTGTCATCACAGCATTGTGAGCCGTAGGGGGCTCTTGCTGTGCACCGGCCGCTTCCTGGAGGAGGCAGAGCCCACTTGCGCCCACGTGACCAATCACGTGACTTCCTGGTCTACAAAACGCAGACCCAACTGCCCGAGCGGCGAGTGCTGCTGTCCTGTGGAATCTGCATTTTTGTGGCATTGAACGTTCGTTTGCTGCTATCATCACTGTCATCACAGCATTGCGAGCCGTAGGGGGCTCTTGCTGTGCACTGGCCGCTTCCTGGAGGAGGCGGAGCCCACTTGCGCCCACGTGACCAATCACGTGACTTCCTGGTCTACAAAACGCAGACCCAACCGCCCGAGCGGCGAGTGCTGCTGTCCTGTGGAAACTGCATTTTTGTGGCATTGAACGTTCATTTGCTGCTATCATCACTGTCATCACAGCATTGCGAGCTGTAGGGGGCTCTTGCTGTGCACCGGCCGCTTCCTGGAGGAGGCGGAGCCCACTTGCGCCCACGTGACCAATCACGTGACTTCATGGTCTACAAAACGCAGACCCAACCACCCTTGCGGCGTTAAGCCCGACAGGAGTAAAGCCCAGTGAATGTTGAGCGACTGTTTGGCGCACTGGGGAGGCAGCAAAAAGGTAAATAAATCCAAGGTATTTTTATTCACCATCTTAACAATATTTTACAACCTACGCTTATAAGGAGATTACGGAGTTCTCCTTCCGAGGAAGAGATGGGTACCCAGGATGGTTCATACCTGGAGATAGGGAGCGAGACTGGGCAGGAGGTTTCCAATGTCTCTGACCCTGCCCCAGTACAGCTGCATCCAACTGTCAGCCAACCCCTCCGCCACATAGACAGCCAGCAAACCCCTGAGGTGGCATTTCCAAATCTCCATATTCAGAAGGGCTGGAAACGAGGGTTAGAGAACACCCTGACGACAAATTAACAAGGGGGGTCCTGGGAGTCCCTCTGCCAGACATTAGTCCTGGTTGCGAGAGACTTACCCAGAGTCTTTAGCTCACTATCTTTCACAGAGAAGAAATTTCCTAAACATATCAGTCTTTGTCCTGCCCTGGGGCAGTCCAGCACCGAAATGCTAGGCAATTCTCATCTGAACAAGAGTACCAACAGCATCCCCAGACACGTGTTTCGGCCTGGTTGGACCTCATCAGTAGGGAGGAGCTGTGCCTCTCTAAGAATAGTGAGCAAGGGGTCCATGTCTGGATTCCCCTAGTAACTTAGGGTGAGACCCAAAGTTACTTGCATATGCAAATTAACAAGGGGGGTCCTGGGAGTCCCTCTGCGAGACATTAGTCCTGGTTGCGAGAGACTTACTCAGAGTCTTTAGCTCACTATCTTTCACAGGGAAGAAATATCCTAAACATATCAGTCTTTGTCCTGCCCTGGGGCAGTCCAGCACCGTAATGCTAGGCAATTCTCCTCTGAACAAGAGTACCAACAGCATCCCCAGACACGTGTTTCAGTCTGGTTGGACCTCATCAGTAGGGAGGAGCTGTGCCTCTCTAAGAATAGTGAGCAAGGGGTCCACGTCTGGATTCCCCTAGTAACTTAGGGTGAGACCCAAAGTTACTTGCATATGCAAATTAACAAGGGGGGTCCTGGGAGTACCTCTGCCAGACATTAGTCCTGGTTGCGAGAGACTTACCCAGAGTCTTTAGCTCACTATCTTTCACAGAGAAGAAATTTCCTAAGCATATCAGTCTTTGTCCTGCCCTGGGGCAGTCCAGCACCGAAATGCTAGGCAATTCTCATCTGAACAAGAGTACCAACAGCATCCCCAGACACATGTTTCGGCCTGGTTGGACCTCATCAGTAGGGAGGAGCTGTGCCTCTCTAAGAATAGTGAGCAAGGGGTCCACGTCTGGATTCCCCTAGTAACTTAGGGTGAGACCCAAAGTTACTTGCATATGCAAATTAACAAGGGGGGTCCTGGGAGTCCCTCTGCGAGACATTAGTCCTGGTTGCGAGAGACTTACTCAGAGTCTTTAGCTCACTATCTTTCACAGGGAAGAAATATCCTAAACATATCAGTCTTTGTCCTGCCCTGGGGCAGTCCAGCACCGAAATGCTAGGCAATTCTCCTCTGAACAAGAGTACCAACAGCATCCCCAGACACGTGTTTCGGTCTGGTTGGACCTCATCAGTAGGGAGGAGCTGTGCCTCTCTAAGAATAGTGAGCAAGGGGTCCACGTCTGGATTCCCCTAGTAACTTAGGGTGAGACCCAAAGTTACTTGCATATGCAAATTAACAAGGGGGGTCCTGGGAGTCCCTCTGCCAGACATTAGTCCTGGTTGCGAGAGACTTACCCAGAGTCTTTAGCTCACTATCTTTCACAGAGAAGAAATATCCTAAACATATCAGTCTTTGTCCTGCCCTGGGGCAGTCCAGCACCGAAATGCTAGGCAATTCTCCTCTGAACAAGAGTACCAACAGCATCCCCAGACACATGTTTCGGTCTGGTTGGACCTCATCAGTAGGGAGGAGCTGTGCCTCTCTAAGAATAGTGAGCAAGGGGTCCACGTCTGGATTCCCCTAGTAACTTAGGGTGAGACCCAAAGTTACTTGCATATGCAAATTAACAAGGGGGGTCCTGGGAGTCCTTCTGCCAGACATTAGTCCTGGTTGCGAGAGACTTACTCAGAGTCTTTAGCTCACTATCTTTCACAGGGAAGAAATATCCTAAACATATCAGTCTTTGTCCTGCCCTGGGGCAGTCCAGCACTGTAATGCCAGGCAATTCTCCTATGAACAAGAGTACCAACAGCATCCCCAGACACATGTTTCGGTCTGGTTGGACCTCATCAGTAGGGAGGAGCTGTGCCTCTCTAAGAATAGTGAGCAAGGGGTCCACGTCTGGATTCCCCTAGTAACTTAGGGTGAGACCCAAAGTTACTTGCATATGCAAATTAACAAGGGGAGTCCTGGGAGTCCCTCTGCCAGACATTAGTCCTGGTTGCGAGAGACTTACCCAGAGTCTTTAGCTCACTATCTTTCACAGAGAAGAAATATCCTAAACATATCAGTCTTTGTCCTGCCCTGGGGCAGTCCAGCACCGAAATGCTAGGCAATTCTCCTCTGAACAAGAGTACCAACAGCATCCCCAGACACGTGTTTTGGTCTGGTTGGACCTCATCAGTAGGGAGGAGCTGTGCCTCTCTAAGAATAGTGAGCAAGGGGTCCACGTCTGGATTCCCCTAGTAACTTAGGGTGAGACCCAAAGTTACTTGCATATGCAAATTAACAAGGGGGGTCCTGGGAGTCCCTCTGCCAGACATTAGTCCTGGTTGTGAGAGACTTACCCAGAGTCTTTAGCTCACTATCTTTCACAGAGAAGAAATATCCTAAACATATCAGTCTTTGTCCTGCCCTGGGGCAGTCCAGCACCGAAATGCTAGGCAATTCTCCTCTGAACAAGAGTACCAACAGCATCCCCAGACACGTGTTTCGGTCTGGTTGGACCTCATCAGTAGGGAGGAGCTGTGCCCCTCTAAGAATAGTGAGCAAGGGGTCCACGTCTGGATTCCCCTAGTAACTTAGGGTGAGACCCAAAGTTACTTGCATATGCAAATTAACAAGGGGGGTCCTGGGAGTCCCTCTGCCAGACATTCGTCCTGGTTGCCAGAGACTTACCCAGAGTCTTTAGCTCACTATCTTTCACAGAGAAGAAATATCCTAAACATATCAGTCTTTATCCTGCCCTGGGGCAGTCCAGCACCGAAATGCTAGGCAATTCTCCTCTGAACAAGAGTACCAACAGCATCCCCAGACACGTGTTTCCCTCATCAGTAGGGAGGAGCTGTGCCTCTCTAAGAATAGTGAGCAAGGGGTCCACGTCTGGATTCCCCCAGTAACTTAGGGTGAGACCCAAAGTAACTTGCATATGCAAATTAACAAGGGGGGTCCTGGGGTTCCCTCGGCCAGACATTAAAAATTCAGAGCAGAATCAATGATCATTTCCTTAGGAAAAGAAATAAGAGTGTCAATGACTTGGTCGATATTATGGATACCACTTGGCAGCTACCTGACTATAATCACACAAATCTGGGAAATACCCCCACCATAGAGAGTGTCCAAGCTATGTCAATGACCACAGACACTATTCAAGAAAATAGGGCTAGCTCGCCTATTCACCAAGAGCAACACGAAGGGCCAATAGCCTCCTCTCCGGACGGATCACCCTCAGCTAGCGAAAGCACATTGGCAGCCCTGAGCTTTGTTCTAAATTTGCTGGTCTCCGTATTTGAGCTTCTAAAAACAGAAGTACAAAATCAAGCAGGCCTGCTTTTGGAAATATCACATGAGATTTCTAAGAATGAATCAGCATTGGTTGCCACAAATAACATCATGAACACTACTCTGATTCCAACTTTAAAAGAAACACAAATAGAGGGAGTCAAACAAGGCTTGGACATTGCCCAAATTTACAATCTTTTGAAAGAGGGGGCAAAAGGCAATGCTACAACCCATGAGCTTTTAAAGAAGCTCCCTCTGGAAATCCAAAATCCTCAAAGTCAGACTGACACTCTGGAAGGAGAGGGTGCCAAAGACTGTTTTGATGACACCCCGCTCTCGGACTCCATTCTGGAAGAATTTCGAAGATTGGCAAATGTTGACATCGACGTAATTGAAGAAACTGAAGACAGTACTCAAAAAAATCATGGTGAAAATCCACAAGAGCATCCGAATGGTAGTTTGAGTCAGAGTTCAGAAGCACTCCGAAAACCCAAGAGTGAAAAATAGCAAAAAAGGAATAAAGAGGGCAGAACAAAAGAGACTGTCCTTTACACACAACGGGACAAAACTTTGAAGAAATCAAAAAAACAGAAAAATCAGGTCCCAAAAAAACCAGGAAAAAATATTTTTCTGAAAAACCTGACAACTTCTGAGAGCGACTAGATGGCTGACTCTTCTGTAACTGTATCCCCACTCACCAATTCCTCGCAGACTTCAAACCCGACCGATCCCCAGGCCAGCAAGCGAGTACCCGGGAAAAACGGGAAAAAGAAGGCACTCAAAACACACAAGGAGGGTCTCAGTGACAACAGAGTTCAAACCTCAAACCTTGGCATGCAAACGGAACCCATAATCCTGCTACCTGCTACTTCCAATAACTCACACCAAAAACTGGCCCACACAAACATCAAGATTGCCCCAATATTTCTAAAACATAAATCGCACAGGGGGAAAACAATTGAGGATAATGCGGAGAAAAGGCAAGTTGCCACAAAACTGGCACCAATTTTCTTAAAACCATTAGGGATAACAGTTTCTGCACTACCTCCATCCAATGAACCTCCCCCATCAGCTCCTCAAGCTGAGACGCCATCTCTCGAAAGAAATCAGTATTATTCCGCCACAAAAAAGAAAAAACTGCGACGCCAAACTTTACAATTCAAAAAGTATGGCTTAGATAAGAAAAACAAAACAAAATAAAATCACTCTGTAGATCTGCTTTACTGTCGGAAATTAAAAAGAACTACAACCTGTTTCTCTTTGCCTCAGAAGATATCGAGTATCTCTCTTTTCCGATTAGCGAAGACAAGTTCTTCGTGGAGATAGCTCTTACCTCAAGAAAGGCACAGCAGGCACTCATTCACAACAAAGATGACCTGGCTAAAGAAGGCCTCTGGGTTTATGAATCAGAGGAGGAAGGCAGGTGCAGAAATCGTCCGGGCTCAAAACACACATGGGGGGAGGATGCACCAACTATTATGGCCACCGCCGGAACGTCTAGAGAGCCCCAAAGTAAAGCTTCTTCTGGGCTTAAATTAAATGAAAACTTGATAACAAAACTTCCAGAAATCATTACTCAAATCTTTTTGAAACTTGGCGAGGAACAGACCAGTCTTTAGACAAAGGGGCCTTAGACTAGTCTCCTGGAACACAAGAGGCCCGAGCTTCCTGAGGAAAAAGCAACTTAAAAATGATCTTTTTGAACATAATGATATCGTGTTGCTCCAGGAGACTTGGTTGGCCAACCCTATTGAGATTTAGAGTACTAAATCTCAAGGCCTCACAAAAATTAAAAGGGAGACAGCAGGAGGTTTATTAATAATAATTAAAAACTCCAGCATCAAAGACATTGTTCCACTATGTAACAACACGATGGGCATTCAAGCCTGTAAAGTAGAGATGGGACAGAACGCCTCCCGACTTACTCTAATTGTGGTCAACATCTATTGGAATCCAGCCAGTTCGAAACTTCAAGACTTCCTAGAAATACTTCACACCTTATTTTCAACGGCAAAGATCAACTACGAGGGAGCACAGATCATTGTCGCAGGGGACCTGAATACAGACCATATTCACCCAGAACACGGGAGAAACGGCCAAACCAAACATAGCACCATACGAAAAAGCAAACAATGGTGGGACTTTCTTCAGTCATGGGATCTAGATATGATAAACGAAAAAAACAGGTCCGGGGGAATGGCTGGGCCAACCTGGCGCCAAGGGGCGCAGCAATCAACTTTTACTTTTTCGTCTCATCGTCCCTCACCCTGTTTTGCCCTAGTCTTACTGGGACTGGGAAGGGGGAAGTGATCACGCCAGGTTGGAACTTTTCTTCCCTGAAATCGAGAGATCCTCCTAACCTTATATCGTACAGGAACTGGAGGGTTTAAAGGGTAAACTGAAAGTGGTCAAATACAAACATGGGGGGAAAAAGCTGAATAACCTTTTGGAGGAAGTCCCTCCGTCAGTATGGGCCGAGGAAACCCATCCAGAAAAATGTGGAAAATTTGTGTGGTCTATTTGCCAACCAAGTGAAGTAAAGAGCGTAGGGAAACAGACGCATCGCCATTATTTTGATGAGGAAACATACAATAAGAAAAGAATTCTGCGACAAACACTATGCCATATAAAACAGAATGCAGCAGAAGACCCCCTCGGCTATATGCAAAAAATTTAAGACGTCAAACAAGCCTACCGGAACTGGACCAAGAATCACAAACACCAAAAACTCCAAGAAGACTGGGAAAGAATGCTTTTTCTCCTCAATGCAAATAATTGCAAAAACTTCTGGGCAGCATTAAATCAACTTGAAACCGGCCAAAACAGTTCCCTTTGCAACCTAGTCTCGGAGCGTAAGTGGGTAGACTACCTCTCCAAAAACTTTGAAGCAACTGGCTCAAGAGACCTTATTCTTCCAAACATCTCCTGGTCCCTGGCATTTACCGAAGAAGAAATTGAGGATCTTATTACATCTTCTTCTGCCTCTAAAGCGGCAGGTCCCAATGGCCTCACTTACCAGGTGCTAAAAAAACAGCCAAAACTATGGGCAAAGTTACTCTTTCATCTGTATCAGGAAATTCTAAAGAAAGAAATGCTTCCACCATCATGGAAGACTGCACTCATTATCCCATTTTTTAAGGGGGGGGCGATAGGCTAAGCCCAGCATGTTAGCGACCGATCGCCCTTCTGGATATAGATAGCAAAATGTTCATGAGAATATTACTGAAAGAATTTACCTTATGGGTGGACTCTAGACAGATTCTTCCCCCGCATCAAACAGGCTTCAGGAAAGGTCTTTCCATCAGCCTTAATGGACTCATCCTGAACCTGCTGAGCAAAAGATCAAATGAGAAAGAAGGCTCTCCGTTGTATGGGGTATGGGTAGATCTGTCCAAAGCATTTGATCTCGTGGACAGATCCCTCCTCTGGCAGAAACTTTACAACTGGGGGATTCCGGCCCCTCTTCTGGCCATGCTCATAGAGCTTCATAAGAACACTACCACCAGGGTGAGGTTGGATGACCTCGGCAACCTATCAGAGACAATCCAGATCCTCAAGGGAGTACGACAAGGATGTCTGGGTGCACTGCTATTCTTCAACCTATTTCTATCAGACATTGGAGACTTTTTAGCCTCGCATCGCTAATCTGTCCTAGGATTAATGGTAGAAAACTCCATTGGTTGGCTTACGCTGATGACCTAGTGATCCTGGATGGTTCAGCGATAGGGTTGCAGCAACTCCTGTTCAAACTCAATGAATATGCCAAACTAAACGGTCTGATAATTAATCCATCAAAATCTAAGATCCTAATCTTTAAACATCCGAAAAAAAAGGTGACTTCAAGGAACTGGGTCTTGGACTGTAAAGTAACTCCACGCGTGGATGAACTGATATACCTGGGATATGAAATCCTTGCTCATCCAACTCTTAACAAGGTGATACCTTCCATCCATGGAAAGACCTAAAAAATTATAGCACAAATGAAAAACCTTAATAGAAGATTTTGCAATTTCTCAATACTTCCACTCAAGAAGTTTTATATAGGCAAAGCAGTCTCGGTCCTCCTCTATGGCCTTGAGGCAAAGCCCTTGATGTGGAATTACGACTGGAGTAAAATTGAGGGCCTCCTGTGGAAATCTTCTATTCATCTCCCAATGTGTACTCCTCTTGCAAGTCTGAGATTTGAATTGGGACTGACCTCTTTGAGTTGCCGTGCGGAGGGGAAACTTCTGTCCCTCTACCATAACATAATCACAGCCAGTATGTCCACTCTCTTTTTTGATGTAAACCAACATCTAAAAGAAGCAAAATCAAAACAACTTCTAGGTTTAGAAAAAAAAATTGGACATATTTTGTACAGGCTGGAACTAACAACAGAAACACTCATGCAAAATCCCATGAAAGTGAAAAAAAAACTAGAGATGGCTGACTGGATCCAAACAATTGCTGCAGTCAGAAGTCTCAACCTCCCAAACCATTTCCTGAAAGATGACAGAAAACTCGGCACCACCCCACGCTATTTGGTAAAGTTTCCTGACCAAAGAATAAGAAACAACTTCCTCAGACTCAGATTGAACATAGCCCACACGGGCGAAATATTGGCCCAAAGAAACCAGGGAGAGAAGGCAATGAGACTCTGTAAGATCTGCCACTCTCCGAACTTACAATCTCTCAAGCATCTGCTGATAGAGTGCGAAGGTACATGGCCCTCTAGAGTGTCATCACTGGGGAGATTCGTAACTAGAGAGGAGAGCTTAGCCCAAGATGCATTCTGGGATAGACTGATCTCTGGCCAAGAAGTAATGCTCACTGTTGCAACAGTAAAAGTTCTGGAGACTTTTTCTATACTAATGAACCAATAATAGACAGGCTAAGACAGTGAGCTTCCTCAGTTATTTTGGACCAGACTATTCAGTCAAATCCCTGGTTTCTGTGCCTTGATTCTACTTTATTTTTAATTATGAAATGTAAAGTTCAGTTTTTTATATGAAATTTGTATCCTGATTTTCGCTTTGTAAAGGTTTTCTGGTAAAAAAATAAAAAATAAAAAAATAATAAAAAAATAAAAAAAGTAAATGGCCTGCTGTAGTGAAGGCAAGTTCTTTGTTGTTATTTTTGGCCATCCACTGCAATTTATTTCTTTGATTGTCTCTTGTACCTTTTCATTTCAGCATTTATATTTCAACATTTCCTTCCCATTTATGTATTTAGTCTTTCTACCTCTTGTTTCCTTTTCAGCTTAATTTCTTTTTCTTTCCCCTTTTACCTTCTCTCATGCGGCATTTCTTGTGCTTGCTCTTGTTTTCTCAATATATTTTTTTTATTCACTGCATACGTTTGTGTGGTAATTAAAGAAGGCATTCCATTCATATACAAGGTAAGTTTATTCAAGTGCTGTGACCCCAGCTCCACAGTGAGTCTGTCCGCCAAAGTTCTCTTTTCCAACGGACTACTGTGTGCGTGAAGACATTCCAATAGGTCAGAATGTCACTACACGCACAGGTACACTACCCTGCACACAGGCAAAATACGGCATTATACGCTTCTCCTTATACATGCATCCACTTGCTCAACATAAGTTGAAATAGCAACAAGTTTAAATAGTAACAAGCTACACAGTTTAAAGTCAATATCTAGAAGAGTTCATCTGCAAACTTTAAAAAACAACATTAAACATCATTTTTTTTAAATGACTAATGTAAACGATAATATATATGTTTTCTCTGCTGTAACATCCCAACACATCTGTACATCGGAAGGACTCCATCTCACTCGATAACATATTTATCATACTTGGCTGGTCTTTGCCTCAGTCAGCCAATGAACTCCCTTCTCCCTGCTGTTCTCTGCTCAGGTATGATATGATATGATAAGTCATTTATAACGCGCCTGTACACAGGTGTTTCTAAGCACAAGACAAGGGAGGGAAGACAGAGCGAGGACAAGACAAACAATGTTACTAGGCCTTGTGTCATTCAGATCATGCGAGTGCGAGAATGAGTAAGTGCAAGGGGGAAGTGCAAGGGAGAGGGGAGGGAAACACAGGGCAGCATTGCTGTAAGTGCAGCCAGTGCAGCGCGGATCTGGGTAGTGCAAAGAGAACACGGGACTGTAGGGTTACAGCCCCAAAGTGCGTGGTAGGCCCAGAGGCAGAGCAAGGGGGACTTATCAAGAATTACCCTGGTACTCAGTGCGACTCTGAGGGTGGTCAAGCAGTCGGTACAGCAGACAGGTAGGTCAGGTAGGTCAGCAGGGGAGGGAGAGAGGGAAAGCAGAGGAGAAGAGGAACGTTTTGAGCTGCTCCCGGAACGTCAGGTGATCCGGCTCAAGTTTGAGAGGGGCAGGGAGGTCATTCCAGAGGGAAGCACCTGCAGAGGATCGAGATCCACCACCCACTCGCTGCCTGGAGAAGCGTCTAACCCTTTAGAAAATTGAAGGTAGCTGAGCGAAGAGCTCGATAAGGAAGGTATTTTGGAAGAGAGCGTTGGATGTAGTGCAGGGCGTGGCCCCAGAAAGTCTTGTGGACAATGAAAAGGGTCTTGAACTTGATCCTTGCAGCCACCGGGAGCCAGTGGAGAGATTTCAGAGCTGGAGAGATCCAGTCACTGGGCTTGAGGCCAAGGATAACTCTTGCAGTCCTGTTCTGGATTAGTTGCAGAGGGCGGGGAATAGAGGAAGGCGGATTGAGAAAGAGGCTGTGAGCTTCCTGGGGAAAGTGAGAAAGAGATGAGTCCCTTTGAGGAGGTACAGTTGGTAGTGGGGCCTCTTGGCGAGGTCCGAGATGTGAGGAGAGAAAGAGAGAGTGGAGTCGAAGATGACACACAGGTTTTTTGCCTCGCAGGAAGGCAAAGGAACAGGGCCCAAGTTGGGCGGCCAGAGTGAGAGAGGGAAAGCAAGGGCAGGGGTCCCAATGAGGAGGATCTCCGTCTTACTTGGCAATAAGGCAGAGGTCGTTGGAGGTGCTCCAATCCTGAATCATGGATAGACAGTCAGGAATGAGCAAGAGAGGAGAGGTGGCTGAGGCGAGCCCAATGGAAAGCTTATTGTCATCCGCAAAACACTGAAAGATAGAGGAGAGTACAGAGCCCTGGAGAATGCCACAGGTAGAGAGACAGGTGGTTCAGACAAAGGGACCAAGTTGGACCTGGGAGGGGCGTTCCAAGGGGACGGAGTTCAGCCACTCGGGGGCCGGATTCGTGATGCCTAGGTTCTCACAGAGTCGATTGATCAGGATGGCTTGGTTGACCATGTCGAAAGCAGAGGAAAGATCAAGGAGGATGAGGACACATGGTATCCTGGAATCAAGGTTAGAGACCAGGTCTTCATGGATGTTCAGGAGAGCAGTTTCCGTGCCTCTGACAGCTCTGAAGCTATACTGATGGGTCATGGAGACAACCAACAGATTCAGTATGGAGAGTAAGATGGGCGATGGCCAGCTTTTCCAAACTTTTGCCCAGGAAAAGGGTGATTGAGATTGGGTGAAAGTTGGAGGGGGTGGCCAAGGGGGTGCTTAGGGGGAGAGGGGAAATTTCCAGTGGCGAAACACTGTTTACAGAAATTGCCCATGCTTGGTTCGAGGGTGTCAATATGGTCCTTGATGGTTCTGGCGGATCACCTGTTTGGACGACACTTTAATAGATTGGATTTGTCTAGAAACCTTGTCAGGTGTTGTCAGAGAGAAAGAGGAGAAAGGAGGAGGAGGATGAGAGGGAGAGATGGCCAAAGGGGGAGCCGAGAGAGGGAGAGGAAGAGGAGACAGAGAAAAGGATGTCCAGAGGTTTAGCAGAGAAGTGAGAGGCCAGAGCCGTACAGATGACCTGGGAGTGAACAGGAGAGGTAGAGACTGCAACAGGATCGGCCAGTTCCTTGCAGATTTTAAAGAGTTTGGCTGTGTTGTTATTGGCCGTAGAGACACAGGCTTGAATGTGTGCTCTCTTCTTGGACAGGACAGAGAGTCTGTATTGCCTTTGGACCAGGCAGCAGGCCAGTTTGTCAGAGGATGCCCCCAAAGCCCTCCACGTCCTATCAGCCACACTGCGCTTGCGTTTTAGGACAGCGAGGTCAGAATCATACCAAGAGTGGGACTTCGAGGTAGGCTTCAGCCGGATTCTCATGACAAGGGCAAGGATGTCCAGGGTGTTGGAAATAGAAAGATGCAGATTAGAAAGGGCTGTATCAGAGTGTAAGTCCGCCGAAGGAGTAGGAGGAGCAGAGAAGGTAGAGGCAAAGACATCCACTGACAGACACTTCATGGGCTGAATGACCGAGAAGGTATTTGGCAGTGCTGTGGGGGCATTGCCTGAGGGATATAATATGATATGGCATTTATAATGTGCCTGTACACAAGTGTGTCAAGGCACGACGAGGCAAGGGAGGGGAACAGAGGGAAGACAGACTACGATCTTACTAGGCCAGGTGACATTGAGATTGCGCAAGTGCAGAGGAGAGGGGGAGGAAAAGTGCAGTACATAGGATAGACAGTAATAAATAAGCAATAAATAAGAACAATAAATAAGAGGCGTGGCCAGCATGTGGCAGGTGCAAGGCAAGTGCAGACATCAGGTGACGAGTGTTGGTAGGGGGCTGTAGGGATACAGAAACAGCCCCAGAGTGCAGGGGCTGCCAGGAGGGTAGTGCAGGTGAGCAACTGGTGGGAAAGAGACCAGGGCCCAAGAACAGGGGGAAGCCAGGTGACCAGTGCAGTTACAGTTTCATTCTGCACTCACTTCCACTTGCTCGCCATTTTTGTTCTTGTTGGCTCATTACTACTCTTCCATTCTTCCACCATTCGTCATCCATATACCCATCCATTCTATCACTCATTCCCTCAGTAGCACAATTGGTAGCCTTTGCATTCCTCAAAACTGCTACACAGACCTTACTCCATTTCTTCCCACCGCTAGTCACAATGGGCCTCATTACGGGCCCAGCGGTAATCCTGCGGTGCTACCGGCAGGTTGTCTCTGGTCCCGTAAAAATGTATCAGCGCCTGACTTCCCGGTGCCACCGGGAGATTACAACTCCGGTGGCACGGAAAGTCAGTCACAGTAAAATATAAGTTCCCATTCCAATAGAGTCCCATAGGACACTATGGGAGTGGGGACATAGAAGCACCGGCCCCGTTGCTAACAGTGCCGGTGCTTCTATGACCAGTCTGCCTACCGTGGCCGCTGTGCCCGGCAGGGTCAGACCTGTCGGGCACAGCGTCTGCAACAGGCAGACCTGTAATATGCCGGTCCGGAAACAACGTTGCCGGTTAGCTTACCGACACCCTTGCTTCTGGACCGGCAGGGTCCTAATGATGCCCAATGTGTCTTTTCCCATTTTACTCACTCCAACGGGGTCATAATAATGTGAGCAGCCTTTTGGTACACCAAATGGCTTCTTCACTCTTACAATGTGTCCTACTCTCACTGGTTCTCCTGTATACTCCAATTCCTCTTAGGCACATGACTTCTTGTCCTCACAGTCAATTCTCCCTCTTTCTCCCTTCCTCTCACTATCAGACATTCAAAGTGGGTACATCCTTGATTGCATTATTCTTCCCTTCATCGTTTCAAACAGTGTCACACCTGTAGTAACATGGGGTGTATCTCTGTATGCCACAATAATTTAGTGAAATTTCACCTTCCAGTCCAAGTGGCTTGTAAATGCCAATTGTATGATCTCCTTGATTATTCCATTTATACATTCCATCTGTCCATTCACCTTTGAGTTGTAAAGTGCAGTTCTGTGGTTTACAATACCACATTTCCCCCTACACGTTTGCATTTCGTGTGATACCAGCTGCACACCATTGTCTGACACTATAACTGTGGGATATCACATTCTTGCAAACAACCCTCACATAAACTCTATCAGTCGGCTTGTCGTTATTTTTTCCACAAACTCTACCTCAAACCACCTGGATGCATAGTCCATCAATACGATGGCAAATCTTTTCTCTTGTTCCAACATCCTCATAGGACCCATGAAGTCTAGCACCACTTTCTCCCAAACACACTTAGGCATTTCAACCGTACATGCTTCCTGATCAGTGTTTTCAACAACTTGTGACTTATCCTACATGGACGTATGCTCCCACTTCCTCTTCCACCACTTTGTCCATTCCCGATCAACAAAATGTCACTCTGAATCTGCGTTTGGTTCAACTCTTTCCCATGTGGCCATTATGAGCAAACCTTGTTAAATTCCTTCTCAAGACAGTCGGGAGTATCAATCTTTCTCCTCTTGTCATTCCCAACTTAGAACTGCTCAACTCTTCTCTTACTTTATAGTATGTTGATGTCCTCACCTCCTCCAATTTCTACCCTTGCCTCATTTACATCATGGGACTTTTGATCCCTCCGTCTATCTCTACCCCTTCTATCCACATGGACAGGTTAATTATGTTAGAAACCACCGCCTTCACTTATGCAATCCATACTTCGCTTATATCATATTCTAATACCACTCTTTTGACCAGGGACCTGTACAAACAATCAGACACAGCATTACATGTCCCAGGTATTTGTTCCACTTCAAAATTGTATCGTTGCATTGCTGCCAAACACCTTGCTATCCTCTGAGTTGCCAGCCCGGACCCTCTTGTAGTAAATAAGTGCATCAGTGGTTTGTGGTCAATTCTGATAATGTCCAGTACTGCCCATGAGAATGTCCTGAAATATTTGGAGGTCCATTATCATGCCAAAGCCTATTTTTCTATAGTTGAATATTTCCCTTCTGCTTCTGATAAAGCCCTTGAAGCAAAGGCAAGGTGTCTTCTGTACCTTAACCTGATTTGACTTAACACCACACCTAAACCTGGCATCCATCCATCCAAAGTTACAATAGTCTATATCAAACCTGTACAACATGGCTGTGTTTGCCAGCTCTTCCTTGATATATTTGAACGCATTCTCTTCTTTCACATCCCACATGAAGTCTCTCTTCGTTTTTATTAGTTCTTGCAAAACCGAACACTTGGCTGCAAAATTACCCACAAATGTAGCATAATACATGATTAACCTCAAGGATGATGACCTTAGCTCTTCTTTCTTCTACAGAGAATGTACTTTCCTTATCGCTTCTACCATCTTGGGTTGGGTCTTCAGCCCTTCTTTTGTCAACACATGACCTAAATAAGATACTTGTTCAACCTTGAATTGACAGTTTTCCCTTTACACCATTAGTCCTGCACCCTCTTATCTGCCTAGTACTTCATAAACTCTCTTATTATGTTCTACCTCACTTTTTGCCCCCACAAGAATGTCATCCTAGAAATATTTGACACTGGTTATATCTCATAACAAATTCTCATTCACCCTCTGGAACACTGCACATGCAAATGCTAACCCTAACAGCATTCTTTTGTACTGGTACACCCCCTGGGAGTGATAAATGCTGTTAATGCACATGATGTGGGGTGCAAGTCTACCTGGTGATATGCCAATGACAGATCCAAAGTTCTATACCACCCAGCCTCGCCATATTCATTAACATCTCGTTCACCTTTGGAAGTGGATATCTATCCACTCATATATTCCTATTAACATCTCTTAAATCTATGCATAATCGTATCTGTCCATCCGGATGCTGAGTGACGACAATTGGAAATAACCACTCAATGTTCTCAATCGATTCAATCATTCCTGCCTGACAAAGTCCTTGCAATTCCACCTTCCCTTTCTCACTTACTCTCAAAGGACACATTCTGACCTTGTGAACACATGGTACAACCTGTGCCTTCAACTTTATTTTATGTCAATATCCTCTCAGCTTTCCTCTCCCTTTCTCGAACACTGCCTTGAACTTCACACCAAGATCTGTTCAAACCATTCCAAATTATCACTTTTAGGGCTTTAGGGCTCTTACCTGTTCTTTCTTTCCAGGATTCAATTCCATCCCTAGTCTCCCTTGGTGTCTCTATCCAAATAAACAATCCCCCTTATTTGCTAAATATATTGACCCTTGCACACATCTCCCACTATATGTTTATGTTTATTGTATTTCTATAGCACCTTAGGCCATTAGGCAAATGGGTGCACAGATAAGACAAATGACACAAACGGGTACAAAATAAACAACATCAAACAAATATCAAAAGAAATCAAAAAGCTTAAAAATAAAAGACATAATAAAAAAAAAGCCACATTGAAAAAAACATAATCAAGTTCCAGACTAAAAGCAATAAAAGAAAAGATAAAAGAATAAGCAAGTTAAAACCAAGAGCACAGTCCAGAGTAAACAGATTACAATGAAGTGAATAGAATGTTTTAACACTTTCTTAAAAACTTGCAAGGATTTCTCAAGTCTCAGAGTAAATGGCAATTTGATCCATAGAGAAGGGGCACACCCGCCAGTTTGGTTGATTGAATCTCAAGAAGATTACCATTGGATGATCTCAACAGATGTGGATATTGTTTTATATTTATTTATTTATTGGGTATTTGTAATACGCCTATACAGCAAAAGGTGTTCCACGGTGCAACAAGAAAAAAGGGGGACTTGGGGGGGGGAGGGACAGGGATGAAGTAAAACAAAAAACTATCCTACTACGCCTTGTGTCATTCAGATCATGCAAGTGCAGTAACAGAAGTGCAGGGGAGAGGTGAGGGGAAGTGCCGGTCAGGGCAGAACTAAGGGCCCATGGGTTATGCAAGTGCCAAGAGTAGGCCAAGTCGACAAGGGCCAGGTGAATGCAGAGTGGGCAGGAGAAAGAAGGACCATGTGCTAAGTGTGAGGGACGGGGCTGGAAGGGCTCAATCGAGTCCAGGCCCAGCAAGGCTAGTGCAAGGGGAGGGAGCCTGGAAGGGCAAGTGGAGATGAGGGGGGCACAGGGGAGGCCAAGTGTATGGGTAGATCAATCAAGGAGGGTCTGGTGTCCTGTAAGAATCTGAAAGAACCAGGCAGCCAGTCAAAAGAAAGCAGAGGGAGCATTAGCAGGGGAGAGGGAAGGAGGAAGCAAAAAAGAAGGTCTTGAGAAGCTTCCAGAACTTAAGGAGATCCGGCTCAAGTCTGAGAGGGGCAGGGAGGCCATTCCAGAGGGAGACACCTTCGGAGAAAAGAGATCTACCCCTACTCTCTGCTTGGAAAAGCATCTGATCTGCAGAGAGTTGTAGCTAGAAGACCAAAGGGCTCGACCAGGGAGGCATTTGGGGAGAGAGAGTTGGATGTTGCATGGTCCAGGCCCCAGAAAGCCATGTGGATAATGCAGACGGTCTTTAGCTTGATCCTTGCCGCAACTGGGAGCCAGCGGAGAGATTTTAGGGCTGGGGAGATGCGGTCCCAGGGCTTGAGGCCAAGGCTAAGTATTGCAGTCCTATTCTGGATTAGTTCAAGGGGGCGAAGGGAGGAATTAGGCCGATTATGGAAAAGGCTGTTGCAGTAGTGCAGCCTGGAGAGGACCAGAGCTCCAGAGACATTGGGCCTCATTATGACCCTGGCGCTAATGGGTTAATGGCGTCGTAAAAGGCTGCAGCGCCGTTAACCCATTAGCGCCTGATTACGAGGTCCCTTTGCGGGACCCGACCTTAACGGCTGGTCTACACCAGCCGTTAAAGTAGGGACCCGCAAAGGGACCTTGGTGCTAAGTACGGTACTGCAATTTGCGGTACCGTACTTAGCGCCTTCCCCATTCCCATTGAGCCCTATGGGGCAAAAATGGGAATGGGGAAGGGCCATGGAGGAAGGGGGAATTACCGCCCCGCCAACCTTGTAATGGGGTGGTAATTCCCCCTTTCTCCATGGCGGAGTCGGTAAGTTACCGGCATGGACCATGGTGCTGTTAGGTTTTCCGCCTTGGTCGTAATGAGGCCCATTGAGTTTCCGCGGGAGGGGGAGGAAAGGGAGAACGCCTCTGAGGAGGTGCAGCCGAAATTGGGCCTTCTTGGCAAAGTCTGGGATGTGAGGAGAGAAGGAGAGAGACGAGTTGAAGGTGACACTAAGGTTTTTAGCCCCACAGGAGGGTGAGGGGAGGGGGCCCAAGGAGGGCGATCACAGTGTAGAAGGTAAGGAGGGAGCTGGGGTCCCAATGAGAAAGATCTCAGTCTTACTGGCATTAAGGCATAGATCGTCAGCAGTGCACCATGCCTGAATAGCAGACTGACAGTCAGGAATGAGAGAGGAAGAAGAGAAGGCAGCAGAGGGAAGCTTGAAGGAGAGTTGCGTGTCATCCAGATAACACTGCAAGTTAGGAGAAAAGGCAGAGATCAAATGAGCTAGAGGGGCAGGGTAGTTGTTGAAAAGCCGTGGAGAGAGCATAGAGCCCCGAGAGATACCACAGGTGGAGGGTGAGATGGAGGAGAGAAATGGGCCCAGTTGAACCTGGGAAGGTCGGTCAGATAGGAAGGAGGTCAACCAGTCCAGAGCCAGGTCCGTGATACCAAGGGTATCATAGAGCCAATGTATAAGGTTGGCACGATTGTCCATCTCAAAGGCAGAAGAAAGACCAAGAAGGATGAGAACGGAGGGAGAGTTGGAATCGAAATTAGAGAGCAAGACTTCATGGGTGTTCAGGAGTGTCGTTTCCATGCCTATGGCTGCGCTGAAGCCAGACCGGTGGTTGTGGAGGCAACCAACAGATTCGGTGTGGTGCATAAACTGGGAGATGGCCAACTTCTCCAAGAGTTTGCCCAGGAAGGAGCTAATGGAGATATACCCCTTCTTATTCTTTTGGCCACGTAGGTAGGACTTTTACCAAATGGGCATTTATGTGTGATGGTAAGCATACAAAATATGAGCCGTTCTTGCACTGGCAGCCAATGAAGAACCCACCAAGCTGCTGTAACATGTGCCCTGCATTCAATATTGGAGACAATATGAACAGCATTGTTCGGTAGGACTTGAAACTTTGATATGCATTTCTGCGTGGACCCCACAAGGAAGCTACCGCCATAATCAACCTCAGTTCCTAAAATTGCTGGAGCTATAGTTGCACCATTTGTAAGGGATGAGCACCTTGAACAAATCATTGTGTCATAGACTAAAGTGCTTGCTCATTGAGGAGGTGGCCAAGCCACTCTTACTTGGGTTACTGTGATGAACTGTTTCCTGGCAGAGGTTGTATACTACACTACCTCCCTCCCCTTGATAATCACACCTATCGGCAAGCTGAAGTGGTCCCACACCCAAAACCAGATGGATGGTGATTTCATAGATTGGGATGTCTTCTGACTTGCCTACAACCTTGAAGAAAGTCTGAGCCTGCCTTTCCACTTCGAAATGACCAGGCAGTACTGCAGTGGCCCGGCCTCCTCCTCCTAAAACATCTGCTGGGGGTCCATCTATAGCCTCACCACCTGATGCTCTTCATTTACCTGTAATACCACAACCTTCTCCTACTCTCCTCTATGCACCTCTGAGCCAACCTCTCTCTGCTGCTACTAGACTATCTCTTCCTCGTCAGCTCCAAAGCCAAAGTATATACCCACCTGCAGCGCATAATTGTGGAGTGAAACTGTCACTCCACAAATTGACCAAAACCTCCTCTAAATTGGTAACCACATCATCCTCCTCATGCTCCAGATCCCTACCCTCAACCATCATTTCCCCCTCCTCAACCAATCTCACGCTTTATCTCAAACTCTGTCTGTTGCTTCTCAGAATCAAAAAGGAGTGAGGAAGCCCCTCTACTGAGAATTAACATGGGTCAAATACCCTGTTCTGTGGAATTTCTTCAACTCAGGAGGGTTTAAAACCATGTTCTTGCACACTGCACCCTTTACAGAGGAGAAATATTAATTTGCATATTAGAATCTGTTTCCCCCTTTTGTCTGACTCCCCCAACCTATGACATGGCGGAGTAGTCAAGCTCCTCACCTTCTCCCCTTTCTCCCCCACCGCCCGGCACACCCTACAAACAAAAAGACATATTGCCTAATGGTCCCAAAGTGCAAAACATAAAATCACATAAAATAAGTGACAAAGACAAACAAAGGGAATCTCGTAAGACTCACACAATGGGAAAGGTTCCCCAAACACACAAACAGCAGGGAAGGAGACTGAGCAGTAGCAGGAAGACTTCTCAGGTTAGCGCTTGAAGATTTCTATACAAACACAGGAAAGAAAAGGTGTTAGGAAACCGTTTTGATTTGAAATGTTTGGGACATGGGAAAATAAAAGAGTAACAAAGGAGCCAGGATAAAATGAGATTAAAGAGGAAGAACAAACAAAAACAGACAAAAGGAGTCAAAACAGGGATCAAGGAACAGTAAAAACACCACTTGTAGCTCACAAAATTATCCAAAACACTCCCAAGCTTCCCTAATTTGCAATAAGCACTCCTAAACCCCTCCAAAACCACCGGTTTGTGAGCCTGTCCTGTCGACTCCTATCTCGACGAACAAAACCTGGATAGAAAGGAAAGAGCAACCTAAACCTTTTAAAGACCCTTGAGATCCGCAGCGAGGATCAGTCCCTGGAAAATCTCATGGGAATTCCATAGGAGTTGACTCCCACCCAGGAAAGCTCAACTTTCTCACAGCATGCATTTTGGGAAGTTTTAGCAACCCTGCCCTAAGCCAACCCGAAGGGCGAACGTCATTCTGATTACCTCATTCCCAGGATGTTCAACCTCACAAAAACAGCCCCTTCCCTCTCACGTCTCCCCCTGTCCTGCGAGAGTGGCTTCAAGACTTTCAGTACAATAAATACATGAACGCATTCTATATCAACAGCTTGTTAACATTTTAAGGTCAACTTTACAGCATTTTGATATTTTTTTTTTTTATATGTTATTTAAGCGTTTATGGTTACATTTAAACGTTTACACGATAATGTACACAAAATAAAACAATACCAAATGTCAAATAAGATCATACAGGAGTAAAACAGGTTAAAATCATCAAGAAAATAATTACAAACATGATTCTAGCTTTGCCAATATATGTTTGCAGACCAAAAATCTTGGGAGGGTACCTCAGGGGCAACGCGCATGCAAAGCAACACAAAGCAACACAGGTTCGATCCCTGGGTCCACGATCCAGGGATTAAGCGCGTTATAAATGACTGGCTAATTTGCAATTTTGATTTTTTGGGAAAAATTTGATTTTCCACGTTTTTTGCGGTTTATAACAAGTGCAGATTTATTTATTTGTTCGGTATGGACTTGTGGTCCTAGGGGTGGTCAGCTGACACTTGTTTCGACCATGTGGGTCTTTATCAAGGCTATCAGTATGGTTCGATCTTGCCCCGGGTGCGGTCTTGGTGATGATTCAGGCGGGTCCTGTATGTTGACAGTGCTGGTCCTAGTATACAGAGTCTGGAGCGGTTGCTTCTTCGGTGTTGCCGGCAACACCGAAGGAGCAACCGCTGTGGACTCCATATAGTAGGACCAGCACTGCAATCACCAATGTAATTGTCTTATGGCATTGGTCCCTTGTCCAAGAAAATGCCATGGGGTGAGGTATCCAGCCTGTAGTCGGTGGAAGAAGAAGAAAGGAGAACAAGGCAATAGGTGGGAGAGGGAGAAGCAGCAATAGGAAAGGGTGCACAGAGCTAATCAATTATGAAAAGATGAGACTGTGGTAGAAGGAATTTGATTATATAAGTAGGGGCGTGTGTGTGATAAAAGTCAGTGGATCAGGCAGAATGCGGATCTAGAAAGACGACAAATATGGAAACTCATACAACTATGCCTACTTGGCTACTATGCGGTTGTGACATTTTAATTTGAGTTTATCTATGAAGCTGCCCCGCCACAGAAAACAGCAATACGGTTGTGCTTATTGTTTATCTTGGCCGTCATCATTTTAGTATGGGTGTTGCTTTTTTGTGCTAATGTGCTTTGCTAGCATGTGCTCTTGTGCGGCTCTCTCAGCCTACCCACACCCATCTGGGAAAAACACAGCTGCAAAATTCCTATCTGGTGACTTACCAAGGCCTCGAGATTGCAGGCCTCCTGTGGCCTTTGAGTCATTCCGGCCTTTGAGTCATTCCGTGTCCAGGCAGCGCTCCTCGCGGTTATAATGCGTTGAATCCACAGCTATCCTCCCCAGTTTCACATTTTCATTAAAGTTTGAGAAATAAATGCAGACCATTATTCATTGCTTAAAGGATCGGTTTTGGTGGGCCAGGGGAGAGGGGGGTGCTGTTACAATAACTGAGCACTCAGTGGTGCATTTACACACTCTGCCTGCCACACGTACATTACCAGCACGATAGCATTTGTATTCAGCACTATACATACTGCACAACTATGTCCCAACGCATTATCAGACTCGGGGTGTTTCTGAAAATCACCATTCAGAGCTGTGGTGCGACACAGATGGACTCCATGGGTACATCATGTGACCAGTGACACACAGACCTGACTGTGTTATCATTGTTCATTTTTATTCCATTTAATCAAAACCTGCACTAAGTGAAGAATGCATGTTAATGTTAAAGTAAAGTGATTTGTTGACTAATATTTAAATCACGTAGCTTTATTTTGTTACCGGGTGCAATTACATGTCCAAGAAAGGCGTGCGTTGGGACAACATCTATTTAAAAAAATGACAAGACTGCTGAAAGGGTAGCCCGTTATATAAAGTTGTAGAGACTTTGCTCATAGCGAGCTGGAGGGATAACAAATAAGTCGGAGCTTAAGATAAGCCATACGGCTTCATTTTGGTATTTGAAATATTTTCTCAGAGAAACATTTTTAACATACTTGAGGTAGGACAGACAGAGCTCCAAGGAGAAACATTTGATTAGAGGCATCTCAAGAAGGAAGCTGTGTGTGAAGGGGAGGGTTGAGGGGTCCATTAAAAAACCGGATTACATGAAGCCGAATGTGAGGGGATGAGTACTGTGGAGGGACTGAAATCGAGACATGGTGTATGGTACAGCCGCCATTTTGTTTGCTGCATATTTACATATTTAGGAGACACCTGCAGTTTATCCTGCACTAACTACACCGAAGAAGAACTTTGATATATCCCAGCAGGTTACTTAGAAATAAAGTAAATGCAGACAAATAGAGTCTGTGGAAAAAATAAAGATCATCTAATTTTGGAACATTATTTGATCATACAATATTTCATATTAAAATAAATTCATGGCATATACAGCACAGCAGGGACATAATTTTTGATGTATTTATTTTATTTATTTTACATTTATAGCAGCACACCAAACCCTCAGGCACCAGGGCGTTAGTTACAGGGAATGAGCAATTAAGTTTAGAGAAAGTGTAATACCATTCCATAGGTTATAAAGTGCAAGTGGTTATTGAGATGCATATTCTGGCGCGCCACACCTCATTGTAGGGGGCCACATCAGGTATACTAACAGGCAAAATCAGGTAGGTACAGTCTGGTGTAACCACGCCTCGTGGTATGAGGGCTACATCAGGTATACTAACAGGCAAAATCAGGTAGGTACAGTCTGGCGTAACCACGCCTCGTGGTATGAGGGCTACATCAGGTATACTAACAGGCAAAATCAGGTAGGTACAGTCTGGTGTAACCACGCCTCGTGGTATGAGGGCTACATCAGGTATACTAACAGGCAAAATCAGGTAGGTACAGTCTGGCGTAACCACGCCTCATGGTATGTGGGCTCCATCAGGTATACTAACAGGCAAAATCAGGTAGGTACAGACTGGCGTAACCACGCCTCATGGTATGTGGGCTACATCAGGTATACTAACAGGCAAAATCAGGTAGGCATAGACAGTCAAGCAACGCTACGCATCATGGCATAAAAGATCAGTAGATCAGGGGATCATCGTGGCGAGATCGGTAAATAAACACAGAAAGTCAAAAGGTAAGCACGATGATAAGATAAAGCAAGATGTAGGTCGAGCAAGATAAAAGCGCGGGAAGTGTATTGAGTGTCAGTATAATGCATATGGGAAGTGTCCAACAGCATGTAGACTGAAGGTGGGTTTGCAATGATATCGGAATTGTAGGCCGGATAGTAGGTAGTGAGCATGTCGGTGAAGCCTCATCGCACATGGTGGGGGGCTATGTCAGTCATGCAGAGTAAGATCAGCAAGATGATAGTCGGACAGCCGTGGTGAGGCATTTGGAAGGTGGGTGCAAGGCGGTTAAGGAAAAGTGTACAGA
Organism: Ambystoma mexicanum; assembly: GCF_040938575.1. Classification (NCBI taxonomy): domain Eukaryota; kingdom Metazoa; phylum Chordata; class Amphibia; order Caudata; family Ambystomatidae; genus Ambystoma; species Ambystoma mexicanum. The sequence goes on along the minus strand of NC_090929.1, from coordinate 987,284,524 downwards.
GGGCTCAGGTACCGTGGAAGCAGACGAAAAAGAAAACCAAAGTGAACACAGGCTCATACGTGAGGATAAGGTTGTGTTGCAGGCCGCGTGTCATGCCCAGACAGGCACAGACAGGCCTCAGCCATACCAGCCGGCCTTCCCTGACAGGATACGCCAGCTTTGCCTGCCGGCTGTGGGGAGGCCCGGAAGGTAGGCTGGGGTCTGGCCAATCCATGGCATCGATTAAGGACATATGTAAACTGTAGAAAAACATGGACAGTATACAATACAAAAATCACATTACAACAGAACTAAAGTGCAGGTAATTACATTTAAAAAGCCAGCATGAATAATACATCCTAAGATGAAAGCACAAGCAGTGGTTTCAAACAATTTGAAATTCAATTTCACAATAATCAAGTGCAAACTGTCATTAAAGTGCATAGAAAAATGACAAGCAGCTTACAGTTCAATTTAACAAAAGTAAAGTGCAAACAGTCATTAATGTGCATAGAATTTAATTAAGCCATGTCCCGTTATATTGGAAACCTTACTTCACGTCTCCAAAAAATAACCAACATGACCTTTTCTTCAGCACTATCTCTTGAATAGAAATGTTGGAGATATTATTTCATGCACCCAAAAGTAGCCAACAGGACCGAAATATTGGTGATATTATTTCATGCATTCAAAAGTAGCAAACAGGACCGACCGGTTTCAATGCAAAATGCAGAATTTGCGCACGTCTTCATAAGGGTACAAAAAAGGGTACACATAGTCCCTTCTTCCTTTCCATGACAGCCATTAATAAGATTGAGAAAAGTAAACAAAAAAATGTCAGGCATGGAACAGGAGAAGGGAGTACACATAGTCAATTTTCCATTTCCATGGCATCGTGTCACATATCGTGAGCGGACGCACCGCGGACAGAAGTGTACCCGGCGCGTCTGTTCCCGATCAGGGCCAGAATGAAGAAGGTAAGTAGGGCGGGGAGGGGGAGGAAGAGGAATCTGATGCAAAGGGGGCTGAGGGGGCACTTACCTTGTTCCCTGGTGGGGGAGATGGCAGCCTAATGGGGAGATATGCGTCATATAGAACAAGCATTGGCAAAGCCAATGTGCTTTTGCCATCACATGTCCATTGCAGCCTTCAGTACCCAACTATGCCCGGTATAGTCATCATATGTAAGGTACATCCTTACATGTTCAGGTGATGGGAACACATGCCAAGTGCAGCCTCAACTGTCCCAATAATGTCATTATAAGCTATGACCTCACATTTCTGAGTGTTGATTCCACATGCCAGGCACAGCCTCAAATGCTCTCATAAATCCATAATATTCCTGATAAGTCAAAATATATAAGGCACATCCTCACAGGTGCTGCCATTCCATACAGGGCACCTAGGTCATAGAATGGTCTGATGGAAGAGGGAAACAAAAAGGGCTGAGAGGCCGTGACGCATGAAAGAAACCACGGGACACACAGATGCGGGTAACCTTCTTCTTTATTTCTCTTTCTCATACTGCCCCTTCATCCCCTCTCGTCACTTTCTTTGTCTCCTCCTACTCCACCCTCTCAGGACCGCCCTTCTCCAATATGGTGGCCTTGCCAGGACACATCTTCCCCCCTCTTATCTGTCCAGCTCTAGATCTCTTCCACCCATCAGAGGGGTCTTCTAATCACTCCTCCTAACCGTACCTGGGGAATTTCCAGATCGGAAGGCTCGCTAAGCATCTCTTCTTCAGACATGTGCTGTCCCTCTGCTTCCTCTAACCTCTCCAGTTCTCCCTTGCATACTGGCCCTTCTTCATTTGGTCTTCTGAATTGTCGGAAGTGCAACACATTCCCTGTAACCTCTTTGTCATCTAGTGCTACCATGACCATGGAATCTTTCTCCGCCACATTCGTAGGAGTGTCCTTCATGTATCAGGGTTCTGCCCCTCATCTGTCTTTACTGAACGAGCACTTCATCTCCCACATCAAAGTCCTTGGAAGAAGCTCCCCTCTGTAGATCTGTACATTCTTTTGCAGTGACCTTCCTTCGTAATCTATTTCCTGAATTTCAGCATCGCTCACAATTGTAGTTATGACACGACTTGGCATCCATGTCTTTAGAGGTCTGACTCTCATGAGTTCAGCAGGCATGGCCCCTGATGATTCTTGTGGCATCGTCCTGTATTGTCTCAGTACTTTGCATAGTGCCTGCTGCAATGGCATGTTGTCAATTTCCGCTCATTGCAATGTCCTCTTGATCGTCGACATGAACCTTTCAGCCATACCAGTGGCCTGGGGCCACACCAGCATTATCTTATGGTGTTGAAAACCCAGATGTGCTCCCAATCGCATAAAGTCGTGGTTTTGAAATGGGGGGCCATTATCTGATTTAATGATTTGAGGGACACCCAACTCACCAAATACTTTGTGAATTGCTTGAGCTGTAGATTTGAATCTCATTGATAATATTATTCTGGGAATGGGAAATCTGGAATATTCATCTATAAATACTAGCACGTATGACCCTTCTGGTGTCGGTCCATAAAAGTCAACTACTACTGTGTGCCAACACTGTGTTCGGTAGATCGCTGAGTATCATTTGCAACAGTGTGTTCATTTTCGCTGTCATCTGGCATGCCTTGCAGTGTTCCACTAATGATTGAAGCATTTTGTCGATGCCATAGAACCAGAAATGATGGTGCAGTAGCCGTTTGGTATTTACCATACCTCAGTGACCACCATGTGCCACTTCTATTACAGTCTTTCACAGTGCTGCTGGGATGACCAATTGCATCCCTTTAATAAGTAATGAGCCAGCATAGACGGTTTGGTGTGAAAAGTTGTCAACCTTTTTAGGTCTCTCCTGTGGACCCCCTGCAGCCCCTTAAGTTGTTGTTAATATCCACTCCAATGATCATCCTTCGTTAGTGCAACTGCTGCCTGTATGGTGGGGTCGTTCCTGGATGCCGTTGACACATCTTTCACTGAAACTGCTGGTGGTAGAGCGTGTCCCGCCAGGTAACTGATCTATGCCTCCCCACTGCGCTGTCTTCCAAAGTCAGTTGGGTCAATGGCTTCCTCCAAATGTAATCTGCCGGGTTATGATCTTTTACTGGTTGATGTAGTATGGCCTCCCTAGTCATACTCCTGCTTCCTCATTCCCCACCGTTCTATGCGAGGATGCACAAGTATGTGGGGGTTTCCAAACAAAGAGAGAAGCACCTGGTGGTCTGTTACTAATGTGAATCTCTTTCCGATGAGAAAAAAGTTGACGGCAACTAAAATCCATTTGGGCAGACTAGATCCCGCCTACGCTAACTTCTCAATTGCTTCTAATATTAAACCGGTTCCGAAGAAGGTGACGACATTGGGAGTCATTTTAGTCGACAAACTCTCCATGCGTCCTCACGTTGCCTTCATCCGTTCTTCCTGCAGCTTGATCACCAAACAAATTAATTACATTCATCCCTTTCTTTTGACCAACAACTGTGCACTGCTTACCACCGCACTTGTCAACTCCAGGCTTGACTACTGTAATAGTCTCCTAGCTGGCACGGTGCAAGCCGATATTCAAGCCCTTCAGGTTGCACAAAACAACGCAGTCCGTGCCATCCAGGGACTGCCTAAATGTGCCCATGCGTCAGAGGCCAGGAGGTCACTTCACTGGCTATCTGTCAGACATAGGATCACCCACAAGATCCTAACACTGTCTTTTAAAATCTGAGCCCCAGGTACCTTACTGACAGAATAAAATCTAAGGTTCGAGGTAGGGACCTTCATTCCTCTGTCTTTCCAACCTTCTCTGTCTTTCCAACCAACCCGGTCATATACGTATGATTGATAGCCTTGCTCTTTTTAAAAAATAAATAAAACCCTTCTTTTTAACCAGAATCTTGACTGATCTATGCTGTCTTTATCTTAACCCCTCCTGACTTCTGGCTCCTTGTTTGTCCTTGTCTTTGTTTTATGTTGCGCTCTGAGGCCTACGGTCGTGTGGCGCCTTATAAAAACTGAATTAAATAAATAAGTGTTTGCGTGCCCACACTGCCGCAAGGCTTACTTTTTCTGGCTGTGAGCAGGCTACTTCTGTTCTGAAGAGTGCCCTACTAGCTTATTCCACTATGCATTTGTCTTGCGCAGCTTCGGGAGTGAATTGTGCCAGGATGGCACCGAACCCCACTGAGCTGGCATCCACAGCAACCTCTATGTGTTTGTTTGGGTCAAAGTAGGCCAGGTGATGTGGATTAACAAGGGCTAATTTGATGGCCTCAAACGCTTGCTGCCATGAATGTGTCTACTGAAAAGTTTTTTTCTCCTGTCAATAGTTGTCTCAGGGTTGCTGTGGTCATGGCATAATCTTCAATGTATCACAGACAATACCCAACCACGCCCAAGAAGGAACAGAGGTCAGCCGTGGACATCAGCAGCAGTAGTTGGTTGATGGTATGTACTTTTACCGTGTCTGGCATCATCCCCTTTTGGAAAAATGTGTCTGAAGAATCTGAGGTCGGGCTTGTTAACTTCACACTTTCCTAGGTTGAGGGAGAGTAAGTCCTGCCTTCGCGAGTGGCTGACACATGTGTATCAGTGTTTGATCATGTTCTGTTTGTATGCGACCAAACACAGGGATGTCGTCACTGTAGATAAAGGATTTTTAAAACAGAAACAATGGCCCTCATTTCAACCCAGGCGTTAAGGGTTTAACGGCGCCGTCGGCGCCGTTAACCCTTACCGCCTGATTTCCACCTTAACGCCTGCTTTTAGCAGGCGTTAAGTACCAAGGCGCTAAGCGTCCTTGGCGCTAATTACGGCACCGTAAACACCATGGTGTAAACAGAGTTTACACCATGGTGGTAAAGTAGGGAACTTACCACCTGGGTTGGAATGAGGGCCAATATGTGCCGGATGCTGTCGTGAAAGATCTCAGCTGCAGATCAGATCCTGAAATTGAGCCTTTTGTATCTGTGTAGACCGTTGTGGGTCGCATAGCTAGTGGTTGACCTGCTTGACGGGTAGAGAAGGAGCTGATAATACCCCTGATTCAGGTCCAGCTTGGTGAACTTCATTGCACTGTTTAAACGGGTGATCATGTCATCGATGTTAGGGCCTGGATGTTGTTCCCTTTCAATGGTGCTGCTAGGAATTCCCATATAGAAGCAGATCCTGATGTGCCCCCTTCTTTGGGAACTATTACCACCGACGAGACCCAGGGTGTGGGTCCTCTCGCTTTCTTGATGATGGGAGCCTTCAGCAACCAGGCTAGTTCTTCAGGGAACAGGTGTTGTAGGTGAAACCCGACCCACTTAGGATGCTGGGATACTGGGCAGATGTTCTCATTAAAGTGCAGGATGATCGGTGGACCCTTAAACGCACCTTGTCCTGTCACTAGTTCCGGGAAAAGCACTTGTATGGTGTCTTTGGATATTGATTCCCTAGGTGGTTGCACAGAGCGTTGCATGTCCATGCGACACATTATTTCAATGAGGCCTAGTCGTTTTGCTGTTTTAAAACAGTAGGCAGCAGATCAATGCTAGTGTTCAAGGGACATGAAATAGCACAGGCATTTCAACATCCCCATGATGCAGATCACAGGAGAATTGGCAGACACATGGGAGAGGTTCTTGGAAGCCCCACTGAAATATTTGGGCAGTGGATGGGGATAATCCTTGTTCCACTTTAGAGACGAAATTGACATTCATCTATGATATTCACAGTTGCTCCTGTGTCCATCACAAACTGGTCATCTTGATCCAGCATGTTAAGCATTATTTTTGGGCATGTTACTTCATTCACCTCCTCAGTCATGAGGTGAAAATATTTGTCACATTGGTCCTGCATGCCCATTTGTTCAAAAACCATCTCATATTTTCCTTCTTGGAGCTCTTCTGTTGTAAGGTGGCATATCATGTGTCTGCACTGATCTGTGTCACCGGTTCATTGATTTCGAACTGGCCACCCTTCCCTGCAAACCGTTTGGAAGTATCCTAGTCGTCTTCATTGCTGCATTGTTGGGTCAGGGTTAAATACAGATTCTTGTGTGGGAATGAGAACCTACATCCATAGCAGAGTCGTGGCATGTGTTCTGCCACAGATCTTGTGCTAGAGGTAGGACGCATGTATGTGGCATCGGGAGGCTTTACTGGTGTGGTTGTTCCCCTGCGTTGTGTCGTGTGGCGTATGGTTTCTGTGGAATTGCAGCTAATGCTGCAGGTGTCTTTCAAGCCTTCATGACTGCTACTTGAGTGTCTACTTGTTTGTACACCCTTGCTATATGCAGGATTTCATCAAATGGACGTGGCTTCTTCGGGAGTTGTTTCCTGAACGCAGATGATGTGTACCCATCGATCATGTGTTGTCGGATTGCTTCCTCTATCAAGACATTGTCGAATTGGCAGTACACCACTTGTTTCTGTTGGTGGAGGACATACTCGTCCATTGTTTCGTGGGATCTCTGGCTCCACTGGTTAAATGTAAATCGCTCATAGTCTCTGTTTTGCTAAGCTTCAAACCTTTGGTTGAGATGATTAAGGTGGTATAGTGTCGTTTATCTGCATCTTGAAGTGTTTCGTTGACTGTTTTCACTTATCACCCCACCAGGTTGGTAAAGATATCCATGATATCAGCAGCGTCTTTGTTTCCCACTGCCTTCATAAAGTCCTCAAAATCTTCTACCCATTCAGACTATCTTGAGCATCGGTCAGCTTGTGGTACCAGTTCAAAAGGCAATGGTTTCCTCAGAAAAGAAGCTTTGTTTGTTTTCAGTGGAGGTAGCTGCATTCCTTGTTTAGCCTGCAGAAATATTTTAGTATATATTTTGTAAATTTTTTTAAAAAAATGTAATGGGATGAAGCGGAGTGCTTCTGAGTACTAGGATAGCTCATGGACCGTCTGCTTGACGAGGAAGCTACCTGCCTAGCACTATGCAGCGTTGTGTGGATGGAAAGGACGACCTTGTGGCGGGAGGCAGCGATGTGTGTCTCAGGCTGGAGATGAATGTGGATGGCACGCTCTCCTGGATGCCCAGATGATGGGCAGGACGCACACCCGTGCGTCAGTGTGCTACGGTCGCAGGTCATATCACGTTATGCTGGAAACCGGCCCCTTTCGCACCGACTCCTCGATGGCACTACGGCCCTTTCACCACGAATGGCATTGGGCGGGAAAGCTGGCTGTATGGCTGTTTGCCAGGACAACGGCATGGGCTGGTGGTATGCGCCTGCCGGACCGCAGTATACACTGAGACACTGGCACTCTGGAGGGGTGCCTGGACGTGCTGAGGAGTACGGGTTAGTTCATTGCTGCCTTCGTTGCCAAGATGTGGTCCCTCCCACGGGTAATGGGTTGTGGCGCATTAAAGATAGCACGGGACACACAGATACGGACAACCTTCTTCTTTATTTATCTTTCTCGAACTGCCCCCTCATGCCTCTTTGGTCACAGCCCTCTCAAATGACAACACTAACTTTAGCCACATAGGAAACTACTATACCCTTTAGGGAATGGATCTAGAATTTAATATAGATCATGTGACATACACATATCATTCTACGCTGTATACTTGCTTCGAAAACGTAGCACAGATGAACAAGCTAATACAGAATTCCAAATTCGTTTTTTAAGAACACCATCATTTCAAGTGCTCACTGAAGACTTGCATCATTGCTGCCGTCAGAAGAGGAGTCAGTCATTTTAACTTTGAGAATTTTTTTTCAGTTTCGGGCGTGCACTGATAATTATGCCCTTATTGTTCAATATAATGAAGGAGTGCTGTACAAAACACTGCTTTGTTTACTATAGCAAGATGGCCGCCACTTTTCCTTGCGGAAACAAAGAAGGTAAGCTAATGAAACCCTTGCTGGATGTGGTTAGGGCAGAGATGGGAAAGGAAGAGGTGGTAAGGCCATAGCTGTTAACATGACCAGGGGTGTGTAAGGGATGGGTTCATAACCGAAGGACACCTGCAGGCTGTGTCATACCTCACATGCCATTTCCATCTCCCCAGTAGAACACATATGACAATAGTTTTGCCTTATAGGAGGCGCTTTTAGCACCACCTCTTAGCCAAAACCTAATAAAAGTGACCATGGATATATTGCACACCACAATGTCATTTGTTTCTTTGCTGACTAATAGCAATACTGCTGAAAAACATGGTTCGCTTCTAATTTCAGTCTATGTCAGGAAATGTGCATCTTTACGGTAGCTTCTAATCTATATCCACTATCTATGAAATGGTGAGCGTACCTCTCGTTGCTTCCAATCTGTCTCCACGCTTAAGCACTTTTACATTCTCTAAAACTGCTAATCACCCATGCTAGCTTATGTGTACCTTTCTTCATTTGGCTTATTGCTCATTGTCCTGCATCTATACCACTCCTATACATCTATAGTACACCTTGCTCATGACTGCTATCATTAAAATGTGTCCTGCACCTATGCTGAAACACATGCACCTTTATGGTGGACTGTAATGAAATGACGCGTGTTTAATATTTTGATGCGTGGCAAGTCTGAAAAGGGTAAGGGGACTGGAAGGGAGTACCCGTGCATATTTTGATTGCTTTGTGACAGGATACCCAGCTTAGGGGTACGATCGCAATGAGGTTGGCGCAACCAGAGATTCTGGATCCCATCATTTCTTTTGTTTGGGGGCAGCCCAAAGGGGCATGTGCCCAAGACAGCATCCTTTCTTAAAATGGCCCTGCCTATGAAGATATCTGCTCTGTGGGAACAGGAGTCCCAGGCAGCTCCTTCCGTAAGTGGGCTCACTAAGCCCCTAAACAGTCCAGACCAGTGCCCTGTTATACAGTGACTACCTCAATGGCTGAACACAAACCGCTTGTTTTGGGTTATGATTTCAATATGAAAAGAGCTGATTGCCAAAGACGTTACCAGCAGTAACTATCACTTCTATGAGTGGCAAAGAAGTTACTGGTAAAAACTGTGACTTGCTCCTAAATTACTTGTCTCTTTCCATGTGTAAATCAAGAGTTACTGCTGGTAACTTCTTTGTGGCGCGCCCCACTAGTGTTTAATTAGGTGCCAAATTGTACACATGTCTTCCAGGTGGGTTCACCTTTCTTTTAATAAGTTGATGTAGTCATTTCTCTGGAGTGCAGCTTCCAATGTAAAATCTGCCCTTTTGTGAACCCTGTAGTACTAATAAATTGTGTCCGGTAACCCAGACGTGTGGTGCAATATCGAGACCTAGGCTGCTCTCTGGAGCCGAAGAGATCCTTTCCGGCATTCCATCTGGATTGCTTTCATGCTGGAAAGGAGCCAACGTGTCGGTCACATATCTGAGCAGCTACACGAGGCCTAAATAGACTCCATCCCAGAACACGTCTTGGCATTCATTTTTTTTACCAGTCGTGCAATCACTGCATTTGGGAATACAAAATGGGCAACCCTGTACCCCATATGAAAAAGGGAATATACACATTACTTCGAAATGAATCAATATATATCACAATTAATTAACCTAAATAGGGCACTCTGGCAAAAATAAAAAGTGATTTACTACACAAACAGCAGAGACGTCCAGTAAACAGTGCAAGACATATACATCCTATTCAAAAAAGGAATTGGACAATGCCGTAAATGTTATGTTATAGTGCATTTGAATAGCGCCTTATGTACCATTGGTATGATCTCAAAGCCCTGTGGGTCGAACGCCCTCGGGGAACGTGGTCCGTATCAGTTGAGAGAGTAATGTAGCATATAGTGCTTGGGTTCACTTGGTATGTGTAAATACAAACATTCTCCTTATTAAACGTGGGGAGTGATTAAAACATGTTTACCAATGCACATATCATCATGAAATCAGAAAGTACAGCGATTGATACAGAACAACAAAAGGCAAAGACAACGGGCCTCGTTATAACTTTGCCAGTCTGGAAACAACAGTGCTGGTAAGCTTAAGTACAAGTCTGCCAGCCGGAGCCACTGTGCCCAACAGGTCTGACCCTGCCGGGCACAGGGCCACATTAGGCAGACCGTCACGGAAGCACTGGCACCATTAGCAACGGTACCGGTGCTTCCGTGGTACCCAGGAATGGGGACTTACAATTTGCCGGCACCTGACTTCCCGGACCGCTGGGGTTGTAATGCCCCGGTGATACCGGGAAGTCAGGCGCTAGTAAATTCTTCCAAATCCAGCGGCAACCCGCCGGTAGCACCGTCAGGGTTACTGCCGGACTCGCAATGAGGCCAATAACTTGCACATATACATAATGTTATTTGTGTGGTTTTGATGAAGAACATCTCTATGTTATTAACCGTGTATAATAGATACTGTTATAGCAATTGTCGCCAGAGAGGACTACTGCAAGGAGTAGGTTGTTCTTGTAGGGCATCAGCAGGAGGAGATTGATACCGTTGAGGAGTCTTAAGGGGAAAACGCTGCCTTGGTGTCAGTGGCAATTTGTGAAACAAAGGAAAAGTATGAATATAAATCGCATTTTTTGTGTGATTATGCATATTAGGTGCAGGCTTCTACTCAGTTCAAGCAGCCATGGGAATGGATCTGGGTGCCCTGAGTTATGGAACAGTTCAAACAGATGCAGGTTGCATTCACTGAAACCTGAATTCGTAGGAGACCTTCAGCGACCCCCTTGATGCCCACCATCATTCTCCTGAAGTTTGAGATGGAATTAAGTGTGGTTGGCACGCATGTGATAATCAACTGCATAGCTACTAAGGAAGTGTGCTATTTGGGAAGGGCTGATGTTAACAATAATCACCAATCCATGATGAAGGCTAATAAAGGGGTTAGTCTTACTTTGTGTAGGTTGATGGAGAAGGAAGCAAACAAGGTCATTGTAGTGCTCAAAACGTGTATTGGTGATTTCAAGAGAAATGCGAGGATGTTGTGGTGTACAGGTTCAAAGGTCAAGCAAGGTGAGTGGGCAGGTGTTGACTTTGCTTCTGTTGTTGAGAGGCTGTTCCATGATATCTAAGAGGATGGTTTCCATGCCGTGGAGGCGGAAGACTCATAATCATTTAGGACACCATTGTGAAATAAGTGGACGGAGAGATGTTAGGTGGCCACTGTCTGGAGTCCTGCATCAGGGGATTGCCGTAATCTCTTGTTCTCCAGAGGGCTTCTTTAGTAGTGGGCTGATGAAGCCATGTTGTAACTTTGGCAAATGGGTCTTTACCACTGTTCTTTTCACAACGTTTTTTAAACCCACCATAACCGTATTAGTGTTTTGTAAACATGGCCCAATGCTCCAACTACAAGGGTTTCAAAACTATACTGCATTGATGATATCCATAATAAGGGTGAAACTGATATGTAGTTGTCTGGCAGCCTTGGGAAATGCCTGTCGTGGGTTGATGAAGCTATGTATAAAGGAGCACTGCCCTGTAAGACAAAGACCATTTCCTATTCTGGAGCAAAAGGCTTGCATTTTGACAAATTTGCATTACCACAATGCCTTGATGATGTGGCTCTGAACTGGAGACTTTTGTTCCCATACCCACATCCAGGCTCCCTTTGGAACTTGATATATATATATGGGGTGACTTATTAAGCTTATGGTGTTCCATCACATATTAAGTGTATTGTATATAGCCACGGTGATACCTGAATGGTTACGTATATTTGTTTCTTTCTTATTACTTTCAGCATTTATCGAGAAACATACCCCTGATGAAGAGAGTTATTCCTCGAAACACGTTGGGTTTTATATTCAGTTTTGTCTGATTGTGACAAATAAAATATATTCCAAGAAGATTTATTTCATGATTAATTGATCACTAACCATGTATTATACTTGTATTTCCATGAATCTTTATATTTATACCCTACAGATAAATGTTTGGCTTTTTTTGCCTTATGATAGTATGCAGGGGATGCCAGTTCCCACATCATTGGGAACTTTTCTTCCTTGAACATTTTAAAATGAGCCAGTTTATAATGTTACTATGATTAAATAATTTAATTTTGTTTTAGTATCACCTTTTGCAGAGAATGCACACCACTGTATCTCTCAAAATGTCCTTCCTCTTTGGAAATTGTCAAACTCAGATTAAAAGCAAACATCTTTTTCTTCTGTGACCGTGAAGGCAATGGTTAATTTTGTGCACTGTCCGCTGATTAGTTGTTAGTGCTGCTAAACCATTGTATAGTTACAGTATGTACAAACAATAATAGTTAAGAAAATAACAAACACCAGTTTAAGCCCTGCAGCCTGGTCCTCTGGTCTCTTGCTAGGTCGTTCACAATCCCAGCACCCCACACACAGCATATCCTTGTACCCTTCAATTTCCGATGTATGGGCAATGCATCCTCAGTGCGATGTTGACACTCCTGCGCGCAACACACAATGTCAATGTATGTCTTCAAATACCAGGACCCTAATTTCAACAATGGTCATGATGTAACCTTCCTAATAGTTCAAGTGAGTGTTAAGGTTCTATTTGTAGTGTTAGTGTTCATACGGCAAGTTTCATGGATGAATTCCTAGTGGTATATAGTGAGTGTTTGTACCTTATCATTGTTTGTCCAGCTCTTTGTGTCATTGGAGAGTGTGTCATAGGAGCGTGTGTCGTAAGTGTGAGTGGCATAATTGTGTCGTCAGAGTATTTTTCTTAAGAGCGTGTGTCATAAGACTGTATTATAAGGCGTGTGAGCATGTGCATGCACATTTTTTATAGCAGCTGTACATTGATTCTGAGCATGCGTAATTTACATATTCTACATGTACATGCACACTTTTGTATAGAAGCTGCACATTGATTTTGAGCGTTTGCCGTAATAGCATAACATCACTTGCCGTAAGTGTATGTGTCCTAAGTGTGTATTGTGAGAGCGTGTGCATTAGCAGTGTGTGTTTTGTGTGTGTGTGTGTGTGTGTGTGTGTGTGTGTGTGTGTGTGTATCTGTGTCTCTGTGTGCGTGTGTGACAGAATGATGTGTTGTAGGAGCGTATGTCATAAAACCATGTGTCATACAATTGTGTGTCATAAGAGCATGTGTTGTAACAGTGTGTGTCGTAACTGTGAGCGGCATAAGTGTGTTGTAAAAACGTGTATCATAAGAGGGTGTGTCATAAGACTGTGGGGCCGATTCATAGAATTCGGCGCACAAGTGGCGCACGCGGCTGGCGCACAGTGTGCGCGTGCGGTAGTCTGCGCCAGCCGCGTGCGCCGAAACACATTTCCGCGCACAGCGTATTCATGGATTCCAGCCACCAAAACCAGCCGTGGCGCACAGTGGCGCAGCGACCTTGCAGCAGCGCCAGTTACGCCCCCAAGAACGCCTTCCGCGCAGGGAAAAGCCATCAAAATCCCCAATCCAGCGCAAAGGGCTGCGCTAACCCTGTACCAGCACGGCAAGCGGGCTACGTGTATTACAGGGGTTCACGTGAAGTTTCACACGCGATCGGTCCTGGGGGAGCGGGCTACGTGTATTTCAGGGGTTCGCGTGAACTTTCTCACGCGAACGGGCCTGGGGGAGCGGGCTACGTGTATTCCAGGGGTCCGCGTGAACTTCCTCACGCGATCGGGCCTGGGGGAGCGGGCTACGTGTATTCCAGGGGTGCGTGAGAAGTTCCACACGCGAATAGCCTGGGCGCGTGTATTTCAGGGTTGCGCGGGAAGTTCCACACGCGAATAGCCTGGGCGCGTGTATTTCAGGGGTTCGCGGGAAGTTTCACACGCGATTTCAGCAGGGTACGTGTATTTCAGGGGTGCGCGGGAAGTTCCACACGCGAATAGCCTGGGCGCGTGTATTTCAGGGGTGCGCGGGAAGTTCCACACGCGAATAGCCTGGGCGCGTGTATTTCAGGGGTGCGCGGGAAGTTCCACACGCGAATAGCCTGGGCGCGTGTATTTCAGGGGTGCGCGGGAAGTTCCACACGCGAATAGCCTGGGCGCGTGTATTTCAGGGGTGCGCGGGAAGTTTTACACGCGATTTCAGCAGGGTACGTGTATTTCAGGGGTGCCGGGGAGTCCTACATGTGATTTGACAGTGTGGGTCCTCCCAGGTGTTCCCTGTACACCCTCCACGGCCCCTGCAGGCAGCCCACACCACAGGGGACTACCCTGCATCCCTGGTCATGTCCCGCAGGCAGCCCACCCAACATGGGCATGCCCCCCAGCAAAGGCACATGTCTCCTTGAACTAATGAACACCAACTCATGTCCCCCACCACCCCCACCCCCCAGCACTGTGGGGCACCTGCCAGCAGGCCCCCACCCATGTCCAACTCATGTCCCCCACCACCCCCACCCCCCAGCACTGTGGGGCACCTGCCAGCAGGCCCCCACCCATGTCCAACTCATGTCCCCCACCACCCCCACCCCCCAGCACTGTGGGGCACCTGCCAGCAGGCCCCCACCCATGTCCAACTCATGTCCCCCACCACCCCCACCCCCCAGCACTGTGGGGCACCTGCCACCAGGCCCCCACCCATGTCCAACTCATGTCCCCCACCACCCCCACCCCCCAGCAGTGCAGGGGCACCCACCACCAGGCCCCCACCCATGTCTCCCACCACCCCCACCCCCCCAGTCACCAGGGGCAGCCTCCACCAGGCCCCCACCCATGTCTCCCACCACCCCCACCCCCCTCAGTCACCATGGCCAGCCTCCACCAGGTCCTCACAATCCCCAACACACATGCACGTCAGCGTGTAATACGAGGAAAGGGCCATGCGCGTAGTGGAAACTGCACGTCCGCGTGTAATACGAGGAAAGGGCCTATGCGCGTAAGTGACGTGACGCACGCAGGTGTTACCCTCATTGCACGTGATGACAGAACACACGTGGATTTCCACCAATCGCGTGTGAAAGTTCCTGGCACCCCGGAACACACGTACCCAGGCCACTTGCGTGTACGCACACTCCCCTCCAATCACACGTGATGACACTCGGACCGTATCCGAACACGGGAAACACGCGCACGGCAAAAGACGTGCACAGGCGTCAACGCGTCTGCCACACGAAGGCAGGCGGAAGCGTCCCCGCGCACAGCATAAAAGTGCGCGCAAACAACAAACGCGTATATACAGCTACGATGAATGCCCCATTTGTCGCTGCACTGATCGTGGGACACCGCAGGAGGAGGAGAATACCCAGGGCACGCATTTTCGCAACACGGACAAGCCTTTTTGGGATGCCTGACGACCAGGTCTATGGCAGGTATAGGTTTCCACCCCATATCATCCTAGACCTGGTCAGGGAGTGGGAAGATGACCTCACATCCCCCACCCTTTGCTCCCAAGCATTGAGCCCCTTGGAGAAGGTGCTCAATGTCCTGCATTTTCTGGCCACTGGGTCATTTCAGCGGACCACTGCCATAGTGGGGGGGGTCTCACAGGCCACGCAGTCACGCTGCCTACACCAGGTACTGGCAATCATGACAGCGCGCCCCTCAGTCCGCAGGCACATATACATGCCCAGAACACCCGCAGAAAGGCAGGCCGTTGTCCTGGATTTTTTCAGGGTGGCACACTTCCCCAAAGTGCTCGGTGCCATAGATTGCACCCATGTGGCCCTACGTCCACCTAGGGCCATCGAGCACATCTACCGAAACTGCAAGCACTGGCATTCCATCAATGTACAGGTGGTATGTGATGCAAAGGGAATCATCACCTCTGTCTATGCAAACTACCCTGGCTCCACCCATGACAGTTTCATATACAGAATGTCCGCCCTGAGCCGGGCCCTGGAAGCTGGGCAGCATGGCGACACATGGCTCCTAGGTCAGTACAAATGCCCTTGCACATGCATGCAAGTCACACACAGACAAATATCCAAACCCTAATTATCTCAACTATTATCATCTCCCCAGGGGACAGTGCCTACCCTCTGAGCAACCACATGATGACGCCAATCCGGAACCCCACCACACCACCCCAGGTAAGATACAACGCCGCCCATATTGCAACCAGGGGCATAGTGGAGCGCACATTCGGAGTGCTCAAGTCACGTTTCCGCTCCCTTGACCGCTCTGGCGGGCAACTACTCTATGCACCACCAGTAGTGTGCAGGATCATTGTGGCAGCATGTGTCCTGCACAATGTTGCAACACGGCAGGGCGTCCCGGTGGACATGGTGGTGCCCCCACATCCCCAACCACAGGCGCTGCCCATGGGAGGGGACAGGGCACGTGGCGAGGAAGCCCGGACCCAGCTTGTGGCCACATTTTTCACCTAAACTCCCACCCCTGCGGAGTGCACACAGGCCTGGCACATACCAGGTGACAATCGATGATGACAAAGAGACAGTCAACTGTCACAACCTTACCACCCTGAGATAGTTGCCATGGAAGTGCCCCATCGTCTGCATCCCTAGCTACTTAAACACAAGCTATCCTGTGTGACCAAAAGGCACACATATGACATATGACATGATATGGGCCATACACAAGTATTCCAAGGAGCAATGAGGCAGGGAGGGGGGAACAAGGGAACACAGAGAACGGTACTACTAGGCCAGGTGTCATTGGGATCGTGCAAGTGCAGGGGTAGGGGGAATGGGAAAAGTGCAAGGGGAAGGGTGGGGGGGAGTCCAGTACAGGGGAAGTAGCCCGAAAAAATAATACATAGGTCACCTGGTGGCAACTACAAAGGTGAGTGCAGTCAAGTGCTGGGAAGGGAGGGCTGTAGGGATAGAGAGACAGTACTGCAGTGCAGGGGTTGCCAGGGAGGCAGTGCAAGTGGAGAGTGGCTGGGCCAGGGACCAAGGTCGGTGAGAGTGGCCCAGTTGCAGCTCCTGTGCAGTTCCAGTGGAGAATTCTGCAAGGGAGAGGCAGAGAGTAAGCAGAAGCAAAGAGGAAGGACATGAGGTGCTTCCAGAACTGGAGATGATTCCCCTCAAGTTCAAGTCAGGCCGGAAGTCTGTTCCAGGGGGAGGGCCCTGCTGCGGAGAGAAATCTACCCCCAGCTAGTTGCTCTGAGAAGCGGATGACACGGACATGCAAGGTGTGCATCACACACACCTGCAAACCAGGCCATGGCCATCACTGTCATGTCACACAAACCCTCCCAAACATCAACATGTCATGGCACGCAATACCCATACACCAATGCAGTAACGATAAGGTACACATTGCCATGTCCTAAATGCACAGTGGCATCGGACACTGCTGGCTGACCCGGAATCAGATGAAATGACAGACCAACAACCTCCCACCCAAAATAAGTCATTTCAAAATGCATTACAACAGTCGTAGACGTAATATCACAATGAATGCCTGTCTACATGCACATCATGCATTGCAAAATCAACACTGCAGCTCATGTGTGCAGTGTCCTACTCCTGCATCACACTGCTCAGCGCACAGCACAGTGAACAGCCATTGTGTGTGATGCACACCCTGAGCATCAAATCTAAGTGACAGACCACGTCAAACATCAAATCAGGCATGTACTGGATCCATGATCGGTCACAGAACATGTGCTGCCGGGACACAGTGGGCACCAGAAGGCAAACAGTGTACATGTGTATATGCAAGGGTGGGAGTACATGTAGTGCATCAGAGTGCAAGTGTGTGGTTCTGCAAGGACATGCACTCCACATATGCATGTGCACTCAAGTGACCATCAGTGTTCCCTACACATCACATGTGAACATCCACCATGTGTACACCCCAGCATGTCAAACCTCAACTATCCCCTCGCACCTGAAAGGAAAACACAACACATGAACAGGCATTGATCAGCAGAACACAACATGTACATGGGATACCACCATTACTATGTCAGAGTTCCCATCACACTGCAGGGCAAGGCAACAATCAACAACAACCCCCCCCTCCCTCACAAATGACCATGACCCACTGAACAACTGCACCTGGGTCATGGAGCCCCCAAACCTCAATTCCACCTGGCCACAGGATCACCTTTACCCTTCGTCATCATCTCCCACCTTGTGTGTAAAAAGATGCCTGAACCCCCTGAATACACACTCATTTCCGAAACACAAAATCCAAGGCATAAAAACGAACCCAAACACCCTCCAGTAGATGACTTGACGTAGCAATACCTCACAAAGGCCAAGTACTACCACAATGATGCAACAACCAAGGTAGCACAGCAAAACAATGTCACGACAGGATGTGAGACATGTGTGGTACATGACATCGGATGATGCACCATGAATGGATGTGTACTGTCACAGGTCCCCTGTACAGGCGCGGGAGTGCCACGAAACAACCACCCCCACCATGTCCCGGGTGCCTGCAAGGTCAAACTCACACAGGCCCCTGAGACCCTGGTGGGGAAGGAGGTTCAGGGATATGCAGTCGGGACAGGTGTTGACACACTGGATGACTGGAATGAGCGGCAGGAGAGGGGAGGTGGAATGACACATGAAACTAGGGAATGCACGAAAATGTACAACCTGCATGAACACATACACAATCCAAACAGACTTGGACATCATTGTCATGGTCTTCTGTAGTCCAGGCTCAGGAGTGGTACGAACCCACCACCCCCTCTAGGGTTTTGGCGCCTGCAAGTTCGGGGCTTACACAGGCATCCGCAACCCCAGTGGGGAAAGAGGGTCAGGGAACGTTGCTTGGATAGGCACGGGAAGCAGGAACACCGGGTAGAGGGTACAGGTTTCAAAATTGCATAGGATCACGGGTGATTAGGGAGAAAATAACATACCAAATTGAACCACACATACATCCATGCATCAGTACACTCCCCAGCAAGCCTATGCAGAGCAGTTTGTAAGAAAAACAACAAGACACTTAGCTCTGGTTTTGAGTGCTGGCCTCCTGCCTGCGCACTCTCAGGTCCGGTTACAGGAGCACTGCAATGCTGCAAAGAGAGACACAGTCAACAACCTGTACTTGCCAATTGCACAAAAACACAACACCAAACATGCCCCATAGCAACAGACTACTCTACAAACAGACAATCTGTGGTTGATGCTTCGTACCCATATATAACATCACCCCTGTGACGGGTCATACACAGTCAATGCAGTAAGGCAGCCGCTGCTGGGTGCGTGGCAAATGGAACACCAATGTGTCACAATTCACACAACATGCAATGTTCCCTGGGTAAGCAGACAGACCCATATTGCAAGCCATGACTACAGAGCAAGTTGTGTACCACCATGACCGAAACAAAGTTGGCAGTGCATTTATCATGAAGTACGTGGAAAAGACATGCACTGCACCCGAGTATGTCCCTTGCTGCATGTCCCTGTGAGCTGCCCCTTTCCATGTCTCGGAACAAGTGGCTCAATGGACCTTGGTGTACCGGAGGGTATGTGCCACTGCCCCTGCATGTGTCCCAGACAACCCTACTATCAGCAGCCATCAGTCCACAAACACATCTGAGCTGCATTGTGTGCTTCAACACCAATATTCGTCTAAGCTCACCCTCAGTGCTGTGACTAAGCCTGCATGTGCAACTCGCCTGGTGCAAGCTTTGCTGTGTCGTGGCCCCCCTGTGATGCTCACCTTGCCTGGAGTTCCTTGGAACATGTCAGCAGTACTAGGATGTGGGTCTGCAATCACTGTGCCTCTGCTCCTGCACACATGTGCATGTGGGCACCAACAAACGGGTCCAGAATTCCGTCGTCCAATGGGACATGTCTGCTGGCAAAGGTGCTCTGGAGGCTCATCCCCCTGCAGAAAGGGCATGTAACACATGATTAATGCTTCAAAGTAATCTGTGTGTGTCTCATCAGGCATCTCATTACTTGACCATGTCAGAGAGTCACATCACAAATCACACCATCAGTCCGTCTTTCACCTACAAAGTGTGGAACACTATCTACAGCATGAATAGCAACACGCACATGTACAGGAAAGAAATGAAACATACTACACAATGCATAGCAATCAATGTCCACATTAATCATGATACACCCCATCTAGCAAAAGCTGAACAGTGGACAATGACGCCTAAATCATCCCCACTAGGGGTGTCAACACAAGTCACACAGCACCAGACATGCCACAGATATGACAGTCCAATGCCCTTGTGTAAAATGCTGTAACACCGAACCATCCTTGCGAGCCCATGGATAAGGGAGGCAGGAGTGGCATATGTGAGTCAAGGAACCCAAGCAGCAAACACATACACAAGACAACCATGAAGGGCCCAGCTGGAACAAACAGTGGATGCCTTCAAAAGCCACAAAGCACCGCACCGTCACATGAAAGCACAATAGACTAGCAATTTTAAACTAACTCAACTATTAACTAATTACACTAACTATGGAAAACCTACATTACCTATTTAAACTAACTATCAAACAGAAACTTAACTAACTAAACTAGAAGAAAAATCAAAAATGGCCACATACGACCCGGGGGGGAGGGGAGGCACCCAGGAGGGGGGAGGTACAGGGTGCTGCTCAACATCCATATGCGATGATGCTGAGCCAAAAAAAAATACCTCCATGGGCTCAACGCCTGCACAGCACGACCTATGTGGGAGATAGATGGTCGTCCGAGTCTGGCTCATCCTGGAAAGGAGGACGTGGCACAGTAGCCTGGCTACGCCTAGCCGCAGCTTGCCCCTCGTCGGCAGCAAGTCTGCCGGACGGGTGAGCCTGGTTCTGTGTGGCGATGTGACGTAGGTCTGCATGCAGAACCTCCCGTGATACACGTGCTTCCTCTTGCAAGGTAGCACGTGTAACACGGAGTTCCTCCTGCAAGGCCTGGCTTGACAACCGCTGCACCTCCCGGCAAGCCTGTAGCTCAGCCGAGATGGTACACTCAAGCTGTGCAAACCGCTCCTCTGCCCGCTGCCTCTGGGACATCATAAGGACACCCAGAGTGGATCTGAGGGAAGCATACTCCTCCCTCAAGGCATCCATGTGCGCCTCTGCGTGAGCAGCAATTGCTTGACGCAGAGACGACATTTCAGCCTGGCGTGCCCTGTCTGAGGCCGCCATGCCCAGCCTGAGCGAGCGGGCCGTGGACCGTGCCGCCTGCTGCTGGAGAAGCACCTGCCTAGCAGGGGGGAGCACAGATCGGGCCACACGCTCCATGCTCTCAGCGATGTTCTCCATTGCTGCCCCCTGCCGTTCGGAATTGGCAGTCATGTCTTGCTCCCACTCAGTATACAGCGGTTGCGCGCGGCGACCGCGTTGCCGGGCTTGACCCCTGCGGGACCCAAGGACCGGGGGTCCTCGCTGTGTTGGCACCGCCTGCGGCTGCACGACTACATGCCCCCGTCGACGTGATGTCCCAGGCACATCAGTGACTGGTGTGGAGGGTGACCCTGCGTCCCGATCCACCACGGGCGGAGGAACCAAGACTGTCTGATCCCTCAGTGCAGGTGTCGCAGACAGAGGAGTGTCCACATCAGAATCACTCACCCCTGACACATGGACTTGATGGTCATCCAACTCAACATGGACGTCAGAGTCGTCATCAAGGCTGGACTCATAGGCAGCCAGAGACAAGATGGACTGCAGCACTTGGGGGTTTTCGTGGCCTACCACCCCACGACCCACACTAGTGCCGGGTTGATGTGGCGTTACCAACCCTGTGTCTGGCATGACAACACCATCCTTTGCCTCCATTGCGTCATCACCTGAAAAATAGAGGGGAAAAGGTCAATACACATGTCAGAAGCACACGACACACACACACACCGACAGCAAAGGCATCAGGCAGACATGTGACACACAACATATGACCTGGCATGCATGCTGGGTCTACTTTGAATAGCTTCTGTGATCAGACCTGTTGAAAGGTGGCAGTTTCCATGGAAGTGGGTCTATGCAGTGCAGAAAATGTGTACGCCACTCACTACCTACATGTACAAGCACTACATGGTGTGTGCCAGGAAATGTGAAGGCAGTGCAATGTCAAAATCAGACATCACGTGCATTGTGCATTCAATGTGTACCATGTCCAGAAGCCAAGCACCCCTCCACCCCAGTACCAAAGCAGGGATGCCTATCATGGTATCAAAAGGCTGACCATACACCTGTGTATTGACAGGCAGTGTTGACTGGCATCAACAGCTTCATGTGATTCAAATGACAACACTGCAAATGATGCTGGGACAGTGGGCAGGACACATAATGGAAACTCCGGAGGCCGCCCACGTGTGAAGAAGACACAACAAGAGTTGGACAGAGTCATTGGCCATTGAACAGGCTGAGGCCTGTGAGCCACACAGATTGTCAGAGCCTAAACATGTGTGCAACGCAGGACTGAGGCACAGTTGACATGGGAAGGCTGATGAGATGGCAGGCAATGTATGTAACCAAGGACTGATATTACAGTGATCATCCAGTCAAGGACACATAGGGGCATGCGTGCAATGCACATGGAGCATGAATGGGCACTCATGTCCCTGCGGGACATCTGACCCATGCACAGTACAAGTGAGATACCCTGCATCGAGTACTAAGGCTGTACGACATGGCATATGTCTGGCAGATTCTACGCTGGAAGTTAGCATCTACACAGGACACATGGACAAGAAACTACACATTGGCAAGATTGGAGCAGACCAGTGCAAAGGTGGAACTGGGGTGCAGAGTGGCGGAGGAGGGGCAAGGGAGCATGCCTACATGGAGTCCCGCATGCAGGCAGAGGAGACATGCATCACGTTAGCATTGCATTACTTACACATCAGAACCATGTACACGTCACATGTAGCAGCAATCATGCACAACACATCCCACAGGTGAACCACACACGTCCTCAACAAACACGCATCAACACTCACTGGACTGGGCATCGAAGTCCAGCTTCTCTCCCACTCCTTCGACCAATTCAGGTGGTATGAACTCCGCAACGAGAGCCTCATGCGGAGTGAGTTCTTCCTCCTCTGGTGCAGGCCCACCGCCAGTCACCAGAGTCAAGTTGTAATTTGAGGCACGCTTGGCCTTAGTGCTGCGCTTGATGTCATTCCAACGCTTTTTGCACTCCTGCGCCGTGCGCACCTCATGGCCGAATGAACTGACATGTTCCGCAACATGCTTCCAGTGGGTGTCACGTTGGGCAGCCGTGGTCTGACTATTGGCACCCACTAGCATGTCACGGCTGTGGCCCCGCACGTAGTCCACGAGGAAGTCCAGTTCCTGCTTACAGAAAGGCTTCTTCCTCGACGTGCAGGAGGTCGTGGCTGTGTGTGGGGTCGCAGCCTGTGCTGCAGGTGCAACCTTCCTCCTCTTGGACTGTGGCGCAGACCCTGGCTGGCTAATGCCGCCCTGACCAGCATGGCCAGTGGGTTCGGTGGATTGAGCCAAGGGAGTGGCAGGTGGAGGGATGACCAGAGGCCTGACTTGTGTCAGTGGCAGCTGGGTGCCCACTAATGGACCCTGCGCAGCAACATCAGCTGTGGCAGGGTGCTTGGCCGCAACGGTCCTGGTTGGCAGGCTCACAACCGGGGTGCTGTTGGGTGCATCTGCCCCTGCACTTGCCAACACCCGGCTGTTCGGGGCAGCAGATGACATGACTGCCCCAGGGACACGTGTCTTGGTCTGAGCAGCCCAGCGTGCCCCTATGGTTTCCCCCCTGGCCTGTTGGAGATCTACCAAGGGCTCTTCAAGTGCCAACGCAGCCTGCGCTGGCAGACCCTGAGCCTGGGTGGCGGTGTCCACAGCTGCACCTGCAGCTACCACCACCCTTGGGCCCGTGGCAGTCGATGGAACGGACTGCCGGGTCATATGGGTGCCAGTGCCAGATGCAGGAGCTGCATCCCCCGGAACCACAGGAGGTGGTGGCATGGCTGCACCGACACATGGCACAACATTGTGCTCAAGTGGCGCACCCCTGCCTCTTCCCCCTCTGTGGCTGCCCTGGACACCCTGGAGTCCCCCTACTCCCTGGTCACCACGGCCACGTCCCCGACCACGCCCGCCACGAGGAGTACGCCCAGCTGAGGCGCCCCTCACCTTTGGTGGCCTCCCAACCATGGCACAGATGTAGTAGTGCTGGCACAGATGGAGTGGTGCCAATGGGAGGTGTACACCACAATTGACCTGGGCAATTGGGGTGAAGGGGGTGGGAAGCAAGATGTTAACAGCCCCCCTGCACCTGCAAGGCTGTATGTGACCCCGGTGATGTGGTGACGGGTCACGCAACGCTCAGGCACCCCAAAACTGCAGTAAAACCGTGCACGCAACCCTGCAGCCTACGTGCGTGGATTGGACCTCCCGCAGTACGCGGTGGCACCCAGTAACACGAATAACGCGTACGCGTGGGACACGCAGGCTACTATGACATCAAAAATGGGTGCGATACACAGGGGCACCCGCAGTGGGAAAAAGAGCGTGTGTGACTCACCGTCTGACTAGCGCGATGCAGAAAAACACGCGTAGCCAATACCCCCGCCAAAAGAAGAGATACGTCCTTGAGAGCTGTGAAGTTGTGATGGCGCGCGAAACAACAGGAAGCAGCAACACACGTCGGTCTCCACGAAAGGCACGTACAGCGAACTGCTGGGCCCGCTCACCTTTAACCCGTGCTGAGGGAAACGCACGCGCGCGTCACGTCACTTACGCGCATAGGCTCTTTCCTCGTATTACACGCGGACGTGCAGTTTCCATGCGCGCTTACGCGCATGGGCTTTCCTCGTATGCGCGCTTACGCGCATGGCCCTTTCCTCGTATTACACGCTGACGTGCATGTGTGTTGGGGATTGTGAGGACCTGGTGGAGGCTGCCCCTGGTGGCTGGGGGTGCAGGGTCACATGCAGTGGGGGGGAGTAGTGCAAGTTGACATGTGGGTTGGCTGGTGGGCATGGGCATGGTGGGTGGGGTGCCTGCATGACATGTGCTGGGTAGGCCCCTGTGGTGTGAGCCACCTGCAGGGGCCGTGGAGGGTGTAGAGGGTACACCTGGGAGGACCCACACGTGCAATTCAAGTGTGCTGCTCCCCGCGCACCCCTGTAATACACGTACCCTGTTGATATGCGCACACCTGTAATACACGTACCCTGATGGAATTGCGTGTGTAACTTCCCGCGCATCCCCGAAATACACGTACCCCGCTCAATCGCGTGTGTCACTTCCCGCGCGCCCCAGAAATAAGCGTAGCCCGCTCCCCCAGGCCCGATCGCGTGAGAAACTTCACGCGCACCCCTGAAATACCCGTAGCCCGCTCCCCCAGGCCCGATCGCGTGAGAAACTTCACGCGAACCCCTGAAATACACGTAGCCCGCTCCCCCAGGCCCGATCGCGTGAGAAACTTCACGCGAACCCCTGAAATACACGTATCCCGCTCAATCGCGTGTGTAACTTCCCGCGCAACCCCGAAATACACGTGCCCCGCTTGCACAATTGCTGTATGTTGCCACTTTTGTAATGCGCAGGGACGCTACCGCCTGCCTTCGTGTGGCGGACGTGTATCGGCTTGTGCGTGTCTTTCGCTGTGCGTGGCTTTGCCCTATTCGGTTCCATGAATACGTGTGGTTCGGGTGCGTGTGGGCGTTCCCTCTGCTTCCCTGCAGTACATCCCCAGTTACGCCCTTGTTTTCGCAAGTTGTTCCCCATTCCGCGCGTTACGCCCCGTGTTCCGCCCACTTTCTAGTGTATGCGCAGAGGTTGTGCGCTTTCACTGTGCGCGTCGCGCACGTCTTTCGGGATGTTGCAGTGACGTGTGCGCCATGCACGGGTTTGGCGCACATCCCGAGGAAGACACGCGCAGGGACTTCCATGTATCGCACGCGTGCGCGTGCGCCTCTTTTTTTCCGCTTGCGCCTGCTTGCGCCTCCTTGCGCCTGCTTGCGCGTAGATTTTCGGCGCACGTTTGTTCCATGAATCGGCCCCTGTGTTTTAAGGCTTATGAGCATGTACATTACATTTTCTATGGAAGCTGTTCTTTGATTCTGAGTATGCATAATGTACAAAGTATGCATGTACCTTTTTTTATAGAAGCTGTACATTTATTCTTTGTATTTTTATTTATTTATTTATATGGCGCTCCTAACCCAAGGGTATCTGGGGTATGTGCAACATACATAGCCAACATGTGCATGTACATTTAATATAGAAGCTGTACATTAATTCTGAGTGTGTTTCGTAATAACCTAACAGCACAAGGCATAGGTGTATGTGTCGTACATGTGTGTGGTAAGAGTGTGTGTGTTGTATGTGTGTCACACATAATGTGAGCACTAACTTTGATGTGAGTTTTCAATATGTACAAGAGGAGTATATCAGCTTTACAGTTCATACATGTATGCAAATTACAGCACCTGAAAACTGACATAAAAACCATTCTTGACTTTGATGTAAGTTTCCAGATATAAAAAAATGTCATGTCAAAAAAGTAGATCTCACACATGTACATTTACAGCTCCCATATACAATGTATGTTCACTCTGTTCTTCTATTAAAAGCTTTCTATATGTTTAAAAGCTCAATTTAAAGTGAGCTATAACATTCATGAGAATTTCCATTATGTCTGAGAGGCTTGAAGGAGTTTTACATTGCATAGATGTACATCATTTAAATCAATACATGTTATATGCATATGAAAACTGCAAAATGAGCCAAGAGTGTTCATACTTATAATAGCGTACATTACTAATTTTACATCTTCTACACATACATGAACAGTTTGTATAAAAGATGCACATTCATTCTGCACATGCATCATATATAGATACATTCTAAATAATATCTCACAATTGGACAGCCCCATTTTCAAAAGATTTTTACAGTGCACCAATTCATGAACCTATCTAATTGCAGGCCAATAATCTTGATAATCCCAGTTGCCAATTTTAAGACCTTTATTTAAAAGCTGTACAAAATGCGATCAAAAAACATGTAAAAATAAATATGAAGCCATGTAGGAAAAATCCTTACATTTTTGATGTAGTGGCGGCTGCCCCAAAACTTTACTGTAGAATTTCTTCAGACTCTTTCATGCAAGTGTTCAAGAGATATTAACAAAAGTTATTTTCTAAAACTCCATAGATAATTAATCTTTATCTTAAATGTATTGCAATAGCATAAGTGGCAACAAAGGGGTTGCAGAAGTTGTCTGCTGTATCTGCTGCGTTGTGCGGACCCAGTCTTTTTAACATTTAAACTGTTTTTGGAGGCGGGCCACAGGAAGGCAGACTCTCTGCAAACTTTGTTATAAGCTCATTGCCCGCGCGGAGCAGAAGTGGTTGCAGAAGTGGTCTGCTGTGGTCCTCTGGAGTCGCGAGGCCACGAGTGTGTATGTGACTCTGCTTCCATGCTTTTCTTTTCCTTCATCCAGATAAACTCACATTTTTGTTGGACCTTGGTGAGCTTTTATTATATTAATAACTGTGAATTCTGCTGAAGACTTACTTTAAATGAACGTTTACTCATTATGAAGTAACGCGAAGGCTGCAAAAAGATTAGACTATGGACATAAACTAATGGCTATGCCGAATAAATCACTGACAGAACTTCCTTCTATTGTTGACACCGTTACCACGGATAAGAGATTACCTACTTGTTCTGTAGGGGATATGAGGGAGGCATGGTATCAAAAGGTAGACACCGATACAAAGAAGAAAGTTTGTAAAACCTTTATTAACTTGAAAAGGGTTTGGAGACTTCCTAACTGGCCCTATTTCTAAATGGGAGTAGTCTCAACCATTAAACTAAGTCAAAAGGTAGTCAAATGTCTGTCAGTTAAAATAATAAAGATGTCTGTGTCAAACTTATGCTTTCCCTCACTTTCTTCCAGAACAATAATGTGTACGGGATTGGATCAAAATAAAATAGTGAGTCAAAATAATATCAGGATGGCACTGGAGCTGTCCCACAGATCCTTGCCCCAACCTTGTGTCAATTGGGCTTCAACAAAGTTCCTTTGGTTTAAATAGTTCACACAAAGTTCCTTCAGGTTTCTAAGTGCTTTATTTCTCCACAGACTTAGAAGCCCTTCTCATCACCTTCTCTCAGGAATTTCACAGTTCACAATATTTTGCTTTCACAAGTCAAGACTCTCCCACTCTGGTTTCATCGGGGTTTCCTTCCCCTACAATTCCAACAACTTGACAGTTCAATGGTTTCTCTTCACATCAGATTCTCTTGTTCGAAACCAGGGATCCCTTCCCCAACGGTTCAACAGCTATCCATATCAGAGACTTTCGAGAGTGCACAGTTTTGCTCAGCCCTATGTGGGACCACTCTGATACCTTGGCTTCATAAGATCGAGGCCCCCGGCAATCTATTGCTTTTATCACAGTTCACAAACAGGGTTGTGCCCCAGATACTCTTAGAGCTTCTTTATTTTTCACAAACAGGGTCATGCCCTAGGCACTCTTTAGCTTCTTTCAGGGTTTCAGTTCGCTCTTCGTATCTGGCACAGCTCCACTCTCATCCTTTCTATTTTGCACCTAGTTCAAGCTTCACACAGCTACCCTGCACTTTCGGAGAGTGATTCAATTTCAACAGAGTCTTTAGACAACGTGTAAACCTACACGCTGCCACTCCGTTACTTTATTTCCTTCGCTTTCACAAATATCGCTTTCACATCACAGTTCACAATGAACAGTTGAAGCTTTTTCTTCAGCGAGTCCTTCACTTGCAAAAGAATTATCTCTCGCGCTTCACTTCTTTCACCAACTAGGTTCCCATCTCACTTTGAACTCACTGGTTGTGATTACTTCAGCATAGCTTTTGTGGTTATGTCGTGTTGAGGTCAGGGGCTCATCGCCTGCCCCTCAGACACTCCTGGGCTGCCTCGCTGGCCCAGGGGAACAAGCACCTCCTCAAGGAGTTTCCTTCAGAGATCAGCATACCATGCAATCCCCCCTTCTGGCTCCTTTCAGACACAGCTCCCTCACCACACTTTCTCTTGCCTTCTCAAAAAACAGGCTTTCAGCGACCCAGTGCTCCGTTCTCCGACAGCAGATCTCAGGGTGCTCAGGCTTTCCCAGTTGCCTGTCAGCTCGTTCTCTGCCTCGGGTTCCTTCTCGGGCTGCAACTCCTTCTGTCTGTTTATTGCAGCTACTCCCTTTGTACACCTGTGGAGTATTAACAGGCTTTCAGTGGACACAATCTTCGCCCAATGCCTGACTTCACCGGACCTTGTTAGTGGGATATTCATGAAAATAGTAGAGTGTCTCTGAATGTGGTTTTGTTGTTTTAATGCCACTGTGATGTTTCGGAAAGGAAGAGTATACTGGTGAAATGCTCCCCTTCCTCGTCTCAGTCCTTTCGTCAAAGGAATGGGGAAAGAGGGTGACTGGGGAACAGTAAGTCATATAGGCTAAGGGAATGCCAGGTAGAGGGTGTTCAAAAAGGGGGGATGATGTCTTTCCTTTGGGTAATCCCTCCCCAAACCCAGAGCACCCTCCACCCAGGTGATCCTCCCTCTCTAGTCCGCTCCCAGGGTCGGGATCTAAAAGCGATGGCCCTCCCCAGGCCACCTGTTTAGAGGATCCCCCGTCAGGTTTTTAACAAACCCTTCCCATATGTGATTTGGGTGGGACTACTTCACACTGGAACAGCGAAAGGAAATCTATGTTACCTTGTTCCCGGCCCTTTCAATGTTCAACTGAGAAACAGTAAGATTGTATGTCCAGAAACCATTGCATGACTCTGGTGTTGGACTCCTTTCTTTGGCTGATCCAGAAAAGGGGGTGATGATTTGTGATTAATCTAAATCGCCTGCCTAATAGATAGTACTTCAAGTGGAGGATGGCCTATTTGATGGCTAATGCCTCCAGTTCTAAGACAGAGTAATTCTTCTCCCTAGGGAACAATTTACGACTGGCGTATAATATGGGATGTTCCAACCCGTACTGGTTCTGAGACATGACAGCACCTAGTCCTGTCACTGAGAAATCGGTTCGAAGAATACATTTTTTAGAAAAATCAGCCACTTTTACAATCAGGCTTTGACATAGGGATTGTTCTAGAATGTTATAACAAACTTCATCCTCATCGGTCCATTTGATTTTCTGGGTTCTGCATTTCTCAACTTATCGGTTAGTGTGGAGGTCTTATCAGAAAAGTTGGGAATAAGTGACAATAGTAGCCTATCAACCCTAGAAAAGCCCTCAAATATTTTCTTGTCTTGGGTGTAGGTGTTTCAAGGACTGCTTATACTTTTTACCATTGAGGTTTGCGCTGCCATTTCTTATGAAAAATCCCCAATATTTTACAGCGGATTGTGCTAACCTGCCCTTAATGGATTGGCAGTTAGTCCAGCTTGTCGCAAGGCCCTCATGATGGTATATAAATGGTAAAGGTGATCCTCCCAGGTCTTGCTGTGTATTACTATAGCGTTGATGTATGATCTGCAAAATTCTGAATAGGGCTGTAAAATTCGATGCATTAATCTTTGGAAAGTTGCAGGAGCACCATGTTAACTGAATGGCAAGACCCTAAAGTGGAACAATCCTATAGGGTTCAAAAAAGCAGTTTTCTCCTTATCAGGTCCATGTAATGGGACCTGCCAATAGGCTTTTGTAAGATCTAGAGTTGACAAATAGACAGCACTATCCAATTTGTCAATTAGATCATCAATACGAGGAATTGGGTAGGCGTCAAAAGCTGGATGGAATTCACTTTTCTAAAATCTATACAAAATCTCCAGCTTTGGTCAGGTTTGGCCACTAATACGATGGGAGAAGACCAGGGACTAGAAGAGGGCTCAATGATGTTAGCTTCGAGCATCTTCTCCACCTCTTTGATGACAATTGCATTACAGGCTTCAGGCAGGCGATATGTTCTAAGGTGTACTACTTTGCCTGCTGTTGTACGAATATGATGGTATGTGCCCTTCACTCTTACAGGTTTATCACAGAAATCATCGGGGAACTGATCTATAAGGTCACCAAGATCTTGGTCTGATTATTCATGAGTTCAGGGGAAATGAATATTTGGCTGTCTGCTTCTTCTGGTACTAAACAAGATAGAATAGTGGCATTGATTTCTGAGGGATTTTACCCCCACTTTTTCAATATATTTATGTGATAAATATGTGTCATTTGACAGCTGTCCGGCTGGGATATTTTACAATTACAGGGGCCCATCTGCTCTACTACTGCGTAAGGTGCATCCCATTTTGAAACTAGCTTGCTATTCAAAGTGGGCAAAAGCACCAACACTTTCTGTCCGATGGAAAATGTTCTAAGGGACAGCTTTTTATCATAAAAGTTTCTGTTGATGTTGGGCTTTTACCATGTGTGTCTGTACCAGAGCTCTAACTGTTGCCATATGTCTTACTTGTGATGCCCTCCCTGATTGGCACCTCTATGTTAAATATGGCATCATCAAAAGGGGGATCTTTGGATTTTGATGCTTTAGATGCTCATACATTAATGACAAATGTTGAGGGGTCTCCAGAAAATAATCGGATCTCTTTTTCTTCGGGGGTGTGCATTATCCCCGATACAAATTTATCTCGATCACAATATTTTTTAATGTCTGAATCTATTAAACCTGAGGTGGTAGTTGTCTTGCACTGGATTTATCTTTTCAGCCCCCACCCCTAAATTTAGGTGGGCAAGGGATGAAAGGCACATCTCTGCATGAATTACCAAATACCCCAGGAACCTTCATGCCCTAAACCTTACTTTAGCCCAGTTGCCCATCTTGTGAGGACATTGCAGATGAATTTCGTGAACATGCGAAGTACAGTTAATCAAATGGCAGCCAAATTAGCATTTTTGGAGGGGTTTATATGTGGATCTTTGCAATATAATCCTAACTTTAAGTCAGATAGCATGCCAAAAGGTAAGTCATCAGATTTACATCCCCCTGTGCCATCTCAAGTGTCTCTGGTTCAAAATACCCCTCTTTCAAATGACGCTGAGAGACCATGAGAGACCATGTGAGAAAAATGAGCGCTCTAATGGAGTAAGACCCTTGCTGTCCCCAGTTTCGGTCCTGTCATATAATTCAGTGTGGCAAATGTCACCTGAGAAGATTTGTACTGAAATTGTGAACTTGGTAACACAAATAAGTCAGTCTTTAGACCCAAAACCGCAGGAAAATGTGCGAAATCTTATAGAAGTGCAGGTTCCCACCATTACTCTCGAGTCATTTCGCTGAAAGAAATTCTGAAAACAAGGGAAATCCTCTGAAATAGAGAAATAAGAGATCTGGCCAAATCTTAAGGAACTTGAGGCGGGGTGTAACCTTAAGTCCTACTCAGGAAGAGCCTAGCATCTTATTACTTGAGTATTCTGGATCCTCATAGGAAAATGGCACATATCAGATACAGGTGGCTGTTGCTAAACTGGTGTTATCACTTAGGAAAGTAAAAGATGAGTGTAAACACCTTGTAAAATCTTCCTCAATAGGGGATGAAGGTTTGATTAAAAAATATCTGGAACCGGTGTCAGACCACACTGTACCCTGAAATCAGAGTACGCTATCAGTGTTCTCAGAGATAGAGATTATTGGAGAACCGGCTGAAAAAACGTTGGGTAGTTGCGGGGAACTGTTTCCATTTGCTTCCTTGATAAATGAAATAGAAATTGATTCTAATAAAGTGCATCATGTTCAATCTAGCTCATTTGTTCATGTTTCATCAATGGTGAAACTGAAACCATTAGCCATAATGTTTTTCCCATAGGGCACTGGTGTCTTGAAAAGGAACAATCTAAAGGTGACTACTGCTCCACAAAAGGAAAGTCGGATTTTGGAAGAAGTACCACGGTCCGTACAAAGGACATTGAGCCCTTGTGACCCTGACTTGGAGACGACAGCTTGGTTGGGATTGCCTGGATCAGGGAACTGTACTTTTGAAAAATATGCAAACTTTACTCCTGCTTTTACCACACCAGAGGCGAAACGAAAGATGTTATCTGAACTATATCCAGTACTTGATTCAGAGTTTCAAATGCCAAATATACAAACTTCTATGATTGCACCCTTTATGACTTGGAAGGAAAAGAGGTCTCTATTGAATGGACAAACTCTTAAATTGCCAAAGAATAGGGGCCAGGGCTCTTACACTTTGCTCAATACAACTAGGATGCACAATTTGAAGGGAAATACCAAGTCCCAAGTTTGTGATTTAACTCAGGGAAATCAGCTAAATATCAAGAAGGGTGAGAAAGATCTGGGGGGTTCCGGTACCTTTTCGGATGAACACAGCACATCAGTCCAACAGCCGCATACACAATCCTTACAGTTATGATCTGATGCAAAATCTAACTGTAAATTAGCATACCAGTGAGTCTTTTTGTAGCCCAAATGTGTCTAATCAATTGCAACCATTGAAAGTGGGGCAGCGTTATCCATTGCATATAAGTATAGGCTCAAATGCTGACTCAGCGCCTATCTGATCAGAACCTGGTGTAAGTGGATCAGAAACTAGTGGAAGTGCATTCCTCGTATGATTGGAACTATATATTAACTGCCCTACATGGGGGCAGATATGGTAGTTTCAGATTTGATTGAAAGAGCCTGCTCTCCTTGGCGTCATGGAATTGTAGGGTCACACCTTGTTGTAAAAATAATATGAGTCTCTAAAGCTATACTCCCCTTTGTGTCTACAGGAGACATGGCTAACGATAGTGCCTTTGGTGGACGGTTTCACCGTTCTGTCTGTGAATGTCACACATGGTCCCTGGGGCGCCCATCGGGGAGCCTTATATGTGCACTTAAGAATGGTATGGGTCTAGCAATGAATAAAGTTGAAACAAATAGAAAAGACATCCAACTGGTAAGGCTTATCCATACCCATAGTCAAGTCTCCGGGGCAGTATTATGGTCTATCTTTAATGTATACAGCATCCATTTTAGATGCTTTGTCTGATATTATGTCAGATTTATTGGCGGAAGTAGATAGTGCCATGGTTATTGTTGTGGACCTTAATAGCAAGTGTTTAGACCATTGTTATTATAGGTTTAAAGTAAGATGTAATGAATCTCAAGTGGCAAAGGAAAGAGGGTCTCTTGTTAGAACAGAGCTGAAAAGTTGGGACTTAACTGGTAATATAGTGGGTGATAAGCCCCCTCATTTAACATGGACAAATTGTTTGGCAAAGTCTACCCTAGATTATATTTTTGTCTCTGACGATATAAACCAGATATGGTCTAAGCTGGAGGTAACAAATATGAACTTAGGTGACCATTGTTTGTTAGCACTGTTTTTGGAGGTGAGCATTGTTGAAATTCAGAAGCTAACTGCCAACATTGTTGTAGATGTTAATCCAAGAGATCATTCATTGGTGTGGAAACCTGGGCTAGCGGTGCGTTTTAATGAAGGTATATTGCAAATGGCTGGAACAGAAGAGGATATGTTGTCAAAATCATCAATTTACGATGTTTGTTTAAAAATGGTGATAGGCAACTCCCTAAAATCTACCTTTGGACATTTTAATTGGTTTTTCAATAAAGTAGGTTTGGAAGTGGTCCAAAATGTTTAATATTTGGGAGTTGTGATTATCGCAAACAGAACAAAGCAAAATGATTTGGACATCATGAAAAAGAAAATAAGGATGACTACTTCAGAGTGTTTGATATGTGGAAGTTTTTCTGCGATCCCTTTGGTCAAATTTTATCACCAAAGGACACTGCCTAGTTTGCTTTACGGTGCTGATACAGGCCTGTTAATTCATTTTTGGGAAAGGTTTGAAGCAATTTTATGGTAACGGGGTCTAACTTTGCCACAAGGGATCCCAATAGCAGTGTTAAGACACAAGGTGGGTTTAATCTCACTCGATGTCCATGTAGATTGGAAAAGATACCAATTGTTGAGATCACTTTTATTGCCTCCAGAAAAATCTGCACTTTGCTTTGAGATTTCAATTGGTTCAAAAGTCCTGTGAGGTTTTGACTAAGTGGTATCTTTTAACAACTGAATCATTAGGTTCTTATGACATCACGCTGGAGGATCTTATCTCTCCAAAGAGAGTTAAAAAAGCAATCATTGAATTTGATTGGATAAAAAATCGTGCCTTAGCTATGGATTGCCATCTTTTTTTACCATTTTAAACTTGAAATTAAAGCCTACAATGTTCTACCTTTTTTATTTACAAAAGCACCCATCTAGAAAATATAGACAAGATATGTTGCTTTTTAAAGTATACTTACTCTCTACCAGGGAGGTAATGGGTGCTAGGGAAACATTTTTAAGGAATTATCGTACTTGTAGGTTTTGCAATAATGAAGTAGAGACACTTTTCCATCTTTTGATTGTGAAGTCCTGTCTGAACTACGTTATGAATGTTTTGGTAGGTTTATTTATAACTAATGCTTTTTAAAGACAGAACAGTTCTGGTCGAGAATTTTAAATAGTAATGTCGTTGACTATTGCAATTTTGAATTTTTGGGAAACGACTTAAAATAGACTATTGATTGTATGTGGGAAGGTTTTTAGCTCTGAATTTTATATTCTAATGATGTTGCTTTAGATTAACTTGTTGGAATTGTAACTAATCATTTCTAACTGTTGTTGCAAAGGTTTGTTATAAACTATACGCAAAAAAAAAAAAATAAACATAATATATATGTTATGTATATATTATAATAAATCTAAAAATAGGGTTTTTGTCTACACACCACAATGAAGTACAGTTTTTTCTATCCTTGGACGCTGCCAATTATATATATTTTTTAAATATGCTTTTTATTGGCAAGAACAGAAAAAATTGCAGTGCACGGAGAGATAAATTCAGATTTGTAGACATTGTCATGTCTGAACATATTACAGCAACTTTGTCATTTTCTTTTTTTGAATCCTTAAACAAACTAAGAGAAAACAGAAGGAGAAGAAATCAGACAAAACCCTTGTCCTCCCCCCAAACTGAGTCTCCCCCCTAATGTGAAGAATACCACCCTCCCACCCTTGGGTGATTGGAAGTGTCTGCACTTTAGTCCTTCCCGGTCTGCAACTGTGTGTCATTTCTCCTCGTGGAAGGCAATTGTGGAGCGCCTGCGACTGTTATGATGTGGGTCAGTTGCTGACCTAGGTTCCCCTAGACTCCTTAAACAATTAACCTCTTGCTGGGCATTGTCACATCAGTGTCTGCCCCCAGAGTGGTATGGATGGCATTGTATTTATCGTTGAAGGGGGCCCATTCCATTGCTGCTGTTGATGTGCGGTCATGTAACTGTTCTGTTAGCAGTACCATTTCAAGAATGTCTTTAGCCTTTAGAGCCCATTGCTTCTCCGTGGGGAGGTTGGTCCTTTTCCAACCTCCCACCAGGCATGCCCGCACTGCGTGCAGGAGGAAGTGGATCATGTATGGCAACTTGGATCTCTTCCCCTCGTGCATTTCGAATTCAAACAATATTAGCCTGGGGTTGGAGCTTCTTTCTATCCCATAGAGGCTTTTTATCGACCCTAGGACCTCTTCCCAGTAGTCCTACACGTTTTTGCATCCCCATTGGGAAATCTGGGGTGGTCTGGGATATTTTCCCTAATTGGGGGTGCCCATATATGGCTCATCGGGGAGGGTCATGTGGTTACCCCTTTCATTTCTCTATTTTCCCACCATAAGGCCTGTAGCAGGCCCCGTACCCGGTGTCGTTGCATCATTTTTGGAATCGCTGCTCAGGGGGACCCAGAGCCACTCACCAATGGTTATCGACCGGAGCCTGTAGTTTTATATTTGCGCCCATTGTGTTTGCTTATCCTGCCACAGGTACAGGACCAGAGCACAAAACTGTGCTGCCCTAAAGTATAGGTGGAGGTCCGGAAGCCCCACTCCTCCATTTTCCTTCAGCTGAATCAGCAGTTTATGGGGCACTCTCTGCTTTGGGCCCTGCCAGATGAATTTGTTGAGCCTCCGTTTGGTTTCTGCAAAGTGGGCATCAGGCATTGCGATGGGCAGCGCCTGGTAAAAGTACAATAGTTTGGGTCGGAAAATCATCTTTACAACATTCAGCCTTCCCAAACAGGACAGCGTAAAGCTAGACCACCTCTCCAAGCCCTCAAATATCCAGCCCAGCAAGGGAGTGTAATTGATCTCATAAAGGTCGTTCAGGTCTTTTGAGATACCCACTCCTGGTATTTCAAGCTAGTCCTTTCTAACAGGAACCCAAGTGCGTCCCAATCTTCACCTGGCTCTCGCCCCCGCAGTCCAGTGAGAACAGGACGGACTTATTAAGGTTAACCTTAAACCCCGCCACCCGCCCATAATCTCCCTAAGGCCCAGGATGCAGATGTTATTATTCCTACCCTATTCTCTAGGTTGTCCATCTTTAGTGCCACTTCCTCTTCTCTCAGTTCTAGTTTAGTCATCCGGGCATCCAGGAGCATCTAGACTAGGTCTGCATTTAGCTGATTGTTTTCTAGGTTTTCCACTTTGTTCTCGACTGTGCCCATCCGCCTAGTCAGATCAGCAAGGGACATCTGCAGGTCTCCTCTTAGCGCCTTTATTTCGGCAAGGATACTCCCAATGTCTTCCTTCATAGCAAACCTTGAGGCGTCTATTCCTCCCAGCAGGTGACTCCCCTGAGCCCCCCGCCGACTTTCCTGTTCCCTCTTTTGGCTTCTTCTGTTGCTCCCCCATTTCTGGGTGGTCATTGCAGGTACTGGGCTTCTGCCACCCTGCTGCACTTTCCTTTGGTCGTCCCCTTTCTGGGTGGTGTGCTAGGGAACCAGCCTGGGCCTTTGGCGAGCCTGCAGCCCTTTTCTACCGTTCCTTGATGTGGTGAGGTGGACCGGTGCCAGGACAGTCCCCCACGCTGGGGATGGTGGCTAGGCGTCTCCCAACTTCAGACTACGGCAGGGTGAGGCTGCGTTCAGCCCGCCGGTGCAGTCTCCCCCAAGATGACGGCCACCTCTCTCATGTGACTCTGCCCCTCATCGGGTCCTGGGGCACCTGGGATTGCTGCCCTGCTCTGCTGCCTCCCCACCTCCGGGCTGTACACTCCCCCCGGCGCCGTAGATCCCTCACCACCAGGCACAGGCTGTGTCCACCTCCTCTCTGCTCTGCGGTTCAGCACGCACGGTTGCCGGCAAGTCACTGCAATGCTGCAGTGTCAGTTGGGGGATGTGCGCCACCCCCCTGTCATCGTAGATCTTCTCGGGGCTGTGGGGCACCCAGGGTAGACTCCCGGCGGGCGAACCTGTAAGCGTGTACAGGCAAGTCCGTATCCCTATGTTCCGCCACCCCCACACTGGTGTCCTGCACAGTTCCTACGTCACAGATTAGCCCACAGGGGCGCAGGCAGCTGAGTGAGCACCGCTCAACTTCTCTTTTGCCGCAGTGTCTCCGGGTCAGCAGATATACTCTACACCCTCTCTGCCACCTATCCGTCCCTCTTTCAACCATCAGGGCCGCCTGGGCGTGCACTCTCTCTTCTCTTAGGGGTCGGAAAGAGCAGGAGCTAGCCATCAGGTAGCTATCTTCCCAGCTCCCAAATTATATTTTTAAGTTGCCTAATTTTGTAAACATGAGAAAAAATAAGTATTTATTTTGGGACATGACAATGGCCCTCATTACGACCCTGGCGGAAAGTAACTGACATGACCGCCACAGCGTAAATAGCGTTTCCGCCATAGCACGATGGAGCAAAGTGCGGCTAATTCCGACCCATCGGGCACGAGCATAACGCCATGGCGGAAGTGCAAAGTCCGCGATGGCGGAAATGGCCCCAAAACGCCCCTTACCGCCGTCGTACGCCGCCCTAGGTGCAACTCCGCCACCCATCTTAGCGGTCACCGTAATGAGCGGGCAGCGCAAATTACGGTCACCGTAAATATACGGAAACGGAAGTAAAAACATGGGGCCGGAACGGGAAACAGCACGCCGTACACCTATAAAATCAGAATCCCAACACAACCATCAAAAATCCGACCCTGAGACACATCCCAACCCGTTAGCCACCCCAGTTAAAAAAATAAATATGGGAAAAGTTGCTAAAAAAGCGTGCGATCGCAAGCGGCAGGTCCACTTCTCCCATGAGGAACTCACCGTGCTCACAGAGACCCTCCGGGAGAATGCTGCCGTCGTCTTCTCGACGCAAATGACCAGGACGGCACTTGCGAACAAGAAGGCCATATGGGCCCTGGTGGCACAGCGGGGAAGTGCGGTGGGGACCGCACCCCGCAACCCACAGCAATGCAGAAAGCGATGGGACGACTTGCGGATACGCGTCCGGAGCATACTTTCGGCCAACCGAAACATTGCCACAGCCACCGGGGGAGGATCGGAATCACCCATCAAGTTGACCCCCTGGGAAGAAATCTGTGCCTTCACCATTGGAATGGAGAGCATAGAGGGAGTCGGAGGGATGGAGAAAGGAGTGCAGACATCCGAAGAATCAGGTAGGTGGCCCAAATAAAACAATGCTAAATCCACAATGTCCAATCATGTGAAGTACCATGTGTCCCCATAGTGCAATAGAAACACATGTCCAGGAGAACGTCCACATACATTGCCATGATAGCGCCCTTTAAAAGTCAGATCAAATACATAAATAAGTAAAAATCCTAAAAACACCCTCTACATGTGCAGCATGCACACCCTAACTGCAGGCTGCAAAATAACTGCATCCTCAATCCACACAAAAATGAGACCACCTCCAAGGCCCTGACCCAAATCACCCTCAGGTACCACCCCAATGCATGTGATACATTGCCATTCCAATTTCCACAGACCCATAAATAACGCTCGCCCTCCTTTACTCCACCACAGGGTCCGAATCAAACGACGAGCTACAGGACACCCCTACCAGCACACCTGCAAAGAGGGCCAAGACCAACGGCCAAAGACCCTCCACCTCAGCTGCACGGAACAAGACACGGCAGCAGCACAAATCAAGTGGCAGCACACTGGAGGGGACTTCAACAGGCACGCCAGCAGCCAGCATGTCCACAACAGCAGCACCACAGGTCCCCCCAATGGATGCCACAGAAGGCACTGCTTCTGGTGGCAGCAGCACCATAGGTGACACTGCTTTCATGCCAGCATGCTCCGACACAGAAAACGGTGCTGTAGATGTAGGATCCATCCATGACCTGTCTCAATCCCCCTGTTTGTTTCATCCCGTACACCATGAGGAAACCACGCAGGGGCACCCACAAGACGACGACTGGCCAACCCCCACAAGGCCTGTGGCAAGGCAACATGAGGTGATCAGCCCCTCTGTGACACCACCGCAAATGGGCATGGCCCAGCAGAGGCAACAGTCCCTCGAGCAGATGATTGTGCAACAGCAGCAACTGGCCACGCTCCTCAAGGAGCATGCTGCTGAATGTGGGGGTTCTAAGGCAGCCATTGAAACATCTACTGAGACACTTAGGGCAGAAATGGAGCGAAGTACAGAGACACTAAGGGCACAAATGGAGAGAAGCACCGAGAGCCTGAGGGGGGAACTGCATGCGACGTCCAAAGACGTATGTGGTGAACTTGCCGCTGTGCGGACGTGAGCAGGCAGAGACATCATCCGTTGCAAGTTCCGTCCAGGGCAGCCCCCAACGTAGATCTGGGAGGAACCTGTGCTCCACAGGCAGGGGTGCCCCTGATACCCGGAGAGGGGGCTTGCAATAGCGACTGCCCACTGACACTGAGCATCTTTGGACACTGGTGTTCGGGGGGGAGGTAGGAGGGTGGAGGGGGTGTGTTGGGCTTCTTTGGGTGGCGGGTCGATTGGGTGTGTAACATCATTTCACATTTGCTATACATTTCTTCATATTCATCCAATGAGATGTGTGGACATTGATCTTTGTGTACGAGGCCTTTCTTGGCGTACAGTCCACATTGTGCATGTTCCAGACACACACAGTGCCACAAGTCCCGTGTCCATGTAACAGCCACCAGGCGTGAGTGCTAGAAGCATGCATCTATGAGATTCTGACGAATCTCACGGGCCTCCTGTGCCTCGCGGACTCCTTGAGGTGCTACCACATCCCCACCCTCATCATCACCATCTTCAGGTGCTTGCAGTTCTGCGTCAGGGGGCATGGCCACATTTCTACGTACGCACATGTTGTGTAGCATGACACATGCCATGACCATCTTTGCCACCTTCTCATGGCGGTACAGGAGTGCCCCGCCAGACCTGCTGAGGCAGCGGAAACGAGCCTTCAGTAGGCCGAATGCCTGTTCTATGACTACACGGGTACGTGAGTGGGCATGGTTGTAGTCCTCCTCATGCTGGTTCTGTGGGTTCCGGATTGGTGTAAGGAGCCATCTCTTCAGTGGATACCCGGCATCACCTGTATGTGGACAAAGAAGGATGTTTGTGGAATAACATTGCTACGTACGCATCCCCCCCCCTTCCTGCCACGTCATTGATGCATCACCTACCCCACATTCACATGCATTAAATGAGACTCACCGAGTAGCCAGGATCGGTGCCCTGCGTGTCGCTCCATGTAGCGTGGTATTGTAGAGTTCCTCAAGACCATAGAATCATGGGTTGATCCTGGAAATCGGGCACAACAATGTGTAAAGATCCTGTTGGAGTCACACACCATTTGTACATTGATAGAATGATATTGTTTCCTGTTGCGGTACTGGGCCTCCATGGCATGTGGGACAACCAATTCCACATGGGTGCAGTCGATGGCACCAATGCAACCCGGTATGCCGCCAAGTGCATGGAATCCCACTTTTGTGTTTGTAAGCTCCTGCTCTGAGCGTGGTAAAGAGATGTAGTCGTCTGTGTGCTTCAGGAGGGCATCAAGCACTTGGAATAGTGTCCGTGACAATAGTGGCTTTGAAATGCCATGCAACTGTCCGACTGTGTGCTGGTAGGTGCCTGTGGCCAGGAAGTGGAGTACAGACACCACCTTCAGTAGGGGTGGGATGGCGGTGGGGCTATCTATCATGCTGACAAGGTCAGCGTGTGTCATGTTGACAATGGCGGTTATGGTTTCCCGGTCCAAACGGTAGAGGGTGTGGATCTGCTCAGCAGTGAGGTTGAACGGATTAGCTCGGAGGCGTGGGATTGCGGGCTGCCTGCGTGGTGGTAGTGGCTGTGCTGGTGGGCCTTGCTGCCCGTGCCTTGCCCTCCTCCTCCTCCTCCTTCGTCTCCTCTGTGCGGCCGGTTGTTGTAGTAGTTGGTGTTCGTCTTCTTCCTGAAGTTGGAGTACTTGCAGTGCTATCAGGTCCCCCAGGCCCAACATCGCTAGTCCTGTTGGTAGCATTTTGGAGTGGGTGTGGTTGTGGGAGGGGTTTGGGTGTGCAATTTATGTGTTTTCAGGCTGTATAGCCTCCACCTGTGGTGATTCATTCCACCTGTGCCAGCTGCAGTAACTATTGGGCGAGCACGTCCCGCACACAACGCTGCAATTTGACGCATGGCATCTTGCAATTACAATCATATATTTAATCCCGATGGCAGTGAAATATTGGTTTATATGTTAATTTTGCTATTGTTCCATTTTTTAACATACTATATTTGCAGTCGCGAACAAACTTGTGAAGGGTCAGTGGAATGTAGTACTCGATGAACGGTGGACCCTCATGCAGCACTGTACCGACGTTCACCGACGGGCGGGGAGTCCCATTAGTGATTGGAGCCAGTTACCATTTTCACACACAGCCGCACTACATAGATGTATTTGTGAATTCAAGCGTTCACAGATGCCTTTTCGACGTGATGTTGCAAATAAGGAATTCGAAGGACAGCGCTTTTGGTTTTCAACTAGCGGCGAGGAGACGCCCACAGGTCTGACAGGGAATATAACGTTCTATTGTTGAATGTCCTTGGGACAGGGCCCATGACGAGAATGCAATGATTGATATGAATTGAATGGGATGCGCAATAGCGTAGTGGACGATAAGGCAGGACGTTCCCAATTACATGTTATTTCACTACACTAGAAATCCGGCCAGGAGCACAGTGGATTTTGCAGACTGCATTACGCACAGACTCAATGGAAATTTCAAATGTTATGTGAGTAAATAATCAGGCGTTTTTATACCGGGATGAGGGAATGATGAATGGATGCATGGACAGATGATTTAATTGAGGGTTTGCCATGTACATGGCTTTTTGGAATCTATCCCCTTCCCCTGCGCTATGTGATGCAATGCTGCCATAGTGGGACCATCGTCTATCTGCCCTTGTTGAACCCTCCCTGTCTCGACGCGCCTTCAAACACTTGTGTCTATGCACGTTACCAATCCCATCAAATGGATTATGTTTTAACAGACGCATGCACACAAACACTCGTTTGTGATAGTGTATTCACCTCGATTTATATCGTTATGATTCCCAAGTTATTTTTGGGTGAAATTAATCCTTTTGAGTGGGCTAGCATGCATATGGTTGTAGATTTAGTGTGTTGAATGAAGTGAGTAATACTTATGAAGTTCGGATTCCCATACTATTTTTATTTTTATTCATTTGGGTGACAGGTATCTCCTCCCCTTTTGCCGCTGCCATCTGTACGCCACTCCTGCAGATGGCTTCTACAGTCGACACCTGCAGCTTCGAGTTAATCAGTGGAGCACCATTACGATCTTATGGGACGATCGCCAATGGGCCACATGCCCTTACGCAGTACTAGTGGCTAGGAGCAACATCTCAAACTTTCAGCTGGACTAGTGCCTACTTCATGGGACGGCCCTGCGGTTCTAGGCGCTTCCATGTTGCCTTTTTGAACGTAAATGTAGCCCCTGTGTACCATGAAGGAACAGGGCGTCACACAAGAAGTAGCTGGTCATTTATTGCGGATGCAGCCCACAGTAATGAAAATATGAAAATTATTTGGGAGTTTATGAGTAAATAGCTGTATGGGCTTGGTGATTTTGATGTGCATTAAATTTATATTCAGTTATTTACCGTGTAGCGTTATTCTTTGCTAGTAATGTAGCATATTCCCATTGGTGCCGCGATGTATTGTGAGATGATATGCATTGGGTTCCGGCTTCTGAGTAGAGTTGTGTGGTACTGTACTGGCCGCGTTTGCCTATGAAGCCCAGTTAGGTCAGGGATAGGGGCTGCCATTATGACTGTTTTTATGATGTCATGCTCAGGGGCGGGGGATTAGCAACAGATGCCGGTCAGCCAGGTGAATTGGTGGAATGATGGGATTATCAGAAAATGGCTGGTCACAGGTGCCTGTGTTTGCGTGCGTTTCTTGGAGGGAGACTGAGGTCAGGTCCATT
The DNA here is from genome assembly GCF_040938575.1 of Ambystoma mexicanum. Lineage (NCBI taxonomy): Eukaryota > Metazoa > Chordata > Amphibia > Caudata > Ambystomatidae > Ambystoma > Ambystoma mexicanum. The sequence continues at coordinate 987,240,644 of NC_090929.1, read as the reverse complement.
GGAATTGCTGCTGTATTCGTGCCATCTGTGCCCTACAGCTCCCATTGGCCCCTCTTGAGATGAGCCTGGCTGCTCAGTCACTCTGCCAACTTGTGTGGTACATGCTTATGCTGATGGTTGGTTTGTCTACTGGCAAGAGTACAGGGCTGGTGCAGTCTCCCTCAGGATACTGCTTTGGATGTTGATTTTAACTGGTGGCAAGCGATGGGGGACTATTGTTGTTTTGTCTCATGGAATATTTCAGTTCATTTTGGTGTACTTGTACCTTCACATGCCTGTGCTGCATCAGTACGGCAATGGTGACATGCCAAATATGGATGGCCACTCACAAGCCACTTGGAGCCCCTGCATGCATTTGATCGTTGGCATGCATGGGTGACTTGTACATTTCACTGGTTGCATAGTGTGACTACATTGCGCCTACGGGGAGTTGTGCAATGTGGGCAGGGAGTGGAGTACAGGCACTCAGTAGGGCCATTTACGGTTGGTTCGCGATGCCGTAATTCTCGCCATGGCGGAATGGTACTTTCCGCCATGCTTGATGGCGTTGAGTACATGTCCGCTAGGGTCAGAATTCGCGTACCGTTGCGCCATGGCGGAAATTACGGTTTCGCAAGGCGCGCGTGCGCGTACTTGGTGCAGTTAGCGTTGGCGTTCACTACGGTGTCGCTAATGGCATCGTACTTTACGGTGACGGGTCATGATCGCAACGAGCGGTATTCGATGGCGGTATTGCATTTCCGCCATCGTTTTTCGAATTCCGCCAGGGTCGTAATGAGGGCCAATATCTTAAACAAAGAAACTATGTTCACCACATGTCTATATGGATGCTCAGGGACATTATGTAAAGTTTCTCATCACTTCTTTGGAAACAAAAAGTGCAGTCCTGCTTAACGTCATGACGCCAATAATTATGTGAAGAATGTATGTATTAGTGGCTGGGGGGCCTCCTTGGTATTTTCATTTAAGTCTCAAATCAGATAGAGGCATGCATGGGAAAAGAGGTTTGTTTGAGGCAGGTAATCATACATGTAAGAATGGTTCGGAAATAGGGGCATAAGAAATCGGGAAAGGGCCAGGGCAACTCTAATATCCAGAACAGGGATTCTCTTTATATGCCCTGCAGGCCATTTTCTGCCCTTTAGGCTATTTGCTCTTGCTTCTCCTTGCCTCATCTTTAGTCTGCCTCTAATGCAAAGCCAGGCGCTGCAGAAATTAAGCAGATGAGGGGACTGCTTGATGTGTTTGAAGGTTCTCTACTGAACCTTGGAAGTGTTTTTAGTTATGGCTGTTAGGTGGTGTAAATGTGCCACCTATAAGCCATAACTAATGGATTACAGTACAGCTAAGGATACATGGCATATGAGGAGGAACACAACACTTTTAGGCGTTGTTTGGTTATTTGCCCCACTCTACCATTCCAGGAATATCATTAAATGGTCCTAATACTCGTATCTTGCATCATGGAATGCAGGAGAAGATGGCAACACAGGACTTAGATCAATACACTACACACAGTTATCTTCTCCAGGTATAATATACTCCCTACTTAGTAATACATTAAAGTCTGCTGCTTCAATTGTCGCAAATACATATGTAACAGTAATTGCGTGAACAATGAATTTACTTCATGCGCATATCAAAACATAAAAATATAACTAAATGATTTATTAAACTTGAGATACAATTACAAAGACCAATTGTGCAGAAAACAAAATAATGTGATACAACATTAATCTCTAAGAGACGTCCTTTCATGTATCATTAATGATACCTGCCTGTGGGCTTTCAATTCCACCATGTTGCAAAAATGCCAGCCAAAATTCATTGGTTATAAATAAAAAAAACTCATGATTTAGTATTTAAATAATTTCATATTTTATCAGTATCACTTGCTAATTGTGCGTTTAACAATAGTAAGTTAAGTTGCAGGACTTGGAATCCTACCAACATTTAAAATGAGTCATAATTATTTTGTGGAAACTTCACATTCATGTCAGTGGTCAGTGATCATTTCGGCCCCCGGGAAAAGACCAAGCCGAAGGTATTGGCAACCTAGAAAATGTTGAGCACCCCTGAACTAGAGCATGCTAGAGAAATACTTTTTTAGAATTCCCATGAAGCTACAAGCCTCTAAAACTAGCTTGTTATATCTGTTTTTTTCAATAGTTAATGATTTCATTGGATCATATAAAACAGACATTAACATGTCAAACATGACACTGTCTGTCTATAAAGGTCAGTGCTGTGGGTTTCAAGAGTAATTTAATCGCCTGAGAAAATGCAATAACTTTTGAGAAACTCGTGTTAGTTGACGAATATGTTTATAAATATTGCAATTTGTTCTCTTAGTGATAACTTTTGTTATCGCTAACTTCTGGAGAAATTGAATAACATCATAGGTGTCATATTCAATCTGGTTGGGCGGAATAAAAAGGCATAAAAACAAGGCATCCATTCGAGCCTCATTACAAGTTTGGCGTATTTATCACTGTCGGAATTACCACGCTGTAAATCTGCCAATTATCAGAGGAAAAGTGTCAGATTCACCTCCAGCTTGTTGCTGGAGGTAAATCGCTGCTTTACCTCCAAAACCGGCGGATTTACTATGCAGTAATTCAGCAAGCGGTAAATCTGCCCAAAACCCCTATGGATTCCTATGGACTCCAGAAATGGGGAATTGCCCTCACTTTTAATCCCGCTGTAACTCATGGGACCAAGTGGTGGTACCGATAATTGAGTTTGGTAGCATTTCGGCAGATTTGTCGCTGTAATACCGCCAAACTGGTAATGAGGCCCGTACGCCTTGATTTATAGTTCAGTTAGATTTTAGATCAAAACCTCTCTCTGTTTTATGCCAGCATGAGATTTTTATGATGGTTTAAAACTAGATTATTCCAATGAAATCTGCCTGCAAATAGTACCAGGGGGTGGATTCTATCGTAATCCATTTGTAAACGTTGTCTGCTAAGCATAGTTAGCAGGTGGCATTTACTTTTTTGCAAGATGGAGAGTACAACTGAATTCCCAGGCATTACTCTGTACTTTTGCATTACACTTTGCAAAAGTTGAAAATTGCATGCAGGGAACGCAACAGCACATACGTGCCAACGTGCATGGCCCCTAGCTGCATGCAATTTGCATTTCTTTTAGAAAAATGAAGGTCCACATTTGACATAACTGTATTTAATCTATGTTTTAATCTGTTTGATGGAATATGTTTTCCAAAAAGAACATTTATACACATGTTGGACTGTGTAAGGGAGAAGTGCTGTTACCCTGTGATAAACTCGAGGTAAATCTATGAAACAGCAGAGGTCAGGATGTTTGTGGGTATAGGAAGTCGTAAAACTGCAGGTTCTGAATGCAGGTCACAGGTAAGAAAGTCAAACAGTACGAGCGGCCAGAGAGACATATAATATGTATTCTGTACGCAGGCAGCCATGCTGCCTAGCACCACGAGCAGTAGTGGTTCCCAGAGATAGCTTACATGCAATCTCTCCACAAATCAGCATTGATTCCATGAGGTATTGAAATATGCAAGTCCTTAATAACAAGTCATGAGTCCAAGTTTAAGAAACAATGATGGTTCAGAGATTCCTGGAGAGACAAGTCCTTCAAAGCAGGCTTGCGTTGGGCCTCATTTACGGGTCCAGTGGTAACCCTGCTGGTGCTATCGCCGGACTCGTAATATTTTACTGGCACCTGACTTTGCGGTGCCATAGGGAGATTCCAAGTCCGGCAGCCTGGGAAGTCAGGCGTCGGTAAAATGTAAGTCCCCATTCCCATAGAGTCGCATAGGACTCTATGGGAGTGGGGACACGGAAGCACCGGCACCGTTGCTAACGGCGCCGGTGCTTCTGTGACTGGGCTGCCTACCATGGCCACTGTTCCCGGCAGGGTCAGACCTGCTGGGCACAGTGGCCACAGCAGGCAGAATCAGAGTTTGCCGATCCAGAAACAAGGGTACCGGTGAGCTTACTGGCACCCTTGTTTCCAGACCGGAAAACTTATAATGAGGCCCAATGAGTGAGCCATGAAGTACAACTCTTGGCATCAGAAAACCAGAAACGTCCGAAGGTCAGAATGATAGCTAGAAAAGGATGCCAGGAGCAACGTTTTTATATTCACACCTCTGTTTGTAAATTGAAAGACGTTCAGTGACAATTCTATTGGATTAAAGATCTATTGATATTTCTTCCCTTCACTCCGGTGCTAGACCAAACAGGCTGCAGTGTTGTATTGTAGACGCCAAATTATGATTCTCTTTGAGATATAAAGCATACCCTACCTTGTGTCGTCAGCATGCAATGAAGGGTGGGAAGATGAAACAATAACCTGTAAATACAAACCCATGAGAATGTGCCAACATAACCACTAGCACATTTTCAATGACTAAACCTCCCAAATCCAAGCCTACAAAGCACAGCTAACACAAGTTCAGGCGCTCCAGTAGCTGCTAGCGGTGTTCAAACTGGATTCACCAGAAGGTGCACAGGAGTCAATGCTAGGGTGGTCCAGAACTAAGTAGACCCACACCCTGCAAAATCAAGCAATGAAGCCTGTTCGAGGGCTGGAACTGCCAACAAAAATATCCTCGGAAGGCGATGCAGAGTCTGTAGCAGCTGGAGGGACGACTGCTGCAATGCCAGCAAGATACTGCAGCTGTGAAGGCAATGAAACACTATTATGGTTGGGTCCTATAGATTGCCACAGATTATGTTTCCTCAAAGGACTCATGGATACCCCTACATCACACCACAACACCTATTGAGGTTGGTGGCTCCGGCAGGTAACACCACCATTGCCGGTGTCCAGTTTGATGAGCTCGTCAGACGAGCTCTTCAGGCTGTGAGGGAGGCATGGCAGCACAAGTAGGCAATGATAAAAGCGTTGCAAGTTTCAAAACCTTTATTCACTGTTTAAAAGTGGTTGGAAAACTACTGTCTTGCCTATAACTAAGATGCGAGTATTCTCGACCATCAAACAAAAAGAAAATACAGTCCTATTCAGTTCTTAGTCAAAATAAAGTGGCCTATACTAATACACCTAAGACCGCCTTCTTTCTAATACAATAAATGTGTAAATGGAATGGGTAATGCAAAAAGGAAAATCAGTGTTCAAAAGAAATGTCAGTATGGCTGAGTAAACTCCCTTCCCCCACATTTTGTAGCATGGGGTGAGTTGGCACACTTGGACCTTGCAACACACTCTGCCTCTGAACACAAGGATGCAGTTTGTTTCGTGGACCAGGGCCCGCTTGGCCTTCCACGAAAAGTCACTAGTTTCCTAGGTCACCTTTTAACTTGTAATACAGTTCAACAAAAGTTTGTTTCCTTCTGGTATCCACAATTCAGTACAGGTTTCCCTCCGTTGGGCTCAACACTCTGGCTCTGGACACAAGGATGCAGTTTATTTCGTGGACCAGGGCCCACTTGGCCTTCCACGAAAAGTCACTAGTTTCCTAGGTCACCTTTTAACTTGTAATACAGTTCAACAAAAGTTTGTTTCCTTCTGGTTTCCACAATTCAGTACAGGTTTCCCTCCGTTGGGCTCAACACTCTGACTCTGGACACAAGGATGCAGTTTGTTTCGTGGACCAGGGCCCACTTGGCCTTCCACGAAAAGTCACTAGTTTCCTAGGTCACCTTTTAACTTGTAATACAGTTCAACAAAAGTTTGTTTCTTTCTGGTTTCCACAATTCAGTACAGGTTTCCCTCCGTTGGGCTCAAACCTTTCAATCACAATTTGTGGGGATCCCTTCGCCAAAGCTTCAATCACACCTTCATAGGCTTTCCTCCATCATCCTCAAGCCTCCTTTCACTCTCCTGCCACTGTCAAAGACTTTCAAAACTGAAAAGCTTTTGCTCTTACCTTGGTATGACCACTTCAAACTTAATTCCTTAAACGTCACTTTTTCTCTCCTACACCAAGGCCTCTTGGTAAATGTAGTTTCAAGCACAGTACTTATTTCAAAGTTCAAAGATATCACTCACATCCAGGTTTCCTCATCCGGGATCAATCCTATAGTTCAAATCTTGCATCTCAGTTTCTTTCTCTTCCCGCCGCTTCTACAGCTTGAAACATTTCACAGAGACTTTTGATTGGGCAATCTTCTTTCGTCGGACCACTCTGTTACTTTGTATCTTTAATTTACAGTTCTTTACAATGCTTTGCTTTTTTTCACGTCTTATTGGCACACGTGCAACCTTCATTCACCGGATACTGTTTCCAACAAGTTTAGTTTAACACAGACTGGACTTTCATTACTTTCATCAACTCACCGGCTGTGTTAATTCATTCTCGTCTTTCGCGGCTTTGATCCTGAAGTCAAGGCTGAAACCACAACTGCTGCTGCACCTCCCCAACTCTGCTGTTCACCTGGGCGGGTGGCTGGTATCCTTGAAACACAAAAGAGGTTTGTCTCTTCTCTCTGGCTGGGCTTCCTTGCACAACCTTCAGGGCCCTTTGGAGGTAATGATCTCTTGCTGTGGTATGCAAGGTTTCTCCGTACCTCGGTTCCGTCCCTCGGCCTGTCCTTCTGCTCCACCTGGTTCGCCATGGCCCTTGGAGAACTGCTCCTTCTCGCACATCACCTTGCTCACCTTGCTCGGAGTTCCAGCTTTTAACCATGTGGGGAGAGCTAATAGGTACCAGGTGTATGTCATTAGGATCAAGTGCCTGACCCTGCCCATTCTTATTAGTGGGACATGTCCAATGTATGACATGGATGGTACTCCTTTTAGCCTCAGACCTCCTCTTCCTCGGCTCAGTGTTTGTGGAGGAAAGGGGTTGGCGGGATATGGGAAGTTGGAATATTCTATAAAATAGGATGGGACAGGGGTATTTGGAAAGGGGGGATACCATTACCATGTCTCGCCATCGGGCGTTCAACCCCACTCCCCAAGGACCCCTCTCCCAGGTGATCCCCCCTAGATCCAAAGGCGATGGCCGTGCCCAGGCCACCTGAGTAAGGGATCCCCAGGGTCTAGACAGTGAAAAATCCTCTGGTTTTTCACAAGGCCTTGAGTGAAGTACCTTCATGGGGTGAGGATGGGGGAAAGAATGACCAGGGGAAAGGAGTAGAGAAGAGACAAAGAAAAGCATAACAAGCTTTCTAGATGTATCTGGTCAATACACATGCACACTGGTACACAGATATGCATTAAGGGGAATAACCCTAAAGCAGCTGCAGCAGTCAGAGTAGTCCACTAGGAGCCTAGATAGAGCAGGAGAGGAAGTATAAATGAGGCAGGGGCTGCATACGCCAGGAGCAGCTGCCGGTAGGGCAGAAAGCACAAAAGGACACAACTGTAATTGTCGTACATGTATGCCAAGAACGGGGGCCTGCAACAGTGAGGGAAGTGGGGAAAGGGGAAGTAAGTGGGGGCAGCCGCATATGCCAGCAGCAGCTGACTGTATGAAGGAAGGGAGACAGCAAGGGAGAGCAGCAGTCAAGGAAGTACTGAGTCCAGGAGGCTGGAGAACTGAGGATTGCGGCCATGTATGCCAGAATCGGAGACAACACAGAATAGCACAACAGGATGGCGGACCCAAGTGATGGGAACGAGCACATTACAAGGGACACACCCTTGTTCCTGCATCCTCTATGTGGCCTCACATTACCTGCATCAGAATTTCCAAACCATGGAGCAGCTCACAGTCCTACGTCCTGGTGGCAGCTGACAATAGTGTCATCTTATCATGACCATTTAGGGTTAGATTATTTAACACTAGTGTAGAAGCCTGTGTACACCGGCCAAAGGGGCAGGTTTACATCAACATAGTAGGACCACTATATATTCTAAGGCAACCACTCCCTCTAGCGGTGACAACGGGCAAAGCTATGTGAGGTGGCACTGTCTTTGTATATCCTAAGGCAACCACTCCCTCTAGCAGTGACAACAGGCGAAGTTACTGCATCGGACACACATACTGGGACAACATACATTTGGCCTTTTATTATATTGTTAGATTTGCACTGGTGCTAAAATATGAGCAGGTGCACTTAGCACCAGTTTAGCTGCTTAGGCAATTCTGCATTGAGCAAATAGGTGTTTCCCAACCTGTATTATCTAAAAACATATGTGATAGGGCAAGAATGAAATCCACATTTTTATGTGCTATATTTGTTGCATTATGTTAGGAAACTTTTTCTTTTTGCAACTTTACTTCCCCTAGTTCTAGTAGCACGGCCACATTTTGTCTATGTCCTGTTCTGTGGCTGACTTTTGAGGTATGGTCTTTTTACCATCGCTTACCTGCTCAGCTCATTTATTTCAGGGGCACTCGTGAGCCCCTAAGGCTACCAGTGCAGAGAGGCTGTTTTCCCTTTCATATTTTCCTATGTTTTTGTTTTTTAACACACACTGGGCCTCATTACGAGTCCGGTGTTAACCCTGCCGCACAACACGTAACATTTTACCAGTGCCTGATTTTCCGGTACCACCGCGAGATTACAAGTCCAGCGGCCTGGAAAATCAGGTGCTGGTAAAATGTAAGTACCCATTCCCATAGAGTCCCATAGGGAGTGGGAGCAGGGACACAGAAGAACCAGATTCCGTGACCAGTCTGCCTACCGTGGCCGTGCACCCGGCAGGGTCAGACCTGTCGGGTACAGCAGCCACGGCAGGCAGACTCAAAGATTGCCAATCCAGAAACAAGGGTGCCAGTGAGCTTACCAACACCCTCATAATGAAGGCCACTGGCTTAATTGGGGTACTCTATTCCCTTTTTCCCTTTTTTCTGACATTTTATATGCATTTTTAGCTGTGCCTAGGATAGGCTCATTACAGTGAACCATGTTTCCTCATTTTTCCGGTGCACTCCTCTCCACCACCTTTTCTTGTACTGCATTAAGCATATTTTTGTACTGTGTACTCAAACTGGCTGCTATATGCGGTTTAAATCCTGTCCTTTGCCATCTTGTTGTTTGGTCATCTTCTAGACCTTCTGGTCAGAAACACCCACATTAAGGCATGCAGATTCGCTGGGTCCAATCTGGACTCCTGGGCAATTTGCTGTTTGTGACTCAACTGTCTGAAAATGAGATTGGGACTATCTGAGCCCAATCGACATTTCAGCAAGGGAATACATGTCTGTTCTCGAGAAGATGTGGAGTAAGTGGCTGTTCACGATTGGACAAGCCTTACCTGTTTCAATGGTGCAGATCCTTTCTTTTGGAGGGCTGGGGTAAGAATCCAAAGAAGTCATACCTGCGCTGAAGACCCAGAGGACTGCTGCTTACAACAACCAGCATTGTCCATCTACCGTTGAAAATCTGCTGATTATCCTATGATCCAGGAAGCTGGTGACTTCCTCCCTTGGATGGATGGCATGAGCTAGTCCTTGTCCTGCCCCAGTATCCTGCCAACGATGAACATCAGAATCGTCCTGGCCCCATCCTGTAGGCTACCATCCACTGATCAGGCTTTCTTGCTGCCATAGTTGCCATCCTGAGCTGGAGCTCGGAGCTCTGCAGATACTCGACTTGTGGCCCAAGAACTCTTTCACACGCCTCAGCTGCTCTCCTGGTCTGTCCTGTTCAAGTATGCTGGAAGCATCCTAAAAACAGAAACCACATCTGCCACTTAGCTTGGCTTAGCCAATCCCAAGACCTTCTTCAGCCACTGTACCCGCAACTCCTGGAGCCCTACCGACTGGGCCAATGGCAGAAGCAAGTGTGACCAGCCATTCTAAATACCCCGGGGGTTGGTCTCTTGAAAAATTGAAGATAGGGATACAAATGTACTTACCACTTCCAGTGCCCCCTCACTCCCTAACACTATCCAATTCCCCTCTGGGTAACCATTAGTATTGTGGACATTTTGAGTGTATTCCTAATTTTGTTCATCTATATTTTTCAACAAAGTGTGCTTTTAAAATACATTTCGTACTTTCCTGTTGGCTGTAAGAACACCTTGTTCAGGAGAACATTGCAACTTCCTACCCTCTGCCCCCCCACCCTCCTCCTTCTTTGGAACACTTACTTTATAGGGAAGTTGGGTACCTGCCTTATAATTTAAGGTAGATTGTAGGACATATATTTTGAATTGCTGCGTTTTCCATATGTTATTGGTTACAGTTTTGTTGCATTGCTTAATTGAATTTCATTTTACGGTGCTTATTGTAAAGTGTGTGTGTGTGTTGTGTGTGTGTGTGTGTGTGTATATATTAACTATTACTTGGCTGTCTCTAAGTGGTGTTTGCTGTACTTACACAGCAGCCCAGATATCCTAAGTCTGCCCTACTGCTCAGCATACCTTGTGAGCATTTGTTTAGACCAGTGTGAAACGCCTATTCTTATCGACAAGGTTCACCTCTCAGAACCCTGCCCACATTTATGCTTTTGAAAATCCCACCTAACACATGAGATAGAGTTGTTTGTTTACTACATTTATTTTTATATTACATAGCAAACACTGTGCTTCATTTTGGTTCTCATGAAAACCTTTTTAACTAATATGGATTGGGGCAAAACATGTTTGTTCCATGCTCTATTGTACAAGCAGGGAATTGGTTACAAATGAATGTGCTCCATTTTCTTTGTAAAGTTCAGATAATCCTGCCCCATGTGTGCTAGAGGTCCTGGATACAGATTTCAGGTATGGCCTCTTTTAACCTTTAAGGAAGTCCAGCTAGGTACAAAAAGTGGCCCTGATTACCCACATCAGCCTGCTTTATGCCTAGCATACCGCTCTTACTCTCTCCTGTCTCGTAACTCAGATCCAGGAAAGAATAGGAGTATGTTCCATCCTACTTTGATCTCCTTCTTTCTCGCAGCCATTCTCAGAACTGGTTCTGCTTCTTCGTCGGCAGGAAGAGTAATTCTGATGATCCCTCGTTCTTTCTTCCCTCTTTGTCCCCTTTATTGGGACCATTAAGATTGGCTTGACAAATGCAGCTGAAACAGAAATGACTGCTTCAATTGAACTTTGGAATATGTCTCTCCCTCCTCGCTAGTGATTCTGAGCACCTTAATATCAGCTGCTTTAGACCTGCTCTCCAGTTTCACAACTGTGGATTGTAGTGTGCCTATCAGCAAAGCAGCACAATCCTGGTATCTATAGAAAGTTTTGGCTGTCCCATGCGTGGGATATTGTAGAGGAGGTCCCAGACATGGCCTGCACCCCTTCCCCTCATGTCGAGGTACCAGGAGCGTACCCGCCAAGGTATGTGACGTATGAAGAGCAAATGAGCCTACAAAGAGCTGCACTGGGACTCTGCCCAGTATACATCAGAAGATCCATACTGGTTGAAGCACCCATAACCAGACAACCCTGGGCAGCACGGTACCCTATCAGACAGCCATACCAGCCACTGATACGAAATGAGGAGTACCTACACACGGTCCACGAAGAGACCCCAAAAGCCTTAATGGAAGGCCAGTGGAAATGACACAAGGGCCTGAACAGACCCGTGAATGAACAAAAGCAGCTATCGAAGATAACATGCCAGTGCGAGTAACTACGAATTTGAATGGAATAGGCACAGAGAGGGGACAATGTTACAACGTGAGGAAACAGTGCTACGAGACAAGATGGAAGCAACCGTCCTGTTAAACGTGTGTAAATAGGCTTGAAACGCAAGATGCTAAGAAATCGATACTCTTGCAATGCTTAATAGAAGATAGAGCGGCAAGCGCGAACCATATATCTACCTCAATAAGGCACATTATACAAGTGCGACTCCATTTTGTAAAAGCAGAAATGTACCCAGGCGGCCAGAGGCCTGACAGGCCAAGTTTCAAAACCCAGCCAAAGGCAAGAGAAGGAGCGGAATCAAAACTCAACAAAGAGCGGCTCATGCCTAGGAAATCGAGGTCAACCAGAGAAGGGGAGGAGAGCGTCAGCTCACAAGACTCCAACTTCAGAGCATACCAGCCTGCCTCATGAAGGTCAAGATAAGGGGGGCCCATGCAGGTGGCTAGGCTGACACAGAATTAAATGCACTAAAAGCGGGAAACTGAAGCAGATTCATGATGAACTAACACGTGACCAGCCAGGCGCGGAGAAGTACCATCGCCTGATGTCATCCAGGACCCGAGGATGCCATAACTTTTCCCGATAAGAGACTACAGTTTCGAGGCCATCCTTAGCCAACTAATTGACAGGTCTCCCTAAAACACTGATTGATGGAAGGGAGCCAGGGTGAAACTTGGGACACCAGGCACAGGGGTGTCCATTCTGCATGCTGCTAATTAAAAGTGGAAATGTATGTCTAGGGGTGTAACCTGCCCAATCACAAGGAACAAAGGTATCTGGAGTCGTATAGATATTGTAACCAATAGGACGTCGTAGTTGTAGTGACGTCTATCACGCGTGATGTAGAGGGATGGGCGTAGAGTTATCCAATCCGCCTGCCCTATTATCATATACAGATATAACACCTATACTTAAGTTACCTTTCCTAACCAATTATATTGCATGATGATTTTTTATAGAAATTAGACATCAGTGATGATGATTTTTGCCTATAAGAAGTGCTGTCCGACTGAAGTTCGAGGAAGTCGGAACGAGACAGGTGATCGCAATGCTGCTGATTTCCATTTGGTTCTCTGTTTGATGTAATTGGGCCTCATTACGACCCAGGTGGTAAGGGATTAACGGTACCGGTAAGGACACTGGTGCCGGTAATCCCTTACCGCCCAATTACGAGGTCCCTTTGCAGGTTCCTACCATAACGGCTGGTTTTACCAGCCGTTAAGGAAGGGACCCGCAAAGGGACCTTGGAGGTAATTACGGTACCGCAATTTGCGGTCCCGTAATTACTGCCTTCCCCATTCCCATTGAGCCCTATGGGGGCAAGAATGGGAATGGGGAAGGGCCAATGGTGAATGGGGAATTACCGCCCTGCCAACCTTGGAATGGGGCGGTAATTCCGCCATTCACCATGGTGGAATCCGGCGTCAACCAATGGCGCTAACAGCGCCATGGTTAACGCCTGGGTCATAATGAGGCCCATTGTCATTAAACGGACTTCCCTTTGCCAACTTACTGAGTCCTCATTATTGAGTCGTGTTGGAGTAAGTGAATCCTGCACCCCCTGTCCTCACATGGTGCAGCTATCTTGTCTTAGAGGTTCTGGAGGGTGAGCGCTGACCTATGGGCCCGTCAGTAACTTCTTCCCCTCCTGAACAATATTTACTGCCAAGAGTCATAAATGTAATGGGTTATTTGGCCCGGATGTGAGAGAGTCAAAACGTGGCTCAGACATGGCAGCCCCTGTGGCCGCTTTCTCAATGTGAATGTTTAGACAACCATGTGACCTAGCAAAGGTGTGACATTGGAGACATTTTTAAGGTCTCTCAATAAGTGCTTTGTACTTGTCTCTTAAACACAGGCCACAATGATACTGACATTTGTGTTTATTTTTGTTGTTGAAAATATGGTGACAATGCTTAAAAGAGGTTTTTAGCCCTTAGGAAGTTTTGTAGATGTGTTATACCATAGAAATGGCTGTCGGAAAGTAACGCATGCAATGGGCATCATTTGAAGTTTGCTGGCAATTGCCCTTTCGCGAGCGCGGGAACGGAATGCTCCCCATTCTCTTATAGGACTCAATGGGAATGGGGAGGTCGGATGCACCGAAACCGTTAGAAATGGTGCCAGTGCATTCGACATTCTGTGCTTACGGGTGCCATTCTGCCCGCCTAGTCAGAAAGATCCCTGCAAGCACAACTCATAGTTTGCCAGTCCGAGAACTACGGTACCGGCAAGATTACTGGTACCGTATTTCCCGGGCCGGCAAACTTATAATGAGGTCCAATGTGTTTTTTGCTTTTTAGCAATACGAGGGAAGTATTACCCTACACCTCTTTTGAAGTACAGTATTTTGATGACTGTAGCAAAATACTGCTCAAAGAGAGGCAACTCTCCAAAACCTACAGGTGTGTCCAATGGGATACTGAGCGCTCTCTGGGCTTTCAATGCTTTGTCACATATATCTGCATCTGTACAACTCTGCGGTTTGATTAAACCTATGAGACCAGATGCCAGACACAGATTTAATGGCCCGTGATTGAAATTTAATAGCCATCTGATGTTAGAGCTTATAAAAGGACTGTGAATAAGTTTGTTCAAAAGTTTGTAAATACCTCCGTAGTGGGGCCTGGCAACTACTGCAATGGTTCTTATTGGTGCAAAACACATAATTTCGGTCTTACTCTCCATGAGCTGCCTCAGATTTTCCAGACATTGTAAAACACAGAAGACATTGCGCGTGGATCACCTTGTAAATAAGGACCTGGTTAAATCATCATCGTCCATGCATATCTGTATGAAATCGTAGGGACCAACAGTTTCTAATGTACGCCTAACCAGTGTTTCTACGGCTTCTATTACAACAGCTAGTCCGTGTCCCAAAGACCGTAACTGATCCAAGTTTACAAATCGGAATTCCTCGTGATATTTGATGGCTGCAAATGTTTTATACACCCCTTGATATGTCTGCACCCTTTCTAAGCACGAGCATCAGGCTGTGGTGTTTGGGGTTGTGGCGTGTCAGGACAATCACATCTGGATATTACTAACCTGGCCTTTTTGAAGATTTTACATAACCAACGTTGCTGCGCTCTGGATCTACACCGTTTTAAGGATTGTTCAGGGTCTTTACAGTGCCTCTAAACTTGGTATACACCCCCACTCTGCAGAAACACACTTTTCAACTTCACACATTGGATCAATCCTGTCAGACATCGGTCGCTGGTTAAATGTGAGCATGCACTAGCGGTTTGCTGGCTGTTTAAAAGATGCACCTGTTTTGTAATGGGCTATTTCGTTTTCAAGTGTGAGCTATTTACCAGTCACAGTCATTTTCTGTTGTGAAACCATGTTACATCTGATGATTGTGATACCCCTTGAGCCGGTATTGAAGGACTAGCAACTGTACTAGGTGAGTATCAGTGGCCTAAAAGATGTGTTATGGTTTTCAAGATGACCTGACCCCATAACCCCAGGTACGCTATTTTGCACATCTTGAGCATTGCATGTTTCGCTATTAAGATAATCAAGCTGGCTTACCAGGGATGTGCCACAGACCCTGCCGTGAAGGCTATAGTGCTTCATCCAGCTATTCTATTAATGTAGAAAGGACCTGCTTCCACATATTGAAAAGAACCCCTAAAATCTGATTCCCCCAATTTACCTATACAATAGGGCTTCAACGTTTTCACAACAGCCAGCATTCTTTCATAGCTCTGTTTTACTACAGGTCCTTTCTGGTTTTTTGTTGTTGCTGGAATTGGGGAATTTTGCACCATACTGGGGCCCACGCGTATGACAGTTGTATACCTGCATACATTGGCTGTTTCATCGATAGTAATGATACTAGCGTTAATGCCATTTTGAATGTTTGTGAGTCCCACCTGGTGATTATCACACACACCCTCCGAGGCATTAACATTGCTCTGCTGATCTGAATCATTGACACAGTTATTTTGAGTTTCAACATCGTGATCATTGTGTGTGCGTGTGTGTTTAGTGCTTGAACTCGGGTCATCGAGAAATGGGTAATTTGGAAGAGATTGTAAGCCATTTCACAAACCTCCTGAGTGGACATATTAATACAGGGTTGTAACTCATCAGCCTTCAGAGCACCCAGCGTGCATCTATACAATCAAACTGCACACCCTCATTAACAGTCCTACCACAAGCCCCCACAAATAAATCCTCATCCTACCACAGGCGGATGTTTTCATACGTAGCGAGTTCAGGCTCATACTGGTAGATAGATCCAATATAAAATGGTGAATGACCACCCTGGGTGCTGTTGGTGTTACTGGATGGGTTAATCGGGGCACTGATAACACTATTTGCAATAATTTGATCTTTACAGTTACTTATATTATTTTCTAATTCATACCTAATAACTGTTACACTTTGCCCATTAGTTAACAGTATAGACTGTGTTTTATCAATCAAGATGCTACATGCTATCACAGCATAGTCATCACCAATGATTACCACAGCTCGGCCTGTGTCATTGCTCTGTTGAACACTCATGTGTACCACACTGCTAAAGCAGTCGTCTGTTGTTGCTATAGCATGAAGACCAAGAGCATCTGCACAGTCAATAGCAATGCGGTTTGACAAAGCCCCTGTTCCACTGCTAGGCGCATATTTACTTCTTTTTGGGCTGAAGAGTGTCCCTTTAGACCTTGCCCCTACTTCAACAACACTTTAATTTGTAACATTGTTCTGTGCTGGGGTTGAGGCTTTTGTCTTTTGTGAGTGGGCCCTTAAAACCGCTTTTGTATCTGCAAACCGCAGCTCTTTCTTAAGTTCAGTTCTTACCTGAGGCTGTTGACTAAAGGATCGTTTTAAGCCCAAATAATCCACTGTCCTGTATGATGGCACAGGACTTGCTAGTGGCCCCAAACCCATTCCTATTTTGATTTTAGGACACTGATGAGAGCTTGACATAAAGACGTCCTGTGGCATTGTAGGGGTCCCAGTTCCTGGCCCCTTGATGAAATAAAGCTGTGACCTGCAGTGCCCCGATGATTCAGATCATCCCCCATACAAAAGGTGATCTGATCTGTTGTAGGGGCCTGGCTCCAGGGACGCTTGGTGAAATAAGACTGCGACCTGGGGACCCGAAGCTCCAGGGACCCTTGGTGAAATAAAAAAGCAATTCTGATCCGATGTAGCAAGAGGCACCAGAGGTACTCTTTAACTTCTTTTAATGGGTCTGGAATTGCTGTTGGGGGGGTAGGTAGGCTGTGTATCAAGGTCTTACCCCCAGTCTGTGCCTCACCACGTATGGAATCCATTGTAACTTTAAAGAGAGTACCAGAGAATTTTGATTTAAAATACACATTCAACATGTCTATAAAACTGTTTCAAATAACTATAGACTAACAACATCAGGCATGGCCCACTGATGACCGTGGAGCCCACATATGGAATACATTGTAACTTTAAAGAGAGTGCAAGAGAGTTTGGATTTAAAACAGATTGTCATCATGTATATATAACACCTATCTTTAAAAGTTTGAAATAACTATAGACTAATAACATAAAGCATGGCCTCTGGCTATTTTAAGGCACATTCTCTTACCTGTGCTTATAATAGGGCTGTTCATTAGAGATGAAGTGCTCATGTTTTG
This sequence comes from Ambystoma mexicanum, assembly GCF_040938575.1. Taxonomy (NCBI): domain Eukaryota; kingdom Metazoa; phylum Chordata; class Amphibia; order Caudata; family Ambystomatidae; genus Ambystoma; species Ambystoma mexicanum. The sequence continues at coordinate 987,223,536 of NC_090929.1, read as the reverse complement.
CAATTATGTGTAGTAACATAATTGCAAAACATGAGCTTGCAAGCTTTGTCTATACACGTGTGCCAACGCTCCGTCATGCATAGTGCTCAAAGACTCTGAAGGCTTGTTATCTTCACAGACCCAACCCGGCTGCTATCTCCATATTTTGTATTTGCATTTATTAAATTTAATATAGCGCTTTACACCAAAGCGCTTTACGTATTTTGTATTTGTATTTATTAAATTATATATAGCGCTTTACACCAAAGCGCTTTACATTACAACAACAAGAATGCATTAGAAGCATAAGTACCAAACTTGAGTCAAATAACTGAGAACAGTACGCAGAACAATTTACCGAGAACTATAGAATAAAGCCAGATAGAGGAAAAGAAAGAGGGAAGTAATAAGGAGCTATCAGGAGGGGAATGAAGAAGCTAGAGATTTTAAGGAGGAGCAGAAGGAAGAGTAAGAGGAGATGGAGCGGATAGGGAGAGGTAGGGAGTTCCAATGTAGAGGGGCAAGGAGCTGAAAGGATCGGAAGCGGGAAGGGGCACAAGGTGAGGGTGGAACAGTGAGAAAGAAGAGGTCAGCAGAACAGAGGGGGCGAGAGTGGGGGCATAGAAAGAGAGCAGGGGGGGAAAGGTAGGAAGGGCCAAGATCATGAAGAGATTTAATAACGAGACAGGGGAAGTTGAATTTAAGTTGTTAGTGAAAGGGAAGCCAACCAAGAGAGGAAAGCGAAGAGGAGATGGAGTCATGAGGAGAGAGGAAGCAAAGAGTGCGGATAGCAGAGTGATGGAGGGGATTTGAGGGGGGCAAGATGAGAGGCAGGGAGGCCAAAGAGGAGAGCAGAACAGTAGAATAGATGAGAGAAAATAAGGGAAGAAATTAAGAGTTTGGTAGGGTGGAAGGTGAGGGAGGATCGGATTTTGCGAACATTGTAGAGGTGGTAGCAACAGGCCTGGGAGGTAAGAGAGATGTGGTGAGTAAAGGAGAGGTTGGAGTCGAAGTGGAGGCCTAGATTGCGGGCAGAGGCAGAAATGGGGAGATTAGTAGGGGGAAAGAGGATAAAAGGAGGGGGAGAGGGAGGTGGAAGTGTGTTGGCAGGAAGGAATAAGACTTCAGTCTTGTCAGTGTTTAGGGAGAGAAAGTGGGAAGACATCCAGTTTTTGATAGCTGTGAGACAGGAAGAGAGTTTGAGGTGGATGTCAAGAGTGAAGGAAAAGACGGAGAGGAAAAGCTGGGTGTCGTCGGCATAGAAATGGTAAAAGATACCAAAAGAAGAGATGATAGGGGTGAGAAGGGAGGTGTAAAGTGAGAAGAGGAAAGGGCCAAGCACAAAGCCTTGGGGAACACCAAAGTCAAGGGAGTGAGTAGGGGAGGAACGGTCGCCCCAAGAGACGGCAAAAGAACAGTTGGAAAGGTAGGAGGAGAACCAGTTGAGAACAGAGCCTGTGAGACCAAAGGAAGAAAGAGTATTGAGAAGTAAGGGGGTGATCAAGGGTGTCAAAGGTGGAAGAGAACAGAGGATTGCTTAGAGTAGCGAGCAGTGAGGAGGTAGTTGGGAACTGAGGTGAGAGCAGTTACAGTTGAAAGTTTAAGAAGGAATCCAGATTGAGTAGGGGGGAGGAGAGAGAGGGAGGCAAAAGCTGAGAGTTGAGAGTAGACTAGGCGTTCTAGGAGCTTAGAGAGGAATGATAGAAGAGAGATGGGATGAAAGTTGGAAGCAAGGAGGGGGTTAGCAGAGGGTTTTTTCAGGATAGGGATGATAGTAGCATGTTTGAAGGCTGATGGAAAGGTAGCGGAGGTGAGACAGATGTTGAAGAAAGAGGTGAGGTAAGGAATGAGGAGAGGGTAGATTTTGGGAATCAGGGGGGTGGGGAGAGGGTCAGAGGGGGCAGCAGTAGGGTGAGTTTTGGACAGGAGGAGGGAAACATTGGAGTGAGTGATAGGGGAGAAATTAGACATGTAGGATGATGGGGAGGTATGAGATGGGGAAGGAGGAGAGTAAGAGGGGAGCATAGAATGTTTTGACGTAGGGTGAGTACCTTAGAGAGAGAAAAAGTCGGCAAAGTTGGAGGGAAAGAGAGAAGAAGTTGCTGAGTGGTCAGGAGTGGGAGGGGAGAGAAGACGAGTTAAGGTTTCGAATATTCGACGAGGGTTGAGGGTTGAGAGTGGAGAAAGTTAGAGAAGTAGGAATGCTTGGCAGAGCTAAGACAGGAGTCATAAAGAGAGTGGTAAGAGTGGTAAAAGAAGTAGGAGGCTTGGTTTGCAGGTGAGCAGTGTTTAAGCCAACATCTCGCAAGGCGACGGAGAAAGCGGCCATTGACAGAAGGTGAGGAGAAAGCCAGGGTTGAGTGGGTTTGCAGGAGGGGTGGAAGGAGGAGAGAGGGTGAAGTTGATCAAGACTAGAGGAGAGGGAGGAGGACAGAGTGGATAATGCTTCATTAGCCAAGAGAGAGGAAAAGTGAGGAAGAGGGGGAGGGTGAAAGAACAGGCATCATAGAAGAGAAAAGGGTTAAAGTTACGCAGGTCCCGTTGAGAGAAAGAGATGGGGGAACATAGGGGAGGGGGTGGAGAGGGAGGTGGAGTGAGGGAGAATAAGAGAAAAGCGTGGTTGGAAAGATCGTTGGGAAGGGTGGGGACGGAGGAGGAGGAGAAGGAAGAGACAAAGATAAGATCAAGAGTGGAGCCAGAAGAGTGAGTAGGAGAAGTAGGAATGGGAGTGAGAAGGTAGGAGTCAAGAATAGAAAGAAGAGGGGAGGATTGGTGGGAGGTGGGGAGATGAAGATTGAATTCACTAAGTACAGTAAGGGGTGAGGGTGTAGGTGAGATGAGGGAAAGGAGGTGGTCAAGGTCATCATAGAAGGAGGCGAGGGGACCAGGTGGTCTGTAAATAATTAGAAAGGATATAGCGTGGGGGGAGGTGAAAGAACAGGTATCATAGAAGAGAAAAGGGTTAAAGTTACGCAGGTCCCGTTGAGAGAAAGAGATGGGGGAACATAGGGGAGGGGGTGGAGAGGGAGGTGGATTGAGGGAGAATAAGAGAAAAGCGTGGTTGGAAAGATTGGTTGGTTGGGGGGAGGTGAAGTATTTGTACAAGTATTCAAAAGAAGGGAAGACAGGGAGAGATGTTGGACAAGTGGAAGATTGGCATTTAGGGTGAAAGAGAAGACCAATGCTTCCTCTGGGGCCAGAAGGGCGGGAAACGTGAGAAAAGGAGGAGGGGAGGTGGTAAGAGAAGCGGGTACAGTAGAGTTGAAGAGGGGGATCCAGGTTTCAGTAATACAAAGGAATTGAAGGTTGAATCGCAGAAAGAGGTCCAGAACAGTGGCAGCCTTGTTACAAAGGGATCTTGCATTCCAGAGGGCAATATTGATGATGCTGGAGGGCTCAACGATGGGGGGATAAATAAGGTTGGGACAGCAAAAAAGGATAGCAGGGTGTTGGGATGATCGGGATATGTAGGGGAGGGGAGGTTGAGCGTGGAATTGGTCATGATGATGAGGCAGAGGGATTTGAGGAAGGGCCAGGAGGTTGGGGTGGGGGGAGGGAGGGAGGAGAACGAAGGGTAAGAAAGTAGAGGGAAGTGGTAGGTGGGGTCACGCATGCCTGGGGGGATGGTAGAAAGGACTGGACTGAGGAGAAAGATGGGTGTCACTAGCCGAAGGACACTGAGGTGAGTAAGGGGGAAAATTGAGGGATAGAGCACGGAGGGGGACATGGAGAGTGAGGGAAAGTGGGCAACAGGGACCTAGTGGGTCCAGACAGGAGGGGCAGGGAAGCTGTTGGCAGGATATTGTAGCAAGAGGGGAGCAGGGGAGTTGGCCAGACAGTTGGAGATGAAGAGGTTTTGGATAGAGAGATGGGGCCATGGTTGCTGCCTGTTGCGTCGTAAGTTGACGCGCAGGGGTATCAAAGCAGACCGTGCAGGTGAACCAGAAAGTGAAGCGTTGTCAGGAGGCCACAGGAGGAGAGTCCACTGAGGTGCGGCTAGGTGTAGTTATAAGCAGTAAGGTAGCAGAGGGGCGCAAGCCACAGATGAAAAGAACCAGAGTTAGACTGTTGCTGCGTGCTATGTCGAGAATTGGATCCCAGGGGTGACCAATGCGGTCGATGCAGACGATCCAGGAAGTGAAAACGTTGTTAGGAGGCAACAAGAGGAGAGTCCACGGCAATAGCAATGCCTAAAGAGAAAAAAAGAAAGCTTTGATTTTAAAATTATGATCTCAACATGTCTATAGATCAACTCTGGCTATTTTAAGGATTATTGCCTTACCTATTCTCACAGAAGGGTTTGGCCCTGGGTCAGGCGCCGGTCAAGTCTTGCAGGGCTGTCCTGTAGAGGGGCTGAAATCTGTACATGTGCTCCAGCACAGGATTGAGACCTGAGTGCAGATAAGACGTTGCTCTTCAAAGGGTCCACCTCATCGTTATCACCATGGGGCAGCTCAACTACTGTCTCTGTGTGCCATACCATGATCCAAAGTCGCTGTTTAAAGGCTATGCCCTGTTAAGGATGATCAGATTGTGCCCACATACCATACAAGGGGTAGCAATTGTGCAGTCTCATGCAACCCTTCGATGACCTTCTGCCGGAGTTTGATCTGATTTTTTTTAATTGGACTCTCACCCAGTAAAACCTAAAGACTTCATGTTCTGCTGTTTACAGTAGCATCTAAAATACACTTATTACACAAGCCTACAACCAATGTCGTTATACTCTAAATACCGTTAGACACAAGCATTCATTAACAGCTATCATTTTGATTTATTTAGCTTTTATTTCAGCGCACCAAATCCTCAGGCATCAGGGTGCTAGTAACAGAAAGTGCATAATACAGTTCATAGAGTGCAAGAATACGCATGTGGAATACAGCAAAGGTAGGTGGTACCGGCACACTTTGTCGAGCCTCACCTCATGGTGTGGGGGGCTTCTTCAAGCTTGCATACAAGCATAATATACAAGATAGGTGAGATTACACAAACTGGCAAAACCTCACCTCATGGTGCGGGGGGCTACTTCAGGCGAGCAAACAAGCATATCGTAAAATCCATCCAAAACAAGTAAATGAAGGGTGGGAGAGTGCTGGAAACCAGAGTCAAATGTTGCCAGATGTAGTGGTATCATGAGTAAATCCAATAAAACATGGACATGAAATCAGAGGTGCGCTAGGCCGTGGGGTGTAATGCTAAACATGACAATTACAGGGTACAGGAGACATAAGAGCAGTGTTACATATGCGAGCAGGGTCTAGCCAGAGGCGGATCGAGGTAAAAGCACAAGTCTTGGCACACAGGAGATGGGCACTGCATATATATCTGAAAAAGCTGTTCAATAGATGAAAATTATTTTTAAAGTAAATGTAATTTTCCGCTCCCCCGTCTCCATGTGGTGTCTTTCTGGAACTTTCACGGTATCCCAAAAGAAAATGTCCATCTTAATCTCAGCCACCCATGAGCATGCAGATTCCTGCTGCTCTTGCATCCTGGCACCCATGGCCTTCCTGATGCCCGCTCACATAAATCACGATGAGGGACAAGATGAAGTTGGACGCTCCATCTGGTGTCATGCAGGAACTTTCTCAATACATATCATACATATGTATATATATTATATATATATAAAACAACATTTATAAAAGTTAGGTATCACTATAAAGAGTATTGATCTGTTATGAAATACATATAGTTGTGCGCTGTTCTATCAAGTCTGAGTAAATATGTATAACATCCTAAATGTGGTGGCCGGCGACCAAACAGCGAAATATTACTATGAAATGTGTCAGATGTTAGCAATAGTATGTATTAAATGTGCGCTTTTTATTTTATAGTTCAATATCAGACTGAAAGGGTTGCTCTCAAATTTGCATTTTATATCAAACTCTTTGTGGTTCTTATCAAATGTATATCGAATTTATGTCAAATGTATCCATTGGTCACCAAATCTATTGTGGTTCCTATCAAATGTATACTGAATTTATATAAAAAATGATTGGGGGTCATCAAATGTATTGAGCTTTTATCAAATTTATATCGAATTTATATGAATAAATGTGGGGGTCATCACATTTGTTAGGGTTTGTATCCAATTGATATCAAATTTGTATAAGATGTATTGGGGTGTCCTCAGATTTATTGGGTTTCTTATCAAATTCATGTAAAATGTATAGAACATTTTTTGGGGTCATCAAATGTATTGGCATTCAGTTAATCTATATCACATTTTTATGTCATTGGAATTCTAATCAAATGTATATAAAATTCTTATAAAATGTATATACAATTTTGGGGGTTATCAAATGTATTGGGTTCCGGGGTGTGGTAAAGAGGCATGGCCAACTGTCACTTGAAATGCTTTTGTAAGGTATCCCACTCTATTACTCACAGGAGTAGGAAGTGTGTAAGAGATTATTTGTTTGAGTCAAAGTGATTGCAGCCTAGCAAAGCCGATTTGTGTCTTCTCATCTTGGATCCATTTACCATAAGGCAATCGAAGCTGATGAGAAGGAAAAAACTTTTTTCCTGCATGTTATGCAGATCAAAAATGGAACATTTGGGTTTAAAATAGCCGTCAATCGACGTGGACTGGGAACCAAAAGTGGTCCTGTAAATATAAGTGGCCTTTTATTAAACTGTGCCAGTGAATTTAGCAAGCAAGCTCAACCGACAGTTTGGGGGTTCTCTGCCCAAGAAAACTTAAAGCATCTTTTTATTTATATGGGGGTTTACAAAATAATTAAACAGATATTTCCAAAATGAAAATTGCGGAAAACCATTTTTTTTAAGAAGCTACTGGGAATACCTATAGGCACTCTAAATTCAGCAGTCAAAATGGAACTTGGCTCAGTTGAAACGTCTCCTATCCTGGTTAAGTTATGGACCAAGAATGAAGTAAAGGAATTTAAGGAGGTAATGTTGGATGCTTTGATAAACAATCATATGAAACCATGGGTATGGTTTCTACATGTTAAGAATGTACTGCTTAAAATTGGTTTAGATTCTTTCTGGCATAACCCAGAACCTCTAGCATATGCAGATTCCAAGAAACTAAAAATGTATTACTGGGATTGTGTTCTAATGGACATTATGTGTATTAATGAGAGAAAGAGTACATTCCAAAACGATCTAATAATTAAGCCGACTTTAGCATTGGAACAGTACCGTTCTTGGATTAGTCTGACAGGATCCAGAAATCTTTATATTAAGTTTAAGTCTGTACAGGTAGAATCCTACCTGTACAGTTTCACACTAGAAAATGGCCTACACAAACTTGCTCTTGTTGTCCGATGTGCAGTACAGAAAGCGAGGATGATTATCATTTCCTTTTTTCTGCCCCGTAATTAGAAGAGGGCTTCTCCCAATTTTAAAAGTGAACAATATTGACTCTCTAATCAGGGCTCAAGAATGTCTGCGGTTGCTAGCTACCCAACTAGAGCCCGGAAGTGTCAGAGGAAGAAGTGTCGATGAACTAACCTATGAATTGCTTATGGTGCTGCTGTATCGAAAATGTTTTGTGTTTTTTGCAGTTAATATACATATTTATTCTGTATTGTTCCATTGCCTAAATCTTATATTTAGAATGTGATAGGTATGTCTTTACCATTGTGATTTGTTTTTAATCATTTGCTTTTACTTGTGTAAGATGAATTTGTAAGATGTTCATGTTTCTGTGTGTTTTTTGTAAAACTGCTTTTATGTTTTTTTTTTTTTTTTATAACCGAGATAAGGCATCAATCATCATCATCAGTAAATGGTGACACAAAACGGAACTTAAAATATTTGGTAAGAGTGAGGAATAACGTTCTTGAAGTTGTATAAAAAATAACACATTCTTTGCTTCAAAGAGATGTGGCTGATGAAGAGATGAGAATGGAAGGGGGTGGGGGGACTTGGAGAGAGAGGAAGAGGAGCAGAACACCAGGGCAGCCACACAAAAGAGGTCAATGCTGTTGCGGCCTACTGGGAAATGTCCAGTAGACCCGTCCGCCACTGTCCTCAATTGCCCCATTCCACCAAAGATCTCCTATTTCCTTCGTGGGTTTCCGAAAAGTTATTTACCTGAGCAGCCCCTCTGACTTTCTTAATTGCTAGTTTGATGAAATTCCTTATTTCAATGTGTGGACAATTTGTGACCCTGCACTGGTGTACTGCCACCAGGACCCGGGGCTTGCTTTTCTTTTTCCCCCTTGAATTAACGCTTGCTGCTTGAGCACTCAGTCACCATGTGTAGATGGGAGCCAGGTCTGTAAGTCCATTGACAACAGCGCTAGTGCCATCTTGACCTGTTCTGCCTCTCGCTGGGAAGCTGTAGGCCCTTACTCCTAGTTTGGAAGTTAGTGTCCTATGAATAAAAGCTTGTAACCCGCTACTCTCCTCCCCCCTTTAAAGCTTCTTTAAGATAAACACCTGTTACTAGCTCACAACAGGAGCCCAGAAGTGAAGCCCACGCCACAGTACATGCAAGAAGCGGCTACCCTGGCTGAACTTTCTCTGAGCTAAGCACTGACATTTTTGAGGTGCCACAAACCATCCTTGAGAATGTTTAAACATTGTATCTGTCAGCAGAGCACTATCAGAAGAGCAGCAGCTCCCAATTACACCTGCATGGAGAAAATGCACATTGCTCGTTCTACAAGATAGCTATCAGGCTTCTGTATAGATGAACCAGCTCTGTTGGCAGGAAGGACACATGAGCCCAGACCACAAAATGAAATAGCCCTGTCAAATGCCTGGCTTGAAAGTTGGTGTATTCTCATGCATTTCGGTTCAAGGTGGCCAATCATAATCCCGAGTGCAGTACAGAATGATTTGTTAGCGCCTCGATGCCTCTGGGCTGTAAATGCGCTATACAAATGCAAATAAATAAATAGCTTGCATTGAAAAAGAAGTGATGTTGCAAAAGCTGTGCCTGTATGCTTGCAAGGAGGTAAACATGTAGTGGAAAGTATGAGGCATGCGTCTTTTTTTCTGTGAACCTTTAATATTTTTGTGAGAATGTCCTGGACAGGCATCCTATCTGTAACGAAACTGTCTGGCCGGTAAATTAGATCAGCGGTTTAAGTGCTTGTTGCTGTGATCTGTGCTCAATCTGCGGGTCGCGGGTTCAAATTGTGGCAAGATCTACTCAGACTTTCATCCTTCCCAGGTCGGTAAAGATAGTACCAATTTCGATTGGGTAATGATAATAATCTATGTGACTATGTGCTGTGTAAAGAGCTATGGATAAAAGCGCTATATAAATATCAAATTATTATTATATAATTAGGACCCAAGTCGTCTCAATGTACTGAAATATCCAGCCAGCCACCATCACCATAAGCACACATTGTGGTGAGAAGAAGGAAAGAAGGAAGAAGTGAAAGGCTAGTGGAAGTCTAATGATGAGTAGTGAAAGGGTAACTAAGAACTATTGTCCAAATTAGCAGATCATCCAGAAATGCCTTCATTTGTCTGCTTAAATGAGATCCTATCCCTACTCTTAATTACCGTAAAGCAGGTGAGCTGCTTTCTGGGGAAACTCCATTGGCTCTCTAACACACGTTTTTAGAGCACCCAGTGAAGCAGCCTCCCATTAAGTCATGTAAGGTGTGGGACGGTAACGCCCTAACGTCAACTTTGGTATGATATAACCAAGACAATTGCGCCCTTTATAGTGCGTCTCGCGGGAGGGATGGAGAAAGAGGAAAATCTGTAACTTGAAAACTGTGAAATGAAGATTACTGTAACAATCAGCGGCCATTTTGCTTACCCCGATTCTCACATCTGTCCATCTTTGTGTATAAAGCCGCCAAAGGATCAGTGTTTCACACAACAATTACTCAATAAAGTAACATGAAAGGGTGCAATGGTGCCCACGTAGCAACGCTACGGATGCCATCTAAATGCACACACTGCTTGCCAGGGCTCTGTTAAAGAGACAATGAGCACCCACAGGGAGTTTAACTCCTTTAGGTTGACATGCTGTGGCAGTGTTGATGTGGATGGCTTGAGTCCCTTTGAGTAGAATCCATTTTCTTTAACCCAAACTTTGTTATGGCCCATGGATGAATCCCGGATCACAGGAGCTCGGGCATCTGAATTCCAGGGGGTACCTTTGCTTTATTACTGCAAATACCCACTGAACACGGACAGTGGCCTTGCTTCTTTGCAACTAGTCAGCCAATTCCTGCACTTCCCAACAAACCAGGCATTCACATCCTCCAAATGAATCTCCTACTATGGGTCTTACAAATCTACTAAAAACCAAACAACGTCAATAACTTGCTTACCCGCGCATATTATCGACTTTGTTTAATTGGTCTTGCAAATCTATAAAAAAAAAAACAAGAGACCTATAGTAGGAGATTAATTTGCAGGCCCACCCTCCAAACAGAAAATAAAAATGTTGTACCTTTGTTGACATTATTCCAGCATGAAAATTCCCTGACCAACATATATTTCTGAAAATTCCCTGTAAAAACAAATGTACGCAGCAAATGCTTTTGTGAACTTCATTATCTTTTTCAGTCTTTTTAACAGTATAATGCACACAACGAAATTAATCAACACAATGAACCTGCTCAAATGATGATCCTTACATAAGAGCCTTCTTCCTGCCTGCTGGCCCAATGAGCTTGCAAGGCATTGTTGAAAAATAGGGGTGGTAGGTTTGATGGCATAGCAATTGCGCGTGGCGTCTTGTCCTTCTTTGCACATTTCATCATCATCTTGGTTTTGTAAACTACTGTTCCACCTCCTCTTCCTCTAATCCCGATCAGCTTGTCCTGGGGTTTTCCGCACGTAGCACTGTGTGATTCTAGGCAAGTACAAACTTGCTCCTCTCTTTTGGCCTTGAATAACGATAAATTCTTTTTTTTTTTTCAATTTACCAACCCGAACCAGATCACAACTTCTTACTGCCGCATTCCGCAGTCTCCATCAGCAATGGGATTTCTTTTATTCTGGGTCCCACTTCTTCCCAAATGGTTCCCATGCCAAATATGCCTTTAGAATGCAATAACTCTTTTAATCTGCACCCAAGTCCTGGAGACTCCAGGGGCCTCATTATAATGTTGCCTGTCCGGAAACAAGAGTGCCTGTAAACTCACCAGCACCCTTGTTTCTGGACTAGCAAATTACAAGTCTGCCTGCTGGAGCCGCTGTGTCCAACAGGGCTGACCCTGCGGGCGCAGCGGCCACCGTAGGCAGCCTTGTCACAGGAGCACTGGCACTGCTGCTAACGGTGCCGGTGCTCCCGTGTCCCCACTCCCAGAGAGTCCTACAGGACTCTATGGGAATGGGGATTGACAAATGTACCGGCCCTGACTTCCCGGTAGCAGGACTTGTAATAGCCCGGTGGCACCGGGAAGGAAATCGCCGGGAAGTTATTATGAGTTTGGCGGCAACCCGTTGGAGGCACCGGAAGGGTTACCGCTGGACCCGTAATGAGGCCCCATATCAACTATTACTTTGATGATACTACACTCTAGATAAAGTACATGTGTATCCCGATGAATCAATAGGTGCTATAAATGATGGGGAAAGAGGAGAACCGTTCTTCATATTTGGTGGCCACGCCCTCAACTACAAGATTTCTGGCTCAAGTCTGCTATTAGTATAAATGGAGGTGCTTCCAATCTTGTGCACACCAGCATATCAGGACACTAAAGCTGTAGGGCACTGGCATACGCTATGCTATTTACATGGTGCTTTCTGAAAAGATGGATCTGATTAGCAGTCCACACTTTCTGCGAAGGATTACCGTATCATTTTAAAATTAATAAAAATCAAAAAGGCCAGGTCTTCTACACCCTTGCCATCACAGCAGCACTTGAGATCTCTGTGGGGGTGCACAGTCATTCTGAGTCACAGATTGCAACAGAATGGTGGGCACCGCAGGGCCTGGATTCAGAGCATCGTCTCCAGAAAGACCAGTGATTCTAATACCTCTGCTGCCTGACCCTTTAGAAATGCAAACCCCAGAGGAATGCAGACTCTGACCATCTTGATAGTTTCATATAACCACCTACCCTGTTGTCTCCAACAGGTAACCCCTATGCACTCTATTGGTGTCAACTGACCTTCTACTTTCAGTGGCCCCTGCCAATATTTGTGTGTAATATTTGTAAATAACGTAAGTCAAACATTTTAACAGAACTGTCAGTCCGACACATATTCACAAAAGCCTTTTCATAAAACAATATATGTTTAATACAATTCTCAATTCAGTACTAAATAGTACGGTTCAACTTCACCATCAAAGTTACATTGCAGAAAATGTTTTGATTCAAAAGAAATTTCACACAATCAAACTGACTGTGTACATATACAGATTTGTTTCCATACAACTTCAACTAAAAAAATGACTTAAACTCCGAAAATTACTTTCACTAAGTCTTGGTTAAAGTCAGTTTACAAACATGATTCAACCATTAATTAAGTAGTCAATGCGTTTTGGATATTCCATCCATCATCAGGGCTTTTATAACATAATGTTCTATCTCAAGGTATTATTCCACATTCATCTGTGTACCTCCAATTGTTTTCCGTCACTCCCACACTTGTTTAGCGATTTGCTTTGTTAGTTTCACAAAAGGTTCTCATCTTACAATTAGTGGTGACCTCCAATGGTTTTCCGTCATTCCCACACTTTTGTTTTCATATAGTTTGTCTGATGATCGTTTGTTCTTTGCTCACACAGTGTGGTACCAGTCTGGGGCCACTACCTCGTTTTCGCCCAGAGCGGGAACGGACGTGTTGATATTTTCACCCAGACTCTGCCTGTTTTAGACACCTGTCAACATAAGAAACATTTCAGATGGCAGAAAGACATTAATCAATAGATGTGCCAACAAGAAGCTACCATGACCCATGAATTGCCAGACATGCTTCACACAGATTAGAACTCAGCTGGGAACTTAGAAACAGTAGCCCACCCACACATCGGGGTCATCTTCGACTCTACACTCTCCTTCTCTTCTCACATCTCTGACGTCTCTAAGAAGTCACACTACCAGCTGCACCTCCTGAGAGGTAGTCTTCCTTTCCTCTCCATCCCCCAGAAGCTCAGTCTCTAGAGCTGTGGTTCTCTCTAGGCTGGACTATTGCAACAGCCTCTTTCTAAATCTGCCTGCTTCTACTCTCCACCCTTTGCAACTTATCCAGAACAGGACTGCGAGACTTGTCCTTGGCCTCAAGCCCAGGGATCGTATCTCTCCAGGACTGAAATCTTTGCACTGGCTCCCAGTGATTGCGAGGATTAAGTTCAAAACCCTCTGCATCGTCCACAGGGACTTCAGGAGCCTAGGGCCTCAATACCTTCAACTCTCTCCTTCCAAATACCTTCTTCTCGAGCTCTTCGCTCATCTGCTCAAACACCCTCATTGTCAGTCGTTTCTCCATGCTACGAGTTGGTGGTAGATCTCTTTCTTCGGCTGGGGCCTCCCTCTGGAACAGCCTCCCTGCCTCCCTGAAACTTGAGGAGAATCATCTTTGGTTCCGGAAGCACCTCAGAACCTTTCTCTTTGCATCTGCTTTTTCTCTTCCACTCCCTTGCTGACTTCCTGGCTGACACTGAACCTGCACTGGTTACCTGGCCACCCTCTGATCTCGGGCTCAGGTCCCCTCCGCCGCCAGTCACACTCCTACACTACCTTCCTGGCAACCCCCACACTTGGGGACTGTTTTCTGTATCCCTACAGTCCCACTACCAGCACTTGACACCTGACATCTGCACTAACCCTTGCACTTGTCACCTGCTAGCCGTACTTTTACTTATTGTTTATTTATTTTCTTATCCCATGTACTGCACTGTCCTCTCCCCCTTTCCCCCGCACTTCTCCTCTTTCCCCTTCCCATGCACTTGCGCGATCTGAATGGCACCTGACCTAGTAGGATCGCTGTCTGTCTTCCCTCTGTTCCCCCTCCCTTGCCTCGTCGCGCCTTGAAACACTTGTGTATAAGCACGTTATAAATGCCATATCATATCACCTAAGGCTGAAGCTAAACTCCTCTAGGAGGCAGAGTTCCCAATTGTGGGGGTTTCTCCTCACAACTTAACGCAGTAAAACTGGACTACTTCTATGGATGTGGCACCGACCACAGCCATACAGATACAAGGTCTGCGTCACTCAATTATACCCGGTGGCCAAAATGATGGCAATAGTGAAAATAGGAATGTTCAGTCTGAAGATTCACATGCACATTATTGCCATAAACCCAGATGTGGCGAACTGTACTAGCCGGTATCAGCCCACACATCCAAGGTGACGGCCACCCTGAGTTAGGGGCACTAGCACCCTAGCGTGCAAAGTCAAAGTAATTTGGAGGTAAAGAACAGGCTGCAGGGAATGTGCTGCCCGTTTTTTCCCCTAAGCAATCTAAAAAAAAATCTTAAAAGAAGAAATCCTGACTGACTGACTCAAAGCCCAGCTCAAACCGTTTACCCTACGGACATGAAATTTGGAAGGTACATTGTTTTCATGACGTAGGCACCCACTAAGGATGGGTATTTGGAAATTCCATCCCTAAGGGGGGCAAAAGTGGGAGGGTGAATGTTTTTATGAGGATACTTATATCTCAAAAGCTGAAGATGTTACAGATGTGAAAATTGGTATTTACATTCTTCTTCAGAAAGAGAGAAGCATGTGTTTACCTTTTTGTGGAAATCCAGTTAAGGGAGGTGGAAAAGGGTGGGTGAATATTTTTTGAAGGATACCCATATCTCACAAACCGAAGATGTTAGGAAAGTAAACATTCGCATTTGAAATCTTCATTATAAACTAAGTTTCCAAACTGCTTCTAAAACTGTTAATGGCGAGTATGCTGTATTTGAGAGCAAAATTGTCATCCCTTCAAGACGTCAGTTCCCCTTAAAAGTTTGTTTCGCCATGACCATCAACACATCTCAGGGGCAGACTTTAAAGGTAGCAGGGATTGACCTAAGGGAAGACTGCTTCTTGCATGGGCAGTTTTAGGTGTCCTGTTCCAGAGTGAGCTCACCTAACTCTATGGTAATGCTAGCATCTGAAGGAGAACCACTAATGTAGTTTAAAGAAGTACTCAAATCGTTTTTTTGTAGGTTGCAGATGCCAAATAAGTAATTTTTATTTTTTTGTCTGTCTCATTGTCTGTTTGTCATGACAACACAAACACATTTCTGGATGCACATCAATGGAACGACTATCTTTATTTTGTAGCCAATATGCCCCGGCTAACGTCTGCAATAAACATTGCTTATTACGTTAAAGACATCCACCTGTAAATTATATTTCGTACAGTTTGAACAAAAAACTCATGTGTCTTTTGAAAACAATTGTACCAAATCCCAAAATCCACGCAAACGAATCCGTGAGCAATAGCTAATCTACATATAAAATGGCCACTATAGGAATGGAGGCCAGGGCTTTGTGCGAATCTGGTCATCCAAAATACACAGCTATTGCAGGAGGCAGTGAGTAGCGGGATGGTGGAGGTGGATGGGGACAGCAGTTTATCTGGATGAAGGTAAGTATTCCATTAAAATAAATTGAGAAGGGAGTGCAAAGGGTATGAGCGGAACGTACACGAACACCCAACTGCTTGCTCATAACACGTGTATAAACCGTCTGGTAAAATAAAAGCCTGCGCTCCAAGCAACCTGATTGGCTTCTCGTGCCCACCGTGGGTGCACTGCTAATTTCCTTGCCATGTGGAGTTCCAGAGCGATCGGCACTATATAAATGTGCTGAACAAATGTTGAAAGGAAACAAATCGTGAAAACTCTGCTGGGTGTTCATGCAGAGCCAGTAATATAGTTTCCTTGGAATAAGGTACTTTGTTGGTTCACTGAACGCAGCCGCGGCACAAACTTTGTGGCTGTCAAGGAGAGAGTTGCATTGCACAAAAAACAATCATAAGTCAGGACACATTCTTTTCCCTGTTTTGGGAATTAATAATGCGTTTTATTGAAGAACCAGGCTCTTATTTTAGGAAGTAACACTGCCCAAACGCTATTCATAAGGCAACTGCCAGTGCTCGGAAATTATAGTTTTAGGGCTTTGTCTCCAAGAAACAATGTATTTTGCTTGGAACTATCTTGAGACCCTGTGGGCGTCACTCTGCATGCAAGGTCCCACTTCTTATATTGACTTTCTCAGCAGGACTATCTTAAGTGAAGCCAAGAATCATTCAGAACGAGGAAGGCAAAAAAGAAACCATGGCGTTCCTATTTTTCAAGACCACAGGAGACCAGAATATTAAAACTGCAGCCAGCCAGGATTCATGCGGATGTATGAAGTTCTGTAAACTCACGGAAGAGGAGGTCATTAAATATCCTGTTTCAATGATAATTCATTTAGGAAGCCAGATTGGCATGGTGAGGGCAGAGATGCCTGTACCCCTCTTGGAATCTCTGACAGGAGGGGGCGTGGACAAGCAGCAGGATCTAGCAGACTTCCCTCGGGAATGGCTGGAATCATGACACAGACAGAGATTTAAAAATAAACGAAATAAACAAGGGGTAGAGGTCAACTGCGCGGATAGCCATGGGATGGTCCACAGCTAGTCGCATTCACAGGTGTGGTCTATCCGTGTGGAGGAGCAGGTTTCTTCCGGCTCGCAATATTGCTTCTCCTTATCTCCACTCCATCGAAGTATGACTTATTTGATGTTGGAAAAACATCTAATCACAGGTGGTGGTCACTCAGGTAATTTTTTCCGTCAAACATGTTATAGTCCCATCAAGGCATAATTTATGTTTTGTGTTTTTATGTATTGAGCATTTATAGGGCGCACTGCACATCAAAAAGTGTTTCTAGGCGCCACAAGGCAACAAAGGGGAGGAGGGGCGGGACAGGGGATATAAACAACAATACTGCTCCTACTAGGCCTTGTCACATTTGGTTTGTGCAAGTGCAGAAACAAGAAGTGCAGGGAGGTAGAGGAGTGGTGGAGGGGGAGACATAAAGCAAGGGAATAAGATCCAGGGGCTTGGAGAGTGTCCACGGGCCAGGAGCCAGGCAAGTGCCCAGAGGGGGTGGGGGCAAGTACCAGGGGATGGCAGGGGAAGAGCAACATCTGGATGCAAGGGAGGGGGACCAGACTCAGAGGGGGGGTGCCTGCCTGCCAGGCTGCTCAGAGAAGGGACCAACCAGGAGGACAGTGCTGGTTGAGGGGTGCTGGTGAAGACTGGTCAGGGAGGGCATGGTGCTCTGTGTGACTCATAAGTAAACCAGGCTGCTAGTCACAGCGGCTGGAGAGGGCAATTAGCAATGGAGGGTGAAGGAGGTAGAGAAGAGTCTTGAGAAGCTTCAGGAACCTAAGGGGATCAGGCTCAAATCTGAGAGGGGCAGGTAGGCCATTCCAAAGGGAGGCACCTGCCGAAGAGAGAGATCTACCCCCCATGCCCTGCTTGGAAAAACGTCTGATCTGCAGAGAGTTGGAGCTAGAGAACGGAAGGGCTCTAGCAGGGAGGTTTTTAGGTAGAGAGAGTTTGATATAGAGGGGCCTCGGGCCCCAGAAGGCCCTGTGGGTGATGCAGAGGGTCTTAAATTTGATCCTTGCAGCCACTGGGAGCCAATGGAGAGATTTAAGGGCTGGAGAGATGCGCTCCCTAGGCCTGAGGCCAAGGATTGATTGATATGTTATGTATAATGCGCATATACAGAAGTGTTTCAAAGCGCAACAAGGCAAGGGGGTGAGCAAGGGAGAACAAGACAAACAATCCTACTAGGCCTAGTATCATTTAGAATGTGCAAGTGTGCAGACAAGAAGTGCAGGGGAAGGGTACGGGGAGAAGTGCACCCAGAGCAGCTGGCCCCTGAGTTCAGTGCAAGGAAGGCTGGGACTCCAAGGGGAATCACACCCAGTTAGTGCATGGTAGACCAAGCAGTAGTGCAGGAAGGCCAACAAGTAAGTGCAGGGGGACTGAACAGGCCTGGTGTCCTGTATGACTCAGAGGAACACCAAGCAGCCAGTCAGCATAACGGTGCAGGAGGAAGGGAAGGTTAGCACAGGAGAGGCAGAGAGAAGGAAGATGATAAAAGGAAGCTCTTGAGGAGCTTCTGTAACGTAAGGAGATCCAGCTCAAGGCAGAGAGAGCTGGGGAGGCTATTCCAGAGGGAGGCACCTGCAGAGGAGAGAGATCTACCGCCCAGTCTCTGCTTGGAGAAGTGACTCACCCACAGAGAATTGGAAGTAGATGAGCGGAGGGCTCTAGAAGGAAGGTCCTTGGGAAGAGTGCCTTGGAGATAGCTAGGCCCCCAGTCCCAGAAAGCCTTGTGGGCGATGCATAGGGTCTTGAACTTGATCCTTGCAGCCAACTGGAGCCAGTGGAGGGATTTCAGAGCTAGAGAGATGTGGTCCCTGGGCTAGAGGCCAAGGATACGTTTTGCAGTCCTGTTCTGGATGAGTTGAAGAGGGCGAAGTTTTAGATTTAGAAAGAGGCTGTTGCAGTAATCCAGCCTAGAGAGAACCAGTGCTCTAGAGACAGTGAGCTTCTGGGGAAGGTGAGAAAAGGAAGAATACCTCTAAGAGATGCAGCTGGAAGTGGGACTTTCTGGCAATGTCCATGATGTGTGTAGAGAAAGAGAGAGTGGAGACGAAGATGATCCCAAGGTTTTTTGCCTCACAAGAGGGTGAGGGCAGAGGGCACTGAGAGGCCGACCAGAGTGAGAGGGGAAAAGAGGGAGCAGGGGTCGCAATGAGAAGGATCTTCGTCTTACTGGCATTAAGGCAGAGATCATTAGAAGTGCACCATGCCTGAATAGCAGATAGACAGTCAGGGATGAGCAAAGAGGAGGAGGAGGAGGTTGAGGGTATCCTGAAGGAGAGCTGAATATAATCTACATAACACTGAAAGTTAGAGGAAAAGGTAGAGATCAGGAGGGCCAGAGGGGCCAGATACACATTGAATAACTAAGGGGAGAGGATAGAGCCCTGGGGAACACCACATGTGGAGAGCGTGGTGGTGGAGAGGAAGTACCCAAGTTGAAATTGAGAAGTTGGTCTAAGAGGAAAGAGGACAGCCACACCAGAGGCTGATCCGTGATGCCAAGGGTATCTCAGAGACAAGTGATCAGGATGTTGTGGTTCACCATGTCAAAAACAGAGAAAAGGTCAAGGACAGTGAGGACAGAGGGAGAGTTAGAGTCCAGGTTCGAGACCAGATCTTCACAGGTGTTCGTTTCGCCAGGCACTGAAGACTTTCCTTTTTAGGCAGATGGTCCCATTACATCTGGGATCCTTGTCTTTTTTTTCATCTACCCTCAGTTGTGTCATCTGCGCCGATATATGGTTCATTTTGTTTGCTGCGCGCTATGAATGTAAAAAATCTAATCAAAAATCAAAGTAGGGCACCGATCACCTTCTCCATTCACTCGTATTCCTGACTGGAGGATACTCCATGTGATCCCTGTGTACTGCACTATTGACACCGTTTTCTGCTTTTTAGCTGGATCAATCCACCGGCATTAGTATGCCTACTGTATGCATTATAATTTGTCTATGCTATGTACCTTCCATTTATGTTGTAACTAAGCTTCAAATATTCTTGTAACTGTTGCGCCCAGCTACCTGAGGGTTTGGTGCGAATTATCAAATAAAGAAACCAAACAAACAAGCAGTTTCCATGCTTCTGGCTGCTCTGAAGCCCAACTGATGGTCATGGAGATAAACAACAGCTTTGGTGTGGAGGTTTAGCTTGGAGATAGCCAACCTCTCCAGTAGTTTGCCCAGGAAAGGAGTGACAGAGATTGGGTGATAGTTTGCCAGAATGGCGGGGTCAACAGAAGGCTTTTTTAGAAGGGGGTGCACAAGGGAGGGCTTGAGAGAAGAAGAGAAAGCTCCAGTGGCGAAAGAGATGTTGCAGAGATCGGCCAAGAATGGAGCAAGAGAACCAATGTTGTCCATAATGGTTCTGGTGGGGCAGGAGGTCACCTGTCTGGATGAAATCTTCATAGACTGAACTTGTCTGGAAACCTCATCAGGTTTGAAAGGAGAGAGGGAGGAGAGAAGGAGAGGAGAGTGGGAGGGGGAATCCAAGGAAAGCCAGAGAGAGCTAGACGGTGGAAGGGGAGAAGAGGAGAGTGGGGACAGGATGTCCCAGGTTTTGGTGGTGAAATGAGAGGCTAGGGTTGAGCAGAGGGCCTTGGTAGGTGTAGAAAAGGAAGATACTGCAATTGGATTGGCAAGCTGCTTGCAGATTTTGAATAGTTTGCCGTGTTGTTAGAGGCTGCGTAGATGCAGGCTTGAATATAGACCCTCTTTCTAGAGAGGATGGAGAGTCCGTATTGCCGTTGGAGTAGGCGGAAGGCCAGTTTGTCATAGGGTGTATCTGAAGCTCCCCATTTCCGTTCAGCTGCTCTGCACTTGCGTTTCAGAGCAGCCAGATCAGAGTCATACCAAGAGTTGCACTTTTTGGCAGGCTTCGTACAGATCCTCATGACATGGGCAAGGATGCCCAGCATGTTAAAGATAGAAAGGTGAAGGTTGGAAAGGGCTGTGTCAGGATGGGAGTCAGTCGCAGGAGTAGGTGGTGGAGAGGAAGTGGAAGCAAAGAAAGCCACTGAAACTTGCTTCATAGGTCGGACGACCGCGAAGGAAGGTGGCAGCGCTCTGTTGGCCTTTGCCAAGGGGACAGGAAGCTTCAAGTGAGAAGAAGAAATTGGTCAGTCCAGGATTGTGAAGTGGTGGGAGGATTAGAGAAGGGGATAGCAGAAGAGATGAGAGCATCCAAGGTATGCCTGGCAGAGTGAATGGGATGACAGGGTAGAATGTAGAAGGAGAGAGAGTTGCAGAGGTTGCGTAAACGCCCTGAGGAGTCTTGACAGTCCATGTGTATGTTGAGATCCCCCAGGAAGAGAAGCTGGGAGGTCGAGGAAAAGAGAGAATAAGGGAGGTCAGCACATTCAGAAAGGAGGAGGGTGGCCTAGCCAGGAGGCCTGTAAAAGGTGACCAAGGTCAGAGAAACGCCAGGAGAGATGGAGAGTCTTCAGACCAGGCATTCAAAGGAGAAGTAGGTTTGAGTGGGGATGATGGAGGCAGGAATTCATTCAGGAAAGATCAGTGCCACTCCGCCTTCAGGCCTGTTGGGCCTGGGCTTAGAGAGGATCTTGTCACCCTCAGGGAGGAGTGTGTCAAACATTGTGAAAGAGCTGGCCTTGAACCATGTTTTGGTAAGAGCAAGTACATCAAGATCCAGGAGTTCAAGGAGGTGTCAGATGTCAGAGGAGAGTTTGACAGCAGAGCGAGAGTTGATAGTAGCAATGTGGAGGAAGGTTGCCACTTTTGAAAGCCTTCCGGGGACAGATACAGGGGAGAGAGGTACCCAATGGAAGTGGCAGAGGAGCCTGAGATGTTAAAGGAGGAGGTGGCGTAGAAGCCAAAGAGGTTGTGGATGGTGAGGGGAACAGAGAGGTGGAGGCCAGGGGTTGCAAGCAAGCCAGGAGAGAGGAAGCCGGCAAGGGAGCCAGAGAGGTAGTGGCCAGGGGTGTCAAGGTAGCCAGGAGAGAGCAAGCTGGCAAGGCACTCAAGGAGGAAGAAGGCAGAGGAGCGAAGGTGGCAGAAGGAGGTGGGGGAAGGGCCAGAGAAGTGGTAGCAGGAATAGCAGAAGGAAGAAAGTTGATGAGGCGAGGGAGGTGCATATCAAAAAGTAGGAGGTTGGGCTGAGGCCCCTGTACCAGAATGGTACCATTGAGATAGACATTAATGGTGACTCTGGAGGACTGGAAAGAGGCTCTGAGGACCTCCCATTGTGTGCCAATAATGGGTGAGGAGAAATAAGGGGAGAGAAGAGCGACAATATGAAGGGTCAATAGGTCAGATGAGGGAACGACAAAGAGGATGGCGGTAAGAGTCTCTCTGGTGGAAGCACTGATGTAGGGGTCAGCAATGGGAATACAAGGCCTGGAGACCAGGGTGTCCTTCTTAAGCATCTTCCTACCAGTCCTAGTAAGAGGGGAAGGAAAGAAGATAGAAAAACAGTTAGAGAAGATGGGGGAGGTAGAGAGCACCATAGTGCGTGCGATAGAGGGAGGAGAGGGAGTTGTGAGAAGGAGAAGCGAGAGGAACACTGCAATGGACTATGCCACAGAGGGTGCACAGGGAGGGGATAGGAGGGAAGGGTGGGTGGAGACAAGGGGAAAAACAACAGGCTTAAACAGAGAACAAAAACAGAACATGAGCAGGCAGTGAGAACAATAGTGAGAACTAGGGGAGGTGGTCAGAGGCACTATGCAACAGTAGTATCACCCCAGGTGGCCAAGCAGACAATAAATCAGAGGGCACTCCGGGAATGGAAGGATTTACAGATCAATGAAGGATTGTAGATGTACCTAAATTTGAATTTATGCAGAAGGCACTGTTGGGCATACAAAACGAGATGGCTGCACAGATGGGAGGTACACCTAAATGCAAATTATCCAGAAGGCACTGTTAAGTATACAAAGGGAGATGGCTGCACAGATGGGAGGTACACCTAAATGCGAATTATGCAGAAGGCACTGCTAAGTATACAAAGCGAGATGGCTGCATAGATGGGAGGAAAGAGCCAGTGGCAAATTAATGGTTAAAGAAATCAGGCAAGACGAGATTGGAAATGTTGTCCTTGATAGTTCTGGATGAGCAGGGGAGCACCTGGTTGGAGGATACTTTCATAGAGCGGAAAGCTTTAGAGACCTCATCCGGTGCTATGGGTGGGAAGGAGGAGAGTATAGGGGAGAGAAAGACGGGGGCCAATTGAGGCCTGATAGCAGGTGGGGGAGTAGGGAGAGGGGTAGAGCGGTAGAGGAGAGGGAGGACAGAATATCCTGGGTTTTGGTTGTGAAATAGGTGGCCAGTGCAGTACAGAGGGCCTGGGATGGAAGAGGAGAGGTGGAGACTGCAGTAGGATTGATGAGTTCCTTACAGATTTTGAAGAGTCCAGCTGTATTGTTGGTGGCCCCAGAGATGCAGCTTAGACATGGGCCCTCTTCTTGGAGTGGCTGGAGAGACAGTATTGCCTTTGGAGCAAACGACAGGCCAGTTTGTCAGTGGATGTGTTTGAAGCCTGCCACTTCCGTTCAGCAGCTCTGCTCTTTAATTTCAGAGAGGCTAGGCCAGAGTCATACCAGCTGTTGCGTTTGGAGGCAGGCTTCATACGAATCCTCGTGACAGGGGCAAGTGTATCAAGGGTGTTGGAGATGGAGAGGTGATGGTTAGCGAGGGCTGTGTCAGTGCGAGAGTCAATAAGATAGGTAGGGGAGGGGATGAAGGTGGCAGCAAAAGCAGCAGCTGGCACTTGCTTCATCGGTAGAATGACGGAGGAGACTGGCACTGCGGGCAGAGGCTTGGCCAGGGAGCCCAAGAGCTCCAGATGAGAGAAGAGGAGGGAATGGTCAGACCAGGAGAGAGGTGTAGTGAGAGGGTTAGAGATAGGGATGTCTGTTGAGATGGGTTTATCCAAGGTGCGTCCCGCTGAGTGGGTCTTGAGAATCTTATATCCCTCAGGCAGAAGAGTGTCAAGAGCAGTGACAGAGCTGGTATTGAACCATGTCTCAGTGAGGACGAGAACATCAAGGTCAAATTCTTCAAGGAGGTGACAGATGTCAGAGGAGTGTTTACTGGCAGAGCAAGCATTGAGAGTAGCTATGTGAACATGATTTCCCCCTTTGAAGTTTTTATGAGGAGGGGTACAGAGATGTGGTACACCCATTGGTTGTGGAGAAGGTATCAGGGGAGTGGCAGAGGGAGGAATGGCAGGAGAAGGAAGGACATTTATGAGAGATGGAAGATGCCTAACAAGAAGGAGGAGGTTGTGCTGAGAGCCCTGTGCCATGATAGTGCCCTTCTGATAGACATTAATGATGCACCTAGAGGATGTGAAGGGTGCCAAGAGAACTTCTCATCTGGTTCCACCATTAATAGGTGGGGAAGGGAAAGGGGAGAAGATAGAGACCATATGAGAAGTCTATATGTCCGGACAATGGGCGACAAAGAGGATGGCAGTGATATTCTGCCAGGAGGAAGTATTGACATAGGTGTCAGCGATGGGCAGGCCTGGGTTGGAGACCAGGAGTGCTTTCTTAACCTTTTTCCTTCCAGGCTTCAAGAGAGAAGTGGGATAGGTGATAGAGTAGCAATTAGAGTAGATAGGAGTGATGGAGAGCGCCATGTTTGCTGGGGGCGGGAGGCAGAGGGAATGCACAATGCCTGAGGAACTCACCAGGTGGCCTACCAGCAAATCAGGAAAAGACCAATCAAATGAACAGTAAGTCAAGCATCAGGGGAATAGACATTCAAAGTAACAGTAAAAAGGCCTAGCAATAAAAATCTGCAGTATTTACAAAAGTACTAGATTCAACTTTAAAAACAAAGGTAGAAAGCACAACAATTGAGCACAACAAATAGATTCAATATGACTTTATAGACTGAAGTGAAAAACCTCACAGATTACACAGAGCAAGCAATATTTTGAGCTACACACAGAATGGATTTTGTAGCCTCAGTAATAGGTTACAGGCTGAGGTTAAGTAAAAAGGCTCAGGTTGGCAGGTTGTAGACTAATGCAGAGTATGGCATCACAGCCGTAGAAATAAATGGGATGAAAAGCCATGTAGCATAGTGCCTGGTAGAGGTGAAAGGGTTCAGTGTAGGCCAGTGTAGAGCAGAGTTAAGGAAAGTCTAACCAGAGAAACATTTGGGTAGAAAGATCAGCAGAAAAGCATCTGTAAAGTTAGTGGTTCCGAGTAGGTAGGTGGCAATTGCAGTGATCACACATTGAAGATGGTGCAGGGAGAAGTCAGGAACAGATGCCAACATACTAAAATTGGATGAAGTTGGAGCCATGCACACTGCAGCATGGGGGGGTTGCTAAGCAGTGAAAACAATTGCAATGAGGACTCAGACGCAGGTGGGGTGAGCAGTACACCACGGCCTCGGTGAAGGATTGATGGACTACTCAGCAGGCACGGGAAGATTGTGGAGCGCCCAGCAACAGTGCTTACCTTCTAGCCAGGACCAGAGCGGCGAGCATCCAAGGACGTAGCACCTCAGGAGGCGTCGGAAGTCAGTCAGAGATTAAATGGAGCAGTTAGGGGGCTTCAGAGTGTGGCTCGGCCCTGCAGCCATGGCCGGACACGCCAGCACGGGAGAACACAGGTCTTATGTGTGGGTCCTGAGGAGGGGGCCGGCCTCACCTGCCTGCTGATTCCATTGACTTAAGGAGTAGAATGCAGCCAGTCCATGGGATGAAGAGTGGGCTCTAGGGAAAACAAACCAGGCAGACCACTGCCGAAAATGGTGGCGGCCATTTTTTTGTGGTGAGAAAAAGCACCAGATTGAATTATCAATAAAACTGGGCTTAACTGGTGCGGGTGTTCACGAGCACCCACGATCATCAGTAAAGGACAGGCAATGGTAGTTAAGTGCAGCCACAATGCCAGGTCAGCAGTGAGAAGAATAAATAAGTGAAACTAGGGTGGCATTGCACCCTGCCCTGCTCGCCTGTTGAAGAATCAAATGACGCTCCCTAATGTTCAGGGGCAGTACTGACATTGGGGTACCTTGAGAGACGGCAGTGCTGAAGCACTAGCATTGTTTTTCAAAGGCAGTCTTGTGGATGAAGAAATTGGGGATCTGCTTTTTTATCAGTCAATGGCCCTCATTACGACCCTGGCGTTAACCAATGGCGCTATAAGGGCCATGGTTAACGCCGGTAATTTACCGGATCCGCCATGGTGAAATGGGGAATTACCGCCCCATTCCAAGGTTGGCGGGGCGGTAATTCCCCATTTACCATTGGCCCTTCCCCATTCCCATTTTTGCCCCATAGGGCTCAATGGGAATGGGGAAGGCGATAATTACGGTACCGCAAACTGCAGTACCGTAATCACCTTCAAGGTCCCTTTGCAGGTCCTTACCTTAATGGCTGGTACAGACTAGCCGTTAAGGTCGGGACCCGCAAAGGGACCTCGTAATCAGGCGCTAAGGGATTACCGGTACCGGTACCCTTACCGGTACCGGTAATCCCTTAACGCCAGGGTCGTAATGAGGGCCAATGTCTAAAGGGACTTTGTAGATGCTAATACTAGTTGCCCTTCTGTCATTCCGTAATAAGTCTGCATCCTAGAAATATGGTTTCCCATAAACATGTAAGTGTGTAGAGCCCGTCATGTATGTACCTGCTGTCACAAGTTTGAATTGAAGTGGCTGAGTGTCGAGGTGTGAAAGCAAAAGAAGATATCAAGGCTAAGTACCTTCAAAAGGAAATACACCAAACGCAGGTTATAAAGATACACAGATCTTTATTCAAAGTAACTGAACAGTTTTCAAAGAAACAGAGTATCGGATAGCTATCAGGCCCTCAGTTCACCACAGCAAATACCAGCCCGTTCGGTGTGGGAAGTGAGTGGAGCTGTACATCAGAATAGCCGCACCTTTTATACACTCCAAAGCATGATGTCCAACCCACTTGCAGGTTAATAAGTCTAGGATCTAGGGTTTGTGCCGAGTTTCTTCCATAATTTATGCAGCAATACATTTAGGGGTTATTCTTAACATATTCGCAAACAAGTTACAATAGCAACCGTGTGTCTTTGGATTTCGCGTTGAGCCTCTGCACATTAACTTTATACAATATAGTAAAACAAGTGTTCACATAAGATGCTCAACAGTATTGTGCACGATATACGTTCATGGATTAGTCTCGTTGGTACAGGTAACCCTTTATACACAGGTCAACGAAGGACAAGGTCTCAGTACATGACCCTAACATTATGCCTGCAGGCATTTTAGACATTAACTTGCACACAGAGGTCAAGACGGCCATGTTACATTCAAAACAACACTGTCCACCATCTTAGAACACAGGGTGACTTTAGAGAGATAATCTAAAATGGCGGATGAACCTAAAATGGCGGCTTACACAGGTCTAAGGTCAGGGCCTTCCAACGCGGATTTCCTCACAGAGCGACTTGGCCTAGGCCAATATATATACACACAATCTAGAGGGTATAATATGTTTTCCCGTTGGACAGAGGGGATGGCGATGGCCGGTTAAACGTGACTCTTGGCAACCCTCCTTGCTTGCTAACAATCTCTTTATCTGATGCCCGGTTGGCCTCTACTCTTTATAATTTATTGAGTCTGAATTATGAAGATGTGATACAAGAGGATAAGGATTAACACTACTGGGAAAGGAGCTTTGTTAGGACATTGATAGCAAGTGCCGTTCAAGTGCTAGCTCTAAAGTGAAGTTATTATTATTCCTCAGAGGACCTGCAATAACAGCATTTGTGTAGGCCTTTCCTAGAAGTTCTTACAAAAAAAATTTTTTCAAAATGTGTTTACAATGGTCAAACATTGATGGTTAACAAAAGAATTTGCCCAAAAGCTATACATTTGTAGATTTGCAACTTTTGTGGGACTATTCCCTGTTAGGGAACTCTTTACCAGTATGTTCTATTCACACATTCCTCTAGACTAATTCTGAGACCTGAATCATTAATATTTTCAGAATTCATACATTTGCTGTGGGATTTGAACCCGTCTTCCTGCATATCCGGGTGTTCCTACTGAACCAGTAGGGGACTACAGCCCTAGCCGAGTGAGCGCTTGATTAGCACTTGCCAGTGACCAGGGCAAGGACGACGTTCTCACCAGCTTCACCCCTTCTTTAACTACTGCAATCTGAATATGTGATTCATTCCAACCGATTAGTTTCTGAAAACACTCCTTAACACCCTTCTCTGTCTGCCTCCATACAGGGTAAAGTTCTTTCTTTCCTTGTTTTCGCCCTGAGGAAGGCTTCGATCTAAATATTTTGCCCAGCAGGGCGCATTTTCGCCGTAATGTGACATGGATGTTAATTTCAACTGCAACCAAAATATTTTGAAGGTTCACTTGGACCCCTTGTAATTGAAATTCCGTTTTGGATAGGGAGGTCCTATTTGAACCCAGTCCTGTTTGAGTCCATTTTTGATCTCTTCATAACACGAACACGTCGGCAGACCTGAATTTTTGGGACTGCGGAACTTGGGACACTAATAAAGGCTGCAGTATCCTCTTTCTTTCTTTCTCTTTTGTGCTTTGACTTATTATGATCAAAGTCAGATGCATTACTGCCTATCATTTTGGCAACATTTGGATACACACAAGTTAAAACCGACCAAACTCTTTTGACATCTTGCTGCAGCATAGTGGATACTGTTTGTATATATATATATTTTTCTGAATGTCCCAATCCACATATTGCTTTAAGGGACTCTCCCTACCATATTTTCTTTGTATGAAGCTCTAAAGTGAATGGCCTGAAGGTGGGCTTGAGCAATTGAATTGCCCAATAGAAAATCATACACCACCTTCACTGGACTCCATGAGAAAGCTAGTTGCAAACGGAGCATCTCGGACGTGTGTTGGGCTTGTAAGAAAGCCACAGGTACGGATATGAACATGTTCTGGACATGTAAACGAGCAGTGGTCGAAGTGAGCAGAAACGGTCGGGAGCCGCGTTCCACTACTTTTATTTTTTACTGTTAACAGTTCCACTACTTTTTGCAACCATTTCCATCATTCCGGAACTGTTCTTTAGGAACTTAAAGCACATTTCTCCACCCGAGAGCAGTTACAGCTAAAAACGGAAATCTGTTTCAACTCAATTGGCTGTCAACCAGCATAGCTGCAACCCTTGAAAAATGTGTTGCACTTTACTCCTTTCATGTCTACTCTATCCCCCGTCAGGGTCAGAGTTCCACTACATTTTTGGTACACTTTTAAACTGTGAATGAGGGACAAACCTTAGGTTCAACGTCTTGGACCGGATGGAGATTATTGCGGACTGCATCCTTCCTACATACCCGTTGTTGCTCGTGTTGGGGTTTGTTTACTTCCCTGTTGGATCTTGCCTGTGGGTCTATGCTGTGGGTTTACAGTGCTCCCTGTGCTCCCATCGTAGCCAAGCAAGAAATATTTCTGGGTTTGAAAACGGAGAGAGTCATCATGTGAAAACTGGAATGGGAGTTTGTGTTTGTTGTCTGCAAGGGAGAAGATTGTGTACCAGCAAAGAGAATCCCTTGAACAATATAATGACATTTGGGCAGTATTTAATGCTGTGTACGGCTCAGTCTGCCAGCCATTCCACTCCGACTGTAGGCTGCTACCTCCATTGAGCAGGATCCTGGGTAACAGTGTTCTGGTTGCACCAGGACTTGTCCTTGTTCGTCAGATTTCCTGCACCCATTTAGTGCGTATGATTGCCTTCTGTTTGGGTTTTGGGCTCTGTTGGTCAGTAAAGGATCACTATTTTTAAATTGCTTTAAAAATCACCCTCTATACAATGAACGGATACAGTGTGTTTTATATGTGTTTTTTTAACATAAACCAAGTGGGAGGAAGGATAGCTCAGTGGCAACGAGTTTGTCTTGGAAGCAATGCATAATATATTTCACACACGCACGCACCTCTGTGCTTGCTGACGACACTCAACTCATTTTCAGGCTTCCTTCGCCACCTCACCTTCTTCTCTCATCTCGGATTCCCTAACTGCCATTCAAGACTGGTGTGCCGCTAACAATCCTTGCCTGAATGGCAGCAAGGCCGAGATTCTCCTCATCGGCACACCCTCACCTTCTTTTCCTCTCACTTTTTGGCCGGCCTCCCTTGGCCCTCCAACCTACCCCCACCTGCGAGGCTAAGAACCTTGGGGTCATCTTTTCCTTCCCAGCCCATATCTCCGATGTCTCTAAAAAATCAAACATCCTACTGCACCTCCTCAGAGGTACTCTGCCTTTCCTCTCCCTCCCACAACCCCAGAAGCTCACTGTCTCCCAAACTCGGGTTCTCTCTAGGTTGGACTATTGCAACAGCCTCTTGCTAAATCTACCTGCCTCTACTCTCCGAACTTTTCAACTAATCCATAACAGGACTGCAAGACTTGTCCTTGGCCTCAAGCCATGGGATCGTATTTCTCCAGCCCTGAAATTTCTCCATTGGCTCCCAGTGGACGCAAGGATTAAATTCAAAACCCTCTGCATTGTCCACAAGGCTTTCTGGGCCCTGAGTCCAAAATGCATTCAGCTATCCCTCTCCAAATACCTCCCCTCGCGAGCTCTTGGCTCCTCTACCTCTAACTCCCTTAGGGTTAGCCGTTTTTCAAAGAAATAAGCTGGGGGTAGATCTCTGTCCTCGGCTGGGGCCTCCCTCTGGAACAGCCTCCCTGCCACTCTGAAACTTGAGGAGAACCATCTCCGATTCCGGAAGCACCTCAACACCTTCGTCTTTGCTTCTGCTTTCACCCCTCCTAGTCCCTGCTGATCTGTTCTCTCTCGGCACCGTGCACCTGGCCTACCATCTGTCATCCGGGCCCAGGTACATGGTCACCCTGCCACCCTCCCGCACTGCCTTCCAGGCCACCCCTTGCACTGGGGTCTGTAGCTCTACCCATACAGTGTCCCCACCCTTTGTTTTGTTTTTTTCCTGCGTGCACTTACCAGACATACCTTGTCTGCTGCCTTTAGCCCAACACTTGCCACCTGCTGGCTGCACTATCACTGTTTGTTGCCTTTATTATTTATTTATTTATTATTATTGAGCTCCGCACTTTCCACTTCTCCCCCCTTCCATGCACTTTACTCTTTCCCTCCCCCATGCACTTGCGCATTCTCAATGTCACTAGGCCTAGTAAGATTGTTGTTTTTGTTCTCCCCTGTTCTCCCCTCCCTTGCCTTGTCGCGCACTGAAATACTTGTTTGTGAGCACGATAGAAATAAAATATAAATCAACACGTGGTTAGAAGATGCTGGGAAATGGCAGATGGTGTAAGGCTGGCTGCACTGGAAAACTCGGCAGCCAACGGTGTGGGGAAGTAAAAAGCTTTCTTCAATGGTGAGCAGGCATAACTGGCTCAACACAGCATTGTGGCTCTGCACCGGTGACGGCTTGGGGCTCGAAAAGGCTGCTAACCAGGCAGACAGTGCTGAGTTGGGGACTCTCAATCAAATTCTCAGTGGGTCTCAGATGTGAGGACAGCAGATTTTTGGCATCATCGCTAAGCAGGAGATGTGTGTGGCATTCTAGTTGAAAATGACACGAGCAGTTCCCTTTTAGTGGCTTAGACAGCAGTGAAGGAGCCCAAACCAGGAACAACGTGGTTTGGAGATTCAGGGAAGACCAACGGTCACTTCCTTAGTTCTTTGTTTTCTGAGGGACCCTGTCCAGGGTTCCAAAGTATAAGGGTAGTCATTGTGCTGCATGTCCCTACCAGGAAGATTCCAGAGAGCAGTTGAATGCCAGCTACCGCCAACTGGCAGGGTCCTGAGTAAAAGTGTTCTGATTTCAAGCAGGCTTTTTCCAACATGTGGGAAAAAGGTTGAGTATAGGTGCACACCACTAGTTCAAAGAAGGTTTTTAAGTAATTTAAAGTTATATTCAGGTAATTTAAGGTGCGGGGGAGGAACTGGAGTGATGGCACAAAACCCCGACACATGAAAACAAAAAAAGGAAAAGGATTTAACTTGGGAATCCTCCCGTGCCCTGCACACTTTTAAGTGTTTGGAACAAGTCCAATACTGTTATTTTTATGTATACAAAAAGTATTTCACAGTAATTAACAAAGAGATGTCAATAGACAAGAATGTACAAAATATTTTTTATGTAACACAAACAATGTGATTCAATTCTTTCAAAATGAAATTAACAACATGAAAACGCATCAATGGTATCAAAAGAGCACATCAAGTTTAGAGAGAGAAAGTGTGTAAATAAAAGGGGTTTATATATGTGTGAACTCCAATTCACTTGGCGACACGTTTCGAGGATGATTTCCTCTTCTTCAAATGGCCCAAATTGGATTCCTTAACAAAAAACAGAAGAATATTCATTTAGTTACTTATAAATCTGGAAACTATTAATCAATTGCAACGAGTTAAGTAGATGTACAATTTAAATGTGTTGTTCTCAGTTGCTTTAAATACTGCAGAATTTCCTTCATTGTCGAAATAGACATTATATAGCTTACTCAAATATGGTAATTAGGTAAACAAAATACTTTTCCTGAACAATATAAAAGTATCGGCTGAGTATTAATCACTCTGTGGGGCTAGCAGCGGGGTCATTCAATACAGATTAGAGGGACACGGGAAAAGAGGGGTCGTGCATAATAGAGAAAACAAGTGTGCTTTGAGGAGGATAGTGAAAGGTTAGAGGCCAAAGTCAAATGAAGAATTACCAGTGTAGAGTGATGGTTCCAGAGTCCACGTACTTAATACGATAAGTATTCAAAAAAAGCGCATAGCGCCTTATATCTTAAAGAGATATGTAAAAATGGTTCGAGTGAAAAGATAGCAAATAGATAGCTATAGAGTAGTTCTGACGAGGTCCAAGAAAAAATAATAAATAAACGTACCAAAAGCTGACGAAATCTTAGCATGGTGAAATAGAAGAAGAGCGGTGACAATGTCACGGAGTTGCTCAATTCCAAGCCAGCAAATGACAGCATCATTAGGGGGTCCAACCTATGCATATTGGTTGAAAAGTAGATCGAAAAGTAAATATCAGTAACTGGCATCGGTAATTCAGAATAATGTATAAGAGGTCTCTACTAATTAGTACCTCAAATGAGCGTCTGACCCAGTAGACACATGTAGGAGATAACAGCTCAACAGACTTGCTGTGAAGGTGGAAAGTCCAAGTCACAGCGAGCGCGGCAGCAAAGAACGTCTGTAAAGTAAGACGGATATACAATAAATTTATTATGATTTAGGATTTAAATTTAATAAATTTATTATTTATTGTATATCTGTCTTACTTTACAGACGTTCTTTGCTGCCGCGCTCACTGTGACTTGGACTTTGAGCACTTAGGGGAAAGGATGTTTCCCTGCAGCACCAGGACTAGACTCTGCAAACCGGGTTTTAGCGAAATTGGCCTGCAGGGAAACATCATCCTGTGCATTCTGTGAGACTGCTAATCTGTGTCCTGCATCTCTATGTGTACTTTCTTCCTAGCTTCTAATCCCTGTCCTCCATTTGTGCTAGACCACATATCAAGACTTCCAATCGGTCCCTTGTATCCATGCTAGGGGACATACACATTCCTTTGGCTTCTAAACTCATAACTCAAAACACAACCTCTGGCACATATACCTTCCTTTGGAGATATAATGGGAGTACTGTGCCTGTGCTGGGATATGTGTGCCTTTTTCATACTACCTTCCCAATGGATTTATTGTTAAAATGTGTTCTGTACCTACGCTAGAACACAGAACACAGAACACAAGTACCCTCATTGTGTAATGTTGCTCTTGAAATACCACGCTTATTATTCTTATTCCGGCAGAACTGTAGAGGTTAAGGGGACTTTGAGAGAGTTTCTGTGCTTATTTGAATCACTTCCAGGGCAACAAATCAAAGCATTGGTTGAAACCAGGGCCGGTGCGATCACTAGGCAAGGTTAGGGGCTTGCCTATATGTGGAAATGTTAATGCGGCAAAATGCTGCTTTAACACCTCCACTCGGCCCTGACAGTCTGAAGGCTGAGGCTGGCTGCAGCAGACCAGGAGGCGCTGCCACACAGAGAAGGTTGGGGTGGGGTCAGGGTCACAAGTGGCATGGGCCTGGCAGTGCTGGCAAGGTCTGGCACCTGCGCATTTACACTCCACGTGGCAGGCCATGAACGAAGCACCATACAATATGTGCCTCCTCAAGTCTCGACCGATCCTCGTGATGTTCATGGTGTGAGTCTATCAGGGAATGCTGCCGTGCACTGTGCAGCCTGGCTGAGCCCCCTGCCCTGAGCCTGTAAACTTATTTGTCCACCATCCGGACCATCCATCAGACGTGGTGGCCTGCTCACCCTGGCTGGAGGCTGGCGGCAGCCTTTTGCTGTGCGGTGCGCCAGGCCAGTGAGTAACTGTCGCGTAGGCCACCCATCCTGGACGCGGAGGCCCCTGCTGTGCTGTGAGAGCGGCCCTGGGACTGGGCTCTGCCTGTACTTGAGCCTGTGCTGAGAACAGTCCATCCAACGTCATGCAGGACTCCACACTAATTTTATACTGCCTTGCCTTGATAGGATCGACCCTGCTTCCTTCGCACACTCCATCCTCCTCTTCAATCGCCCTAGCAGAAACTGGTACCTGCGTTAACATGTGTGCTCTGCTGTACTGCTGTGCAACACTAGGAGACTGAGACACTGTACAGATTGCATGCTTGTGTGTGCTCTGTGTCTTCTTCACACTACAAGAAAGTCAGTGCATCCCCTGCAAACACCTTTAAAACATAGTTTGGGTTGCACGCCCATTTGTACCCTTAATCTAAACGCACTGACCATAACAGTGGAAAATAGCACAGAGTGTAGGCAGAGGTGCGTGCGTGCGTGAAATATATTATGCATTAACTTAGCTCACTTTCTTAACACGCCTGCTGTAGACACTCTGCCTGTATGCAGTGCAAACCCTTCCGGTCAATGGCACTAATTCAAGGAGGACCGACTCCACCTTTCAACCTTCCAAGGTCAATCAATAACATGGCTGCCATTTCCTTCCTTGGGACAACACTTGTTCTTGACAGAGCAAGGACCTCGGATAATGTAGCCAGTCCTCCACGCTACCCGTTTAGGGATTCGGAATATAGCTTTTCAACGCATCCAGGGGAGCTGGAGGACAGAAATTCACAGAAGGCCCCACGTGGAATAAATACAGGATGTTTACTGAGACCCTGGAATGCAAGCAATCCCAGTGTCCGTGCAGGTCGCGGAGTATTCCTGATTCTCAGACATAGTTTTAGTGATTACATCAAATGCGAGGAACAAGGGCGGGTCGAGTTGCCCCATCTGCCTTTGTGGGACATTTCCGCCCATTTGAGCTTGCAATCCATTGACTACCTAAGGCCATGCTAATCCCTATGGCCAGCCATTCCCACCCACTTCCTGCCCAAAACGCATTCACTCCTGGGATATCTTTGAGCTTGCTTTACCAATAGCGCTATATCGCCCGAGGTCATCTCAGAGTCAGCCCTCGGCCCCACCAGTCAGGCTGCACCAACGGCAAAAGATGTTTTGAGTTAGTGCAGTTCATTACTGCTCAGTCACAGCTCTGCTCAAGTAGGTCACTTTGAAATACAGTTGTTGCTTAAAAAAGCAACAAGGGGAGTTGGGGGCTGTGAGGAGTGCCGGCTCATCACACTTCCTCTAGTACTGGAGTGCAAGGTAACCAATTTAAGGGAACATCATGACACTAACTTCTTTATTTTTACTTATTTTATTGTTCATTTACACAGCGCTTATACACAGGTGGAGTGCTTCAAAGCACTTCAAGGCAGCAAGGGAATAAGGAAATACAGTAATCACACTTAGGCCTTGAAGTTTCCGAGTGATTGACAGAAAAACTAGCATACTCGGCCTGACGGCATTTCACCTAGTGCAAGTGCATGAAGTGTTAAAGTGGCGACCAAGCTAGGGAGAAGGGATACAAAAGGGGGCGGGAGAGGGCAGGACAGTATGCAGTGATTATCATGAATACCAAAATAACTAATACCATTATAACAAACCTAAAATAACAAATTTCAAAATAATGAATTCAGAAAAAAACAAAAAAGGGGTTGGGAGGGGGGTTAGTGGTTTTGGGGGTGGGGGAAAAGCATTAAGAACAAAAAAATGGGGGGGGGTTTTGGGCGGAACCTCCCAAAAATAGCAATAAAGGAATTTGTTATTTGGGAATTCGTTATTGTGGTATTAGTTATTTTGGATTAGTTATAATTACATGTAACCGACAGGACAAACTAGCTAGTCCTGGTACATTTAGGTCATGCATGTGTACAGACAGAGGTGCAAGGAAGGAGGGACTGGGGGGAACAAAGGGGTCCAGTCCAGAAGGGCCCTGGGTTAAGTGCAGAGAGGTTGGCCAACTCAGGAAGCGTGATATGAAAGTGCAGCAATGCTGAACATAGTGCAGTGGCCCAGAGGCAAGTGCAAAAGACTAGTGGGGGGGCCTGGGACCTGTAAGGCTCTGGAGGTGAACCAGGCAACCAGTCAGCAAAACTGAACAGAGTTAGGGAGGAGAAGGAGGGTGGAGAGAAAAAGAACAGAGGTTAGCAGGGGAGAGGGAGAGAGAAGGAGGAAGAAAAGAGGAAGGTCTTGAGGAGTTTACGGAACTTAAGGTGCTCCGGCTCAAGACGGAGAGAGGCAGGGAGGCTGTTCAAGAGGGAAGCACCTACAGAGGATAGAGATCTACCCCCAAATCTCTGTTTGTGAAAGTGGAGTTGGAGGAGGACGAGTGGAGGTCTGTAGAGGGAAAGTCAGGGCCTGATCTGTGATGCCCAGGGTATCACGGAGACAAGTGATCAGGATGTTGTGGTTTACCATATCGAAAGCAGAAGAGAGGTCGAGAAGAATGAGGACAGAGGGAGAGTTAGAGTCAAGATTTGAGAGCAGGTTTTCACGGGTGTTCAGAAGAGCAGTTTCCATGCCTTTGGATGCTCTAAAGCCAGACTGATGGTCACGGAGACAAAGAACAGATTCAGTTGGGAGGGTAAGTTGAGTGATAGCAAAACAAAAGAAAGCCAGACTGTGTTTACTTTACTTTATCAGCCAGCATCAGTCATCAATACAAGCACAGCATGCTTATTGTACACATGCCTGTGTACAATAAGTGTCACACTGACATGAATGCTCCATGCACTGTAAAAGAGTCCCTTTAAATAATAACCATACACAAGCGATTATCTCTCGGTTGCTGTTCCTGGCCATCTCTCAACCTGCCATCACCCGCTGCAAGCATGTGTGCAGCTGACACACAACCACATCTGAGAGCCTTCACAAGGCAGCCAGCCTGCCTGGATACAGTGCACCAGTGATATGCTAGTGCTCTTGCAGTTTCATGTGAAAAAAGTGCATTGCAATCCATACACAGCAGAAGGTGTGAGCAATGTTTTAGGTGGAGGTAATGTAATGGGTTGCAGCAATCAGTAACAAAATGGTGACTGTTGATTGAGAACTGTTAGGACCCGGAAAGATTGTGGTGGGGGGGTGCCAATCTGACAGTTTGTCTGGGGTGGCAATATTCCTTGCACCGGCCCAGGTTGAAACTGCAATAAAGGCGAGGGGAGAGCATGACAGAGATTCTTAGGTCCCTTCAATTTTATGGCACAAGTGAGGCCCCAAATATGTCTGCGTCGCGGGCTCCAAAATTCTTAAGATGGTCCCGGGGCTCAATGTAGAGACAGAGGATTCGTCTAAGGAGGCTGAACCTGCCATACAGGAAGCAGAGTAGGCATCCATGTTGACTGAATTCTGAGAATAAAAACATACAGGGGACAACCAGTCGGGGGCCCAGATCAATGAGACTCCTAATTAACAGAGCTAGCCAAACCGTCCCAGCTGCAGGTAGCCACATTTGGTGAGGGACAGTACATCAGCGCTGACAGAAATAGGAAGAACCATTTGAACTAGTGTTCAAATTCAGAGTGTGAATCCGAGTGGGAATTTAACAGGAGAACTACAAAGAAGCGCGATGTCTAATGGGGTTAGAAGGAAGTGACAGAACACCTCCGCGAGAAGAGCAATCGACTCAAACCAAAATAATAAAGTAGACCAAGGCTGCAGATGCAACCCAACACACTCATTCAAAACAAAGAACCAGAGAACAGTCGCCTGTGTGATCTAGGTCTCCCAGCATATAGCCAGTCATGTAAGCATTGAGCTGAATTATGAAGTTGACCACACACTTGGAAAACAAATTTGATAATTTTAGCCACAGGTTGGAGAAGAAAACTAACCAATGAGGTGGAATTTCAGGGGACGGTAAAGCAGAAAAATCCTGCACTAAAAGAATATTGCGAAAAGGTTGTACATAGTTATCCACCAAAATAAGTCACTTATCCTCAGAACAGAATATTAGGAAAACACAAACAAAATGTGCCTAATAAGGTTCTTGTGTCTTTCTGCTGGCATAGAAGATAACGGAACACATTTTTTCAAAGTCACTTGGTCAGGGAATTGCAGGAGCTCGAAGAGG
The DNA here is from genome assembly GCF_040938575.1 of Ambystoma mexicanum. Classification (NCBI taxonomy): domain Eukaryota; kingdom Metazoa; phylum Chordata; class Amphibia; order Caudata; family Ambystomatidae; genus Ambystoma; species Ambystoma mexicanum. Next base: position 987,185,615 of record NC_090929.1, on the reverse strand, counting down.
ATCCATTTACGTGGATCAGTGCTACAAAATTGAAACAAGCAGGAAAAAGCCAGCATAGGACCTTAGCGAGAGAGTCACATTGCTTTTCCAGATTAAAGTCCTACTAGGATCATTGAAGCTGCAACAAACAGAGAAGAAAGACTGATATTGCTTTACCCCAACCTGGAACCCGAGGCTGTTATGGAATGGATCCCTGGGGCGTTTCTAAAAGTGCACCATGATTTTTGCGGCATGCAAAACTGCTTTCTGTGTGTTGTGTAAGACGACATGGAAAGGAGGGTCTGTTTGCACTTACCAGTTGTCCACTGTTTCATAGGGCTTCCTTTTATGCAGCAGCCAGAGGATACAGATGAGAGTGTGCAGGACAGTACCATTCGTGAATCGGTGTGTGGTGAACAACACCTGGGAATGCCCAGGCTGATGAGGGCCAATATTTAAATGGGGGAGACAAGGCAGGCAGACATAATTCACAGCGATCAGCTAAGAGTTTCCTATTTGTGGATTATCTGAGCCCCCCATCTGCTTTTTGGAGAACAGGCCCACAGAGTATGCATTGTAATCCAACCGTTGTGAAGTATATGTCCACCAGTTCTGGAGAGACACCCAAGTAGGGGCAGACTGGGAAGAGGACAAGAAGGCATTTGAGCCCGAGGCTGGCTGGGCTGTTGCTCACTGGGCCAGAATTGCAAAATGCCAAAAAACAGAATCGAAAAAGTGAAAACCGAGTGATGAAAGGGCTGTTTGGCTTGATTTCAATGCTGTTACAAATGTGCATGGATGACCCACATATCCAATTCAGCAGCTGCCCCGCCAGCCTTAGTCACTTGCAGTGTTCCCCAAGGCTCCTGAATCTCCCTGACACTGTACAACATTTTTATGAAGTCCCTCTACAACCTCCTCGACAACCTTGGTATCTCCTACACTAACTATGTAGATGATACCCAGATCTTCCTTTCCCATCTCAGGCCACTACAACGACTCCAACACTTTGAGCAAAATATATCAAATTATCCAGTCCTGGATGGCTCAACATATGCTATGTCTAAATGATGAGAAACCCAGGCAGCTCCTAGTGGGAACACAAGGACGTCTAAACAAACTGAACAATGTTACAAGTCATTCATCATTAGCGGAAACTCTATCGCAGTCTCCAAAAAAGTAAAAACTTTGGGGGTCCACTTGGACTCCTCGCTCTCTCTAACGAGACACATAAACACCATCGCCTCGGCGGCCGCGTACACGCTGAAGTTTATAAACACCTGTAGACCATTCCTGACCTCTGATAGCTGCATCATAATGGCCAGAGCACTCATCCTCTCCCGGATTGACTACTGAAATGCCCTACTCACAGGCTCGACTTCACGCAACATCAAAAAACATCAGATCTAAGAGCAGCTTTGAACATTTCAAAAACAGAGCACATTTCCACTGCCAGACAAAAAGCCCAATGGCTACCGGTTCACAAACGAACTGTGTTAAAAACTCTGTCTCTAATGCAAAAATGTTTATCTAACTCTGCCCCTAAATATTTATCCCAAAAATTGCTAAATCTCAATCCAACAGACCCACCAAGACCGCCTACTCGCACCTCCTCAACATCCCCAGATTCAAGGTTCACAAGGCAGGAGGCCGCAGCTTCTCAGTGGTGGCGGCAAAACACTGAAACACACTTCCTCTATCACTTAGATCAGAATCATCCTTCTAGTCTTTCCGCAAAATCCTCAAAACATGGCTATTCATGCAAGTGTCGTAAATCTCCCCTGTCTCACCTGGGATCGCTTCTTGCTCTGTTCCGCGGGAGGATTCCTTTTGTGGACGGATCGGGTCTTGTATAGACTCGCTCGAGATTCGTCCGGCTGCAGAGCGCGTTCAGAGTTCCGGAAAGGCCACTGTTCCAGGATGTCCAGGAAAGTAGGTAGCGGTCGCTAAGAATGGGGATTCCAGGAGTCGAAAAGAGGGAAAGGGAGAAGGAAGGAGGAAGGGAACCAGGATCTTGGATAGAAGATTCGCCAAACAGCACACACACGTCAAGTCACTACCTAATGATAGCGTTGAGACGCGCGGGGCTGCGGGGGCGTGGCCAATTTATAGGACGTGCCGTGTGCGACGTGAAAGCTGGTGTGAGGCAAGTCGCTTGTTGCGGCCATGTTGGGAGTAACAAGGAATACAAGCCCCGGCGCGATAAGGACCAGGAGGTCCAGAAGGGACAAGTTCTATGGTTCATGACAGCATGCCCCCTCCGAAGACCTGTTCCACCAGGTTTGCCCAGGTGTATGAGATGGAATCTTCTAAGTAGTCGAGGGGTATTTAAGTTAGAAACTGGTTCCCAGGTTCTCTCGCTAGGAGGGTATCCTTTCCCTTCAACCAGGTATTGAAGTCGACCCCGTTTATACCTGGAATCGCATATTCGGGACACTTCATATTCTAGCTGATCATTCACAACAACAGGACTGGGTCTGCAGGATTTTCGGGAGGACTGGAAGTAAGGTTTCAATAGGGAGGTGTGAAAGACTGGGTGTATTTTCTTCCAGGAATCGGGTAGCCTGAGTCGGAATGAGACAGGATTGACGACTTCCTTTATGGAAAATGGTCCATAGTACCGAGGAGCCAATTTGTTTGGCCGTAGATGTCGGGGTAATAGTTTCAAGGACAACCAGACTTGATCACCAACAGAATAAGAGGGTGCTGGTCTTCTCTTGGAATCCGCAAAGAGCTTAGTGCGTGTTTGGGCCTCTTTCAATTGTTCCTTGGCTTCCTTGTGAATGTTGATGAGAGTCTGTATCCAAGAGTCGAGAGTAGGTACTGGAGTGGGATGTGGAAGAACAGAAGGTAAAACAGACGGGTGAAAACCTTGACTGCAATAGAAAGGGCTGACCTTGAGTGCTGAGTGGTCAGAATTGTTGTAGGCAAACTCGGCCAGGGATATGAGGAGAGACCAGTCATCCTGAACCTTGGTGGCAAAACATCGAAGATATTGCTCCAGAGTTTGATTTACACGTTCCGTTGCTCCGTTGGTTTGTGGGTGATAACCTGATGAGAGAGCGCGTTGGATCCTTAAAATACGACCGAGATGTTTCCAGAATTGTGAGACATATTGAGGTCCTCGGTCCGATATGATCTTGGAAGGAAGTCCATGGAGACGTAAAATATGTTCCAGGAAGATTACAGCAAGTTCTGATGAGGATGGTAATTTATACAAAGGTGTGAAATGAGCCATATGGGTAAACAAGTCTATGGTTACCATGATGGTCGTGTACCCTCGGGAAGGTGGTAACTCCACAATGAAGTCTGTAGCAATATACTCCCATGTCTTGTTGGCAGCGATGGTTTCAGTAGAAGACCCGCCGGTCTCTTGTTATCATGTTTGTTTTGACTGCAGACAGTACAAGCCTTGACGTACTGTTGTACGTCGGTCATCATTTGAGGCCACCAAAACTGTCTTTGTATAAGACGGAAGGTGTTAGTTATACCACGATGACCGGAGTGAGGGATATCATGGCAAAGGTTTATTACCTTGTGTTGTAATTTCTGCGTAGGACTGACCAGTGCATTGTCCTTGAATAGATATTCTTCCTTGACTCTTAAATTCCATGGATTCTTCCTTGAAATTTCCTTCCAGAGGTCAGAGGACTGGGTTTGCACTCAGATTTCTTCCAGGAGGTTGATTGCTGTGCTTGAGCTACAAAGATAGTTTGGGGAAACATCTTAGGATAGACCTTGTCCTCAGTGGCTGCGTAGTCTGGACGTCGAGACAAGGTGTCAGCAATCATGTTTTGTGATCCGGGAACGTGAGTGATTTGGAACCTGGTATTGGGCAAAGAAGTAGGCCCAATGGGCCTGACAACTGTTCCTGCACCCCAAAGACTGTAGGATTTGGAGATTCCGATGATCTGTGCGGACTTGGACTGGATATCTAGCACCCAGAAGTAGGTGTCGCCATTCAGTGAAGGCTTGGCGGATGGCCAAGAGTTCCTTTTCCAGGACGGAATAGTGAATCTCACTGGGGGTCAGGGTTCGTGAAAGGTAAGCAATGGGGTGTTCCAATCCATCCTCAAGTTCCTGTTTCAAGACCGCCCCTATGGCGTAGTTAGAGGCATCCGTTTCCACTAGAAATGGGCGATTGGTGTCGGGATGGGGGCTTGCGTGAACTCTGTCTTCAATCGTTGGAATGCTTTATCTTGCGATGTAGACCAGATAAAGGGGGTGTCCTTCTTCAATAGAGCTACGATCGGCTGAACAATCTTGGAAAAGGTAGAAATAAAGTTCTGGTAGAAGTTGGCGAGCCCCAGGAAGGATTGCGCCTGTTTCACAGAAGTGGGAGCGGGCCAAGCCAGTGTGGCCTTTACCTTTGAAGGGTCCATGCCAATTCCTTCTGGGCTAAGGACAAATCCTAAGTAGTGAACAGAAGTAACGTGGAACAAGTATTTTTCGGGTTTGGCTAACAGTTTGTTTTCATGAAGTCGTTGTAGTACTGCCTTTACGTGTTCTTCATGTTTTAGAGGATCTTTGGAAAAGATCAATATGTCATCCAGATAGACAATGACGAAGAGGAACAACATATCAGAGAACACCCTGTCCATAAAATGCAGACTGTGGGAGCATTGGCTAGTCCAAAAGGCATGACTAGGTATTCAAAGTGACCAAAGGGTGTTCTAAAGGCTGTCTTCCATTCGTCCCCTTCCCGGATTCGAATTAAATGGTAGGCTCCCCGGAGATCCAGCTTTGTGAAAACTACGGCTCCTCTCACAGCTTCCAGGATATCCGAAATCAGGGCAGTGGGTATCGATCTTTGAGGGTGCATTGGTTCAAGCCTCGATAGTCGAGACAAGGTCTGAGTTCCTTGGTGTCTTTCTTGGGAACGAAGAACAACGAAGCACCCGCTGGAGAGTTCGACGGTCTTATGGTGCCGTTTTCAAAATTGGTGTCGAGGTATTCCCGAAGGGCCTTTTTCTCAGGTTCGGAAAGGATAAACATTCGGCCGAAGGGAATTACAGCTGAGGGATCTGTATCTATGGCACAGTCTTCAGGCCTGTGAGGGGGTAATGCTTGGACTATGGCAGTAGAAAATACATCAGTAAACTCCTGATAGGACTCTGGAACTTGTATGATATTGGAAACCATGAGTGGTGTGTCTTGGTCTCTTGGAGGTTCTTAAGGAGTTACCGAGGAAGGGTCCAGGGAGAGACAGTGGGACATACAGAACTCTGAGCCCAGGAATAATGATCCTGCTGTCCAATTGATACACGGATTGTGCTTTTGTAACCAGGGCATACCCAAAACCATGGGGTAATGGGCTGACTTAATGATGTCGAATGTAATCCGCTCTTGATGATGATTTATGGAAAGTTGGATCTTTTTAGTCTGCAGGCTTATGGGTCCTGAAGAGAGGGGTCTTCCGTCAATTGCTTCCACCGGCTGCATGGTGTTTCGTGCCTCATACGGAATATGATGACTAACAACCCAGTCTTGATCAATGAAAATTCCCATAGCTCCGCAGTCCACCAAGGCCAGAATGGGATAGGTCTTGTCTTTGGAGGGCGAGAGGAAGGCCTGTAGTATCACCAAACTATTTTGTCCAGGAGAGTTCAAGGATGGAATTGATGTGGAGCAAACATCTTTCTCCCGACACCTCGCTCTATCTAGGATCGAGAGCTGGCGTTTCCCGAACGCCGTGGAGGGGCTAGGGGGCTAGAGGGCATTCTCTAACAAGATGTTTATCCGAGGCACAATACATGCATAGGCCTGTGTGGATCCTTCTCATCCTTTCTTGAGGGGAAATAGGCCCACGGAAGGCTCCGATTTGCATGGGTTCCGGATTTGTGCCAGGGGTTGGGTCAGAATCGGTTTTAACAGAGGTCTCAAGGGAATTCTTTTGAAAAGGTGTCTTGGTCTTTCTCCTTTCAGCCTTTCTTTCCTGGATTCGAAAGTCTATCTGCAGGGCTAGATCCATAAGAGCCTGGAAGGAACTAGGACGAGCCACCCGGGCTAATTCATCCTTAATGTCCTCGTTTAGACCCCTGCTAAATAGAGTGAAACTTGCTTCAGAGGACCAATCTGCTTCCTTGACCAGTTGTTTGGATCTAGTAACGTATGTTAGCATATCCTGGGTACCCCATCGGAAATCAAGTAAGCGTTCTTGAGCACTAAAAACCTGTTCTGGGCGGTCAAACATAGTCTTGAGTGCCTGAATAAATCCTTCATAATCATCCAGGAGGGCATCCGCTGAGTTGACTAAGGGCGTAGCCCAGGTTAACGTGTTCCCTGTGAGGTGCGAGATAATGAAGCCCACCTTCGCCCTAGAAGTTGAAAAATAATAGGGCTTAAAGGTAAAATGCACCAAGCAGGAATCCAGGAATCCACGTAAGGATTTTGCCGATCCATCATATTTGTCCACCACTCCACCAAGTAACACACTGTCCTTGTTAGCGGGGTCGCGAGATAAAACTAACTGGTTTAGAGCAGCATTCTCAGCCTTTAAGTTCTGTACTTCAGTTGTGAGCTCTTGCATGCCACGCATAAGGTCCTGGACTGCTTTCTCCATAGCTGTATCTGCGTCGGTCGTTTGGCATTTCAAACTGTCGTAAATCTCCCCCCCGTCTCACCTGGGATCGCTTCTTGCTCTGTTCCGCGGGAGGATTCCTCTTGTGGACGGATCGGGTCTTGTATAGACTCGCTCGAGATTCGTCTGGCTGCAGAGCGCATTCAGAGTTCCGGAAAGGCCGCTGTTCCAGGATGTCCAGGAAAGTAGGTAGCGGTCGCTAAGAATGGGGATTCCAGGAGTCGAAAAGAGGGAAAGGGAGAAGGAAGGAGGAAGGGAACCAGGATCTTGGATAGAAGATTCACCGAACAGCACACACACGTCAAGTCACTACCTAATGATAGCGTTGAGACGCGCGGGGCCGCGGGGGCGTGGCCAATTTATAGGATGTGCCGTGTGCGACGTGAAAGCTGCTGTGAGGCAAGTCGCTTGTTGCGGCCATGTTGGGAGTAACAAGGAATACAAGCCCTGGCGCGATAAGGACCAGGAGGTCCAGAAGGGACAAGTTATATGGTTCATGACAGCAAGAACTATAATCCACTGATGCTACCACTACTACTCTGTATGCATAACCTTCATGCATGTAAGTAACAGTACCATCAGATTACTTCATGTGGTACTTTAATGTAGAGGAGCAGCTGTGTGAGATCCCGCCCCCTTACCTCCCGTGTATTGGAGACACAAAATCGTGGCATGCCTAATACCAGCCATAATACCAATACCGCAGTGTGTGTTTGAAAGAAGATACCCATTTAGACAACCCTACCGAATGTATCCTCGATGTGATGATAACCTGCAGGAGGAAAAACCTCAAGGAGTGTGAAAAGAAGCTAACCAATGAATTTATGACATCAGAAAGAAGTGTGCACGACGTCTCCAGATACTGGCTAAAGATGATTTATAGATCCTGAAGAAACTAATGGTGATGTAAAGAATCGAGTGAGTTTCTCAATATGAAAAAGGAAGATTACACATGCACGAAGTGCTGCAGAAAAACAACCATTCAATAAAGGTATAGTTGCTGAAACGCAAGGTAGATTAAGTCATCATAGAAGCTGGCTATGAGTAGTGAAAAGAATGCAGGCGAAGCCGCCATTGTATAGAAACTGGACATTGTTATCGTGAATTTAGAAGGCCAGAACCCATGAAGCTGGAATAGAAAACTGTGTCACAGCAAGAATAATAGGCTTGTTAAGCTGTAGGGCGAGGCTGCCTGGCCTGGAGTCAAGATTTAAAAAGCAAGGTCAGCTATCTGTTCTGAAGAAGAACGAGTATGTGGAAGATGAACCTTCTCGCATTAAGGTGCAAGATAGAACACAAAGGATGCCAAACTTTAATTCATTTAGAGCATTTAAAAGCTGCAAAATGGACCAAATCGTGGTCTCCCGTCACTTGAGCCAAGGATAAAAATAGAGCTTGAACTTGTAGTCCCAGACATGATAGCGAGTGCCCTTACTTCCATGCATTCTCAAAGACAAGGATATTCTGCAAGGCCAAGTATAAAGACAATTTCATGGCAGATGGCATGGGAGATGAGAGATGTTGGGCTAATTGGGTGTTGAGGTAGCTTCATGTCCTATCTCCCTGCTCCTGGGTCTTGTCTTACATGCTGCTAGATTAACCAAATGTTCCAGACGTGGCACAAGCATGCCAACCAATTGTATTAGTCCATATAACGAAGAACCTTATAGTTTGAAGACCAATGAGAAACTGTTTGGCTAATGTTTCTGAAACAACATGTTTTTTAGAGGTGAACAGAGGGTTCTTCTGCATCCCATCAAGATTTCTGGCACCTGTGAATTCTGACTCAGAGACAGGAACAAAGGAACGGATGCCCAGATGAGTTTCCCAGCCATCTTTATTACAGGTTCACAAGACACTCTAGAAAGCACACAACAGCATTCTGCCTCCCCCTTCTTATATAAGCTTTTTTGAATGACGCAATACCCTCATGCAAACTACTCCCCTGTCTCAGCATTTCTCTGATAGGTCCTTTCAGGCAGAGAAAAGCCCTCCCTATCTTTTGATTGGGTGGCTTGTCTGTTACTTACCAAGCCCACATTAGCTCATACTTGGCAAACACTTGCTGACTGACACATCGAACGACCATTGCATACGTTTCATCTTTTTTGAATCTTTATGCGCGTATTCTCAAAGAATAACTTTGTCCCTGTCTGGAACGCATCGATTACCCAATAAAATGTAAAATAACATGCACAACAAGTGATTTCAGCCACTACGAGAATTGGGAGAGATCATTCCTTGAGGGAGCCCACCAGCCCATTTTCTCCTTTTTGTCCACGTGCAACATTTTACTGTGCACTTTTTCCTTCCTCCCACCCTACCACATTGCCTTGTTTCCTGCCCTTTCTTCATATACATTTAATTTTGCCTTCATTTCATTCGTCTTCGATCAGCACATCTTCCACCCGATTCATCTTATTTTCCTTATTCTGCGTCCAAGGACCTTCTTTATGATTAGTCCATTTGTTTTATTTGTCCTTTGGGCTTCTTTGCAGCCAGGTCAAAGGGCCCCTTAATTCATAGGCAAGTCTTTTTTATTTCATTGTTCTTTGCATCACAGAGTACTCGAACTCTCAATCTTCTTTATTCACATAGAATAGTCAAGGGGGCATTCGATTGTTTCTGGGGAACACAAGAATGGGGGAGTCTTTATGGAAAAATATTTTTCACAGGTTGTTTCAACTGGGCATTTGGCTGTGTCACTCAAAACACTTTTCACGCTGGGCTTTTCTCCCTGCTCGCAGGATCGGTTGCTGTCACTCACCTGGTGTGTAGGTATCTCTCGTCCATCTGTAATATAAAAACTGAATGAGTTTCTTGAAAAAGAAGTGCATTTTCATCATCAGGACTGCCTCCTTGAACCCAAAATCCTAGAACAGCCATGTCCTTCTTTAAAACACTCCTACCTCCTAAAAACATGTACTACTGAGTTTTCTCATTTCCTAGTATTAATAAAATGACTGCTTCTTTCTCCCTTTTTGCATCTCTTCGTGTCAACTATATATTATACATTTTGGCTGATACCAGGGCTTGGCTACGATCTGAGACCACAAAGCATATATATATTTGCTTTTTCTGGCATTGCCCTAATTATCATGTGCTTCTTTTCCAACAATGTTATAACATATTTATTAATGACAAAGGAAACATTTTCTCTGTGGTTGTGTCGTTCTTCACACCAATAGAGTTTTTTTACAGTCTACTTCTTTAGGATAAAAAATAATAAAAGACAAAACAGACAACATAAATTCAAAACCTTTTATCAAAAAAGAATGTGTTTTCTTCAATCACTCCCTTTCTTTCTTCTTGGGGCATCCGTAGCTGAAGAAGAAGGAGACGCTGGTATGGGCTCTTGCTCCCTGTAGAAACTGAAATAGAGGCAAAGTCATGTTTAAGCTGGCAAAAGCGATCAGTTACTTCCCTAGCGTGGGCCTTGGTTCTTTCTTTTCAATCAGGATGTTTGCTGAGGTCATCTCTTGACATTCTCAGCCCATTAAAATGTAGGCTTGCTTTTCTGTAAAAGAAAACCCTTTGGTGCACATTTAATTTCTTTCGAATTTTCCATACGTTTAGTGACAGGCCTGTGTTTGGTGTTTTCTGCTATGCTGAAAATGTTCTCTGTACTTTTGAAGTGCTCCTCCTGATGGTGTGGGTCTCTTCTTTCTTTGCAGTGTTTGTTCTGTTGAGACATAATTAACATTTTTCATTGCTCTTCCTACACTAATCTTGCCTACCCATGTTATTTGGACCCCAGCACTGATTCTATTAAGTGCATGCGAGTGTGGCATATAGGCATACATTGTTTTGCCTAGCTTTAATATTTCATGCATTTGCCAAATGCACCTATTTGGCATTTCGCTATCACCAGAATTAGAAAAAGGTTACTCCACCTTCTATCCAAAAGTCTTCCTTATTCCCGTCAATAGATATGGTCATACTTGCATATATATGCTATTCTATGCTCAAACCTGTTTGCACCTTTCTTGGGAAAATTCTATCTATTTAAAAGGACTGTATCCCTTACTTCCTTTTTTTTTTACTCACCTGGGTCCACTTACTCCTAATAATGACCAATAAAGTTTGTTCACACACTTACTGTGTCAACTGATCCTCACCATTTCATTCTTTACTTTGTCCACTAATAATTACTTTTGTCATAATATAATGTTCCTTCCCATTATATTGCTATACTCTACTATGGCCATGTAGACATTCTTCCTGTTCTCCAAAAATTACAATATTTTTCATCTATAAAACATAAATCAACGTCTTCATACAAACAAAAACAATGTTCTTGTTATTTACTCTTGTATGTTCTTTTGTGCAGTTCTACTAAAGGTTCTCTCATATTATTAGATCAATCGTGGCCATCCATACCTTTTTGGCCTTTCATTAATCATATTTTATTTTCATCAAAATACACTACACTAATCAATTCTAACTGCACCATCCATTGTGCTCATTGTTTGCAACTCTGGATATCTTATCCACATCTTCCTCCATTACTCTTGTCTCATTTTGTTATTCTTTGTTCCTTTATTTGCACCTTCTATCAACTTGTGTTTTTTTGCTGCTTTAATATCCGTTCATTCATTCATTCTTTATTTATTTATTTATTTCACCCCCTAAATCATCGTCAATCCTTTAGTTTTGAGATTCTTCGTTACTTCGGTGCTTTTTAAAGTTAACTGTTTATTATTATCTTACATTATTTAGTCTAGTCATAACACAAATCCTCATTTCATTTTCATATTATAATCCCTTACATGTGTGTACTTCTATTTTGTTCCCCTATTTCTTTCAATGGACCTACGTCAGAAGGGCCTGTGGGTCACAGGACACTTGACACTCGCTACAAGTTTTCCTGAAATTATGCTGAGCGCTGCTGCATCATTGCCATACGCTGTGAGATTTCCTCTTTTCTCCTTCAGTGTGTGATGCTCCTAAAAAACACAACTTCATCATTTGTTTATTCTTCTCTAATCATGTCACCGTCAAAAATGTCAGTCAACCTGTATCCTTCCTAGAGAGCTATCACTGTCCTCCATGGTCTAATCTCATTGTTCATTCCTTCGAGCATTGCCATTTCCCTTTGTACTATGGCTGCTTCCAACTCTAGAGGGATTATCTGTCCCCACCCTCTTTGTCCATAGGTATCTATGGTCTGAGAAAAACTCATCAGATATCCTCACAGTCCTCCCCACTAAGCCAGTTAGCCATGTTAATAGAAATGCTCACCCCATAATATGAAAACCTCTTGACTCAACTGGAACACCTCACAGAGCCACTTGCCCTGTGAGTGCCAGTATAAACTCGCTCACGTTTAAATAGTGTATTGCAAGGGTGAAACACACTATCCCTTGGTCAGTAAATAAAATCATTATGTTAAGTTTTGTCATCCAATCCCTTCCTAAAATATTAACGGGTGTCTGTCGCAAATATAACAAAGGATCAGTCATGTCACACTCTCCTATAGAGACTGGTAATTCATCACCGTTGTATACTTTACTTTCCTGTATACATTGATGTGCAGTTTCACTGTCTACTAATAAAGCAAAGGTTTTGCCTCCTTGTGTCACATTAACCTTTGGCTCCTCTTGGGGGTCTGGTGTCACTGATAATTCTGAACACATCAAGTCATCCTGTGAGCTGTCATATTGTCGGTGCATGCATACCCCTGTTCCTGTGAAAGGATTTCCTGCTACCAAAGTGGCACCTCCTATTCTGGGTGTCAATACCTGTCCTGTGTTTGCATATTGCTAAGTCTGTATGGGGGCTTGTTACAATTGCCCCTGTAGTGAATTAATTTGCACTTGCTCTAACTGCTGTACCTATTGTACTGTCAGCGCTTGCGTCTGATACAATGTCAGATCTTGGGCAAACACTTCTCTTATCTCTTCTTAAGTCAGTAAAGTCAAGGTATCCCTATCATCTCTTCTATTTATAGTCTCCAAAAATCCAACTACTCTTATATTTTGCTTCAGTAAGACATAGGGGCCGATTCATGGAACAAACGTGCGCCGAAAATCTTGGCGCAAGCAGGCTCAAGCATGAAAAAACAGGTGCAAGCGCACGCGTGCGATTCATGGAAGTCCCTGCGCGTGTTTTCCTTGGGATGTGCACCAAACCCGAGCGTGGCGCACACGGGCGCACACGTCATTGCAACAGCTCAAACGCTGTGTGCGACGCGCACAGGGAAAGCGCACAACGTCCGCGCACACACCAAAAAGGGGGCGGGACACGGGGCATAACACGCGGAATGGGGAACAACGTGTGAAAAAGAAGGCGTAACTGGGGAAGTACTGGTGGGAAGTACACGGAACGCCCACACGCACGCGCACAACATGTATTCATGGAATCGAATAGGGCAAACCCGCGCACGGGCGAAGACACGCACAGGCCTAAACACGTCCGCCACACGAAGGCAGGCGGTAGCGTCCCTGCGCATTACAAAAGTGTGCGCAAATAAAAAGCACGTATATACAGCTATGATGAATGTCCCATACTGTGGCCCCCTAGGATAAATGACGTGCATGCAACGCACAGGCACCCCATAAAAAGAAGAAAAAGAGACAAGCGCCCCCCCAGTAGCCCACGTGCGTGCAAAAATGACACACATAGTACGGTGTGGCAGCCAGGAGCCAAAAAAAAACATACGCGATCAACAGGCAGGCCAGTATGGCCGTAAAAAAAAAGGGGTAAGCGACAAACACGGACACCCGCTGTGTGAAAAATAGCGTGTGTGTGTATTTCGGGGGTGCGCGGGAAGTTTCACATGCGATAGGCCCTGTGTGAATGGGGTACGTGTGTTACTGGGGTTTGCTGGAAGTTTTACACGTGAAAGGGCCCTGTGCGAGTGGGGTACGTGTATTACTGGGGTGCGCGGGAAGTTTCACACGCGATTGGCCCTGTGAGAGTGGGGTACGTGTATTACTAGGGTGCGCGGGAAGTTTTACACGCGAAAGGGCCCTGTGCGAGTGGGGTACGTGTATTACAGGGGGGCGCGGGAAGTTTTACACGCGATTGGCCCTGTGCGAGTGGGGTACGTGTATTACTGGGGTTCGCAGGAAGTTTTACACGTGAAAGGGCCCTGTGCGAGTGGGGTACGTGTATTACTGGGGTGCACGGGAGGTTTTACACGCGATTGGCCCTGTGCGAGTGGGGTACGTGTATTCCTGGGGTTCGCAGGAAGTTTCACACGCGATTGGCCCTGTGCGAGTGGGGTGCGTGTATTACTGGGGTTTGCGGGAAGTTTTACACGCGAAAGGGCCCTGTGCGAGTGGGTTATGTGTATTACTGGGGTGCGCGGGAAGTTTCACACGCGATTGGCCCTGTGCGAGTGGGTTATGTGTATTCCTGGGGTTCGCGGGAAGTTTCACATGCGATTGGCCCTGTGCGAGTGGGGTACGTGTATTACTGGGGTTCGCAGGAAGTTTTAGATGCGAAAGGGCCCTGTGCGAGTGGGGTACGTGTATTACTGGGGTGCGCGGGAAGTTTCACACGCGATTGGCCCTGTGCGAGTGTGGTACGTGTATTACTTGGGTGCGCGGGAAGTTTTACACGCGATTGGCCCTGTGCGAGTGGGGTATGTGTATTACTGGGCTTCCCGGGTAGCATCACACGCGATTGGCCCTGGGCGAGCGGGATACCACTCACCGTCTGCCTTGTGTGTAGAAGAACGCGTAGCCAAAACCCACCCACTGTGAAGTAATAGCATGTGAACCCCAATGGCTGGAAAACACACATCCGCACCCCACGAAAAGCACGTAGAGAGCAATGGAAAGCCACGTGGGATCTTCAACCCGTGCCAGGGCAACGCCCGTGCGTGATACGTCACAGACGCGCTTACGCGCAAAGGGCCTTTGGTCCAATGAAATTGCGTACGTGTGATGACGCACTTACGCGCTAAGGGCCTTTCCTCGGATTTAACACTGACGTGCACTTTTTTCACGTGCCAATTCACTCAGTATCAAGCTGGCCACGCGTACACACATTGAAGACCACGCTCATGCCCTGAAGGCCATTTTCCTGCCCCGTAGAGCCCCGAGCACGCTCCCACCTGCCATCTGCTGCTGCCTGAATGCCTGCTGCCCACGTGCCCTGCTATTTGGTACCTGCACGTCAGCCAGGATTCCAGTTGCTGTGTCCACCCCTGCTGGAACAGAAGACTCCCGACTGGGATACCATCGCTCCACAGCCCAGCCCCAGGACCCAGTTGCCCAGCCACACGTGCCTCTGGGGTCGTCATGTCGGGGCAAACACCATCTGACACCACTGGCGACCCCCAGCCAGAGAGGCAGAGCGCCACCAGCTTCAGTGTGAAGGAAGTTGGTTTCCTGGTGGAGCATGTCCTGGGGCATTATGATACCCTCTTCGGAACATCACGCGCCAACAAGGAAGGACGGGAGAGGATCTGGGACGACGTAGTGGTTGCCATCAACACGGAGGGGGTGGCAAACCGTGACATCAAGCACGTCAAGAAGCGCTGGGAGGACTTCTGGTCCAGGACCCTCCACAAGGCCCGGCGCCTCACGGAGGGGGCCGGGTCAGCATGAGTGACATCCAGATGAGGGTCCTGGAACACGTATGCCCAGCTCTCCACACCCAAATCCTTCAGAGGAAGACCCGTCTGGAGTTGAGCGGTAAGTGGCCAAGCATTGGTGTGCGAGACAGGGCATGTTGCAGTGTGCTGGTAGTCTGATACTTGCCTGTATGTGTGACATGGACCATGTATGGATGTGTGTGTGCAGGGACATCATGGTCATGCATGTGAGACCAGTAATGTACGAACCACATGGTTGGTGCATGAGTTCCAATGCTACATGGGGAGCTGTATGGCAAATGCACACATGAAAGCATGCCAGTGTCTGTTCTTGCACATGGTGGGGGCGTGAGGGATGGGTGCTGCTGTCATGTACATGTATGGTGCACATGTGTGTGTGTCTGAGAAGTGTGTCTGTGACTTCGATACGCCATGGATTCATGACACACGTCCGTGATGATGTGTAGATTCACTCATGCAGTGCGGTCACCGTTGTATGCACTGTGTCTACCCACTGTGTCTGTGGTGTACAAGGCATGATGCATGACCCTCCGGTGATGAGTGTGCATGGGATCAGTGTGAGCCAGGATGCATTTGAGTTTGAAGGCAACATTTTGATTAATAGAGGCCCTTGTACATGGATGCTGATGTTGATCGCAGGCGCATGCCTGTTTATGCATGTGTGTTGCGTGCATTCACCCATGTGTTGTGGAGGGACAGGATGGAAGTGACGTTAGACACTGCCACTCATGTGTTATTGCTTCCTGTCTAGGGGAATATTGTACTGTACCCTGATGCTTGTGTTCTATGTCTCCCTCTACGCAGCGTTAAGTGAACAAGAGGGTGGAAACGGCGCTGTGGGGCCAATCGGCAGGGATGCCTCCACTGGGCGGCGACGCAAGGCCCAGCCACCCTCCCAGGACTTGCCATCATCCGGGAGAGAGGGGGCTGGTGCCGCGTCTGCCACTACGGCTGTGGCGGAAGGGCCGGGTGAGCCCCCACAGGGGCTTGCAATGGCAGAAGACGGTACGGAGACATCCAGGTTGGTGGTCTCCACAGAGGAGGAGGAGCCCGCTACTGAGCCGCACATGGGGCCTGGTGGGGGTAGTACCACTGGTGCAAGTGGTGCAGTCCAGGGCCAGGGTCAGGAGGCAGCACAGGTCACCGCTGAGGGGCCTGTGCATGTCCCTGTCCTTGACCCCGTGACTGCACCACCATGCACCAGCAGGGATGCCCCATCCCAGGCCCATCCGCAGGTAGGGGAGAGTGCCATGTCATCTGCCTCTCCATTACCTGCGGACGAGGGGTCCCATGAACGTATGGGCTCCATCCTGATTGGTGTCGCGTTGCGCACGCGTAACATTCGTGATGACGTGCGTTCTTCCTGGGCAGAGAACGCACGCCATCACGAAGAGCAGCGTCGCGACGTGGCACTGTTGGGAGGGGCCCGGGTTTGTGGGTTCCTACATGTGACGCGCACTCTGGCGGACCTCTCCTCCTCTGTGGAGACTATGTGCCATTCACTCTCCCTGCCGTCTTCCGGCCCAGATTCCACCAGGGCCCCCTGTGGACCTGGCCTGGCCAACACAGCCAGCTTGGTGGAGATCCCATCCCTGCCACAGTCGGGAGTCGGCGGTCCCGCAGGGGTGGACACCACAGCTGATGGAGGATGTGCAGGCATCATTGGACAGGGCACATGGACAGCAGCAGCAGCAGCAGGAGCAGGCTCTAGGTGGGAGCAATGATGGCTCGGGCCATCGACATCAGGGGGGCAGGCATCGGCAGGAGGACCCTGGAATGGATGTGTCTTCCGTGTGGCTGCGGTTGGGCCAGCGTATAGGTGTGGAGCGGCGGCGGGCAGAAGAGGCGCGGCTCACCATGGTCAGGGCGGAGTTCTCCATGCGTCGGGCGTTGAGGTGGGCAGAGTGCCTCGAGGCGACTCGCAGGGAGTTCGAACAGGCCATGAGTGCCTCCCTGCGAGACCTCGGGGCCAGGGCAGAGGCCCGCCTCCGGGACATCGACATGGTGTTCGATGATGCCCTGGCCCGGGACACCACAGAGTGAGCCGCAGGACTTGCCCGCCGCCATTGTATATAGTTAGATAGTGTTAGGTTTCCATTCCTTTTTTTTTTTATTTTGGTTGCGCTTGGACAATGCACCACGTTTTTGTATATAGTTTTTTATTGGGTAGTATTTTTAGTAGGTTTCATTTCATCAGTTGGGCTCATGGACCCTGGATTGTTCATTTGTACATAGTTCACGATTGGATTATTCTCATTTTTTTTATTTTCACCATGGAGCAATGGTTTCACTTTCTTTTTTCCCTTGGATTTGCTTTGTTGGACTGTGACTTTGGACACCATTTCTTTTGGATTTCTTTGGATTATGATTTCTTGTTTTTTATTCTTTTACGGACATGCAGCATTTCTTTAATTATTCCCATTGTTGTGTGTTTTCTTTTAATTACATTCATGTTGTGTTTAATACATTTTTTTCTTCATACTTAGATGTGTGGTATTATCTCATTGGTTTCATGCATGTCATGATATGGGTTTTCACATTCACTTGCACCCATTGTGTGTGTGTGACAGACATGTGTTCATTTACATACTTGCCTTTGGGGTTGTATCATGTATCATGTAATTGCCTTTTCTATGTGGGTGGATGCAATACTTGGTTGGGTCTTTGGGCTGGGGAGGCTGGCCATAAGGGCCATGATTGAGGATCGTCATGACGTGGGGGCAGGGGGACATGAGTGGGACATGAGTGGGGCCTGCTGGCAGGTGCCCTGCACTGCTGGGGGGTGGGGGTGCAGGGGGACATGAGTGAGGGCCTGCTGGCAGGTGCCCTGCACTGCTGGGGGGTGGGGGTGCATGGGGACATGAGTGAGGCCTGCTGGCAGGTGCCCTGCACTGCTGGGGGGTGGGGGTGCAGGGGGACATGAGTGGGGGCCTGCTGGCAGGTGCCCTGCACTGCTGGGGGGTGGTGGTGCAGGGGGACATGAGTGGGGGCCTGCTGGCAGGTGCCCTGCACTGCTGGGGGGTGGGGGTGCAGGGGGACATGAGTGGGACATGAGTGGGGGCCTGCTGGCAGGTGCCCCGCACTGCTGGGGGGTGGGGGTGCAGGGGGACATGAGTGGGGGCCTGCTGGCAGGTGCCCTGCACTGCTGGGGGGTGGGGGTGCAGGGGGACATGAGTGGGGGCCTGCTGGCAGGTGCCCTGCACTGCTGGGGGGTGGGGGTGCAGGGGGGCATGAGTGGGGGCCTGCTGGCAGGTGCCCCGCACTGCTGGGGGGTGGGGGTGCTGGGGGACATGAGTTGGTGATCAGTAGTGCAAGCTGACATGTGGCTTGGCTGGGGGGCATGCCCATGGTGGATGGGCTGCCTGCGGGACATGACCAGGGGTGCAGGGTAGTCCCCTGTGGTGTGGGCTGCCTGCAGGGGCCGTGGAGGGTGTAGAGGGAACACCTGGGAGGACCCACACTGCCAATTCACGTGGAGGACTCCCTGCGCACCCCCGAAATACACGTACCCTGCTCAAATCGCGTGTGAGACTTCACGCGAACCCCAGTTATGCACGTCCCCGCTCGCACAGGGCCAATCGCGTGTGAAACTTCAAGCGCACCCCCCGAAATACACGTACCCTGCTCAAATCACGTGTGAGACTTCATGCAAACCCCAGTTATACACGTACCCCGCTCGCACAGGGCCAATTGCGTGTGAAACTTCCTGCAAACCCCAGTAATACACGTACCCCACTCACACAGGGCCAATCGCATGTGAAACTTCCCGCGCACCCCCTGAAATACACGTACCCTGCTCAAATCGCGTGTGAGACTTCACGCGAACCCCAGTTATACACGTACCCCTCTCGCACAGGGCCAATCGCGTGTTAAACTTCCTGCGAACCCCAGTAATACACTTACCCCACTCGCACAGGGCCAATCGCGTGTGAAACTTCCCGTGAACCCCAGTAATACACGTACCGCACTCGCACAGGCCCTTTCGCGTGTGAAACTTCCCGCGAACCCCAGTTATACATGTACCCCGCTCGCACAGGGCCAATCGCATGTGAAACTTCCCACAAACCCCAGTAATACACATACCCCACTCGCACAGGGCCAATCGCGTGTGAAACTTCCCGCGAACCCCAGTAATACACGTTCCCGCTTGCCGTGTGCTGTGTGGCGGCCATGTATACTCGTACAGGGTTAGCGCAGCCCTTTGCGCTGGATTGGGGATTTTGATGGCTTTTCCCTGCGCGAGGGGCGTTCTTGGGGGCGTAACTGGCGCTGCTGCAGGGTCACTGCGCCACTGTGCGCCACGGCTGGTTTTGGTAGCTAAAATCCATGAATACGCTGTGTGCGGAAATGGATTTTAGCGCACGCGGCTGGCGAAGAGATTCTTGTGCCCTAAATTCTATGAATTACCCCCATTATGTTTTGATCTGGTATTCTTAATGTAAAGCAAAAGCATCCTATGTGTGTCTGTGTGTGTGTGTGTGTGTGTTCTCATTGCAGCACTGAATTCCTTCTTTTGACCACCTGTGAGTGTTTTTATGTGCATTGCCTGTAATCCATTGATTGCCTGTGCTTCCATAAGATCATGTGGGTGTGTGGCCACCTGCGCATGTGCGTGTGCATGTATGCATGTGTGTGTGCATGTGTGTGTTTGCATGTGTGTGCATGTGTGTGTGTGTGTGCATGTGTGTATGTGTGCATGTGTGTGTGCATGTGTGTGTGTGTGCGTGTGTGTGTGTGTGTGTGTGTGTGAGATTCTGAAGAGAGAAGGCGTATTTTACTCTCTACATTTTGACAATGGGAATAAAAACAATTTTTAGAGATCTGATTTCCAAGCCTTGGTCCTCTCCCACCGGATGGTGGCAGTGCCCTTCTGGAAGGCCTTCCGGAGAGTACCCTGGCATCCCAGAGATATGTCCTTCATGCTGCAGCACAATTCGTGAAAGAACTCTGCATCTTTATTGAACTGCAAGCACATATCTTCAAATCCTGCTGCCTCTCTCTAGCCCCCAAGCTACCTCACTGAGAAACTCAGCATCTCTGAAGGCCTATGATCCACCAGACGTAAGTACGTGTGCAGACTTGAACTCCGCTGGTGCAGGAAGGAACAAAACAGAAGACAGGTCGTCTATGTCTATGACCCCAGACTATGGCACCTCCTGCCAGTCAGCACCCACCGCGCCACCTCGCTTCTACATTTCAAGAAAGTACACAAGGCCCTCCTTTTCAATGAAAGGCTCCTCCCTAACACCTAGGTCCACACACCATTCATTCCCACCTAACAAGAGATTGGGTGGTCTGCTCCCCCCTATTTCCTCCCATGGTTGATTGTAGATCCCGTGCTGCCTTATTGACAGTCATCCCCTCCCTCTTCAGTTAGCTCCCTGATGCCTTATATCTATACTACACTCACTGTGCCCTTTCCCTTATGACTTGGAAATTGTTGCTTCCTGAGGCTAGCTATGCACTCTATATATCCTGATGATAATAGTAATAATAAGAAAATAATAATTACCATTATTAATGTTGGTAATTTTAGCTCTAAAGAGACCCTTTTTTGTAATTCATAATTCTTTTTACATCGTAATTCAAGCAAATAAAAAAAAATGTTTTCTTAAAGTTCCTCTTCATATCACACAGTAATAATCCTCGGAACATATCCATGGAGCTGTGTGGGTGTAAGTAGGTAGCAGACACATGTGTCAACTGTTTATTATTTTTGGTGTGAAAATGTTTTCCCTGATTTTCTTTTGTTGGGTTTATCAGGAGTAATTGCTTGCTTTAGGGGGTAAAAGTGTCTGGTACAGCATCTATCTATCAGTCTGGCAATATATGTTTTCAGGTCAGAAAAGGTGAGAAGCAAAGTAACCTTTTAAGGGGGAAGGGATGGGATGCTGAAGAAATTGTTGATAGCAGACAACATAGACCTTAGTGAATTAATTCCTATTGCGGGAACCCAGCTGGCAAGTATCAGAGCACTGTTAATGAGAGGGGGTAAGATGAATAGAGTTGATCGAGAGGTGAGGGGAAGATGGAGTTGCAGTGGGATTACTGGGTAAATGGGAGAGAGAGAGAGGTTCCTTCTGGAGCTTAGCAATCCATGTACAACAAGGTTTTTATTGAAGACAAGTGTCTTTTCTCAGACTCAGCTCACTTGCCTACAGCCACCACCTCTAAGTAAACACAATGATCCTCTCAAACAGGATAATGCAGAGAAGAACAGTGGCTGCAGTTGAGCTAGGGAGCCTCAGTATCAGAGGCAGAGCAATACAAATCACAGTGTCAGTGATGAAAACTGGAAAAGATTACAATTTGACAAGCAAGGGTAGGGAAGCCCTAGCATTTGACATTTTTTTTAAATAATAAAATGATGTGGACAATGCCACCTCAGAAAGAGTGGTCTACAGATTAGACCCCGCTTTCATGAGTTCCATGTCAAAAGTATGGTGTACACCTGAGTCTCAGCTGCATCCGTCTCCTGATCTGCATCTCCTGCTCTTCAGTGGCACAGAGTGGGTTAAGAGGTCACAGATGTCACCTGATTTGCATCATACTCATGACAAGCCTGTCAGCCTTGCCATCCATTGACAGTCTGTGTATATCCTAGTCATGCTGCTGTCTCTGCACACCAGCAGGACATAGAGCAGGAAAGACTGAGCCTCTCTTTAATCCTTTCTGAGGTTGAGTAACACCTCAACCTAGCAGGACTGCCCTCAGCAGGAGCTGTCCTGGGAAGTGGTCTTCAAAGGGGCAACCCAAAAAAAAGGACAGCCCCACATGATGGTACTGCATACCAACAGGCCTTTGAAGTCCAGGGCTAGAAAAGTGGGTGTGTTCTGACAAGCAGGCAGAGCCGAACTAAGAAGTCCTCCGTCCTGGTGTTCTGTGGGCCTTTCATTCCTTCCTGTCTCCCATACTTCCTATACAGCAAAGCACTTTGGATATGTTGCGAGAAGGGACAAATCACTTGTTATCTTAACAAGGATTGTACCCCGTAAAGCAGAATTGTGTTTAACCAATCCCCTGTGACTTGTTGCCTTTCTAAGGAAAGGGTTTCCCCCTCTTTCTTTAATTCATTCATTGACTGCAAGAAGAATTCATTTGGACCTCTTCTGGGATAGTTGACCTTTCCAAGGTTTTCAGCCATTGATGAGAAGAAGGTGTACTCCAAGGCAGAGGCAAGCTCTACTCTGTACCCACTCCCAGGGCACATTGGGGGTGAATTGCTGCTGGGCCAATACCTGCCTGTTGGCCAGCTACTGTGGCACCCAGGACCTCACTGGTGGTGAAGAACTGCCGCAGGTGTTAACCAGCCTCCCGCAGGTTGGGGAATGACAACAGGGGTTCATCTTGTAACAGAGTCCCAAGATTGGGGATGCACAGCAACTGAAGAAGCAAAGCAGCTGGTCTCCTGCCTTTCTACCACCTCAACGACATCGAACCATTGTCAACTGTGTTTGAAAGCATTTGAACCAACATGACCCACCTTACTGCCTTTCACACTTCTTTGAACTGCTGTTTCTGCACCTCGGACCATTTTTCTGCAACACCATGTCAGCTGAGCACATCCATTTCCCCAGCTCGAACAAGAATCTAGCGCTGCGGAAGCCTTAAACTACCAGAATTTTCATTGACCGACACCTGATCGAACACTGAACCGACCATGTTGGCCTCGGCGGCCTTCTTCCTTCTAAAGCTGCGTCGAACTACAGCGAGCTTCTTCTATAACTTCACTTGATTCCTGCTCCCCGTATGGATCACTGTGACTCGCCGCATCCGAACCTGGTTTGACTCACTCGGACAGAGTTGAGAAGCTTGGTTTGATACTGTTGCACTACCAGGATTCCTTGAAGGTACTTTTGGAAGACCCCAGCCCCCTGGTCCATTTGTGGACACCCTAGAAAGTGGTTAAGACCCTGATGTGCACCTTGTCTTCAAAGACATACCCTTTTTGACAACATTGAAGTGATATATTGCTTTTTCCTGCCTGCTATGTATCCAGGGTGATTGCGTTATTACATTCTGCATTTCTCTATGTTCTTCACAGGCATGTATTGCATATGCTTTATTTAATTAAAGCATATATGTGTTTATAGAACTGTGATTGGACATTCCTTTATTTTGGGCTTTTGTACTGTTGCAGTTTGGGTTGCTACTGTCTGACATGCACACCCTCCTTAAGAGTTTAGCCTGCCCTTGGCCCATGTTACCACAAAATGCAAAGGAGGTATATCGCCTGGCTTTTCCTGTTTCACCTTTATGATTGGGATCATTCTTGTTTTGTAGAAGTGTGATGGATGAGTAGATGGCTTAGCCACTACTCATCCTTGGGCTCCTGCAGGGCGATAGTCATTTCTTCACAAACACAAATTTCAGCAATGATCGAAACAGAATGCCATGATTCACAGGGCCTGGGTACATCACCTGGCACAGAGGAACCAACAGTGTGACAGTGATGGCTAAGGGCTGAGATCTACATAGTAGCGTGAGCAGTGTGCATGGAGGATCAATGATGGACACTGAGGGAATGGGTCAACACAGACCGGTGTACGTTGGGAAAAGAAGTGAGGAGCGGGGCAGTGATTTCACACCATAGAGAATGATAGTTTTGGACACAGAATACAAAGGCCACTACATCCTGATGACCCTATTCACTGCAGGGCTCAAGAATACTCTTGAGGCTGAGGCTCTTAAGCACAGTGAGCAGTGTTCAAGCAGTCACTAAGACATTGATCATTGGGAAAACTTACACACATCTGACGATAGTTTATAATCTCCGAGTAAATCCTGCAGAGCAGGATTCCCTGTGAATTATCAGAGATCATTCAGAATAGGATGCTAGTCAGAAAGTCTGTTTAGTTTGCGTTGAAAAAGCAATCAAGGATTCAGAGTTGTGGGTGGTGACTGACCCTTCCAACCACAAGTGTGAGTTAAAAAAATTCTAAACACGAAGAAACACTGTACTGCCCATTTGAAGCTTGGCTTGTTGTAGTTGTCCTTTCTCTCACAATAGAGAATGTACTTACTTTAACTGTTAAAGCAGCATACTGCACTATCCCAAAGTGCTCGGATGCTGCCAGAAGGGAACATGATAGCACTATGGAAATCACAAAAGCAAAGAAATACACCTTTGTGACTATTCCACCAACGGAAACTGTAGTGCACTTTCTCTTCTTTTTTCCTTTTTATAAATCTCTCATTACGAGGTTGGCGGTGCAGGAAAAAAGTGGTGGTAATTCCTTTACCGCCACATTTTCTGCACCACCAAACTATATTTGGTGCATTTACTAATGGGTGGAATTACAGAGTTGCAAATCCGTCGATTCTTGGAGGAAAAGCGAAGGATGTACCTCCAGCTTGTTGCTGAGGTAAATGTCCTTCACTTTTTCTCTAAAAAGCAGCTGATTAACCACTCATTGATTCTGCTGGTAGTAAATACGCCAGAAGTCTCCAATGGAGTCCCACGGACTCCAAAAAATAGGGACTTATACCATCTACCACCATTTGTAATCCTGTGGTGAACCCACAGGAAGGACCAAGTGGCGTTAACGCAAATTCCTTTTGGTTGTATTTCAGCAGATTTACCACCAAAATACTGCCAAAGTAGTAATGAGGCCCAATTACTTTAAGCAGTGTAGTCCCACTTACTATTTCTTAATGCTGTTATCATACACTAGACTATGTTTTGTTGTGCTAAAGGATCTGAAACACAGCACTCCTCATTCGCTCTAGAAATTTGAGGTAAATGCACAAAGCTTACTGGATGTTCAACTGGTATTAACATCAGTATTATTGTTATACCTGTTGCATAGGTTTTATGTCGGCAAGGTCATTCCATCACTGCTTTATCGTGCTGAACTCCAGGCAATTGACTTGGTTAGGACCAACAAATGGAGGTTATGTTTTGTAAAAGGCTGTTGGGTCTTCCTGCATCTCTTCCAATTGTGGTCCTACGTCATAAGCTAGGCATTACCTCATGGAAGACCTATGTGGACATAGCCAAGCTTAGAACATACAATAAACTGTTGGTACCGCCAACTAATTCCTTGTTTGGGGAGTTTACGGAGATTATGGCATCTAAATCGACCGGTCATTGTGACTCAGGTATGGACAAGAACTGTCTAATGATTAACCCTGATAAATCCTATAAAACAATCTAAATAATGGAATGAGCTAAAGATCCAGAGAAGATTGCTAAATACAAATTAAAACATAATTTTGCGCAACTGCACCCTTTGAGTCCTTTTTTATTCCACACCAAACCTTTCGCAATATTTTTTGCCATTTTCCTCTCTATTGTTCACAGTCATTAGAGAGGTGGGGGCCGATTAGAGGTTTGGCAGAGAGAATCTTTGTATCATTGGTTCGCAAACTGGATGGGCATGTTGCCCCCAGAAAATAGCGGTTCTCAAAAAATGTTATTCAGATGACCCTGCCATACTCATGAATTTTTCGTCATTTGTATAGCGCCTGCCACCGTAAGTATGGTCCCAACGCAACGCGCTGTTGGTTGAACGCCCTTGGAGGGACCAACGTGTAGGAAAATAGGAGGAGCTATTATGCGTGTGTACATTAAGGCCATTCAAGTTATGAGTGGGTGACCAAGTCCCTGCTAGACACCCATGTCTAAATGTTATGTGGATGGGTGGAAAAAGATATATTAGGAGCTAAACTGGAAGGGGTGTGTAAGAGGATAGACAATGATGTGTGTAGCTACAGTTCAAAGTGTTGTCGTTAAAAGTAGCTTTATTCTTATGGCAGGGGTGTTGTGCAAAGTGTTTTTCGAGTTATATGTGAAAGCAGATGTGTGTGGGAGTGAGGCCGTGCCTTCGGCAACGTTCCAAAGATATGGAGCGCCAACGGAATAAATGCGTTACCTATACATTAAATATTGCCCACCCAATGGATTCCAAATAGGGGCAAAAACAATACTCACTCTCAATGTCCATCTAAGTGCAATAAAATATTTGCCCTCAGTGTTTATCTTAGTGCAATACGTCGCCCATCCCCAGGTCCTTCCAACTCATGGTCCTTCCAACTCATGAGTGAAAGATTGTGGGTAAAGTTGATGGGGGTGGGTGAATGTACAGCTGTTGCGATCACATTAGTAAAAACGTTAATAATGATTCACCAGGTTTTAGGGGAAAATGTTTGTTATACTAATTTTAAGAGAAAGTATTAAGGGTTACTCTGGGGCATATTTTGTATATTGTATGTAGATTAACATGTTAAGAATGTGTATATGTCATTTAGTATATTGAAAGTTTTATATTTTGTCTTAGAAGTAATCTAATTTAGAAGATTTTTTTTTGTAATTCTTTGAATGATATAAAATGTGTAAAAGTTTGAATAAACTACATGCACAATTAAAATATATATAGGTTTTATGGAAAAAGCATATTTTTTTTACAGAAATAACTTTACAATGAATTAAAATAAACCTTTTCTGTATCCAAGCACCTTGAAGTTGACTTACATTGCCTTGAGCCCTTATAGGAGTGTGCTCTACTAATTCCCCCGCCCAATTGCTCACCTTCTGAGACAAAGGGAGTTACAGTGTGAAATACTTTCATTTGAGTTATAGCCTCAATAGAATTCTGATCTGTGCAAACACATTTGTTTATTTTTATAAATCGGTGTGAATTACATCAGTTTTTGGTCATTGAGTGACAGTTTCACTTTGGATATAATAACCTTTTCGGCTGTTTGTATTTGTCTTTACCTTCTGCTGCAACGGTCTAACTGGTACTCTTTTTTTTTTAACAGCTACAGTTTCCCTAGAAGATGAAACTCCAACAGCTGATCCAAAGCCGAAGAGCTTTACAGAGTTGAAGGAAGATATATCCCAGGTGAGTTGTGCCATGGCTGATTCTCCTCGCTATTCCACTATAGGATGTGTACATTTTGTTTGGGCAGATAATCTAAGTAATGTAATACTATGTTAAGCGGTCTTGTATAGTTCCCTTTTTTGTTTTTGGGGGCCTCGCAGGACACAGTTTGACAAAACAAACGGGAATGTGGTTAGTGGTGCGTAGAGAGAGGTACATGCAAAAACGATGGTGTTGATGACTACAGGCCAGAAGTACATTAGCCCTGTGCCGCTAGGAGTCAATGTGGTTTGTGGCAGACACTACGGTGAACGGCTCACCCAGAAGGGAAAACCAAAGATCTATCAGCTGCCAGCACAGAGACTCTGGGGGTCATTACAAGTTAGGCGGTAAGGGATACCGGGCACCGGTAAGGAGACCGGTGCCGGTAATCCCTTACCGCACAATTCCGAGGTCCCTTAGCGGGAGCCTCAAAGAACGTGTGATCTGACCACACGTCCTTTACGGGTCCCGCTAAGGGACCAGGGCGATAATAACGGTACCGCAAATTGCGGTACCGTTATTAGCTACTTCCCCATTCCCATTGAGCCCTATTGGGCCTCAATGGGAATGGGGAATGGTTTCTTCAATGGGGACTTACCGGTCCCTCCAGGGTCGGAGTGCACAGTAAGTCCCCATTGAACAAGACCGGTGCCAGACCCAGTATTGGAGGCAGCCATGGCGCAAATAGCGCCATGGCTACCTCCAATCTCGGAATGAGGCCCACTGTGAGAGCTGCTAGTCTGGGAAGAGGGCAGCGTGTATGTTACAGGGGTAAAGATGCTGCAGGCCAAGCAATGAGTTCTGAGTGACTCTGCAGGGGTTATTATGATGGAGGTGGTACTCGCAGGCCTACAAATCCTGTGTCTATGGGGCCTGTTTAGGGAGTGTGACGGTGCTAGGAAGCTGAAAAGTGAATTGATTATTTGCATAAGCAAGAGGTAGTTTGAGCGACCAATTATTAGAGTTCAAGCCTACACTGAGATCCAGTCTGCTGTCAGGATACACACAGAGGTCTTGTTGGGTTGTTATCCATCAGGATGAGGTGTTCATGCTGTTCTAAACTCTGTTTTACGGTGATCACATTGGTGATGTAGATGTCCTATGTCTGATGGGAGAAATGTCTAGACACTGACCCATCTGAGTCCATTCTCTAGGCTGTTTCTGATTTGAATGTTGTGCACACCCGTATGTGCACATGTTTGTGAGGCTGACCAGGAGGGCCCGCTTTGCCATGTGTTCTTGTTTGTGAGATTGCTGCTCTGGTCAGTCATTGGAGTCACGTTTGTGATGGCTATTTATGGTGTCAAATTCTGAATGGTCTGATCCTTGGGAAATGTATGATCATATTAACTTATCTGTCTGTGTCCGGTGGGCAAGGTGACTAGTATAGGATCCTATTGGTCTGGGCTTCGGAAGGTGCCGTGCTGATTTGTCTGTTGTGTTCTTGTGCACAGCCAGATACATTATCTGCGGAATAGCTGATCTTCCTCTGTGTGGAGTCACCCGGGCATTGAATTCCATAGCTTTGTTAAAAGGAATAAGAAAAATAATCTTTTTTTGGTATTTCCATTTGACAAGTGAGACTGCCACTAAGGCAGCATTGCTGGAGCAAAGCACACTAACGTGTGCAGTGCATTCCTTCCTTCTTGCTCGATCTCAGTCCCCTTCTATTGAAGTCATTTGGTGTGCAATACAGAGGGTTTTGAATTGGATCCCACATTTACCAGGGAGTCAGTGGAGTGTTGTGATGTGTGTCGTGAGGGGTGATGTGTACCCATCTCGGCAGTTTTAGGAGGACTCTAGCTGCAGCATTTCCCACTCGTTCTAGCAGTTTAGCAAATATTCTTTGTGGTCCCAGGTAGAAAGGGTTGGCGTTATTGAGACGCAAGAGTATTTGGGGCGAAGAGTGCCATGGTACTTTGTGGGCTACATTTTGTCAGTGCCAGGCTGGCTACAGCGCCATGCATTGAAGGCTTCTTCCAACTGAAGCCCAGGAATCCCTAGAATGCCACCTCACTGCTGGCCCCTCAAAACCCTCAACCACCCAGGATCTCCCACCCCACTGCATTTGGTGATTGGGACATTTCACTGCATTTATTTCTGCCATTTGTGCGAAGGTGCAGGGCAGAGTGAAAATGGGATTTTGGGGGGTGTGGGTTCAGTAGCAGAGAGATATGGGAGGCTTACCCACCGTAAAAATGACACAAAATAAAATGTGGTGAAATGTCCAATGCAATTGGATATCACAGATCTAATCACCCACCGCTTCAAAATGTAGAGACCTTCAACCCCAAGCACCTACCATGCCTTGGCATAGCACAGCCATGCAGAAAATGCAGGATAGGATGGTTGGCTATGTCTTTGTTTTATTTAGTTGATATAGTTGGTACTCGAACCAGAATTGCCATACAGAGCATAAACAGGCAGCAGATGCAGTGCCATGTGTGCTTGCCTTTATAGAGTCACAGTGAGTAGGTGTATAATATTAGGCCGGTTGATGGGGCAGGAAGGGTTTGGGGGAATGGAGATGGGGCAAATGATAAAATACATAAATATAGCAGATGTACATGTAGCATTAGGCGAGCAATTGTATGATTACATAGTTTCATTGGCACCTCTTTACATCAGGTTTAGACGAGAAAGGTGGTAAAGAGGGGTGGCAGGGTGGGGAAGCAGAGAGCAAACTTGCTCTGGATAGCATGTGGATGTTCAGGTTGCTCTTAAATGCTTGCACCTATTAAATTGACTTGATGTCATGTGGAGGAGTATTACATTGTTATGGGGCTATCAGGGTGAAGGAGCAGATGCGTGAGACAGCATGAGGAGTGAGGGACAGCGAGGTTGTTGAGGTTAAGATCCCAATCAGGTTTTTACCTCTTGTGCTCTTTCTCATTTGTGTGTGTTGTTCCAGAATTCGTGAGGAGTGGAGCATCACTTGACTTCTGAATTAGTCAGGTGCTGCTGGGGGACAATTAGTGGCTGTCAGGCCTGGTCTTGTAATGGCCACCGTCAGGCACCGATGGGAGAAGAAATAAAGGGCTATGAAGCTCATTGGCTAGGGAAGTTGTTGGATTCCTACCGGGGTGTGGTATTGGCCATCGGTAGGTCATAGCTCTACTCATGTCATAATGTGCCAAATGGTTCAGAGTCACAGAAGCATCTTCTTACTACGGCTTTAAGTCGGGGTTCCAGTGCGGCAAAGCTGTCCATGAGGAATCCAGGTTTTCCATTGTCACAGTGAGCTAGGAATAGTTCCCATTTCTTTAAGCTAAATAATTCAATGTGAGTTTGGTCAATTTGGCACAGCATATCATAAGTTCCATTTTAATTGGTTTTACTTTTAGTCGATCTGTTGTCATCCATGAGTCAACATGTGGGAGGCAGCAGGTGCCATGGTCTGGGTGATTTGGGGTTGAAGTGTGGTCGCTTTTGTACATAACCTATGTATCATATATGTAGTTGTAGCCTGTGAGGTCTGAGTCGCTGAAGATTTCAAAGAAGGGTAAAATATGAATGCTGAAAAGTAGTGGCTGTAGGCTGGTTCCTTGGGGTAAAGCATAGGTAATGTGGCACAGGTGTGAACTGAAGGGGCCATGTAGTCAGACTTTGTCCCGTCCGAGAGGATAGATGTAATACGGTGTATAGCGTGTGTCCCTTTAACCTGATATCCTTACATTTTTTTAGAAAGTTTTGTAGCTGATAGTGTCGAAAACCAGAGAACTATAAAGAAGGATAAAGGCACTAAGTATGCGTGTATCAACATTGTTTCGTGTTGTGTTTGATGTGGATGAGAGGATGTATTCCGATCCCGTCCTAGGTCAGATTTAGTTTAGTTTATGATGTTGGTTTCCATATTGTTTTGGAGTTGTTGGTAGGTGACTTTCTCAAGAGTTTTTGCAGTGAAGGTTGTGAAGAAGATGGGGCCATAGTGCGTCAGGCTAGTTGTGTTTTTCTTAAGTGGAGGCTTAATGTAGGGGGCTTCATTGGTTTGTTGGATGACACCTTGTTTCATTGACGAGGCGAAACATGGTTTGTTAGGTTATGGCCATGTAGGTGTTTGTCAGGAAGGAGTCTTAAAGGGTTCCTGGTGGGCTGCAGATGCTGACTGTGCTCATTCATTCTTGCATTAGCGAGAGGAAGAAGGCTCCCAGTGAAAGGACTGTGGTTTTGCTGGGGCTTGTTCCATTGCTAGTTTGAGCCCTGGTACACTTTTTTTGTTGAACTTTGTCGCAGAAGAATTGTTGGGATGGATTATTGTGGTGTTGTCAGTTTAACTGTTTTTTAATTCTTAGGTAATTTTGAACATTTCTTTCTAGGTGTGTTGTGTGGGTTCCATGCAGTGTGTGTAATGGACTTTTTTGCCTTTTTAATTTTTGTTCTGTAGATCTGAAGCATTTGGTAGTTTGATACTTTGGGCCTTATTCAAAGTTTGGTGGTATCCAACAAGATACCACCAAATGGAATTACTGTTACCGCCACTTGGCCTGGCAGTATTAACGCCAGAATACAAGTGGCAGTGGTGGTGTTAGTTCCCATTTCACTGGAGTCTATAGGACTTCATCAGGGATTTTGGCGGAATTACCACCGAAATGTGGCAGAAAGCTAGCGGATTTACCTCTAGCTCATAGCTGTAGGTGAATCCTCCAACTTTCCACCAAACTCATAGTTGGGCGGTGCAGTAATGCGGCAGTATACAGTAATACCGCCGCATTTGACCCACACCACCCAACTTTTAATGAAGCTCTTTGTCTGTTAACGAATAGTATTCTTACACATTACTTTAGACTTCTGTTCTCTTTCTTGAGGTTTTTGAGTTAGCTAGAGAATACGTTTAGTGACTTGATTTTGCTACAAGCATTTGAGGGGCTGCATTGGGGACATCAATAATTTGTGAGTTCTTAGGCCCTAAGAGCTGTTCATCTGGTGTTGCTGCCTGGTTTAGGTGGTCGGGGGTTATGGGAGGGGGTTGGGTGTTTCCAGTTCTGTAAGGCACTTTTATGTCCTTCCATGGTCTGATCAATTTCGAACGGTCCTTGATACTTTTTGGTAGTGATGGAACAGGGGAGGATTATTGAGAATGGAATAGGAAGATGTTCACCCCACGGTATGGGCAATCAGGGTGCCACAGTGGTAACATTTCCGCTGAAGAAGAATCCATCCAGGGTGTATTCAGCCGAGTATGTGAGTCTTCTTACTATTTACTTCGGGGGAAATAAATGCACATTTGTTGACCTCGATTTGGTAGCCATGTTCTCCTTTCCCTCCAGCCAGAACCTGAAATCTCCTGGTGAGGTAGGGTGCTGGTGGCCATGTGTCAGGTTAGCTATTGTTCCATGATGTTGTCTGAGAATGTGGGATTGTATGAAGGGGCTGTGTATTTTAGGAGAGCGGTAAGCATTTACAGTCTGGGAAGGCACCCCAGGGTAAAACCTTTGCATCAATTGAGCATTTGTATTAAAGTGAGATCCCACCAGTGTCCTTGCCAATGCGCTTGATCAGTTTCATTTTGAAAGTCAAGGGAATGGCCGTGTGTATTGCAGAGTGTATTGCAGAGTGGTCATTTATTAGCCAAGTCCCTGTGATTAAGAAGAGATCTGTCCTACGCTTGCTGAACAGGTCCTGGATGTCGCTGATTAGAAAAGCTTGTGCCCGCGTGACCTGTGCCCGACAACGGGGGAGGGAAATTCATTCTGCTCAAGCAGCATGTCTCTGGCGTGGGACAAACATTAAATATAGCAATATCTCCATAACCCCCCCTCCGCCCCTCCCGTGAGGCAGGTTACCAGGTCATTCACACAGATTGCAGTAATGGTTTACTAATGAAAGCGAGGGTGGGCCGAAGACGCTCAGTCAGCCTAACGAAAGAACCTCCTTCAGAGTGCAGCGTAGAGACTCAGGAGAGCCCATTAGTAAATTGTTCTCGTTATTTCATTTTATTTTATTTAGTTTGAATTTTTGTTTAGCGCTGGCCCTACCCAGTGGGTCTCGGAGCGCCTTAGATGGTTCAAAGTTTGACGTTTTCAGTATTAGGATAGACAGGTGATAGCAGTGGAGGAGGGTATGGCTATGTGTGGTGAAACATGCATGTTTTGCGGCTCTTTCTGAAAGTCGTGATTGAGGACGCAGTGCGTAGGTGAAGATGAAGGGTGTTCCATGGTGCCTAATTTCACATGTAAAAATGTGTTACAATATGGCATTAAATCCTGCAGAGGATATGGGATTCTTGCAAACTTTGTTGTAGCGCTTCGTTAACAGAGGCTCTAAAGGTGCTTAAAAGGCAAGTTGCGCAGTATCCCGGCGCTAATTGCGCTGGGATACCGCCAAACGCAATTAGCGTTACTGCACCTCGGTCCGGCACAATTTGCGTCGGATCCCGAGTTGCAGGGGGGCAGTAAGTCCCCATGCACATTGGGTCCAAAGTGGTTGGGGGGTGCTGTTTCCGCCACCAGTAATAGCGCCGGTGGTAATAGCGCCAAAAATGGCAGTGAAGCCGACGCATTCACCTCCAGCTCTGAGCTGGAGGTGAATGCCCCTGGAACACGGGATTGGGCACAGCGGCAAATGTGGCGGTAATAGCGTTACCACTGCATTTTACCACTTCACCCAAATCGTGATGAGCCCCATTATCTTGCCTTACGTATTCCATCTTCAGACCCCGGATAATGAAGTGCCACAACAAAGGTTGCAACCTCTGTTTTTCATTATAAATTTGCTTTGTGATGCAGCACTGTGTGTTGGGGCCGTGCTCTGCTCATATTGAAAGCAGCAGATCTTCTGTACTTCCTAAGGGGAACAGCTGAGGTCAGTCCAGTCCTGTGTTGATACAATGCATTCCTCCCTGCATACTCCAGAAACCACCAGCTGTAACAACACAGTCTCCTTGATGAACCCCTTTTCAATGGGATGTTCTTATGATGGCACAGACACATGTCTTTAAGGCATTGTGTGGCACCGACCATTTTTTATTACTTTTTGTTCACATAGCCAACTTGTTTTTATTGCAACATCCAATACGATACGGAAATTACACGTGTCAATAACTGAGCTGGTAGAATAGCTCATTGGGTTTAGCACATAATGTTTAAATCTGTGTGGTTACAAGTCAGAATATTAGCTGGACCAACTCACCCTTTAATATTTCTATGGGTGTTAATCAAATCAATACAATTCACCGGCAATTAAATTCCAGAAGGCAATTCTTTTTATAGCATATATATATAAGCACCATCAACGTTAGAGCAGACTTAAAAAGGCTTGAAAAAAACATTCGACCTGAAATGTAAAAGGAGAATGAATCATTTGACCCAAGCCACATAAGTCACAGCACCTCCTAGAAGCCATCAGTGGAAGTCAACTTTCAGTTCAGAGCAACATGAGCAAAGCATTGTGGGTATGCAAGAGAGCTCAAATACAAGCCTTTTGCTACAGAAAATTGTCTTTGTCTCTCAGGGCAGTGTTGTTGTATACATAGCTTTATCAAACTGAGGCAAATAGTTCTCAAGCTGCATTTTGGTTCACAGGGTTATTTCTAAAAGTATGTTGTCTTAGGTTAGGGTGTTTGGCTTTCTGGTGTGCATTGGATTTGTCTTCAAATAGGCTGAGAAGGTTTTTTCTTAGGGTTTGGATTCTCTTATTTGCTCCCCAGGAATTTGCAAGGAGGCTGGTGTTTGCTGATTAATTGTGTGATCTGTGGTGATTCGAGTAGTAATGGATTCTTCAGGAATCTGGGTACTTGCCTGTTGTTGATCTTTTTTTTCCAAGCTGGTTCTGATGTTTTTTGTTAAATTATCCTTGACAAGGGTGCTTCTTCTCTTTTGAACTGGTTTTCTGTATATGAAATGTGCATGATAGGCATGTCTGTTCCTCGATATTGCTGTTATCTCACAAGGTATGGTAGCACACAATACATAAGGTATGATATAAAATGACCCTTTCAGTTTGATGAATTTCTTGGTCAAGATAGTGAAACTGTACGGAATGGCTTTTCCCTAGGTTAAACAACTTCTCGGTTTCACACAAAAAGACCTTCAAGTGCCCGCCTCCTTCTTCTTCTCCATAACGATGCCCCAGGCCCCCCTTACCCCTGGTACTCCCGTTTTACTAGTACCTCTGTATCCCCAGGGGAACGCTTTTGGGCTCTGTGCTCGCTCAGGTTCTTTTCCTCCGTTCCGGATCTTGTGCTTCTCCTTGTCGTCAGTGTACCTTGTCTTGTCGCACCTAGAAACACTTGTGTACAGGGGCGTTATAAATTCCTCATCATAACATATCGAAAGGGTCAATCCAAGGGAGTGTCAGTGGATGGAGAGTGGTGGGAGCTCAGAAACTAACTCTGAGTTAGCAAAATTGGCATCTAGAGTGTGTGCTGACGAATCTGCTGGACCAGAAACAAGTTGATGGAGACCCAGAGTATCTATAATGTTGTAAAGGGGTAGCATGGAAAGTTTATCCCAAAGATTTAAATTACCAAAGGCATCATTTAGCGTTTGCTAGTTATGGTAAAACATGCAGTACTTCCAAATGCAACATGTTTGATAACGCTACAAAATGATGAGTTTCACAAATGGACCTATTGTAATCCACCTGCTTTTGCGTGGAGGAAATTTGGAGCGGCCCGTTAAAAAACTATCGTATAACAAAACCCTTGAAATTCACTTAAAAGTCCTTAGTTAAGGTGCAATTAAGTTGCACAGAGTTAATTTAACAAAACCCTTGAAATGTAGTGGAAGTCATGACCAGGTTAATGTGAATATATATATATATATATATATATATATATATATATATATATATATGAAACATATATATTCTGAATATCATATAGACAATCAAAAATGTATATGTATACATTCACATACAATGCAACATTAATTACAATCACTATGAACAACAAGTCTAAACAATATGTAGAGGTGGAGCCAAGTACCCCCACCTAAAGCTCCTCCCCCATGTTAACTATATGTTGGGAACCAGAGTGTGAGACACGTGCAGTACCTGTGAAGAAACCTACACCAAGGAGAATCCTGGAAGTAAGATTGGTTCGTATTACCCTGAGCCAGTGACACTGCTAGCACTCTTGAATTGATTGTGCAAATATTCTACATGAATGCACTATGCATTCCATCTGCTACACACCGTATATGCAGCAGCGTTTGAAACATAGAGGATACTAAGGTATAAATCTTCATGGAAATGCACTATGCACTTTACTAGTTTTAAAATGTGTATAATTCAGTGGGAACGCATTAGCGTCTCTATTTCTAAACACTTGCTGCTTGCATAGGTTTGTGAGACTAATTGCTAAAATGTATGAATAATGCATTCTGGTAAAAGTTTCATGGCACATGCTTTCTAATTTTCCACCCATTTGCAACTTACATCTGTCTTTGCAATTGGGCTTAAATCCTTAAATATACATATACATTGAATGTACTCTGTACAGTGGTCAGTAGTGGTCCTCTCTCATCTAATCTGATATGTTATGTTATGTTGATATACCGCGCAGCACTGCCATTTGCATGGTCTAAAGGCATTCACGTGGCTCTGTAAGAAAGTGGGTGGGCTAGGTTAGTGAGGGAAGAGGGATAGGATAGAGGTTGTGCTTTTCTGTTGATGCCAGACCCGGGAGAAACTGGCATCTGTGTGTGTCGGCTTTCTGAGTGTGCTTTGATAGTGTGCACTGGGCTTGTATCCGGAGTGGTAACATCCAGTGGCTGGATTGTTTGTTCTTGTGGCGGATTTATTTATACATTTATAATGCGCCGGAGCCTGCAGGCATCAGGGCGCAGATGTGTGGCTTTTGTGTTTTGTGTGTAGTATGACTGGTCCTTTTGGACATGTGCGTGGTAGGTGGGAGGTATGCTGGAGAGGGGCAGGAGTAGAGGGCGGTTAGTGGGTTGAGCGCAGCAGGATTTAAAGCAGTGGTAAACTTCACAGGGCAGATAGATTCAACACAGTGACAAAGTTTGAAAGGCAGCAGGATTTAAAATAGTGGCAAAATAAATTCAAAGGCAGCAGGATTCAAAACAGTGGAAAACTTTACAGGGCAGCTAGATACAACACAGTGGCAAACTTCAGAGTGCCACTAGAATAAACACAGTGGGAAAATCCAAAGAGCAGTAGGATTTAAAACAGTAGGCAGACGTCAGAGTGCAGCTATATTCACAATTCAAAGAGTAACTGGATTTAAAATAGTTGCAAATTTCAGAGCACATCTATATTCAAAAGTGGCAATATTCAAAGGGCAGTGGGATTTAAAACAGTGGCAAAAACTCAGGGTACAGCTAGATTCAAAATTCAAAGGGCAGCTAGATTTAAAACAGTGGCACACTTCTGAGTGCAGCTACATTCAACACAGCGGCAAGATTCAAAGGATAGTAGGATTTAAAAAGGAGAAAATTGCAGAGCATAGCAAGATTCAACACAGTAGCACAATTCAAAGGGCAGTAGGATTTAAAACAGTGGCAAACTTCCGAGCGCAGCTAGATACAAAATTCAAAGAGTAGCTAGTTTTAAAACAGAGGCAAACTTCAGAACACAGCTAGATTCAACAGTGGCAAAATTCAAAGGGCAGTATGATTTAAAACTGTGTCAAAACCTCAGAGCACAGATAGATGCAAAATTCAAAAGGCAGCTGGATTTCAAAACAGTGGCAAACCTAATAGAACAGCTAGATTCAAAACAGTGGCAAGATTAAAAAGGCAGTAGGATTTAAAACAGTGGCAAACCTCAGAGCACAGCTAGAATCAACAGTGGGAAAATTCAAAGGGCAGCGGGATTGAAAACAGTGGCAAAACATGATGGTACAGTTAGATTCAAAATTCAAAGGGCAGCTAGATTTAAAACATTGGTAAACTTCAGAGTGCAGCTACATTCAACACAGTGGCAAGATTCAAAGGGTAGTAGGATTTAAATAGGGAAAACTGCAGAGCATAGCTAGATTCAGCACAGTAACAAACCTCAAAGGGCATGATTTAAAACAGTGGCAGACTTCAGAGCGCAGTTAGATGCAAAATGCAAAGGGCAGCTAGAATTAAAACAGTGGCAAACTTCAGAGCACAGCTAGATTCAACAGTGGCAAAATTCAAAGGGCAGTATGATTTAAACAGTGGCAAACCTTCATAGTGCAGCTAGATGCAAAATTCAAAGGGCAGTTACATTTAAAACAGTGGCAAACCTCAGAGAACAGCTACATTCCACACAGAGGCAAGATTAAAAGTGCAGTAGGATTTAAAACAGTGGCAAACTTCAGAGCACAGCTAGATTCAACAATGGCAACATTAAAGATTAAAACAGTGGCAAAACTTCAAAACGCAGCTAGATGCAAAATTCAAAAGGCAGATGGATTTCAAAACAGTGGCAAACCTCCAAGAACAGCGAGATTCAACACAGTGGCAAGAATAAAAGGGCAGTAGGATTTAAAACAGTGGCAAACTTCAGAGTGCAGCTAGATTCAAAATTCAAAGGGCAGATGCATTTAAACATTTACAATATTCTAGGTGCAGTATTAAAAAAGTGGCAAGATGACAGAAGCACACCACTGGCTGTGCTCCCAACTCGTCCCACCTTACCTTATGGTTGCAGTAGACAGGTGATGGCTTTGCAGGGCAACCAGGGCGAACAGGCAAACAAGCGGTGGAGGTGCCAAAGGAGGTGCCCTTTGCTGTGGCCATTTGCAGGCTGCCCAGGCAAGGCTGCCCTGGGACTCACTGCTAAAAGTGCTTCCTTCTGTTCTGGGCCAAACAGGGAGGGAATGGGCAGGGAGGTGGGCAGGGGATGAATGGAGTGAGAGGGAGTGCGGATTGCACTGGAGCCAAAATGGGGAAAGCTGAAAAGGAATGGGCCTTCTTTGCTGTTGCACAAACGTACCCAGCGAAGCTGGGAGGAGAGGAATTTCTCCTACACGCACTGAGGGCACAGAGAGCGCTTCAGAGCAGCTTTGTAGGGATAATGCCGCTTTCTGCTGCTTCCATGTGTTCTGGGCCAATCAGGGCAGAGGTCGTCAGGGAGGTGGGCAGGGGGATGAATGTAGGGAGAAGGAGCGTGGATGGCGCTGGATCCGAAACAGGAAAAGCCACAATGGAAGGTAGCTTATTTGCTGTTGCACAACCATACTGAGAGAAGCTGGGAGGAAAGGAGCTTCGCCCACGATCGCTGAGGGCACACAACCAGCCAGTCCTTGCCTAAAGAAAGGAATTTGACATCTTTCTGCACTGGAGGTCTGCCTCAAAGGGGCAACCAGGTCTGGCAATCACCCAAGGAGGCATGACTGAAGGCAATAAGAAACTTGCCAGCTTAACTACAAAGACTATTTTTTGCCATGGTGACCGAGCATTCATAGAGGCCAGAAATGGCCCCGCCCTGGACTATCAGGATGGAACTCCAGAAGTTCTGCTGCTGAGCAAATTACCTGGAGTTGACATATAATATTGATAAATAGGAAAAGGATGCAACATTGAAAGTGCAATGGATTCATATTTCTGTTAATTACTTTTAATCAAAATGTTGTAGAGAGCCATTCTTTTTAAAACAATGTTCAGCTTGAGAGGCCCTACTAGATAGTCATAAACATTTTTTTCAACTTAGCTTCATTGTGCAAATGCGTTGAATGTGGGTAGTTTGGAAAAGAAATAGCACACTTTAGTGATTCATATATCCTAGCGTCTGTACTGGCGAGCATGTTATGGCGAGATGGGGAAATAATTTTTATATAAAGAAAATGTGTGTGGCACACACATCCCATGTCGTGCTGAGATGAGACTAGCATCCTTTAATTCGTCTGAGTGAGAGCAATTTGATGAACCGATTAGTAACACGATCATGACATGTTTAAAATATGGTGTTATAAAATGTTACAATGTTTAATGCAGACATTTCCAAGCTGACATCACATCAAATGGGAGGGAAACTTTGTTTGGAAGTTATGACCAATGACCATGGAGGGGTTGGGTAAGTGTGATGTGATATCACTTCTGGAACACTGTCCACTCACATACATTGGTCAATTTGATTAGCGAAATGTTACACACCTTTAGGGGTTTGGTTTCTGCTCTATAAGAGTTTGAACGCATAGATTCTGGGGACACACTCGCTCACTTACTTACTGAAAGAAAGGAAGAGGGAGAGAAAGGAGAATTTATAACAACAGAAAGGAGATGGAATAGATTGCTTTCCTTATCGGTCCATTGTTACATTACTACCAGTATACTGTAAAAGAGGCCTGCCCAGAGTCAAAAGTATCAGAACTTCTTCAGTGGAAGAGATAGCAGACAGGCTGTGGCGTGAAGCTCACATCATCTTGCTGACTGCTCCCGGGGGGTGAGGGGGGTGGTAGAGTTAAATCAGTCCTTAAGAGGGAGTTCACTTGTCTGTGAGACAGCCAAATGAAACTTGTATGTAAGCATAAAACCAAGGGGAAATAATTCAGAGGGGATTTATATTCGAAAGGGGAACAAATTAAAGTCCAGCGCCTCTCATTTGTAAGTAGTGAGGGGTGGGAGTATATGAATTGATTGTACATCATGAGAAGCTATAGAATATTTCAGAAGTGTATCTGCGTCTGGAATTATATATTTGATAGAATAGGTTCTATGGTGTGTGTATACAAGGATATCCTATCACGCCTTTTCTGTGTGAAGATGTCTAGTGCATAATAAGTATTTTGGGAGTCAAAAGGACATGTCACTTTGTGCAAACCTACAAAAAGCGTGTAAGTAAATGTATTCCCTGGTCATATCATCCAGCAGACTCCTGTTACCAATGTTAAATCATTCATGAAAAAGGGGAAAGGGTGAGTATTCATTACCCATTTTCCCGTCTTTGAGTTGCCCATTGAAAATGAGAAAGGTCAATTTTTTCACATTAATGAAATAGAAACACCACTGAACGCAACTTAGCAAACAAACACATTCAATGTGTAAGTGATTCAAGGGTTTCGGACGAAATGTCAGAATAAAAATTACTGACCCCACCAAAAGACCTAAAACACACACCACAAAAAGTTCTAACTACCAAAAGTTTGAACTTTTCGTGGTATGTGTTTAGGTGTTTTGGTGGGGTTGGTATGGGGCTGGGGGGTGTGCCCCGCAACACCCTGCTCACTACAGGGGGAGTGGTGGGACACCCCACCAGCCCCAAACCAGAAGAAAAAAAAGGGAAAAAAGGGGGGGCTGCAGCAATTTCCCCCGCAACACCCGGCTCACTATACTGTAGAGTATAGTTACCGGTGGGTTGCGGGGGACACCCCTGCAGCTCACCCAAGCAAAAATAAAACAAAAAACTAAAAAAAAGCTGTGGGCTTTGGGGGTGTCCTCTGCAACACCCCGCTCACTATACTATACAGTATAGTACTATACAGTATAGTGAGCAGGGTTTGCGGGGGAAATCCCTGCAGCTGCCCAAAAAAAAAAAGGACCCTGCGGCACCGGTTCCCGATCATGGATCTGAAAGGGAACGGGCGCTGCAGGGACACAGCGCGAAGGAAGGAAAGGTAAGTAGGGTGGTGGGTGTATGTTGGGGTGTGGGTGTGGGTATGTTTGGGGCGTGGGTGGGGGTGTGTTGTGGGGGTATGTATGTATGGTTTTCGATTGGATGTTCACATGGGAAATGTACGAACATTTGTAGTGCGTACATTTCCCATGCAAACATTTCCGTAGATTTTTCCACGACAGAAATATCACGCAGATCCTGATTCAAGTGCGGGAATGTTAAGTAACCTGTTTCAATTGAGCTTTCTAGAACGCTGTTAGAAATTCTGACATGTCCTTCAAGTAGGGGGGCAGAGTATCTATTTTCAATGAAGGGGAAATAGAGAGAATTAGAAAGGCAAGGGTGTTCTGATTGAATTTAGTTTTTAGCAAATAAAAGCAGCTTTATCTAGGGCTCCCATGCATGTGTTCAATCTATGGTGCAAGTGCCTTCAGGGTAAACAAACTGCATGTATGCTGGGGGTGGGGGGAGAGAGAGAGAGAGAGAGAGAGAGAGTGTGTGTGTGTGTGTGTGTGTGTGTGTGTGTGTGTGTTATACAAACTGGGGCAACAAGTGTATTGATCCTTCTTCACCATTGATATTGGAATTTCATAGATATATACAGGGTAATTCATAGATTTCAGCGTAGAGGCAGCGCACGCCAGCAGCGCAGAGAAGTAGCGTACGCCAGCGTGCACCAGCCGTGTGCGCTGAACAGCATTCTGGTGCACCGCGTATTCATGGAATATCGAAGCCATTTTGAGCGCTGGTGCAGAGAACATCCCGCAGCGCCAGTTACGCCCCCAAAAACGCCCCTTGCGCAAGGATAAGGTATTGAAATCCCCAATGCAGCGCAAAGGGCCGCGCTAACCCTGCACCAGTTCACAGGGCCGGTACAGTGCATTTGGGGGGTGCGTGGGAAGTTTCACACGCGATAGGCCTGGGGCGAGTGGGGTACGTGTATAACGGGGGTGCGTGCAAGTAATACACGCGATAGGCCTTGGGCGAGCGGGGTACGTGTATAACGGGGGTGCGCAGGAAGTTCAACACGTGATAGGCCTTCTGAGGGGTGCGCAGGAATTTTCACACATGATAGGGCTTGGGCGAGCGGGGTACGTGTATTTTGGGGGTGCGTGGGAAGTAATACACGCAAAAGGCCTTGGGCGAGCGGGGTACGTGTATAACGGGGGTGCGCGGGAAGTTCAGCATGCGATAGGCCTTGTGTTAGGGGGTACATGTATACTGAGGGGTGCGCGGGAAGTTTCACACGCGATAGGCCTTGTGCGAGTGGGGTACGTGTATTTCTGGGGGTGCGCATGGAGTTGCACATGCGATTTTGCTGGGCGAGCGGTGTACGTGTATTTCTGGGGGTGCGCGGGGAGTTTCACACGCGAATTGGCAGTGTGGGTCCTCTCAGGTGTGTCCTCTCCCCCCTCCCCAGGCCCCGCAGGCAGCCCATCCTCCTAGGCCATGCCCCGCAGATAGCCCATCCACCCTGGGCATGCCCCCCAGCCAGCCCACATGTCACCATGCACCAGTGAGCACCCACTCATGTCCCCCTGCACACCCACCCACCCGGCAGTGAGGGGCACCTGCCAGCAGGCCCCGACTCATGTGCCCCTGCACCCCACCCCCCCGGCAGTGAGGGGCACCTGCCAGCAGGCCCCGACTCATGTGCCCCTGCACCCCCACACCCCTGGCAGTGAGGGGCACCTGCCAGCAGGCCCCGACTCATGTGCCCCTGCACTCCCACCGACCCGGCAGTGAGGGGCACCTGCCAGTAGGCCCCGACTCATGTGCCCCTGCACCCCCACCCACCCGGCAGTGAGGGGCACCTGCCAGCAGGCCCCGACTCATGCGCCCCTGCACCCCCCCCCACCCAGCAGTGAGGGGCACCTGCCAGCAGGCCCCGACTCATACCCCCCTACACCTACACCCACCCGGCAGTCAGGGGCACCTGCCAGCAGGCCCCGACTCATGTGCCCCTGCACCCCCACCCACCCGGCAGTGAGGGGCACCTGGCAGCAGGCCCCAACTCATGTGCCCCTGCACCCCCACCCACCCGGCAGTGAGGGGCACCTGCCAGCAGGCCCGACTCATGTTCCCCCCAACACGTCATCATGATCCACAATCATGGCCCTCATGGCCACCC
Organism: Ambystoma mexicanum; assembly: GCF_040938575.1. Taxonomy (NCBI): domain Eukaryota; kingdom Metazoa; phylum Chordata; class Amphibia; order Caudata; family Ambystomatidae; genus Ambystoma; species Ambystoma mexicanum. Next base: position 987,142,008 of record NC_090929.1, on the reverse strand, counting down.
ACATCCCACCGCATGCCACTCCTGCCCAAAGAACCAACCAAGTAATACATCCACCCCACATTGAAATGCCCATTACATGATACAACCCAAATGGCATGTATGTACATCAACACATGTCTGTCACACACACACAATGGGCGCCAGTGAATGTGAAAACCCACATCGTGACATGCATGAAACCAATGAGAGAATACCACACATTGAAGTATGAAACAAAAATGTATTCAACACAAAATGAAGGCAATCAAATGAAAACACACAATAATGGAAACATGAAATAAAATTCAGCATGTCCCAAAATGAAAAAAAAATATGAAATCTGAATCCAAATAAATCCTAATGAAAATGTGTCCAAAGTCTCCATCCAACAAAGCAAATCCAAAGGGAAAGAAATAAGTAAAATCCATTGCTCCGTGGTGAAAAAAAAAATGATGATAAATCCACTGTTCAACTATATACAAATAACAAATCCAGGGTCTATGAGCCCAACCATTGAAATCAAACCTACAAAAAAAACTACCTAATAAAGAACTATTCTCAAAAAGGTGGGGCATAATCCAAGCGCCCCAAATTAAAGAAAAACATAAATGAAACCTAACACTAACTAACTATATACAATGGTGGCGGGCAAGTCCTAAGGCTCCCTTGCTGATTTCCCAGGCCAGGGCATCATCGAACTCCTGTTCTATGTCCTGGAGGCGGGCCTGTTCCATGGCCCAGAGGTTTCGCAGGGATAACGCCATGTCCAACTCCCTGTGAATTGTCTCGAGGCACTCGGCCCGCCTCAGCGCCCTGCGCATGGAGTTCTCCGCCCTGACCATAGTGAGCCATGCCTCTTCCGCCCGCCGCTGCTCTGCATCTATGTGCTGGCCCAGCCGCTGCCACACGGAAGACACTCCCAATCCAGGGTCCTCCTGCCCTACGGCCAATGCCTGCCCCTCTGATGTTGATGGCCCCGAGCCATCATCGCTCCCACCTTGAGCCTGCTGCTGCTGTGCCTGTGCCCTGCCTCTTGATGCCTGCATGTCCTCCTCCTGCTAGGGTGCAGTTGTTGGTGTGGCCACCCCTGCTGGACCTCCGACTGCTGACTGTGGCAGGGATGTGTCCTCCACCAGCCTGGCTGCTGGGTCAGAGGCAGCTCCACAGGGTACCCAGGTGATACATGGGCGGGAAGATGGCACAGAGGACGACTGGCACATACGGGGTTCAGGTGAGGAGGGGGGTTGGTACAAGGTTCAGCACACAGAGGAATCCGGCACTGGTGACCCGTCCTAGTAGGTCGACGCGGTCAAAGAGGCAACCGAGATAACGTGCAGTGTCTTCACGAAAACACTGCAGGTCATCCCGCATGCCCCGTTGACGCAACGCCACTCCAGCCAGGACAGGCTCAACCCAGTCCCGGATTGCCACGTCCGCAGGGAGAGGAAGGCCAGTTGTTGTGCGCTCATCCCCTCCGTGAGAACGGGTCTGGACGTAGGCATCCGTGCTGGTGCGGGATGATGCAGTCACAGGATCGGGGACAGGATTACACACAGGCACCTCCGTGGCGGCCTGTGCTTCCTCCTGTCCCTGCCCCTGGACTGCACCACCAGCACCAGTGGAATCCCCCCCTGCAGACCCTGTATGTGTCCCTTGCATGGCCTCCTCCTCAACCAAACCCCCCACCAACCTGGATGACTCTGTGCCATCTTCCTCCATCAGACACTGTGGGGTCTCAGCTGCCCCTTCTGCTGCTGAGGAGTCCACCTCCAACCTCCGCCTCTTGGACATACCCTCAGCAGCTGCGGCCATGCACGCGGCACCAGACTCCTCACTCCCCGACGAGATGACAACATGGGAGGAGGGCCGGGCCTTGCATCTCCGGCTGGTGGTGCGATCCCTGCCGCTTTGCTCCACAGCACCGTCTCCGCCCTCTTCATCAGTTGACGCTGCAGACAGGGAGAGATAGAACACAGGCATCAGGGCACTGTACAATGGTCTGATAAACACATGACAGTTGTACATGAGTGGCAGTGTCAAACTTCAGACATGGCATCACACTCCCCAACACACATGTCATTTGAACTCACACACATGAGCACATCAACAGGAATGTTGCACCAGGTTGCACCATCCATACACAAACAACAGCATGAGCATCCGAAGGTGAGCCTCACCTCACATGCAACACGGGGAGTGCAGAACACATGCACACACGCCACCAGACATACATGCATCTGTACATCTCCACCACCTGTTGCAGTGATAAGATCGCCATCCATGTCACATCTGGCAATCAGCCTCCTACATGTCACTGTCACATGCATCCATGGTGTATCACAGTTGCACACTTGTCAAATAAACAAACATGCACATGTACATAGTGCAGATACATGCAGGTGGAACCACCATCCATGTGTGACATCACAACCATGCCACTGTACATACACAGAAATGTAGGAATGTGTGCACCCACGCCTGCATTTGGCCAGCATGCTCACCAACACATACACCATCGATGTGTCTCACACATGAGAGGACTCACATGCGGCAGGCTCATTTCCCTGTACATATACATGCATACATGGCCCTACACAGACATATGTACAACCTGCACACTCCTGCCACACCTCAACATGCACAGCGTCCAATCAGTACGCATGTACACTTACCGCTCGACTCCAGACGGGTCTGCCTCTCAAGGACCTGGAGGTGGAGCGCTGGGCGTATACGTTCCAGGACCCTCATCTGGTTGTTGGTTAGGCGGACCCGGCACCCCTTGGCATCCGCTGCCTTCAAGAGGCACCGGGCCTTGTTGAGGGTCCTGGACCTGAAGTCCTCCCAGCGCTTCCGGATGTGTTGAATGTCACGGACTGCCACCCCTCCACGTTGATGGCAGTCACGATGTCCATCCAGATCCTCTTCCGTCCTTCATTGTCGGCGCGCGAACTTCCAAAGAGGGCATCATACTGTCCCAGGACTTGCTCCACCAGGGTACCAACTTCATTGGCACTGAAGCTGGTATCCCTCTGCCTCTCTGGCTGGGGGTTGCCAGTGGTGCCACATGGTGTTGTGTCCGACATGGCACCCCAGAGGCAGGTGTGGGTGGGCAACTGGGTCCTGGGGCTGGACTGTGGAGCGATGGTATACCAGTCGGGAGTCTTCTGTTCCAGCAGGGGTGGTCACAGCAACTGCACCCCTGCAGATGGCTGATGTGCAGGTACCAAACAGCAGGACATGTGGGCAGCAGGCAGGCAGGCAGCAGCTGATGGCAGGTGGGAGCGTGCTCTGGGCTCTGGGGGGCAGGTAAATGGCCTTCTGGGCAGAGCGTTGTCTTCCGTGTGTTGTTGCGTGGCCAGCTTGATACGGAGTGATTTGGCACGTGAAAAAACTGCACGTCTGCATGTAATTCAAGGAAAGGCCCTTAGCGCATAAGCGCGTCTGTGACGTGACGCGCAAGGGCATTTCCCTCAACACGGGTGCATGTTGAGTGTACATGTGCAAAAACTGCACGTCCGGGTGTCACTGCGTGCAATTGGAGGAAAGGGCCTTAGCGCGTACGTGCGTAAGTGACGTTGCACGTGTGGGCTGGCTTAAAAGGTATGTGTAGGATGCCATTTTCTTTTACGTGTTTTTTGTGGAGAGCGAGCAGGTGATTCTTGTACTTCTTGTCGGTTCACACGCGATAACTTCACAACAGTTCCAGTTCGTTCTCCCTGTTCAATTCTTATTTTGGTGGGGGTGTTGTTTTTCTCGTTCTTTTTCCAGGCAGACGGTGAGTCGCGCATGTATTTTCCAACTGTGGTTGCCCCCGTGTGTCGCGTACCCATTCAAAGGTCATTGTAGGCTGTGTGTACCACGCGTACGCTTATTTTTGTGTTTCTGGGTGCCACAGCGTAGTGCGGGTTCATTTGTCCATGCACGTGGTCTACCAGGGGTTGCGTGCATGTTAAATATTGTTTTCAGGGTGCCTGTGAGTTGTGTGACCCGTCATCTTCCCCCAGGGCTCACAGACAGCCTTGCTAGAGCACTAGGGTACGAATTCCATCAAGGACCCTACCCCTTTCACCCCAGTTGCCCAGGACAATTGTTTACTGCAACTCCCATACGCACAACAACATCAGTGCCATGGTTGGGAGGTGACCAAGCAGTAACGGAGGCAAAGGTGGCCAACCTCAAAGAGGTGGGTGCGGTAGGGGACATGGCCAGGATGTGCAGGGTGGCCCAAGAGGCCAGTGTGTGGAGGACCAATCAGGGACACCTATGCCCCCCCCACAATGGTTCGGGGAGATGTAGCTGACACCATCCCAGCTCAGCCCTTGTTAAACCGGCCCATATTGTCAACAGAACCGGCACAGGATGACTCCCAGGCTGACTTCTGTGTCACCAAGTCTAAGCCACGTGTGGTGGTGAAAGTTGCTGTCACCAGGCCACGTGGATCTGGGGCAGCAATGTCATCTGCTGCCCCAAGTAGCCAGGGTGAGTAGACTGCAGGGGCAGCTGCAGCTCAATCCACCCCAGCTCTGAGTGTCCCAGCCGGGACAGTGTCAGTCCGATTCCATCACACCGAGGTTGGTCCTGCCAACATCACCCAGCAGCCAATGCCTGCAGTGAGACCTTTGGTCATCGTGCATTTGGCAACTTCCAGTGCCCAGTCCACCTGCGCTTCTGCCCCTACCAACCAGAGTGGTGTAAGCCACTCAGGGTCCGCACCACCTTCCAAGAGGAAGAAGGGTGCTCTTGCAGTACAGGCTGGGACCCCAGAAACGGCTACCCACGCCGGCACATCAAGAAAGCCTAGTTTCAATGATGCAGAACTAGATGCACTTGTGGGCTATGTGTCGGCCCATGGCCGCGAAATGGTGGTGACTGCAGGGTGCAAGACTACGACTGCTCAACGTAGGGCCCACTCGCAGACCATCGCGGACCACATTAGTTACCTTGGATTTGTGAAGCGCACAGCTAATGATTGCTCTAAGCACTGGAATGACCTGAAACGCAGAGCAAAGAACAAGCTGGCTTCAAATCATGCCTCTACTCTGGTGACTGGCGGTGGGTCTCCACCAGAGGAGGAAAAACTCACTGAACATGAGTCTGTCGCTGGAGCATTCATCACAGAGGATCAGATCCAAGGCGTGGGAGACCTACCAGATCTTGAAGCAATGTCCGGTGAGTAACCATGCATGTGTGTGCAATCCATGTGTATGTTGCTTGGGTGATGTCTTCTGATTGAGTGCCAGGTAAGGCTGTCTAGTCATGACTGCTATGGGTCACCCATGTTGTCCCTCAAAACCATTCCCCGGCCTTGTGTTTCCGTTTCACAGTATCCCTTCTGACCATAGTTCACTTTTTGCACATGATTAATCCACGGGGCCTTTAGCTGTCCTCTTGCCACAACATTGTTCATACTGTTTTCCTCTTCATTCAGCCTGATTGATGAAATGATTAGCATATTTACCAGGCATTTTTGTGGCCTACTGTCCCAAATGTGACATACTTCTGTCATAGATTACACCACACAATGGCCCACATTTCTTGACTTATTAGGGGAAAGATTTCTACAATCAGGCGGATTGAGTAATGTGCACCTACACATGGCGTGCACACTATCATTTTGGGGCCCTGTTTGAATGTTGAACATGACAATTGTATCCTCTCATGTCGAAGTGACCAACCATTGATGTATCCATATGCCTGCCATCATTGCATCAGTGAACACTGGCTTTGTTGCAGCGTGTGGCACATGTGTGTTTTCTCACTCTTTTTTACATGTTTTATTTCATTATGTCCATCTCACATGGATGGGTGACAGTACTGATTTGCTACCATCCGGGTGTCCTTGTCAAATCTGCCATGGCTATGGTAGGTGCCGTCTGTGTGCTGGCATGTGTCATGTATGTGGATTGTCCAGGCTAATGTTTGATGCCAGTGCTATCCAGCATGCAGCACATGTGTTGGTTTTCCATCTTGCAGTCATCAGTGTGTGCTTTTTGCCTCCCCTTCCAACTCATTGACAGTGCATGCATGCCAGAGTTATTGTCATGTGGGACATGTGTCATTTATTTACTGGATCTCTGCCTCGTCATGCCTATGTGTATGTGCTATGGTGCTCGTGCCTGTTTCCATTTGTTATCTTTCATGTTTTTGCAGATGATGAGGCACTTGATGCTGTTGAGGAGGAGGAGATGGGGCAGACCCAGGAGGACTCACAGCCACAACCAGGCACCAGTGGAGGATGTGGGGTGGTGGTGGGTGAAAACCCATTACTCCTACAGACCATACTGTCCACGGGTGTCTCTGGGTACACCTCCGGAGACCTCTATGAATCAGGTGCTGAATCGGACATTGAGACATATGTGCCGTCGCAGGAGAGTGTTTCTGGCAGGGATGCTGTTCTGTCCAACCCACCTGCACCGGGGGTAGACCCCTCTATGGGGCATTCAGTGTTGGAAAGTCCTCCTGTGGCGGTTACAGATGCAGGGTCACACTCCACAATGTTTGCTCCTGTTCCTGGGCCAGCAGATCAAGGAGGAATGCAGTTCTGCAGCCGCAGACAGTGCCAGCACAGCAAGGTGCACATCACCCTGCCCCAAACAGGTGTGGTGCCAGCCAATGCAGTGGCCGTGCGCCACCAGACAATACTTTGTGGGAGAACTCCATGTACACTATAGCAGCACAACAGGGGGCATTGTATGAAATAATGGCTCAGGCAATGGATAGGGTGGCCACTTCCATTCTCTCCCTGAAAGGCAGATGGAGCTCCAGCAGCAGGCAACAGAGTCCATTTGCCACTCACACAGGGAGGACATGTTGGCGTCCGACAGGGAGAGACGGGCTGGACTGGAGACTCTGTGCACAGCCATATCTGTAGAGTCACAGGCCCACAGGGAAGCCCTGAGGTTAGAACACAACTCCCTCAGAAATACTCTGGTTGAACTTGAGGTGTCCCGGAGTACAAGGTCAGAACAGCAGCTGGAGCAGCTGACACGCACACTCTCAGCTGAGCTCCAGGCAACCCATCAGGAGATCCGGGCATCACGCGAGGCCATGCACGCAGATATGCGTGCTACCCGTGAGGTGCTGCATGGGGATCTCCGTACCATCATCCTGCAGAACCAAAACTTTCAGACTTGCATGCTTGCTGCCATGGAGAAACATGCCAGGGCTTTGAGTGGTCTGCCTCCCATATCACGGCCACCTTCTGATGTACCACCAGAGGGTGATGACAGCGATGGCAGTTCTCCCACTGTAGCGTAGCCGTGCAGGCCATGAGCTCATGAAGGTATTTTTGTTTTTTCCCAACATCCACGCATGTGGGTGTTGGGGTGCCCCCTGCACTCTGTCCCTCCTGGGTGGCCTCCCCTCCCTGGTCCACACATGGCCATTTTTGATATATATATTTTTTTAAACAGTGTGGTGCTTTGTGTGGCTCCTGTAGGCATCCACTGTGTATTCCAGCTGGGCACATGCCAGCTTGTCCTGTATTTGGTTAGATGCTTGGGTTCCTGAGACAAACACCCCTCCTGCTTCCCCTTTCCATGGGCTTGCAAAGGGTGTGACCAAGTGACAGTAACTTACACAGTGACATTGGGCTCCCATAAATTGTGTGGACAGTCTTTAGTCAAAACAGTGTATACATCCCTAATGGGTATTGTTGTAGTAATCTCCACTGCATGGTGGATTTATGTATGGTTCTACATCCATGATTCTTTCCTTAGATACATGTACCTTCTTCATGTCTTAACAAGCCTGTCTACTTGGCAGATGCAGTTCATGTTGTATGCAGTACACTGAAACATGTGCCTACCACCAACACTCTGCAGTTGGAAGGGGTCGATGTGCTGCCTTAGTGAGGTTGCGACACTTGCACTACTTTGATTTTTAATTCTCATATATTGCCACTGTTTGAACATATATTGATGTTTTCTCTTGCTGGTAAGTATTTGTTCATGTGTGTTGTTTTTTTTATTCATTATTGAGAGCAAATTGTCTGTGGCCTGTTTCCATTTGGGACAGTGCACTTTGTGACACTTGTGTTATGTGTTGTGCATTAATGTGTTTGCTTTCACATTGCATGCCATGCCATGGTGTGTTGGTGTGGTGTTGGGTGACATGCCACTATTTTGATGTGGTATTTTGCAAGGGGGTAGTCCTTCATGCTGCATGAATTTGTGCCTTTTTGTGACACGGCATTGTGTGTCTTTGAGTAGATAGGGATGCACACAATGCAGCACTTCAAGGTGAACAATCTCAGGCTGGTATGGTTGTGACAGTTGACTGTCCCTTTTGTCATCATCATTGATTGTGAGCTGGTATGTGCCAGGCCTGTGTGCACTCCGCAGGGGTGGGATTTTAGGTGAAGTAATTTGCCACAAGCTGGGTCCGGGCTGCCTCACCACATGCCCTTTCACCTCCCATGCTCAGCGGCCGTGCATGTGGTTGTGGGGGCCCCACCATGCCCACTGGCACGCCGTGCCAGGTTGCAACGTTATGCAGGACACATGCTGCCACTATGATCCTGCACACTACTGGGGGCGCATATAGCAGCTGCCCACCAGAGCGGTCAAGGGAGCAAAAGCGTGACTTGAGCACTCCGAATGTGCGCTCCACTATGCCCCGGGTTGCAATATGGGCTGTGTTGTATCTTACCTCGGGTGGTGTGGTGGGGTTCCGAATTGGCGTCATCATGTAGGTGCTCAGAGGGTAGGCACTGTCCCCTGGGGAGGTGATAATGGTTGTCTTTAGTGGGGTTTTCCCATTTCTCAGTTTCTGACATGCATGCATGTGCAGAGGCATTTATACTCACCAATTAGCCATGTGTCGCCATGCCAGCCAGCTTCCAGGTCCCGGTTTAGGGGTGACATTCTGAATATGAAACTATCATGGCTGGATCCTGGATAGTTGGCATATACTGAGGTGATGATTCCCGTGGCATCACATACAACCTGCACATTGATGGAATGCCAGTGCTTGCGGTTCCGATAGGTATGCTCAGTGGCCCTGGGCGGACGTAGAGCCACATGGGTGCAATCAATGGCACCTAGGACTTTGGGGAAGTGTGCCACCCCGTAAAAAATGCTGGACAACAGCCTGCCTTTCTGCTGGTGTTCTGGGCATGTATATGTGCCTGCGGACTGAGGGGCGTGCAGTCATGATGGCCAACACCTGGTGTAGGCAGCGTGACTGCGTGGCCTGTGACACACCCCCCACTATGGCACTTGTCGGCTGAAATGAACCAGTAGCCAAGAAGTGCAGTACATTGAGCACCTTTTTCAAGGGGCTCAGTGCTTGCGAGCACAGGGTGGGTGATGTGAGGTCATCCTCCCACTCCCTCCCCAGGTCTAGGATTATGTGTGGTGGAAACCTGTACCTCCCATACACCTGGTCATCAGGCATCCCAAAAAGGCTGGTCCTGGGTAAAAGAATGCGGGCCTGGCTATCCTCCTCCTCCTGCGGTGTCCCACGACCACTGCTGCAAGGAACGGTATATTCATCGTAGCATCTGAGCTTGTTTGTTGTTTGCGCGCACTTTTATGCTGCGCGGGGCCGCTTATGCCTGCTTCCTGCTAGCGTACGTGTTTCCGGATTAGCGCAGCTTTTTTGGCGCATGCCTTTCCCCTGTTCGATTCCACTCATACTTGTTGTTAGCGCGCGTTTGGGCGTTGCAAGCATTTACCTCCTGTACTTCCCCCGTAACACCCACATTTTCACGCGTTGTTCCCCATTCCGCGTGTTACGCCCCGTGTTACGCCCACTTTTCTTGTGTGCGATACACTTTGTGCGCTCTCCCTGTGCGCGTAGCGCACGCTGTTTAGTGACGTGTGCATCCGCGTGCACCACCCACGAATTTGGTGCACATCCCAGCTTTTACTAAGACAGCGCATTCCATGAATTGATCAACGGCGGCGTGCGCGGCTTTGGCACGCGTGCGCTGCGATTTTCACACTTGTGCTCCCCTTTTCAGCGCACATTTATTCCATGAATTACCCCGATAATTCGTTTCAATTTAAATTGATTCAGTTATTTCTATTTTGATTGATTAATAGACCTTCTGTGCATCCCTGTGTGTTTCTGTCCCGAAAGGAGAGGGAGGCTGTAGCGAATCAATATTGTTAAATTGGGGGTCCAAGAATCAGAAAAAGAACTTAATCAAAGGAAAATTGAGTACGTCTGGTTTGGGGTGAGGGGAAAATTCCCATGAATTAGATGTCGCCCAATTAAAATATCCTACATGTCAAAGACACATTCAACGAATATCCTCTGGTCTGTACCATGGGGTTATTACAGTACAAATGTTTTATATTGGATACAATGAGGTCTCTATTTTAATGGCAATATGAACTGTACTATTCTAAGAAATACCTGGTGATATTTAATGTATTTTTGTTTTACTTTATGTGCACAAGCTACCACTGACAGAAGAGAGTGTGACAGAAGAACTGACTACTAAAAGTGATGCCTTAACAAGCCCGGAAGCTGAAAACACCACTAACGGCAGCGTTGTCATAGAAGACCCTGACGGTATGATAGCTTAATCCAACATCAATTGTAGGCGTAATGGTGACATTTTGTGAGAAATCTCATTTGTTTGCTCATGTCATGGAAGTAAATACAGCAGCAATCATAGGTGTTCACCCAACTAGAGCAAGCAAAGAGCCATCTTTTTCCATTTGTATGCCTTTGATCACCATAGTGTTAGCATAATCCATATCATTATAAAAGGCTATGGATTTATGTGGCACAGGGAACACTTTCACATTTTCACCACTAGAGGGCAGTGCAGTTACTCATTCACATATAAAATCCTTTCACTATAGCATCACACCATTCACTTCCCCAGTAGCCTTCCTGCACTATTTGTTCAACAGTGTGTTCCATCATGTGCAGAGACCCACACAAATGTCACCATGGCATTAACTCTTCCACAAGCTAGATGCATGGATGGCGTGCACCAGGCATCACTATGGGTTGGGGCAAGGTCACCTGCAAAACTGTCCCTTGCCTTCGGTGTCAGAGCTTCAGGCTTCTTGGTAGGATTGGCGTGTGGAGCACGACAAGCGTGTCTGATGCAGGTGAAGCAGTGCAAACCCGGCATCATTATGGGCTCGGTGTGGGCGGGGGACCATGAAGGTGTCTGTGGCCTCAGTCCAAGAATTAGAGGCAACGTAGGTGTTGAGCATGACACACAAACATTAACATTTTACAAGGTCTCATCCAGACCCTCACTCTACAAAGTCCAACCTAAAAACTTTGCAAGTCCACATTCCCCTCCCCCTATAAAACCCAACTCTAGCCCCTTTGCACACAGCCACAAAGGCCTGTGCCATTCCACTCTGCCACGTTTCATGCAAACGTCTTCCACAAAGACCCATTCAGACCTATTCAGTAAAACTCCACCTAGAGCTTCCATTACAAGACCACATTCAGACACACTCTGCAAAGGTCTATGCTGACCCAGTGCCAACAGATACAAACAACCCATGATTGTCTCATTAAAAACCTTTCCTATGAGCTATATGAGCACGTGCTACTCCTGGTATAGCTGGTATTAACGTATTTAAAGAGCGCGTGGACACAATAGCTGATCTCATGGGCCAAAAGAACAACTAAAAAAGCTGGAGAGCATGATTCTGGGCTGGTTGGTAAAAGAGACGGCGCCGAGGCGCTTCTGCAATACCAAGTGATTCTGGTTAAAATGTAAGAGAGGGTCCAAGAGAGAGGACCAGAACTGAGAATGAATGACCTATTAGCTTTGGCCTGTGAAATCAAGGCCTACAGTTACTACCACTGGCACTTGCTTGAACCTGTGACCCTGGTTCAGGAATTGCAAAGGTAGTGCCAAACCGAAAGTAAAGAGGCCTTTACTGGACCCTGTTTTCTTTCAGCAGTAATTCCCCCCCACCCTGTGCCCTCCCCTAGCCCCTCAGCAGCATTCTATTGGCTGCAAATGGGCCGTTGGATGAATAATGGGCTGAAACTCCTGTTCCCACATGCACCACATCAGTGGTGCCACCATGACGTTTAATGAACACTTTTATAGAATGTGGAGACTCCCTGGATAGAAGTAAATGAACAAAGGCTAAGCCTTCGGTGTGGGTGTGGACTGCACACCCTGAGATACACCCTAAGTGGTTTATCCAGGTAAGAGGAAAGAGTTACCACACTTTCGAGCACACAATGAACACATGCGGGAAAGAGCAGCTTCATTAGTAACGTCACATTTATTTATTGCATTTAATTACAGTGCACATAACCCGTAGGTATCTAGGCGCTAGTTTCATTGTGGAAGGGCAGGTTATTTACAACACACTTTTTTAATTTTAATTTTTTTTATCTTCTTCCATGCGCGGGTGCGGGATTCGAACCTGTGTTTGCTTAGCGTGGTTTTGCTTCCAAGACCCACACATTTCCACAGAGCTATCCTCCTGTTCTCTTCTCTCTCTCTCCTATATGTTGTATGTTCTGTGGCCTGATATTTATGAAACCATTATCGAACTGTGGATTTAGCATTGACTAACTATGCACTATTGATGACATTTTTGATCAATTAATGGTGTGACACATTTTTTATGTTATTCTTGGATAATCAAGATGATTCACGTACGCCCTGAAGAAGGACTTAAAACAGTCCGAAATGCATTGGCGAAGGATGCATCTGCCTATGATTTTTCTAATACAATTTTGGAATAGATTTAGCACAAGCTGTTATGAATTAAATCTACTTGCTCTACTTGGATCAAATCTGAATGACTTTTCATTTGTAATGAACTAACCATTTGTAACCACTTAGTGGATCTCAGGGTGTGCAGCCCACACCGAAGGCTGATTAGCCTTTGTCCTTCATGTCTAACCATTTTGTGTGCCTAAAACAGAGGCACCTGCATTGGGTTTGCACCCCACTTACATGTGTAAGAATACTTTAATCTTCTCCAATTCAAGACGAAAAGATCAACTACTATAAGGCAGTGCCCACACACCGTTTGGTATTCTAGCCTCCCTCGATAGTCAGCATGTGGCCTTCCACAGGGGCTCCCATCTTCTACTCTGCTGTAAGTCTGTCAAAGTCATCATGTGCAAGTGGATGCACAAAGAGCATAAATGCACTGATTATCTTGGAAAGACCATGTCCATCTCTCGCCACGCTTCCCATCTGCGAAGCAGGAACGTGGGTTCTATGTGATTTGCTCGAAAAGAATCCATCAAATTCTTTTTGGGGGGTAGATTTTGGTGCAATTATATGCAGGGGAGACCCCCAGCTGCTTCCCCCACATTAGTTATTAACCTAAACCCACTCCCACATATATTTAGAGCAAAATTCGTTGAAATAAATTCGATAAAATCGAATTTGATTATTTCTCCTGCAGCAAAACATCCCTATTCCGAGACGTGCAGTCCATTCTGAAATGCCAGACACCATGATGGGTTCCACTCCCTAGCCACAAGGAGAGGCTCCTCTTGAAGCGTCTTAAAATAGGGCCAGCAAATAGATTGTCCATCTCCTTCCACCCTCCCCCCCTCTTTTCGCAACAGCCCCAGTGGTATTTATATAATTTCTGTCATTCCAATCCCTCTCTCTATGACAACAACCATACCCCTCTTCTGGCAAGTTTGGTGATTGTCCTGCCATCTACTCCACACCTTACCGCGCCATATACTCCTCGCCCCCTCCTTCACAGAAGCATCCAGCCCTCTGCCTTTTACACCAACATGACCAATTCTGCATTACCATTAGTATAGTTTAGTTCAAGATGCAAGCAATCTGGGTGACAAGGGTGCAGGACATGTATGACGCGGGACACAGAATGGGATTGGCTGACATGGTCAGGCGTCATGTAATGGCCTGTGCTTGCCCTTTCACAGGATCCCTGAACTCGGCTGTTCTGTTTGGAATAATAGTCGGAATTTTAGTCGCTGTGGGGATTATCAGCACCATCATCATCATCGTCGTGAAGAAGATGTCTGGCAGGTACTCGTAAGTAAACATCTCCTGATATTGCTATGCACGGTTTGTGGGATACTTCAGTGGAGCTGGGGTCTGGTTTACTTGGGTTCTGGAGAACTGGTACAGTTGGAGCTTCTCTGACAAGATATATTGTGTTATGGCAGGTAAATCATGCCATCCTCTACATCTGTAAGTCTGGCTCCTCCTTGGGAAGACTACGTATGTCCTCTCCGTTAAGGATTGCATAGTTTCCCTTCTGCCGACACCATCACCTGAATTACCACACAACTGATATAGTGGTATAGCCTTGGGGAGCCCTTATGCTTTCTGTAGCCATACGGATATATCTTCTTCCCCTATGTGTAACCCTTTCTTGATGCCCAAAGGTCTACAGAGGTGACTCTTGTCCTTGAGGGAGAGCTATTGGTGCAGATAGTCTGCTGGGCACTCCTTCTGTGTACAGTCACTTGTGGGCATGGATTCTGATGCTCAAGATATCATGCACAGTAAATGATGGAGAAGCATTCTGTGGCACAGTTACTGAAGGGTGGGCTGCATGTGGTCCAGCAATGATGGGCACTCCTTATGGCTGGATGGAACACAAGACCTGCTGGAAAGTCATTCTGAGGAAAGAGTTACATCCCGCAATTCCGTGCCTGTGCCACAGGAAGCCATGGAAATCTTCTCTGGCACAGAGGTCTTCCTCTAATCCGTAATACCAGTGCTTGGGCAGGCTTTTTAAGGTAGACCTGATTTTGCTTGTGATATCAAAAATGTCCTTATCTACTCTCATTGTCAAAGGACAAGAGCCTATGTTTAGTGTACTCACCTCTTAAAAGGTGCTGCCGGTCACGAGTGGCCTCCATATGTACAAAAGAAGTACACCACTGGGAGCCCTCGCACTGGGGTGAGGCAATCATATATGATGCTGGAAAATACTGGTCTTGAGCCCCCTCCTGAAATGGGTTCGAGATGAGCCTGGGCACAGGCCAACTATTCAGTATCTCCAGTAGCCTTGGGAAGGAAGCGTCTCCATCTTTAAAACAGTCCTAAAATGTGTAACAGATGACAGGCCAGTATCAAGTGAAACACGTGATAGCTTTGTTTAAGAGGACTAAATGTGCATATTAAATATTGCGGACCATTTCTGCCCATGGCTCTATTTATAATGCACCCTTCTATTCACGTTACCAAGTTCATCGCTGCTAACAATGGACAGCAGAAAAGGCGGGGGAATTCTTCCTACCATCCATCCGGCATCATCATCATTGTGTCCGCATAGCGGACTAAAGGCATATAGATTTTAAAAAGAAAAACATGCTCTCGCCACCACTCCAACTGAGGGCACCAAGAATACATAACAATTTCACTTAGTGGTCTACACACGAAACAAGTACTAATCCAAGTATCCTGGCTGTAAATACCAAATATCTGAGAGAGAGAGAGAGAGAGAGAGAGAGAGAGAGAGAGAGAGAGAGAGAGAGAGAGAGAGAGTGTGTGTGTGTGTGTGTGTGACCATCTCTGTGGGGACTTTGGCATCAAGATAATCACACACCATCTCTGTGGGGACTTTAACATCAAGATAATCACACACCATCTCTGTGGGGACTTTAGCATCAAGATAATCACACACCATCTCTGTGGGGACTTTAAAGTTATTATAAACACACACCAGTTCTGTGGGGACTTTACCATAAATAGCACATACCATCGTTGTGGGGACCTTGATATCAGTATCACAAAATACAATCCCTGCTGGGACTTCACCAACATCAAACACCATGTGTATTAGTACTTTATCATAATGTTAATCACACACCAACTCTATGTGGACTTTAACAACAGTATTATAAAACAACATAGGAATGCTGTCTTTAATACGATTATTCATACAAACCATCTCTGTGAGGACCTGAAATCAGTATCATGGCAGACAATCTCTATTGGGACTTCAACATCACCAATGTCAAACACCATTTTAATGGGGACTGTAACATATTTGTCATCACACCAATCATAGAGAGATGTGTTTTGGTGGACAAGATGGTGACTGTGAAATAATGAAACCGGTATTCAAATCTCTGCTTCTATACCTGACCACATTGTGTGATCCTGAGCCATTCACCTAATATTTTGGTTCCCCAGTTCTCCTTTCCGACATACTTGGAGTGTTTTATAATATAGTCTCATGCCAAATTTAGTACATTTTTAGTGAGGTTCTTATTGAAAAAACACCACCATTACAATCCATCTATTGTGTATACCTACGGTGTGGGTAGGTACTCATATATAGAAATAGAATTGTGCAAGTTACAAAGATGCCTATGAAACAAACATGTTGCTATTTGCATAGGGATACATTACATTCCAAATAAGAATATTTAAGTCCTCACAAGGATGGTAACACGCGTTCAGGTCCCCACAGAGATGGTACCGGACACGCGATTAAAAATTAGCATTTTTGCAGATTTGAAGCTGGATCCTATATTAGGAATTTTTTCTGAATATATTTTTGCTGTTAGCATATTTTTAAAACATTGGGAAAGGTTAGTCCCCACAAGGCTGGTTTCCACACATAGTCCCCACAAGGTAGGTAAAACGTGTATGTGTGTGTGTGTGTGTGTGTGTGTGTGTGTATATATATATATATATATATATATATATATATATATATATATATATATATATATATATATATATATATATATATGATGGCTGCAAGAGAAGGTGTTAAGGCCAACACTGGCATGTACAGCATGCCAATGTCTTAGAGCAGTAGCAATAGTGGTAACTGGGCACTGCAACATGTGTGTGTTTTTACAGTGCCAATACTGGCATTCTTGGTCACAGCCAACATGAGTGTGTTGTTACAGTGGCAATGCTGGCATTATAGGGCACAGCTAACATGTGTGTGTTGTTTGAGCGGCAATACGGGCACAGACAACCCAGCAATAACTTCTTACATTGGCATTGCTGGCATGGTTGGGCACAGCACCATTGCTGTGCTGTCACAACTACAATACTGTCGTTATTGGAGGCAGCCAACATTAGTTTTCTCTTACAATGGCAATACCAGTACATATTGGCACATCCAGCATGATAACATCTTGCTATAGCTGAAATAATGCCATTATTGGCCGCCGTAACATGGCAGTGTTCTTACAGTTGACATACTGGATTATTGTGAACAGCAACATGACTCTGTATGTACAGATGTCATGCTAGCATTATTGCATGCAGCTATCACAGGTTTGCTCTTACAGTTGCAATACTGGTACAGAGCCATCATGACAATGTGTTCTTACAGTCGCATTACTGACATTATTGGGCACAGCAGCATGGTTGTATTCTTCCATTTGCAATACTAGAATCATTGTGTACAGCCAGCATGAGTGTTTTACAGTGACAATACTCGCCTATATTGTAGTGAAAAGCATCATAATGGTCCTGCCTACTATTGCTGGTTTGGTTCCAACTGTACGCAGGAGTGAGCTGGCTATTTCCATGTTTTACCCTACAAAGCCGATTGTACATTGTAGAGCTTTATACAGTATTGTTCACAAAAACATACTGAAAATGCATAATTTGAACTCATATTTTAAAAGAATTCTTGATGTATCTCAAAACCTCCTTTGGTAGTTTTGAGTTCCATTTCTTTGCTTGGCCTCTCACGCTCAGAGGGGAATCTTTACGCCCCTCGAGGAAAAGGGGTGCCACTGGTTATCTCAGACTGGCAGTCGCAAAGTCCGGGCCCTATTACAATATGTATGTTAGCCAACTGCCCCCACATGATCTGCAAGAGTGTAAATGGTAGCGATTACACAGTCGGCGACCAGATGGAATGCAGTGCCTCTTAAAATTGCATAGGGATCCCCTGATCTACTAAGTGGAAGAATAGTCCTTTTCCATAGAAATGGCGACAGTCATTCCTAGGCAGGAACTATAAAATGTATAAGCTAAGAAGGGGATCAGCAAAATCTGATATTCTATGACGCGGAGGGGCAGCATGAATGAACATTCATGTGAGTGGGTGCTTATACATATGGTGTGTGAAGTGGCATCCTGACAGGCAGCACCACTGCTTCTGAGCATGCTCAATGCAGATCTGGAAGGCTAGAAAGGCAGGCTTGAATGGCCCTGGAATTGCTCAGAGGGAAGACTACACCTCTATGAGGCGGCATGAGATGTTCCTATGATGCGTCCCTCACTCACAGCGCAGCGCCGCAATGCCGGCCCCTACTGACGCACTAGCCCAGCGTTCTGTCACTGCTCAAGACTGATTTCTACCATCCAGCTTCTGCTCATGGTCGATGGGTAAGTGCCTTTGGGGGGACTTGGTAATTGACTTGAAAGATTGGGTGTCTAGTACAGTGCACATTGGCAGACCTCCCAGTTACAATGCTGGTGTCCCTGAGTAGTGAATTCATAGCGTTTGCTACGAACCACCCCATTGCCATCTCCTTTTGAAAAGAATAACATGTAAGACTCTACAGCTTTAAATAATCTCAACCAAAATGCAACGGAAATTCCTCGCACTTGCACAATTTAAACAATTTGAACAAATCCTGAAGTAAACCACATTCTTGGTGTTACGCACAAGGGCCGGTCCATGGAAATGCAACAGGGAGTACCCCCTCAACCACACCTAACCAACCCATCTCCTGCACCCCTCCACCAGCCCTGCATAACAATTAACCCATTTCTTTTGACCACTTCGATGTAACTTCAATAGTCCCAAATCCAAACCAAAACCAGAACCTTCCATTTCACCACAGTACATTGCAATTGAAAACTCTAATGCAAAGTTTGTGAAGGAACATCACAATGTTAGTGATGAAGTCGTTTGCATTGCTATGGATGTGCTTCCCCTAAGGTTGTAGGTGTGTCACTGCTCTCTACGCGTAACCTCCGTGCCCCAGTCCACTTTCGCTGGCTGCTTCTGCCTTTTGCTGGTGGAATCTTCAGCGATCACTTGCTCTCCCTTTGTCACCATGGGCAATCCAGAGTCATTACATCCCACACCTCATCTTCCTTAGTTCTAGATCTGGGATGGCCCCAGCGATACTTGATGTTGTTGTTCTAGACATAGGTGGTGACCAAGAGCAAGCTTCTCCTTTTTGGTAGGGTGACCTGTGCTAAGACCGGAAACAGAAAGAGCTTGGCATCATGACATAGAAGGTCTTTAAAATGTCTAGCCCCAGACTTCTTTTAGCTGGAAAATGTGTACACATGTTGGGACATCATTGGGAAGTTCCGGTTTTGATTGTACGTTGAATAGATTGGATGGATTCGTATTCTTCCCACCTTGTATGTTTGGTAAAAAATACTCCTGAAGAGGCCCTGAATGAATTCTTGCAGACCTGAGTCTTGGACGCGTTTAGAAATTGTCTGACATGGGTATTATTGAGGCGTGATATGTTTTCTCCCTCCTCCTGTTTGGTGAATATTACCTTGTATAATAATTCCAGATGTTCACACCTCCAGCGTATTTCACACAGTTGTGTGTCTGCTCATGTAGGGATAAGTATTTCTGATTGGGCCCTAGGTATGGAACCGTCCTTGCTAAGCTACGATGATTAATGTGGTGTTCTAATTTGATTTTTCTGCTAGGTCACAGGACGGGGTTGAGGTGAAGCCACACCTCCTTTGTTGGATTGCGTTGAGAGGTTTATTCTGGATACCTTGCGTTTTATTTGATTGCTCAAAAAAGTGGATTTACCACACTTTTTTAATTTTTTAAATAGTAAATAGGCTGAACACAATTGGGACTATGAGTCCACATGAAACAAAACATTTGATAAATAAATAATAATTGCACGAAAAACGGACTCTTATTTTATTTAAAACATTTTTAAAAAGTGTGGTAAATCCACTTTTTTGAGAAATCAAATAAAACGCAAGGTATCCAGGATAAACCCCTCACTGCTCATGTTGGGAGAATGCATTGCCATCCAGCCTCCTCTTTGCTCATCATCATTACACTTGTATAGTGCAAATAATCACCAATGTCATTTGTATTTATATTTTATTGGATTTTATATAACGCTTTTAGCCAAAGCGCTTTACATAGAACAACAGGGAGTACATTACAAAGCAAAATGAATTATTTCATGAATCATGCAGCAGAGAACAATATACAGAACAATTTATCGTGAAATAAACAGTAATATAGAATTGCATATAGCTGAGCGGTGATCAAAACAGCCATTGTTTGTCAGGCAGGTGACTGGAGTTGGTAGGATTTTAAGGAAGTGTGGAATGAGGAGTAAGAGGTTATGTAGCATAGAGGGAGAGGGAGAAGGTTCCAATGAAGTGGGGCGAGAAGTTGGAAGGAACGGAAACGGGATTGAGCACAAGGAGCAGGCGGGACAGTAAGTAGGAAGTGATCAGCAGAGCGGAGAGAACGAGAGGGAGAATAGAAGGAGAGGAGTGAAGCGAGGTAGGGGGGCAAGTCATCAAGGCGCTAACATGAGAAATGAGCAGACATGTACGGGACATGTACATCTTGCACCGAGATCGATTTAGGTAGCTCAGCAGATCCGCCCTGAATCTTGGTTTTGATCTCCAGCAACATCCAATGCAAGTCCTCCTTCTGGGCAAAGGCCTGTTATGAAGTGGGTATCATAGGGGCTGAATGGACTTGAGCTACTGTCATTTGAAATTGCCTTTTGGTCTGTTCTAAGGCCAGTGAAGGAATCTTAATGTCCACCCACAAGGGAACCTTCTGTTTGTCAGGTTTCATGGTGATGGAGCAGACATAGGTCTCAGTATGGATGAACAAATAAGGAACGTTTCTCAGGTGTCCTCCAGCTGAAAAACCAAGGAAGAGAAGGGACATCCTGGCCCACATAGATTGTAGTTACCAAGCAACAGCATTCAGAGAATGGCACAACTGAGCCCCTTCTATCAAGGAGGACTCCCTCCCAAAGGCGATGGAGACCATGCCAGATCCAAACTGTTCCACAGCAGGAAACCAGGACTCTGGCTGAAAAGGTGTACTTGTGAATTCTAAGTTAGGCCAGGCCTCTGGGTTCCCACCTAACCTTTCTGATGAAAACTTAACCCGGAGGGAAAACCCAGACCAAAGAGGGTCATCAACTGCTGTGAGGCTACAGGATTGCTGGGTGCAAAAGCACCTATCCCTTGCAAACACAATGCAGATGAAGTCACCAGATCTAAGGATGGTGAGAGGCCTCATGTCAGTTTTAATGATGGTTGTTTTCTGGTTGTTAATCTCTTGAACCCACACATCTGTAGGACTGGCATCCCCCCAAATGTCTCACAGGGGCCCACCCTTAAGTTCTCTGCTTGCTTGAAAAGCCCCACAGGAGTGCCCAGGGCACTGCTTTAGTCTCAGGCCTGGCGGGTGGTAGGAGGACAGCTGGAGGCTCCCTTACCACACAACGCTCCAATCCCCAGTGCTGAGCCATCACTCACGCTTGGGAGGGGCCTTGCGGCACCGTCCCCTCACCTGAGTGGAAGGCTGCACAATCCATTTGTGTTCTTTATTTACATGGGGGATTGTGCTGCCTCGCACCCAGCATGGGCACGTCCCTTGAAATGCAAGTTGTCTCCTCAAAAAACAGCAAGATAATGAGAAACGGTGTGCCTCAGAAGTCTGGACCTGCCGCCTCCCATTATTGCCTGACAGCGTACACACGCTGAATGACAGGAGAGGGCTCTTCTCCTGTCAGTCAGCGTGTTGACTTTGAGGAGACCATAATGTGAACATGCTGAAAGTAGAGGCCTCCTCCTCTGTCAGGCAGCGTGTCTATGTGTCGGAGAGGAGGGAGAGACATCCGGGCATCCCCTGGCTTTGTGTGCATGTTCGAAGGGTGCATGGAGGTAAGGTTATTGTTTTTTGTTTATTTTTTAAAAATGAAATATGTATGTATTCGCATTTTATATTAAATGTGTATGTATATGTGTATGTATGTGCGCGTGCATGTTGGCATCAATGGTGTGTTTGTTTTTATGCATGCATGAATGTAGGTAGTTGTGTGAAAGGTGTAGGAGTGCATGGGTGAATGTGTTGTATGTGAGTGTGTGTGTGCCAGCCTACACCCCTAAATTTAGTGACCCTGCGTAACACTACACCTAGGCATTTGGGGGTATGACATTCTTTTTTGCACTACTCTTAATGCACAGAACCATACATCAAGGGTAAAGCAAACATAAAATGTGGCTAGGCCGGCCTACACTGACTGTAGGCTAGTGTAGCTAGTAATAAAACTTATCATGTTGGAATTGCCCCTCATTGGCAAGTAAAAAATGCCAAACCACATTAAAAAATCATATGCAGACTAGCATTATGTAACTAGACTGGCTTACATTGGAGGCTCCAGCCTGGCCATATATTAGCGTTTCATGGCATTTCTATACTGGAATATGTTTTAGGAAAAGGATGCTTGAAAATGCATTGCAAAATGCTGCTGTGCAAGCTTTGTGACCTCCATTTATTGGGTTTTTCCATGTGCTACCATGCAAAACGAATTGCAAACTGTACAGCCTTGTAACCAGTTTTTCAAAGAGGGTGCTGTAAAATGCAACATTTTAACCCATTGTTTCAAAAAGATTCTCGGGGTTGAGAAACCCTTTCAAGCACCCCTTGTTTAGTTTAAACTCCCTCACGGTGCTCTGTTGAGCCCGCATAATTAGCGTAAACTTTTAAGCCCCTCCAGTTCAAACATTCACCAACTAGCACTGAACCTCATCTACCTGTCACTATGCATGATGTGTGTTTTAATGCGCACACATGGGCAGGACGCTCCTTAATGCTAGCTTCACGCGCCGCACGCCGTCATGCCATCCTATATAATTTTTTCATATGATACAAAAGTTAGTCTGGAATAAATCTTTCTGCACAAGAGAAACATATCTTTGCTGTAATTGATGTGCACTATTAATAATAAACTATATTTGTGTTCCTCCACACATAAACTAGACGCTGGCCCAGTGCAAGAAATCATAAGAGGGCCTCACCAAATGTTTTGCCCACAGCCTTATCACACCTTGCTTGCCTAGGTGAGCATGCACTTGACAGAATTCCAAGCTGTGTGTCGCTGCTTGGCATGTAAAATCATAGACGCATCATGGAGTGTTTGAGATGACTTTGGTCTCCTCAGCCATCTACATTTCACATGACAGTATCTGGCGATTTGTGGGTATTCCACCAATCAGCTAAAACTAACAACTGCAACCTGAGATAGGCACAGCCCTAAACCTCTTTTTGATAAACTTAATTAAAGAAAGTGTGAAAGCAAAACCGAAGAGGAAGGTATAAATGGCATCGGTCGACCTTGCAAAGCTTTCGACGTGATTGAGGTGCGCACACTTTGGCTAAAGTTGGAAAAATGGAACTGCCCTGTAGATCTGAGAGAAGCATTGATTGTCCTTCCCACTAATACTACCTTGCGTATTCAATTGGACAAAAAGGGTATTCTCACGGAACCAATAATAACTACAAATGGCCTCAAACTGTAACAATTAGGTACTCACGAATGTCCGGAAACAGCAGAGGTGTACAATTGGCTCTGAAGTATAGCGGTAATTCCCCCAAAGTGTTCAGAGGCCAGAAAACTGGACTCAGTGCACCCCGGGAGCAGTACCCTTGGGAAACCCTCGTGGGGAAGAAAACCCAATTCTGTCTCGTAGAGGATGGTGTCTCCAAGTAGTTGTGGAAGAATGGTAAGTACTGCAGGCTGAGGAAGGAGCGGTTCCAGGAATCCGCTCGGTGAGAAGGAGTCGAGCTGCAACGTGGGTGGAAGCCCTAATACAGCAGGCTGAGGAAGGAACGGTACAGGAATCCGCTCGGAGAGGAGAAGACGAGGAGCAACGAGGAAGGAAGACCAGTCATGCTCAGTGCTGTAGAAAAGGAGTAAAGGGTAAGGAAGGAAACGAGGTAAGAAGTAGCATAGAAAAGAAACCGCACACGAGTGCACGGGGCAGAAAAGCAAGAAGAGTAACAGGGAATTACGGAAGGTAAGAAAAAGGTAGTGTAAGTCGAGGCGGAGCTCAGAGAGAGAGTGCGCAGGGCACAGAATAGAGGAGAAAAAGCTTAGAGAAGTCTCCACGGTAGTACAGCAAAATGCTAGAAAAGGCACCAGCGCAAACAGCGAGGTGAAGCGAACAGAAGCGACGCGTCTTGCCCAACCATAGAGAGGAAGATATAGAAAGGGCAGACGCGGTCGCCATGTTGGAAAAAACTAGAACGGTAATCGTTTTGTGGCAATAGCGCTGATAAGCCGCCATCTTGAGTTCCATTGTTGGTATCTTGAATGGCTCATTCTCCATTTCCGCCAAGCGTGTCGAGCTGAATTCCTGACAGTATGCCCTCCCCGTGGGGTGATTGGTCCAGGTTTCCAGGGGTGAGAGCGATGGAATTTGTTTACCAGTCTTGAGGCATGAACTGATGAAGCGTTTTCCCAAGTCCTGTCTGATGGATTGTAGCCTTTCCAATCAATTAGGTATTGCAACTTTCCGTGATAGTATCTGGAGTCGCATATTGCTGCTACTTCATACTCAGGACCATCTTGAGTATCCACTGGAGGGGGAGTATGATTGAAGCCCCTATTGAACCTATCCGGTATCTGTGTCTTGAGTTGAGAGACATGAAAAACATTATGAATCCGGTGCCAGGATGGCGGGAGACTGATTTTATATGCTACCTTCTCGATGGCCTCAATAATGGGAAATGGTCCAAAATACTTGGGTGATAGTTTCGATGGTACCAAATGTTTAGGAAGGTATTTAGAGGAGAGCCATACTAGATCCTTAGTTTTGTAGGTTGGTTCCTGTGAGCGTTTCTTGTCTGCTTGTTGTTTTACCCGGTCTCTGGTTTCAGAAAGGGTAGCAAGGGCTGTAGCATGTCCTTTCTGGATGTCGGAGACTAATTCATCTACCTCTGGGATTTTGGTGGATCGAGGAGTTACGGTAGGGAAACTGGATGGATGGAATCCATATGTGCATAAAAAAGGTGTCATTTTGATGGCTGCGCGAAAGGAATTATTATATGCGAATTCAGCATATGGTAGAAGAAGGCTCCAGTTGTCTTGAGCAGCTGACACAAAGCAACGCAGATACTGTTCTAAGGATTGATTTAATCTCTCCGTTTGCCCATTGGATTGTGGGTGATACACAGGAGTGAGATTTCTTTGTATACCTAAGGTTTTGCATAGTATTTTCCAGAAGGAGGAAACATATTGTGAACCTCTGTCAGATATGATGTATTTTGGAAGTCCATGGAGACGGAAGATAGTTTGTAAAAAACAGGATGCCATCTGAGCTGCTGAAGGTAATCTGCTCATGGGAATGAAATGTGCTAGTTTGGTCAAAGTATCTATAGTCACCATGATGGTGGTATTGTTTGAAGAAGGTGGTAAATTTACAATAAAATCTGTAGATTTGCACTCCCATGGTTGAGTGGGAAGTTTAAGTTGTACCAACCGCCCTGTAGGCAGATGTCTAGGCACCTTAGATTGTTGTCAGATGGAGCAAGAGTAAACATAATCCTTGACGTCTTGTGTTACTCCAGGCCACCAAAAGTGTCTATTGATGAGTTCCAGGGTGGTTTTGATTCCTCTGTGTCCTGCGACCTTATGGTCATGACACATATGTAATACTCTCTTTGTTGGTATACCTTCAGGTATGTATAGTTGGTTAGCTCCAAAGTAAAGTCCATCTTCCATTCTCAGGTCATGATCACTGATTTCTTTCTGATTCAATTCTTGGCATTGCTTTCGTATAGTTTGAAAGTAAGAGGATACAAAGTATAGAAAAGTGGCATGTGACCACATCTTTTCCGAGAGGAATGATAAAGTATTGTGTGAACTTCTGGAAAGAGCATCAGCGATTTGATTATTGGTTCCCGGTATGTAAGTAAGGACGAAGTCATAGGATGAAAAGAAATATGCCCACCGAGCTTGTCGACTGTTTTGGCATTCCATGTTTTGTAACACTCTCAAGTTCCTGTGATCTGTACGAATTTGGACAGGATGTTGAGCCCCTAAAAGGAGGTGTCTCCATTCCTGGCAACTCCTTTTTATAGCTAAGAGTTCTTTTTCAAGTTTGGTATAATTGCGTTCTGATTCTGTCAGGGATTTTGACATGTAGGCAATCGGATGTTCGATCCCTTCTTTCGAAACTTGCTTGAGTACTCCTCCTATGGCTGAATCCGAAGCATCGGTTTCCAATATAAAGGGTTTTGTCTGATCTGGTAACCGTAAAATCGGTGCTGTAGAGAAGGCTATTTTGAGACCTTCAAAGGCTTTCTGAGCGGTTGCATTCCACTCAAAAGATTTTCCTTTTTGAAGAAGAAGAGTGAAGGGTTTGATGATTCTAGAAAAATTTGGAATACATTTTCTGTAGAAGTTAGTGAACCCTAAGAACCGCTGTACCTCCTTTAAGTTCTGAGGAGGTTTCCACTTGTAGATGGCTTCTACCTTCCTTGGATCCATGTCAGCTCCTTCTGCAGATAAAATGAAACCCAAATAAGGGATACTGGGTAGATGGAATGAACATTTTTCAATTTTGGCAAACAATCGATTTGATAAAGCCGTTCTAGAACTTCAGAGACATGGATAATATGTTCTTGTAGATTGTTAGAAAAAATGAGGATGTCATCCAAGTATACGATTAGGGTATGAAGGAGTAAATCCGCAAATATGTGATCTACAAAACGTTGAAAGGCTGAAGGTGCATTTGCTAGCCCAAAAGGCATCACCCGATACTCGTAATGTCCGAAAAGGCGTGCGGAAAGCTGTTTTCCATTCAAATCCTCTTTTAATTCTGATCAGATGATATGCCCCTCTAAGGTCGTGTTTTGTAAAGATAGTTGTGCCTCGGACAGCTTCCAGAATGTCCTGGATAAGGGGTAGTGGGTATCGATCTTTGAATGTAACTTTGTTTAGGCCTCTATAATCGATGCAAGGACGAAGCTCTTTACAATCTTTTTTGGGGATAAAGAAAAGTGAAGCACCTGCAGAACTTTTAGACTCTGTGATGAGACCATGACGCAAGTTGGTTTGTAGGTATTCTTTTAAGGCAACTTTCTCGGGAATAGAAAGAGTGTACATGCGACCAAAGGGTACTTGCGCATCTGGTAGTAAATCGATAGAACAATCGTCCTTTCTGTGGGGTGGTAATTCCTTGTATTCATCATTTGAGAAAACAGAGCTGTACTTATGGTAACATTCCGGCAGTAGATTCAAGTTAGATATGGTAGATAATGCCAGGTTTTTGTCCGGGGATGCAGTTGTAGTATACAAGCCCACCTTTGGGTAGGCAAGAATGCAAGCAGTGTTCGGAGCCCAAAAACAATGTTCCTGCAGTCCAATTGATGAATGGGTTATGTTTAACAAGCCATGGGAGACCCAGTATAAGTGGATAATGGGCGGCCCTTATCAAATCGAATGATAACTCTTCTTCATGTGTAGAAATCTTCATGGTGAGAATAGTTGTGTTTTCTTTAATGGGTCCAGATGATAAAGGGTGTCCATCTACTCCTTCCACTGGCAGACTCAGGATTTTAGCCACCCGGGGTATGTTGTTTCTAAATGCCCATTTGGAATCCATAAACAATCCTGCTGCACCACAATCTACTAAGGCGGGTATTTGTTGGATGTGCTTGTCTAGGAATTGTAGAGACACATTGATTACCACCATCTTATGGTGAGTTGAGGTTGCTTCCTGGGAACTTTGTACCAAAGACCTACTCATGGTTCCCTTCATGGGTGGGAGTTGTCGTTTCCCTGACGTAGGAGTAGTCAGGTGACAATCTTTTAGAACATGTTTATGGGAACCACAATACATGCATAATCCCAATGTTCTTCTTCTTTGTTTTTCTTCTGGTGTTAATGGTCCACGAGCTACACCCAATTGCATAGGTTCCCCGGATTCTTGGTTCTTACTGGTCCTAGGAATATCTGACTTGTAAGGTCCTAGCGGTGGATGTGATTTCACCTTCTTTCTTTCTAGATTTCTTTCTTGTATGCGGTAATCCAACTGGAGTACTAATGTAACCATTTCCGCAAAATTATGAGGTCTAGGAACTCTAGAGACTTCGTCTTTAAGTTTTTCACATAGATTCCGGCGGAATATAGTCAGGAGGGCATCATCAGCTCATGCCGTCTCATTGGCTAATTGTTTAAACTGTTTGATGAAAGTTAGGATATCAGTGTTCCCTTGCTTCAGATCCAATAGATTTTCTTGTGCCGACACCACTGATTATTTTCTCCCAAACATGGCTTGCAGACTGGTGGTAAATCCTGCGCAGGAATTCATTAGCTGATTGTTGGTGGTGACTAGTGGTGTAGCCCAAGCCAGGGCGCTGCCGGCGAGATTAGATATCAGAAAACTTACTTTAGCTCTATCGTTTGGAAAAAACGAGGCTTTCAAAGTGATTTGCACCAAACAAGAGTCCAAGAATTCTTTTAGTCTTTTAGGGTTGCCATCGTATTTTCCCATGGGTAATGATCCTGGAGGGATCTCTGACCTGTTTGCAACCATTTGTCTCAACGTAGCATTTTCGTTTCTTAACATCTGTACTTCAGTATTGAGACTCTGCATGGCTGCCATTACTTGTTGCATCTGTTGTTCCATTTTTGTTTCCTTTTTGGGCGTCACTTTCTGTAACAATTAGGTACTCACGAATGTCCGGAAACAGCAGAGGTGTAGAATTGGCTCTGAAGATTAGCGGTAATTCCCCCAAAGTGTTCAGAGGCCAGAAAACTGGACTCAGTGCACCCTGGGGGCAGTACCCTTGGGAAACCCTCGTGGGGAAGAAAACCCAATTCTGTCTCTTAGAGGATGGTGTCTCCAAGTAGTTGTGGAAGAATGGTAAGTACTGCAGGCTGAGGAAGGAGCGGTTCCAGGAATCCGCTCGGTGAGAAGGAGTCGAGCTGCAACGTGGGTGGAAGCCCTAATACAGCAGGCTGAGGAAGGAACGGTACAGGAATCCGCTCGGAGAGGAGAAGACGAGGAGCAACGAGGAAGGAAGACCAGTCGTGCTCAGTGCTGTAGAAAAGGAGTAAAGGGTAAGGAAGGAAACGAGGTAAGAAGTAGCATAGAAAAGAAACCGCACACGAGTGCACGGGGCAGAAAAGCAAGAAGAGTAACAGGGAATTACGGAAGGTAAGAAAAAGGTAGAATAAGTCGAGGCGGAGCTCAGAGAGAGAGTGCGCAGGGCGCAGAATAGAGGAGAAGAGGCTTAGAGAAGTCTCCACGGTAGTAGAGCAAAATGCCCAACCATAGAGAGGAAGATATAGAATGGGCAGACGCGGTCGCCATGTTGGAAAAAACTAGAACGGTAATCGTTTTGTGGCAATAGCGCTGATAAGCCGCCATCTTGATTTCCATTGTTGGTATCTTGAATGGCTCATTCTCCATTTCCGCCAAGCGTGTCGAACTGAATTCCTGACACAAACAAGGCTGTAGATTAGCCCCTATGCTTTTCAACCAATTCATTTCAGACACAACAACGGCTTTTGAAAAGACAAGAATGTTTCCCCCTAGACTGGCGGGGAAGGCAGTGAGTCGCCTGCTTTATGCAGACCACTTGATTTTGTTCGATCAAACTATGGTTGGTTTACAGAGGCAGTGGTATGCATTAGAGAACTACTTGTACGAAAACAGCCTAAAAGTCAATGTCAAAAAAACTAAAATCTTGACATTCACGGGGAAAACCGCGCATAAACCGTCTGGCAAACAAGCATGGTTCCTTAAGGGTGAAAAAATGGATGAAGTACCAAATCTCCTGTATCTAGGAATCTGTATTAGTAACAGCGCGGTGGAGGCTCCTCAGGAGAATAGACTAAGACTAAAAAAGAGAAAACTTACTTGTCAGGCTAAAATAATTTTGAGAAGATTTTGTAAATTCAATTTACAACCAGTTATTGATTTCTACACCATGAAAGTTATGCCTATTTATAACTTATGGGGCCGAAACAATGCCACTATTACCAAAGGATGTATGGCCAAAACTGAAGGGAATCGATTGGAGACAGGCGTTGGCTCTTCCTGCCTGCATCTCCCATTGACCTAATCCGAGAAGAAGTGGGCTTGAATTCACTTTGGTCCGTAGTTCAATGGAAAACTCTGGCATTCTTTTGTAAATGTCTTCTGAATAATCGAGAGGGTGGTTTCAGGGTCCTGAACCAGGCTCTGCTTCAAAATTCTGATTACAGGCTAAATGCTTGGAAAACTTCCTGTTTGACACTCTTGGATGAACTTAATTCCACGGAACAAACTCTAATGACAAATCCAGCCAGTGTAAAAAAAAAAATGCTGGACTTGGACTGGATTTACGCAAGAGAAAATTTTAGATGTCTAAAGTTGTATGGCCAGAATGATCCAGATTATAGGGAAAGAGGAAATCCTCAAGAGTACCTAAAAAATGTACACGATTCCCTGTAATACACGCAGGAGGGGGTTTATGAGATTCAGGATGAACCTAATGCCCACTAAGGAGGTTCTGGAAGCAAGGAAACCAAAACTTCAGAGAGACTACGCCTGTCGCTGGTGTAGCGCCCAAATGGAAACCCTTCAGCATTTAATCATTGTTTGCACTGGTATCAATTCCCAGCGAAAAAAATGGATGGGCAAATTGAATGAAAAGTTTACAACTAGGAAAGCGGAGGGATGGTGGCCATCTATCCTGCATGGGGAAAGTATCTCCATGACTGTCACGGTCCTAGGTTTTCTGAAAGAAATTTTACACTCGCACTCTTGCATTTGAACTTCATTGTTTGACAGGTTACATTCTTACAGAACTTTTGAGATTTTACCTTATCTTATTTCTGTTTTCGTTTATCTCACATTTTCCTTGCTTCCTAGTCAAAAATGTTGTTTTCTTTTTTTATCTCCCTTTTTTCTTTGCATTTAAAAATAGGTTTTGTAACAAGCTTAAGGTTTTCAAATGTAAAGCCAAATGCATAATAAGAAAAGAAAAAAAGAACAACTGCAATGTGTCATCTAGAGAAACACTGAAAGTGGGTGTGTTCTGCAGCTAACTCTCTGTGCCCATGCGAAATTAATTTTGCCGATTTCACCCTCCGACATTTTCACCCTCAAAACAGGATTTTCTATTTTACTGTATGATTCCATTTCCCTATGAAACAAAAAGAGTGAACCATTTGTTTCATAGACAAGTATCTTATATACCACAGGACGCTCAGAAACATTTTTTTTTTGCAAGGTACGACATATCTTTATAAATTACTCCATTTCCCGTCAATCCTTGTTTCACGATGCATTCACGTGCTTTCAAATGGCTCTGTTGCTGTTCCTCTCATGTCATCAATAACAGTTTTCAGGCGGTGACAAAAATGCTGAATGTAAATGAACTTTAACCGGGCACCTGCAGGCCCGCGAGCCTGGAATATGTTGCCAAATGAGCTTCATTGAATCGGCTCCCTGTGTGGATTTAGGAAAAAAATGAAAAACCTTCCTCTTTGAATTATGGTCCATGATGACTGTTCAGCTTCCTGTTCACGTAAGAACCCCATCTGCGCCCATACGCAGATGCCGCTTGGCTCCATCCGATTCGCGCAATAAAAGTTTAAAACTCAAAATAAATCAAATCACAGCATGCCTTCAAATCATGCAGACCCTTCGGGTTATACATGTATACCGTATGCAGTGAGAATAATTTCGAATGGCAATATTAATGCTCCCAAAGACCTCCTTTGCCAACCTGGAGTGCCACAATGTTTTTTTAACACTTAGAGGATGGTGACATCTAGCGGTGAAATGGTATAATTGTCAGTGTTTCTGAGGTTGGTTTTGTGTGATTTTACGTGGGCGTTGTGGTGGAATGTCGCAACTGTGCTGCTGCTGGAACATCCACCTGTGATTTGTAGCTGGGGTGGAGATGGTTGGCAGTGTCACAAGGGTTGCGAGTAATCAACGCCTAGCTATCGCTGTTGATGGAAAGTGCAACGTCTGTAGACTGTTAGTATACAGTAGAAGCTCGGTGCTTCAAACAGGAAAAAAGGAAATGCAGGTGTCCTGGTGCGTGTCGACCCGAGGGACGTCATTTCACCAAATTCCAGGGGTAGCGGAAGTGACATTAAATGACGCCTGACCTCTGATGACATCACAGGAAGTGATGTAATTTGGCCGACCCCACCTCGAAGTGACATTACGGGAAGTGATGGAACACAACCGTTTACCCCTTGACAAAACAGAAAGTAGTCACACATAGCATTGTTTCTAAGTACACTATGAAAAATATGGTTACAATATCACTGTAACATGATATACATTTCATACAATAATGGATCACCATATGTATCGACAGAAAAAAACATGCTATAACTGCAACTTGAGAAAAGCAAAATATATAGTCCGAAATGGATGCTTATTCTACTATAAATGCTTTTTGGAGGATTTTGTCTGCATTGTGAATTTGAGGTGTTTAAGAACAGACTAAATCAGGGACTCACGCCCTGAAGTGTGCCTGAAATAAATCTATAATGAGTCTAGCAATTATTGTTTAGAATTCCAGAAAAACGAATTATTTGTCACTCCTATTCTTTCTTAGTGTCAATACTCAACGTGTTATACTTGTGGAACCCTCTTGTTTTTTAAGAAGCCTGAATAAGAAAGCCAGACACTCTAGAAACAAAGAGGCACATGGCATTGGCCAGAGCCCATGAGCTTTAATTGGTAAAAAAAAAATGTAAAAAAGCAGAAAAAAAGTTTTTTTAGGGGTAGCAAGGGAGACCACAGGGGTACCAAGGGAGACCTCAGGGGTCGCAACTGCGACCCCTGGTTACCCTTAAATGACGTCCCTGGTCGACCCATTAAGGCCGCTGTTGTGGAAGCTTGCAGGAGACATGAGTGTGTGTTCTATCAGCTCGATAGCATTTCTGTGTGCAGTCACTTGTGCAGCTCACACTTTGCACTTCTTTTCAAAATCACATACTATCGCCCTGTGACGTCCCTCCACCAGTCACCAGGGCGGCCCGCACCAGATGCTGGGATCACCATGCTTACCAAAGATACAGCAGGCTCGCAGTAGATGGACCGTAGGGCACACCCTGCAGCATCCGGATCACCGGACGGGTTACCGTGGCTGGGAGCACCCAGCAGATAGCAGCCTCAGCTCTGGGGGCACCCAGGCCGGGCTAGACTGTGATCACACAGCAAACCAAAACAAAAGAACCACACAGACACTGAGTTGCCACTTCCTAGGGCTCTGCTGCATTGCATCTCCATGCTAGGAGAGCCCCTTTTATTAAGAGCATTCAAGATAAGTTCATGACACATTTTCTTAAAGAGACAGTACACCCACTGTTAAATGGGGCACACACAACACGCCCCTGGTGAGCAAGGTAAGGTATGCAGAAACAGATTGTGTATCCTTTCTCTTACTGGGTCTCGACTTTTACGCTTTACTTTTTTGTGCCTTGCTGTTACCATTTATCTTTCGGTGAGTTTCTTTTTAACTCTCTCTTTTTTGCTCTCTCTTGGTTTCTCTGTTGTCTCCTCCACCCGAACTCTTTTTGTGAGCTGTTGTTTCTCACTGAAGGTCTTTCTTAAGTTCTCTCAATGTTTTCCTTCTCTCGGTTTCTTTCATACTTTCTCTATACCTCTTTCAGACACATTCTCACATTCACACTGTTTTCTTAGTGTCTCTGGTTTTGTCATTTTATCTGCCTATATCAATTGATCTCTCTTCACTATATGTCTCATCATTCTCCCACTCACTGCTTTTTCCACCATCCTCCCTTTTTCTTTCCTTCACCGCCCAAAGTCTGCTTTACACAGCTCCCCACTTCACCCCACCCCCATTCCTGAGTAAGGCCACTAGCGTATTGATGAGATCAGTTAAACGGTTGCTTTACATAACATAACATAACCCTCCATTATTCCTTGCATTATCCTTTTCTGTGTCTTGTATTTTCTTCTGGCCTTCTAGCCCTCCACCTCCCTGCCCCCTCTTTCTCACACAACAACTGTTACTCGCCTACTCGCACTCTCATCATCCCTATAATTATGTCTATATGCAGCACAGGAAATAGGCCGGAATACGACAGAGTAGGGTTCCTGCAAAGCATAAACATGTCTTGTTCAGTAATCGAAGTGAGCGGGAACAATGTTCATCTACTTCTATATGGAGGATTTGTCCATTCATGTTCCTGTGCAAGGGGAATGCTTCCGCCTACCTTCTCCCCTGCCAAGACCACAGTTCCTCTACTTTTTCCAGTAAACTTGTACCACTGGTCTTGTTGCCCTTTCCCCAGACCCAGGAATTTGCTGACAACACAATCACCAGTCATTTAGCAGCATTGCAGGTTGCTTGTGACAAGGCGGTTCAGAACAAAATAATGCCAGCACACCTGTTCCGAAGCTGAGAGTAACCTATGTTTCAACAAACAGGACGTTAGTAGACTCGGGATGGGCAACTGAATACCAAGACAGATGCTCCAACATCACCTGGTCTCCCATGCTCTCGCATGGCTTCTCATCTAGGCCAGTGAACTGTGGCATACCGCAGGGAGCAAGTTTTTCTCTGCTGCTTTTTAATCTTTACCTATGCTGTTTATGCACTCTACTGACCCACCTAGGCATATTCTTTTCCAATTTTGGCGATGATACGCAGCTGGTCTTTGAGCTTAGCGGAAACTTCACCAATGATAGCAACAAGCTTACAACAATATACAATACCATCGAAACATGGATGAAGGCAAATTAGATGTGCCTCAACGGCACCAAGACTGAGCTAATGATTTTTGGCTCAGCTTGTGACAGGAAAAAACTTGACATTTCTTACTCCTCATTCAAAATAAATAAGACATCAATAAACAATAAAAGTCTCTGAAAAAGTAAAGACACTTGGGGTCTACTTACAGGCCTTATTAGGAGCTGAGGCCCAAGTCACCTATCTCAAAAGAAACTGCCAGTACCACCAAGACTCCTGAGAAACATCAGACCTCTGCTAAAACAACAAAATAGTATACCAATTGCTAGGGACACTTTCCTCTCCCGGCTCAACTACGGATACACATTGCTGATTGGAGCCAGCGGCAATTGCCTGAAACAGTGCCAAGTAATTCAAAACAATGCTATAAGAACTATTACGGGTAAAACCAAGAGCGAGCACATCCCTGTTGACAGAAGAGAACTACACTGGCTTGCCATAGAGGACTGCATTGTCTTTAAATCTTTGACATTGGTCCATCGCTGTCTATTTGGAAACGCCCCTGCATATCTTAAGAAGCAATTCTCCTGGTATGAGCCAGGTCGCAGCCTTAGATCCACAGACAAAGGGTTCTATGTCATTTCATCGCGTGAGGTTTTTTCGCTGGGTTTTTACTACGGATTTTTCGATGAAAAAAACTCATCACATTTTTTTATTTTATTTTGGGGGGGTTCCCCCCAAGCCCTCATCCACTCTTATTTTTTATATGATCCTGAATACCCACACCCCAAATATATATTATTCCAATGATGTGTTCTGACCACATCATTGTGTTCAGGAAGTGGTTAACAGCACCAAAAACACCGCGGAGCGGAGCGGAGTTGCGAGCTGAGTTGGGAGCAGTCTGCTGCAGTCTTGTGTTCTGACCACATCATTGTGTTCAGGAAGTGGTTAACAGCACCAAAAACACCGCGGAGCGGAGTTGCGAGCTGAGTTGGGAGCAGTCTGCTGCAGTTCGCTGCTTACGCGGAGTCGTAGCAGGATGGAGCCTGACGTGAGACCACATCCAGTTTCCCACGCGTGGTCACCCCCCATGGGAAAGAAATTAAGAACTAAATCCGAATCGGCCGTGAAACCGGCAAGAATTGGCGCCGTGCAAATGAGCACGGAGCGGGTGGAAAACCTGACAGCGATCCAAAAGCATCTGCCTTCAGAGGGAACGGTGAGTGAATCTGTCATCTTAAACTCCCCTACTTCACCTTCACCTCCCCCTACGATTGAAACTTTTTCTGAAGGTGCTCCCAATGCTCGGCCGGAGAGGTCAAATCAAGGGTCGAGCAAGCATAGTGCCACGACTCCACCTGTATGTACTTCTATCAGGGTGCCGTCCCTCACCCCGGGTGAACCTAAGAAAACACAAAGTAAACGAGATGTCGATGCTGACGCATTTACACCTTTGGAAGCCTAGTCCCTAGCTGAGCCCTCAGGGAGAGTAGACCTCCTGGATCCTAGGACCGCCATCCCTACCTCTTCCGTGAGTCCAGGGGACACCGCTAGGGTGCGTCTGGAGGCCGCTGGTAAGGTGAGGTGGGAAAACGCGACGGGTGACAAGGGGACGCCCAGCACGCGGGCCACCGAGAGCCATGGAGTGGCGGGTCAAAGGGAGACAACTGACACGAAGGAGCTGCAAATGGTAAAGGAAAATGAAAACCTGCGGGCGTGCACCCGCGAACCAAGCCATAAACCGGGTGGTGCCCCACATGCAAATATGAGTACACAGTTCGCTGACATACATTCTGAGAGTGGAGAAGGAGCGAAGGGGGAATCCCAAAATCCCCAACAACCCCCGCTCAATGTACCACAAAAGGAAGGCCTAGATGGCAGCTACAAGGTCACTCAGGTAACGGCATTGATCCACGGAAATCCTAGTAGTGCGTCACCCACTTTTAAACAAACAAAAAAAGCCAGTAAAGATCCTAAAAGACGATCAAATGAACGAAAGCGCCGCTCGGAGACGAGCAGCAGCGAAACGGACTCAGACCTAGATACGGACTTAACTACAGATGCAGAAGAGCGGATAAGATACGACGAGGCAGCGATCGAAGTGGACTCAGATACTGAAACTACAGAATCGGCTGACCTGATAAAGAAATCAAAGGTCGCATCAAATTCAGAAATCTTGGAAAAAGGGGGAACTAAAAGCTCAACCGACCAAACCTTCTTAAAAATAGGAAGAAAGAGGGTACTCCAAGAAAGCAAAAAAACTGGTCACAAAAGATCAAAGTTTGTATCAGAGATGCCAGAACAAATGAGCAAAAAAGTACGAACTAGAAGAGACGCGCAACTAAAGGGGCCTTCCATGCCCCCAAACCAAAACTTCTTAAAGGCCTTTTTCACTCAACATCAAAAAAGAAAAATTCTAACAGAAGACGAAGTATCAGACGCAGACATGTTGGAAGCAGTAGGGGACCTCCCACAAGCTCTTAAAGTGAGAAAATCTGTTGTCGACGCAAATGATATCCAGAGACAGGAGCAGCAAAATGAAAAAGCAAAAGTACAAAGTCTAAAAGACACGGAAGAGCTATTAAGAAACAATATAACAGCTGAGAATACGAATCAGGGCGCGAGGGAAAAACTGACGGCCTCTTCAATTAGCCAACCTACTTCCTACCCAAAGAAAGTAATTCAAGAGACGAAAAGCCAAACAGAAAACCCGAGCAAGGGATCGGAGGTGGTTAAGGAAGTAGAAGGGCAGATCATTAGCGATTCAAACCCAGAGAAAAACCAAGCAGTTGATGGGGAGCAGCGGGTGGCTTGGACTAG
The DNA here is from genome assembly GCF_040938575.1 of Ambystoma mexicanum. NCBI lineage: Eukaryota > Metazoa > Chordata > Amphibia > Caudata > Ambystomatidae > Ambystoma > Ambystoma mexicanum. Next base: position 987,104,623 of record NC_090929.1, on the reverse strand, counting down.
ACCACACCTGTCGCTGGTCTCCCAAAACAAACCAGTCTCAGAGGTAAGGGATTCGTCCAAAACCCTTTGGGACCAGGTTTTAGCGAACAAGGGGCGAAGTAATCAAACCATGCTAAATGAAAACGGCCATAGGCCTCGACGAGACTCCTCATATAATGACCTCCAGGCAACTACATGAAGAAAAGAACAAATCCTGGCATCTCCGAAAAAGAGACGATTAAGTGATATAGCGGCAGCAATGCAAAAGGACTCGCCGAGTAAAAAACCAGACATGATTGCTATCATGTCGGCTATGACTATTGTGCTGGCCCCATTTTGCAAATTATATGAGGCGATCAAAGAAGAGGTGAAAGACAACACCGCTATTTTATCCAACATGATGAATAAAATGTCTCACGTTGAAAGCTATATCACAGCCATAGAAAATAGTGCTACCTCTCCTCATCGCAATTGGGAAAGTAAAATCAGTAAACTTGAGAAAAAGATAGAAATTATGGAACAAATAAACAACGAGCAGAGGGCTCAACTAAATAGCCAAAAACCACAAATCCAGTTATCACAGCCGCAGCCTAAACTGATAGGAAATACCACTCAAACGCTGTTAGCGTGGAAAGAGCCAGCTTTCATCAACAAATCCACATCCAAAAGGCTTGACGAAAACCAACACCAGACAATCGATTTAAGAAGTCCACCTAAAGACGAAAATCAGTCCCGAGTCCTAATAAACAGCAAAAAAACGAAGGAAAACCTGCAAGAAAAGGTAAATTTAAACATCCAACAAAGATGCATAAAGAAGGTGACCTCTCCCAAATCACCACAAACGGCAGAAGAATTTATGCTAAAGTCTGACTTAATGAACATGTCGATCTATGAAGAAAACGAGCAAACAGAGAAAAGCAGAGACATAGAGCAGATAGAGCAAACTGTCGGACTAGATTTACATCAAAAGGACCAAAACGGAGACAACAGAGGGGTCGAAAGGGAAAATGGAAATAAAGAGGCCACGGCGACACCGCAGCAAAACCGAGGAGTCGTCGCCCCTAAAGAGAGACCTAAGACAGCTTCGGAAAAGGCAAGTACCAAGCCTATAGGACTCAATGAAAAAAGCAGCCCAGTGAAATTAACAGCCCAAAGGGGAGAAAGAGGAGATCATAAAACGAATAAAGACGTACTAAGAGTGTTCAAGCTTGAGCAAAGAGAGTCAGAGAGCGGCCACCTGATTTTGAACAGACCCACAGTCATGAAGATTATGAACAAAACGAAATCTTTATACAAAATCAGACCAGCAGATGTGGTGTTAGTAGAACCATACCACAGAGAGAAAAGGGCCAAAGCCTATGTTCACATTAAAGCAGGAGAAACAGAGCGGATTGACCAACTGGCGTACGAAGAATTAAAGTCATTGGGCTTCACCCTGACTGAGATTACAAAGCCGACGGAGTTTATATTTCCGAGCAAGAAAAAGGCTGATATCGCCGTTAGATCAGTGCACTATAAATCAAGGACGGAAGACCTGTATCGCCAAAACCGCAGACAAGAGGCAGTAGAGGAGGATGGACTACGAGGGCCCTACCCTGACCACCACTGGGACAAGGAGATAAAGAAAACCACACGAAAGAGATATCACGACACTCGTGACGAAATCTGGCAACGTTACAGAAGTGATCAGCGGGACAGGGTTTATAGTCGTTCTGAAGGTAGTCCGGCTCAAGGAAGAATATCAGAGCAACAGAGTGAAGTAGGCAATGAAGCAAGGAGGAGAGACGATAAAAACAGCTCTCTAGACCTCAGAAATGGTGTAAAATCTGTAAACCAGGAATCAGGCCCCTGGAAATGGTTCACTCAAAAATGGAATAAAAACAACATAAAATAGCAACGACCTGGGTCGTTCAACGTTGGCGATTTTACACTCTGCTACGATGAGGAACGGCCTGAAATAGAGACCTTTACTCTGTGCTCAAGTAAACACAAGAGGGCATGCCCACTTGACAAAGGTCGGTGAGGTAAACCTGGGGTTTTACGATATGATATGTCTCCAAGAGACATGGCTGATGGATAAACCTGTATTGGACGGCTACACAGTTGAAATTTCAGCGGCAGTGAAAGGCTTACTAGGCAGACCATCGTCTGGCCTGTTGGTGGCGATTAAAACGGGCCAAGGGTTATCGGCGCCAATTAAATGGAAGGAGGCATACGACGTATTGGTGGTGTTGACCTCGTGGAAACAGATAAGCGACAAAAATGAAATCAGCTCTACAAAAAATGTAGCAATTATAAATTGTTACTGGAACCCTCAACGGATGTCTATTAAAACATTCTGTGACAACATGAGGGGCACCATCGATAAATTGTATGAGAACTTTGACTCGATCGATATCATAATATGCTGTGACTTTAACGCAAAATGCAGTGTCCTAAGGCCCACTGGTTTGGGTAATGAAAAAGGGAACAGATCAAGAGAAGCAGCTTACGAACGAGGGAAAGCCTTGAACCAAGTTATTAAAGCAAGAAACATCCAAAACGTTGCCAATCTCTTCCCCTTACAAGTAAATCTCCCAACATGGGAACGAAACTCTGCAAACGCGACCCTTGATTACATTTTTATTTCTGACGGCCTTACAGCAGGTATCACAAGCTTTAAAGTAATAAAAACAGAACACAGTGATCATAACCTGCTTACTTGTGTTTGGCAAGGCAGTAAACTGTCTAAAGAAACATATGGAACAACGCTCGACTTAAACTCCCAAAGAACAAGGCTTAAGATAAGCGAAGCGGACATTGCTAAAATCAAGCAAGGTTGGGTCGAAAAGGTTGATAAATTGCAGGAATTAAACCGTGATGAACGACCAAACTATTTACCCTTGTTATTGGCCTACGAGACCCAGGCTAAAAAGTCCACCAAGATACTCGGGACTGGAAGACATGCATTTAACAAAGCACTGGTTGACAAAAGAAAAGAGGTGCGCAAACGAAAAAGAATAGCGAAAAAAACAAATGCCTCCGCCGATTGGGAGAAATGGAAGCAAGAAACAAAAGGGTACAAAAATTGGCTAAAACAGCAGAGAGCTTCCCAACTTCAATTAGACGCGGAGCTTATGATGTCCAAACTACAGACAAAAAATTCCAGTGAATTTTGGGGCCTTATAAAAGAAATGACAAACACTCCAGGCTCAGCGCAGACAAACGCGGTGGCCGAATCCAGATGGATTGCTTATCTGACCCGAGAATTCAAGAGACCAGACGGCGAAGTGTACACGGAGATAAATCGGTCGAATTCATCCTTGATCGATGTATCTAACTCCAGTGAAATAGAAGCATCAATTAACAAACTAAAAACATCAAGAGCCCCAGGTCCGGATGGCCTTACTAATATGGACCTTAAGCGGTACCCGAAAAAATGGTCAGAATTGATTAGCAAAATCTTTCAGGAGTGTGGCAGAAAAAAGATGATCCCTGAAACATGGCGAACTGCAATCATCGTCCCTATTTACAAAAAGGGAGCCCGAAATGAGCCAGTAAGCTATAGACCCATCGCTCTTTTGGACATTATAGGCAAGATCTTTGCGACGCTGCTATTGACCCATTTTTAATCATGGGAACAAAACAGCCCGTCGAGTGACTTCCTACAAACAGGTTTCCAAAAAAACGGGAGCACATCAATAAACATCCTAATCCTCAACATCATGAAAGCTAAGGTCAAGGATGGGGCGCCCAGGATTTTTTTGGCTTTCGTGGACCTATCGAAGGCCTTCGATAAGATTGATCGTAACAAGTTATGGTCAAAACTACACCACTGGAAATGCCCGGAAGAGGTGTTGGAGCCAATAAAAGCCCTCCACGAGAAGACAAAAATCAAGGTCAAACTGAATCAGCAGGGTACATTATCTGAAGAGATTGAAGTTTATAGAGGCGTCAAACAGGGCTGTCCACTGGCCCCTGCCCTGTTTATTGCATTTTTGGCAGATTATGGCCAGTCAGAAAGCAAAATTAGAACATTTCCCCCAAAAATAGGAAATACGGAGATCCCTCGCCTGCTGTACGCTGATGACGTCATACTGATTGACCAAACCCCAGTTGGTCTTCAGCGCAAATTTACTAATCTGGCAAAGTATATGAGAGAAAATAACCTAGAGATCAATGAGTCAAAAACCAAGATTTTGGTCTTCGAAAAAAGCAAAAAAAGAACAAAGCAGCAGACATGGTTTCTGGAGAACACTGAAATCGAAACCGTAAAAACCATCAAATACCTAGGGGTATTGATGGATTGTTCTGGAGTGGACATGGCCTGGCAACTTCAACTATGGGAGAAAATAAAGCGGTTGACCGCCCAAGTAAGAGCAGTGGATAGAAAATACGGCAAATTCTCACTTATCCCAGCCATAACCTTCTATAAAACAAAGGTGGTTCCATCAATACTATATGGTGCCGAGTCATCGCTGTGATTACCACATAAGCTATGGCCCAAACTGGAGGGTTATGTATGGAAAACAGTCCTGGGTTTACCCAAATCGACCTCCATGCCAGCAATTAGGCGTGAACTGGGTCTAGTTTCACTGACATCCATGGTGGATCAAAGCGCGATGAGGCTATTTAGAAAAATCATCATGTCTGACTCCCTGCGAATATATGAAATTCTGAGGAAAGAAAAGGAAAAAGGGAAATGCTCTGCCTTATCCAACTGGGCAGAGAAAAGAGAAAATGACCTAGCCCAAATAGCCTGCTCCGAACAAGACCTGAAGGAAAATCCGGATTGTGTCAAATGCAAAATGGAAGAGTGGGATTGGATCACCACGGTGGAAAAGGCAACTAAAAACAAACTTTTAGCCACCCTACCTCCCACCTTCAACAAATTAAAGATTCCATTAAACTACTGTAAAAAATTCCCAGATAGAAAACTGAGAAACCTTCTATTGAAAGCAAGATTGAACTTACTCCCTACGCGGGAGATTATGGCCATTCGTGACCCTAAGACCACAAATTCCTGCCGCCTCTGCAAAAACCTGGATACGATTGAATCTGTCAAGCACCTTGTGATTAACTGTCCAATGACCACAGAAAACAGAATAGCTTACCTTCGCCCTCTGCTAGACAACGCCTGGATCTTGGAGCCCGACGAGTGGTGGGATAGACTAATCTCAGGAGAGAAAACGAATTGGGCAGTGGCAATGGCAAAGCAAATCGAGCTAGCGATGAAAGAAATAAATTCGCATAACACCTCATCGCAACCACAATAAAGGATAGACTTTCTTTCTTTCTCTGTCACCCACTTAAAGTCGCAACGCACAGGAAGCGTGAACTGTGAAATTTAGCGTCGGAGAAGAAAAAAAAATTTGATGGTGGCGTTGCGTGAAGACTTTACCTCGGAAAGGGAAGGAAAGAGAGAGGACAAATTCGTTTTACTTTTGATAAAACTCAGTTTTTCTTTGTTTTTAAACTGAGTAAATGTTTCAAAAAAAAAAAAAAAAAAATTATTCCAACCCCCCTAAAAACCCTAAAAAATGTGATGAGTTTTTTTTCAGTAAAATATTTGCAGTAAAAAAAACAGTGAAAAAACATCCCACAATGAAAGGACGTTATACCAGATAAAGGACGCCTGTGTATCATTCCAGCAAAAAGAACAAACGGACTGGGCAGGGCCTTCGCCCCAAAGGCCATTACCAAGTGGAACAAGATACCCCTGAACTTAAGAGTTCAAAAAATTACCTCTGTTTTTGAAAAAAATTAAAGACCCTTCTCTTCAAATAAGGTTACTCCACCTCTGCCTTAGCTCTAGTACCTGACAATTAAACACACTAGTGCACGTTTGTCCTGTTTCTAAATGTCCCTTTCTTCATGTAATGCGCTCTGATGCCTGCAGGCTTCAGCGCTATACAAATACATAAATAAATAAATAAAATGAACAGTGTTACATACTTGCTTTAGCTGTCCAGACTGGTATATATGTCCTGCGATGTGGAGCTATTTTTTTAGTAGGCTGAGCAGTGTGGCCAATTAAAACTACAGAGCCCATCTTCCATTATACACTTAATAGGGTTTCTTGCTGAATCACAATAAAATATGTTTCAAATGTAATATTCTGGACATAGTTATGTTCCCATAATGCTCTTTGCTTTCATGCATATCGCCAGGATTCGATTCTATGAAGAAATTCTGTATTGTGTGACCTGCCCTGTGAGCACACCTCTTAGCCCTGCCCACCAGTCCCCACACCCCGCCCTCTCCCCCCGAGGCCCCGCCCTTCCAAGGATTAGAGGCCCCCCAGTACATTTTTCTCATTTCCAGCACTGTCTATCTCTGCCCACTAGTCCTATCTCACTCTCGTGCTCTCACTCATGCAGACTCTTTTTTCACTTTATTGGTGTCTCACTACAACTCTTCTGTGAGAAATGTTCACTCTTCCTCCTGTCTGCCTGCAGCTGTCTCTCTCCCTTCCCTCTCACACACTATTTATGGAACTCTTCATTTATGTCACTGTCTATTTGTGCCCCTTTATGTGTTGTCCTATTTGTGTCTCCTTTCTCTTTCACTCTTTGTGTCCCCCTCTATGTGTGCTACCCTCCGTGTTCCATCACGCTGCATGCCCCTCCTCATATGTGTCCCTCTCTTTGTCTCACTCTTTTGTTGTCTTCTCCGTCTGTGGCCTTGACTATTTGTCTTGCTGTCATTTTATGACCCCTCTGTATCGGTAGCCATCTCTATTTTCCTAACTATCTATTTTTGCTTCTTCTCAATACTTTTGCTCCTTACTGTTTCTCAATCCTTCACCGGGTTCTTCTTGCCTGTCTCTATCTCTCTAGTTCTCCCTATGCCTATTCTATTTTCATTTCCTCCCTTTCCTTTGTTCAAAGCTTTATATTGAAATGTTCAAGTGTACAACAACACTGCAAGAAAAAAGGAAAACCACAACAAATTACCATACAAAAACACAATCAGAATAGATATAACAAAATAAACACAAGACAGGAAATTAAAGTAAACAGGTTTACAGCCAACCCCCAAATTATGGCCTTTTAAAAAGCCATCCATCCATCGCCCAAAACAGTATATTATTGACACATAATTCCCCCAAAGCTGTGTCAAGGCTCTGCACATCTTATAATTCACATCAACAAAATGTTCCTGAGAATCATGGTCATTGAAAAAAATGTGACAAGCAAGACCACTTTGAAAATAATATCTGGAAGGAGTCAGTTAATATGGCTTCCATCTTTTCCCAGGGAGGACTCCACATATTTCCACCAAACCACTGGGCTACAATAGAACGCTGGGATGATTTCCAGAACTGCACAAGAGTTAAGCGTGCCACCATCAGAAGATGAGTGATGAGCAATGCTTTTGCTCCCCTCATTGGCTCTCCACCTCCTCATCAGAATCTCTTAACACCACCGCCTTGGGTACATAGGTAGTTGAATCCCACCAATGTCTTTCATATTAACCAAAGACCCCTTCCCAGTATCTCTACGATATCTGGCAGGACCACCAAAAGTGCCCTATCCTTCCTCTCTCTCCACACTTCCTCCAACTCTCACGTGGGGACATTCCCATATGCTCCAAATAGAAGTTGAGGGGACATGTAGAATGTGAGCATATTTTATATGTGCATTATTCATGACTGTAGGCCGAGATAACATGTGATCCCTCGAGCTCTCCCAGATCTCTACTCCTAGCTCTGATGCCCATGTTATCATACAGGCCCTTTTGACTGTAACAGTAGGGGTGCCAGTAGCTTAAAACGTGTGGCTGTTCGCCTTCAGTAACACCCTGAAATAGTGACATCTCAAGGGCTATGGTTGATCTAATACACACCTTTCCAATTCAGTAGGGGAAAGATTTCGCCGACAATTCTCAAATGTCAATAGTGCTCTGTCCTGAATATAGCGGACAGAACTTGCTTAGACTGCCTAACTCCCAGCCCCCAGAGCTGCCTTAATGCATTCCCATAGAAATGTCAGGATTACCCTTATAGGCAATCCATTGGTTATGCCCAACATCCGGCAACATCCGCGACAGTGTGAGAGGTTACCTTAAGTGATAAGCAGCAAAGTGCCCCCAAACTATCTGCCATTGTTAGAGAGAAAAGGAAGGATGGGTAACACTAATGTTGTCACACTCTCTACCACATCTCTTCTTAAACCCTTTATCAGCAGACATCTCATAAATAGAGCTAATTCTCACTGGGAAAAGTATACTTTGATAGATGGAATGGTTTAGCCCCTCCCACCCCCCCCACCTCACCTGCATCCCCCCATAGAAGCGATTGCATCATTATTTTGCGGGGGGTCCTCTGTCTCTTTTTACCCTCTACACATGGGAATACCTTCCTTTGTAGCCTTTTAATCATTAAGGAAGGGGGTTTAATGGGAAGTGCATGGAATGTGGAAAACAGTCTCAGAAGTAAGATCATTTTGACTGCCAGTACTCATCCTCCTAGGATATCTGTTTTTAAGTCACAAAGTCTCAGGTCTTCCTCGCACTCTTTAAACACTCTTCGGATGGAAGCCTTCTATAGCCAGCCTCAATTTGAATGGAAACTGCACTTGCATTTCTAAAATTGTTTGTGCTTGTTTGGTTACATGCCCATTGATCTGTCATCATTCATTGTAAATTATGAAGCCATACCAAAATATCCAAAACTGTGATTGCTCTTGGTAAAGAGCCAATGAGTGTCGCATAAGTAGGTTCTCTGCACATATTGCTATTTTACGGGTCACCCCATGGCAATCTATAGATATATATGTTTGGCTGTGTTGCCCTTGACTGCCCGAGCAAAAGGCTTTAAAGCTAAAGCAAATATCCCAGGTGATAGGTGGCAACCCTGCTGGACACCTCTACTTATTTTAATGGGATCGGTTGAGGCATTATTTACTCTGATCTTAGTATATGGGACCTGGAAATTGAAGAATACAAATGATATGTAATTTTGGCCGAAGCCACTGAAATCAACACTTATTTGAAAGAAATCCAATTAATTCTATCAAAATCCTTGTTATCATCCATTGACAGCAAGGCAAACCCTTGACCAGTGGGGAACCCCCGACTCAATACGATGTATTGTTTTTCCTAATATTGTTCTGCGCAGTCTGCCCAGATTTAAATTCAGTTCGATCTGGTTGGCAGAAGACCCATCAAACGCGTGTCTAATATTGTATTAAATATTTCTGTGTCACAATGAAGTAAAGTGATAGAGGAATAAGAAGTCGAATCTGACAGATTCTTTCCTGGCTTTAGCACAATGGTCGTTCTAGATTTCAGCGGCAAGGTCCTTATTCAGCTGGAGTGCAGGCATGAGTTAAACAACCTAGTAAGTAGGGGGACCAATATACTACTACCTGTTTTATCAAATTCATTTGAAGCACCTTCCGGACCAGGGGCTTTATTTTTTGGTTGAGATCGTATAACAAGCTGAGCTCAATAGACGCCTACTGCAATTACATATCGGGAGGGGCACATTTCAGTATGTCGCTCAAGATAAGAACATTTCTTTGGTGCAAAGTGATCTACCACATTGTACTTCAGTTGGTCTTTGTAGAAAGCTTATATAACTTGTCTATCTACTTCTCCCCAAAACATAAATGTCCCATCAGGTCCTTGAGAGAAGGTATATAGTCACGCGGTTTAACTTCACTCACTTTAGCCACTAACAACCTATTAGCATTCTCCTGCCTAGAATAATAAAATGACTTAGTATGGCAATAACCGCCGAGCCGGCGGGCCATTACCGCCTAAGGTAATGCCCCTGGGGCCCAAAGTTAACAGGGGTACCAGCGGCATTACCTTTAGGCCGTAATGGCCCACCGGCAAGGCGGTTATTGCCATTAGTATTCCTGGGCTTGTAGCGCCGGCATACTAATGTCATTGCAAAAGCTTTTCAAGCAGCATTTCTTTTGCCATTTGAGAAGGCCTCGGAGCAGTACGCGTTAATTCTAGGAACACTAGAACGTGTCTACTGCTTCATTAGTGCGGAGCAACAAGCCGCCATTTTGGGCCAAGTTGCTCCATAGTAATGAATGGGAGGAATGTTTTTAAACGTGCAATGTATTTTGCACGTGTAAAGCAGTATGCAAAATGCAGTAATGTGTATTTCACAGATTGGCTTACACGTGCAGAATGCATTGTATGTGTCGAAACCTATCTTCGCACGCCAGCATTTCCCCAACTACAGAAATCGGGGAAATGGCGGCATGCAAAGGTTGGTTTCGAAACAACAGTGTACCTGGCGAGCGATGCACGCAAGTGCGTCCACGGGATTACACTGTGGTATGGCTCGGAAACAAGCCAATCCACATGAAGTGTATCGCGTGAATTCGCCGCGCCAGGTACTAATATACAATAAGTCTTGGCCAGAACAGTCAGTCAAATGTGGTTCTAGATTCCTGGCTGCTCTCAAGGCTCTGAGAGATCTCTCAGGTGGTGCTCTTTTATGATCATGTTCTCTTTCCCACACCTCTGACTACAATTCTTGGAGCTGCTTTTATCTAGCTTTCTTAAAATCTCCACTCGTATTAAATTATATTCCCCCCTAAAGACTGCTTCCACCACAATGCAGGCAGTTCCCAAATCAGGTGCACCTATCATTTTATTCTCTAGGGAAAAAGTAGTAATTACCTCTGCTATATGCAATCTAACAAGACTATCCCTCAAGATCAATTCATTGAATTTCCATTGCATGCAGGATAGGAGTTGTGAGGGTTTATGTCTGGCAATGTCAGAGAGATCTGAGCACGGTCTGAAATACACTTCAGCTCTGCCTCAATGGAGAATCCTCTGTGCACAGGTGAATAATGAGTGCAGACCATCTCCCCCTGGTGAAACAATCTCTAGACTTCTATTAACGAGAGTTCTCTAGGATTCTACCTTTGAGCGCAGGTTTCTTTAATTTGGGAAGCAGATCCATTTTTATCACCCAAAGAAATCTCCCCCATCAACAGTTCGCCCTCTGCAAAGGATCATATGCTGGGTAATATCTGTTGAAATAAAGGCATCCTGATTATCATTTGGGGCAAAGACTACAACAAACGTCAAAGCTAAATCAAATACTTTCCATTTGAGCACTTAACACCGACCCTCAGAATCCCTCAATGTTCCCTTCAGAATAAAACAAACATCTCTATGAAAGGGGATGGACAATCCGTTTTTTAGATTTGGTTAAGGCAAAATACTGCAATGGGAAATACTTATTCATTAGTCGGACCTCATCTTGGCAAGTTAAGTGCTTTTCTTGGAGAAAGACAACCGCAAACGCCAGTTCACACATTCTGCCCAACACAGGCATGCACTTTGTGGGCAAATTAAGGCCTTGGACATCCGATGTCACAATGCATAAGTCTGCCATCAGAGGGTGGCCTTATGCCCTTTGCGTATGAGGGGATCATGTAATCCAGCCACCCGGCACACCTGAAATTTACAAAAACTTAAACAAACCCTTTGATCTAAAAAGAAAAGACTATAAAACGGAGACTAAGTCCATTAATAAGAACCATCAGTTTAATTCCATAAAAACCCAACCTGGTCAACATGAGAACGGAACATCTAGATCCACTCAAGGCCAAGACCCTCAGACTCCCCACCTCGCTCCAACTCTTCCATCATCACAATCTCTAAAAATAATCTCTGTATTTTAAAGGGTATCCCAAACCCGTTGGAGACAGGCCAAAATCATTTCTACCAAATTTCATAGAACTCTCTTACTCAGAAACTCAAGGCGAGCATTTAAACTTCAAATAAGGCTCTGTAACTTGCAAAATCAGAAAACAGCCATCAAACGCCGGACCGGTTCATATAATATCCATCTCTCTGGAGTGTCCCTGGTTTCTCTTACGAACTGCAAGATGCGGCTCCTTTTCTCCACCAATTGTTCTTCCCATTCTGCCTCTCTTCTTTTCATGCCCCTCATTGTTGATCAGATGTTCAACATCCCCAGCCAGAGACAATTAACCTTTTTGTGAAGACATGAGATTGGACGTCTCTTCTTCCTTGGCAATACAGCAGTGGTATTCAAAAGTTTTCATACCTAGCCCCCCCCTTGAGTATAAAAATTGTTTGTGGGCCCCCTCAGATAGGGGTGGGTCCGCAAAGGTGGCCCAATTGATGTCAAGGGGGCCCCAGGCTCTCTTGAAATGTAAGTAGATTTTCTACTGCTTATATTTTCTATTAAAGGCCGTCACCTTAATCCTTTTTTATATCAAAAATAGTCATCTTCTTAATCCTTTTTTAAAGAGTCTGGGACTCCCGGGACATCCTTTGAAGCCCACCAGTTTGAAGGCCACTGCAATAATACTGACCAATGAAAGAAAAAACAGCATTTGAATGGGACGCCCTGTCTGTATTTAAACGTATTATCTCAGAGTGAGCGCAAGATATTTAGCCATTTTCTTTTGATCAGTGTGGTGTGTGCTATATCATGGAATAGTGTATTCCTAGTGCCCTAAATAAGATGCCGTGCTGCTGCTCGGCCAAACTCATGAGCTGTTCTTTTTGGTGACAACACGTCCAAGATCAAATTGGTCCACTGATGCCCTGAAGGTGGAGCTCTGGAGGTCAGGGACATTTGTTTGAAAGTTAAAAGAAATTAAAATCTGCCGGACTAGCTTAGAATAAAAACTAAAGAATGAACTTGGAGTGGCTGGAGCCACTATACAACCACACCTTTCAGACCATATGAACAAAAATTCAAATCCATAAAAGCTCTGCAACTGACACTCATTAATATTAAAACGGAATCAACCCTGTTTCAAGTAAAACAAGGCTTTTTTTAGAGCAAGGTCAGGTGCCAAATGTGAAAGACTGCTTGCAAGGAAATTGGAAGCCCAGAAAAATAGAGCTTTCATAAAAGCTTTCCCGTGAGAGAATAGGGCATTGGAAGGGAGTGAGGAGAGGAAAAGGGCTATTTTTGCTAGATTGTACAAGACATTTTACACTGCAGAGGATCTGGACCCACAAGCACAGCATACCCGAGCGAGCTTGAACTTCCCAAAATTAATGTAATACAGAAGGACAGGTTAGATGGCCCGATCACGCAAGAGGAAATGGCAAGTCATACACTCACTAAAAATCAACAAAAATCCAAGCCCAGATGACTTCACCGCCCTGTTTTAAAAAGATGCTTTGCTTGTATGACCCCAAAATTGACTATTTAACTTTTTCCATCACACAAGGAAAATAGTGTCCTCAATGGAAGAGTCACATATTACTATTATTCCAAAACCAGGCAAAGATTTAGAATGATGTTCTTCATATCGCCCCATAGCACCAAATAACCAAGACACAAATATTTGCACTCGGGTGCTGGCTAATCGGGTGGCAATGGTATTAGCAGATCTGGTGCCCCCAGATTATGTGGGGTTTATCCGACGGAGGAGAGCAAGCGAATACACCAGAAGAGTCCTACACATAATAAAGTCAGACGTTCTAAAAAGAGAGCAGTTCTCCTGGCGTTAATCAAAGGCAAAGTGTTCGATCGCGTCAACTGGAAATTCCTAAAATGGGTGCTGAAGAAATTTGCATTTGGTGAAATCCTAATAGGAATGATTGAGGAGAACTATTGATTGACAGTGGCTAGGGTTGGAGTAAACAATGAGCTGTCGCTACAATTTCCACTTAGAAGAGTAACTAAACAGGGCAGTCCAATCTACCCCTGTTATTTGCCCCAGTTATTTAACCCTTTGAAGCCCAAGTCAGGAAAGAATAGAAAATCCAGGGTATCAAATGAAGGAAGGATGAGCATAAAATCTGTTTATTCGTGACAACATCCTCCTAACCCTAACGCATCCTGGAGAGGACATCCCCAGGGTAATTGCGGAAATTGACCGATATGCAGAGGTGTCAGGATTTACAGTTAATAGGTCCAAGTCAGAATTACTGAACCTGTCTCACCTTGAACAGTAGATATCTGAGTGTACAAGAACGTGGCGACTCACATGGACAACTAGGTCTCTGAATGATCTGGGGATCTATCTTACCAAACATATAACAGGAATAAATAGGGGTAACTATCTGCAATTTATAGGGGGTTTGCGCCAAGACCCGTGCAGGTAGAAAAAGGTCATGCCAACATAGGTGGGCCAGATAGCGATGTTTAAAATTGATGTAATGTAATGTAAAGTGGTCTTATAAAGTTCCCTTCTACAAATAATGTTGACCTCACTGCGCATGGCTACGCAAGAAAGAAGGGCAGGGTTTGCTAGTCAGATAGCGGGAAGGCGGATGCAAAAAACCTGTGGTGTTGATGGATGCAGGCTAGAAGTACCCGTTACCTGTGTGTCGATATGAAAATCTTGCTGTTCTTTGTGGTTGGTATGGCCACATGGCCAGCGCCCGGATTGTGGAGTGCACAAATTGATCGAAGGGTTGTTGATAGAATATGGATAGCGTCTGAGTTTGATAAGTGCACTAGAACTGTTTGGTTGTCTGAAGGAGTGTGGGTAGTGCAAGGATACACGATTCTAGTAGTGAGTAGTTAGTTGAGGGATGAGAGAGGGAGGAGAGGGGTAAGGGGGTTAGGGTGTTGCTTCCTGGCTCTTGGTTGTAGATTCCATTGAAATTCAGGTGTGGACCAGTGTCGTACAGCAGAGTATCCATCAATCAAATGAGTTTCCTACAGACGGTAGTGTGAAGAGATCCGCAATTGCTTGTCATAAAGTAGCCCAAGTTTTTGGTGCACAGTTTTTAGTCGGATGCTATTATCTTTCATTTCTTGAAAGTGGTCTGTGGAAATCCAAGTCTTGAGCTGTTTTGTAAAAGTCAAGTGGTTCATTTCCAGGTGAAGAGGTTTGAGTAGGGTGTTCCACGGATTCATGGCCAGAAGTAAAAAAGAGGATTCTCCTTAACATTTCTTGTTGAAGTCCAGGACTAGTACTAGTGCAGCATTGCTGGACCTAAATGTTCTAAGGGGAAGTGTAGTGTTGAAACTTACTCCTGAAGGAGGAAGAGCGTCTCCATGGTATGAGCGATGGGCAACACGCACGGTTTCGAAATTAACCCTTTTTATGAAGGGTAGCCAGTGGAGAAAACAATGCTGCCATGATATGATCAAATTGCTTCATTCTGAGAAGCAGTCTTGCTGTTGCATTTTGAAATCGTTGAAGGTTCCTCGTTAGGTAATCTGGGAGTCTGAGATAGAGGCTGTTTGTTTAATCTAGTTTGGATCGTATTAGAGAAATAATGGGCATTCCCATGTGGGTAAGATGCAGCATAGCATGCGTAGCTGGGAGAAACAGCTTCTGACTATGGCTCTGATCTGCGGATACAGAGTAAGGGTGTTGTCCATTGTGGTCAATGGCATTGGACAAGGGCCCATCTTGTTAGGCCAAGAGAATGTGGTGGAATTAGAACTTGTAGGATTGCAGAGCATCAGTTCTGTTTTGCTAGGGTTGAGTTTTAGTCTGTTTGCTGCCGTCCATGTGTCCACCTGTGCAAGGCAGTTTTTAATGTCTGCAGCGGTTGGTGATGGGTGGTTCATAAATCTGCAGATTATTTGTGTGTCATCCATATAGTTATAGCAGGGGACACCAGATCTATTGATGTCTAGTAGGGGTGTCATGTAGATGTTGAAAAGTAAAGGTGAGCGTTTCCTCCCTTGGCTATTGTATCTCTTCCACACTCTCCCCCTAATGCTTTCCAACAACATTCTGCTAATGTGACAAAGGCACTTTTTCAGTTTCAGCTGGCTGGGACAAAAACCCAGTGTTAACAGGAAGGTACTCCTCGAATCCTGCAAGAGCGGGGGGAAAGGGTGTCCAGACAAGAAATTATATTACAAGTCCATTCTATTATAGTTACGAGTTTTGATGGAGTAGATGCACCCCTTATCGGCCAAACAAATGCTATGCATGGAGATGGCAGCAGCAGCTCTCATATTTGGGGTCAACCATGGCTGACCAAGCAGGACAAACCTAGAAGTCTATGAATCAATCCCATCACAAAAACCACGCTAAAGCCACGGGATGAGGTGGCTACTAAATAAGGCTTCACAACATTCCCCTCCCCATACACCCCTATCAAGTAAGATTCAGCCTTCTCTCCAGGGTTGGAAGATAAGAGGTTTATAAAAGGGGAGGAAGACGGGTGTCGTAGTTTAGGAGATATGTATCTGGAAGGTGAGATCAAGACTTCCAGACCTGCAAGGGAATCCCTCAAGCAGGTGGAGACTGACATACTACAATATTTGTAGATTAGGCATTGGGCTATTCAACGAGAGACCACCTGGGAAGCTCCAAAAAACAGGCTCCCTTCAAAAAATTGCTTCAACATACATGGGAAATGAAGGGGACAATATCAGGAATCTACGAGCTGCTGGGGCAACCAAGGAAATGTCAACAGGATAACTGTATGTTAGCTTGGCAGAGAGATCCAGTGGAGGAGATGATGGAAGAACCCTGGGAAAAAATGTAGAGGGGTGCTGTCGTGAATCTCTGAGGCAGTGAGAGTGTGCACCTGCACAATAACAGTCACTCCCAGAAAAAACCGCCATAGGACTGTAGACCGTAGACAGAAAAACCTTCCTCCCAAGAGCACGGCCTGGAGGATAGATATGATACCTGCCAGACCAGGGGCTTGGGTGAAAAGTCGGGAGCAGCAACAGAGCTAGGGAAAAAAACAATATCACAAGTTCAGTATTAACCTCAAATGTTGAAAACCCAGCTGCACCTCCCTTAGAAACCCAACTCTTACCTGCTGTGAAAAGTGGTAAAGCAACGAACCTACTTGATCGTGGAATCAATGTTACAGGATGGTGAATAAGGTCCAAAAGTCTTGATCCAAGTGCTGTAAGTCCCAACAAACTACATCTAACAGTGTCCAAACAATCCAAGGATAATCAGCAGAGCGTCCCAGGTAATCCACCAAGAGATCCTGTAGGTAAGTGACAAGGGGAATAATGCAGCAGAGCGTCCAAGGGTCACTGAGAGGGGAGCAAAAGATGTGATGGTGCACAGGAAATTAGTCAGCAGAGCATCCAAGTGCGAGATGCAGGGGTGCACGTGAAAGTAACCAGCAGAGCGTCCACGTGTGGTAGCCGATGTGAAGGGAAAGAGCAAAACATGATGAAAGAGCAGCTCGCAGTCAACACAGGAGACCGTGTCCCGCGGGAGGAATGCAAGACCCACAACTTATGTCGGCTCACGTAACAGATCAGCGGGAATGGGAATGAACGAGGATTTAGTTCTGGGCTAGGGAAAAGACAGCATCGGAAAACCAGTCCGAGGGTCCGGCAACCAGGCAAGCAACTGGGGAAGGGACCGGGCGTCAGGAGGTAGAAAAGGAATAAGCAGCAAACAGTCCTTTGAACAATCCGAAATCGGGGTACCAGGAATTCATAGAAAAGTAAGTGCGACTTAACTCGAGAACAAAACACAGTTAAGGAGCACCGGAGGAGCGCTTTCCAACTGTATATATAGCCGCACAACGGGAAAAACGGGAAGCACGTCACGTGCAAATCACGTGACCGCCTCCATCCCAGGGATATTGGAGGTGTAGTTTCCCTGGTATTGGCGTTGTAACAAACGCCAAGGCAATCTCCAGTTTACTGCAGGGTATCTGGATAATGATTTAAGAAACCAGATCTTGACAGGTGCACATAAACATCTATATTGGCACAAGCGCTAGTGCAATAAACGTTTCTATACCGGTCGTATTTAACCACAAATACCCTCAATCAACATT
Source organism: Ambystoma mexicanum (assembly GCF_040938575.1). NCBI lineage: Eukaryota > Metazoa > Chordata > Amphibia > Caudata > Ambystomatidae > Ambystoma > Ambystoma mexicanum. The sequence continues at coordinate 987,086,965 of NC_090929.1, read as the reverse complement.
CTACATAGCACTCTTGCGTTTGAGAGGATGTGGGGAAATAGGAACTTTCTACCACATCTGATTGGAATGTCAGATGCTGAGGGGATTGTGGCTTGAGGTCAGGTCAACCATAGCTAGCATAATAGGTTGAAGCATCCAGGTTGATCCCTTCATAATGCTAGTTGCACGAGGCACACAAGAGAGACAAGAGACAGAGTGTAGAGATGGACGTTTGATAGCCAAATGATTGCTCGCTGCAAGGTGGTGCATCCCAAGTCTATGCAAAAGAGCCGATCCCCCAACAAGGGTGATGCTGTTGGCAAGGGGAGACTTCTTGATAATGGAGAAAATGATGCATGCTCTTCAGCACACTACAGGAATTTTTAACTTAATCTGGGCTCCATATTTTAACTATGCAGTTTACGACTATTTGAACTTGACATATACAAACAGGTTAAGAACGTTAGGATGGTTTAACCTTGGATTACTGAAGTTTAAATTCTATTATATTAAAAAAAATATATATGATGTTTCCGCAAGGTTAGGATTGAAAATAAAATACATCAATGAGACGATATATTGGATAATTGACCAGTTTCATGGAAATAGTTTTTGTTGATCTATTTCTGCAATGTAATATTGACTGTGACTCTTTTTAAGTACAACAAAGATGGTAGGAAAATAAATGGTTCCATTGTTGATTAATGAGTCTGTGCGCGTGTGTGGTTCAGATAAGCTTGGAATCATTTGATAGTTGTAGAATATTACAGAACAAACCTTGAGCAAATTCGTCCAATTCATGGTCCACCACCTGCTTCATGATCCCTTATATCCGGATGCTATTGAAGCGAGAACAGTTTTCTTCATCTTCCTGTCTTTCTAAGATTACCTTAAGTTGCATCACCAATGCATTGCTTGCTTGTGGGCCTGATCGCATAAAGTAGTCTCCCCTCGTAAGAGCGACTCTCTTTGGCCAAAACATGCTTATTTAGCTCTAAGATAAAATATGATGGCTTCTATGCAGTACTTTGAATATCCTGTTTCAACTTTTCATTTGATGATGTGCCTTCAGCATAGCCTTATTATTTGCATCTGCTGAGCCTTTCTCCTCAGATGACCCCATCGCAAGGGGGCAATCAGATTCACCTACCTTCCCCTGAGCAGGGTAGGTGCAGAGATTCTTATATTTCAAGAGGTTGTGGTTGCTCTCCATAAGCTCCCCAGTCAAGCTACAAGCTCAGCGCTACTCAGCAATAGTGATGACAATCCCCAACGTCAGCTCTCTACTGGGGAGGGCTCATCAAGAAAACCATTCCAAGCACTACCTTCCAAATACTCATTCAAATGGGGTAAGAGGTGTAAAGAATTTCCAGAGCACAGCTCCTCAAAGGGACTGACAATAAGCTTGTCTTAGTGGACTCCTGCATGGTTTGGCTCCCAGGCCACCTGGTAGTAGTTCACCCCCTTCCACATTGCAGCGGTGCTGTCACTAGGCTTTCTTTCTTCCCCACCCAGCTTCACTCTTGGAGATTTTCCTTAAGGACCTGATCAAGGTCCCCACGTATAGCTTCCTGACTTAGGTACTACCCGTGGTTCCTTCAAGCTCACAGGCTCTCCAAGTGGAATACATGGCCAAGCAACCCAGACCTAATTTAAGGAGGTGGATGGCAGTGGTTCACAGGTACAGTACACTTATCATGAATATCAAATAAGATAATGCACACACTATATTTGTTTGTAAAATATGAATTTTATATTAAGATAAGGCAAAAAGAAAAACAATACACTAACAGGTAAATGAAACTTTATAAAACAGAGAGGTCACAACGTAGCAGGTAAGTACCAATTAGAAATAAGAGTTGTTTGTAGAGTCAATGTCCTTCCTGAAAAAGAAACATCAGTAACATGTATTTAAAATGCTTTTTGGTAGAGGCAGGCATGTTTACAAGAGACCCAGAGGCACCAGTATTGTGAATACGGGCGTTATTTGGCATAAGAGGTTTACTGCAGCACAAAAGTGTCCCCAGGGAGCAGTTCATACAGCCACATTACGAGTTAAGCGGAAAGTGGTAAAATTGGCCTTAACTGAGTTACTGCCAATTTTACCACTATGCCAAATTATGAGTTTTGGTTTTGAGGGCAGGATTTACCTGCAGCAAAACCCTGGAGGTAAATCTTCCCACTCATTGCCGAAGAAAATCAGCAGAATTGGCGGATTTACTGCGTCGGTAATTCCGTCACAACAATTCTGCACAAAAACATTGGGTTCAATGGACCAAAAATAAATGGGGACTTCCACCACCACCACCACTCGTAATCAGTCGGAAATTCCAAATGACCAAGTGGCGGTAACGCGTAATGAGGCCCTATAGAGTTTTATTGGAGAGAGACCCTCAAGAGTTTGTCAAGATGAGGAAGTCCAGAGTTGAAAGATGAATCATTGCGGGCAGCCCCAGAGGGTCAGACGATCAATACCCTTGAACCGCATAAGCAGTACTGCAGGATGCGGTTGGTGGTTTCCAGAGGAAGGATTGCTTCAGGGGTTGCTCAGCGAACACTTGAGACTCCAGCCCACCAATGCAAAGGAGATCACCAGGCCTCTGGGAAGTATGATTTGGAGATTACCAGATATGGGGTTAAGCACTAGAGGAGCAGAAAGACAAGTCCACTGCAGTCAGCAAGTGCCAGTGATGCAAGGTTCCCACATACTCCTCTGGCACAAAATATGGCTTCTGAGGCATGGAAGAAGGACTTGAGCCAGCATGTGAGGGGAGATGGGGCCAGAGCACTTGCCTGGGGTCCTGTGGTGAAGAGTTTATGCTTGGTTTGGCTTGGAGTGACTTCAGGGTCCTGGCAGGGAAGGAGAACCCACTTCTGGGTCCGGCAATATAGGCATGATAGGAGCTTAAAGAAGATGAGGTCTTCAAGCAGGCACTGTGGTTCAATTGTCCCCACTGGGTCAGTGGAAAGGAGCACAGCTGTGGGCTCCGTCTAGCCTTCGTTAGAGAGGTAGCGCTTTGCTGTTGGATTGTTCAGGACTTCAAAGAGTGCCGGTGTAGAGCATCAGCCCATCACTGAGCAAGAGACCTTCCAGAGCGCAGGCTCAGTGATATGATATGATAGGTTATTTATAACGCACTTAATAACCAGAGGTTTATAAGCGCAGACGCGGGGATCGAACTTGTGGGGCTCTGTGTCGGCTTGCTTCCAAGACGAGCACGTTGCCACTCAGCTATCCTCCTAAGACAGCGAGAACAATAAGTCTCAAACCCAGAAAAGCCAGCAGAAAGTACAGCGGGTTACCACATGCGGTGAAATGTGGGATTCCTGCCTAAAAGTCGCTCTGCTCCTGGGCTTCAGCACTGCAAACAACGCAGAGTGGCAACGCTCTCTGCTCTCAGTATCAAGAAGCCTCAGATTCGGATACCGCAAACTACCTCAGCCAAACCCCTGTCGAAATCTCTGTTCAGGTGAAAGCAATCAGGCAGCACAGCTCACCGCAGATTCATGAAACATAAGGCCCCACAGGTGGGACCATCTTGGAGCGAGTCAAAATAAAGGAGATGCAAGGAAATTCACTCAGAACTCTGCTCTCAGGGGCTCATCACTGTGCATATGAAGGCTGCTAACCACACAGGGTTTCACCACTCACACTTTGTCGAAATATTGTAGATTAAAATGAGAAGGAGTCCTTCTGGACCATGGCCGTTCATGAGCTCAAAGGAGGCACGTCCGCATGGTACACCACTCTGCCACGCCCCCCACCCCATAATTGTTTTAACTGAGCCTGAAAACGGAACACTATCAAATCATGGTGCAGTCATTTCAATAGGACCAAGCCTGATTTGCATATGGTTTTTCCCCTTCTGTAATGGCCTGGCAGGCTGAAAAACGATGGTCTGGAGAGTTGCCCAGAGCTGTGCCCGAGGTTATGATTTATTCAAAACCTTCCAGCCATCAAATTTTCGTTTTGCTGCAGTCACTTGTATGACCTGGAGGTAATGTGCGGGTGAGAGACGTGCGCATACCAACCATTTGATATTGTTCCATCAAAGAACATCTGATGAGAGTCGGTTTTGCAAGTCATAAGTACATTTCGAACTTATTGGTTGCTTAGCTTCCATCGTGCCTTTCAAGGAATGTAAAAGCTCTAGTGGATTATGAGGTGCTCGGCTGAAAGGTCTGGGATGCTCACGTGCTAGGCCAGGTAAACTCGTAGGTGGCATAGCAGGTGGACGCTGGGCTCCCCTTTTGGTTCCCATGGTTGAGGAGTGAGAACCAGAGACTGAGACTTTGTAGCACTGGGATAACTGCCCAAACTTTATTTTGCAATGCACAACAGTTTCGTGGCATGTTGCCTTCTTGCTTCTCGCCACTGATTGGACGATGAGCTTGGAGAAGTGCTTGTAATCCATGTTCTCAAAACCCGGAAGTGCTGGTACTGAGCGCCAGATACAGCAGCCCTGTCTAAAGCAGTGCAGTAGCTGTGGGCGAAGGCTGGCTCTGGCGCCGGGGGAGGGATACTAAACATGCAAGATGTCCACCAATCAATGAATCACGAAAGCATCAACATTGGATTGAAAAAAAAAACATTGGATTGAAAAACAATCATGCACAAGTGACAAGGTAAATCCTTGTTATGTTATTGTGATTTATAACGCGCAGCGCTGACATTTCATGGTCTCCAGGCGCTCTGGCGGATCTGACAAGGAAAGAGGGTTGGGAGGGCTTAGTTAGTGGGATAGAGACGGAATGTGATAGAGAGCTTTGATGTGCTATTGTTAGCTTCAGGTCGGAAAAAACGTGCTGGATTCGTTTTAAGTTGCTAAGGGTCAGGTTGTGTTTGTTGTACGAGTGTGTGTGGTTGGATCTGTCTGTAATTGGTTACGTTTTCTGTGGCGTGTTGTATTTAGTCGGCTGTTCCTGAGTGTCTACATTTTGTGGTGGTTTCAGGTTGCTGACGCTGTAGATGTGTGTGATTTGCTTGAGGGTGAATGTGCAGGATGTCGGAAGGTGTTTTGTAAGGTTAGTTAGTGAAGTTAATAGTTTGTGCCCTTCTATGCAGTGGTTATGTTGGTCTGGCAGGTGCAGAAGAGTGGGAGGACTCTGAATGCGTGTAAGACAGGCAGACAAAGGGGGTCATTCATTACAGAGTTGGAATTAATGGTAAAATAGGCAGTATTTGCCAAATGCCTCCTGGTGCTGTGCCATCCCAATTTCATGGTTGCATGTATATAGACCTCTTGGAGTATATGTGAAGGGAATACCGCTGAAACTAAATGTACCTCCAGATTTTACCCATGAAAATGTGGCAATGTTTACCTCATTCCAGAGGTGGAGGTAAACGCTGTAAACTGCAGGGAAGAACAGTTCATGAGGCTATTGGAAGGGGTGAGAAACTGTGCATCTCTGATGGCCAGCCCCTGACCACCTTTGCCAAGTAAAGTATTAAAAGGTTCGGATTTACCCATTTGTGGATTAAAAAAACATGTTCAGTAGTGGCATAGACCACAGCTGTTCATTATCCATTTGCACCATCAAAATAACAGTGGAAATGGATGGAAAACAAAAGAAAACAGAAAGTGGCATTTCTGGAATACCACTGGCAGTATTCCAGCAATACTCATGCTATGGCCTATGGGTTAGGGGTAAAGGTGTAATTGGGTGAATTTTGGGACTTGCCACCAGCGATGATCGTAATTACCACCCGTGGTATTTGTCCCTAAAAATCCTCCCAGACTGTATGGGAATTTCAAGTTTGTGGACTGATTTTAACAGGCTGAAAATATTCACTGCAAGCCCTGCAGCACGCAAAAGTATTTTCAGGAAAAATGCAATGTGCACCAGTGTGTTTTGTCTTCACAAGTTCAACCTGAGTAATCCGAAAATAAAGTAACAAGTACAAAAATACAGAGGTGGGTTGAGAACACTGAATTACAACAATCTGCTTGTTGGAATAGCTCTGACCTATTTTTTATTTGTGGTACAAGCATGGGTTCTGATGTTAAAGAAGATGATTCACAATGAACTTTTTTTTTTAAAAAAATGAAAGGCGTGGAACAGGCTAAGATGCCAAGCCTGAAAGGCGAACTTGCATAACCGCTGGATCTGTTCATGTCAGCGATGCCTGCACTGTGAGCATTTTGCAGGGAAGGCCCGCTCATGTGTTGAGAAGCCAAGGTATTGTTTACCTGCTTGCGGCTGGCCGAAGAGGATCTGCCCCGCCTTTCTTGGAAGAGCGCGGGAACATTCATACAATGTTTGCTTGTGCTTCCCTTTCCTGCTTCAAGCGGGGGCATAGATTGCCGGAGAGTCACGACGCAGTCACGCAGGTCTCTACCTCAGGCAGTAAGTAATGTTCTTGCACAGCGCGACTTTTGCCAGTTTAGAGCCCCAGCTGTGAGGAAACCACGAGGGGCTTTTCTAAGCTGACCACAGGTCTCTTTGTGAATATGGAGATATTGTTACTAATGGGTCACGTTTTAGAAAACGCGTGTTTTAAGCAACAATATTCATCATGAGTATAGTGGCCTCATTACGAGTTTGGTGGTATTTTGAGGGTAAATCTGCAGAAATACTGCCAAAATCAGTTGACGTTACTTCCATTTGGGATTGTAAATGGTGGTAAGGCAGTGCACACCCCCATTTTTGGAGTCTGTAGGACTCCATGGGGATTTTGGCGGAATTACCACATGTGGTAATTACGCAACAGTAATTTTGTGGATTTTTTAAATAATAGTGGAGGATTTACCTCCAGCATGATTCTGTAGGTAAATCATCCACTTTTTATCCAAACTCGAAATTTGATAGTGCAGTAAAAATGGCGGTAATTCCACTACTGTCCAAAAAAGTAGTGGTAACAAAATTACCAGGACTTTCTTACCGCACCGCCATGCTCATAGTGAGGATCTAAATGAATACATTGGTTGAAATACCACAAGGAAATCAAAGGTATTTTCAGAAAATGTTACTGCTACCCAGTGCTTCAATTGTGATGGTGTTTGCCAGGGCTCAGCCCCGGCACCTATTTCTCCAACCAGGCACTTATTGTCTCAGACTCAGATTGATTATGAAGTAATGATAGCCAGAGCATTCATCAACCCCAATGAGCAGGTGCAAGCTGTAGTTTATCCCCAAATGCGTCAACACTGTGGGCAGAATTTGTGGGTGGTGGCAGCAGTGGTGGGGCGCTGCCCGCCTGTAGAGTCACAAGCGTGCTAGAAAATATTTCGGCCCTGGCACTAATTTTCTTGCATGCCGATACCCAAAAAGTTTAGGAATTATTTTGTTTCCCCTGATCCCTTGAATAACAAAACATTTTGTCCCATAACAGAAAGGTATCTCCTTTACTCTTGGGCACAAAAGTTGTAGGGAAGCCACAAAGGTATGAGATTGTGAGCATTTGTGGTTCTCTGATTGCTTACTGGGAATCTTGATTACATCTAGTCCAACTCTTTATAATTGTTCATTTATAACACGCTTAATATCAGGAGTGGGTTCTAAGCACGGGATCAGGATTAAAATCTGTGTTGTGCTGCGTTGTCTTACTTCCAAGACAAACATGTTGCCCATGAGCTATCCTTCCTCCCTTTTGTCACAGTATTACCTTTTGTGATACCAACCCCTATGAAGACAACCTTTTCTTTTAATTAGGTAACTACTGCCGCTTTCCCCTTTAGAGGCACAAGTCCTCCCTATCCCACAATATTTTAGTTATATATCCAAGAGGGCCAATACCATTTCCATCCGATGACGGGCATTTTAGGTGGGTCGTATATACTGTGACGAGGAAGAGTTGGACTAGAGGCAACAAAGATAACCAGAAAGTCATTGTAGTATTTCCTCCACGATCCTCTTATTCATGCCAGTAGTCACTTTTGAGGCACACCAAAACTACCGATGGATGGGGAGCATGGTACAATGCACACATGCAACCTAATATCTGCCACAGACCCCATCAACAACTGTGTTAGCATCCTCAGAAGCTGCCAACCCCACTTTCTTTAGAGTGAGACAGAGCGAAAAAACACAGCACTAAAGGTGCTCACTGACTGACTGTCCAGGTTCAGTGAATAGCGCCTTCGAGTCTGACCAAGTAGCAGATCTTCACATTTCTTCCGGGCGAACATCCTGGGTGTCAACCCATGATTTTGTCATCTGTTTCCTTGACATTTTCGGAACCCTCGCTGGCAGAAGAACCAATGCAGAGGCATAAAGTCAATGGTGAATCTGAGGCATCTGCTTATAGCAGAGTGGGTTCCAACTGTATCAGAACGCAGGATCTGAAAGTCCTTCGAAGGATACAGTTAAATAACTGGTGTTCCACTGATAACACTAATTGCATTGTTATTGGATGTGGCCATAGTACTCTTCCTTTGTTTTTGAATAGAATGAAAAATCTGGACATCAATTCTCCATCCAAGTTAAGAATTGTTCTGAACTGACCTGTCTATCCGTTAAGGATATTGTTTTATAACATACTGTGTTGTTATTTTTTTTATGTGGCCATTTTGTTAATTGTTTATGTACCTCCTGTTTATTTTTAAGTAATTTATTCTTTTTGTAATTGTTTGTATGTCGGCGCTGTTAAGCATCAGGGTCAGTGATGTGCTGTATAAATACATGTCTATTCAATTCAATAGACACCGCTGAAGCTTTCCCCCCCTTTCTTTGGAAGCCAAAAGTTACAAACAAGCTGACATATCTCCTGTTCGAAGGAGTCCTATACAAGCATGATAATACCACCACTTTACAATTACATCCAGGTAGTGCCATCTCTCCCCCTTTTGTGAGGTCAAATTTGTGTTGAAATATCGGATTACATCGAGGGACTAAGGCCCTGGTGGTCTAATAGAAACTGCGCCTTGCAGAGTAGGACTCCAATTTTACCCAGTATGTGGGCAGATGTAATAGGCTCTAGAAAAAGCATTTGCAGAGTTATGAACTTTATATCAATGGATTCCACTGGCTCAAAAGGGAAACGCTTCAAGTACCAGCGTAAGGTTGTGGGTGGAACCCCTGAGTGATCAACGGGTCTTGTTCAAATGAATCTCATCAGCAGCCTGCCTACCAAGATGTCCCTTTCTGCCCTACTGACTCAGGGTCCTTCCTGGCTTTAACAAGTTCCCACTGTGCTCAGATAGTGGATACCTCAAACCCTATGGAACACCTGACTCATAAATACTAAAGGACAGATGGCAACCCACACTGTAGGGCCATGCCCCCATTCTTCGGATGCCATGCCATGAAGGTGTCGGATGTAAACCTTAAAGTTTGGCAGCCTCCTGGATTGTTGAATGGACAATGCAACCTGCCTAGTCAGGCCTCTGCTCTGTAGACCTTGCCCCTCAGTTTCCAGACCAACCATTACCAGTGGTTGATTAACTGATCCCCAACGGCACTGGCAGAGAGTAGAGGAGACTTGAGAGCATGTGAATAGTTCCATCAGTAGAGGGACCCACATTCTCCGGAGAGTAGAAACTTCAGCCATATGAGAGGCATGGGATCAAATCACAAACTCTTGGATTCAGAAATTTGGAGCAGAACCTGTGAAGCATGCTCCATGCCAGGGAAGCAAACAATTCCAGTTATGCCAGACTGTACCTCACAGAACCTACTTAAATGTCCAAAGTTGTAATGACATTTCCTGAGAGGCTAAATCCATTACTTAGCCAATCTGCCCTGGTGTTGGTCACTCTGCTGATGAGTACAGGTTTTATGAATGCTAGGTGTCTCTCCTCCTAGCATTCCATCTTGTACGGCAAGGGTTCCAGGTATCTAGTTCTGGTGCCTCCCTGCTGGTTGAAGTATATATTTGTTGTTGTGTTGTCCAATCCGAACACCAATTCTTAGCCCTGGACCCAGTCTGAGAAGGTTTGTAAAACTCTGAAGACAGCCACCAGTGCCCTCCAGTTTGAGGAGCATGTGCTAACTTGCAGTGCCCCTGTTTTCTGTACGAAACATCCTGCAGCATCTCTCTCCATCCAGTGCTGCTGGAATCTGTGGCAAGAATGATCACAATGGGAGTAGCCAACAGAAAGCTTTTCAATAGATTGTACATGCTTAACCAACATTTTAGGCTATCCCTCAGAATTGGGTCTAGATGTACTCGGACTTTGAAGACGTGAGAAAAGTAGTTGTTTCCACTACTTGTGCCGGTCAGGAAATAATGGGCGTAGGTTTGATCTTTCCAAAGGAACAACAATGTTGAATGGCAGCATATGGCCTTGAACATGTAGCATGTTTCTTGTTATCCGTTCTTTCAGGAACAGGTCTTGTAGAACATGTGTGAGCGTCACTGGGCTGTCCTCTGGAAGCAATACCATTTTCTGGCATTTGATGATGCATGCCCCAATGAAGGTCAGGCCTTGCAATGCTTCAAGGTGGAATTTGTTTTCCAGTTCAAGAAAAGAAATTTAGCATGTAGCACCATGCACTAGTGGTGGGGGCCTTAACTAATGCCCATCTGGATTATTGCAACAGCCTTCTGATGGGCATTCCGGCAAAACAGCTGCGTATACTCCAAAAGGCCCAGAACACGGCTGTTAGACTAGTCTGCAGATGAGCAAATCAGCCACGTATCTCCTTCCCGCGGAGCACTGTAGCATGCTTCATCTTTAAATGCCTGAGGAAAAAGATTAGCCGTTACCAACCCTCTAGGTGCTTACGCTAGAAAGACTAGATTCTAATGTGTATCCCCTCTTCAGCCTCAGTCTCAAGTGGTGACAGAGGATTTGCTGTCTTTGGCCCAAAATTGTGATTAGTATTCCCAGAGAGATTAGGGCCTTGGACACTCTTCACCAATCCTGCAGGGCATTTAAAACCTTTCTGTTTAGATAACTGAATACCACCATGTCACAACATGATCCTATGTTTCGAGTCTGATTTTAACTGCAGTCTGCTTGGTCAACGTTTTTTTTATTTCCAGCTGTGGCGCTATACGGTTAAGTCCGTCACGAACATGATATAAATAATCAAAATAAAAAAAAAATCTAAGTATTCTGGAGTCTGATATTGCCCTGAACAGAAAATTGCCCTTGTATGGAAAAATGTGAATCCTCTGCCCTTGTAATGATTCTTCTACTGAAGGCAGGACCATCATAAACCTCTCTGAGCTATCTGCTTGCCAAATTGTAGTTCTTTGAATTGTTAGTTCTTGTTTGCCACTCCAAACTGAAGGAAATTCTGGTGTGAGTGCCCGGTGGGCACATAAAAGCATGCAGCTGGCAGGTCGACAGACGCCAAAAGATTCCCTCCTTAGATCAGCTGGATTATTTACTGGAGCGTTTCCATTTTAAGATGGAGTGCAGAGATGAAATGGCTGAGTTCCTTAAAGTTTAGTACCAATGGGAAGTGTTTCAAATATTTGGGAGCTAGAAATATGATTGGCTGGAATTCTTCGCCTTCCGATATCCTGTGCATTGTATTTATTGACCCAGGTGTTTAGCAGTTCCTGAAAACCTTGAAGGAGTGTTGGTCTTTTTGATGCATCTCGTGGCAATGGGGTATAGATCTCATGAGAATGAGTTGAGCAACATGTGAGGTACATTTTGAATCCGATCTTGACAATTCGTCTGACTTATTGATCTGAAGTCATTTGGTTCCATTCCTCTGCAAAGTGCAATAATGGAGCCTGCCTGTTTTCAGTAACTTTTTCTTGTTAGTCAGGACTACTCATTTTTGTTGCTGGGGTAAGGGACACTTCTCTGGGGTTTGAAGAACGTGTAGGGTAAATCCACAACAATCAGACATAGGAAAAACAACTCACTAGGGAAAAAGGCGAGATACACCCTTTTTCGAGAAGAACAAGAGCTTCATTTTGCATTCAAAAAAGAAAATGGTGATAGGGTATTAGAGGTCCACTGCCTCTCTCTCTACATCAAAGTGAACTTCACCTTATAAACACGAAAATTGTCATTCTTAATGCATTCAATATACAGTATTTATCTCCCACCCTCATTGGCTACCGCCTATTTACATGCTAATAGTCACCTATGGGCCCCTCTCCAATTGGTCGTATCATTTTCTCCTCCACCCTCGCCACACGTGGGCAACAGCCTCTTCACATCAAAGTGCTCAAGGTAATTGCTTAAAATTTAAAAGACACCATCTTGTCTTAACTCCTAACCACGTGATGTGCACCTGGTCGTCCACATGAACTCAGCAGATAATGTCAAGGTCAGCCTGGTCCTTGCGGAGAAAGCAACTCTTTTCTCATCCCAGACACGCAGGTGCCCCATCACGCCTCCCCACTGCAATCTTATAAGCATTAGCATCACCCTTTGTTCTCCCAGGTACAAATAATGGACCTTGTTGTGATCTGTACCCCCCTGTATCAGTTACCCCTCCCAAGTGGTGGCCTGGTGTCCCACTAATCCATCCAATTTATGAAAAGTTTAAGAGTCTTATTCCTGCACATCTGGTAGGTCAAATAGAATTACCATTATTCCGCGGGGTGCTAGTGCCCTAAATCTCAGTTCATGTTTTGGCAGCTCCAGCCCCAGCTCCCATGAGTATGGCCTTTGTACTGGGCCGCAGCCCTTTTCCCATTTAGCTACTCACATTCCTACCTCAAAGGTCTAGCTAGATACATTTGTATGTCGGTCTATGTGCATGTTCCCTAACATGCCTGGGAATTGGAATGCAATAATCAGGCAAGAGATTGGGCCTCGTTGTTCTGTGTTTCCAACACGGCCTGCAATGATCCAGGCCTACTTCTTAAATACAGTGTAAGTTCATGTTATAAATGTCGCGTGCATGCAATGTATTCTATCTACCACTATTGCAAAGCAAATAATTAGTTTCCAATATATAAGCTTCAAAACTATGTGTGTCTCCTGCCAATTGCTTCCCCCATAAAGTTCCCACTCCCCCCCACACCACCCTCTACACGTTCTCCATATATTAATATATTTTCCAAGAACTAAATCTTTTGGGAGGGGTGGTGATTTGCACATGCATCCGAACATTGTGCCATTTAGTGAATCCATCATTAACTAACTTCTCCCTTTCTCTCTCTCTATCCACTCCATCCTTGGGAACCCATGCCCTATACACATAATGCAGACTGCCCCCTTCCCACGCATATTTCTCTGGGGTACACGTGAGATATATATATACAATCCCCATCACTTGCTAAATCAATCCAGTGTACTGTGTAGTTTTCTGGATCTGGTGAGGGTGACATTAATGTCACTGGGGGGTAGAAAAGCATTTAAATCTGACCATACGTGGCTTATTTGGATGCTCAGTTTGAGCCTACCCATCCTTTGTGCCTGGGGGAGCAATTCCTGTCCCAATAGTAGCCATCATCATTGCACTGTTTGGGATAGTCTTTGCACAGTATGAAAGCATCATCTGGCACATGCAGAGCAACACCAGTAGGAGCACCAAATCAGAACCAAGATCTTCACCACTGCCCCAAGCCAGGATGGTGCCCATGATAACAATGTGTCGAACCAATCTTTGGCTTCCACATCATCTTCACTTTCCATATCAGTCTTTAACTTGTGCAAGGCCCCTATAATGTGCGTCAGGGAACCGTTATCTGCATCATTTGGTGGGGGGTACGTGCAGCAAGATAACCCTATCTTTTTGCACACGCCCCCTTCCATCGCACTCATAAGTTCTAGAACATACCGGTTTTGAAGTGTCATCAACCGAATCGCCCTTAACTCGCTCTTGATAGCATTTAGGCCTTGTTTGGTATGATTTGGCAACTGGAACACTTCCCATCAAACAATTTGCAGCCATTTTGCTTTGGCTGCAGCCAGGACACCTGGCACCAGAAGAGATGGAAATAACACTTGGTGTACGGCCGGTATTTATATGGGATTTCTTTGAGCAACTTGGATAAATCATCTGACCGATAATTTGATCTCTTCCTCCACAACTTCAACAATCGCTTCTTCTTCCTCGTCCCGGGGGTTGGATGGAAGCTGGGATAGATTGCAATACCTCATTCTTGGATGCCACTGTCAGATGAGCTTCAGGAACCACAAGGATAGTTGAGTGCAATGTTGTTAGTGCACATGTGCCATGCCAAGAAGAAGGAAGATGCAGATATGCCTGTTGAACGCAGTTGCTGTTCCTTTTGCAAGATCAGGAATGAACATTGTCTTGTTGCAGTTAACATTAGTGCCCACAGGGACAGTTCCATATCCTCTAAAACAGAACTGATATTCTTCCGCTGGTTAAACTTCTACTGGAGTTTTACATGCTTCAATCCATGTTAACTTTCATATAAATGCAGCGCATATTGTAAAACGGTTCTTATTGATGTTCCATATTACCTCTTCTTTGAACCCTGCCAACCCCCTGCCACACAGCAAACCACGCCTGCTCCCCTCCGTTCAACACAAACAACACTACATCCAATTTTAACATGGGCCTTCCCATGCATTGAGGTGCACTGTCATCTTTGGCACACTTATCTCCATCTTTGGCCATTTGTATAACTTGTACCGTGTACCCCTGGAACAGCCTGTGGGCCTGACACAGTGCTAAATGCACCAAACACTAGACTTCCAAGGGCAGCATTTCCTGGGGTACTAACATTTCAGGTGTTCCAGGCACGTGGTGAATGAGGGAGCAGACATAACAAGTCCTGTATACCTCTGTTTCTCCACCGAGTTCATATGGCTGTAACACATATTACTACATTCTGGGTGGTGGATATCAGACATTGGGCCTCATTAGGACCCAGGCGGATTTCGCGGTGCTAAATGCACCGCGAAGCATGGCGGAAAGCCGCCGATAGCGCCATGGGGGTTGGCGGATTCACCGCCCCATTCCGACCTTGGCGGAGCGGTGAATCCCCATTCCCCATTTTACCCTTCCCCATTCCCATTTTTGCCCCATAGGGTATAATGGGAGTGGGGAAGGAGTTAATTACGCCACCGTAAAATACGGTGGCGTAATTAACAACGAGGTCCCGTAGCGCCATGGTTTTCTCCGCCTGGTAAAACCAGCCGGAAAAGGCCGCTATGGCGCTACGGGAACTCGTAGTATGGCGGAGAGGTACGCCATGCACTACGCTGGCGTAAAACCCTCTCCGCCAGGGTCCTAATGAGGCCCATTGTATCAAAGACCACAACTTCGTATTTGTTATATTCGTTTTCCTCATCTAGACCTTGTTTAACCCGCAAGTTCCAGATTATTATGTCTTGTATTTTCATTTGTTTAAACTTCACTAGTGTGGTCATGTAGTCATCCCTTGGTGTTGTAGCATCGATAAATAGTTTGTTTTCAAATCCCCTTATATGATACCCCACCATCCCCTTATATGACCTAACCATATAAACTCACTGGACAAAAATAAAAATAAATGAGAGAAAAATCCACATAGAAGAGGAGAAAATATTCTACCACACAAAAACCTAGAGCCTGCAACCGTATATAATTCTTTACACAAACCCTATCACCAGGAAACAGCTGTAATGGTGGTGAGCTCCCAGATTCTGGTGCAGTGCTGTTTTCACCCTCTTCCATTCGGCATGGAGCAATCTGTTGAGAGAGGTATTTAACACACTTAGTTGACTGAGTCAAATACAAGTGAAACCCATCCCCCAAAACTGACGCAGCACTGTGAGCATCAGATGCACTACGGGCCAGACACAACAGCGGGTGCTTATGTCTCCCCGTCACTATTTCATACAGAGAGAGGTGATGGTCCATACGGGGCTGAGTCTTTAAACTGAACAGGGCAAGAGGAAGGCAGTGCACCCAGTTCTTCTTTAAGGTAACACATAGTTTCGAAAGCTTTGCCTTCAGTAAACCAATAATCCTTTCCACAATGCCATTGGCATGGGGATAATAGATAAAACGCATCTTGTGTTTAATTCCCAAAAGAGCCGCAATTCCCTTAAACAGCTCATTAAAGAAGTGGGTGCCGTTATAAATGTTGAGCCTCTCACGCACCCCCATCTGGGGAACACTTCTCTCACCAAAAACCTGGCGGCCTACTTGGCATCAGGATGTGCACATGGACCAGCCTTAATCCAATGGGAGAAAGGACACACCACAACTATGAGGTAATAGAAAGTATTGCATGTTTCACCCATATCTCCAAAATCTACATGAAGATCTCAGAAGGAATCTATTGGGTGGGGCAATGTGCCTATCAGAGTTTTTAATGTCTGGCCAGTGCTATATGTCTGACAGACTACACAAATGGATGTAAACATAGACAACAATTCCTGCATATTGGGCACATACCAATCTTCCTGTATGTCTCCAGCAATATGCCGTTTGGATACGTGGGCAGCGTAATGCAGTTGATCACAAATGCCAGTAAAGCCAAATCTTGGGGCATTACTACCTTTCCAGTACTATTTTGTCTCCACACCAAATCAGTTGGGGACTGCACACACCTCCTCTGCCACAACAGCTTCTCAGCGCTCGACCTTGTATTTCAATTATTTCAGTGATGGGAAGTGCAGTATATGGGACCTGCAACTGCAACTGCATGTTTACAAGTGCCGAGTGCTCAGGAATGTCTGTACTGGCAAGTACAAGGACAGTTTTGCTGCTGTGTCTGCTGCTTCGTTCCCAAGGGAGACAAAATCTCTGCCACTTGTGTGGGTGGCACACTTTATGACTTGATAACAAACAAACAAACGGTGGCAAGTGTGGGCTGTGAGAGAGCCTGAATCAAACAATCCAAAAGGGCTGCATGCTGCACTGGGGACCCATCTGCTCTACGAAATCCTCTCCTCATCCATCTCGACAACTCTGAATGAACGGTGGTTGTAACATAAGCCTAGTCCAAATAAATCATACATCAGCACCCTTATGCTGCCTCAAGTGCTTCAATAAGATCAATCAATTCTCCTGCCTGTGCTGAGTAATGGCCTGGTAATCTTTGCTGCACAAAAACCTCATACTCCCGTCAGCCAATTGAACCACTGGTGCACCAGTATGTTGCTGACCTGTCTCCTGGTCAATAGTGGAGGACTCATCAACATAGAATACCTCTCCATCATCTATGGCATAGTCACGTGCTTTAGGAATTTTGGCCTCAGGACCCTCGTGCATAACACAGTCATGCACCTCGTCATCATCAGTGCAAAAGCAGCAGCCAATGCTTGTTCGCAAGGAAACTGTCCTTGCATAACTGAGTCCAACATGCCACTGTAATATGCTACGGGTTTGTGACCCATAGTCCTGTCTTGTATCAAAACTGCTGTTATCATCTGGCCATTAGAGTGTAAAAAAAGATACAACTCTTTAGTGTAGTGGGGGGCGTGGCTAGAGGGCCATGGAGTAGGACGTGTCTTCCGAGCAGCTCCCGACGATCCGATATGATCCTGCATGAAAATGAGCTAAAAAAGGCATGTTCGTGCTCAAAATGATACTATTGGATGTGTAAAGGCGAGGGGCAAGTTTGATGGAGAGCTGAGTCCTCGATGACTGCAGGAAGATTGGCAAGATCAACTGAAAGTTTGTGGCCGTGGTGCGACACCCCAGACAAAATGGCCGGCGCGCTCGAACAAAGGAGGCTGAGGTAGGCCCAGCGGCGGACGGAAGTTCGCAAGGAGAGCTCATGGGTGGAAAGTGAAGCGGGAAGCAACTGTGCTAAGAGAACTGCACTGGTGCTATAGAACGGGTTTGCAGGAAGCGGTCTGCAACACAGTGCACGAGCCTCTCACGGCGCGTGAGCTGCAATGGATTGCCTATGAGAGTGAGAGGAGTACCCCTCAAAAAGGGCTGAGAACGAGTGAAACAGTGGAGATAACAGTTAGGAACAATCAGCGGTGCACTCC
Source organism: Ambystoma mexicanum (assembly GCF_040938575.1). Taxonomy (NCBI): domain Eukaryota; kingdom Metazoa; phylum Chordata; class Amphibia; order Caudata; family Ambystomatidae; genus Ambystoma; species Ambystoma mexicanum. Next base: position 987,069,224 of record NC_090929.1, on the reverse strand, counting down.
AAGACCCAGACAGTGCAGAAAGACAATAACTCCAAGCCGCGATCGCCCGGAAGGAAAGTCAAGATGGCGGCCAGCAGAGAATAACAGCGAAGTAGACCCCATCGAGAGAGATCCAAGAGGGCAGACACGCCGGACCGGAAGAAATGGCAGCACGAAACAGTAAGGAGCGTGAGGGGAACACACAGAGGGAAGGAACAAGGCAAACGGTGAGCAGGGGACTAAGAGGCACCCGAACTGGCGAGAATAAATGAGAACCCTTGTAAGAGACCATAATACGCAACGGACCCAGGAAGACCATATAGCAAGGCATGGTGGAGGGGCACAGAGTTAAAAAAGGAGGCAACACTGGAGAGAGACAGTAAGAGAAGGCACATGATTATATAGGAAGCCACTTACAACGGAATAAGCGGAAGGAGGGAGAACGCTGCAAAAGACAGATAAGAGGAAAGCTGACAAAGGAGCAGAGCAGAACAAGTCCCACACCAACAAACAAGAATACAGAGAGCAGACTGGACTACAGCACTGGCCCACACTGTAGAAAAGCCACGGGGAGAGATAAATTGAGCAACTCCTGGTGTATACGGCACAATTGGGTGTGAGGCACAAGGGCACAGGGTGCTGAGGAATGGGAAGGTTTCACTGCAAAAAATCTAAACGCACTCAGAACCAAGCAAGTAGATAACAAATAAGGTAAGTAGAGGCACAAGAAGAACCCACACACCAAATGGCGACCAAAGACAACAAAACAAAAGCTAAACAGACCACCATGAATCCTTCACCAAAGGACAAGACAGCCCGAAAGGTAGAATGCTGGTAGAATCGTCTGAAGGCACAGGAGACCTGCTGGACAAGGGAGACCAGCAAATACTGGCAGCCATTGCAGTGTTGAAGACAGTCTCGGAAGCAAAGATTGATGCAGTAATGGCAGATCTGGGACTGCTGAGACAAGACGTGTGTTCACTAGCAGAACGCACCGACACAACTGGAAGGGAAGATGAAAGACAAAACTAAGGAAGTGACACAAGCAACTGCGGATGTCAAAATACTGTAGCAAAAAGTAAAATTGCTTGAAGACAGAGCAGATGACGCAGGGGAGGGTGCTCGCAGGATCAACATTAGGATTCTGGAACTTCCCGAAGGCTTGGAGGGTTCCGACCCCACAAATTATGTTGGAAATCTACTGTTCCAAGAATTGAGTCAGGGAATCTCACACAAGGATTCACGGTGGAGCATGCACACCAATCTCTAGTTAGGAAACCACCTCCAGGTGCACCTCCCAGACCCATCATTGCCAAAATATTAAATTACAAAGACAGAGAGAATATTCAGGTGTTCTCGAGAACAGGGGGAACTATTCAAAGGGCCTCGGGCCAAACTAGCAATATACCCAGACAACACTTTCCAAGTGTAGAAACAAAGAGCCCAATTTATTACAGTAAACGAGAGATTGAGGAAGGCTGGACTCAAATACATGTTAATATATCCAGCAAGACTGAAGATAGTACATAATGGTCGGGCACTGTTCTTCGACAACCCAGAATAAGCGCAAGGCTGGATGTACAGTATGAAGTGCCATCACCATAAAGGGATTACATGCAACATGTGCTTAGGGAAAGAACAAGCACAGCGAGACAAGACCATTAGAAGAGGGCGATGGCCCGGATGAATTAGAATGGGCAGATTGTCAAGAGCCTGACATTAAGAACTAAATTGTAATAGATGAGGAGACCAAGCCTGAGACTAAAACATAAACGTTGCCATCCTTGAAAAGCAGCTTTAGAGCAGCAATGTATGTAGCCGAGACACCGTCTTCAGAGGAGGAGGGTTGCTAGACAGAGGGACCTTCCAACTTCCCCACTCATTCAGTTAGGGTACACTATAAGTACCCACCCGTTGGGCACCAAACGCCTGGCCAGTTGACTAGGAGGGGAGGGAGCAGAAGCAGGCTGGTCTGAGCATGCACTGCATAGCTGGGTGGTTAATGTTGAGGAAGGGACAGTTGGGCACAGGGAGTGGTGGGGGAGTTGTTAATCAGTCTGGAGGAAAAGCCAGCTACAGTATCCATAAGTTCTGTCACGCATGGAGTCATAAAGCTGAGAACAGATATGCTAGTATGGGGGCAACAAAAGAGAGCAATTAGGTATGTGTACAATGGCAGGTAGTATTAAAGTAATGACCTGGAACGTTCGAGGTCTAAATAGGTATGTGAAGAGACACAGAATAATCACATACCTACACAGGAATAAGATAGGAGTCACCTTCCCACAGGAGATACACCTCAACAAAACCAGACAAGACAAGCAGGCCCAGAAATGGGGAGTTTTGGTAGCAGGATCCACATATTCGGCTTATGCGAGGTGGGTTCTCATTTGGGTAGCCCAACAGTCCCACTGAAAATTCTACATACCAAGACTGACGATGAAGGCAGGATGGTATTGATCCATGGCACCCTGGAAAATAGAGAAATATGTATAGTAAACACTTACGCACCAAACCATGATGCTACACATTTCTTCTGTTCCTTATACGCAAGATTAGGCCCGCACAGAAATGGAGTTCTAGTGTGGGGAGGAGACTTCAATTGCACACTAAATACCAAAAGTAGACAGATCAGATAATAGGTACAGAAGACATCCACCAACTACAAAGGTTTTGAATACTCTCCTACAATCCTTCAACCTTGTAGACATATGGAGGACACTCCACCCGTTAGTGACGGATTACTCACACTACTCACTCCGCACAAAGTTTACACAAGTACAGATTACATGTTTACTAGGAAGGAACACATGAGGGAATTTGAAGAGGCAGAATACAAAGCAAGAGTATTGTCATATCATGTCCGGTTAGAACTGAGGGGGGTCATAATGGCACCTATACCGGCAATAGCAACTTTGAGACTTAGTAGCGAGGCCCTATTAGAGACAGTGTTCAAAGAACATGTGCAGAAACACACAGAGGAATTGTTTAAGATTAATGAGGTAGTGTCAGTGAAGTAGGCACGCTATGGGAGATATACAAAGTGGTGAGCAGAGGAGAAATGATAGCCAAAGCAGGAGAGGTACGTAAAGCTAATACCTCAGAATTAAGCTGAATCAAACAAAAATTAATGGAGTTAGAGAGAGGGAACAGTGCAGGACAAGACAACCTGGGCGAAGAAATCAAATTAAGACAGGACTGTCTGATACAATGAGAGAGACTAGGCATATTTTGCTATGCAAAACACTGAGAGAAGACACACGCAGAAGAGGATAAACCATGCAAACTGCTAGCATGGCTATGCAAGAGCGACAGCAGGAAAATGACAAGACACTGAGTCCAGAATAAGGAGGGTAACGTGCAATACACAGACGGGGGTAAACAGGTCATTCTATGAATATTACAGAGTGCTATATGTAGGTACCTGTGAAGCGCGAAACAGTGAACTACAGTAGGCACTGGACCTCATAACCCTACTTCGACTAGAGATAGAGCAAGTGCAGATGTTAGAAGAACCACTGACGGCAGAGGAGGTTAAGGCTGTAATTAGAGCACTAACCTCAGGTAAAGCACCAGGCATGGACAGACTACCCAGGGAATTCTATAAGGAATACTCTTACAGCCTAACGCCAGTTCTGCTGAGAGAATATAATGAAGCATTTGAAATGGGGACGCTCCCAGAAATCATGAGAGAAGCAGTGATAATACCTCTTCGTAAGCCTAACAAAGAGATGATGGACTGTGGCTCCTGCAGGACCCTGTCCCTATTGAACCAGGACAAGAACATTCTTACGGAACTATTGACGAATAGGCTCAGGAGAATAATAACAGAGTTGATACACCCGGACCAAACAGGATATGTCCCAGGAAGAAACATTTCCTGGAACCTCAGGAGGTTGCATTACATCATTAGCAGTACAAAAGATAGAGATGAGCACTGTGCAGTGGCCTCGCTAGACGCAATGAATGCGTTTGATTCAGTCCACTGGGATTGGCTCTATGCGACAATGGTGAAGCTAGGTTTCGGGCCAAAGTATATGCAATGGATAAAACTGATGTACACTAAACAATTCTTCACAAGGCTAGAAAAAGAGTGTAGGAATTTCCTGTGGCAAGGTAGAAGGCATAGAGTGGTGCTGAATACCCTGCAGAGACCTTATGAAAGGGCAGGGCTGAGCATTCTGATTTTTGAGCTGTATTACCTTGCAAGCCAGCTGCAGTATGTGGTAGGCTGACTGGCGGATGAACCCACATTAGACACTGCACTCCTACAGCCAACGATAAATCACCTACACCTAAAAGACCTATTATGGGTAACCCCGCCAGAACCACAGGAATACCCATACCCAGTGAAACTGGGCATGCAAATGTGGCATAGAACCTGAAAAAAACTCAAGATCAAAGATCCGATATTGCCACAGATACTCTTAGCAGCGGTAATGACGGACAACAGAGGGCTGAGGGGTAGTGTGCGACTTTACTGGAAGACATGCAGGATTATCACTATTGGGGATTTGAGAGGGGAAGGGACACTGTTACGTCTTCCAGAACTACAGGAATTATCAGGGATACAGGGAGGACAATACCTTCTATACCGTTCTATTGTGAATATGATTAAAGGAAGATGACCATCAATAGCAGGGGACACGATAGGCTGTGAAGAAGTGGAAACTATAATAAATATCTCAGAGGGTGGGCATACTGTATTGAGGCTATATGATGTGTTGACAACCACTTAAGAGGGGAACTGCGAACGAAGGCGAAATGGGAATCAGAACTAGGGAAGACCTTTAAAGACAAGGAATGGCTGAGGGTAACAAATTAACATAAGAAGCTATGCAGGAATGTGAGATTGCAGTTGATACAAAGGCATGTAACACAGAGAGCTTATTTAACACCGAAAATGATAGCAGGATTCAAAGGTGCAGATAGACAGAGCTGTCCCAAATGTAAGGCCACAAATGTTGCAATGTTGCATATGTTTTGGGAATGCGTCATAAATACTAATGTCCATGTAATGTAACCTACTCAGAACCAGTAATCTTACTCTAATGTCCCGTCACTTTTCTGTTGTACTTGTCTTCATGTAATGCGCCCTGATGCCTGCGGGCTTTGGCGCTATAGAAATAAATGAATAAAATCAAATAAATAAGGAAGTTCTGAGGGTAAATTGCACACAAAATGTCTGAAGGGGATATAGAATTATACATCTACACCTCGGAGGCATGCATACTGGGACTCTTCCCAAGGGGTAAGAACGGAAAAGCACTGGGGAAACTGAAAGACTTAGTATATGTATTGGGCAAATGTTGCATAGCCAGGAACTGGAAGTCAAAGACGGGTTCGCCAGTGGAGAGGTGGTGGAGAGATTTGAAGAAATGGACAATAGCAGAGACGGCAGTATGGAAACAGGCGATTGAAGGGCAAAAACAAGACCCTGGGGAAGATGTGTTACAATGGATAGAATTTACGATAACTTTGTTTAATCCAAGAACGGGCAAAGACGAGTATTAGAGTTCTGAGAAGAAGAGTGCAAATAAAGCAATGAAGAGGTGGGCATGGCCAAGAGTAGGGCGGAAGAAGATGGATGCTGTATCGTAGCTATTTATGGGAAGGCAAGGGGGAGGGGCTGCAGGGAATGTTAGCAAGGAGTATTGCATGATAGTTAATAGCTGTATCAGGCATTGATTAAGTATGTTCCTAAAAATGCTTACACCTGTATGTTGTTGAGATAAAACGGAAAACCCAAAAGGTTTTTAAGAAAAATACAGCAACCTATCTATCCAATCATCCCACACCACACCTCACACACTCACACACTTATATTCCCCTCTGCACTTGTTTTTCTCTAAAGAAGGGATACTTATGTCTACGTGTTCACCTGAAGTCCTCCATCACAGGGTCCCATTAACAGCCTGCAGAAGCCGGGGACAGTGCCCCGCTCCAAAGAAAATACAGGAATTCTGATAACACGGCTACTGTAAACCTGTCGAAGGTGTGCACAAAGGGGGACTGGTCGGATGTGCAGGCCAGGAATTTCCTGCCTTTGCGGGGGAGACTGGGATCACGTTGGGGTCAACAAGAACGTAGGGTAACTCCCAGACATAGGAAAAACAATCTGCTAGGGGAAAAGGCTAGGTGCACCCTTTTTCAAGACGAACAAGAGTTTTACTTTGTATACAAAAAGGAAAATGGCAACGGGTATTATAGGTCCACTGCCGCAGAGCCCTCTCTCTCCATCAGGACCCTCGTGCATAACACAGTCATGCACCTCGTCATCATCAGTGCAAAAGCAGCAGCCAATTCTTGTTCGCAAGGAAACTGTCCTTGCATAACTGAGTCCAACATGCCACTGTAATATGCTACGGGTTTGTGACCCATAGTCCTGTCTTGTATCAAAACTGCTGTCATCATCTGGCCATTAGAGTGTAAAAAAAGATACAACTCTTTAGTGTAGTGGGGGGCGTGGCTAGAGGGCCATGGAGTAGGACGTGTCTTCCGAGCAGCTCCCGACGATCCGATATGATCCTGCATGAAAATGAGCTAAACAAGGCATGTTTGTGCTCAAAATGATACTATTGGATGTGTAAAGGCGAGGGGCAAGTTTGATGGAGAGCTGAGTCCTCGATGACTGCAGGAAGATTGGCAAGATCAACTGAAAGTTTGTGGCCACGGTGCGACACCCCAGACAAAATGGCCGGCGCGCTAGAACAAAGGAGGCTGAGGTAGGCCCAGCGGCGGACGGAAGTTCGCAAGGAGAGCTCAGTCGGTGGAAAGTGAAGCGGGAAGCAACTGCGGCTAAGAGAACTGCACTGGTGCTATAGAACGGGTTTGCAGGAAGCGGTCTGCAACACAGTGCACAAGCCTCTCACGGCGCGTGAGCTGCAATGGATTGCCTATGAGAGCTAGAGGAGTAGCCCTCAAAAAGGGCTGAGAACGAGTGAAACAGTGGAGATAACAGTTGGGAACAATCAGCGGTGCACTCCAAGACCCAGACAGTGCGGAAAGACAATAACTCCAAGCCGCGATCGCCCGGAAAGAAAGTTAAGATGGCGGCCAGCAGAGAGTAACAGCGAAGTAGACCCCATCGAGAGAGATCCAAGAGGGCAGACACGCCGGAACAGAAGAAATGGCAGCAAGAAGCAGTAAGGAGCGTGAGGGGAACGCAAAGAGGGAAGGAACAAGGCAAAAGGTGAGCAGGGGACTAAGAGGCACCCGAACTGGCGAGAATAAATGAGAACCCTTGTAAGAGGCCATAATACGCAACGGACCCAGGAAGACCATATAGCAAGGCATGGTGGAGGGGCACAGAGTTAAAAAAGGAGGCAACACTGGAGAGAGACAGTGAGAGAAGGCACATGATTATATAGGAAGCCACTTACAACGGAATAAGCGAAAGGAGGGAGGACGCTGCAAAAGACAGATAAGAGGAAAGCTGACAAATGAGCAGAGCAGAACAAGTCCCACACCAACAAACAAGAATGCAGAGAGCAGACTGGACTACAGCACTGGCCCACACTGTAGAAAAGCCACGGGGAGAGGTAAATTGAGCAACTCCTGGTGTATACGGCACAATTGGGTGTGAGGCACAAGGGCACAGGGTGCTGAGGAATGGGAAGGTTTCACTGCTAAAAATCTAAACGCACTCAGAACCAAGCAAGTAGATAACAAATAAGGTAAGTAGAGGCACAAGAAGAACCCACACACCAAATGGCGACCAAAGACAACAAAACAAAAGCTAAACAGACCACCATGAATCCTTCACCAAAGGACAAGACAGCCCGAAAGGTAGAATGCTGGTAGAATCGTCTGAAGGCACAGGAGACCTGCTGGACAAGGGAGACCAGCAAATACTGGCAGCCATTGCAGTGTTGAAGACAGTCTTGGAAGCAAAGATTGATGCAGTAATGGCAGATCTGGGACTGCTGAGACAAGACTTGTGTTCACTAGCAGAACGCACTGACACAACTGGAAGGGAAGATGAAAGACAAAACTAAGGATGTGACACAAGCAACTGCGGATGTCAAAATACTGTAGCAAAAAGTAAAATTGCTTGAAGACAGAGCAGATGACGCGGAGGAGGGTGCTCGCAGGATCAACATTAGGATTCTGGAACTGCCCGAAGGCATGGAGGGTTCCAACCCCACAAATTATGTTGAAAATCTACTGTTGCAAGAATTGAGTCAGGGAATCTCACACAAGGATTCACGGTGGAGCATGCACACCAATCTCTAGTTAGGAAACCACCTCCAGGTGCACCTCCCAGACCCATCATAGCCAAAATATTAAATTACAAAGACAGAGAGAATATTCTGGTGTTCTCGAGAACAGGGGGAACTATTCAAAGGGCCTCGGGCCAAACTAGCAATATACCCAGACAACACTTTCCAAGTGTAGAAACAAAGACCCCAATTTATTACAGTAAACGAGAGATTGAGGAAGGCTGGACTCAAATACATGTTAATATATCCAGCCAGACTGAAGATAGTACATAATGGTCGGGCACTGTTCTTCGACAACCCAGAATAAGCGCAAGGCTGGATGTACAGTATGAAGCGCCATCACCAGAAAGGGATTACATGCAACACGTGCTTAGGGAAAGAACAAGCACAGCGAGACAAGACCATTAGAAGAGGGCGATGGCCCGGATGAATTAGAATGGGCAAATTCTCAAGAGCCTGACATTAAGAACTAAATTGTAATAGATGAGGAGACCAAGCCTGAGACTAAAACATAAACGTTGCCATCCTTGAAAAGCAGCTTTAGAGCAGCAATGTATGTAGCAGAGACACTGCCTTCAGAGGAGGAGGGTTGCTAGACAGAGGGACCTTCCAACTTCCCCACTCATTCAGTTAGGGTACACTATAAGTACCCACCCGTTGGGCACCAAACGCCTGGCCAGTTGACTAGGAGGGGAGGGAGCAGAAGCAGGCTGGTCTGAGCATGCACTGCATAGCTGGGTGGTTAATGTTGAGGAAGGGACAGTTGGGCACAGGGGGTGGTGGGGGAGTTGTTAATCAGTTTGGAGGAAAAGCCAGCTACAGTATCCATAAGTTCTGTCACGCATGGAGTCATAAAGCTGAGAACAGATATGCTAGTATGGGGGCAACAAAAGAGAGCCATTAGGTATGTATACAATGGCAGGTAGTATTAAAGTAATGACCTGGAACGTTCGAGGTCTAAATAGGTATGTGAAGAGACACAGAATAATCACATACCTACACAGGAATAAGATAGGAGTCACCTTCCCACAGGAGATACACCTCAACAAAACCAGACAAGACAAGCAGGCTCAGAAATGGGGAGTTTTGGTAGCGGGATCCACATATTCGGCTTATGCGAGGGGGGTTCTCATTTGGGTAGCCCAACAGTCCCACTGAAAATTCTACATACCAAGACTGACGATGAAGGCAGGATGGTATTGATCCATGGCACCCTGGAAAATAGAGCAATATGTATAGTAAACACTTACGCACCAAACCATGATGCTACAAATTTATTCTGTTCCTTATACGCAAGATTAGGCCCGTACAGAAATGGAGTTCTAGTGTGGGGAGGAGACTTCAATTGCACACTAAATACCAAAGTAGACGGATCAGATAATAGGTACAGAAGACATCCACCAACTACAAAGGTTTTGAATACCCTCCTACAATCCTTCAACCTTGTAGACATATGGAGGACACTCCACCCGTTAGTGACAGATTACTCACACTACTCCACTCCGCACAAAGTTTATACAAGTACAGATTACATGTTTACTAGGAAGGAACACATGAGGGAATTTGAAGAGGCAGAATACAAAGCAAGAGTATTGTCAGATCATGTCCGGTTAGAAATGAGGGGGGTCATAATGGCACCTATACCGGCAATAGCAACTTGGAGACTTAGTAGCGAGGCCCTATTAGAGACAGTGTTCAAAGAACATTTGCAGAAACACACAGAGGAATTGTTTAAGATTAATGAGGTAGCGTCAGTGAAGTAGGCACGCTATGGGAGACATACAAAGTGGTGAGCAGAGGAGAAATGATAGCCAAAGCAGGAGAGGTACGTAAAGCTAATACCTCAGAATTAAGCTGAATCAAACACAAATTTATGGAGTTAGAGAGAGGGAACAGTGCAGGACAAGACAACCTGGGCGAAGAAATCAAATTAAGACAGGACTGTCTGATACAATGAGAGAGACTGGGCATATTTTTCTATGCAAAACACTTAGAGAAGACACACGCAGAAGGGGATAAACCATGCAAACTGCTAGCATGGCTATGCAAGAGCGACAGCAGGAAAATGACAAGACACTAAGTCCAGAATAAGGAGGGTAACGTGCAATACACAGACGGGGGTAAACAGGTCATTCTATGAATATTACAGAGTGCTATATGTAGGTACCTGTGAAGCGCGAAACAGTGAACTACAGAAGGCACTGGACCTCATAACCATACTTCGACTAGAGATAGAGCAAGTGCAGATGTTAGAAGAACCACTGACGGCAGAGGAGGTTAAGGCTGTAATTAGAGCACTAACCTCAGGTAAAGCACCAGGCATGGACAGACTACCCAGGGAATTCTATAAGGAATACTCTGACAGCCTAATGCCAGTTCTGCTGAGAGAATATAATGAAGCATTTGAAATGGGGACGCTCCCAGAAATCATGAGAGAAGCAGTGATAATACCTCTTCGTAAGCCTAACAAAGAGATGACGGACTGTGGCTCCTGCAGGACCCTGTCCCTATTGAACCAGGACAAGAACATTCTTACGGCACTATTGGCGAATAGGCTCAGGAGAATAATAACAGAGTTGATACCCCCGGACCAAACGGGATATGTCCCAGGAAGAAACATTTCCTGGAACCTCAGGAGGTTGCATTACATCATTAGCAGTACAAAAGATAGAGATGAGCACTGTGCAGTGGCCTCGCTAGACGCAATGAATGCGTTTGATTCAGTCCACTGGGATTGGCTCTATGCGACAATGGTGAAGCTAGGCTTCGGGCCAAAGTATATGCAATGGATAAAACTGATGTACACTAAACAATTCTTCACAAGGCTAGAAAAAGAGTGTAGGAATTTCCTGTGGCAAGGTGGAAGGCATAGAGTGGTGCTGAATACCCTGCAGAGACCTTATGAAAGGGCAGGGCTGAGCATTCTGAATTTTTGAGCTGTATTACCTTGCAAGCCAGCTGCAGTATGTGGTAGGCTGGCTGGCGGATGAACCCACATTAGACACTGCACTCCTACAGCCAACGATAAATCACCTACACCTAAAAGACCTATTATGGGTAACCCCGCCAGAACCACAGGAATACCCATACCCAGTGAAACTGGGCATGCAAATGTAGCATAGAACCTGAAAAAAACTCAAATCAAAGATCCGATATTGCCACAGATACTCTTAGCAGCGGTAATGACGGACAACAGAGGGCTGAGGGCTAGTGTGCGACTTTACTGGAAGACATGCAGGATTATCACTATTGGGGATTTGAGAGGGGAAGGGAGACTATTACGTTTTCCAGAACTACAGGAATTATCAGGGATACAGGGAGGACAATACCTTCTATACCGTTCTATTGTGAATATGATTAAAGGAAGATGACCATCAATAGCAGGGGACACGATAGGCTGTGAAGAAGTGGAAACAATAATCAATATCTCAGAGGGTGGGCATACTGTATTGAGGCTATATGATGTGTTGACAACCACTTAAGCGGGGAACTGCGAACGAAGGCGAAATGGGAATCAGAACTAGGGAAGACCTTTAAAGACAAGGAATGGCTGAGGGTAACAAATTAACATGAGAAGCTATGCTGGAATGTGAGATTGCAGTTGATACAAAGGCATGTAACACAGAGAGCTTATTTAACACCGAAAATGATAGCAGGATTCAAAGGTGCAGATAGACAGAGCTGTCCCAAATGTAAGGCCACAAATGTTGCAATGTTGCATATGTTTTGGGAATGCGTCATAAATACTAATGTCCATGTAATGTAACCTACTCAGAACCAGTAATCTTACTCTAATGTCCCGTCACTTTTCTGTTGTACTTGTCTTCATGTAATGCGCCCTGATGCCTGCGGGCTTTGGCGCTATAGAAATAAATGAATAAAATCAAATAAATAAGGAAGTTCTGAGGGTAAATTGCACACAAAATGTCTGAAGGGGATATAGAATTAGACATCTACACCTCGGAGGCATGCATACTGGGACTCTTCCCAAGGGGTAAGAACGGAAAAGCACTGGGGAAACTGAAAGACTTAGTATACGTATTGGGCAAATGTTGCATAGCCAGGAACTGGAAGTCAAAGACGGGTTCACCAGTGGAGAGGTGGTGGAGAGATTTGAAGAAATGGACAATAGCAGAGACGGCAGTATGGAAACAGGCGATTGAAGGGCAAAAACAAGACCCTGGGGAAGATGTGTTACAATGGATAGAATTTACGATAACTTTGTTTAATCCAAGAACGGGCAAAGACGAGTATTAGAGTTCTGAGAAGAAGAGTGCAAATAAAGCAATGAAGAGGTGGGCATGGCCAAGAGTAGGGCGGAAGAAGATGGATGCTGTATCGTAGCTATTTATGGGAAGGCAAGGGGGAGGGGCTGCAGGGAATGTTAGCAAGGAGTATTGCATGATAGTTAATAGCTGTATCAGGCATTGATTAAGTATGTTCCTAAAAATGCTTACACCTGTATGTTGTTGAGATAAAACGGAAAACCCAAAAGGTTTTTAAGAAAAATACAGCAACCTATCTATCCAATCATCCCACACCACACCTCACACACTCACACACTCATATTCCCCTCTGCACTTGTTTTTCTCTAAAGAAGGGATACTTATGTCTACGTGTTCACCTGAAGTCCTCCATCACAGGGTCCCATTAACAGCCTGCACAATCCGGGGACAGCGCCCCGCTCCAAAGAAAATACAGGAATTCTGATAACACGGCTACTGTAAACCTGTCGAAGGTGCGCACAAAGGGGGACTGGTCGGATGTGCAGGCCAGGAATTTCCTGCCTTTGCGGGGGAGACTGGGATCACGTTGGGGTCAACAAGAACGTAGGGTAACTCCCAGACATAGGAAAAACAATCTGCTAGGGGAAAAGGCTAGGTGCACCCTTTTTCAAGACGAACAAGAGTTTTACTTTGTATACAAAAAGGAAAATGGCAACGGGTATTATAGGTCCACTGCCGCAGAGCCCTCTATCTCCATCAGGACCCTCGTGCATAACACAGTCATGCACCTCGTCATCATCAGTGCAAAAGCAGCAGCCAATTCTTGTTCGCAAGGAAACTGTCCTTGCATAACTGAGTCCAACATGCCACTGTAATATGCTACGGGTTTGTGACCCATAGTCCTGTCTTGTATCAAAACTGCTGTCATCATCTGGCCATTAGAGTGCAAAAAAAGATACAACTCTTTAGTGTAGTGGGGGGCGTGGCTAGAGGGCCATGGAGTAGGACGTGTCTTCCGAGCAGCTCCCGACGATCCGATATGATCCTGCATGAAAATGAGCTAAACAAGGCATGTTTGTGCTCAAAATGATACTATTGGATGTGTAAAGGCGAGGGGCAAGTTTGATGGAGAGCTGAGTCCTCGATGACTGCAGGAAGATTGGCAAGATCAACTGAAAGTTTGTGGCCACGGTGCGACACCCCAGACAAAATGGCCGGCGCGCTAGAACAAAGGAGGCTGGGGTAGGCCCAGCGGCGGACGGAAGTTCGCAAGGAGAGCTCAGTCGGTGGAAAGTGAAGCGGGAAGCAACTGCGGCTAAGAGAACTGCACTGGTGCTATAGAACGGGTTTGCAGGAAGCGGTCTGCAACACAGTGCACAAGCCTCTCACGGCGCGTGAGCTGCAATGGATTGCCTATGAGAGCGAGAGGAGTAGCCCTCAAAAAGGGCTGAGAACGAGTGAAACAGTGGAGATAACAGTTGGGAACAATCAGCGGTGCACTCCAAGACCCAGACAGTGCGGAAAGACAATAACTCCAAGCCGCGATCGCCCGGAAGGAAAGTCAAGATGGCGGCCAGCAGAGAGTAACAGCGAAGTAGACCCCATCGAGAGAGATCCAAGAGGGCAGACACGCCGGAACAGAAGAAATGGCAGCAAGAAGCAGTAAGGAGCGTGAGGGGAACGCAAAGAGGGAAGGAACAAGGCAAAAGGTGAGCACGGGACTAAGAGGCACCCGAACTGGCGAGAATAAATGAGAACCCTTGTAAGAGGCCATAATACGCAACGGACCCAGGAAGACCATATAGCAAGGCATGGTGGAGGGGCACAGAGTTAAAAAAGGAGGCAACACTGGAGAGAGACAGTGAGAGAAGGCACATGATTATATAGGAAGCCACTTACAACGGAATAAGCGAAAGGAGGGAGGACGCTGCAAAAGACAGATAAGAGGAAAGCTGACAAATGAGCAGAGCAGAACAAGTCCCACACCAACAAACAAGAATGCAGAGAGCAGACTGGACTACAGCACTGGCCCACACTGTAGAAAAGCCACGGGGAGAGATAAATTGAGCAACTCCTGGTGTATACGGCACAATTGGGTGTGAGGCACAAGGGCACAGGTTGCTGAGGAATGGGAAGGTTTCACTGCTAAAAATCAAAACGCACTCAGAACCAAGCAAGTAGATAACAAATAAGGTAAGTAGAGGCACAAGAAGAACCCACACACCAAATGGCGACCAAAGACAACAAAACAAAAGCTAAACAGACCACCATGAATCCTTCATCAAAGGACAAGACAGCCTGAAAGGTAGAATGCTGGTAGAATCGTCTGAAGGCACAGGAGACCTGCTGGACAAGGGAGACCAGCAAATACTGGCAGCCATTGCAGTGTTGAAGACAGTCTTGGAAGCAAAGATTGATGCAGTAATGGCAGATCTGGGACTGCTGAGAGAAGACGTGTGTTCACTAGCAGAACGCACCGACACAACTGGAAGGGAAGATGAAAGACTAAGGAAGTGACACAAGCAACTGCGGATGTCAAAATACTGTAGCAAAAAGTAAAATTGCTTGAAGACAGAGCAGATGACGCAGAGGAGGGTGCTCGCAGGATCAACATTAGGATTCTGGAACTTCCCGAAGGCATGGAGGGTTCCAACCCCACAAATTATGTTGGAAATCTACTGTTGCAAGAATTGAGTCAGGGAATCTCACACAAGGATTCACGGTGGAGCATGCACACCAATCTCTAGTTAGGAAACCACCTCCAGGTGCACCTCCCAGACCCATCATTGCCAAAATATTAAATTACAAAGACAGAGAGAATATTCTGGTGTTCTCGAGAACAGGGGGAACTATTCAAAGGGCCTCGGGCCAAACTAGCAATATACCCAGACAACACTTTCCAAGTGTAGAAACAAAGACCCCAATTTATTACAGTAAACGAGAGATTGAGGAAGGCTGGACTCAAATACATGTTAATATATCCAGCCAGACTGAAGATAGTACATAATGGTCGGGCACTGTTCTTCGACAACCCAAATAAGCGCAAGGCTGGATGTACAGTATGAAGTGCCATCACCAGAAAGGGATTACATGCAACACGTGCTTAGGGAAAGAACAAGCACAGCGAGACAAGACCATTAGAAGAGGGCGATGGCCCGGATGAATTAGAATGGGCAAATTCTCAAGAGCCTGACATTAAGAACTAAATTGTAATAGATGAGGAGACCAAGCCTGAGACTAAAACATAAACGTTGCCATCCTTGAAAAGCAGCTTTAGAGCAGCAATGTATGTAGCAGAGACACCGTCTTCAGAGGAGGAGGGTTGCTAGACAGAGGGACCTTCCAACTTCCCCACTCATTCAGTTAGGGTACACTATAAGTACCCACCCGTTGGGCACCAAACGCCTGGCCAGTTGACTAGGAGGGGAGGGAGCAGAAGCAGGCTGGTCTGAGCATGCACTGCATAGCTGGGTGGTTAATGTTGAGAAAGGGACAGTTGGGCACAGGGGGTGGTGGGGGAGTTGTTAATCAGTTTGGAGGAAAAGCCAGCTACAGTATCCATAAGTTCTGTCACGCATGGAGTCATAAAGCTGAGAACAGATATGCTAGTATGGGGGCAACAAAAGAGAGCAATTAGGTATGTATACAATGGCAGGTAGTATTAAAGTAATGACCTGGAACGTTCGAGGTCTAAATAGGTATGTGAAGAGACACAGAATAATCACATACCTACACAGGAATAAGATAGGAGTCACCTTCCCACAGGAGATACACCTCAACAAAACCAGACAAGACAAGCAGGCTCAGAAATGGGGAGTTTTGGTAGCGGGATCCACATATTCGGCTTATGCGAGGGGGTTCTCATTTGGGTAGCCCAACAGTCCCACTGAAAATTCTACATACCAAGACTGACGATGAAGGCAGGATGGTATTGATCCATGGCACCCTGGAAAATAGAGAAATATGTATAGTAAACACTTACGCACCAAACCATGATGCTACAAATTTATTCTGTTCCTTATACGCAAGATTAGGCACGTACAGAAATGGAGTTCTAGTGTGGGGAGGAGACTTCAATTGCACACTAAATACCAAAGTAGACAGATCAGATAATAGGTACAGAAGACATCCACCAACTACAAAGGTTTTGAATACCCTCCTACAATCCTTCAACCTTGTAGACATATGGAGGACACTCCACCTGTTAGTGACGGATTACTCACACTACTCCACTCCGCACAAAGTTTATACAAGTACAGATTACATGTTTACTAGGAAGGAACACATGAGGGAATTTGAAGAGGCAGAATACAAAGCAAGAGTGTTGTCAGATCATGTCCGGTTAGAACTGAGGGGGGTCATAATGGCACCTATACCGGCAATAGCAACTTGGAGACTTAGTAGCGAGGCCCTATTAGAGACAGTGTTCAAAGAACATTTGCAGAAACACACAGAGGAATTGTTTAAGATTAATGAGGTAGCGTCAGTGAAGTAGGCACGCTATGGGAGACATACAAAGTGGTGAGCAGAGGAGAAATGATAGCCAAAGCAGGAGAGGTACGTAAAGCTAATACCTCAGAATTAAGCTGAATCAAACACAAATTTATGGAGTTAGAGAGAGGGAACAGTGCAGGACAAGACAACCTGGGCGAAGAAATCAAATTAAGACAGGACTGTCTGATACAATGAGAGAGACTGGGCATATTTTGCTATGCAAAACACTTAGAGAAGACACACGCAGAAGGGGATAAACCATGCAAACTGCTAGCATGGCTATGCAAGAGCGACAGCAGGAAAATGACAAGACACTAAGTCCAGAATAAGGAGGGTAACGTGCAATACACAGACGGGGGTAAACAGGTCATTCTATGAATATTACAGAGTGCTATATGTAGGTACCTGTGAAGCGCGAAACAGTGAACTACAGAAGGCACTGGACCTCATAACCATACTTCGACTAGAGATAGAGCAAGTGCAGATGTTAGAAGAACCACTGGTGGCAGAGGAGGTTAAGGCTGTAATTAGAGCACTAACCTCAGGTAAAGCACCAGGCATGGACAGACTACCCAGGGAATTCTATAAGGAATACTCTGACAGCCTAATGCCAGTTCTGCTGAGAGAATATAATGAAGCATTTGAAATGGGGACGCTCCCAGAAATCATGAGAGAAGCAGTGATAATACCTCTTCGTAAGCCTAACAAAGAGATGACGGACTGTGGCTCCTGCAGGACCCTGTCCCTATTGAACCAGGACAAGAACATTCTTACGGCACTATTGGCGAATAGGCTCAGGAGAATAATAACAGAGTTGATACCCCCGGACCAAACGGGATATGTCCCAGGAAGAAACATTTCCTGGAACCTCAGGAGGTTGCATTACATCATTAGCAGTACAAAAGATAGAGATGAGCACTGTGCAGTGGCCTCGCTAGACGCAATGAATGCGTTTGATTCAGTCCACTGGGATTGGCTCTATGCGACAATGGTGAAGCTAGGCTTCGGGCCAAAGTATATGCAATGGATAAAACTGATGTACACTAAACAATTCTTCACAAGGCTAGAAAAAGAGTGTAGGAATTTCCTGTGGCAAGGTGGAAGGCATAGAGTGGTGCTGAATACCCTGCAGAGACCTTATGAAAGGGCAGGGCTGAGCATTCTGAATTTTTGAGCTGTATTACCTTGCAAGCCAGCTGCAGTATGTGGTAGGCTGGCTGGCGGATGAACCCACATTAGACACTGCACTCCTACAGCCAACGAAAAATCACCTACACCTAAAAGACCTATTATGGGTTACCCCCCCAGAACCACAGGAATACCCATACCCAGTGAAACTGGGCATGCAAATGTAGCATAGAACCTGAAAAAAACTCAAATCAAAGATCCGATATTGCCACAGATACTCTTAGCAGCGGTAATGACGGACAACAGAGGGCTGAGGGCTAGTGTGCGACTTTACTGGAAGACATGCAGGATTATCACTATTGGGGATTTGAGAGGGGAAGGGACACTATTACGTTTTCCAGAACTACAGGAATTATCAGGGATACAGGGAGGACAATACCTTCTATACCGTTCTATTGTGAATATGATTAAAGGAAGATGACCATCAATAGCAGGGGACACGATAGGCTGTGAAGAAGTGGAAACAATAATCAATATCTCAGAGTGTGGGCATACTGTATTGAGGCTATATGATGTGTTAATTGACAACCACTTAAGAGGGGAACTGCGAACGAGGGCGAAATGGGAATCAGAACTAGGGAAGACCTTTAAAGACAAGGAATGGCTGAGGGTAACAAATTAACATAAGAAGCTATGCAGGAATGTGAGATTGCAGTTGATACAAAGGCATGTAACACAGAGAGCTTATTTAACACCGAAAATGATAGCAGGATTCAAAGGTGCAGATAGACAGAGCTGTCCCAAATGTAAGGCCACAAATGTTGGAATGTTGCACATGTTTTGGGAATGCGTCATAAATACTAATGTCCATGTAATGTAACCTACTCAGAACCAGTAATCTTACTCTAATGTCCCGTCACTTTTCTGTTGTCCTTGTCTTCATGTAATGCGCCCTGATACCTGCTGGCTTCGGCGCTATAGAAATAAATGAATAAAATCAAATAAATAAGGAAGTTCTGAGGGTAAATTGCACACAAAATGTCTGAAGGGGATATAGAATTAGACATCTACACCTCAGAGGCATGCATACTGGGACTCTTCCCAAGGGGTAAGAACGGAAAAGCACTGAGGAAACTGAAAGATTTAGTATATATATTGGGCAAATGTTGCATAGCCAGGAACTGGAAGTCAAAGACGGGTTCGCCAGTGGAGAGGTGGTGGAGAGATTTGAAGAAATGGACAATAGCAGAGATGGCAGTATGGAAACAGGCGATTGAAGGGCAAAAACAAGACCCTGGGGAAGATGTGTTACAATGGATAGAATTTACGATAACTTTGTTTAATCCAAGAACGGGCAAAGACGAGTATTAGAGTTCTGAGAAGAAGAGTGCAAATAAAGCAATGAAGAGGTGGGCATGGCCAAGAGTAGGGCGGAAGAAGATGGATGCTGTATCGTAGCTATTTATGGGAAGGCAAGGGGGAGGGGCCGCAGGGAATGTTAGCAAGGAGTATTGCATGATAGTTAATAGCTGTATCAGGCATTGATTAAGTATGTTCCTAAAAATGCTTACACCTGTATGTTGTTGAGATAAAACGGAAAACCCAAAAGGTTTTTAAGAAAAATACAGCAACCTATCTATCCAATCATCCCACACCACACCTCACACACTCACACACTCATATTCCCCTCTGCACTTGTTTTTCTCTAAAGAAGGGATACTTATGTCTACGTGTTCACCTGAAGTCCTCCATCACAGGGTCCCATTAACAGCCTGCACAATCCGGGGACAGCGCCCCGCTCCAAAGAAAATACAGGAATTCTGATAACACGGCTACTGTAAACCTGTCGAAGGTGCGCACAAAGGGGGACTGGTCGGATGTGCAGGCCAGGAATTTCCTGCCTTTGCGGGGGAGACTGGGATCACGTTGGGGTCAACAAGAACGTAGGGTAACTCCCAGACATAGGAAAAACAATCTGCTAGGGGAAAAGGCTAGGTGCACCCTTTTTCAAGAAGAACAAGAGGTTTACTTTGTATACAAAAAGGAAAATGGCGACGGGTATTATAGGTCCACTGCCGCAGTGCCCTCTCTCTCCATCAAAGTGAACTGCAGCTTATAAACATGAAAATCGTCATGACTCATTCAATATACAGTATTCATCCCACACTCTCATTGGCTACCGTCTGTTTACATGCTTATACTCACATATGGCCCCTCTCCAATTGGTTGTATCATTTTCTCCACCAGCCTCTGCACACGTGGGCAATGGCTTCTTCACCTCGAAGTGCAGCAAGGTAATTGGTTAAACTGTAAAAGACACCATCTTGTCTTAACTCCTAACCACTTGATGTGCACCTGGTCATCAATATAAACTCGGCAGATTACTTCGAGGTCAATCTGGACCTTACAAACAAAGCAACTCTTTTCTCATCCCAGACACGCAGGTGGCCCAATCACGCCTCCCTGTTGCAGTCTTATATGCTTTGGCATCCTCCTTTGCTCTCCCTGCTACAAATCATGGACCATGTTGCTTTCTGCTCTCCCCTGCATCAGTTACCCCGGCCATGAGGTGGCCTGGTGTCCCACTAATCAATACAATTCATGAAGGATTTAAAAGTCTTATTCCTGCACATATGGTAGTTCAAAGAGAATGACCATTATTCTGTGGGGCGCTAGTGTCCTAAATCTCAGTTCATGTTTTGGCAGCTCAAGACCTCTGCCGCAGCTCCCATGAGTATGGCCTTCGTGCTGGGCTGCACCCTTTCTCCCACCTAGCTGCTCAAATTCCTATCTAATTGTTCAAAGATCTAGCTAGATAAATGTGTATGTTGGTGTAAGTGCATGTTCCCTACCATGCCTAGGTATCGGAATGCAATAATCAGGCAAGAGATGGGGCCTCGTTGTTCTGTGTTTCCAACATGGCCTGTGAGGATCCAGGCCTACTTAAATGCAGTGTTAGCCCACGTTATAAATATTGAGTGCAAGCAATGTATTCTACATACCACTATCAGAAAGCAAAACGTTAGTTGCTCCCCCCACCCCCATAAAGTTCCCCCCTCGCCCCTACAGCACCCGCAATCTAAATCATTTGGAAGGGGCAGTGATTTGAACATGCATCCCAGCAAAGGTTTCCTTGCCCTTTTGTCTGTACCTCATTTTATATGACTGCTGGATCTTTCGGTTCCAACAGGCAATACCTGTAGAGTTATTCCACCTTCTTCCTGTATTTGTCTGTGTGCTTATCATTCTTAAGCACTGTGTGTCCTTTCTCTTCAAGCAGGTTCTAAAATAACTTGGCACCTTTGAAAGAACTCTTGATAGCTGCCACTTTCTTAGTTCCTTCAATATTGCAATCTCTGACATGGATATGCCTGCATCCAGATAGCGTCATCCCCATGACTACGGAGAATGGTCTTACACATCAAAGGCCAGGTCTTTCATGCACATGACGAGCGCACTGTCAGACCCGTTTTAAAAGGCTCTCCGTAGTTTTGGGGAAATCTCCCGAAACTCCATGTGATGTGTAGGAGGCATATGTACTGGCTCTAAGGGAGAGGTAAGCTCCTACATAGGGTTTCATAAAGACTGAGTCTACTCTCTTAGCTATAGAAACGCTCATTGTTACTTCTTCTGAAGCCGTGGGTGAGCCACCTGTGGGGCAGGAATGAACAGAATCAATTTGAATGATATAAGTAATGGTGATCTCTTCTCCATTCAGCTGAGTACAATTTTGACAAGAAACATGACTTTGCAGTTATCTCAGCATCCTCTCGCATGCATCTGAAATTAAACATGAATGTCAAATCTGATGGTATGTTTGAAATGCCTTGTTCTGATTTCTCCAGAAGAGCTGGGGCATCTTGGTTGTCCCAGGCTTTCGGGGGCATGAGACAGTACTTCAACCAGTAATTCCCTAACAGTATCTTCCCTCAGGATCAAGCTCATTCCATGAGCCATCTGTGCCCTTTCATGATAAGGAAGAGGATATGGAACAAGTTCTCTTCCGTTCTTTTCTCTTTGTCTTCCACACTCCTCCTCTTCTTGCCTCCTAAATAATGCTTTCCACTCTCTTCTTTGATATGTGGTCGGAGGACCTCATGAGTTTCTTTTGCTTCCTCCCACCCTCATTTGAAATGGGGCGTAGAGGGGAAAAAAGAAGAAGTAGATGCAAGGGATAATGTATTTACACCTCCATTTCCTATGCTGCACCATTTTGCTGTGAGGGAGGGGGCCGAGTGGAGATAGGATCTCCGCCATGCTCACCTTCTGCATCTTGTGTGAGCACTATGTTTATGCCTGCATGAGATTTTCATGCAGGCCTGACACAAATAGATTCCTTGTGCAACCCCCACCTCGGTTTTGCACCTGATCAAGACCAGGCGGATTTCATAGGAAGCCATTAGTAAAGATGGAAGCCTTTGCTTTTCCATGAGAAGGAGTAGAGTTTGCCTTGCCTTCACACTTTCCTTGTCCACTACAGCTCTTGGGCCCTTAAAATTGCATGTAGGGGACCCAACAGCAGGTAAGTGCTAACATTGGTGGGCGCCGCATGCACTTGCTACCAGACTTTTTTCCCCATGAACTGTACAGAGTATGCTCAATGGCCTCAACATGAGGGCCTAGCTCTGCAGCCCCTCAGGTAGGCCCTTCTTTCTACTTCCCTGAATATGTCCTCACCTAGCAGGACATATGTAGACAGGAGCTGAAAAATGTCGCTCTTCAAAAACCCAGCAGTGAGGAGATGGCCGTCTAGCCGCCTTGTCTGGCCCCTTCCACATCACAGGACAAAATAATGAAAGGATTTTGGGCTAGTGGAAGAACTATGTCTCCCAAGGGAGAAGATGCGATGCCCAAATGAATTAAAAGAAAAGGTTCCTGTCATAGAAGTTAATATCTCAAAAGTAAGTACTGATTAGGAAGAGGGATGTGGAGGTAATGCTCCAAGTCTTACTTGTCTGTGTATGAAGATTCACAAAGAATGTGTTGAAGTGTCTCTACTGACGGTTCACTGCTAGGCTATCGGTAGGACAAAAGCCAGCGTGCACCAATGCTGTCCTAGGAGTCCCCAGAATAAAGCAGGGTACTTTGCCACATTGCGTACAGGATTCTACTGAAGAATACTGCATTTCTCAGAATAACCCCTAAAAGTAGTCTGAAGCCAGGATTAAAAAGATACAAGCATGAAGAATTTTGAACTCCAGAACATGCTTTAATGTTCTGTATTGACTACTATAGGGCCTCAGGGAGATTTGGTATGTTCTAGGTGCCCATTTAAGACCCCCCCCCACTCCTCACAGTGCAGGATGATTGGACTGTCAATGATAAATCAATAATGTATCACTGAAAAAGAAAACCAGAGCAGAGTGTGGGCTATCCCCAAAAACCTTTGTCGCCGAGGCACCAAGCAAGGCAAAGGGTCTCCCCTACACCCTTTAGGCATCAATTGCCTGCCTCTATTTCTTTCACGGAGCACTACCGCCAACAGCAAACACCTAAACCCTGCCTCACCTAAAGTAGACACGCTGTGTCCCAGGGGGCCAAAATAATGGCGGGGGATGACTCTGGTGAGAGAGGGCCTGTATACATTAACACAAGTATATGCCAGAGTAAAAAGCAGGCATTTTATGGTGACCAAATGCCTCCTGTGATTATTAATTATTCTGGCTGGAGAACAAGAATGGATAGCGGGAGTCTGTACCACATAGGCATGAAAGTTTCATGTCAGCTTTATCATGCTTTAAATGACATTGCTACCGTACCGCCATACTACGAGGTCTGACCTGGTGGCCGTACCGGCACCCGCGAGGAGAACATGATGGTAGCACCGGTACCATTACTAACAGTACCGGTGCTAGCACCCTCCCCATTCCCATTCAGCACTATGGGGCCGAATGGGGATGGGGAGTCCCTTATTACTGGCACCCGTGAATGGGCAATTACCGGGTCCGCCAAACACGGCTTGACCCGGTAATTGCCCATTCGCGGGTGCCAGATTTTTTCGCAAGTTTGGAGGTAGCCTGCCTGTATTACTGGCAGGCTACCTCCGAACTTGTAATGAGGCCCATTATCTTGGCCAAAATGCAAGATGTGTGTGTGTGTATTTATTTGGCCAACAGCCTAGTTAGTTAGGTGAGTGTGTATCAAACAAAGGGGCTGTGGCACAGATCAATATAAGGCCTTGCAGCGAAGAAACATTTTGCCATCTGCTGTATGCTTGGAGGTGCACTAACATAGCAGCATGTGTGGAGAGTGTCAGTGGACTTTAGTGGTCATGGCTGTCTGGTTGGAGCCAAGATACTACAATGCCATGGCAAAGGCATTGCAGTGTCACAAAGAGAGTGGTGCATGGGGATGTGCACACTTCCAAAGGCCACGTGTCTTCATTCAAGAGAAGCGCTGGGTTTTGGAAAGATGATGTGCGCGCCCTGGCCGCAGGCAGATGTTCAATGTTAAAAGGCTAAAAACAAGATAGAAACTGTGTGTTTATTTGAAAGTAAACAGGTTGGCTTGGATATTGCTGGAGCTTGAGGTATGAGCGTAACATAGAGTGGCTGCATGCACCTGCTCCAAAATGCCACACTGGCTCAAGAAGATGTTTCCTGGTGTGCCCCTTTCTAGAATGCAGGGCTGAGGAGATGTAGCCATTGCTATATTCAAAGCATGCTTATGAGCTGAGAGTGTATTCATTAGGAAATTACCTTCCTCCATTCCTTTGATATTTTGCTGTCTCATATGCTGTCAGTGGCTTGCAACTTTAGCGTGTTAAGATAACATGTTCCAGTAAGGTTCTTTTGAGGAGAGTTACTGAGAGGCAGCTACCAACTTACTGGGTCAAATTCCACTAAGGCAATGTTAGATTAAATGTGTCCTCTTGTTGCAATACAGTTCACAGATCCCCATCTCTGCTATTCCAGTTAACCACCTCAATATTCAGAAAATTCATCTATTCCCTACTTACTACTCCTGAGAACTCTTATCGCACCCTCATGCCCAGAAACATCATGTACTGCTCATGCCTACTCCTTGAACTGCCTCTCTATT
The DNA here is from genome assembly GCF_040938575.1 of Ambystoma mexicanum. Classification (NCBI taxonomy): domain Eukaryota; kingdom Metazoa; phylum Chordata; class Amphibia; order Caudata; family Ambystomatidae; genus Ambystoma; species Ambystoma mexicanum. Next base: position 987,044,134 of record NC_090929.1, on the reverse strand, counting down.
TCTTCCTCTCTCTAGAGAAAGTCCTCAACTTCACTACCCTCAGTCTCTACACCCAACCCAGAACCTCCCCTACTTTTAACTAGTAGCACAATGCTGGTTGGCTCTCCACACAACTGATCCCTTTGCAGGTTCCTTCTCCAGTCTACAAAGCTATCAATGGTCCTGTGCCTCAGTGTGTCTGACTGCATCCCTGTCTTATCACCATCTTGTTCCCTCCCCTCCTCCTTTGCACTCAGCCTCACTGGCCCATGCCCCCTGCTCCCTGTTAAGCTCTTTCTCCCTGTTCCCTCCCCTTCATTGGACACCGCTGCCTATCACAATCTAAGCTAGCCCCATTGTGGATTTCTTCAAAGCTCAGCTTAAACATCACTTATTTGCTACACAGGTTGCTCCCCCTACCTTCTCCCCCATCCTTTCTACCTAACATCCACAGCTCCCTCCAGTGTCACATAATAAGTAATTTTGCATATTTGTACAACAGTTCTTTTTAGCTTGAAGTATTTACCCCGCTAGGTTAATGTTATTTTTATAAGCTATCTGTTTCTGATTTTTTGTGATTTTGTTTTGTTTTGTTTTGTTTTATCCCTCTTCTATGTCCCACTTTGTTCACACCCTCATAAATTGGCCCAACACTTTTTCAGATCTTTGTTCTGTTGTTGCTCTACAAGCAATGCCTCCACCATCCGTAAATGTTTTATTGTAACTAATTTCTGATTGAAACTGACGTCCCTGTTCTTCAAACAAATACAAATACAGTGGTCAGGAACCAAAAGTGCATAGTTTGCCCCTCCCCTTCACTTCACTTCGGGAGAAAGGGGTGGCCCTCGTTATACCTCACATCCACTAAACCAACTCAGGACTTCCCAAAGCTGAAAGAAAAGGTAATGGATCCGTACCCCCCAATGAGATCTGAACACCACACAGGTTAATCAAAAAATCGAAAATATAACTGCTAAAGTGATAAGGATCTAATGCCCAGAGCTTGTGTAATCTTTCAGCAGTTTTGATCCAAAAGGGACATCCAATCAGCAAGTCTCACTGATCCAACACTTATCCTAAGATCCCTTTTTCTCTATAGTTGATTATAAGGATGGAAGGAAAAGTACAGAAGAGTAGATAATGGAAATGAGGTAACACAAAACGAAATGTATTCATGTGGATTTAATCAGCTACCAGGGATAGATATACCCAGGAACATAGAATTGCAACATAGGGAGAAAATAAACCTGCATGAAAACACTCCCTAAGATCGCCAGTAACAATCAGGGATCTTCAACAACAAGCTGAGAGCAAAGCCCTTTATATACATCACAAGTCCCTTTCACGAATCAAGGGCTTGCAAGTCAACATCTTCATGTGCAGAGTTTCAAGGGCAAAACACTGTTGCATCGCTGCAACCATAGATGTTTGGAAATCAGCTCCAGGTTTTCAGTTTTAAAAATAACCAGTGGCCATGTTGCATCCATGGCACACTCTTTTGCTAGTGATGAAGTTAGTAATTCTTACCCATTCATTCCAAAACGAACTCATGCATTGATGTTTTCTTATTTGTACCAGTGCAACAGCCATACGCTCACTTCCCAGTGTCCTCCAGAGTAATGCTCTATCAACAAAGTTGAAATCTACTTCAAAATGTATACAAAATAGAACTAATGAGTATAAGGGGGCATGCAACCCATGGCTCGACAGCATTGCAGCCCTCATTGGCCATGGGAAGCATAGCCAGAGTTGAGCGATCATGGCTTTTGTTGTCCAAAACCTCTGAAGAACCAAGGTTAATAGCCCTGCTATAGGGAACGAAGGCTATGATGGTCAGTTAAACAGAGGGCCCCATCACTCCCTAATGACTGTATTAAACATAACCAATGTTGCTCATTATTTGTATTTATTTGTTGATTCTTGAGTCTCACACTCTTGCAGATTTGTATTCAGTAGCGTGTTGTGCCACATGGCCAGCATCTTCACACTTTGGTGTTGCTCACAAATCTTTCAAGTCGCGTTGTCTTTTTCAGTGCTGCAGATTTTTTAGACGAACTGCTGATCCACAGTGAAATGGTGGTGCTAAAGGTGTTGAGTTCAAGGTCTTCAGATGTTTGCATTTGTTTCTTCTGTTGCCACCCCATCATTCATAGTAAAACAAATACAGTGAATGACTACAGAATCATATGAAAAAGTCGTGTCAATAGCGATATGATCTTCTATATCGGGATGAATTTTGGTTGCTTTAGAGATTACCAAAATGTACATAAATTGGCTTCATTAAGCATACATAATGCTATGAGCCTCTTTGCAGGCTGGGTGGTGGAGGAAGAAAGTGGAGGTCATTCAATTACAGCCATCTTTTTTGGCAGTAACGGAATTACTGCAGTTTTTCTCGCTTCGACAAATTATACATTTGAAAGTCAAAGTGCAGGATTTACCTACTGCACAGTAATTTCGCAAGTGGTAAATCCACCAAACATCCCCATGAAGTCCTGTGGGTACCCCAGGGGACCAAGTGGCAGTAACAGCAATTGAGTTTGTCAGTAATTCCACAGATTTACTATCACCACATGTGTACTGAGGCCGAATTTCTTGTTGGAACTGTCTTTTCATTGAATTTCATAGGTCATCATCATACATACAGTACAATGCAGCAATCTCCAAGTGATCCACCAAAGCATTGTTCGATAAAAATACCCAAATCAGATGCAATAAAAGTATGTATCACATATACCTGTCAAGAAAGCAGAAAATAACCAAAGAGCAAAGAAATAGAAGAGAAGGAAGGAGGATAACCACAAGTGGCAGCAAGGGAGAAACCAGATTCATTGGTAAACAGTGTGCACCAACATGAAATATACATCAAACCACTGTGGGTCATAAAATAGAAATACCATAAGCCTCCCAGCAGACACCACACATCATTCTCCTCCTCATCCACAAAGTCTGGAATGTGCCCGCAGTGTGCTAAAAATGTAATTTTCCCTGTTAGACACTGTCATTTTTACTATTCCATAAATATCCCAAGGTTTTGCCCACCTAAATATTGATTGCAGATGTGTCTTCCTGTTTACAGTTTTGGAGTATTTCAAATTATAGCCACTACAAGCATTTATTTAATCAATGTACACATACAGGTCTTCATCTGGTACAAACCTTGATCATCTCTTGCACACAAAAGGATGGGATCAGTGGGCATGAATATGTTAATTACTTGCGCATTGTGGGTGTGACAAATTGACTTCTTCCTGCAGGAGTACAAGGATGAGTAAAGTCTAATGTGCACACTCAACCCTCACACTTCTACAAACCAAGAGCCAACACAATAATAAAACAGGCACAGTTAAGCGATATATCCCTTCACCTTTTATCGCAATGTGGGCTGAGGGAAAACTATACTCTCAAGAGCGGTGTAAATGTGGTTCAGTAGTAACCCAAACAGCGAATATAACAGTCCAAAATAAAGGAATGTGTAATGAAGGTTCCATAAAAGTATGCACTTTAATCAAACACACCATGTACACTAGAAACCCCTGTTACAATCCACCCTCAAAGAAGGATCACATAATATGCAGAGATAGAATAAGTGCACTCTGAGTAATAAGACAGGGGGAGAAAAGGCAATAAAAGACCACAATGTTCAAAGGATATGTTTGTGAGGTTGCAAAAGGGATTTAAATGGCCTATCCATTCTCTAGACCCCATAAATCCAACAGGGGGCAGATATTAGTCAATAATACATTTGAAACGGTGTTGGTGGTTTGACAGCATCATACCAGGCTTCTCAGCGTGGACTGTGAGTTCTCTTTCATTGAAGATGCGGCAGTCATGGTGGTCCAATAGCAAGCTGGCATCGAGTCAGAGTCTAACAGAAGATAGCTGTGGTTTCAAATCGTATACCTATGCTTTGCGGATCAGGTGGTGACCAGGTTCAGTTCGTTGAATGCGAATCGATGGCGGTTAAGCTGGTACCGGGATTTGCATGCAAGTCGATTCTATGCGGGGTTCAGTGGTTGCACTTTGGGGGACACCAGGGCTGAGTCAATCAGCTTAAAGGAGCATCGGTGAAGAGGCTGGTGCCGCGGACGGGGAGTCAAGCAATGCAAGGAAGAGATACTGGGTCGAGCCGAGGCAACAATATGCTTTAGCTGGCACAGTATGGTGGCCACCGGAGTCAAACAGGCACATGGTGGTTCGAAAGACAATGACCACTGAAGGCAGTGTGGAAGGGTCCTCATAGTTTTCTCAGTGTTGAACACGCTCGAATCACGGCTTGCAGTGGGTCGATGTTGAAAACAATGATCTCAGCTGTTCTGGCTTCCAGGTGCTGTGAGTCCCCCTCCAGGGCCTCAAGTGACAAGATTAATACTTACTTAGGCTCCCAAACATGAGGGAGGGTGGCAAACACCTTCAGGGGTCCTTCAACATGGTGAGGACCCAGGGAGAGGGTGGCTGGCATAGATGTGGTCTTGGTCCATCAGCAGAGTTAACCTCCAATGGTCCCTGGGGATGGTTTGGTTGGCAGAGCTGGCATCTGCCTTGGAACACCTACCTTCACCTCCCAACTCAAGGACTTTGGAAAGTACAGCTCTCCCAGCAGGATCCAAGAAAATCTTCTTTCAGGATTGGAATCCAAAGGATGAGTCCAAGATGATTCAAAGATTCAAAGAAGTGTTATGAGACCCCTTCGTTAAAAGGTGAAAGCCCACAGATAATTAAACTAAAGCTAGCCTGCCTTAGGGATCCAATCCCTGCTCTTGAAATGAGTTGGCTTTGCCCTTTTGACATCACACCCAAAGTGCTTGTGCTACAGGAAGTGGAGGGGTTAGGAAAGAAAGAGGCAGAGAAAAACAAGATGGCAGAATCTTACCCAAACTGTAAAGCTGTCTCCCTGGCTACACTAACCCCGCCCACATTCCTTCTCAACAGAATCAAAGGCCTTTAGAAATGCAGACCCTATTGTGAGGCCCAGCCCTTTGTGAATGGGTGTGCTCTTTGATTCCTGTTACCAGGACAGCCTCCTGTGGAGTGGCTATCCTTGGTGAAAGGGCGTTACCTGCCCTTACAAAGGAACAAAGTGAAGCAATCCCCAAAGGCTAAAGTCCTGCCGGTCGGCAGGGTAAGCCTTGTCTGGAACAAATACACATCATGTTCCACAGCTGAGCGTGGCTCACAGGAGCTGACACATGTGGCTTTAATGGTCATAAGTATTGCCATGCACCATGCCTTAACCCAGGCACATCTTTATTCTTCGAGTTTACCCTACCACCATCATGGGCTATTTATGATGATCCTAGTTTGGTACAAGTTTGCATATTTTTAATCCAGCCCCTGCAATGCAGGAACTTTGCTGTCACTGTAGCTGTCAAATGGGCAGCTGTGACCTCTGAACCTGCTCTGTGTCACTGGTAGAGCAGGCACTGCTAATCAGGGTACTGATGCAGCAGGACACAGATACACACTATGCTTTTGGCATGCAGCTTATGAAAGGGGAATCTGATCAGTAGATTACTGTTTCAGAGATTGAATTACTTACATAATGTTATTACTTAACAAATAATCAAAATACATGGGATTTCACTCCCTTTCCAGATGGCAATTCATTAAATGCGATGCTTCCAATATATTTAAATATTGCAGCTGTTTCACCAGATATGGCATGTGTCCCTGTCATGTCTACATCCCTTTTAGCATTCTTACTTAATTTGTGGGAACATTTTATGCAACCTCTAAGGAGTGATGCACCACCTATAACACAAGGTATGTGCATTTTAATTAAACCACACACACACAGCAAGGCACCCCTCTCCCAAATGTCTGCCAACTGTTCAGAATGTGTAGATGTCCACAGATCTCTCCCCCAAACATGCATGTGAGCAGGCTGTTCTTTCATGTCATCCCTACCAATCACCCTTTACAGTTGTGAGATTAAATTCTTAGAGAAGGATTTCAGTTTGTTGAAATACATTATTCCCTTCTGCCCAACTTAGCAACTCTCCTGTCAGTTATCCTATGTCTCAATTTGATGTTGTTAAACCTCTCCCTGTCCCTAAGGTAAAATGCTGCACTGCAAATATTAGAAGAAAACAGTCTTTAAACAGTTGCCCCAACCTGAGTATGTCCAAAGTATTCATTTGTTAGCCGTCAATCTGAGCAGACCATTTTAAGAAGACAACTGAACACTTCTATGGCCCCCTCACCAACACCCAATACTAGAAAGTGTTGCTTACTGAGGTATTCTTGAACCCATGGCACTTTATGATGGTCCAGACCAGTACTTGTTTGTATATTCTAGTGTCCCATTTGTTCCCATCAGGCTTTGGTCATCCATTCCAGGATTGCCTTGAGCTGAGAAGCTGGTAGGTATTTTTTTATGTTGGGTAATGCCAATCCCGCCATAAACTGTGTTGCAAGCAGAACCCTTTTGGGTACCCAAGACATCTTACTATTTGACTAAAAGTCATACAACTGAACTGGACTTTGTTTATTGTAGCTCTCAATATCTAAATTGGAAGATTCTGAAAAAACAGTGCTTATGGGGTAGTACTGTCATCTTCTGAGAAACGATCCTGCCCATCCATGACAGTCCTTGATTTTCGCAACTATTAAGTTTGATATAGATGTCCTGCACTACTCTCTAGGTATTTTGTATGTATCTAGAGTTAAGGTGTCTAGATATGTAGATCATTGACATGAGCAAGCTTGCTGTGTTTTTTTTTTTAAATTAATTAATATATTGGATGTTGATTGTTTGTAAATTACCTATGTATATTTGTATTTTATTGTCCTGCTATTTTTCTATATGTGAACAAATAGCTTAAATATATACATCTTGTACTAATCGAACAGTTTGGAGAAGAGAATACTGCCTGGGGCCTTTACATTTCTGATGGTGTCACAAACCACCCAAACTTTAGACACTTCTCCATATGTCTATAAATCACAAAACACAAAATACATTAAATCATTTGGCACAATGTCTGCGCTCTATCCCTGAGAAAAAAGAAAAACTCCTTTTTCTATTCCAAATTAATGTTGTTTTATTAACTTTATCTTCACAATCTGTTTTCTATTCCCAATAGTCTTTTTCTATTTGCCTACTCAACACGTTTTTCAAGCACTTAGCTCTTCTTCAGGGCATCTTTGTATAGTGAGAAATATACAAAAAAATGCTCTTTTCATATAAATCTTATAACAATCACCAAATTGTTATTCAAACAAACATTGAGTTCTTCTTGGTAATAGTCTGTGTGTGTCTCTTCTATTTCATCTAGCCTCTTAGTCATTGATCTTCTCTTTAATCTATGATTGTTGTTCTAACAGTGCAGGATTAAAGACCTGCAAATATTTAATTTAATGTACACATCTCAGTAATTCTTTCATTGTCCATTGATGTGCTAACTCTTATGCTTTCAATTTGTTCATTACATAGGTAATGGCTCCTGAGTTCAATAAATCCTGCACACCTTCTCCTGAATGGTACCAGCAACATTTTTCCCTAATTTAAGTCCAAAATAAGTTTTTGTATTTTAGGTTTTATACATTTTGCAATAAACAATCACTGGTAAATACCTATGTTTAATGTAATTGAAAAATGATAACATAAACTATGAATAATCTTTGGTTGATGATTTATACAAAAATAATAAGAAATGTAATATATTTTTGATTGCTGAATTAGTGCCATTCATTTTTTTTTATAGAAAATGTGTTTAATAGTGAAACATGAGGAGTTTATTTTCATTATATCCAACCAGAACTTTTGTAAGTAATATTTAGTTCCTGAGTCCTTGGCTGTACTAAAGGTTCCCCTTTTATTGCGCAATGGCAGCTAGAATTTAAGAGCAACATGAAATTCAAACTTCAGCTACCATTGTACCTCATTGTCCAGCTTTATGCAAACTATATGAATGCTAATTCAGCAATGAACTAAGATGGGAAAAAAACAAATTCAAACACAAAAAGCACAAACTTCAAGACTTAGCCTTGAATAAAAAGCGATTCTTTATTCCAAGATTGAAGGAAGATGGAATCCACCATCATGCACTGAGGCGTCAGAAGATTATATGTGTACTGTATAACGGCAGCAGGATCAACAGAAGCCTCAAAACCAATTTCCTGTAAATCTTGTCTCTTCATTTTGGTTCCAGTGGTGAAGAAGAAACGCATGTGCAGGTTATCTGCAAGAGGTCAACTTAAAGGGGGAATCTAAGTGCAAATCTTGGCATGGATCTCGGAATAAAAATAACAAGTGATAAAGTTCCAGGGGGTTTCCCCTTCTGGTCTTGGGACTGTGTACGTCAAACAGTCACTCACAGGTTCTGGGATATTTCAAGTGCTCACAGACAATAATTTCTTGGCCAGCGTGTCTTTCTTGGTCTGCTTGAGTCCATCTGGAAGCCTTGTTGATCCTCCTGGACTTGCAGCTGCATGCACAAGTATCCCAGATCTGTAGGTTGCCTTAACAGGGTAAGGCATCGGTTCCTACACACAGATGAACCCCAGGGTATTGTACTATGTTGTTCCTCTCCAGACTGGCATATGTCTCTCTCTGGACAGTGTTAGCGGTGTGGTTGGTCCACAAGTTTCTCAAAGCTGCTCTGGTCTGGCCCCCCAGCTACTCTTGACGACTCAGCTTCTTAAGTCTCTGTTCTCCTGCAGGCAGTTATTTTCCTGTTCCACCTTCTTCACTTCTCTTCTCTATACATGTTTTCTTTCCTCTGCTCCTCTATATTTTCGATCTTACTACTCCAAATACTCTCTTTTCTCTCCCTTCTCTGTCTCTACATCCTCGCAGTGGTCTCCATCCTCATCTCCTCCCTCACATTCTCTGTCCTCCTCCAACTGTTCTTCGTTCTCCTTTATATCTCTCTTACACTCACAACCCTTCTACACCACCTCTACTTTATTCCGCTTGTCACTCTCTCACTCACGTCTGCTTTCTCCAACAACTGTGAACACCCCCATCCTTTCTTTTCCCTAACCTGTTTCCATGCTCTGCCCGATTCATAATTGGGACATTTTTTTGTGAATTATGAGCACCTATATCTGGGTCGTGTTTGAGTGTGCCCATACGTTGGACTCAGACCTATCACAACCGCTGCATGTAACTATTTGCAATCTGTTTGGGGTGACGGCTCCACACAGCAAGCTTACAAAATGGTGTTTCACCATGTTGGAATCAGGAGGCCTTCTACTGTCAGCTTCCGGACTCCATCATGACACTGTTCATATCTGCCGGTGTGGGATCTGCTGTCCGGATTCTCCCTTCTGCTGCAGTCTTGATCATGAGCTTCTCCTGTATAGTGTGGGTAGGGCTTGCATTCTCACTTGTTAGCAGACAAGCAGCACTCTGAGCAAGAATTCTTTGCTCGATAAAATTGTACTTGCTTGCTGTTTGCTAAACAGACCCAGTGATTATAGTTTGCAGCACCTGTCCATGGCTTCTTTGAACCCTGTGGGAAAAGGGTCGGGGGATAGTCCTGCCCTGGGATCATCCTGGGATCTGAGGGTTTGAGGGTTTGAGGGTTCAGAAATGTGTGGTGGTCACATTTGCAGGTTTGTGTTAGGACATCAAATGTTCCCCACTATAAGGCTGACTCAGGGCATACTCGTTATACCCATTTGTCAGGAAGAAGGCAGCACATTTCTCAGAGACGTGAACTTCATTTCAAACTATGGGGTCTTGGAAGGGGTTGCAGGTTGGATTTGACACAGATACTGCCCTAAACTGGGAGAATTTACAAATATGGTGTGGGGCACTGTAAATGGCAACAGTACATTTAAAATACTTAATAGAGATGATGGCCATCATTGAGAAGAATATTTGGTGGCTATCCAAGCCTCAGTATCCTATCTGACTTGTTTTACAATTGCCAAAGATAAATATATTGACTTTATTTTGTTCCAGAATCATTACACAAGTAATGCTTGTAGAATCCCAAAGAGAATCAGGTATTCCTATTCTGAAATAGTTTATTTTGACAAAATGTTGTTAAGGCTTTATACTGGACAGGTGCCCTGCTCAAGTGTTGTCCTTTCCTGACTATTATCTATGGCTCAGATAGACTGCCATGCATTAATTAATTAATTAATTCGCTCACGGTGGAAATGAATTATCTCTTTGTATGCCTTCGGACTAGACACCCTCAGTAAGCAACTAATTCTATGGGTCTGTACTGGGGACTAGCGTGGAGTTTTGTGGAACATTGGAGGTTTTGGCCACTTTGAACCCAACCTTTTATTTCATAGTAAACTACATTATTCCATCTCAATTTTGCCTAGACCCCAGGATGTTGCCGAGCAAGTATGGCACTCTGAGTGGTGGTCCACACTCCGCATTCCTCTCCGCGCTCCACCACATTCACCTTGCACTCAGTCCACTCCTGGCTCTGTCACTTCTGACAACCTGCAGGTCAGTCACAGATTATCCATCTGGCAGGTTACGATAACACCTGACCCATAAACAAGCCTTCATATTTCAAAGGTACATTGGAGCACCATTTAATCCCATCATGCAACCACTCACGGACTGATTCCATTACTTCGTTAGAATACTAGAAACTGCCTCATGGGTTATATGTTCATTCTCAGGAGCATTATTTGCTAGCCCTTTCACTCATCAGCGGTATGCAAACTAACACAAACTCCATCTCTACCTTCTATCCCTTTGATTACCCTCACAAAGAGTTCATGTTTATTTATCCCTCATACCTTCAGCTTTCCTCTTTTTTGATGCGCTTTTCCGTTCCCGCTCCGGCTGATAGATATTGCACCTAATGTTTGCAGGTGTTGTCCCAGCCTGGGGCTAGGTTACAGAAACGTTGCACTGGTGCAAGTGCAAGTTTGCACGGTATTAACACTAGGGCAAAGTTTGTCCTATTTTAATAACACTGGGAAATAAAAAGAAAACCATTGTACTATGACAAGTGCAGTTTGGCATCCTATAACCACAAGGGCAAAAATGTCCCTAGGGCAAAAATGATAACTTTTGATGCATGTTTGCACCTTGGCAAAGTTTGCCCTAGTGCTAATACCATTTTGTATTCGTGTTTTTAAAAATAGGGCAAACTTTTCCCTAGTGATAATATCGTGCAAACTTTGCACTTGCACCAGTTCAAAGTTTCTGTAACCTGGCCCCTGGTGTCTGTTGGCACCCTGACTAATTGTAATATAGACTCGGACACTGAATGGCATACTGTGCTACAATTGTCAAGTATGTGCGTTCATGGTAGCTGCCCTCTTATTAATCGGGCTAACTTTCCACAAACACTCCAAAGTATCATTCCGTTAAGAGTTGTCACTAGTTAAGACATTGTGCTCGTTGATCAGGTTGAAGAATCCTCCTTACCAACTGTAAAGACTGGAGGGGGCATCTGTAGTCCTTCCCTCTATATGGCAGAGTTGAAGCACAGAGCACCCCAGCCAAGGTTCCCTATTGTTGGTAGCAATGGACGAGCACCCAGGCTTAAGCTCTCAGGGGCTGATCCGGGCTGGTTCTTAAGTACAGTGTAATCCCCAAGCCCCCACAAAGGAATGTCCACAAACTATGTTATGTGATAACACAGTTCTTTATATAAATAAGGTTCAATGTATATACACAATCAATAATAAACTTTGATCTTTGGCAAATCTTCTATGGTAAATATGTACAATGGGCCTCATTAGGAGATAGGCGGCCGCGGAATGAACGGTGCCGGTAAGGGACCGGCACTGTTCATTCCGGGCCGCCACATTACGAGGTCTGCAGCGGGTCCCATTCTGGATGCCTGGCCAGACCAGACTGCAGAGCGGGACCCGTTAGCAGACCCGGATGCTAACCACGGGCCCGTCATTAACGGGTCCGTTGTTAGCATCCTCCCCATTCCCATTGAGCCGTATGGGTACTCAAATGGGAATGGGGATGTACCGGGACCGGGTCCCGAGAATGGGAATTACCGGGCCCGCTAAAGTTGTCATGGTCCGTTAATTCCCTGTTCTCGGGACCCAGACCCGGTACCCGGTATGGCGGTAGCCATGCCGCTAAGAACAGCATGGCTACCTCCAAACTCCTAATGAGGCCCAATGTCTATGTGGTACCACAGTTAACTCTTGACTTCTTTAAAATGCACCAACTGCTGACAGTTTAAATAACATACAAGTCAAATAGCAATGTGAATCAACATCAGACCTAGGAAGGAAGACAAGTTAGGTTAAACAATGGCAGAATAGTTTGTCCCACTTCCATAAACATTTCTGTGTGAGGATCCCCCTGCCTGGGCAACCTGTAAATAAAGTGTTTCAACAAGCCTAGTCCACAGTCCATATATGTTTAAAATAGTCTTGTTTCCTGCTAAAGCCTACTACTACCCCAATGTACCTGAGTTTAGCAGAGTTTCTTCGACGGTTCGTCGACGGATCCCTCCTGGGTGAACCCCCTTTAAAGCAGGAGACACAGGGCATTGAGATTCCGCAAATAAAATGTGAACACTGTCATCCAGAGAGCAGCTTCGACCTTCGTAGTGCTCATCGACGATCAGACGTGGACGTCCTGTTGAGGCATGCAGTGCATCTCGATGACAGGAGTTTGTTGCTGCAAAGCAGATTGATGAAGTACATGGGCCCGGCAGCGGGTGTCGGCGTTGGCGTTGACGGTCGGGACTCGACCATGGCTGGCTTTCAGATCTTCGTTGGTCTGTGTCTTTGTGGACTTTGGGTGGCGGGAAACCCACTGGCGGATTCTCCTTGGTTCGTCGACGACCTCGACTTTCTCTGGCAGGACTAAGCGGTCAACGGTGATGGCAAGGAAGCCCTTGGTTTCAATGTCTTAGGCAAAGGGTGGAGCGTTGCGGCTCCAGTCGCTGAGCAGCACAGCGTCAAGCTGTCCCCGCTTCTGGGCAACACGACTCAATGGAGTTCCAGCAGTTACGGCAGTCCTCCGAACCCTGGTCGACGACGATGGACTTCGATGTCTGGGTGCTTCACTTCAGATTCCTTGGAGGTCCCCTTCTCCAGTCAACAGTTTTTCGGGAGTGACTTCCAGAGAGCCTTGGTGAAGATTAGCTTTTTGCACGATGTTCCCTCGTAGCTCAGGAAAAAGGTCTCTTACCCAGGTCTTCTCTTGGATCAGATCAGTCCTTGAAGAATGGACAGCTTTCGGATTTCGTTGACGGCAAGCAGCAGCAAAACCTTCTTCTTCCGGCTGGGCTCCAAGGTTAAGCATCAAGTTTCAACCTCCGCTTCTGAACAATTCTGGTAAGTGAGAGGTCCCCAGATATACTGTTCTGTCTCTCATTCACGGTGCTGAGCCAAGCTCAGGCAGCCAATCATTCCAAAGGGAATTCATGCAGGCAGGCAGCCAATCAGGCTCACAGTGCATTCATTCATTCACTTCCATCCAGACACCCATAACAAGGAATGTGGATTGGGGCAAGCACCCAGCCTTTCAGCACACCACACTGCATTCATATCAGTTTCGGGCAGGGCTGTCTTCTTCTTTGTGTCACACACACGGATACCAGACACCCATAACATGAAGTTCATATTGGTCACACACTCCATTCACCCAGGTCCCACCCCAAGGGTGTCCCCACAACATACAGTCACTGGGAAGGCTCCAGCCAGTCTGGCCAGGACTTCCCCACAATACCATATATGCTTCTTCCACCCAACAGCCAGTCAGGAGAAGGGACAATGTCAGGGCTTCCCAGGACTTTGGGAAAAAAGGTAAGAGGTAATAAAAACCAAGAGGCCACAGGGGCCATCTTGTCTCCTATCAGGAATCCACTGATTCCTATGGCAGGGCCTGGGTATCCCAAAATGGAGGATACTCAGAGCACCTGTGAAATCCAGCATGGAGCTGCCACCAGCCCATACCCTGCTCTGTGGACCACACATAGGTGCCCAAAATCATACACTAGGGGTACAGCGTTGTACCCCCACCCATGGGTGCCATAAGGGTATCCCACGAGACTGTTTATTACAACCAAAAAGAGGAAGAGCTGCACTTCCAGGAGTCCCACATGGACTCCTGTGCAGAAAATAACACAGAACACACATAATAAGGGAGTACGGGACAAGGACATGGAGTCCCTGTCCCTCCATTGCATTTCCAGTATCGCACCAACTTTTTATGTGGTTTTTCCAGACCAGAGAATTGTTAGATTTTGTAATGGTACATGAACATTATTTGTTTAAGCGTGGGTTGGGTAAGAATTGTTTATTGCTAACATTCCTAGGCTGAAATATGGCAAAGTTAACGAGGACTCTTCTGCGGGTTCAAGCACTGCTAACTCAAGCACCAGACAGGATGGAAGTGCTAGGACTACTTGAAGTATACTGATGCTACGAATGCAGGTGTTATACCTGTTTTGGGCCTTTCATATTGAGTTTGCTCATTTGTTCTCCCTGATGCTTCTCCAGGAGACCTGATGTGTGGAGCTTATTGAATTTGGTGGAAGTATTGCTATATACTTCACTGCCCAGAAGGGGGCCCTAGTTAGAACCTAGGGTGGCTTGCTATACACTCATCTGCCCAGAAGGGGGCCCTAGGTAGACCCAAAGGTGGGTTGCATATTTCCCTTCAGAATAGCTGGACCATTCGGAAGCTCAATTTTAGCACTGGCTATCTTTTGGCTGGAATCATTAGACGCGATTGTGACATGGATAAGGGTATTCTTATTGATAACATGTGTGATCGTCCTTCTAGGTCACATCATTAAGCAACTCTTACAGTGGTACAGGCGCTTCTCACCACATGGGGTTACATTTTGCCAGTGGTTTTTGACTGGGAAAACTGCAGATCCTGACCAGACCCACCAATGCCGTGCTATGAAATAACTGTCTGTCTCCGGGTATAAAGGACTTGTTTAGGGAATGTTAGTCGCTAGCCATCTGCTATTGTGCCAATAAATATCTTTGCTATAAAGGGTGGGTAGAATATCTTTCGATGGGTAATTGCATTTGCTAATCATTGCGAATTGCACATAGAATTCCTGAACTTTGTACTAAGATTTTTGTGGCCAAATGAAATTGCAGGTGAATGTTAGTTGTGCATCCAAGGTCACCGCAAGATGCGGACTGAGTAAGTATCATGTGGAATTAATTCATTAGAGTTATGTTTGAAAATGCTTATAATAACCCTAATCATTTGCTTCGTTAGTTGTACACTGAACTAGCACAATAATAGGTATTGCCTGACAGTGGATATGCATAAATAGCAAACTTGACACACAAGCTTTAATACAGTAATTGAGATTGTATTTTGTTATCTCACAGGCCTTAACAACATGATGCAATTGCGGAAACCATTTTATAGCAGTGACACATCCTCCTGTTTACAACTTCTGTGGACTACTTCCTGATAACCTGGAAGCATAACTCATCAAGAAATGATGCGGCACAAGGATTGGCAAACAAAAGCACATCCACTCGTAATGCGTGTTTTATAGCATCCAGGCTGATTTCTAACTTCTATCATCACAAGGATCAAAATCCAGGACAAAATCGATGTTCGCCCACGAAACTTTATTTTTTCAGATGGACATTCGATTTGATGCCAAACTTCAAAAAAATTCTGTGAATTTAGTTATATTTTGAAATAAACAAAAGAAAAGTAAATGAGTTTTTGAAATGTGATTTTTTTTAATGTAAGTTTTAGGACCTCAACATACCAAGTAAAACAATGGCTCTTCTAAAACACTTGGTACATTTGAAATCACATCAATAAGCCTTTTAGTAGTGTTCATTATTGCACTCTATCATTTAAAAAAAGAGTAAAAAAATATTTTGGGCTCTACGATCCATAAAGAGATTGCAGAAAACATGAGACATAATTATTAAGAGACAAAAAATGTGCTTCCAAGCTGAGCGTTGAAAAGCATACCTGTGCCCACCAAGTCATAGTGGAAGATTGATTTGCTGTACTCGTTTTGAACAAAGCTATTTATGAAACTATAGAAAATTGTTGGCCTGGCCACAATTAGTCAAAGGGATGAAAGTGCTAGCATAACAGGTTTTTCGTAGTTACACACAAGAAGGGAGTTGCTGTGAAACCAGTGCTGCATTTGATGCACAGTGGACAGATGGAAAAAACAGTTATAAAGAAGACTATGTGAATTTGAACAACCACAAGATGGCCGCTCTTGGCTTCAGTTCCCCCAAGCCTGCCCAATTGGGAGGACACTGACGAAAAAACGGAATGCAATCTACCTTCATCCGCCTGTGGTTTCTGCAGAGTTTCATTGGTTTTCTATTTAATGTAAGATGTCTCCCAATGTCTTTGCATGATTGGCTTTTTTGTCACTCCCATTTTGCTGCTACGCCTATGCAGTGGAATAATGGGATGCACATCAAGTCCACAGTCTAGCTGAAGTTTGCACTGAGAATAGTACTAGAGCTGGTCAGTCCTCCAACTTGGAGCCTCTTGTGTAGGAAGCAGCACAGTAATAGTTGTCCAACAAGGAGGGAATGGGGGGCGGGTGGGGCACAGGAGAACACAGTCTAGTGGTGACCTGCCAGAAAAGATGCTGAGACAGCCAAGCCAACTCCTCTTGAAGATGAAGGCCTTGGGCGAGGATAGGAGGGGACAGACTAAAGAAAGACTCATGAGAGGGGAGGGGCTTGAACTAACCAGATAGAAATGGGGGAATCTATTACATGGACAAAGTATGAGTAGAAAGGGTAGAAGGAAGGAAAAGGAGGAGAGGGTCAGAGAGGAAGACGGTGAGGGAGAAAAGCTGGGCTAGTGGAAAAGAAGAGAAAGTGAATAAAGGGAGTGTAGGGTAGGTTGCTCTGGAGGGTAGCTCAGGGACAACATGCTCGCCTTGGAAGCAAGACAACACAGAGCACCAGGCTTACAAACCTCTAGGTATTAAGCGCGTTATAAATAACCCATCATGTCATGTCAAGGTAGAAGCACAAAGGAGAAAATAATCTCAGACAGGAGAAAATAAAGGAAGGATTTGAAATGCACTATTGGGAAGAGGAGAGGAAGGTAATAAGGGAGGGGAATGAGGGGAGAGGTAGTGCAGAACGGGAAATGGGATGGAGTTGAGAAAGATGAGAGAACAGAAAAGGCTTAGAAGACAAAAGAATGATGGGAGACAGATAGAAGCATTAGAAGCAAAGTTTGGTTAAAAAGGGTGATGGAGGCTGGAGAAGGGCTGAGGTATGGGGAAGGGCTAAGGGGTGTTAAGATGGGAAGATGGAGGTCTTAGTGGTGGAGAATGAGATGAAGGATAAGGGCTAAATAGTGAAAACAATGAGGACTGTAAAGAGTAGAAGGAAGGATATGTGCCAAAAGGAGAATAATGAGACATTGAAGAAGGGCTCAGGGGTGATAAAAAGAGCTCAATGAAGGGATATGGAGTGTTGAGGATGGCTGAACCACGCACAGAAGATGAGAGGCAGATGAAGAGGTAAAAGAAGGAGGTAGCCGACAAAATTGAAATGAGGAAGGAAAGGCGTAAGGGGAGGACGTGGAGTGGTAAGTAGGCATATATTGGTTTTTTTTGCCAGATGGATGCAATAGAGCCAGGTATAGCAAAGAGGTTGGCTGTGCTGTAATTGGTGCAGATTAGAGAAAGGGCAATGGGAAGGCAAAGAATGAAAGAGAAGTGCTGGAGAACGAAGGATGCGAGGATTAAGTTTAAAACCCTTTGCATTGTCCACAAGGCCTTCTGGGGTCTGGGGCCGCATTACCTCAACTCTCTCTTTGTAAATATCTTCCTTCTCGCACTCTTCGCTCATCCGCCTCCAACTCCCTCATGGTCAGTTGCTTCCTCCAAGCAACGAGTTGGTGGTAGATCTCTCTCTTCAGCAGGGGCCTCTCTCTGGAACAGCCTTCCTGCCTCTCTGAAACTTGAGGAGAACCATCTCTGGTTCCGGAAGCACCTCAAAACCTTCCTGTTTGCCTCCGCCTTATCTCCCTCTATCCCCTGCTGAATTCCTGGCTGAAACTGCACTGGTCACCTGGCCACACTTTCTGATCTTGGGCCCAGACCCTGCCAGCTGCACACCTGCACTGCCTCCCTGGCAACCCCCTGGAATGTTTTCTGCATCCCTACAGTCCCCCTCCCAGCACTTATGTCTGCACTTACCCCGCACTTGCCACCAGCTGGCCGTTTTATTATCTTATTTATTTTATTATCCTTGTACTGCACTTTCCCCTCTTCCCTCCCCCACGCACTTTCCCTCTCCCTCCTTCCCTGCACTTGCGCGATTTGAATGACACCTGGCCTAGTAAGATCGTTGTCTGTCCTGCTTTTATTCCCCCTCCCTTGCCTCGTCGCGCCTTGAAACACTTGTGTATAGGCGCGTTATAAATGCCATATCATATCATATCATATCAAGAGTGGAAAGAACAACTTGGCATTGAACTGCCAAAACATGAACCCGTGCAAAATGTAAAGAGACTAAACCACTTGGAGACAAATATTTAAAGCCCAATTAAGATGCAAATGACAATGCAAATATTGATTCAAATTGTGTAGCAGTATATACACTTTGAAAAATAGTGACATGTTACTTCATATTTTGGTCTATATAACAGACCATTTGCACTGGTGCGACAAAGTTGTGCCCACACATTTGTACCGGGAGGAAAAGTCCGGTAGCATCTCCATGGAAGTAGCTTGTGGCCACAAAATTGTGCTTTTTCCCAGTCCCTTTCCCAACTCTAGTAACAAAAGCAGAATTTTAACCTGGGCGTCAGTATAAAATTTCCAATGGTGGCGATTAGAAAGGGTTCAGCAGGGGTAGAGCATGCGTAGATTAGAATAACTACTGGCATGCAATCAGGGATTCCGTTCACAATCTTCCTATATACATTCATTTCTCTTCTCCTACTTTAAAACATTTTCTGCGTTTTGAGGGGAAGTATAGTTTTCGGTTTCCTCTGAGCTTATTTCACAGAATACCTGTAATTGGATTCAAGAAATAATTGTATGGTTGGCCGTTTCTCTCAATATCTGCTTAGAATGCCTTGCCAAAAAAAGTTATGTTAGATCAGTTGCATGTTTCTTCTTAATGAACAAAAGAGAATATCCTGTTAGTCTACAACATGCGTATCTAAATAAAGATTTTGCAATTTTGCTACACAATATCTAGAATTGCTACCAGCAATCCCTCAATTTCAGCCACACATTTATGAACAAGCGAGCGAAAGGGTCAGTTTCATTCTTGTAAGAGTCTCAAAATATAACTCTAGAAATGGAATTTCAAATATTTTACAAAGAGCTAGTAAACTCCTTTTGGCTCAGAATTTAACCTCCATCTAATGGCTACTTTGCATTCATTGTCGGGCTTGAGTCTTCTAAACTTTTCCGAGCCTCCCAGCCAATGAGGAGGCTCGGAACGGGGGAATTACAAGGGGTACTCCTCCCCCTCCTAGCCCCTCATGTCTGGAGGCTGCCACCTTCCACTGCCGGGGAACGAAGTAAGTGTGGTCCCCCTCTACCCTCTCTTCTCCCCCATTCACAGAATTCCCCCCGCACTCCCTCCCCACTTACCTTCTTTTCAGTCCATTTCGGGAGTGGTTGCACTGGGAAAACTTCTGTGCTCAGAGGGTCTGCTCCAGATCTGCGACAGGCTGTCATGGAAAGAAGAAGGGACTACGTCTAGACCCTTCTCCCATTTCCATGGCGGCCATTTTATTTGTTTACTTTTTGCTATTTTTTTCAATTATCGTTTTGCTCGGCCTGTAACTATGGGCCCCGGTTGATTACCTGAAGTGGTAATGCCCCCCACCCCCGCTCAGGGCTTATTGCTTAATTCAAGCTCCAAGCTTCTGTTCTGTCAAAAGGGAGCAGCAGGCGACATCGACAGCCCTCGCTGCCCTATACCACACAGACATTAGAAAGCACCAGCACGATGACACCAGAAATTGAGATAATCTTGGTCCTATTTGAAAGTTGAAGAGCATTGACCAACATACTTCATCTAGGCTATCGCAGCTGTAAAAAACAAGATTTAAACAGTTTTATGCCCAAGATGGCTGTCCTATGAGACTTATCGGAAGTGTAATGCTGAAACTGCAACCAGTCTTAGCATGCTTATGCTGGAGTGTCACTGGAGCTTAGTGTATCTGCGGCTCCTTTGAACTATTACTGGAAGCACAATGGAATGTACTGTTTCAGTCTGTAAACCAATGTTGACCACTGAAATGATAGACAATTTAAAAGGACAGGAATTAAAGTCAATGCAGATATTGATATTAAACATAATCAGTGTTCGATTCTGAATGAAATAGAAATAATTGTAAGTTAAAACAAGAAGGGGAAGTAGATAGATATAACCATATCCGATATTAGCCCACATCTACTTCCTTTATGGGTATATTACACATGTATATTTTCTGTTGAAACGGCAGAAGTGATGACACCAACAGAAGCATTACCTGGCAAATGGTCCTAGGTAATGAGACATTTGTCAGTATTTACTTTTTGGTTGATGCACGCAACTGCTATGTTGTGACCGAGGAAAGACGTTTCTGCTTATTTAAATGCATGCACATTTTTGGTATCTGGTATAAATGTTGCCAACAAAAATGTAGTCCGTGAAAAAGTCGTGGTGAAAATGCCTCTGCAGTGAAAAAGTTGCCCAGCAAACAATAGTCAAAAATGAAGCTTAAAGGATAGTTCCGGGACTTTTTTTTTATTGTCCCTACGGTTCGGCCATGTGTTTTTAAGCATAAATCGGTAGATCGTATAAAACTTTCCTATGGACCTTACCCGACTTTTCGTCCATTAACGCACTCGAAATCAGCTGCCATTTTGTGATAATCCTATCACTTTCCGCATCGCCCTGGCTGACCTGCTTTTGCGGCACTAAATCAAATCCCCCGCCCCTGAAACAGACTTTATTAAAACATTCATATTCCCCGCCTCTCTCCGTGACGTGACTGTGCTGCGTAGGCAAACGCGCCCAGGCGTCTTCTACGCGACTCCACACAGAACCCGGAAACCAACACAGATCAGCTCACAACACAGCGCGCCACAATTCGGAATATGAAACTGTACTTTCAAATCAAACCGCAAGATTGTAAATTTGGTGAAGTACATTTATTTGACATCAAATGTTTAGAGAATAATCAGCGATTTGCATTTTTATTTGCTCTCGATCCAGGCAAGCGATGTTCGTGTGCAGTACACAGGGTGTTGGTTTACGATAAAATAAGCTCTTCGGTCGCACTGATAATCGCATGGCTGTTCCAACAACGAGGCACTAGGCCACCACAACGGTCTGTATGTTGCATCTAGCCGTTAGTACCACGTAAGGGCATACTTGTACTTGGCGATCGTCCCATAAAATGGTCAGGGTGGTAACGTTGTTCACGCGGAGAAGCAACTGGCGGCTGTAAAAGCCATCCGCCGGTGTCTGGTACTCATGACACAGACAATAATGTATAATGTACCTGTTTTAAAAACATAAAAAATGAAATTAGTCTCACCATCAGATCTTTATTAAAATTATTCATTTTATATATTAGGTCGGGAAATTATTTCATAGCTAGGACAGTGCAACTGGGTATTATACGTCATTTCCAGTAACCCACCCCCTCTCCTCCGCCTTTTTCAGAGCCGTCTGAGCGCCAGTGGACCACTTCGTCACTGATATGATATAATATGGCATTTGCAACGCGCCTATACACAAGTGTTTCAAGGCGTGGCGAGGCAGGGAGGGGGGGGACAAGGAGAAGACAGACAACGACCCTACTAGGCCAGGTGTAATTCAGATCACGCAAGTGCAGGGGTAGGGGGAAAGTAAAAGTGCAAGGGGAAGTGCAAGGGGAAGGGGAAGTGGAGTACAAGGTAAGTAGCATAAAATAATAAATACATAGGGCCAGCTGGTGGCGAGTGCAAGGTAAGTGAAGAACAAGTGCTGGGAGGGGGGGGCTGTAGGATTGTAGCAGGGGAGAGGGAGAGAGAAAGCAGAAGCAAAGAGGAAGGTTTTGAGGTGCTTCCGTAAAAGGAGATGGTTCTCCTCAAGATAGTGCGCGGTACAAAACAATATGCCACATAGAACGAACAAGTACAACTTAACCCGTCTTTAAAGCTACTGTATAGTAATTAAATTGCGGTATAAACTCATCTAAAGAGTTACTTACATTATATTTGCATTTTCCATTGTGTCTGTGCGTAGGGCAGCCCCGAAATACCACTCCTTCTAGGCCGACGTTATTTCTTCTAATGAACGAACATTAAATGGCTTTCGTTTCTGAAATTATATTCATTATCGTTTACGTTATTGCACCACACCCCCAAAAAGAAGTCTTTCGGGATGGTCCCGGCCTGTCAAGGTCAAATAACAATAGAACCTTATACTGAGTCGTGGGCCATTCCGGCACCCGAGCAAAAAATCAAAGCAGCTGACCTTCACTTTGAACGAGCACACATTCCTAGTTAGCTACATTCAGTGTAAGGCCATCTCACAGGACTTGAAATTTACACTCCATCTTTGCATTTTGTGTGCGTGTATTTGCAGCCCCAGAGAACCATAAATACGGAGACATTCTATATATTTTGAAAAATGATTTATATTACTGTTTGGTTTAATTCAATGCGCAAATGAACAAGGTTGGAGAGACACATTGCATGTACACTGAGCAATCACTTTTATTTACACAATACATAGCTACACATATTCAATGGGCCTGCGACATGAGGAGACTCGAGAGCAAAGTCACAGGTGACACCCGGGTGGTTCGCACTACTGCACGGTGAAGGGAGGGGCAACGGTGGAGAGACACATTGCATGTACACTGAGCAATCACTTTTATTTACACATTACATAGATACACATATTCAATGGGCCTGCAACATGAGGAGACTCGAGAGAACAGACAATCAAATTACAATCATTTAAACCGCGATGTGTATTTCTCAATGAGCTCTGCTTTAGGTGGACATGGAACAGAGGCAATGTTGGGTGGCAATGCAGTTGTCCCCTGCACAGGTTCGTTCACAACTCCATGTATGTGCCTATCTAGGACATCAACAATAAGTCTCTCAATAAAGTCATATTGCATATCCTCAAACACTGGTTTGATAACCCATTGTTTACTTCTTTTTGTGAAGGCCTTATTGTAGCGAAGAGTCCCTAAAGTTCCGGTCGTCCTACTTTGTTGACGGCCACATTAGGTTATGTGCCAAGACCGCTAGAAGAGTCCGATTTATCATGCCCTCTATGCCAAAATGCAATCGTTTTGGCCTGTACTTTAGGCACATATTGCGGAACACCTCCAAATCTCCTGTGTGGCAGAATTCCGTGAGTCCCCTCAAATCTCTTGTTATAGTTTTATCAAATACAATCTTTTCAATGGCTTTGTGAGTGGGTGATGAAGGAATCAACCACTTCTTCTTCCGTGCCTCCTCTGTGGACAAATGGCCATGTTCACAATTGTGGAAATGTTGGTTTGTGGTCCAGCGGTGAACGTTGCTACAGTGTAACATTACTGACCGACATTTTTCCAGTAGAATTTCCGACGACCCTCCACATGTTTTTGAGCTCCACCAAAGATGGTTGCTGATTGACTTGGACCACTGTGAAATACCTTGCATATCTTTTTTTTTACCCGCAGCCAACATTTTTTTATTGATTGTTTTTGCAAGATGCCAAACGTCAAATTGGTGATTTATATTTTTGTACTCTTCTCTCATTGTCTTGGCAATTGAAACGTGTCTGTCCGTGGCTATCAGGTCGATCACCATTCCCCGCGATTGTAGTTCTTGCAATGATGCTACAAAGCCAACTTTCTCCATGGCCACTGAGGATGTACTTTGTGACACCTGCACGACCACCGAACTCACAATTTTCTTACTTTCCATGTCCTGAAAGTGGTAGGTGCAGTACTTGGCTGAAAATCCTGGGCTGTCGCACTGTCCATCACCGGCTAGCCTGAACCGTTTGCCCGCGAATGTACTATCAATAGACATTTTTTCCATTCTCCAAGCTTCGCTAATGGCTGGAAATAGATAATCGGTTTGGTATTTGTAGAACTGAGTTTTCGCAATGAAATGGATTCCCACAAACTGAAAGAAAGACTCTAACTTTTTAAAACTTGAACCACTAAAAAGTGCAGCCGCTGCACAAAGTAGATTGCCTGCTGGCAGTTGCCCCAGCATGGGTTGTGCAGACCATGAGAAAGGATGATATTTTGTACAGGTGGCATGTATTTTAAGGTTAGTGCCTCGAATTGCACGAGTCACATTAATCAATGGCTCCCCACATACTTCCCCACCAACCGAATGCCCACATTTCATCCGAATAATAATATCAATCAAACAACTATCGAATACAATGAATTTGGCCTCTTTCCTTATACTGTCACTCTGCATCCCAGCTGGTTCGGCCTGTAACGTTGAGGACATGTCACTCACATGAAAGGTAGAATCTCTGATATCGTCTTCCGCTATGTTCAGTGATATTGATGGTGTTTCATTGTCGTCCACTTCATTCTCTTCCATTGCAACATCTGTTCCTTCTCCGGCGATGGGTGAATAAAACAATTTCTTCAACTTTCTCGCGGTCTTAGTTTTTGCGGGTGTGGATTCTGTGAATTGATCTCCGACTGCATCCGAACTACCAGGAGGACATTCACTATCAATGGCTGGATGTGGTATAGCTCCGTTGTCAATCACTTCATATTCTTCCCATTGGCACGATGCATCTCCAGTCTCAAGTCCCTGCCAAAAGGTTTGACAAGCAACATCTCTCGTTCGCTTCACTGGCCCTCATTACGACCCTGGCGGAAAGTGACTGACCGGACCGCCACAGCGTAAATAGCGTTTCCGCCATTGCACGATGGAGCAAAGTGCGGCCCATTCCGACCCATCGGGCACGAGCACCACGGCATGGCGGAAGTGCAAAGTCCGCGATGGCGGAAATGACCCCAAAACGGCCCACACCGCCGCCGTACGGCGCCCTAGGTGCAATACCGCCACCCATCACAGCGGACACCGCAGTGTGCGCCTACCGGAAAGTACGGTGACCGGAAATATACGGAAACGGAAGTTAAAACATGGGCCCGGAACGGGAAACATCCCGCCGTACACCTATAAAACCACTAAAACCACACAACCACTAAAAACACTACCCAGAGACACACCCCAACCCGTCATCCACCCTAGCGAAACCAAGAAAAATGGGAAAAGTAGCGAAGAAAGCGTGCGACCGCAAGCGGCAGGTCCACTTCTCCCATGAGGAACTCACCGTGCTAACAGAGACCCTCCAGGAGAATGCTGCCGTCGTCTTCTGCACGCAAATGACCAGGACGGCACTTGCAAACAAGAAGGCCATATGGGCTCTGGTGGCACAGCGGGTAAGTGCGGTGGGGACCGCACCCCGCACCCCACAGCAATGCCGAAAGCGATGGGACGACCTGCGGATACGCGTCCGCAGCATACTCTCTGCCAACCGCAACATTGCCACAGCCACCGGGGGAGGTCCTGAATCACCCATCAAGTTGACCCCCTGGGAAGAAATCTGTGCCTCCACCATCGGAATGGAGAGCATAGAGGGAGTCGGAGGGATGGAGAAAGGAGTGCAGACATCCGAAGATTCAGGTAGGTGGGCCAAATAAAACAATGCCAAATCCACAAAGTCCATCCATGTGAAGTACCATGTGTCCACATAGTGCAACAGAAACACATGTCCAGGAGAACGTCCACACACATCGGCCTGATAGCGCACGTTAAAACCCACAATAAATACATAAATAATTAAAAACCCCTAAAAAACGCACTACACGTGCAGCAGGCACACCCTAACTGCAGGCTGCCAAACAACTGCACCCTCACTCCACACACAAATGAAAGCACCTCCAAGGCCCCGACCCAAATCACCCTCAGGTACCACCCCAATGCATGTGATACAATGCCATTCCAATTCCCACAGACCCATCAATAACCCTCGCCCTCCTTTACTCCACCACAGGGTCCGATCCAAACGACGAGCATCAGGACACCCCTACCAGCACACCTGCAAAGAGGGCCAAAACCAACGGCCAAAGACCCTCCACCTCAGCTGCACGCATCAAGACACGGCAGCAGCACAAATCAGGTGGCAGCACAGAGGAGGGAACATCAACAGGCACCCCAGCAGCCAGCATGCCCACACCACCACCACCACAGGTCCCCCCAACGGATGCCACAGAAGGCACTGCCTCTGGTGGCAGCAGCACCATAGGTGACACCCCATTGATGGCAGCATGCTCCGACACAGAAGACGGGGATGTCGAAGTCAGATCCATCCATGACCTGTCCCAATCCCCCTGTCTGTCCCATCCCGTACAACATGAGGATACCACGCAGGGGCACCCACAAGACGACGACTGGCAATCCCCCACAAGCCCTGTGGCAAGGCAACATGAGGACAACAGCCCCTCTGTGACACCCCCGCAAATGGCCATGGCCCAGCAGAGGCAACAGTCCCTCGACCAGTTAATCGTGCAACAGCAGCAACTGGCCACGCTCCTCAAGGACCATGCCGATGAATGTGGGGGCACTAAGGCAGACATAGAAACATCAACTGAGACACTTAGGGCAGAAATGGAGAGAGGTACAGAGACACTAAGGGCACAAATGGAGAGTAGCACCGAGAGCCTGGGAGTCCAAATGGAGAGAAGCACCGAGAGCCTGAGGGGGGAACTGCATGCGACGTCCAAGGACGTATGTGCCGAACTTGCCGCAGTGCGCCGTGTGCTCACTGAGCTCTCGCAAACCCTTAGGGACATGCATGGACGTGAGCAGGCAGAGACATCATCCGTTGCAAGTTCCGTCCAGGGCAGCCCCCAACGTAGATCTGGGAGGAACCTGCGCTCCACAGGCAGGGGTGCCCCTGATACCCGCAGAGGGGGCTTGCAATAGCGACTGCCCACTGACAATGAGCATCTTTGGACACTGGTGTTCGGGGGGGAGGTAGGAGGGTGGAGGGGGTGTGTTGGGCTCACTTGGGTGGCGGGTCGATAGGGTGTTCAACATGATATCACATATGCCATAAACAGTGCACGATCAACCAATGAGATGTGTGGACATTGATCTTTGTGTACTAGGCCATCATAGGCGTACAGTCCATATTGTGCATGTCCCAGACACACACAGTGCCACGAGTCCCGTGTCCATGTATCAGCCACCAGGCGTGAGTGCTAGAAGCATACATCAATGAGATGCTGACGAATGTCACGGCCCTCCGGTGCCTCGCAGACTCCTTGAGGTGCTGCCACATCCCCACCCTCATCATGACCATCATCAGGTGCTTGCAGTTCTGCGTCAGGGGGCATGGGCACATTTCTACGTACGCACATGTTGTGGAGCATGACACATGCCATCACCATCTTTGCAACCTTCTCATGGCGGTACAGGAGTGCCCCGCCAGACCTGCTGAGGCAGCGGAAACGACCCTTCAGTAGGCCGAATGCCTGTTCAATGACTACACGGGTACGTGAGTGGGCATGGTTGTAGTCCTCCTCATGCTGGTCCCGTGGGTTCCGGACTGGTGTGAGGAGCCATCTCTTCAGTGGATATCCAGCATCGCCTGTATGTGGACGATAAACGTATGATGTGGAATGCCATTGCTACGTACGCACACCCCCCCCCCCTTCCTGCCAGGTCATTGCCGAATCACATACCCCACATTATCATGCATGTAATGTGACTCACCGAGTAGCCAGGATCTGTTCCCTGCGTGTCGCTCCATGTAGCGTGGTATTGTAGAGTTCCTCAAGACCATAGAATCATGGGTTGATCCAGGGAATCTGGCACAACAAAGTGTAATGATCCTGTTGGAGTCACACACCATTTGTACATTCAGAGAATGAAATTGTTTTCGGTTGCGGTACTGGGCCTCCATGGCATGTGGGACGACCAATTCCACATGGGTGCAGTCAATGGCACCAATGCAACCCGGTATGCCGGCAAGTGCATGGAATCCCACTTTTGTGTTGGTAATTTCCTGCTCCGAGCGTGGTAGGGAGATGTAGTCGTCTGCGTGCTGCAGGAGGGCATCGAGCACTTGCAATAGTGTCCGTGAGAACAGTAGCTGAGAAATGCCATGCAACTGTCCGACTGTGTGCTGGTAGGTGCCTGTGGCCAGGAAGTGGAGTACAGACACCACCTTCAGTAGGGGTGGGATGGCGGTTGGGCTATCTATCATGCTGACAAGGTCAGCCTGTGTCATGTCCACAATGGCGGCTATGGTGTCCCGGTCCAGACGGTAGAGGGTGTGGATCTGCTCATCAGTGAGGCTGAACGGATGTGCTCGGAGGCGTGGGATTGCGGGCTGCCTGCGTGGTGGTAGTGGCTGTGCTGGCGGCCCTTGCTGGCCCTGCCTTGCCCTCCTCCTCCTCCTGCGTCTCCTCCGTGCGGCCGGTTGTAGTTGGTGTTCGTCTTCTTCTTGGAGTTGGAGTACTTGCAGTGCTATCATGTCCCCCAGGGCCAACATCGCGAGTCCTGCCGGTAGCATTTCGGTGTGGTTGTGGGAGGAGACTGGGTGTGCAATTTATGTGTTTTCAGGCTGTATGGCCTCCACCTGTGGTGATTCATTCCACCTGTGCAAACTGCTCTCCCCTTTGGCCGAGCACGTCCCGCACACAACGCTGCAATTCGGGGAATGGCATCTTGCTATTGCAATCATGTATTTGTACCCGATGGCCGTGTAACATTGGTTGATATGTTCATTCTGCTGTGGTCCCATTGTTTCACATTCTATCTGTGCAGTCGCGAACAGACTTGTGAAGGGTCAGTGGAACGTAGTACTCGAGTAACGGTGGACCCTCATGCATCACTGTACCGAGTTGCAACGACGGGCGGGGCGTCCCATTTGTGGGTGAAGGCAGTTGCCATTTTCACACACAGCCGCACTCGATGGATTAATTAGTGATTCCAAACGGCCACAGATGCCTCTTCGACGTGATGTTGCAAATGAGGAATTCGAAGGGCGGCGCTTTCGGTTTTCAGCTAGCGGCGAGGAAATGCCCACAGGTCTGACTGCAAATATAACGTACTATTGTTCAATGTCCTTGGGACAGGGGCCATGGCGAGGATGCAATGATTGATATGAATGGTTTGGGATGCGCAATAGCGACGTGGGCGAAGAGGCCGGACGTTCCCAAATACATGTTACTTCACTACACTGGAATTACGGGCTGGGGCACTGTGGATTTTGCAGGCTGCATAACGCACAGACTCAATGGATATTTCTAATGTTATGTGAGTAAATATTCAGGCGTTTTAATCCCGGAATGAGGGAATGATGAATGGATGCATGGGCAGGTGATTTGATACAGAGTTTGCCATGTACAGGGCTTCTTGGGATCTATCCGCCTCCCCTACGCTATGTGATGCAGGGCTGCCATAGTGGGACCATCGTCTATCTGGCCTTGTTGAGCCCTCCCTGTCTCGACGCGCCCTCAGACACTTGTGTCCATGCACGTTACCAATCCCATCTGATGGATTCTGTTTTGACAGACGCATGCACAGGTACACTCGTTTGTGATGGTGTTTACACCTCGATATAGATAGTTATGAGTCGCAAGTGGTTTTTGGGTGGTGATGAACCTTTGGAGTGGGCTAGCATGCATATGGCTGTGGATTTAGTGTGATCATTGTAGTGAGTTGTTGGAATGTAGTTCTGATGGCCATTCTGTTCTTTTTCTTTTCTTTTGGTTGACAGGTATCTCCTCCCCTTTTGCCACTGCCATCTGTATGCCACTCCTGCAGATGGGTTTTACTCCCGACACCTGCTGCTTCGTGTTAATCAGTGGAGCAGCATTACGATCTTATGGGACGATCGCCAATGGGCCACATGCCCTTACGCAGTACTGGTGGCTCGGAGCAACATTTCGGCCTTTCAGCTGGACTAGTGCCTCCCCATTGGGACGGCCCTGCGGTTCTGTGCGCTTCCATGTTGCCTTTTCGTACGTGAATGTGGCTCTGTGTACCATGATGGAACAGGGCGTCACACAAGTAGTGGCTGGTCATTTCTTGCGGATGCAGCCCACAATGGTGAAATGTGTTTTGGAGTTCATGGCCTGATGGCTGTATGGGCTTGGTGATTTTGTTGTGCATTAAATTTCTATTCTGATTTGGCCCGTGTAGCGTTCTTCTTTGCAAGTGATGTGGCATATTCCTATTTGGGGAGCGATGTATTGTGAGGAGATCTGCATTGGGTTCCAGCTTCGGAGTTTAGTTGCGTGGTACTGTACTGGGCGCGTTTGCCTACGAAGCCCGTGAGGTCAGGGATGGGGGCTGCCAATATGACTGTTTGAATGTTGTCATGCTCAGGGGCGGGGGATTGGGTTTTGTGTAACAGATGCCGGTCAGCCAGGTGGACTGGTGGAATGATGTGATTTTCGGAATATTGCTGGTCACAGGTGCCTGTGTTTGCGTGCGTTTCTTGGTGGGGGACTGTGGTCATGTCCATTGGGATGGCTTCTGTATTCGTGCCATCTGTGCCCTGCAGCTCCCATTGGCCCCTCTTGTGTTTCATTTGTTCGTTGGCATGCATGGGGGACTTGTACATTTCACTGGTTGCATTGTGACTTCATTGCACCTACGGGGAGTTGTACTTTGTGGGCAGGGAGCGGTGTACAGGCACTCAGTGGGGCCGTTTACGGTTGATTCGCGATGCCGTACTTCTCACCATGGCGGAATGGTACATTCCGCCATGCTTGATGGTGTTAGGTACATGTCCGCTAGGGTCGGAATTGGCGTACCCTTGCGCCATGGTGGTGTTTACGGTTTGGCATGGCGCGCGCGCGCGTGCTTGGTGCAGTTAGCGTTGGCGTTCACTACGGTGTCGCTAATGGCTTCGTACTTTGCGGTGACGGGTCATAGTCGCACCGAGCGCTATTCGATGGCGGTATTGCATTTCCGCCATCGTTTTTCGATTTCCGCCAGGGTCGTAATGAGGGCCACTGTCTGTGTAGATCTAGTTCGTACACCCACTCGCAACTAGAGGACAGATTGGAAAAGGGATGTTCAGTTTAAACACAATTTACAGTATTGAACTATTAACAGTGAAAAACAACATAATATAGTGACCAGGACACTAACCTTCTTTTGCTTTCTTTTCTTTGAAACTTTCTTGCCTCGAACTTCAACATCGGGACGCTGTTGCTCCGACTCGTGTGTGCATGTCTCCACTTCCTCTTGCGCTGCAACGACTATATTTTCATGATAAGCACATCCATCACGCACTGACGCTCCATCGACTCCCTGAAACATAGAACTTTCATTAGTATGTATAATAATATTGAAAACACAAAATGTACTTGGGGACCAATACTCACGTACATCTCAATAGCAAAACACGAATGAACACTTTGTGTAGAACATTCAAACGACAATTATTCACGCATTGTTGATCTAGTTAGATGGAACTGTCAAGATCCATACCTCGGGCTCCTCATAGACTTCCATTGATGATATTATTGAAGATGATGCTTCAGTAACTCCCTGAAACACAGTAATTGCATTAGTATGGTTTTCTATTTTGTTAAAAAGAACATACACTTTGTGCAGGCGTCAACGGCTCATCTAAATAGACCTGCACAAATGATCAGTTGTCTAAAATAAATAATGGATATCTAAATATGATTCGATTTGCTCGATCGTTGGAAGTGTCACCACCCAGATATATGCATCAACTACTAGGGGTGATGTTCTTGTAGAACAAGCTCTGTCATCTCCCTGAAACATAGTACTTGCGTTAATAAAGAAGGAAGTATAGCGGATGTAATCACGTCATATGATTTCGCATGATCGAACTGTCAGTATCCATACCTCGAAATGCATAAGAACATCAAGGGACGATGTAACTGCGGTGCACACTTCTGCAAGCTGTTGCGCCGACCCGTAACTGCATGCTCCCCCTTCTTCTTGGACTAATGCTCCATCGACTCCCTGAAACATAGGACTTTCATTAGTAATGAACACAATATTGAAAAAAGAAGACACATAGGAGGGCGACGACAGAAGGACATATCAATGGCTAAAAACGAAAGAAACATTGTGTGTAACAATCACGCTACAAGAATGCAAGATCTGATGATCTCCATCGATGGAACTGTCCGGAAACGTACCTCGAGCATCTGAGTGACATCAACGGTTGTCGTCAATACGTTGGACTCCTCAGCATCTCCCTGAAAGGCAGTACTTGCATTATTTTGGATAACAATAATTATAACTGAAAACAAAGACTAGAGGACGAGTACAAGGGTGTACCATTAGGTAAAATAATCACACGATAAATTAAAACTATTGATTTACATGCCTAAAACAAGTCAGTGGCAGAATAGCTAAGTAAGATTACCCGATAGGCGCTTGAAGTGGCTGATGACTGCAATAACGACACGGATGGAGAATCTTCTGCCTTCATATTGAGTGGATACATAAATGGGGAAATTATTGTTAGCTAATGCTACACACTACCGCAAGGCCGAGAGATAAATACGTAAACTTGACTCACCAGTGGAGGGATGTGGACGAATAGAGTGGGAATAGCGGTTGAGAGCAATTTTCGCCTCGCTCGCGGTGTGTTCTTCTTTATTAGCAATGATGTGGAGTACATGTCTGAGCTAAAGTGCCTGCTGCAGATGCGGTATCGATCACCCCTCTTGTCCGCAAAGACTTCTAGGACTCTACTTTCAAGCTCAGACGGTGGATATCCGCAATATTGGACCCATTCTCTTATCTGATCTTTTGTCTTAGGGAAAACATGGATTATAGTACCTTCAGATTTATTATGGGTCTTCGAAGGGCAACCGCCAATGGAACAGGCAGGCATTGTGGAAAGTTCTGAAAAGTAAAGATCAACAATTCTCTATGAATACCAATGTGTTAAAAAATTAAATGACACATAAAAGGTTCAATGCAAGGTTCGTTTTGGTTCTTGGAACTATACACGTTATTCACATGCGGAGAAGTATTTGAATAACTTTAAAAAAATAGAAAGATAATTTGACTAAACTCAGAACATGTGACTAGTTCCTTGCATGTACTGTCTTGAACGAAAAGAAATTGGACGCAAAATGATTATGGTACATGGCCTTACCTTGACGAACAAACAGTTAGATGCAGGGATCAGAGTAGTTTCTTGTCGTAGAACAGGGAGCAGTTCACAGGTTGCAAACTGACGAGTTTCCTCGAAGTGGTCACGGAAGTTCACAGAGACGAAGAGCAGATAACCAGCACCTTCGCGGGTTGACTAGCAAAGCGCAAAGAAGTTCTCATTAGAATATGAAGTGGGTTATAAAGAATTCGAAACAGGGGTGTGTTTGTGAATGAATGACGTGTATATGTCGTGGCATTATGCGGTTTGCAGGGGGCCGTCCAGCGTGAGGGGGGATGCTTGGCAGGAGACACAGGGTCTGGAGGTAGACATGGGAACAACAACCCATGCTCTATAGACCACTTTGAAGTGTACATGGTCTTTGGCACCTCTTGGCCTTTATCGCTCCCTGACAGCTCCACTTGCCAGCACAAGTACCCCGGTGCGAACTGCCTTTGATAGGGCGGGGGGGGGGTGGATTGGGGCGGTGGTCGTGCAGACAAGACACAGGAAGACTCGTGAATGGAGACACACTTATGTGGATTGCAGGGGGCCGTCCAGCGTGAGGGGGGATGCTTGGCAGGAGACACGGGGTCTGGAGGTAGACATGGGAACAACAACCCATGCTCTATAGACCACTTTGAAGTGTACATGGTCTTTGGCACCTCTTGGCCTTTATCGCTCCCTGACAGCTCCACTTGCCAGCACAAGTACCCCGGTGCGAACTGCCTTTGATAGGGCGGGGGGGTGGATTGGGGCGGTGGTCGTGCAGACAAGACTCGTTTGCCGCCGGGCCTCACCAAGGAGAGGCCATCTAACTGCATGTAAGAGGCAGGCTGCAGGATCTAGTACATGGAAGGCAGGGGTGTGAGTTTATAAATACCTCACCCTCCCAGGAGAATATATGGGTGCAGTTCACCCTGGAGACCCTGGATGCCTAGGCAGTTAGTCAGCAGCAGGCTGGCCTGTGGTGGCAAGGCGGCACGGGCCAGAGGGGGTCATCTCTGTACCCGGTGCCCAAAAGGATGATTTATTATGATCAACCATATGGATTATTTACCTATAACCCATTGCAACGGTTATGTGGATTGAAGGTGGGCGGCCAGCGTGAGGGAGGATGCTGGCCGGAGACATGTGGTGTGACAAGACAAGGCACAGGAAGACTATTCAATGGAGACACACTAGATTCATTTAAAAAATCAAAACAACCATTGTTAAAATATATGTTGGGTTTTATTTTAGATCTTAATTTCAATTGAACATAAATAATAAACATTACACATTGTAAAGTTCCGGTTGCAGCACATCCAGGGAAAATCCGCCGTATTGTCCACTGTCGCTGGGGAAATGTTGTCTGATGGCAAGTACCGCACAGGCAGGTATTACTCTCCGAACGCGGTGTCCGAGCCTCCCGTGAAGCCACCAAGTGAAGCAACGATAGGCCACCAGCCTGTACCACCTGTGAAAATGAAAGATGCAAACTGTATTAAAATGACAAAACTTTCTTATCACTGTCGATTCAGGTAAAAAATGTCATTCTGCTTTGAAAAAAATTCTATCTAGAAAATGCACAATATGGAACCAATTTACATGCATTCGAATGATATGTAGATGTAATTTTATATGTGGGAGACGACCATGAAATAGTGGCATCACTGACATCACAACCAGAGTATACTTACTCGTTACTCGGATTACGCGGACGAACAGTGCCGCGAAGTTCGTGCATAAGCACCATCATCATCCTCAACACGGTCCGTGAGAGGCAGGCTTCCCTGAACTCTGGCAGCTCAGTGATGCATTGCGGACTTGGCTCGCCTTCCGAAATGTAGGCCAAGCACCCGGAATTTTCACGGCAGCAGCAGTTCTCCTCCTCAGTTGGCATTAGCTTGCACGGATTGCACGTGCACCAGGTGGAGACGCCGTCCATGCGACATGGTCCAGGCTCTTCATCCGTTGACTGGTCCTCCCAACTGCCGTCCGAATCCCCATCGTTTTCGCGTGCTTGCCTTTCCAGTAGTTCTTCCTAGGTGTACTCGGGCTCGTACATATACGGCATTATTGTAGCCATTGTGTGATAAAGAAAGTAAAATAATTTACAGAGATGGTACAGGTGTTCACAAGGCCTAGAAGCGGCGAAGGTAGCTGACCAGAGCACAGAAACGAGTCACAGAATACTCAAAGTAACACAGAGAGAGTAATGGAATCGAAAATCTGCTGCTGTGTGTTGT
Source organism: Ambystoma mexicanum (assembly GCF_040938575.1). NCBI lineage: Eukaryota > Metazoa > Chordata > Amphibia > Caudata > Ambystomatidae > Ambystoma > Ambystoma mexicanum. The sequence goes on along the minus strand of NC_090929.1, from coordinate 987,008,897 downwards.
GAAACGGTGTGTTTATACTTATAGAGGAAAGAGGCGTCCTGCCATTTCCATGGCGACACTTCATTAGCTGAGACGCAGCGATTGTTGACACGAAACGTGCTTTGGCGTTGGGAAATGGGCGGTACGCGTCTGCTGATGTCAGGCTCAGGGGCGGGGGATTTGATTTAGTGCCGCAAAAGCAGGTGAGCCAGGGCGATGGGGGGAAATGATAGGATTATCAGAAAATGGCGGCTGATTTCGAGTGCGTTAATGGACGAAAAGTCGGGTAAGGTCCATAGGAAAGTTTTCTACGATCTACCGATTTATGCTTAAAAACACATGGCCGAACCGTAGGGACAATAAAAAAAAAGTCCCGGAACTATCCTTTAAAAGTAGCAAAAAATGTAGTGCTGCTAGGGTAATTGTTAGGGTTAAGGCGGGTTTAGTGGGCTTGTGATTGCCTGGTTTAGGGTTCGAATTGGAGTTATGGTAAGGATAGGAGTCAGGGTTAGAGTAAATATGTTGGGGTTTGGTTAGTGGTTATGGTAGAGGAAGTGTCAGCGTAAATGTTATGGTATGAGTTTGAGTAAGTTTTGAGGGGCTAGGAGGGGGAGGAGTACCCCTTGTAATTCCCCCGTTCCGAGCCTCCTCATTGGCTGGGAGGCTTGGAAAAGTTTAGAAGACTCAAGCCCGACAATGAATGTTGTCAGTGTACAAAAGGCTGGGTACCGTATACTGAGGCACCCAATGCTTTAAAATGCATTTCGCTGTGGAAATAACAGTGTTATCTCTCAGGGGGTAGGCCAGCCGGAAAACCCACACCTCATCACAAGACAATATTTCAATTTAGCAACTGGTTCCATTTGTATAAAGTCCATATACACCACCTCGAAGGGTTGCGTAGGGAGCCTACTATGACCTGCTGGCACTTTTGCAGATTTACCCATGTTATGCTGGAGGCAGATGGCACACTGTGCCGCCCACCTCCTGCAATAGGATCCAATTTTCTGGTTCTTCCATACCTTGCTCAGAATGTCCTCCATTGCGCTTGCATTAACGTGGGCATTCCCATGTGCCATGTCTACTACCATAGGTAAATAACTGTCAGGAAGCAGCCACCTCATTTCAGTTCTATCCAACCACACACCCTTAGAAGTCTGTTCATTGTAACTGTCCTTAGTCCATGCTTTAATTTCACAATCTGCTGCTTCTTTTTGAATGTCTTTTACTATTTCTTCAATTTTTCTTCCAAATTCACCATTCCCCTTACCTTCCACATCCCTCGGCATCATGTTACATTCTGGAAGGGGCAATTTACATTGTTCTGTGGCATATTTAGCCACCTGGTCTGCTAAATCATTTCCCTGCTCCACAAAATCTACTATCTTTCTGTGGGCGGAGCACTTCACTATAGCCACCTGAGCGGGTTCAGCCAATGCTGCTAATAATTTGCTTATCAAATTACCATGTTTTATTTTGGTTCCATGTGAGGTGAGAAACCCTCTTTCTTTCCATAGCAGGCCAAAATTAAAGGCCACACCATTTGCATAGGCAGAATCCGTATAGATGGACACAGCTAAGTCTTTGCTTAGTTCCAGAGCCTTTGTTAATGCCCTTAATTCTGCAGCTTTCGCTGATAAATCGGGTATGCGTTCCATATGGACGATTACATTTCAGTTGTTATCGCTGTTAAGATGGATTTCTGAACTCTGTCCTGGAGGGGCAGAGGTTCAGAAGGCCAGCCTAGTTTCTTGGAACAGGGTAACCTCTGGACAAGCCAGACCAATCAAGGTAGCGATCGCGGCGGTCAAGACTAGGTCTCAAGAGGGGTGAGGGTGACTGAAAGCCCGCAATGAGCACACAAAGCAAGGACACTTACAAATTACTCCAAGCAGGTGTTATATTAAAAATATAGACACATTTATTACAAGGCCTTTGTAATATTGACCATAGCAAAGAATCACGATAAAACTCAGGTAAACCAACACATCACAATCAAATACAATATATATACAATTACCGAAGGGCCTAAAGAGTTAGAAGCACGAAATATGCAGACCACCTATATGGGGAGGAAAACAGGCAGTGCAAGTAATCGTTAGACCCAGTTCGCCTTCAGAGGCCACCTAACTAGAAGGAAATCCAAGCCCTACGAAGAGTGGAGCCTTGTGCTCAAAAGTACCTGCACACGCTGGTGCCGATGGGCCAAGGGGAGTCTCTTCAAAGAAGTCAGGCAGTTCGGAGTGGTGAACAAAGGAGGGCGAACAGATCTCCGCTACTCAAGCACGGCCTCCACTTGCGGGCAGAAGCAGAGCGCGAGTGCGAAAAAAAGTGTGCTGTTTAACACAGCGAGGAAAAGCTACGGGCTACTGCAGGAGGGTGACCAGTTCCTAGCGTTGCTACTCACCGGTCCCCGGTGCAGGCAGACCCAGGCTTCTCCGCGTCAGTTTCAGTGCTGGCAGGTTCAGATATGAGCAGGGGACGTCTCGTCGACGTGTAGATTCCGCGGCAGCAGAAGTTAGAGTTGAGGATGTCCCAAACGCAGTGAACCCGCACAGTTTGTTACCACAGCAGGGCAACGGAGCGGCCGTGTGTATTTCAGCCCAAGGTACACTTCTCACTTCAGACCTGGGAATGCCAAGTGTATGAATCGTGTGAGAGTGTCAAGGACTCGGAATACAGCAGCAACCTGACGGCGGTTACAGAGCAAGACTCCTGGGTAAGCTGGTCAGTCCACTGGATGGCCCAGAGACGCTTCCGAAGGCTTACCTGCAGGAGATGATGAAGATGCCGAGAATAGTTGTTCCCACTATTCCAAAGGGTCAAAGTACGAGTACAGGCCTTCTCGTTCGACCAGAGGCAGAATGGTTTCACAGAGCGACAGCAGTGCAGAGGAGCAGTCCTTCAGCGGGTCACCAGCGATTCCTCGGTTCAGCCTCGTAGTTGCAGGATACTTGGCTCCTGTATCCCTTGTTCGTGAGAACTCAGGAGATCAACCTGGTAGTGGTGTTTCCAGCCTCCTCTTATCCAGAGTTCCCTTTGCGCCAAACCGGAGGGGACCCAATGGGAGATCTGCTCACAAAACACTCACACCATACGTGGACCTATCACGCACCACAGTGGTCCCACGCATTCACGACACACTAGACTCTCTGGCACCCAGGATGTGTATTGGGACCAGACATCCCAGCCCACATCCTGGAGGCGCACACAAGGCCTGTAGAAGCCCGCGAAAGCATCTGTGTTTCGCGGGAAAGTACATGCCCAAATAAGGAAGGCATTGACCTGGGGAAGGTGAAGGGGGCAAGACAGTCAGCGGGCAGGACAAAGAGCCTTGTGGTCTGGCCATTTTGGAAGCCAGGCCACCATTTTGGGCTAAGCGCGAGAAACGTGCTTAAGCAGCCAAAAGGAGCTCAAAACACAAAGAAACGATTGCTGTCACCAGTCCCGTCCGTGATTCACTTGCACCGTTCGTTAACAATCCAAAGAGAGTGTCTAGGGCCTGTAGAGTGACTAGAGACCCAAGAGAGCAGTAACTTAGCTTACAGTGCCCTCTTGTGTCATGTTGCGTGAAAGCTGCAACATGATGAAAGAACTACGGAAAACAACGTTTCCCGGTACTGACTGTCTTAAGGGCATGTCAGTTTCCCCGTAAGAATGGATCGAAAGCCCAGAGGAGTGCGGCAGAAGGCTGCACTTCTCTGGCAAAGTCTAGATCATGGTGCAAAACAACAGCAAAAAGTTTAGGGGTTGCCACATGGAAGGAAAATTACCCACAATTAAGAAATCTTTCCTAACAATCGCGTACCCAGCCACTGTCTCCCCACTTTCCAATTTGTAACATGAGCCATCACAAAATAGAACCCCATTGCCTCCCTCCAAGGGAAGGTCACTCAGGTCGACCTTACCTTGGGTCTGTTCATCTGTGCGTATTAAACAATCATGCATGTCTTGATCCCCCTCCTCACTTGGCAATGGCAAAAGGGAAGCTGGGTTCAAAGTATTGCATCTCATAATAGTCACATTTTGTGCAAACAATGTCAATTCATATTGTGTTAAACAGGCAGCCGTGAGATGCTGAGTCTGAGTTCTATTGAGCAACACATCCACGGCATGGGGGACTCTTACAATTATGGCAGTTCCCAACACCAAACCAGCGCTTTGTTTAAGAGCTACCGCTGCTGCAGCAACTGATCGCATTCATGGAGGAAGCGCTGCAGCCACACTGTCCAAAGTGCCAGAGAAATAAGCACAAGGCCTTTGCCTCCCATTTTGTTCCTGCGTTAATACAGATAGGGCACAACCTCCTCGTTCATGTACAAACGGGGTAAATGATTTGCCGTAATTGGGTGTCCCGAGCCCTGGGGCACTACACAAGGCGCTTTTTAGGGCGTCACAAGATTCTTCCATTTCTTGTGTGCAAATAAAGGGTATCTGATCTTTTTCTGTTTTCAAACATTGTAGCAGGGGCTTGGCCAGCAGGGAGAAATCAGGTACCCAATGACGGCAATATGAGGTGATACCTAACAGGCGTCTCAATTCTTTAAAGGTACTAGGATAGGCTATTTCTTGGATTACCCATACCCTTTCAGGTGACAGTGATCGACCCTCTGCAGTGAGGACGTATCCCAAATAATCAACTTTTAGCTGTACATATTGCATTTTCTTAAGTGACACTTTGTGGCCATGGTATGCCAAATGCTGTAACACAATCAAGGTACCTTCTTTACAACTCAATTCAGTATCTCTACAAATGAGGATGTCATCCACGTACTGGATGAGCATCACTCCAGGAGGAAACAGAACCTCATCCAATTGTTGTTTTAGTGCTTGACTAAAAATTGCCGGGCTTTCTGTGTAACCTTGGGGTGCTCAACAAAACCTGTACTGTCGTTGTGCTAATACAAAGGAGAAAAGGTATCTAGATTCTTCAGCAATGTGTATGGAAAATTAAGCATTTTTCAGGTCCACTACGCTAAAATAAGTGGCTGTGGGGGGGACCATAGTGAGAAAACTAGTCACACTGGGGACAACTGGATACCTGGGATCCACAACTTTGTTAATTCTTCTGAGATAAATAATAAATCTGTATGTGGTCACTTCATCTCCTTTCTTATGAACAGGGAGCAACGGAGAGTTAAATGGGCTGTCATCACACTCCTCAACAACCCCAAGCCGTATTAAGTCCTGTACAATCCTAACCAATGCTGCTTCCCCTTCTGGAGATATTCTGTACTGCGGGGTCCGGGGTAGAGGGACCACATGTTTTACCTTGATCACAACAGGGGGATGTTCAAAACACCTACATCATTACTACCAGCAGCCCAAAGCTCTGCAGGCAATACCTGTAACTCTGGTGGCAACGGTTCAGCCAAATAACAACCTCCAACTTTGGCTTTACATATGGTCATGCGAACACCTGTTGGGGAACAATAAATGGTTGCATTCAAAGCTTTCAAAAGGTCCAACCCAAGGAGATTCTGAGCACACCTGTTGGTGAGTAACCATTTGTTCATCAATTTCACTCCACATATAGATGTCTCAATTTTCTGGGACACAGGAGTACATCTGGGATCCCCACCAAACCCTACAGAGACCTTATTTTCACCCGATAGTGGAACTGAGGGATGGTCTTGGCATCAACCGAACTGTTACCTGCTCCGGTATCAATCAAGCATTTAACGGTGGGGTGCTGTCCTATTTACAATTTAACATACGGTCCTTTCTGGTCTATAGGAACAGACACTGCCTCCTCAGGTTCACTAGGGGCGTTTCAACTTATTGCCACTGTGTTATCAAAAAACATCATTCCACTCAATTCATCTTCCACAAACCCATTGCCATTCACTCCAACCATTTGTCGCTGCGCAGCAACAGTTGAGAATGCATTATTTTCAGGGTTTATACACTTTCCTCATCCTTAGGGTGGCCCCGGAGGTGGTCCAACTCGACCTCTTCCTCTCCCACCCGCCGGTTGACTGCCCCGTGCCAATAATGAGGGACAATTATTTTTCCAATGCCCCGTCTGCCTACATAATGAGCACTGATCTATTCTTGGGGATGTCCATTGCGGTGTGTTACCTGCAGGGATTCTTAACTGGGATCTTTGGTCCTTTGGTTTCTTATAAGGTGTCTGTACCAATTGTTCTGTCAACACTTTGGTTTTCAAGTTTCTGTCTGCTTGTTTCTTACCCTCCATTTCTTGCTCCTCCTGCCGCTCATAATATTTAGCCATCTCTAGGATCTGGGACGGGGTGCTTGCCTGCCAAGTACTTTCGCCCAATTTAAGTGGTTTCTTAATTCCCTTAAGTAAACCCTTCACAAAGCCCATGGTGAAATATCTCTGACCCATGGGGTCACTAACAGACTGACCACTGTGTGCCTTAAATGCACTTTCGAATATCAGGAAGAAGTCCCCAACCGTTTCTGCAGGGCTTTGTATAACAGCATCCATTTTCTCAACATTCACGTCCACCTCTGGCAATGCGCCACTTAGTGCTTTTAATATTCTCGTCCCTAGTGCTTTTAGGTCGTCCGGAATGGGGTCAGTTGGTTTCCGATCCTTATCTTGATTTTCTAATGCGGCCCAGCCAATAACATGCCCAGGGGGGTCCCGAAATCTAAAAGGTTCCCATACATCAGCCGGGAATTTCAGGAAGTAGTCGCCAACCGTTTCTGCAGGGCTTTGTATAACAGCATCCATTTTCTCAACATTCACGTCCACCTCTGGCAATGCGTCACTTAGTGCTTTTAATATTCTCGTCCCTAGTGTTTTTAGGTCGTCCGGAATGGGGTCAGTTGGTTTCCGATCCTTATCTTGATTTTCTAATGCGGCCCAGCCAATAACATGTCCAGGGGGGTCCCGAAATCTAAAAGGTTCCCATACATCAGCCGTGAATTTCAGGAAGTAGTCGCCAACCGTTTCTGCAGGACTTTGTATAACAGCATCCATTTTCTCAACATTCACGTCCACCTCTGGCAATACATCACTTAGTGCTTTTAATATTTTCGTCCGTAGAGTTTTTAGGTCGTCCGGAATGGGGTCAGTTGGTTTCCGATCCTTATCTTGATTTTCTAATGCAGCCCAGGCAATAACATGCCCAGGGGGGTCCCGAGATCTAAAAGGTTGCCATACATCAACCGGGGTTACGGCGGACATCACATGATCAATGTCCTGTAAAGTCAAGGTACACATTTTAAATAACGCTCTCAGCTCTCTGTAGAATCCTGCGCCATTAGTCCTAGGGTCCGGGGTGCTTTTTATTATACTGAACAATTCTGCTCTAGTGAGGAGTATGTAGACATATGTCTTGGTTATAGTGGGGTCCTTGCTTGGGTCTGCATTTGCTGTAACAACGGGTGCACATTCCCTCAGGGATGCCATCACTTGGATCCCTGAGAGAAACACTTTTAATAATTCTTTGAGCAATCTGAGTGTCCTAAGGGGATTTTCATTTTCCCAATTATCGTCATAAGATTTTAACTCGACCTTACACTCTCTCACTTTCGTACAAACATCGTCCCGCTCACCATTTTCCCATTCCGATCCTATCTTATCCAGAAGTCCATCTAGACACACCAGTTGGGTTGCTGCGTTATGGGTAGCAAGTATTGCCGTCCAGTAGTCTAACCTCGCTTGCTTCTTCTCATTAAGTATCCCTTTAATTAAACCGTCAGCAGTTACTTTGGTAGGGCCTGCTTTCTCCTTTCAATCTCCTGTTCCTCCCCCATTACTTGGTCATTGTAGTCTTTCATAACTTTCGTTACCTGGTCAATTATCTGAGTGTATTTATTCCATAGAGTTGTCCGGTCTTTCTCAGTGTCAAGGGCCTTATAAATGTTATGTTATGTTATGTTGCTTTGCATTTATATAGTGCCTAATATACCATTGGTATGGTCTGAAGGCGCTGGTAGGTTGAACGCCCTTGGGAACCAAAGTTCAAGTCAGTAGAGAGAGTAGAGAGAGTCAAAGGTGAGTGTGAGCACCGGCTATGTGTGCAGCTGGTGTGGTATTCGTGTAATAGCTGCTTCTTAGCAGTAGGTGTGGTGGTTGAGAATCATTCTGGCGGGATTTATCCAAACCGATTGTGGCTGCGTTAGGCCTGAGGAGAACGCCTGGCTGGGTTGTGTGTAACCAGCAGTGTTAAGTTAGAGTGATGGGGAGTATGAGGCAGATGTTGGTATGAGAACAGTTATACAGGATGGTGTCAAAGTATCTCTGTGTTCTAGTTGAATGGTGGTGTAAAGAAGAGAGTAAGCGTGGTGATGTCATATGGTGGGTCACATGCTCTTCAATCGTTCCATGCATTCCAAACCATTCCATGTAAGTGGCGCAATTCTATGCGCTCTAGTCTGCTCAATGCACTCCAGTCCGCTCCATGCACTCCGGACCACTCCATGCACTCGTCCGTTCCATGTAGTCCAGTCTGCTCCGCGCATTCCAGTCCCCTCCATGCACTCCAGTTCGCTCCACACACTCTAGTCCGCTCTACACACTCCATTCGGCCAACGCACTCCAATCCGCTCTATGCACTCCAATCCGTTCCACGTACTCCAGTCCGTTCTACGCGCTCCAATACATTCCAAGTACTCCCATCCGTTCAGTGTAATTTCAAGTTGTTTTACGCACTCGATCCACGTATTTTACCCGTACCATCCACATACTTCCCCGTACCTTTCACATATTACACCAGTATCTTCCACACACTTCATCCGTTCCATTCCACATATTTCACCCGTTCCATTCCACATATTTCATCCGTTCCATCCACATATTTCATCCGTTTTATCCACATATGTCACCCGGTCCATCCACATACGTCACCCGTTCCATCCACATATATCACCCATTCCATCAACATACGTCACCCGTTCCATCCACATACATCACTCGTTCTATCTACATACGTTATACATTCCATCCACATACTTCACCCGCTCCATCCTCTCTAGACATGCAACCTCTCTGCGTAGTCATCCGCTCTACGCACTCATCCGCACTTCGCACTCATCCGCACTTCGCACTCATCTGCTGTACGACTCATCTGCTCTGGGCACTCATCCGCTCTAGGCACTCATTCGCTCTACATGCTCTACGCACTGCTCTGCGCTCTCATTCGCTCTACGCACTCATCCGCTCTGCACACTCATCCGCTCTGCGCACTCATCCGCTCTACGCACTCATTCGCTCTACGCACTCATCCGCTCTACACACTCATCTGCTCTACGCACTCATTTGCACTACGCACTCCTCCGCTCTAGGCACTCATCTGCTCTTCGCATTCATCCGCTCTACGTACTCATCTGCTCTGGGCATTCATCCGCTCTAGGCACACATCTGGTCTAGGCACTCATCTGCTCTACATGCTCTACGCACTCATCTGCTCTACGCACCTATCCGCTCTACACACTCATCCGCTCTACGCACTCATCCGCCCTACGCACTCATCCGCCCTACGCACTCATCCACCCTACGCACTCGTCCGTTCACGGCACTCATCAGCTTTATGCCCTCTCACGCTCTACGCATTCACCCACTCTACGCACTCACGCGCTCTATGCACTTACCCGCTCTATGCACTCACCCGCTCTCAAGCATCCCTCTACACACTCCTCCGTTCTTACACATTCCTTCGTTCTACACATTCCTACACTCTATACACTCTTCCACTCTGTGCATTCTTCTCTTTGCACACTCTTCCACTCTGCGCACCTATCGCGCTCTGTGCACTCATCTGTTCGGCGCACCCATCCGCTCCACACACTCATCCGTTCCAAGCACACATTTGCTCTATGCACTCGTTCTTTTCACGCACTAATCTGCTATATGCACTCATCTGCTCTACAAAGTCGTTCGCTCATACGCACTGATCCGCTCTATACACTCATCTGCTCTATACACTCATCCACTCTATACATTCATCTGTTCTATGCACTCCTGCGTTCAACACACTCCACCGCACTTACGCACTCATCTGCCCTACACACTCGTCTGCTCTACACACTCATCCGCTCTACACTCGTCCCCTCTGCACATTCATCTGCTCTACGCACTCCTGCGTTCTACACACTCCTCCGCACTTATGCACTCATCTGCTCTACACACTCGACCGCTGTACACACTCATCCGTTCCACACCCCATCCGCTCAACACACTCATCTGCACAACATACTCATGCATCCTAAACACTCATCTGATCGACACACTCATCTGCTCAATGCATTCATCCGCTCAGCGCACTCTGTTCCACGCACTTCATTCATTCTAATGATTTCATCCGCTCCATTCACTTTGTTCATTCATTGTGCATTATCGTTTTCAGGCCATGTCACTCGTCATACGCACTGGATCCGTTCCGTGCTCTCTGTCTGTTTCATGCACTACACTCGTCTCATGTACTTGAATCTTCTATTCTGTATTTTTCCATTTATGCCATGGACTCATACAGTTGGTGTCATCTGTCTGTGTACTCATTAGTCTCTTGTATTCATATTTCCATCCTCTTCTCTTTATTCATTTCGCCCATTTTGTTCATTTTGTCCATTGCATTCATTACATTCTTTTGTATTGATCATTCCATCCTCTTCTCTTTATTCATTTCTCCCATTTAGTTCATTTTGTCCGTTGCACTTATTACATCATTTCACTAATTTAGACCTCATTACTGTTTTCATACGATTTACTCTTTTTATCCACTTCACTGCTTTGATCTACTTTACTCGTTCTATTCTGTTTGTCCTTTTAGTTTACAATAGCGGTTATTAGTTGTCGCTTTCTCGCATGGATCTTGATGTTGTATTGTTATTTGTCTTATTGTTATTCAAGATCTAGTAGTTTGTTGGGTTGGTGTCATTGAGATGATGTTATTCAGTTTGGGTTAGTTTGCGTATGGGTTGGTTTTAGGGGAAGAGACAAGTTTTCAGTAGTTTGCGGAAAGACATTAGATCTTCAGTTAGGTTGATGTGGGGTGGGAGTGTGTTCCACAGCGTGGGGGCCAAGGTTGAGAATGATGATCCACCTAACCTGACTGAGTTTGTTTTAGGTATGACTAGGAGGCCGGCTGAGCTTGATCTTAGAGTACGTGGAGGGTGATAGGGTTTTAGCTTGTCTTGAAGATATTGAGGTCCGGTTTTATGCACTGCTCGATGAGAAATGCATAAGGTTTTGAAAGTCACCCTTCGGGCCACTGGAAGCCAGTGCAGAGTTTTAAGGGTTGGGGAGATGTGGTCTCTCGGGCCGAGCGCTAGTAGCAGTTTGGCTGCAGCGTTTTGTGCTCTTTGAAGTTTATTCAGTTGGTAAGCATGGACTCCGAGGTAGAGGGGGTTAGCGTAGTCCAGTCTTGATATAACAATTGATTGGACCGCGGCGGGTCTGTTGGGAAAGGAGAGATATGGAAAGATGCGCCTAAGAGTTTTAAGGTGGTAGTGGCAGGATTTTGAGACGTTGTTGACTTGATGCGAGAGTGTTAGGTCACAGTGAAGGGTGCATCCAAGGTTTTTTACTGAGCTAGAGGGAGTCAGTGAGTTGCCCATGGCAGATGGCCAGGGTAGTGGGTGTGGAAGAAGTTTGGAGTTGCCACATACAATGATTTCGGTTTTGGAGGGGTTTAACATGAGGTGGCTTTGGGTCATCCAGAGCTCTATGTCGAGGAGGCAGGAGGTGAGGTCAAGTCGGCGGTTGGGTTTTGAGTTCAAGAGTTTTAGAATTAGTTGAGTGTCATCAGAGTAGTTGTAACACAGGATGTTCTGTGAACGAATTATTGGTGGGAGGGTGATCAAGTAGAGATTGAACAGGAGGGCAGATAGGCATGCTCCTTGTGGAACTCCTGTGTCGAAGTGGTCGAGCTTGGGAGGAATAGGTGGAGAGTATTGTTATTTGGTACCTATCTTTGAGGAATGAAGCTATCCATTTGAGAGAGGTTCCACGAATTCCTAGGGAGTGGAGGCGGTCAAGGAGGATTGAGTGATTGATTGTGTCGAAGGTGGCAGATAGGTCGAGAAGGATTAATGCGGTGCATCCCGTGGAGTCTGCCATGATTTTAAGGTCATCCCAGATTGAGGTTAGGGTGGTTTCGGTTGCGTGCCGGGCTCTGAAACCTGATTGTGCGGGGTCAAGGAGATTGTTGGCTTCGACAAAGGCATTTAGTTGGGTGTAGGCGGTTCAGTCAATGAGTTTGGCAAGGAATCTGGTGTTTGAAATGGGGCGGTAGTTTTTGGGCTCGAGAGGGTCGAGGGAAGGTTTTTTTATTAGAGGTTTGACATGAACCGTTTTTAATGCATCGGGAAAAATACCTGAGGAAAGGGAGTCATTTATGATGGATCTTGCGTGTTGTCCTGCGCAGGTAGAAGCGAACATTTCTTTGAGGGTTTTGGCCGGGCAAGGTCTAGCAGAAAGCCAGATGGTTTGCGGGCAGAGAGAAGTTTGAGAAATTGGTCAGTTGATATTGGACTAAAGGAGTCGAACGTTGGTTGTGCAGTGGGTTGGCCGGTATGGGGGGAGGGTTGCCTGGTGGATGTATGAGAGCCGGTTTGGTGGTTAGCATTTGTTCTTTCGAGAACCGTGGCGTAAAAGTGGAGAGAGAGTGAGTCGCACAATGATTGTGAGGGGGTGGTGACGGTAGTAGTGCATGCCGGTTTGGTGAATTCGTTGATGATTTTGTGAAGTTCTTTGCTGGGGTTTTTGCAGTTTAGGGTTCGGGAGTTGTAGTGGGCTTTTTTGCTCTCCGTATTTCGGTCTTGTGCTGATGAAGGTGTCGGGCCAAGGTGGCTCTGCTCTCTTGGGTTTTGTCTTTCTGCCATTTGCGTTCTAGGTATTTATATAGTTGTTTAGTGGTATTCAAGTCAGGAGTGAACCATCTAGGGAAGAGGCCACGGCGGGTTGATGGTTTGCAAGAGGGTGTGAGCCGCATTAGAGAGGCGTTGAGCCATGAGTCAAAGGTGTCGGGGGTTAGTTGTTTATTGAGTTGGCAGGTAGGTGGAGGAGACTGGAGGAGTGCGTCGGTCAGTAACGATTATTAGTTTTTTCCAGTATTTGCATAGATTCAGAGGTTCAGGTTCGAGTACGGGAAGCGGGTCAGGTGAGCGAATGACGAAAGAAACAATGAAGTGATCGGACCAGATGATAGGGGTGGAGGGGTTTAGATGTATCCAGTTGTGGGAGCTAAAGATGGCATCGAGAGTGTGTCCTTTATAGAGAGTGAGTCATAGGGTTGGTGGGGATGTCGAGCCATATGTTGAAGTCTCCAAGAAGGGTGAGGTTCAGATGGTTTAGTTGAAGGGTGGCAATAGAGTCGCAGAGGTTGTTTGAGAATTGTCTATCGTAGCCAGGGGGTCTGTAGATTATTAGGAAACTGTGTGAGAACGACAGGGAGAGGGATAGTTTAACGAGGAGTGATTCGCAGGAAGGAATGGAAGGTTGATTGTCGATGATGAGGCGTGGAAGTGAGACATACAAGTGTGTCATACAAACCGACGGGCCACTGTCGCTAGGCCTCATTTCTCAACCAGTTATGAACAAGGTCGCTATGTATTCTCATTACCTGCCGAAATTCTTTCCTTTGGCAGGTGTATAACTTTTGTTTTATCCCTGCAGCCGGGCTGTCAAACAACTCTTTTGCCATGTATTCTAATCTGGAATATTCAACCGGGGTGAAGAAGGGCGCCTTTCTAGGTAAGTGCCCTGTTTCCTCTCCCCCGGTACTATTTGGATCCATAGTGCCGGTCTGGGTACCATATGTGTATGCGGGGGGGTGCAGAAGGGATCTGAGGTGCAACGTTGGATAGGGATATGACGGGTACTGTTAGTCGCAAAAGATTCTTTGTTAATCTGATTGCATCCTGATCAGCCTCGCTGTTAAGACTAGCGATTTCCTTTTCTGTTTTAGGGAGAAGTGGGTACATACCTTTACTGTACTTTATTAGTGGTGCTCAAACTCTTTGTTATCTAATTCACAGGTGTTCTCCTGTACAGTTTGTTTTTGTCTCTTCCTATCCTTTTTATCTTGGGACATTTTCTGCTTTATTGCTTCTGTTCGCCACTAGCGAACAGCATCGGGTTGGGTGGGGCGAACCTTTTTTCATAACAATATTAATTCTAAGTGTTCAAATGTTTTCACATGAGAAGTTCCTGCTTTAGGCCACTTGAACTGAATGGACTTATATTCCTCGTAATTTTTACAAAACTGCACGGCCCCCAGGCCATAATTCGTTAACATGGTATAACACAGAGTGCCTTCAGCAGGCGCGTACATAGGTTCCTCATTCTTACTTCTATCACATACGTTTCCCATTATTAATTAACAATATATCCTTACCAAAATCAAATAATACGTACCATAAAACTGATACCAATTGTGGCTTACCATTCACCAATACAATTTCTGCAGATACAATCGATTCACCGCACCACTTGAGACCTCCTTCCTCTGTCTGATACCTCTAGTCGTCGGCAGAGCAGCCTCCTGTCCTTCTTCCTTATCCCCGTCTTAAGACGAGGACAGTGCTATTTGTGCATCAAAGGTGCGATAGTTGTTGGGTCCAGATGTCATCGTCGGAAGACGGAGTTCATTGGAAGGCACACATCAATGCGAAAGGCTGCAAACTGCGAGGCCCACAGTCAGGGATGCCAATTTGTAAATGCTAAATTACCAGGCGGAGGTCTCCATCAAATAAACGCACTAGTATATGAGTTTAACAATTGTTTATCGCAATCAAGACAAAGCTTCCGCGGAAGGGCCGACACCTGACACCATCAAAGGGATACTGCCAGTGTGAGCTACTAACATTACAGAGTCGATACATTTTATAGGAAATTGCTAAAATTCAGCTCTATGGCTGGCAGAAAAACGAGACACTTCCAGACATACAATTTCCTGCCAGAACACTTTTGGCTGTTATCCCAGACATCGCGGTGTGAAATACAAAGGCCGGACATTTCTAAAGGCTATTAATTCATATTACTTAACAGAGTAAGTCATAACATGTACAGGATGCAGATGCAGCCTTGGCCTGCATAAACCTGCAAAACAAGTATCTCATCAAAATTGATACAATGGGGAATTTTGCAAAACAACACATATCTTGCTGAGGCAACGATAATAATTTCCTTTTATGGACTCTTGAATAAAAGCAGGTCATACATTTTACAGGGTGACGCACAAGCGTTGAACAAAAACTCCCTTACACACATATTCCAAGAAATATCTTTGCCAAATAAGGACAGGTTATGCTTATGTTTGCGGGAAAAAACGCGGACATTGAACAATCATTATTCATGAAAGGGTCTCAGAGGTCGGCGGACATATGCTGACTTGCTGCATATTATGGGGAGGGGAGCGAAGAGACCTACCACATGTTGTTGTGCACACATTTACAGAAAAGGCGAGCAAAGGCACATTAAAAAATCTGTGAGTAACATGTGCTTAAGGCAAAACACCAAGGCCTGCGTGCGGACACAGAAAGAAAACGGTTTAGGATGAACATAATGCTATAATGTGAGCAATGGTTTAGTCTTGCTGGAGCAAACTTAATATGGGAGATTTCTGTATTTACATTTAGCTTGAACATGCTTGACTGCTATTAACATGGAAAAGCCATAGGGAATTATGTAGAAGCTATAGGTCTCTGAGATAGATGGAAAAGGAGAGACAGGCTTCAAGGACATGGGAAGGCTGACACGATCGACGCAGCTAGAGGTGAGCAGAAACAAGGCACTCAGCCAAGGATAAGTGGAGACGGAAAAGTTGCAGTTACCAAGACAATAACCACTTGCAGAAAGTCAGGCTAAAATGCTCATAATTACAGGTGAGAGGGCTTAATTTTGTGGTCTCAGCACACGTGACCCAGCTGAGCAGGACAATGCCCAATCAAACAAGGTAGGCGAGGGGAGCTGTTCCTATCGAACCAAGGGAGACAAAACTGCAAGTGTTGCATCTGGGTGTTCAACTGAATGCACTCTCACAGGCTTAGGTGATCAGAGACGGGCAACATTAGGGAACACTCCACACCTCAATGTTCATTCCCATTGTCTTGAAAAGGTACACTCAGCCTGGTAAATGTCCAGGGTCCCAGGGATGGGAGGACACACTCTGACCAATCCAGATTTACCTTTCACGTGGGGTTCATTGGTTGCAAGGGCCAATGGTCTCACTGTGATCCTGCAACATTGTAGACTGATCCTAGTACAAGTGGTTTTAGGAGGGGCTCCTAAACATGGCTATCCAACCGTAGGACTAACCTATATATCCTGTACATATAACCAGCTGAAACTGACAAATGTAATAGGCTGATATGTTTTTTGGGTTGGAACCTGACTTTGTGACTTCACACTGGGATAAAACTGGATGACATATGCTTAGAAGACGAGAGCTCTGGAGAATATTTGTTTTTCTGTTGTGATCCCTGTTGCTTTTGGTTTTGATAATAAAAGACAATAAATCTTTGCCCCATGGCTAAATCATGTGGCTGGGAGTCATTGATGGGCCCAAGTGTTCTCTGCCAATAATCAGGGCGACTGCTAGAGAGTACCGGCCACACTATACAAAGTGGTAGCAGAGGTGCATTATTTGAACTTAACGACTAATTATAACTAACCTTTAGATATGCTGATACCTATTGCCTTCACTCTCATGCATCTCCTTGGGTCTTTCGCTCACTGTGCTTGTGTTCACCACAGCGTGATCCCGGAAACAGGTTCCATTTCATCAGCTGCTCCCATGCATCATGGGCCCTCATTACGGGGTTGCCGGAAAACCTTCTAGTAGACATCAGGTTTCCGGCAACCCTGTTAAAGCCATACCGTGGCCTGATATCCCGTTGCCACCAGGATAACACAAGGAGCTCCATCGAAATGGGGACATGGAAACACCAGCACTGTTGCTATCGGTGCCAGTGCATCTGTGACAACCATGCCGGTAGGTGCCCGAAAACCCAGTAGGTCAGGCCTGCCTGGGGCTCCATGGCCCCTACTGGCATCGTTGTAGTATGGTGGTCCGGAAAGGGTGCCGGTGTGTTGCTACCGGCATACTTATCGCCGGACCGCCATACTCGGAATGACCTTGCATGTTTGCTCTGTGGCCGCCATGATCTCTACACGAGGGACAGGAACCCACACGCACATGCATGAGTCCCTTTTTTGCCCCACACCTACATTAGCTACTTAGACCCAGGGGCGCAGAATACACAATGCTTCGGGCCCATGACCATCCTCCCTAGGAAAGGCCAATTTTGAGAAAGTCCCTAATCGTTACAATGGAACTTTTTTTTGCAGCACGCCCCCGCAACCCCAGCTGGGAAAACCAAAAGTCTATGCCCCTGCCTAGACTGTTGTACCGGCCTGCTGCCTTCACCACCAAATTTACTCTCATTGGAATGCTCCAAAGCAAAATGGGCAGTTCATTTAATAGTTACCTTTTCAGTTTGCACCTTAGGGAATAAGAAAAGACATGCAAACATCTCCTCCTCTATCCCCGCAATAACAGTTAACATTTTAACTAACCACACAATCTCCATGATTTATCTGATAGGTTCATTACATAAGCACAAATCTATGCAATAATCAGTGTGACTTTCCTAAATAGGCCATGGCATGCTCGGGTTCTGTGAAAGTGAGTATCTGTCTTTCCTATTTTATCTTCACAGTGATGGAATAAGTCTTAAAGTAGACCAAATTATGGTCTCCGAACAGTTTTTTCACACCTTAAAATGTGACTCTTCTCTCCACTACATCCTTGCTGAAGTCTTCATAGATGTTTATTCCTATTTCTTGTCCCCAGTATAAGTTACTCTTTTCACTATTGCTATTCATAGTATATCATCCTTCAAAGTGTGCCACAATAGTTTTATACTAAAGAGGTGTGATATCTTGTTGCCCAAGGCTCTATGTGACCCTTGTATTACAAGTGGTTTTGGAGCTAGATCCATGAGTACATGCATAACAACCCTCCAGATTTAGGCAGGAGACTCACGATTTTTCGGTGGCAAATATTGCTATTTTTCACATTTTCCTGCATAACATAATTATTTTCCCAATGCATTCTTGTGGGAACATTTTTGTCTCCCGATTTCTCTGACGAAATCTCACTCCCAGGTGCGTTGGAATGTTGGCATGTATCCAAGTGTGGGGAATTGAACTCACCTTCTTGGATCTTCTTCCCTCTCTTACTGTGGTCGAGGGGGCTCCGTTCCCATGACGGTGGTGGGTCCTGATGCTGAGCTATTCAAGTCCCTCCACAGGCCGATGCCCTGGGTCCCCTGCTGAGCTCTGGGTCCCGGGCATGGAAGGCTGCATTGGACAGGCACTGGGGCCCTGCTGTGTTCTACCCTGGGGCTCCTTCATCTCTCTGGCTCTGACTGGCATGCACATGTGATTTCCAGGGTGTTTGTGTGCCCCTGTCGCACTCCTGGGTGTGGAGTCTTGGGCTGTGGTAAGGAGGATGTGGGCGGGTTTGGGTTTCTGGCTCGTTCCCCAGGTACCATGGTGACTGGACCCGGTCAGCTGTTTCCGTGGGTTGTAGCTCAGCTACTGCGTATATTTTGGAGGTCTTTTTAGCCCTCTCTGCTGCGGTCTTGGGCTGTGTTTTGTTTGTGTCTACTGAGTTTGTTCTGTCTGTGCCTGTTGCGATGGGGAAGCACACTTTTAAACGAAACCACCTGCCTTCCTCCTCCTCCTCTTCCTTGTTGCAGTCCTCCCCAGAGCGGCCGGCCAGGCATACAGCTACTTGGTCTGAGTCGCAGCTCGTCCAGGTGTTTAAGAGGGCCTTGAAGGAGGAGAAGGCTAAGCATGCTAAGAAGAAAGTTTGTGCCCGCTCTCCACCGTCTAGTCCTTCCTCAACTTTCTCTCTGTCTTCTTCTTCAGACTAGGCTTCCAGGCATGGGGGGCTGCAGGGAAAATATTAAGATAAAGAGGCTGTAGCATCAGTACTTATCCAGGTTGCCCATTACATGGGCTTTGCCTGCTGGTACCCTGCTGCGGACCAAGCGCAGGGAGCCCCTCTGGTTCCGTCGCCTCAGTTTAAGAAGGTCTTTCGGATTGCCCTCCCTCTCCTGGGTTCCATGTGTTAAAATGGCTGTGTACACAAAGAAATCGCAGCAAAAAGGCTGTGGTTTTGCCGCCGCAATCCATGTAAAGAGTGCGGGGAACAACCCCGCAAACCCCTGACCCATTATGCCATTTAATGAGAGCGGGGGACACCCCAGCAACCACCGCTCCACTTAAATGGTATAATGGAGTACACCTTTACCCTTTACCATTTCTGCCGTGATATTTTGTACAGGCGACATTTTTGCCGCTATTCTATTACTGTATACCCTCTCCTGACTGACGTCAAGGAGAAAGTCTTGGCAGCTTGGAGGGAGCTTGATTGGATTGCTGTCCCTTGTTTTTTGTGCAAACTGACGTCAAGGAGAAAGTCTTGGCAGCTTGGAGGGAGCTTGATTGGATTGCTGTCCCTTGTTTTTTGTGCAAACTGTACCTTCTTCAGGGTGAGGAGAAGTATTTGCCTCAGTCCATGGCGGTCGATGACATTCTGCCAAAACTTGAAACGGTCATTCTCACATGGCTCCAGAGGAATCCGTTAAGGATGGGACTGACAGCAAGACAGAAGGGTCTTTGCGGAAGGCCTATGCTCGAGCGCATTTGTCTTTGCGCTCCTCTGTTTATTCCTCCTACACCGCTGAGACAACACTTGCTGGTATGTTTACTGCTTCCAAGGCCTTGCAGGAGCAATCTGTTCCTCTGCCCCATTTCCAGAAGGTTCGGTCTAAGCTGGAATTTTTGTCTGACCTGGCCTATGCAGGGTCAAGGCTGCTGCAATGACCATGGGGCTTCTCGTTGCAGGGTGTCGACATCTCCATCTCCATCTTCAGGACTGGCAGACATATTCCCATCTGAAGGTAGTCGCCATGAAGATCCCCATTGAAGGTCCTGCTCTCTTCATTCCCTCCCTTGAGGATAAAGTTCACAAGGTCTTCCAAGCAACGAGTTGGTGGTAGATCTCTTCGGCTGGGGTCTCCCTCTGGGACAGCCTCCCTGCCTCCCTGAAACTTGAGGAGAATTGTCTTCGGTTCCAGAAGCACCTCAAAACCTTTCTCTTTGCTTCTGCTTTTTCTCCTCCTCTCCCTTCCTGACTTCCTGGCTGCCACTGACTTTGCACTGGTTGCCTGGCCGCCCTCTGAACTCGGACCCAGGTCCCCTGCCTCGCCAGTCGCACTCCTGCACTGCCCTCCTGGCAACCCTGCACTTGGAGACTGTTTTCTGTATCCCTACAGTCCCACCACCAGCACTTGACCCCTGTTGTGTGCACTTACCCTTGCACTTGCCACCTGATGGCCGTACTTTACCTATTGTTATTTATTTTCTTATCCCATGTACTGCACTGTCCTCTCCCCCTTCCCACCCCACACTTCTCACCCCTCCCCTTCCCATGCAGCTGCACGATCGGACTGACACCTGGCCTAGTAGGATCGTTGTCTGTCTTCCATTTGTTCCCCTCCCTTGCCTCGTTGCGCCTTGAAACACCTGTGTATAGGCGCATTATAAATGCCATATCATATCATGTCATAAGAATGCAGGGAAGTTGCGTAAGAAGCCCCAAGCCTTCTAGGCAGAAGTCAGACAAGTTCAAGCCTCAGGCTATTCATTATGCTTCTCGCTGGGCTGGTAGGGAGGCGGCCAGGTGTGCTCCCAAGGGCGGGCGTCCGTCTCCTGCTCATAATCAGCTGAAGTCCTGATATCAGGCTGGCTGGTGGACTTCTTCAGGAGTTCTGGAAGGTTTAGTCTTGGTTGTTGTGGGACCCTTGGGCCAATCGTGCAGTACAGTGGGGCTGCTGTCTGGAATTCAGCTCTCTCCCAGCGCACAAACGGGAACTGTTCAATCACTGCTGCCCAGGAACTTGGTGAAGAGGTCTGCTATGCGTCTGTATGTCCAGGAGCTCCTTTGGAAGAGGGTGGTAGTCCAGGGCCATTATTATATCATCTTTTTGGTCCCCAAACCCACTGGGAAGTTTTGTCTTATCATCGATCTGAAGAGGCTGAATTGGCACCTTGTTACTCGCCACTTCAAGATAGAATGTTTGCAACGTGTGATTCCCCGATCCGGGAGGGGGATTCCTTAGAATCGTTCAATCTCCAGGATGCCTATTTCCACATTCCCATATGGTGTCCCCATCAGTGCTTCCTCCGCCTCTTGGTGGAGGAGTGCCATTATGAGCTCTGGCCCTCCCCTTCTGCTTGAAGTCAGCACCCACACTTTTCACGAAGACTTTGGGGCCTGTGTTGGACATCCTCCACCATCAATGGATCCAGGTTTTTCCATATCTGGATGACTGGCTGGTGGCTGCGTCCTCATCTTCTCGCCTTCTGATCCACCTGCATAAGACTTGTCAGGTTCTCTAGGTCTTAGGATTTCTCATCAACTGTTACAAGTTGCACCTGTTGCCGTCCCTAGATCTCCAGTTCATTGGGGTCAACTTGTGAGGACACTTCTGTCTCTGATGGACAGGTTGGAGGCTCCTGCAAGAGAGTTTCTCAGGTCCTTGGGACATATGGCGCATTGTGCCTTCGTGGTGCCCTGGGCGTGTCTTCATCTGTGTCCTCTCCTGGGTTATCTGCACCTGTACTGGAGGAAGGCAGAGCACAACTTAGACCATTGCTTTCCTCTGCTGTCCTCTCTGTGGAGGGCTTTGCTGTGGTGGGTCAAGCCGGGGTTCTTCTCAAGGTATTTCCTCTCTCCCTACCCTGTCGGATCACTCTTACCACTGATGCCAGCCAGAAGGGTGGCGGGCTGTCCTGGGGAATCCATCCTGCCAAGAGGTTTGGAGGTCCTGGGAGGCCTCTCGCTCATCCAACAAGCAGGACATGGCAGCTGCGTTTCAGATTCTCCAGATCTTTTGGCCCTGTCTGTCCTACATCAACCGACAAGGGGGGTGTCATTTCTGGTTGTTGGGGGCCCTGGCGAAGTCCCTGGGGTTATGGGCGGAGTGGCACCTGCTGTTTGTCATGTCAGTGGACATGCGGGCGTGCACAACATGAGGGTGGACGCACCGAGTTGGGTGTTTCCATCTACTGACTGGGTGTTGAGTAGGATCTCTGCTTGAAGTGGGTGGTCCCTTGGTTGAATCTGTTTGCATCTGCCCGGTCAGCTCTGGAAGCCCAGTTCTGCACCTGGTTTCCTTGTCAGGGGCCATGGAGTGTAGATGCGATGTCCTTCTCGTGGCCTCTGGGTTTCCTTTGCACTTTTCCTCCTCTGCACCTGCTGCCCTGGGTCTTGGTCAAGATAAGGTACTCGACTGTGGTCATTAATCAGGTTGCCCCCTTATGGTTCCACCAGAGTTGGTTCCTCTTGTTGCTGGACCTGGTGGAGTGTCCGGGTCTGCTTCTGCCAAGTGTTCCATCCCCAGTCCTTCCTTCTCTGGGGATGGGGTTCATCTGGGGGGCTTGGAAGTTGAGAGGGACCGGCTGTGGGCCACGGGGCTCTCTATAGATGTGGTGGCCTCTGATCAGGGTGGCTGGTGTCCATCCATGGTGAAGCCGTACTCTAGGCACTGGGATATGTTTCTGGGCTGGTGCACTAGGCTTGGTTCCAGTGCGGCTGCCTTCTCTCTTCCTGAGGTGCTACAGTTCTTGCAGGACTGCTTTGCCCTCAGGCTTTCTGTGTCCTCCTTGCAGGCCCAGTGGGCTGCAATTTGGGCTTTTGTGGATCTTCTGGTTGGGGGGCCGAGGACTGCCTTTTGGTTTCTCGGCTGTTGTGGTCCAGTGGGGGTTTCAGGCTCGCCTCCCTGTGCTGTCCCTCTGGTTCTCAGGCCCTGCAGGCTTCCCCTTTTGAGCCTCTAGAGGACAATTCTCTCAAGATTCTCACCATCAAGACTGTCTTTTTGGTCGCTATCACTTCGGCTAGGTGGCTGGGGGAACTTTGTGCTCTTTTGTACCAGCCTCCTTTTTTGGTGGTCCAGGAAGATGCTCTCTTTCTCTGGTGTGACCCCTCTCTTCTGCCAAAGGTTTCTCTAAGTTTCACCGCTCTCAGGAAGTGGTGCTTCCTGCCTTTTATCCCACTCCGGCCTCCACTGATCAATGGGGTGGAGTTGGTTGGATGTCCAGAAGGTGGTGTTGGTTTACCTGGTTGTTTCCAGCCCCTTCAGAAGGTGGACAATTTCTTTGTCACTTGATGGCTCAAAGCCCAGGTCTGCAGGCCTCAGTGTTGACCATTAGTCATTGGGTCAGGAAGGCTATTCTTCTGGCTTACCACCCACCAGTGTGCATGGCAGGTCCACTAGGGCCATGACTGCCTCCTGGGCAGAGGCACAGGGGTCCTCGCTTGAGGAGATTTGTTGTGCGGCCACCTGGGCCTCTCCCGATACCTTTGTCGAGCACTATCTTTTGAATTTGCACTGTGTTGGTACTGGGCCTTTTGGTTCCAGTGTTCAGGGGATCGGGGCCTTCTGACTCTGGTTGTGTTGTTCTGAAGAAATGCTTCTGCTCTTTTCTATCTCATTGTTCTGCTGTGCCTGGCTCTTGCCCATTCAGCTTGCTGCTTTGGTATGCCTGACATATAAGTACTGGAACGAGGACGAGGGACGTGAAGGTAATGCGTGGATTATTTACTGGTAATCTTCATTACTTCTAGTCCTACTCTTCCTCGTTACAGCACTTACGTGTGAAGCAATCCCCACAATATTTCTCTCACAATGTTCTGGGAACATGAAAATACATTGGTTTTCACTATGACTTTTTTTTAAAATGATGTTTGATGCAAGCACCTTTACAATAAATGGATAAACAATTGATTTTATCAATTTAAGAGTATAAAACAATAATACATAATTTCCATACAATTCTTAGACATTCCACTACACTTTTAACCAAACAATAAAGACTTCATGAAACAAGTAACAATCAAAATATATTGAAACAAAAAATATAAAATGTGCCAAATAGCCCATCTCTAGTTCACTTAACCTTAGCTTAGCTATACTAGTTGTGGGAAGTGGCTTTTTAGCCCAGAGAGTTAGAAGGTGCTGCCTTTTTTACTTCACTTCGTTTTTTTATATGAAGCCGTTTTTACTATGTATTTTATTTTTATATTAGAGAATGTGTAAATGCTTAAATTCCATTGAGGGGTAATGCAGTAAGTGTTTACCTACTTGCCTGCACTTGTGACTTGGGGGAGAGCGTTCCGTGTAGTTGAAAACCGACTACGCTTCCCAGAAACCCGAGTGCAAGTCGCACGCGTTCCGTGTCATTCAGGTGAGACATAGCCCTTAAATGGCTCGCGTCAGTGCGAAGCGCTGACGCGAAGCCTGTTTAGGCCTGTTTGCGGCCGAGAGCGGCGAGCAGCGGGATACGCTGCCGGTTTTCGGTGCCACAGGGCCTTATTACTATTTTGGGGAAGTCAAAGCTACAGAGGATGGAGCTCCAAAAAATAAAGGTAACTTACACAAGTACACAGATGAAAGCCTGGAATACTGGGCAGGGCCACTTGCACTTAAGATGTCTGGATAAAATTTGCCAGCATGGACTGGAAAGGGTTCGCCAGAGGACAGGGCAAGAGGGAAATACTACATTTAAAATTGCTTCGTTGAATGCACGCTCAGCAGTGGCTCACGCTGTAGAGGTGGGAGAGCTTATTCAAGAGTTAGATTTGGAGCTGTTATGCCTGACAGAAACCTGGATTACAGAAGGTTCACAGACCATGTTCCATAAATTGGTCCCAGAAAAATATACCATTCAGTTCATTAATAGAGAAGATAGGAGAAGAGGGGGCGTTGCTATAATTTACAAGTCGGCTATGACTATTTCACACTTGGAGAAACTAGACTGGGATGATAACACCCAGTTCGGGGTTTTCTCAATTTCGGTGTCACATACCCAAACTATGAAAGTACTGCTGGGCTACAGACCACCTGGACCTCTACTGAACTTTCTAGAATTATTAGATGCCCGCCTCACATTATGGGGGAGCAAATATAAAGACATACTATGTATAGGAGATTGGAATATTTGGCTAGAAAATGATAATTTGCATCCACATCATGCTGCGCTAATGCAACTCTTAGACAATCATGATCTGGAGCGTATTACTAGGGAACCCTCCCACAAGAACGGACACTTCCTAGATCTTGTCGCAGCATGAGGGGGTGTCGTTCAATTTGGAGAGACTATTCCACTCCTATGGTCCGATCACTACTTACAATTAGCGACTATCAGAGAAATAGGACATCAGAGGGGAAAAGGACGGGAGACTGCACCAATTTGGTGCCGGAAGATGTCCGACTTAGAAAAAATTCCAGGGAAGGAAATTGAAGACCAATTGGCATGCCTAGATACCAATACGACATGTGAAGAATTTTTTAGTAAGGGGGAAGATCTGTTAAGGGTAATTTGTGATAAATACGCCCCACTTAGACTTAAGACAGTTAAAAAATCCAAATCTTGGTATACCCCAGCACTGGGCCTTATGCAGAAATAAACTCTGGAGATCCTCTAAAGTAGTTGAAGACGCAGTGAAGGCGAGAGCCCGAATAAAAGATTATAAAAATGCCCTTTTTGTGGCCAAAAAAAACTTCCTTCAAGAAGAAATTAAGCTAGCAGGTAATCAGGCAAAAGCCCTGTTCAATGTAGTGGAAAGGTTCAGGAACCCAGAATGCATGGCAGTACCGACTACCGACTCTAATGAACAGGCAAATAAGTTCAATGATTTTTTTTGAAAAAAAAATCTTTGACATTCAGAAAAGCATCACTGAATTGATAACTGCGGAAGAATGGGGACAATCTGGAGAAGAGGGAGAAGTAGTAGAAAGCCAATAAACCGAGGAGAACTTTCGCTTCCAACCTATTGAGAAGGAAGATATAGAAGCTTTAATACTCAAGTTAAAACCCACTAAGGACTTGGCTTTTCCTACACCAGTATGTACCGCTATTCATTTAGCAGCCAACCTCACTCCTTTTTTAACAATTTTTGTAAATAAATCCCTATCAGAGGGCTATGTTCCTTGCTCACTTAAGCGAGCGGTGGTAAAACCGCTATTAAAAAAGCCCAAGTTGGACCCCATGATACTAAAAAATTACCGTCCTGTGGCTAATCTATGCTGGCCTATTAAAATTCTTGAATAAATTGTTTGTAACCAATTCCAGCAGTTTGTTGACAATAGAGACATCTTGGATGATCACCAATCTGGATTTCGCCCTAATCATGGGACAGAGACTGCCTTACTGGCAGTCCAGGATGACCTACTAGAAGCTGCGGACAGAGGAAGCAACACAATACTGTTGATGCTCGATCTGTCGGCAGCATTCGACACAATCAACCACAAAATTATACTCCAATGGATTGGAAGTATAGGCAGAGCAGCTAAAGTTGTGGTGGATTGGTTTGATTCCTTTCTACAAGACAGAACTCAACAGGTGGCCCTGGGAGTCTTCCTCTCAGAGTTAATACAACTGAGATGTGGAGTCCCCGAAGGCTGAGCGCTTTCACCTCTGATTTTCAACCTATATATTCGACCACTGTTTGACATCCTGAGGAAACACGGTCTACGTTTCCACTCTTATGCCGACGATACGCAGATCTATATGGAGACAGATAATCTGCCGGAGGCATTTGAAAGGATAGACCGGTGTGTGCAAGATGTCAAAAAATGGATGGCTTGCAACCAGTTACAGCTCAATGCAGCCAAAACGGAGGTAATCCTGTTCAGATCAGACAACAAAAACAGAGAGGAAGGAACCCACATAACTCCACAGATCTTAGGTGAAAACATCCCGTTCTCTTGGAAAGTTAAAAATCTTGGTTGCATCTGGCAAGAAAACTTGGCCAGTGAAGCACAAGTTGGGGCAAAAATAAAAGCAGTATATTACGCCCTGCGCTTGCTTAGGAACGTACTTCCTTTTTTAACACCCCAAGATCAGCCAGTGGTGGTGGGAGCCTTGGTAAATGCCCATCTTGACTATTGTAACAGTCTCATGACAGGGATTCCTATGAAACAAATGTCAAGACTACAAAATGCCCAGAATGCGGCAGTGAGGTTAACTGCCCACCTGGGCAAAAGAGATCATGTTTCTACATCTCGGAAAGCATTCCACTGGCTGATGGTGGAGGACCGTATTAAATTCAAGGTGGCGTGTCTGGTTTATAAATGTTACCACAAACTCGCACCCAGATACCTGAACACGAGAATCCACCAGTATTACCCTACCAGAGACCTCCGTTCAGGAGACAAACTCCTGCTATGTGTCCCTCGGACAAAATACACCTCTAAAGGAGACAGGAGGTTCTCCGTGTTTGGCCCCAAGCTGTGGAATCAGCTGCCTTTTGGCATTCGTTCATGCACTACACTGGCAACGTTCAGAAAGGAATTAAAAACATTCCTATTCAAATGAACTTAAGTAACCATGGTGACCCTAAGCCTCCACAGCAAAACATATAACATATAGTTAACATCTGCGCCCAAATGCAATTGCTTGCTTGGTTCGGTAAGAAATGAATCAAAATCAAAATCAAAAATTAACCAAAGGACCATTTGAATCATAAACATAAACCTATGAACGATACTAAAAGGATAAAGAACAAAAGAAAAATATATAAAATATACCAAACGCCTGTCACTAATTAATTTGACAGTCACAACGGACAGTGAAAAACTGATTTTGCATATACAAGCTCCCAGTTTCCAACAGTTACTTACATTTTTGACAAGCTTTGATTAATTAATGATTGGACATATCGTCACAGGTTGTCACATATACATACATACACCAATGTTTTTTTATGTTTCAACTAGTTTCATCTGAATATGCCTGAATATACGTGTTAATGCAAGAATTAAGGATTTGTTTTCCCCCCACATACAAGAAATCCACAATAATTCTAAGGAAACCGATGACCTATTTACCAAAAACGGACCCAATGCACACATACGTTGATTTTCAAAGAACTGACTGTAGAATTAAATGTTTTAGAATTTCTATTTCATTAGAACTATCACAAAATCCCACGATTGCTCAATTGTGATTTCAGATGGATTTTTCCAATGCTTGGTTCATTCCTTGGTATGAAAAACATTCAATCTGAAACTCATAAACAATTGTCTGACTTGATTACTAGGACAAAGTTTGAGATAGGATAATCGTGGAGTTTATTTGTGTCTAAATTTAGCATATTCCACAAATTGAGAATAGTTTGCTAGCCGATCAGCAATGCATGCCCAGTCTAGTTGAAAAAAGTTTTTTCTTTACAATTCCAGGACGTGAGAGCAAATCATATTCTACCATGCCTATCATGGCGAGTGCAGACAGCATTTGCACTTTGAATCGTGCCATTGAAATTGGAGAATCCTTGGTCATCATATCAGCCAGATCTTCATAAAGAGAATTAGATGGTGCTTGTAACATTTTACCAAAGTTACTAAGTCTACGCCATTGAAGCCTCATGGCGAGAGATGAAAGACCTAGCTCATGAGTAATACATACATTAGGCAAACATTTGGGAAGATGTAATACAGTTTTCCAGATCCATCCTTGTATTTTGTTTAGGTGATCGCCTATGTCCAGTAAACAGAGATCTAGTCCATAGAGGAGAATAGACTCTACTTTAAGCAAGTAGATGTCTATCAAGGGAAGTAAAGAAAATTTGCAAAACTTGGTCAAGATGATTCTCATTTGGGCTATTAATGGGCCGATTTAATGGTTAGAAAATTATACCATTTCGTAAGGGAGTTCATAGTGGTTAGATTATAACCCAAATAGATGATACCCCTCTTACATTGAATAGATCTGCCCCTAAGGTCCAGTTATAACATACCCCTCTTTTTTTGTTCAAAAATACAAGAATATTTGATTTCTCAGCATTAGTAATCAAGTTGTGTTGCATACAAAACCCAGAAAAGTAATCCAATTTCTTTTGAAGGCCAAAAGGTGTTCGATCAAATAGGATCACATCATCCGTGAATGCGAGCCAATTTAAACGTAAGTCACCTAACTTTGCCAGAAAAGTGTCCTGATTAAGCCATAGTGCATCAATGTCCGCAAGATAAAGATTGAACAAGACAGAAGCCAAGTTACAACCTTGTTTAACTCCTATCCCCGTTGGAATTTTTCAAGGACCCGGCCTGGTCAATTCTAATTTGATAGTTTGTTTTATGATGTAATAGGGCAATAATGGCTATGAGATGTGGCGGGATGTTATAGCTTTGCATTTTGGCCCAGAGAATACTCCTAATTACGCTATTAAATGCCAACGATAGATCTAAAAATGCCATGTAGATAGGTCCATTTGTGGATTGATGGGATGAGATTAGCATGTGAGCTAAAATGGTTGCATTTAGTTGCATACCCATAGATTGCCTAAAGCCAGTTTGAAAGCGTGAAAGAATTTTGTTTGTGGTAATATAGTGATTTAGGTCTTGAAGTACTAAAAAGGCAAAAACTTTTGTGGCCACGTCTATTATTGCAATAGGTCTATAGTTAGATGGCAAATCCATTGGCCCTTTTTTGTACAATGGAATAATAATAGACGTAAGCCATGGCTCGGGGATCACGATAGTTTGAAATATGATATCAAAACGCCTCTTAAGAACAGGCGCCCAGAAGTGGGGATCATCCTTCAATACGCATGGCGGAAGGCCGTCAGGCCCTGCAGCCCTGGAGTATTTGAGCTTAGGGCACAAAGAATGTCTTTTACTTCCCATGGGCTAGAGGGTAACATAAACTTAGAGTAATCCTGAGCATTGAACTCACAACACCTGTGAGGCAGAGTGTATTTGGCTTTGTAGTATTGTGACCAGATAGCACCCGAAATTGATGCATGAAAATCAGGTTTAAATTTTCCTGAAGGATTTCTAATTAATGCCCAAATTTCTCTTGAATTTTTTTTACAAATCAAATTGATCACATTTTGGTTTACCTTCAAATGCAAATCAAGTTTAATTTTTTTAATCTCATTTTTATACCTTAACACAATTAATTTTTTGAAGTGGAATAACCCATAGCGGTACATTTGGAGTTATTCAAATGTCTTATTGCACATTTTTTTTTCGATTTTTCAATGCTTTAATGGAACTGTTAAAATGATTTACATGGATAACCGGAACATTAGATGACTCCAAACGAGCTAGCTACAAAAGATGGTTATGAATCATATGAAGATTACAAGTATCAATTTCCTTGTTGCTGGCCCCCCCTTGGATGGTTCTTTTGGTAGCCATAGGTCATGACTAACCAGGCTGTTCAACTGTCTACACGTGGCTGGATGCCATCTGACAGATAGTAAATGTCTATCGATGACTGCTAATGTAAATATGGAATCAGCCGCATATATGGAACAGGGAATGGAGATGATACAATTTAGCAAATGATGATTACTGGTCACAGACTGGACTAAAGTCAGTGGACCTGCTTTCTTGGCTATGCCAGTCGAGAGTCCAAGATAGTCAATACATGAACTATACGTGCCCCTCTGCCAAGTACATAGGGAGGTTTGTTGGTCTGAGAGCATTATCTGAATATCCCAGTCCTCCAAACAGTGAGCCCATAAAAGTCCTCTTGCATAGGATTCAGAAAACTGAAAGCTCTGAATTGAATGATTAGGAGATATATTTAGCGATGAATTAAAATCACCACCAATGATGATTTCGATTTTGGGGTTGCAAAGAAAAGCATCAGTTAAAACTGCATTAAGATTATAGATAACGGTTTCGAATGGACTGGAAACTGGATTCCAGTAGAGTGATATAATCAGAATGGTCTTTGACGGAATTGAGGAAAAGGACAGCTCTATGACTAAAAATTGTGGAGAGAAATAAATCACTTGGGAGGTGACCTGCAGTTTATTTTGAATCAGCACGGCGAGCCCATCATACGGTCTCCCCAAACACCCTTGTTCAGCGTGTTGTGAGTGAGCTGTTAATCCATCTGATACGATGCCTATCAAGGCCATCGTTTCTTGTAGAATTATGATTGATGGATGCTCTGTCGCACTTAGAGACTTAAACCAAGCAAAATTATAATTAAAACCAAGCCTCTTTATTATGTTGGAAAACTAATCAAGTTGATCCTTCAAGGCATTGTTAATCACCTGAACTTGTTGATCAGGAACAGTTGCCTGCATGGACGATGAAACTAAATGTGGTTGATACTCAATCAAGGAGACCGTTTCTTCTACAGATTTAAAAACAAATAGTTGATAGTCGAGTAACACCAAGGGCCTCATTCCGACCCAGGCGTTAAGGGGTTAACGGCGCCGTAAAAGGTGGTTGGCGCCATTAAACCCTTAACGCCTGATTACGGGGTCCCTTTGCGGGTTGCACTTTAACACCTGTTTTTAGCAGGCGTTAAAAAACCAACCCGCAATGGGACCTAGGAGCTAATTACGGCACCGTAATTTACGGTGCCGTAATTAGCGCCTTCCCCATTCCCATTGAGCCCTATGGGGCAAAAATGGGAATGGGGTGGTAATTCCCCATTCCGCCATGGAGGATTCGGTAAGTTACCGGCATGGACCATGGTGCTATTAGCACCATGGTCCAACGCCTGGGTCGTAATGAGGCCCTAAGTCTGCTTCATGATCCCATAACAATTTTGCTATGATATGTGATTGCAATTTACAAAGCATACGATTGTTCCGTGAGGCGGGAAGTTTGATCCATTCGACATCTTCCGAAATCAGAATACGCAGAGATGGGATTAGATGGAAGCGTTTCATTAGTGCTAAGCAATTAAGACTTGCTGGACCGTTTGTAACAGGATTAGAATACCAGCCCAGCAGTAGTTTGATATCGGGACAGACATCTTCAAACATATAGTGACTGGTACGTCCGCTACACCCTGAAGATCTAGGCCTGTTCCCACAACATCTTCATCAGTATTAGCGTGCTGACCTCTGGAGGTAAGAGCCACTTGACGATGTCCGTTCAAAGAGTAAAACGTGGAGAGTACCTCTTTAGATGGCAGTATACCCATGTTTACTGATTGATTGTCTTTTGAAGCGGATCCAGTTGTGACAGATGGATAATCGTTAGTTTTCGTAACTGGAATCTCCCCTTTAGCTGGAGATTTGACGATAGAAGTGGTAGCAGAACAGACCTGAAAGGAACCAAATGTCTTCTTATTTCCAGTTGTCTGAAAATAGTTGAGCATCTGCGTTTGAGTTAAAGGAGTATTTGCGTCAACTGGTTTATGCAATGTGTCCTTTCTGGGAATCAAAGATGCATTGCCGTCATTTGCGGAAATTATGGCAGAAGGCGTGTGCACACTAGCTGTGTCTGGACTCGCCTTAGGTGGCAAAGGTGTTTCATGATTCTTTAAATCGAGATGCAGTTTACTTTCAAGATCAAGTTGATTAGGTCAACAGTAGCATCATTGTGAGACAAACTTGCAAGTTTTTCAACGGCTGAATGATGACCTTTTATTTTTTAGTGGAAGGTTTTTGGATTTACACTCTGCAATTCCTTCGGTACTTGCATCGGTTTTCGCTCGAGCCAATGCTGTCCTTCTCCTTTTTACTGCTCTTAGGTATGATTTTTTGACTTTACGCGACATAAATTGCACATTTTGTTGGTTTTCTTTCTGATTGCTTGTTGCATCATTTGGCAAGCTAGTATCAGCAGACTTTAGCTCATTAGCGTCTAGAATAGCCGTTAGTTCTGATGGACTATCTGGTGAGGGGGAAACTACCTCAGAGGGTGGGTTGGTATCATGCGTCATGTAAACCTCATGGAGAGGATCACTAGGGACTAGATTTGCTTGTATGAGGATGTTTTCGATGACCACAATTCTGTCATGTTTCAATTTTGCCACCATCATATAATCCATGGGCGGCGAGGCTGCAGCATTAGAGCACATAGTGGGTGACTGTTTCAACACTTCTGTAAACAGTTTTGACTTCGTCGCTAGGTGTTCTAATTCAATGCATGTTTGTGATTCTTGTGACCTAAGTTTTTAGGAGGAACAACCTGCTCATGAGATGTACTATGGGTGTGAATGCAGGTTTGGTGTGATAGAGGTGCCTAAAAGTTTTCACGTGCCTCAATTAAACTCAATTTAATCAGTATGTCAGAGGTAGACAAGTTGAGAGAATTGATGGCTAGATGCCTGTGTTTGTGCCCCCTATCCAACAAACTTAACATGCGAGTAAGCACAGGAGCATTTTGTAACTCGTGTTCATTCAAATCGATTAGAGAGTCTTCCAATGGATAAAATGGAAGATTAGAATGAATGGGATGAGAAGGAACCCCCATGGCATTTTGTGAAGTAGAGCTAGTTGCACCAAATGGGGAATGCAAAGGAAGCAGCTCTACGATTACAGATGCAGCATCAAGGGTTGGAGAGCTTGCATTGACTTGATTATATATTTTCTCTTTGTAAGAGACACCCTCCCTACTTGGAATAGGAACTGCCTGAGTCGTTTTCGGGGTTTGGTGAAAATGAACCTGTTCACGCATGCCTTGGGATTTCGAGGCAGGTGTTGGTGGGCCATTTGACAAGCGAACTCGCTTGTGTAATTCCGCCACATTTGCTGGTGCAACTAGAGAAGTGTCTGCAACTGGTAAAACGTTTCCTTTGCATGCTGCACCCAGCAGCGAGTTATCAGTAATTGGAATATTGGAGAGATTTTGCGGGTGGGGTAACACATGTGTGTGCTGATTGAGTAACCTCACTGCCTCTGTGCCCAAATCAGCATTACTTGTGGCCCTGTGTGGGCTAAAAGCATTTTGGATGCCCAAAGCAACGGCCTCTGGACCAGATAAATCCTGTGCTAATTGTGGGGTTTCCACTGTTGTTATCATGTTTGATGGAGATTGTAACAATAAATGCGCCGTCATGGAGGGGTTTGCTTGAGTTTTTAAGGGTAGGTTAATCAGACATTTTCCATTTCTCAAAATACTCGTGCTCATGATAGGTTATGGTTGTGTCAGTTGGGACAGAAATAAGAAGCAATAGTTAGCAATCAGTGATTAAACTAACCATAGTTTGAGTTCTTTCCTTACCGTATGACAGCTATATGACAGAAGAAGAAATGTCCGTACTTGCTTTGAACTCCCTAGAGGCCACCAACCCAAGAAAGGTTATGATCCCGATGTGTAGCTTTAGAAAACCCCAAAGCTGCCTTTGCCGCACACCCGAACAGCCAAACAGCCTCGCAGTTCCGGGGCACTTCCGGGTGCACATGCGCGGTGCATGTGGGAGTTGTAGAAGTAGGCAGAGCTGTGGGAGGTGGGAGGAGCCAAAGGGTGGACTTGAGAAAGGAGTCCAGTTAGATGCAGGATGACTGTTGCGACAGCAACGTTCCTTCACCTTGCAGACGGCGAAGGTGGTCAGACGGTCTCATACAAGATCCACAGCCAAACAGCCTCGCACTTACGGGGCACTTACGGGGCACTTACGGGTTTTGTTTTTCCAAACAGGATATTTTACTCCTGTTTTGCAGTACCTGGGTCTTAAACTTCTGGTTTTCCCTCTCAGTTTTGCTCCTATTGTCCTCCAGTGTAGATAACCTATTCTGTGTTTATGTTATTCTCCCAATTACTGATTTTAGGGGACAGTCACTGTCATCTACGTCAGTGGTTAGTTTTTCAAGCATACTAATGAGCCAGTCTTGCTTTTCCTCAAGAATTTCTTCAGGTGTCATTTCACTCACCTGGCACTCCTGGTTTCAGCATCAGTTATATTGCCCTTTTTCCCATTATCTCTCTATTTCTTGGCAGATCTCTACATTTTGGTCATGGGCAAGGTTAGATGTTTATCTGGCAAATCAGGAGGAATGTGAGGAGTTTGGTGGCCAGGGAGCTATAGCTTCATGCAGCCATCTCTACCTACAGCTGGACAGACTCTCCAAGACATCACATCTCAAACACACAGGTTTCCTTACATTCGCTCCCAGTCAACGATTGGACGCTCTGTAAATGACGGTCCAACAATCTCTCTACACGCTGTCCCCTTTCTATCAAAATGGCAAAATAATACACCGGTTACCTTTCCCAATTGCTTAGATCAGCAGACTATTTACTTCTCCTCATCTTCAGGTTCAACTGCTCAACCCAGGGATGCAGAGGCATCTGGAGACCTCATCAGTGGGCCAACCCGCCCTTCATGACTGCAGAGTGTCAGTGCAACACGGCGAGATGGATATTACCAGATTTATCCACACATTCAAAAGCACTAGAGCCTATAACAGAGCCCTGACACATCCCACAAGCCCTGTGATGCTATTTCAGCATACCCCAGCAACAACTTTGACAAATCCAAGACCCTTTTATAAGTATGAACACTAATAAACCCAGAAAAAGAAACAGCATTGGGAAAACCAGCTATCCCAGCATGACAGTCCTTCGTTCCTCCCCACTTGGATTTTCCAACCATGAGCAGTGGAAGCAATCCAGCAGATTCACTGAAAGACCCATGCCTCTCAACATCTGCAGAGCAATAACATAGCAGCCAGGACTAGCACCCACCTTCCGATCCATCATCAATCCACCTATTATACAAAGGTCTCATCCCTCGCACTTTCAAAAGAGCATTTGTCAAGAATCTTCTCAAAAATCCTCAGCTTATCCTAAAGACCTGGCAAACTATCAACCAATCTCCAAAACACCATTCACCGCAACAGCAAAAAATCAAGAGGTTTATATAGCAACTGCTCTGGGAAAGCGTAGAAAGCAACAGCACCCTCCAGTAGTCACAACACAGATTCAGAACAATAAGAACAGACTGTTAACTATACTCAATGTGGGACATGATAAACAAACAAGGTGATTGCAGAATCATGGCAGTGATTACCATACTACTCGCAACAGCCTCTCTGGTGGAAAGAAATGACCACTCACGATTCTGGTAGATTGGTGAACAATGTATTAGCAAAGAGCAATAACAAGAACAAAACCAATGGCAGTAACAAGAACACAACCAATGGCAGCACGAGATTTCGGCGCAAGTGAAAACCCCTCCCTCTGCAACGTTTCCTTATACCCAAAGGAACACATACATTTCAATAGAATAGGTGGTCTGGATATGGCAAGGAATAATACTGAAATAATGGTGCTGGCAGGGAACAAAGTCCCACTATCCATAACTTTGATACAAGCTGTACTCTTTCATGTTAGTTAGTGTTATCAGGGAGGTCAGCAATACAATTAGTGAAGGTGAATACACGCCTTAAAGATTCACACACACTCCGAGGCACAAAAGTATGCTTATACTATGAGGACTTCTGTCTAATAACGCTGCTTTTCCTATGAAAGCAGGAGCCTAAAACACGCAAAATATGCCAAAACGGAAACCCGTCAGAAGCGAGAGATGTGATGGTGAGCATCAGTACACACTGTGAGAAACCTGAGGGTATTCTCCCAAGTAGATCTTGGGAATCCCTTATTCAGATGGCCAGGGAAGAACTGATCCTCTCTTATCCCAACCCTAAGCGTAGATGAACGAAGAAAGATCACCTGGGTAGAGTACCCCGTGGTTGTGCTCGGGGAAATAACCCAGGCGAGCTGTGGTATTATACCGAAGAGGAAGGTGAGGAGGACGGAATCCCTAAGGCTTTTGTAGGCCGTGCCACATCTGCCTCCATTCCTCACATCGCATCTCTCTCGCCCAAAATACAAATCCCCTAGTATCCCAAACCCACTTATATTCACAAACCACCTCTCCCAGTATCCCTGATTTCCTTAGTCCTACCCGAATACTCCCAGTTATTCTCTTTCCCGTCCCTCTGATTATTATTTCCCGCACTCCCAATCTGCTCAGACAAAACACTACCTTTCCCACAATTCCCCCTGGTCATTTTACGATAATAATCCCGATAATTCCTGTTTGCTTCACAAATCCTACTAATCACACCCTTCTGAGTTTACCAAAACCCCTAGGATGAAGGCTATAATTCCATATAACACCTCTTCCCCATCCTACCACGCAGAATACTCAAACACTCAACCCCCACCTTTTCAGACACAAACACTTCTGCACACCACGAAAGATGACAAACATCAAAGCTGTTTACCTGACATATCCCAACACAAGGGTCAGGCAAAGTCAGGCAACTGACCAGGATCACACACACCTGACGGCCTTTCCTTTCCCCACATGGATAAAAGGTGGCACACAAGAACACAATACGAGCAAGGCCCGCCACACGACGAGACAGCTATCCAGGCACGACAGTTCAAGAGGAGGACAAAGGTGTCGAGAACTGAAAGGCTGATAAGGAGAGAAGCGACCTTGCCCTTTCTAACCCAGACCTGCAAGACATCCGTGGAAGGAATTGAAAGACTGCGAACACTAGCCCAAGTGTGTTGCAGTAGATGTCAGTGGTACACGGAGCGTGCCTACGCTGATAAGCAGGACAGAGGGAGATGCCTGCTACCATGGTACCGGCCTTGACTCCAGATATTCTGAAAGGCCAAGCGGTTCATCAGAGCCGGTGAGTCGAAGGGGAACCGAAAAAAAAACTGAACTGTGTTGAATGAAAGTCGCAAAGCGGCACATTGAGGAATGTTCAAAGAACTGTAAATTGTTAAGGGAAGACCAGCTGCAGAGGGGCCCGGTACCACGTGGGTGCTTACTCGAGAGACTCTGGTTGATCCTGTATTGAATCAAACTACTAATACCAGAAGGCCCCAGGGGAGCAGCGGGGAAAAGGTCAAAGTGGTCATACAGGTGTCTAGCAAAATCCCTGTACAGTCGAAAGTCTTTGACCAACAAGCCATTGAGAAGGCAAGGGAAGTAAATCCTGCATTTCAGAAGAAAGTAAAAGGAATTGTGAAATGGCAAGAGTGCACCGGATGGAGGGATGCCAATAAAGAGGGGTGAAGTTTAAAGTCCCAAGGAACAGTGTGTTGCCAAAAGTGAACCCCGAAAGAGGGATGTCCATGGAAACTGTTTAAAAAGATGTTACGATTTGTGAGTGCCAAAAGAGAAATTGATTTGCGAAAAAGGCCGTAGTGAACCCGACGGAGGGAGGCAAACGTTTGAAAAGGGTCTGAGCCCGGAAGAGGGGGATCCAGGGGTGAGAAGCAATCACCCCAACGACATGTGAATGCAACAGAGAAATCATATTGAAAATAAGCCAGAGTGAACCCGACAGAAGGGAGGCTGATATTCAAGAGGAGTCTGAGCTCAGAAGAGGGGAACGGAGGGCTGAAATATCATCACCTCAAGTGCAATCCAAAAGGAGCTTTTTGTTTGTTATTTTCAACCTATAAGGCTATCGGAAGCAAAAAAGCTAACCTAACCTCTGAAGATCCCGATATCGATAGGAACTGTTTGTGGATCTGAGTGCGGAAGAGAGGGATCCAGGAGTGAAAAGACAGCACCCAATGTACAAGCAGAAAGGACATTTTGGTTATTGTTTTGAATCAGGTCCTCAGAGGCAAGAGACTTTTTGTAGAAAACAGACTTGACCATTGACCGTCCTGACTGCTTAGAACGGAACTGTTGTTTTGTGCTGGGAAAGTTCGACAGTGTGCTGTGCTCAGGAGGACCGCCTTGTCCCGTGCTCAAACCGAGGGGAAGGGAGAGCCCCGGCTACCACATCCTGATTTATCATTTGTGAACACGTCTTTCTTTCTTGTGAACATTATCCCACACTCTTTTTGTATTTAGCGTAAGAATTGGCAATAGTTTTTTTTAGTATAGGCCCTTTTATTTTGACAAGACACCACTAAGACTGCCTTATTATTATTTGATGGTGAAAGCTTGCTTCCATCTTAGATTTAGGTTTAGATTAGGTGTTTTTCGAATTTGCATATACAGTTTAATCAACACCGTTCAACTGTGATCACTTGTGTCTGTCTACTCTTGATACCATGCCTTCCTTACAACACTAAGCAAAGTGCCTTCATTGTAAAGACATGTGCAGTAAAGTCTACATCCTTGCATTGGGCAAGTATGAAACAATTGTTTAACCATGGCAGTTTGCTACCTGCTCAATATTATAATGCAGTATACAATTTTTGATTCCCAAACTTTCCCCCACAGTCCCTCCTATGAGACCTTCGTTCCAGTCTCATTACAAACATCTCTAGGGAAACAAACGTCACATCTCGCATATCTTAACAAATTATTTATTTTTATTTATTTATTGTGTGTTTTAGTTAAGAAGAAACATGTGAAAACCATTAAAACATTCAAAATGCACAATCCTTTCAAGCATACACATTTGATTAATTCTAAAATTACAATTGTAAAATAAAAAAGTGTTGAAACTTACAAAACCTTTCTTAGATAAAATGACAAATCATCTTCTAATACAAATTTAGTCACATACAGGGCTGCCAGGCTCACTTGCACTATTTGAGATGTGAAAAAAAATGTAATTGTCCTTTCCGAATACAACGTTTAAAAAGTTAATTGCCGCAATTGCCAGAGCAGCCATTGGTTCACAGAGTAGATGGAGCCAGAGCATTTCCCGTGCTGGATCATCTGAGAATACAAATAATGAACCCAAAATTCACATCGAACTACGTTAAAGGGTGTACATTCAACAAATATGTGATGGAGAGATTCCAAACTCAGATTACAGGATATTTTCGCCTGTGGAATTTGTTGTTTAGCACCAAACACCTCATTCGTTGGATACACATTGAGTTTTAAATGCAGCATCGCAACTCTGCATTTCATGAAGGGATGTTTTTGCATAAGGACTAAAATTATATCTTCAGTAGCATGACAGCAAAGCATATGAGCAGTTTGAGAAACTTCAGGACAGGTATTGATTAGCCGATAATAGAGGCACTTACAAACCATTGACAGACAGGACAAGCTTCAAATTATAACAAGTGCTATAAGTAAAGTCTGACCCAATTGACACACCCAGGGGTTCCAATAGACCTACAATCCAAGAACCAACGGTCCAGGAAGCCTCTTAACGACTGCACAGATGCCTCCTTCGGAGGCCAGGACAATATCTAGAGCCATACGATTCAGAAGCACCATGGTTCCTATGGCTACTTGTTCTCGGAATAATAGAGTGAAGGAGGACGCAGCAGCATTTGCAATATCCTCTACTAACTGTGACAATTGGGTCAGACGGTTTCTATTTATTTTTATCCCAAGGGCTGGTATAAGATAACCCACCCCATAACAAAGTTTTCCCATGGAGTACTTCTTTTGGGACAGGGCTTGACTGGAAAAGTGGAAGAATGACAACCTGCAGGCAGAATATACCCAATATAACTCCTTCCCCAATTCATGGTTAGCCAGGGATAAGCTTTGTCCACAAAGATGAAATAAGTTACAGAATACGTTGGGAGCATGAAAAATTACATTCAAAGGCAAATGTGACATTATTAATCACTACACTGTAATTGGTGTACAAGTAATGTCATTTGCTAGTTCTGATGAACAGAGAACCTGGGTTAGTATAACATATAAGACCAATTGGTGGGGAGGAAAGGTAGAGTGCTGCAGGCTTAGTGCATACCTGATCTGGGGTGGGAAAATTCAGAGGATCGGTGAAGCCCAACTGGGAATGTGCATCTGTACATGGTCCTGGGCCTTTGGACTGGGTAACATCCAAACAGACATCCCCCTACTGAAAGGGGATAAGTGCAATAGAAAAACTGGAGCCAAGGTCATGTGGTAAATGGGCACAAAGCCAGCAATCAGTAAGATTAAAAATGCAGGCATACTGCCAGGAAAGGTGCAAGTAAGCGTTTTCACTGTGAACCCAGGCCCATGCAGAAGGACTGTCAGCTTCATGACAGGTAGAGTGAAAGGCAAAGGTTGCAGTAAAACAATAGTATATCAATATCCTAATGATCACTACGATAACAGAAATATATCCAGACATCAGGGGTCATTCCGAGTTTGGAGGTAGCCATGGTGCTATTAGCACCATGGTTTACCTCCAAACCCGGGTCCGGGTCCAGGTCCGGTGTCTCTGAATGAGGATTTACTGGGTCATTCCAACCTTGCAGGACCCGGTAAGTCCCCATTCAGAAAACCATTCCCCATTCCCATTTGAGCCCCCATAGGGCTCAATGGGAAGGGGGAAGGAGCGAATAACAGGCCCGCAAATTGCGGGCCCATTATTTGCTCCATGGTCCCTTAACGGGTCCCGCTAAGAACGGCTGGTTAGACCAGCTGTTCCTAGTGGGGCCCGCTAAGGGACTTCGGAATATGGTGGTAGGGGGTTACGGCACCGACATCCTTACCAGTGCCATTAACTCCCTACCGCCATACTCGGAATGAGGCCCATCATGTACACTAAGTGCAATCCTTGAAAGACCACGTTCAGGAAACCAGTCATACCACCAGCACAAAAGTTTGTACTTGTAGTGTGAAAAGCCTGAAGGGGTCCCACCCAATAGTCCCCAAGGATTTGCCATCCAGGTGGCCAGGAGATGACCATCACTATTGGATCCAGTTCCTGGGGCTGGACCAGTGCAGGAGGATCACCTGGATGGGGTGCCCTCACAGAGTGGAAGTGGGACACCGAAGGGTGAGACGCGGTATCCCCTTCATCATGACACCTTTTCGCCACCCTATTAGGTAGGATATCTAGAACCTCAACCCCCCCGCCCCTTTCCGACACAAACACTTTCTCACAAGCAGTTAATCGCGGGGGACAACGGACTAACACCAGAGCTGTATAAATGTCATGTCCCATCACAAGGGTCAGGCAGAGTCAGGCAATTACTGATAACTACACACACCTGACTTCCATCACACTTCCCCACACGGATTAAAGGCGGAGCACAAACACACACTCGGAGCAAGGCCAAGCGCACAAGGAAGCAGCTATTCTGGGAAGGCAGTTTAAACCGAGGAGAAAGGCGGTGAGACCAGGAAGGACGACAAGGAGGGAGTTACCCTTGCCCTTTTCAAGAAAGGATTGTGACTTTCAAGAAGCCTCAAGGAAAAGAAACATAAGTGCAGGAATTACAGCTGACAAATGGTGTAGCGTGTGTCAAAGGTATACAGGGCCCTACCGCATTGATAGACAAGGTGGGGAGAAGTGATTGCCACCGTGGTGCTGTCCTTGACTCCGACAGCAAAGCAAAACCAATGAGTTTAGCACAGCCGGTGAGTCGGGAGAAACTGATAGCAGACTGCAGTGTGTTATGCTCAAGGTCGCAAGCAGCAAAATTGTATGAACAAAGAACGTGTGTGCAATTGAATTTTATGAAACCAAGTTAGGTACCAGACACAGAGTGGTCTGGTGCCACGTGGGTGCTCACTCGAAGGTCTCCGTTTGGTACCCCCAAAGCGTGTAAATATTGAATGGTGAAATCGAAGTGGTCCTGCAGTGGCTTAAGTTAATCCTGTGCACATTCAAAAGCCTTTGATTGCCTACGAACTGAAATTGTTCTGATCCCGGGAAGAGGGAGACTAATTGTTTAAAAAGGGATCTGAGCCTGGAAAAGAGGGGGATCCGGGTGAACACTAAAACTCACCTGCAAAGGAATTGTTGTGGCAAATGTGAACCCGAATGAGGGGTGCCTACGAACTGAAATTGGTCCGAACCCAACTGAGGGAGTCTAATTGTGAAAGAAGGATCTGAGCCCTGCTGAGGGGGATCCCAGGCGAAGAGTAAATAGTCTGACCTGAATATTTGGAAAGGAACTTTTCTTTGTTGTTTTTGGTACATCAGGCCCTCTGAAGCAAGAGACTATGAACGAAAGAGACTTGAGAACAGAAAGCCCTGATGTTGGTAAAAGAACTGTGACCTTGTGCCAGAGAAGACCAAGAGTGTGCTGTGCTCGAGTGACCCGCTTTGTCCCTTCTTAAAAACATAGGGAGGTGAGGGTAACGGCCTAAAAATCCTGACTTATCATTTTGTGAACACTTCTTTCTTTTTGTGAACATTATTCCACACTATGTTGTAGCATAGCGGGAAGGATTGGTAATCGTTCTTTTTAATATAGGCCCTTTTTTATTTGAATAGACTCCATTAGGACT
The DNA here is from genome assembly GCF_040938575.1 of Ambystoma mexicanum. Classification (NCBI taxonomy): domain Eukaryota; kingdom Metazoa; phylum Chordata; class Amphibia; order Caudata; family Ambystomatidae; genus Ambystoma; species Ambystoma mexicanum. The sequence continues at coordinate 986,966,038 of NC_090929.1, read as the reverse complement.
GTATTATTATTATTTGATGGTCGTAGCTTGCTCCCATCTCAGATTTAGGTTTAGATATGCGTTTTTCACACCCCTGATAAAGTTCAATAAACACCATTGATCTGTGATCACTTGTGTCTGTCTTACTTTGATACATGCCTTCCTTACAGCAGGCAAAGTTCAATTTAGTTCATCGCAGCAGGTAGGATGCAGGACATGGGCAAAAGAAGTCTGCCAGACCAAACTTCTAGTTCAAAGTTTATAGGCTCTGTGAGGTTGCAGCAAGGTACATATCAATATTCAATATTTAAAAGTTCCACCAACAATCAGGCACTATGCAAAGAAATCTGAGATCCTCAGTTTATGATTGTACATTCCACCTAAACATCAAAACTACAAATATCCCAGGTACCAGAGCTATGTGCATAAGAGGGTCATTGTAACAAACAGAATGACCAAGAGTGGAAACCAGCAGGGGGCCATAGCTTGAGAAGGTGAATTAATAGTAGTGGCTTATACTCTTTGCCAACGCAATGCCACTTCAGGAGGATTCATAGTTGTTGAGGGGGAAAATCCAGGTCTGAATGACTTGGCCAATTGCCACTTAGTTCAGAGCTACTGACTTTCAGGTACTCCTCCAGAGGATTGCAAAGTGTACCTTTTGCAGGTTGTGTTGTGAGGCCCAGGGGGGTCAGACAGGGGAGATGGTATGCCAGCATTGAGGTCTGAATCAGAGTAGTTTCTTCCAGGGCTTTGACCGCCTGATGAAGGAGCTTTTGCTATAGCTCCCCAAGGACCTCACTGTGGGAAAGAGATTCAGAAGCTGGGTATCCTAAACATATACGGCCTCATTACGAGTCCGGCGGTAACCGAGGCGGTAAAACCGCCTGGTTACCGCCGGACTCGTATTACCATTCCGCCTCCATGATTCCCGGAATTACCGGGGCATTACAACCCCGATTTTCCGGGAATCACGGAGGCGGAATGGTGTTAATCCCCATTCCCATTGAGTCCTATAAGACTCAATGGGAATGGGGATCATGGAAACACCGGCAGCATCTCGTAATGCTGTCGGTGTTTCCTCGTCCGCCTGCAGGCGGGCGGTGTTTAACCCGCCAGGTCAGACCTGGCGGGAACATCACCTCCCGCCTGCAGGAGTTTTGATCGCCCGGCATGGAAACAACAGTGGCAGCGGGTTTACCGCCACCGTTGTTTCCATACCGGGCGAATTGTAATGAGGCCCATAGACTGATCGAGTGTCGTGCCCTTGCCTTCTGGTACTGGCTGCTCTGTTCCAGAAACACTGCAAGATTCTGGCATCAGCAAACAATCAGAAATGTCATTGCTCGTGTCGGTGGTTGAGGTGGAGCTGGAGCCAAGCCAAGGAAGATCAATTGACGGCAGAAGTCATCATTAGTAAAACCTGGAATGGATCACGCCACCTTGGTTGAAGTGCAGACGTCCGCTGTTGGATCTTCACCAGGACCAAGTGTCCTGTGCTAGAGGATAACAGGTTCAGTAGCCGGTACAGGCAGAGCTTCACAGACCTGGGCATGAAGGGATCAGACAGTTTTAATCAACATGCAACAATATTTAATCAAGGTATGGTCCCCTAATGACAAACTTTGAGTGTGGGCATCTGCTGGAGGTGCAGTTTCCACTATCATGGGGCGACCTGTAAAGATTTCATGGGTAGACAGTTTGTGTTTACTCTGCGGGTTGCTGCACATTGCAAGCAGAGCCAAGGCCAAAGCTTGTGCCCATTTCTAACATGTCTCTTTACACACTTTAGACAGCCTCAACTTAAGGTCCCCATTTCAGCATTCTACATGCACGCTACACCGCAGGTGATAAGCGTAAGTGAACTGTTGAGTTATTCCTAAAGCTGTACACACTTCTCTAATAACCTGACCAGTAAAATGGGCCCCTCAGTTACTGTCTATACTGAGGGTCAATCCAAACCAAGGTATACATTCTGCTAACAACTTCTTAGCCCCTGTGGCAACATCTGCTTTTCTACAGGCATATACCTCCATCCACCCAGAAAATACATTGACAAGGACAAAACAATAGACGTAAGTCATGCAGGCAGGGAGCTGTATGAAGTCTATCTGTACATCCAAAAATTGACCTTCCGGTACCGGACATGCAGACAGCCTCATGGGCATCGGTCTCCCAACATTGTAGGTTAGATGTATGAGATCATTTTCACAATACGTCTGAGCCATTGAGGCTTGACCAGGAGCCAACCAATCTCAACGCCTCAAAATTATCAAAGCGATTTTACCTGAATAAGCCAAGCCATGAGCTTCACAGACCAGGTATGGGAGAAGTACCTTGGGTGCCACCAGTCGGCCGTCTGGGGAATGCCATTTGGCAGTCTACTTCCAGTTTACACTCACGGTGAGTCCAGGTCAAGTTTTTTAGCTTCTGGGGCTTGATCTTGGAGGATTGCCAGACTGGAAAGGGAAGTTATAGGTGACTGTGGAACTGTAACACAAACAAGAAATGCATTGGAGCCAAGGGCCCTTTTAAGGCTGCTGAGAAAGCTGCACCAGCTGATAAAGCATTTCCTTGGGTCTAAATGACTGTGAGGAATCATGCCCCTTACATTTCACTATGGCTACAGCTGCAGGAAGTAACAATGCATTCAATAAAGCTGGTACATATTTGCCATTTCATATTGGGATGTCCGTGGAAGTTAGATATCCATGTTGCTTCCAGAGAATGCTGAAGTCATGTACCACCCTGTGGGTCTACCAGGAGTCTGTATAGATCGTGGATGATTTACCTCAGGCCAGAGTACATTCACTGGTGAAGGCCATGAGTCAGCAACCTGTACTGATTTTCCCATAGGCAATCAATATGCTTCTAAAACAGCACGGGGGTACATACAGAATACCCAGCCAGGACTCAACAAAGGTACATCAGACAAATCAGCATGAGGTGAAAAGAGTGTCTCTATGACACCCTAACAGTCATGTGGCTCCCCATCCTCAGAGGTTGGTAACAAAGAGGCAGAATTCCTGTACTGAACATCGATTCCATGTTAAATTAGACGTGGAGATAAGCAACTTTTCATATTCAGCAAGACGGCAATTTGACACATGCTGTGTCTTCCCTTTAAGCAATAATGACAATACAGCATGGGGAACCGCAATTGTGACTGGATGCCTTTGTACCACGGAGTCCGTTTTCTCTATCAACAAGGTAGCAACAGCGACGTCTCATAGACAAGCTGGGAGTCCTGCAGCTATTGGATCTAAAGCTAAGCTGCAATATAGTACAGCACTTTTTCAGATCCATCAGATTCAAGGCCTTCTTTTCAGACGCTGCTCAGAGACAGGAACCAGAGGACACGGGACTTAGACCCAAGTCCAACTTCTGCCCCAGTGATAACGAGACAGAACCAGGCCTGATCACCTTCGAGAAATGTGTCAGACAAGAGATTGCTAAACTCCAAAAATCACAGACATCAATTAGACACAATCTCACCAACGCTGAACGCAAGGCCCTCAAACAACTTTCCCCAAAGAACAACATTGTGATCAAACCCGCAGATAAGGGAGGCGGTATTGTGATACAAAACATCACACAATACAAGGAAATGGTCTTGACCCTACTGAATGACAGAACAAACTATAAAGTATTAAACACGGATCCCACACCTGTTATTAAACAAGAAATCATGCTCTGTACCAGATATGCCCTGGAACATGAATGGATCACTGACAAAGAGGAGTCATTCCTCAATACCTCTGAGGAGAGAACGCCAGCTTTTTATGCACTCCCTAAACTCCATAAAAATGCTACACAGCCTCCAGGGAGACCTATCGTGTCAGGTTGCGGTTCAATACTTGAACCCCTTTGTAAATTCATTGATTTTTTCTTGAAACCTTTATGCCAACTTCCTCCTACGTACCTCAAAGACACCATGTCCACTATCAACATATTTGAGAACATACCTTTTGATAACACGACAGACATTTTGGTTACACTGGATATAAAAGCCCTTTATACCAGTATTCCACAACCAGCAGCTCTCAACTGTATTCGACACCAGCTTACCCATCACATGGAACAGGAAAGAGTCCCGGTTAATTTCATTTTGGAACTTTTGGAAATAGCCCTGACCAAGAATTTCTTTCTGTTTGATGACACCTTCTATCTTCAGACCTCTGGCACAGCCATGGGGGCTGAATTTGCTCCGAGTTTGGCTATCATTTTTATGGCTGAATTTTAATCCCTCCATGTACAAAACCATCACAACCCTTTTTGGAACAATATCACCAATTGGTTTCGCTATATTGACGATATAATTTTCATCTGGAAAGGATCTGCCCCTGCACTTAGTGATTTTCATGCTTGGCTCAACACCCGTTCCACTGATTTAGAGTTCACCATCAATAGCAGTAGGTCAGCTATCAACTTCCTAGACCTAACCATCAGGGCTGAAGAGGGCAAACTTACCTGTACCCTCTACAGAAAGGAAACCGACAGAAACACGATACTCCACTACCGTAGCAACCATCCTCAAAGCCTGAAAACAAATCTTCCGTTTGGTCAGTTTCTACGGCTGCACGTAACTGCTCCGACACTTACAACTAGCGCCTCCATGCTGAAATCCTTGAATCCAAATTACTAGCTCGAGGGTACCCCAAGAAATTGCTTAAGAATACCAGAAAGAGAGTCTTGTGTATCCCCCGAGAGACTTTGCTCCAGCCCAAAAATAAAACCACAGAAACTAACAGGATAACTTGCGTGACCACTTTTGGACCTAACACCAACAGGATAAAGAGCATTATTAAACAATTCTGGCCACTTATCCACCAGATACTCCCTGACGAACCACCCCACCGCATGGCCCTTAAACGGTCGAAAAACATTAGTGAATGGCTCACACATGCCAGGCTACCGAAAGAAAATGCTCAGAACAGGCCTGTGGAACCTCAGAGAGGTCACAGGACACTACCCATGTGGTTCCTGTACAATATGTCGGTTTACCAGCAAAATCAAAACTTTTGAAATTGAAGGCAGAGACTGGACGTTACGCCAATTTACCAACTGCAAAACACCTAACGTGGTCTATGCAATAGAATGCCCGTGCGGCCTAAGATACGTGGGCCAGACTACCAGACCAATACATAAACGCATCGTTGAACACCGGTCCAGAATCAGATGCCGGACTCTAACAGCTCCACTTGTACCCCACTTTGTAGAATTCCAACACAATCAAGACCAAATTAAGTGGTGGGTCCTTGAGAAAATCCAAAACACAGTGAATATAAAAAATACTCTCAATTACAAAGAAGCATGGTGGGTCTTTAAGCTGCGATCCATTGAGAAATGACTGAATGAAGCTATGCCCCTGGACAATCGTTATTACTAAATTCTCATCTGGCCCCCTGATCTTCTGGCCTTTTATTCTGTTTTCTGATTTGTGATCTGTTTCACTCTTTTAGCCTACTAGGAGTCGCATTGCATACCATCTCAGGCTCCCCCCTTTTTATCTGAGCCCTGCCACTTTCCAGTCATAGTGTTCGTTGGCACCCATGTGAGCCATGTGCTCAGGTTAATTTTTGGTTTTTACACATTTTTTCCTCCCTGCCCCTCGTCCCGCAATCCATTGAGATCGTCCTGTCCATTCACTGAATTTCCTGCACTTCCCACAGTGCAATCCCCATTAGTTATGCCTTCTGAGCGCCTCTGCCTCTCAGCCGGTAATTTGCTCTGCCGTGTTTGGGTCTGCAGGGACGGCGGCCACGTTGCTGTGACAATGGGCCGCCGCCCTGCCTACACCCAGCATCATTTAGGCTGCTGACGCGCATGCAGTAGGGATTAGTTTCTGTTACCTTGGCAACGGGCCGCTGCCTGGACCACACTCAGGCCCTACACACGCATGCGCCAGGGAACAGCATTCGTTCCCCGAGCATGCGCGTTCATATCCCCTTGCAGGCATACATAGTTTAGTGCCGCACTGTGGAGTGAGCCGCTCCAGTCCATTCGTAGGCAGCGCACCCGTGAGGTAAGCAGCTAGTGGACGTGGCCCCCTGCTAGCATCACCTTTGTGCTCCTCTACACACAACCTAGCGCCCCCCCTATCCTTACCTTAGGGGACGTCCTCACGGGCGCTCCACTCGTGGACCTTACTAATATCCACTTGATGTGCTTTTCACCCACAGCACTGCGCCTATCCATTGGGCGCTCAGGGCTCCTGACCTCATCTATGTTTCCTCATCACATGGCGTGCCATCTTCCGTAGGCTTTATTCCATGGACACGCTGGATGCCTACCTACTGGCCGCACCTTAACTGCATCCTGTTAAGTTCTCCTATATGATCAGAACATATAGGTAAGCACTCCATCTTCTGTCATTTTTCGCTATTGGAATTATCACAGTGCTGTTCAGTATTTTGCAAACATTGACAGGGGGATCCTGTTTCCCCCTCCCCTTTCTTACTTCTGGTTACATCTACTTCCAGGAAGAGATGCCCGCCACCTGGTCTCTTTAACTCATGATGCATCTACCTCTTCACTGATGCTCGTACTAGGATTCAGCATCTGAATCAGGATCTGAGCCCTGCCACTTTCCAGTCATAGTGTTCGTTGGCACCCATGTGAGCCATGTGCTCAGGTTAATTTTTGGTTTTTACACATTTTTTCCTCCCTGCCCCTGGTTCCGCAATCCATTGAGACCGTCCTGTCCATTCACTGAATTTCCTGCACTTCCCACAGTGCAATCCCCATTAGTTATGCCTTCTGAGCGCCTCTGCCTCTCAGCCGGTAATTTGCTCCGCCGTGTTTGGGTCTGCAGGGACGGCGGCCACGTTGCTGTGACAATGGGCCGCCGCCCTGCCTACACCCAGCATCATTTAGGCTGCTGACGCGCATGCAGTAGGGATTAGTTTCTGTTACCTTGGCAACGGGCCGCTGCCTGGACCACACTCAGGCCCTACACACGCATGCGCCAGGGAACAGCATTCGTTCCCCGAGCATGCGCGTTCATATCCCCTTGCCGGCATACATAGTTTAGTGCCGCACTGTGGAGTGAGCCGCTCCAGTCCATTCGTAGGCAGCGCACACGTGAGGTAAGCAGCTAGTGGACGTGGCCCCCTGCTAGCATCACCTTTGTGCTCCTCTACACACAACCTAGCGCCCCCCCTATCCTTACCTTGGGGGACGTCCTCACGGGCGCTCCACTCGTGGACCTTACTAATATCCACTTGATGTGCTTTTCACCCACAGCACTGCGCCTATCCATTGGGCGCTCAGGGCTCCTGACCTCATCTATGTTTCCTCATAACATGGCGTGCCATCTTCCGTAGGCTTTATTCCATGGACACGCTGGATGCCTACCTACTGGCCGCACCTTAACTGCATCCTGTTAAGTTCTCCTATATGATCAGAACATATAGGTAAGCACTCCATCTTCTGTCATTTTTCGCTATTGGAATTATCACAGTGCTATTCAGTATTTTGCAAACATTGACAGGGGGATCCTGTTTCCCCCTCCCCTTTCTTACTTCTGGTTACAGCTACATCCAGGAAGAGATGCCCGCCACCTGGTCTCTTTAACTCATGATGCATCTACCTCTTCACTGATGCTCGTGCTAGGATTCAGCAGAACACATCACTACTGAGTTTCTTCCCCTCTCCCCCTGGACACAAGCTCAAGGTTGGCTTGCTTTTCTGTTTTTAATTTTACAATTTATTGCTTTTAACCACACAGGTCTGTGCATTTGACACTACCTGTGACACCCTTGCACTTTGTGCTAAGTCTAACACTCCCTCACCTTGTGTTTACCACCCATAGGGAGACACAATCCTTTGGCCCAGAAGAAGGCACCAGATCCTGGAAGCCGAAACGTCCATGGGTCCAGCTTCAATCGTGTTGGCCCCAAGTACACCTTTGGGAATTTTTTCTGTTCCCGACGTAGACCAAGGATTGGTCACCTATAGCTAATAGACTAATATCTAGATACATATAGGTTTTGCCCTGATTATATAAGGACAAGCACCTTTTCTATATGCTTGCGCTTGCACTAAAGAAAAGCGCCCATTAGACATGTTCTTGCTTTACTACAGTCTATCACCATACCTCACTGCACTTAACTTTTTGTAAATTAATATTATGTTTTCTTTTGCATTTAATTGTTTGATTTTTCTATTTTGCATTTATACTCATCAGTTTACAACTAATGTGATGTTTTTGATGGAATATATATATATGTGAACGACCTATACTTCTGAAAACTTTTCGCTGCAGAAGGCTTTTTAGGGCTTTTGTTCCTAGAAAATGTTACTTGATTGCTCTTGTAAGCGTCTAATTCTTTTTTTTTTACCTTGATTAAACCCTGGTGAATATATTTGTTGTAATAAACTTACACCATGTACAAATGTTGTGTCTACATGTACGAATGAATGTGCATTGAACCCCTTTCCCTGATGGGATCCTTTAGACTTTGACACAAGTTAAGAATAGTGGTGACCTTTGCAAACACCAACTAATCCCCTTGTGTTTTGAATAATGGTATACAGCATTAAAAATATGCATTAATTATCGTCAGGCGGCTACCCCTGTATGTGATATGCAATATAGTACGGGCCAGTGCTTATCTCTGTGTAACTGAGTCAACACACCTTGTGCAAACCCACTGCACTCATCGCAAAACAACACAAGGGGCTTACTGCAATCTGGCAGACTTAAAGCTGTAGCCATGGAGCGTGCTTGCTTAATGGGGACAAAGGCATCTTCTGCTTCCTGAGACCCTGGCAGGGACTCGGGGGTCGAATCATGCGTGATGTTCTCAAGAGGAATAACTATGGGTATATATATACCAGAATGTACTGCCTACAGAAACTTACCATCCTGAGGAACCCTCTCATCTGCTTCTTAGTCTGGGGCTTAGGGACTTGCTGGATCGCTGCAATCCGATCCCGGGACAAATGTCTTTCCCCAGCAGAAATTGCAAGGCCCAGGTATCGTACAGTGGCAAACAAAACTGCAATTTATCTTTGGATTCCTTGTGACTTCTGAGCAGGCGCTTTTAACAGAATAAGTGAGTCTTCCTCACACATTTCCAAGGAAGGGGAGGTTAGGAACAGATCATCTACATATTATCCCAGCGTAGGCCCTCCTGGAAACTGAACCGAATCGAGGTCTTTCTGTAAAATTTGGGAAGACAAAGTAGGGCTTTCTATGTATCCAATTCGAAGCCCAGTGAACGTATATTGAGTGGAGGTATGGGTGAATGCGAACATGTGCTGACTGCCGTGTATGGGATAGAGAGAAATGCTGAACACAAATCTACAAAAGTAAAGTTCTTGGCTGAGTAGGGGTTGGTACAATACCTTCTTGGCGAAGGGATTCCATTACAAGGCGGATACCTTTTTCAGCCTGTCGAGAAATATGAAACTTCTGTACTCAATGCAGGAGTTCTGCAGGATTTGGAGTAACTTTGTCTGGCTCAGCATTAACCATATAACCAGTATCATTTCCATGAGTTGACCCTTCTTTAATTGGGACTCGGTACAATGGTCCCTCCTGCTAACAGGCAATGTCAGCTCGGTCCCCTGGGTTCCAATGGGTCATATGCTGTAATACTGGCAATACTTCATGCTCTCTGTGAGCAGGAATATCAAGGTGGACACCTTCAAGGGAACAGTAAATCGAGCAGCCTAATTTGCACAACAAATCTTATCCAAACAAATTCATAGGACAACAGGGACTCAACAAGTATGCATGTTGGTCAGAAATTGGACCTATCGTGACCATAAGCAGAGTGGACACAGGACACAGGGTGAGGTATTGGAGCACCTCCTATACCTACAGCATTTACAACATCATTAGAATGCATGTTATCCAGTGATAAAATCACCTGAGTAAATGTCTTCAGGGGGTGACATTTCCCCAAATTTGCACTCCCAACGAAAATTAAGCACTTCCCACAGATGTTCTAGGACTGGAGTTAGAATAGTGAATAATACCCATCCTACAATATGTGGGGGAATGCTTGTAGGGGTGCAGAGGAAAATAATCGCTTAACTGGTTGACTTTTTCCCAGTGGACATTTTCACCTAGAACTGAATGTATTGTTTGTGAGAACTCAAAGGCTTTTACTGTGGAGCGTGATGCTCCAGTATCAACAAAACATGAAATCCTTTGACCAGTAAATAAACAATCAACATATGGGGCAGTAGGATCAATCGTTATGAGTGCTACAACAAGTTCAGAGGCCCATTGGCATTCCTAAACCGTCAGCTTGAAGAGGTGCCGGTGGAGGCGAAGACCTTCTCATTCCGCTTGGTGTGGTTGGCTGTACTCAACCGTCATATTGAGGCCAGTGTGGACACTAGACTTTCCAATGTCCAAACTCTTTACAGTAGTTACACTGCTCACTGTACTTGTTCGTGTAATCTCAGCAGTATGCCCTGGCTCAAATGAATGGGGCGTTCCGCTATCTCTTCCCTGCCCTAGCCCACCTTGCTTGGGGCGAACTCTTCCCCTGGGGAGGTTGCGCCTCTGCATCTGCACCTTCATGAGTTTGGCTTTCAGAGTTTTTTTTGTCTTTCGACTTTTTCATGGAAGTGCTATGCAGCCACTAAAGCTTCAACCAAACCCTTTCCTTTCCAGCCTATCAGTATTGCCTTCATTCCTTCATATACCTTTTTTTTAATGTTTTTTTATTTGTTTTGATTAAAGAAAAACCTTTACAAATAATATTTTCTTCAAAACATCCACAATTTAGCACGGCAAATAGTATAGTAAACAGGTACCTAAGCTCAAGAAGCATAACAAACAAACCATTAACAACAGAAAAAAACATTTTTCCCTTACAGATGTCAAAAAAAAGTAAAGAACATAGTCAATTATCACACAGTATTAAAAACGGAATCTATTTTGGTCAATTCGTAGAAGAGATGAAACTATTAGATAGAATTACATCCAACTACGCAGAAAACAAAAGTTTTATATGGAATTTCATCCAGAAATTAAAGTTCAAAGGATCACTTTGAGCGAGTCTATGACAGTTAAAATACATTGGGCCTCATTACGACCCAGGCGTTAAGGGTTAACGCCGTCGTTAACCCTTAATGCCTATTCTGATTTTAACGGCTGCTTTTAGCAATCCATGGCGCTAACCCGCCATGATGCTAATTACGCCACCGTAATTTACGGTAATTTACGGTGGCGTAATTAGCGCCTTCCCCATTCCCATTATGCCCTATGGGGCAAAAATGGGAATGGGGAAGGGAAAATGGGAAATGGGGATTTACCGCCCCACTCACCTTGGAATGGGGTGGTAAAGTTGGCGTACTTAGCGCCTGGGTCGTAATGACCCCCATTGTCTGGTTCCACGTTGAAAAGAAATGCTAAGTGAACATTTCAAACCATACAGAGAAATCACTTAAGCAACTTTAAGCATAAGAGGATAATGTCATTAAAGATTATTTCTTCATTAAATTATTTGATTAATTAATAAGACATTTGAACAATGAATCATAGGATTGAATTATTTATCTGATTCATTTTTACATAACATCAGACCCCAGCCCACATACTTCTGAAAGAAATTTCATTGTAGCAATTTTCAGTGGTATTGATTTTCCATGTAGCATGTCCCAGCACAATGTGTCAAGATTAACATATTCTGGGTTAGGGACACACTTAATAAAGGCTTTCATATGTTAGAGTTTAATAGTGTCACAATCTAGGAAAAGGTGCTTCAAGGTTTCTATTACAGAGGGACTTTTACAAAAATGACAAGGGATATGTTTTCTGTTTTCACCATCTCTAATTTATTTTATCTCTGCCGTCAATAACACGTTGAACAGAAATCTTAAATATCCAATACGCAAAATATTATCAGGAAATTTAAATAAGTATGATTCAGGAGTTCCCATACGTTTTCCCTGGGGGACAAGATGGTAGTAGATCTTAGATGCTTGTACAGAGTCGATAGTGTGGCTCCAGTCATGTTATTGAAGGAGTCGCTTAGCTCTAGTCGGATTTAACATCAGAGTATTGGGATTTAAACCAATTTCCTCTAATGCTTTAAGACAGTCTATTTGTCAAGTCAGTAGCTAGCAGGACTCAGAGCAGCCCCTTTTCAATTTTGCCCCTGATTCAACATAGAGGTTTTTATGGCCTGCCATAAACAAGTTTCTATAGAGTGCCAATCTTCTCCATTGAATCATACATTCCAGCGACAGAAGACCCAGCTCAAATCGCAGGGCATTTAGGGGCACACAATTGGGTAGATAGGAAATGACTTTACACCAGATTTTGCTTTCCAATTTCCTCAAGAGTGAAGGTGAATAGAAAGGTAAGATCTCTAGTCCATAAATAAGTTTCGGCGCAACTTTTAGTTTGTCAAATCTCAATAAAGGGGTCAGAGAGTACTTGCAATACTTGTGTGCCACCTTCTTGATCTGCGATATCAAATTGGGCGCTCTGTCTAGAATGCAATTCCAATACAGATTTTTCTTACTAGAATCAAAAGCAGGAAAACCCAGATAGCACATTGATCTAGTTCTAAGGAGAGTGTGTTTATTTAGTTTCCATCTAAATTAGACTCTTTTTTTTATTATTGGTTAGACACATTATAACTGTTTTTTTTCATTCATTATTAGGCCATTCTCTTTGGTATATAATTCAAAGGCAGTCAACTTACGTTGGAGGCCTATGGGAGTGCCATCTACTAGCAAAAAGTAATCTGCATATGCACACCAGTTGGTGTTGGTGCGCTCGATTTTGGGAGATATTAGAGAATTAACTTCCAGGATCTTCCAAGCGTCCGACACATATGAATTAAAAAGTGTCGGGGAAAAAAGGCAACCTTGATGAAGCCCATTTGCAGTTTTGAGTCGGGCTCCAGAGATCTCCCTGTGGAAATAACCTAATATCGTAAGGATGCCCCATGGCATCCCAAGATGGAGAAACGTATTCCACAGCAGGGCTCGATCTACTTTGTCAAAGGCTAAAGAGAGATCAACTGCGACCATGTAAATAGGAGGGGCTGAAGGTTTACAAGCCTTTTCCAACAGAAGGGTAAATAACAGACCTCCGATTTCTGTTCCCATTCCTTTACGGAAACCAAACTGCTTGTTAGATAGAATATTACAGGACTCCAACCATTCAACTACATGTTTAAGTACAAGTCCCACAAATATCTTCGATTCTGCATCCATAATAGCTATCAGGCGATAGTTATCGGGAAGCCTCCTATCACCTTTCTTATAGATGGGAATAATATACAAGATATTCCAAGAAGCGGGAATTGTTTGAGTTATTTTTATGTCTGAGAGTAAAAGAAATAACCCTTTCGCCCATTCCTCTGGATTGGCCTTTAATTCCACGTTTGCCAGCCCGTCTGGCCCAGGAGCCCTTGATAAGCTAGAGGATTTTATCTGATGCTCAATATCAGACATAGTGAAACTACAGTCCCAAGAATGTATTTTTACTTTCTTCAATCCCTCCGGCCTTACAGCTCTACCTTCATAGAAGGGAGTGAACTGAGTAATCCAAGTGTTTTCCATTATACAGTTTGACTGAGTTGCTACCTGAGTACATTCCAAATGGTTTATTAAAGACCCAATTGGCGCCCGAAAGTGTCTCTTAAAGCCTTCAACATTGCTTCGTTGTCTGCTTGGAGCATATTTACTTTATGATTTCTCAACCGATTTTTCATTTTCTGTTTTAGTAATGAGAGTCGTTTCTGTTTTAGTGACCATTCTGTATTGGAATTCAAGATCCTTCTAATATTTTGATTGTTCCAATTTTTCCTGGATCTAACTAATGGATCATATACATGGGTTCAAGGGGCATGAGAAGTGCGCTTTCCAGTATCTTTAATAGAGTATTCTAGCATTGATTTTAAGTATTCAGGAAATGATTCTACCAGAAAAAAACACTGTCTTTTATTCCAGGGATTAGTTTGATGTTCTTGTAAGAAAGTGGCAGTTAACTTATTCACATTATCCTGGTACCATGTAATACAATTACTTCCAGGGTTTATTTTCATCCCTTTAACCATTATCCCTGATTCGATATACCTTAAAGCCCATATCACTGTCATTTCCAGAAATTTGTGGTCACTGAAATTAGAGTCCACCACAGCAAATTGTACGCACGCATACAACATTTTCTTTGACATAAATACATGATCTATACAAGACATTTTGGATCCATTAGTCTATGTGCAAACATTGATTGATGAATTAAAGAAAGTATTTACATGACAAAGACCCCAGTTTGTAAACAGATTACTCCAGATACGGCCATGAATATTTTTTCTGTTCGAACCACATGGTGCTCCTTCAATAGTCTGGCCATTAACTGAATTTAGGGGCGTAATAGAGCCCAAGTTTTTAGTCGAGCTAATTCTGTGTTTAATTTCTGCGTTGAAGTCGCCTGCCACTATGACATGCAGGCCTTTATATTTAATCATCATAGTGGTAAAACAGACGTGCACCTGGTGTACCGAGTTTTCCATGTCTACAGCCGGATTCCAGTAAATATTAATAACCAAAATATGGGAGACCATGTACTCAATAAGGATCTCCAAAACCACCATCATAGCACCGATAATTATGTCCAAGGAATCAAGTACAATAGTTCCTGATGTGTTTCTAATTGCAATTAGAAAGTCCTCTGATGGTCTGCTTCACGCACCTTTTGCTGGCTAACAGATGTTAAGACTCAAAACCATCTAAATTCATTGGTGAGTTCAGCCATGATTCCTGTATATGTAGGATCACAAATGAGCGAAATTTAACACATAGATCTTTAGAAGCCAGGAAGTTAGAGTGACCTCGGGAATTCCACTAAAGGATATTCCAAAGTCAAGATATAGCTAGAGGGCTAAAGCTTTTGCTGTAGCGCTTTTATTTCAGTTATGGATTCTCTAAGAGAGAGAGCTAACCATCTCCAACTGTGCTCTTCATCTCCTAGGGGCTGGGAAATAACATTGTCATGTTCCTTCTACTCTTGTTCACAGATTAGTTTTTTTTATGATGGTCATCTCCCCTTTATGAGGGCCTAGAGCCGGTGCTAAAAACCAATATATCGTAACCCATGTGCTGAAATTGTTCAGCTTCTCCGAGTATTGCCTCAAAATAATGTTTGAATTTAAAACAATTCTCACTCACATGATCTAGTCTCGTGGGGCGGACAAAGTCCACTAGTTTAAGATTCGTTGACGAGATGAATCTCAATCATGGGATTTCATTGAACAGAGACGAGACACAGGCACGATGGAGAGAATGGGGCCCTCCAACATCACCAAGATTGTACAAAAGAATCCTGGGCAAATCTGGATGAGCAATTTTACACCATTTAACGTTGCACATATCACTGTCATTTATATGTTTAGGTAACAGAGCCCTCTCATCTGCTGTAAAGTCCCTTTCCCCCTGTGCATTCTCCCTTAGTCCGGGTGGAAGACTCCCCTGGGCACAATTGTTTAGTACTTCTCCCTTTACCCGATCAGAAGTGCGGTATGTGTTAGAAAATGTCTCATTCCTTATGCACAGTTGGTCCCCTCCACCTTCAAATCGTGCAGGTAAGGAAGAAGTATTTGGGGCAGTGTGTATATATTTCTCTGCATGATTTGAAGTGTGCAGACTTGGCAGAATCTCCATCATGGTCGCTTTTATCAAATTAGTGAGGGCCTTGGTACTTTGATCTTTATCCAGATCCAGAGTAATAGGTTTAGGATTGTCACTCGTGGAACCTGAAACTGAAAATGCCACTCCGGAGGGTGAGTTCAGGGAAGGACAAACATTTTGGGGTACTGCGACCTTGATGTTAGTAGGGTTTGTCACATAAGTATTACTTGCCACTTGCGGGCTCCCAGACTCCAATTTAGTTGGTTGTGTAAACATAGTAGAAATGGCAGGTCCTAGAGTAGAATTTGTAGTGGGTCCAGTCAGCGCTTGTCTTTTGGTCAATTTTTCAATGACTTTGTAAAATGTAGAGAGCTGAACTTGTTTACTTTCTTTAAGTTTGTTTGTTTTTGTTGTCTCTTGTGATAAATTGTCACGTGCAATGATATCATTTGCAGAAATATGATCATCACATGAGATATTTCAGTTCTTTTTATTTTTTGGGGGGATTTTTAGATTTAACTTCAAAATTAACATTAGAGTTAGTATCTTGGAGTTGGAGAGCCCTACGACTCACTTCGTCCAACTGATGTAAATCTGAGATAGCTACTTCTGTAGATATATTGAGTGTTTTGTACGTAAACAATTAAGTTTTAGATTTTTAGTGGCGTGTCTTTTTCTGGCCTTCAAATCCAGGCGTTTCTGGCACCAGAATAGGTATCCCCTTGCGAATGCATGGAGCCTTTACGACTGGAATCTTGAGTAAATGAGCCGTCCCTATCCCCTGTAGCCTTCTCTGAGTCTATGATATTGGTTAAGGCTGTCATGCTATCAGGGGAGTCACTCATTGAACCTTCTTTATCCGGGACTAATCCAATGTCCCTGGAATTTGAGGATAGCAAAATGGTATTTGAAAGCTTGGAGAGGCCTTGCTCAAGATGCATCACTTTATCTGATATGGACCCCATGTGTTCCAAAACTTTTCCCAGATCAGTTTGTTTAGGTGGCCGAGTTATTGCACTACTAGACATTAAGACCACTGCGTATGTGTGTTTTGGGGCAAGACCATCATTTGCCTCATTACATTTAGGCAAATACTTCAGGTTCACATTCATGTTAGTGGTTTGAGAGCTGTGGGATTGGGACAGGTTAGAATTTATTAAATGAGCGCTAGGCTCAGATTTCTCAGCACCAGTCACTCTTCCAAACAGGAAACCTTCCAATGTATTTACTTTATTCAAGGTGTCTGAAGAAATAAACTTGAGGTCTCTGATTTCGATATGTGTAAACTCATGTCCTTTATCTAGAAGGTTTAAGATTCTGGACAGAACCGGGACCGAATTTTCAAAATGTTCATTCTCATTCAATGATGCAGAATTTGTTACATAAACACTTGGTGAGGCTTTCTGTGTGGTGAAAGGGGGCTGTTCCTCCAGAGCAGAGCTCAGTAAAGGTTCCTGTGGTTGGGATGATTCGTCATCACCAATCTGGTTAGTTACAAAATCCAGTTGGGGACATTCAAAAAGAGAAGCCGATGGCAAGGGGATACTGTCCCTGCTGTCACACATTTTATGAGAAAACAGTCTATTATCTGTGTGTAGGGTATTAAAGAGATGTACATTATCCAAACCATTTCTATTAGCGTTTACCAGGGTTGAGGGACCCATGGAAAGTCTAGTGCGTTTGCAGAGCTCAGACTTTACCGCTGGAGCCATCATGGAAACATCCACGATGTTACCATGGGGTCAATCCAAGTTTGTAGAAGCAATTATTAACGGAGGGGGATCTTCACGAACACGGAGGAAACTGGTGTGAGAAGTGGGCCAGTTTTCTTGTACAATTTTATGAGGAGCAGAATTCACTTCATCGACATCAATAGAAGGAAGTGTAATTTGCACTTGAAGTTGAGAGTGCATGTAGGCAAATTCCACCACTTCCTGTAAAAGCTCCAATTTAGCTCTCTGGCTGTCTGAGAAACGTACAGGCATTTCTTCTTGAGAAGCCAGGATATGAGGTTTGGGTTGAGATGTTGCCTCCCTGTCATCCATATTTGCTATCACAAAGTTGCTCAATGAGGACTGATTAGGTGGAGTATGAGGCGGAGCGGTTACAGGTAGTTTACATAGTTTACCACTTCTAAGTAGAGTGGCCATAGTTCCCCTAAAGCGCCAAATTGAGTACAATATGCAAAGTTGTAGCAGACAGAAAATAATAAAAAAATATCCTTATATTAATTTGTGCCAATGCAATTCGTTGTATTTGTTGATAGCTCAATTTACCTAAATGGCGCAGTTCAGTGTATGCTGGGCAAAATCTGTTAGCCGCTTCCGTGTTTATACCATGTATAAATCAAGGAAGTACAAATAATTGCCAACGTTTATACAGAAACGACTACTTTTGGAAGATGTAACACACGTGCAGTCAATTGCAGCACGATCTGGTATGTGATGAAAGCTTTTCCCTTAATTAAATCTGTTAATTCTTTACCGTTTGGCCATTCAAAGAAATATTCAATCTTACAGAAGTAAACAACAATCGTATGCTTTTTTGCAGTCAAAGTAACTTATTTGCAACACTCCGAAAGAATAGGGGATGTCCCCAGGCCCCCTGCGCCTCAGGCACCGAACAGCCTGTTGGGGGTCTCTGGGCGCCCCCGCTGCGTGCCCGCGAGCCCCAGCATGCACAGATGGGACACCAACACGTCTGCACGCTTCGGGCTCCCCGGTCGCTCTCCCGCGGCCGGGAACGCCCCGTTTATTTAAGGCGCACGCGGCGACGTGCAACGTCACGCCGCCGCGTGCGTATCCCCTCACGGGGCAACGCCACACTCCTCCTTTTTCGGGGAGGAACAATAACAACAAAACACATCAAACATATTACTACCCACACTGGCATGTATAACTCACAAGCCCCAGGCCCCCATTTATTAACAGCCTCCCGGATCCCCTTCACTCCGGAGCCCAGTCAATCGGCCCCAGCACATAGTCTCCGAGGTAGGCAGGTCTCCCTCGCCCAGCCCTCTGGGGGTACCTCCCACCTACCTCAGTCGCCGGACTCCCGGCCGCCCCGGTGTCTCGTGCTGGTGACCCCACGAATTCCCCCCGGGGGGTGTCTTCATCCGGGAGGACCGTCTCATCCGGGTCAGGCGGGAGTTCAGTCCGAGAGTCCCCCAGTTTCTTGAAGAAGCTCACGTTCCGGGTGACGGCCGACTTCCCATCCGAGGCCGTCACCATCGACCCCTTCACCGCCACTACGTCCAGCGGCTCGGGCTCATATGGAAGCGAGAGTTTCCCATGGGGATGCCGGTTCCTGATCAACACTTCGTCGCCCGGTTCCAGCCGCTGCGGACGAAGGCCCCTCCGTAGATTTTCCTGACTGGTCCTTGCCAGCCGCTCCGCTTCCACCCGTTGGTCGTCTATTACCCCGGGTACCTTCTCCTGCACCTCCGGGAGGAGACCTCGGGGGCACCTGCGGAACAGAGCCTCAGCCGGGGCCACCCCAGTTGAAGCATGTGGGGTAGTGCGGTACACTCTTAGGAACTGGTATAGCGCCCGCTGGAGAGGCTGACCTTGTCCCTGAGCTATCCGGAACGTCTTGTTTAATGTCCTCATCAGCCTCTCTGCGTCCCCGTTCGCGCGGGGCCACAACGGGGACACCTTCCGGTGGGCCACTCCGCAGCTCTCGAGGAATTCCGAGAACCTCGCGCTCTGGAATGGGGACCCATTGTCCGAGCACAGGGTCACAGGGAACCCATGGGTGGCAAAGATCTTCTCCACAGCGCCCACCACGTGCTCGAATGCCACCGACTCAACGAATTCCACCTCCGGGTATCGCGAGTACTCATCGACGATGGCTAGGAAATGAGTACCCACGGCCGTGGATCCGAAGTCCGCATGCACAACTTCCCATGGGCGGGTCCCCCGTGGCATTACCTCGATCTCAGGCTCCCGTTGTACTGGGGAAGCCGCCTGGCACCATACACAGGCCGCTACGAAGTTGTCCACCTTCTTCTCCAGCTCGGGGAACCACACCTTCAGCCTCAACCTCGCCTTCGTTTTGGCGGCCCCTTGGTGTCCCTGGTGCGCCAGGTTGATGACTTCGTGGACCTTGGAGCCCGGCACCACCAGGCGATCACCCCGCAGCAACAGACCCGACTCCGTGAAGGACAGTTCATCCCTCACCTTCCAGAGTTGCTCGAGGGTCACCTTGGCCTCCTGCGTGCGCCCGGCCACCAACTCCAGCACGGTCTTCCAGGACCCCGATTGCATCGAGCTTCGCAGGATGCGGAAGCATTCGTCATTGGCTGCTGCGGTCTCCAGTTCGGGGAGCGGCATCGCATTGGGGGTAGCACTCTCGACCACCATGCTCACGTGATCATCGGCCTCCTCAGCACACGACTCTTGGGCGGGCCCGTCCCTGCCCACCGGATGCCTGGACAGGTAGTCCGCCGCATTGTTGGCCCCTGGCCTGTAGATAAGGTTAACGCCATATTCTAGGAGGGCCAGCATCCATCGCTCGATCCTGGCTGGTGGTTTGGAGGAGGATCCGGCCATGATTGGGATCAGTGGTTTATGGTCTGTTACCACTGTCACAGGTCTCCCCAGCACATATAGCCGAAAATGCCGGCAGCCCCACAGAACCGCCAGGGCCTCTCGCTCAATCTGAGAGTACCTCTGCTCGGTTTCGGAGAGGGCCTTGCTCGCATAGGCCACGGGCTTCATTCCTCCGTCTCTGCCCACCTGGGTGAGGACCGCCCCAAGGCCAAACGGGCTGGCGTCCACAACAATCTCCGACTCCAAGGCAGGGTCAAAGAAAGCCACGGTGTCCTCCGCTGTTAGTGCACCTTTGATATCCTCGAATGCCGCCTGTTCTAGCGGGCCCCACTGCCAGATAGTGTCCTTTTTCGTCAGAGCCCTCAGAGGTTCCGACCTCGAGGCGAGATTCTTGATGAATCGCCCGCAGTACGTCACCATTCCGAGGAAGCTCCGCACCTCTGATGCGGACTCAGGGGGTCGTGCTGCCTTGATGTCTTGAACCTTCTTGGGGTCAGGAGACACCCCGCCCTCCTTGAAGATGAAACCAAAAAACTCAATGGTCGGGCGGAGGAACTCACACTTGTCCTTGTGGAGGGTGAGCCCCAGCGATTGCAGCCTCTCGAGAGTCCTGGCTAGGCGTTTCAGGTGGTCTGATTCAGTCCTCGCAAAAACCAGAATGTCGTCGCTAATGTTCAGGACGCCCTCCAGGTCTGCGAGAGCGCCTCGGATTAAGTTCTGAAACACCTCAGCTGCAGACGACACTCCAAAGCTCAGACGCTTGTACCTGTAGAGTCCCCTGTGGGTGGTGAAAGTCGTTATATAACGGGACTCTGGGTGGAGAACAACCTGGTGATACCCAGCCCGTAAGTCTAACTTCGAGAAGAAACGGGCCCCTTGCACTTCCGCAATGATGTCATCAATCGTCGGGGTCAGGTGTCGTTCTCTCCTGATAGCCTTGTTGGGCAACCGCATGTCCACACAGATTCGGACAGAGTCCGGTTGTTTAGGTTTCCTCGCCACGACAATGGGGGATACCCAGGGTGTGGGGCCCTCCACCTTTTCAATTACGTCCAGGTTCACCAGGTTATCGAGTTCCTTGTCCACCTGGTCCCTTAGATGGAATGGGATCCGCCTGTGCTTCAGGGCTATGGGCTGTACCGACTCGTCGATGTGGAGCCTCACGGGGTCGCCGTTCATCCTCCCGATCCCTTTGAAGATGTCAGCATACTTGTCGAGCAGGTCGTTGATGTCCTCCAAGTATACTGAATAGGCGAAGCTGACTATACCAAGGGCCTCCGCTGCCGCACAGCTGAGCAGGGTGTTGCTGCTCACCGGAGTCACATAGAAGCGGGCCCTGATCTTCGACCCGTCGTGTTCCACCTTGGCAACGAACACCCCATCGAGTGGCAAGGGCTCCCGCCCACCAAATGCGAAGATACGGGCCCTTGGTGTCGCCAGTCTCGGGGCTGGGTCGAGCGCAGCATAATGTCCTCTCGCCATGACATTTACAGAGGCTCCCGTGTCGACTAGCACAGGGACTGGCGAGCAGTTAACCTCCACGACACACCTCGGCTGTCTTCTGCTCCTTCCCTTGAGGACCTCCATGCTGGAGACGAAGAAGATGTTCTCCTCATCCTCCTCCTCCTCCACTTCTTCTTCCGCCGGGGCCTCCTCTGGTTCCACCTGTTCCACCTGAGCTACCCTCGGCGGGCGGTACTGCCGCGGGGCCCATAGACGGGGCTGCCCTCTCGGGATAAGTACAGGCAGAGTCGCCCTGCACACCCTCGAGAAGTGGTCAGGCACCCCACAGCGTCCACAAACTTTTCCTTTGGCCATGCACTCCGATGAGTGGGGAAGATCATATCCGCATTTCTGGCACGATTCTACCGGCTTCCCCGCTCTGTCTCTGGGAGGTATACCGGGTTTTCGCACCCCTCTGCCACCCCGCCAGATGGCGCACACCTCCTCCGGTTTCGCCGGGCGGGAACCGGCCTCCATTTTGTTGGCTCGAGCCTCCGCCACCTCATGGCACCTCCCGAGCTCCAGAATCCTGGCCAGAGTGAGTCCGGGCTCTCTTAGGACTTGTCGCCTCAGCTTGCCTGACGAGCACGCCTGGATCAGCATGGTCCTTATCATGTCCTCCGCATCCCCCCACGCACACCCTTGTGACAGGCGGCGCAGGCGGCCATAGAAAGTGTCAAGCGTCTCCTCTTCCTTCTGTTTGGCCGACAGCATGACGAACCTTTCAAAGTCCACGTTGGCAAGGGGGATGAAATGCGCCAGGAGGGCTGCTTTGGCCTGATCATATGTGTTACCCGCTGGAGTCAAAGATTCAAAGATCTCCTGCACAGTCACCCCTGCGGAGTATAGCATTGTGGCCACCATGCTGTCGTCGTCCGTGACTTGGGCGGCCCGAAAGTACATGTCTAGCCTTGCGATCCATCTCCTCCATCGTGGCCCTAGACTGGATGGAGGGCCCGTAGCATCAAACTCCGGAATTGGCTGCAAGGCCGCTTGCGCCCTGGCTTGGGCCATGGCCAGGGGTGGTGGTTGGACTGGAGGGGGGGCTGCACCCACCGGTTGTACAGGCAGTCCAGACGTCGTCGAGCGTGGGATGTGCTGTGGGGGGTTCTGCTGGAACAGGTCTGTTAGATCTTCATCCTGCGACTCCTCCGAAGCCGTGGCAGTCGCACCCTCCAGGGCACCAGGATCACTCATAGGCGCAAGCGCACAGGCACCCTTGTTCCAATTCTAAGGGCCGCAACTTGCACCACTCCCCACACTGCCACCACCCACGTGATGATGAAAGGGTTGAAGGAGAGTACCTCAAGGCGCCTGGTGTCCACGTGGGCCGCAGAAGCTGGAGCGTCATCCCCCACGTGATGATGATGAAGGGGTTGAAGAGGGTCCTGAAGAGGATCCGTGAACAAAAGTCTCCAAAAATTGAGCTATAAAAGGAATGGGCTGAGAAGGCCCAGCCACCTCAGTCCATCTTCCAGCTACAACACGACGTCACCGCCTGAAAATTCACCAAAATGACAAAATCTTGGCATGGGCCTGCAGGTTGTACTGCCTGCAGTCAGTTGATCCAAAAATTAGGTTTGGATGGTCTTCCTGCTCCAAACCGGAGCCGTTAGAAGACTCTCCACCTCGTGGGCAAGATGGCCGCCAGCCGCGTGTGGTCCGCGGCCTCGGCGTGATGCGAAACATCCACGGATGTTTCACTCGAAATGAAAAATTACTCCGGGATTGCGCTCACCGCCGGGCCCGGGCATCCGACACTCGTCGCCACTGTTGGGGGTCTCTGGGCGCCCCCGCTGCGTGCCCGCGAGCCCCAGCATGCACAGATGGGACACCAACACGTCTGCACGCTTCGGGCTCCCCGGTCGCTCTCCCGCGGCCGGGAACGCCCCGTTTATTTAAGGCGCACGCGGCGACGTGCAACGTCACGCCGCCGCGTGCGTATCCCCTCACGGGGCAACGCCACACAGCCTAACAGCCCACTTGCGGGCCACTTCTGGGTGCGCACGCGGGTGCACGTACCCCGGGTTAATGTAGGAGTTCCAGGAGGGAAGAAAAGGGGGCAGCGCCACTTTGTCACAACAACACTGGGAAAAAAAGAAGAAAATGAACTGATTAGCGTGGATACGTGGCGCACAGGGACCCCAACCAAAATACCAGCCAAAATATAATCCAAAGTCCAATGTGTCCAAGTCACAGTTCCCTTATCCCAGTCACCTTCGTGTTTCCGTGCTAGGTGCTCTTCCTCTTGCCGACTCACGCAGAGGCTTATTCCTCGGACAGGCGGGCAGGAAGCAAAAGTCCACAATAGAATAAAAAGCCCACTTGCGGGCCACTTCTGGGTGCACCCCGGAAGTGATACCTTAGGTTGTAAATCCATAACAAACAGAGCCACTATGGCCCGAGGTGCTATAAGCGTTACATCAACACTCCCAGAATATTGTTCAAAGCATTGTTTCAAATGCTCGAGATATTCTGCAGGTTTTTTTCTGTTGGATTGATTAGATGCATTTATCTTAGACCAGTCTGCATTTTCGAATACCTAGCGGTAACACGTTCTTCAGCTGGCCAATTGGCGCACATTTTAAGTAAGGTAAATGTATCTGTGGGCAGCACTGCTCGTAACAACTAATTCAAATCAACACAAGTTGGGTCATAACAGTCTATGATGACCTGAAGTTCCTCCTGGAACTTAACAGGATCTTTTCGTATCTTTGGAAATCTTTGAACAATATTAAACCAATAAGTGGTGCTCCAAGCAGCTTATATTGTAACTAGGGTATTGTTTCCTCCCTGGAGTTGTCTAGGTTGGAATGCACCAGTACTGGTATTGGCTGTCATATTCGGGAACCCTGCAAACGTGCCTGAGGATGGCGAAAAAAGTTTTGAAATCTGAGCTCGTAGTTCAGGGGTAAACAGGCCGACCATAGTATTTATTGGGGTAGACTGATGATAAATTGGAGGTTGAGTCTGGGCTAGCTGGTTGTTGGTCAGTTGTAACATTTAAAATGGCAGTGCTGCAAGTGTCCAAAATATCTTTGGGACTTTCCTTTTATGAGCGCTCCCCTTGGATTACAGGATATAATTGTTTGTACTCAGCTTTATGTGCCGGTACCTTCAGCATAGAATACTCAGTTATCAGGTATTTTACTTCCTGCTGGAGCTTTTCTTCAGTGTCTTTCAGTGCCTGGGTCTTGGATTCAGTCTGTCTTTTAGTAGCTTCGGTATTCCAATCTAGATAACTGTCCCATTGGCGGTGGTGTACACATGTATCTGTCATCTCTAATGTCTTACATAAATTCATCATTCTGTCTAAGTCAAATGTGCCTTCCTGGGGGAAATGTCTAGGTGACTCACTCTGTGTATATTCATCCATTTATCCAGGTACTTACATGATTTGGGCGAATAGTGAGTAAATATGAAATGTGCTGGACTTCCTTTAGGAGGAAGTGGCATTTATTTACACTGGCCTGAACCCATTCTCACAGAGACAAGACAAGGTATGACTTATTACGGATCCAAGTCCGTTCCTAACTCTGTCTGCATCGGGACTCTTTGGAGTCCCGTGGCTAACAGTGTGGATACGGCTCATCAACTGGCTGCTCTGCCACATCTCCCCAGAGCCTCATTTCCATGCGGCAGTATTTGAGCTACTAGCCGAGGAGCACCAGCGTACACCAATGTGGCCCACACTTATTAAAACTGTCCTATTTTAAGGGTGTCCAGGTAATCATTCATAAGCACTCCAATTTCTGCAGCTGACGTTTTGGTGAGATTACAATATTTGCCCAGGATCACACACTTACGCTAAACAGCTAAGCAGGGAATTTAACCCACTCTTTCAATTTGGGCATGGCCACTTTCTGCCATGCTTACAAATATTTAAGTTTTGGGTGTCAAGACCTACAAAAGTACTGTCCTATAGAGTTTACTCGCAAAATACCCAAATTGCATAGTAAAGCATCATGGCAACATGTAAATCGTTTTGCAGTAAGTTGGGGCAAAATAATATCACTGTATGGTACCTTTATTTTCCACATCCTGAATGGAAAACGAGAAGCTGCAAAAGAAAAATATCCTGATTTACCACTTTATTTTCAGCGCTTTAAAAGCACACGGTAATGGGGGCATGGGGGCACAGAGACAGTCAAGGGGAGGCATGACACAATGGTAACAGGGGGCATGGGGGCACAGAGACAGTCACGGGGGTTGGGGAAGGGAGGGGAGGCATGACACAGTAACGGGGGCAAGTGAGCACAGAGAGTCATGGGGGGGCAGGGGGAGGGAGGGGAGGCATGACACAGTAACGGGGGCATGGGGGCAACAGGCAACAGAGACAGTCAAGGGGGATGGGAGGAGGGAGGGGAGGCATGACACAGTAACGGGGCAAGGAAGCACAGAGACAGTCACGGGGGAGGGAGTGGGGCATGACACAGTAACGGGGGCAAGGGGGCACAGAGACAGTCACGGGGCGGGGAGGGAGGGGAGGCATGACGCGTTAACGGGGGCAAGGCGGCACAGAGACAGTCAAGTGGGGCGGGGAGGCAGGGGAGGCATGACACGGAAACGGGGCAAGGGGGCACAGAGACAGTCACAGGGGTGGTGGGAGAGAGGGAAGGCATGACACGGTAATGGGGGCATGGGGGCCCAAAGACAGTCGCGGGGGGAGGGTGGGAGGCATGACACGGTAATGGGGGCAAGAGAGCACAGAGACAGTCACGGGGGTGGGGGGTGGAAGGGGAGTCATGACACAGTAACAGGGGGAATGGGGGCACAGAGACAGTCATGGGGGGCGGGGGGAGGGAGGGGAGGCATGACACAGTAAAAGGGGCATGGGGGCACGGAGACAGTCACGGGGACGGAGGGGAGGCATGCCACAATGGTAACGGGGGGCATGGGGGCACCGGGACAGTCATGGGGGAGGAAGGGGAGGCTTGACACAACGGTAACAGGGGAATGGGGACACAGAGACAGTCATGGAGAGCGGGGGGAGGGAGGGGAGGCATGACACGGTAATGGGGGGCATGGGAGCACTGAGACAGTCACGGGGGGATGGAGGGGAGGCATGACACAACGGTAACAGGGGCCAAGGGGGCACAGAGATAGTCACGGGGGTGGGGGGTGGGAGGGGAGTCATTACACGGTAATGGGGGAATGGGGGCACAGAGACAGCCACGGTGCGGGGGGAGGGAGGGGAGGCATGACACGGTAACAGGGGCATGGGGGCAAAGACAGTCACGGGGGAGGGAGGGGAGGCATGACACAACAGTAATGGGGGCAAAGGGGCACATAGACAGTCGCGGGGGAGGGTTAGGCATGGCATGGTAACGGGGGACATGGGGGCAACAGAGACAGTCACGGGGGTAGGGGGACGGGCTATGCTGCTGATGACAAAGGAAACTTGTTTCCCAGAGTCCAGCCCCCCGAGAAACACAGGCTGCGTCGACAACACTGTGTTGTGGAGTTCATTACGGACACAGCCTGTGTCTCAGGGGGACTGTGACTCTGGGAAACGGGCAGTTGGTTGATCATCCGACCCGACCAGATAGATGTGCTTCGGAAGAAACAAAATACTTGGTTTAAATTGCGGGGGGGGGGGGGTTTCTCTCTGACAGCCCGGACCATGCGAGATTATATCAGACAGCGGTCCAGGCCGTAGGAGAGAAAATAAAAATGCAATTGAAAAGCACCAGCAGCAGAAGGGCGGGATGCTTACCTGGCTGGTATCACCGCGTTTGTGGCCTCCTCTCAGCTTACTCTGCAAATGAAAAAATGCAGCAGAAGGACACGTGCGTTTCTGGAAAGGTCTTCCAGGGACGAGGGGGTGGGTTGAGTCCAGGATTAGGATACATTTCTCAGAGACTGGCAAGGAAAGGGTCTGCCTGCCTCAAGGCAGGAGCTTGCTTGCTACAGTGCCATCTAGAGGTGGAAAGTATGTTTTTATTCAATTAATAAATACAGCGTACATGGTACGCAGTAGAAACAAAAATCATCTGTATCGTATTTCCTATAATTACATGCGTAAATAGGCATAATAACCACCTTATCTAGAGGGCTGGGCTCAGGTATCAACACCCAGCCTCCGTTCCTCCTGCGTTACAGACATTTCAGAAACACCCACTTGTGTTGGTCAGATTCAGATGACTACCCACAACGCATATCGATATTCTGCTTTTTCAGAGACATGGGTAGGTATGGGTCAAAGACAAGACGCATAATCAGTAGAAACAAAGCCTGTTACAGCTCCCGTACTAGGACAGAGAAGAGTGTGAAATATAAGGCAGGGTTGCAACTAAGTTGCACATTTAGGGTTTCAAGTATCCAGGTATGGGTAAGAACAAGACAAAAAAACAATCATGGGGCTCTCATCCAAATATTTTCTTCATAGTAATACATAGCACATTCTTCCTAATCCCTAATCGATACTACACTTCCCTGACCGTCACAGCGGTCTCATGTTCTCTTGAAGCATGGATGCACTGCTTATAAACTGCGTTGGCTATCCACTTTAGCTTTTTCATATTCAGATAAACTAAAGGCAGGGCACTTTCCCTCCTGTAACCTTTAGATATTCACAACAGATTTCAGATTTCAAAGACACACATTAACCCCAACCCGTTTCAGACAAAACAATACAAGACATAACAATACACTGCCACAATTACCTCTTTCACCGACCAAAGATTTTCAGTTGGCTTTCTTCCGGCTTTCTTCCGCAACAGCTCTGCCCGCTCTCCTCGAGTTTCTGGGCGCTCAAGCTAGCTTTCCCCTATGGCGGAATTGTCTCCCCTCGGCCCACGGGGGTCACTGGGAAGTGCGCTCAGGGGCCTTTGGTTCTGCCGCAGAGCAGAGAGAATCAGATGGCTATGGCACCAAACTTGTGGTGGGAAGAAAATGACCACTTATGATTCTAGTAGATTGGTAAACAATGTATTATTAAAAAGCAATTACAAGAACAAAACGAACTGCAGCACGAGACTGCGACGCAATTGAGAACCCATTCCCTCTGTGCACCATTCTCTTAAAACCAAAGGAACACATGCATTTCAGTGGAAGAGATGGCCATACATGGCAAGGAATCATACTGAAACAATGTTGTTGGCAGGGAACAAAGCCCCACTATCCAAGCCTTTGATACCAGCTGCACTCTTTCATGTTGGTGTTATCAGGGAGGACAGCATAACATAATACAATTAGTGATGGTGAATATACTCCTGAAAGATTCACACATGCTCTGAGGCAGGAGAGAACACTTGTAATATGATGACTTCCATCTAATAACGCCACTTTTCCTAGGAAAGTGGGAGCTTAAAACACACTTACATGTTCTTTTATTTTATTAATTTATTGCATCATGGTTTACAAATAAACCTTTTGCACATATTCCAAAAGGGAAACATGTCAGAAGTGAGAGATGTCAAGGCAAGCATCTCAACACAATAATCAATCTGCCTTCATTGTAAAAACATGCAAAGCAAAGTCTAAACCCCTGCCTCGCATAAGCAAGAAACAATAATTTAACCATGGCAGTTTGCGTACCTGCTCAATATTATAGTGCAGTAATAAGCAAGAGGAGTACATAACATTTTCGATTCCTAAACTTTCCCCCACACCTCCCCGGGAGGCTCTTTCATTACCTACTCACCAATCTACAAACGTCTGAGACTTCAGAGACTCAAACACATCACCACAGCCTTCCAAACAACCTGCTGGCTCCCAATTAAACGGGATTAATTTAAAAACAATGTGCATAGCTCATGGCTCCATCCATAGCAGGGTCCTCGATTCCAACACAAGGAAATTCAACTATGTTAACTCATCTGGAATGCTTTGATTATGTGACACAGCCCAAGTTATATAGTGCCAATCTTCAAAATAGAATATCACAGAGGGTGGACATTCTCTCAAATAAACTCTGAGCTGCATTCCCGGGCGTCTGTGCACAGGGAAAACCCACTTAGTATTGAAAAATTGGATATTCAATTGACTTTCGAACAGCACTGGTGTAAAAAAAACACAAAGCACCCTGGACCAACCTCAAAGTACAGACACTTATTCTTGGAAACATTTACCAGAGGGAACCTTCCATCTCTTATGTGCCACAGACTTCCATAAAATGCATCAGCAAGTAACATTGGAGATTAGACTCACTCAAGCAGAGCTGCGTCTGCCCTTCAAAATAAATAGAATGGCAAGAACCCCATCACCAGGGATGAAGCCAAATTCTCCAATAACACAGGACAATAGTGAACCAAAAGGCCTGCACATATAACGTGTCAAGTACTACCCAAGATCGGGTCGGTAGCCCCATGCTATCTCATGAATGTGCCACTTACTTTCACACAATGCATCAGGCAAGGTACATTGGGAGATCTAACTCATTCGGGTCAGTCCCCTTTGTAATAAATTTAACTACAAAAAACCTTCATCAACAAGGAAGACAACTAAATATTCTGAGGACACTGGATCAATGATCTTTAACCAAAGGTTCTCTCTCAGCAAACCATTATCTTATCCATCCCCCACTCTTTGGGTCATATCTTCACCTCTCTCCACATTTCACTGCTCACACAATCAACACTTTGACACGGCAGCAAGCGGTCTACTAATATACAACATGAATGGAGCAATCCCACTGCTCATTTTGCTACAGGATCACACAAAAAGTACACCAGTGGGTAGAGCTCCTTGCACTGCTGACCACAGCTGGTTGATTATATTTTTTTATTGTCTTTTATTTGGGTTTATATAGTGTTAATTGAGCTAGGAAGCCACAAAGCTCTGTTCAAGTAATTTAAGGTTAACAGAGGTTGTATAAGGGAAGGTTCCAGGTTATTTTAGCTTGGCTATCCTATACTACATGGGTGGTATATAACTAGGAATGATCCCTAGGTAATCCCAGAAAAGGGGGACTTGAGTGCCTTCCTGAACTGCAGAAGCCTTGGAGCGTTCCAGATTGCGACTGGGTTGATGTTCTAGTAGGTTAGGGAGTAACAAGAAATTGTCTGTTTTCTGGTTTTCTCGTTGTGCGCCTATTTAGTCTTGAGGAGCACAATGTGCTGACCCCTGGAGGAAGGCATCCCAAATGAGCAGGCATGCTTGATGAGCTGGTAGGCTGGTGTTCGAGCAGCAGTTGCCTTGTATGTGATGCACGTCGTTTGGAGGGGGGCAGGTGTGAATGATTTTGGCACATCAATATTGCAACATATTGCCATTTGGCAGGGGTGAAGAAGCCCTGGCTTTTTATTTAATAGCATGATGTAGTGTGGGAAACCTGAGGGCATTCTCACTTGCTTCTCCCCATTTTCCTCTACTCAGGTGGCCAGTGAAAGGCCATTGCTTTTGGATCCGGCCCTGGGAGTGGATATGAGAGGAAGGATCACCTGGTTGGAGGAGATTTGGGAAATGGGAGGAGGATGTCCATAGGCGAGACACTGTATCCCCAGTTTCCATTCCAGAATGAACCCTATGGGGTATTATTAAAACCCCTCAATTTCTTCCTTTCATACCAACCCTCAGATAAATCCTAAGTGTCAAGGGACCAGGAGGAGAATAACAACAAGAACACCTCATGATATGGACGGAATAGGTCCACATTCACCTTGTCTGTTAAAATCAAGAAGTTATCAGAATGCACACTGCCCGCCATCTACCTTTGTAGGATATTATCAGGCTTCCCCATTGTCATAAACTTCAACTGTCACATATGCATATCCCTTTAGGACTGGGACAAAGAAGAAGCAACTATGAGTAATGCACACAACCCTCTGTGCACACCACTTTGGTACTGGGACAAGGAAGAGGACTGGAGAACACTACTATGAGTGTCAGGCATTTCCCATTGACAGACGTAATTATGGTCAGGCAAAGGACTTGCAGCTGCAACCAATTAATGGTTCACAGTTGCATATAGAGAGGCCAGATAGAGAGACACAGAGAGATACACCTAGGCGGGGGAGTGCTGCAACCCAAGGCAGAACCGGCAGTACAAGGGCTGATGAAAAGGGTGCTGTTTACTGAAGTTGAGCCACAAAGACACTGAGGGCAGAGCAGGCTGCAAGAGGGTCAAGAGCTCTGCAGAGCCCTGCGCCGTGTGTCCCCTGTTGGGTGTGGAGGACACAGAAGTCTGGAGGAAGCGAGTGCTGCTCGCCAGAGCTCCTGAAGGGAGAGAAAGGAGCGAGCGAGAACCAGAGATAGAAACTGAAGCACCCGGAGAAGCGGCTGCACACCGGTGAGTGAAAGGGGAAGATCACTTAGGCCTGGGCGCTCAAGGGCCATGGGGTGTGTAACGGAAGATGCCGGTCAAGCAAAAGTGTGTAACCAATGGGTCTGGAGACAAAAGGGGAAATATTGAAACACGAACAAACGGTAAAGTATTCACTGAATTATTGAATACTGAACAAATGAAATAAATGTACAATGTTTATGAAATACTGCATGAGTGAAAGGACAGTAATGTACATTTCCAAACGCATTGAAACCAAGTGAAAAGCCTTTTTGAACTGAGTGAAAGTGAAAATCAAGTGTAGGCTATTAATGAAAGCATGAGAGGTGTGTGAAAAGCATTTGAAAAGTACTATGGGATAGCGTGGAAGCAAAGTGGTGACAAGGAGAAAGACCACAAAGTGAAGTGTGTAAAAGTCACATGTTGGCAGAGTCAAAAGATGCCAACAAAAGTGTACATGGACTAATGAGTTGCAGAGAAACCTGTGTTGGCAGGAAGTCCAAGGAAAGTCACTGAACATTACGAAGTGCCAAGGGTTATCAGTTGCATGCCCTGTGATGGGTGGACCGTTTGGTCCGACAACTGCGCCTACACCGAACAACCCCAATTTGGAGGGAACCAAAGAAAGTCAAGAGGCTGAAGCTGTTATGCCTAATGAATGTTCAAGAGACCGAAAGGAAGGCAAATAAAGAAAGCTGGCAAAAAGCCTGAAAGGTTATAAAGAGGATTTGCTAATAAAGTTGAAATGAAAGTCAAGAGAACTGTGTTGTCTTTAGGGAAGAGGACCCCAAGGACATTTTGTGTTGAAAGTCAAGGAAACTGTTTGTGGAACTGTGCTGATCTTGGGGAAGGGAACCTCAAGGACATTTTGTGGAACTCTGTTGAACTTGAGAAAGGGCAAGGTGAAAGCAAGCCAGGAGCTGGAAGAAGCTACGAACATTATTTTGAACACTGTTTCTTTGGTTGCTGCCATCCCTACACATTTTAAAGCTTTATTTGTGAGGGCAAGTATAGGTTTTGGATAGAGACAGACTTTTAAGTTGAACTTACTGACTCTGACTATCCTTAGTTTCTTTAGGTAGGGAAATCCCACATTCACATCAGGCAAGCTAGGCCTTACACCATCCTGACACGTAAGAAATAAACCTTTACTTTTAGAAAAAAGTAAATCTGTTGTCCGTGTCCTTCTTCATGATGCCTTCACAGTGGGTAATTCCATCTCTGAAAGCGTGATCTGCTGATAGATTACCCTTTCATAAGCATAGTGTGTACTTGTGCCTTGCAGCATCAATATCCTGATCTGCAGTGACCAGTGGCACAGAGCAGGTTCAGGGGTCACAGGTGCCCATTCGACAGCTGCAGTGACAGGCAAGTCTCCTGGTAGTGTGGGGACGGGCAGGAGATGCTCCGTTGCATGTGGAAGTGGCTTCGGGCAGCGGTGGGCGCCACTTCCCCATTCTACTCAGGGTCTCCAGTGCTCGTTGGGCTTGGGAGAGCAGTGTGGAAGATACGATCAGTACACAATGATTTATAAATAAATAAATAAAAAACCAATACATTTTAAACTGATACAGTGGGAATAACATCACCACAATGCATACTTCTTCACTTCTTGCGGTTGACTGCATTTTGCACTCACTGCGTTTTTCTGCTTTTCTGTGTGCTTGGCCTCCTTTCTCCTGTGGCTAGGCTGGGGGGGCAGGGCCAGGTGTGTTGGCAGGGTTGGCCTGGTGGCTAATACAGCTCCCTTGCTTGGTCTGATGTGCACTGTGATTGTGGACAGGTGCTGGCTTCAATTCTGAGTGGGTGGGTGGGTGGAGCGTGCTAGGTGCATTTGCCCTGCTGTTGCACTGCTGGAGTCCTGCTGCCTCGGGTGTGCTGCTGGTCCCTTGCTCTTAGGCTGCTGTGCTGCTTGAGGAGGTACTGCAAGTTCTGCCATGCTCCTAGTAAGCGGTTTTCTAAACAGAGGTGCATCTCTTTAGGGGAGGTCAAAGCGAGTTCCCTGTGAGGGGTCAGAGATGAGAGCCAGACACAAAGTTATGATATTCGCAAAGTCAGACATTTTATTAAACAGTAGTGGGTTGGAAAAATACCTCTCTAGCCCTATTCAAAATAGGAACTTCACTACCTGAGAAAACAAAAATATAGATCTATCTGTGTCGAGTAGTCAGTAACGTAAAAGTCATTTTTGTGTCCAAAATGCCCTAAGCTGAGCCTCACACCAGAAACAAAACAACAAAGGGTGCAAGGAAATGTCTTTGACTTGATGTTAGCAAAAAGTGTTCACAACCGAAAATATAAGGATGACTTCAACAGAAGTGTTCTCCAAGGAAAGATCCTTGGTTCCAGAGGGGGGTTCCCGTCTGTGATGCTGGAAATGCATTGGAGGGACAGGGCCTCCACGTCCTTGTCCTGCACTCCCTTATGTGTGTTCTGTGTTGTTTTCTGCACATGAGTCCCCTTGGGACTCTGGCAGTGCGGCTCTTCCTCTTTTTGGTTGTAATGAACAGGCACCCTTGGAATACCCTTGGGATACCACAGTTGGAAGACCCAGTGAACCACAGACAACGACTGCCGCAGGAACCTCAGGAGTTTTTTTAGGCCTAGGAGACAAGCAAAAAGAAAAACAAGGTGAGCAAAAAAGACCCCAAAAAGGAAAGAACGAATGAGTGAAAACCTTGTTATCAATATCTCTAGTAAAAACCTCTCCAGTGGCCAATTAAATATACTCAATCGCGGACTCTCATTCGTCCCAACTTGCAATACACCACTATTAAAGGAGAAAGTCTGTCTTCATAGGTTACTTAGCACATTGAGATTGAAACTGTTCTTTGAATCTGATTCCAACATGGATTCGACCGATTCGGAAAGTGAAAATCTGGACTTACGTCCCAAGAGCCTTTTTGATCCTAATATCCAGAACTCAATCTTGTGGCAATCTTGAGCCTATTTGAAAAAAGTGTGTTGTGTGACCTTAACAGGATCAATTATCAGAGAACCACCCCCTGAACATTAAAAACAGTCAACTAGAACACATAGAAACACTAGACAAGGATGAAGAACTCACAATTAAACCTGCTGACAAAGGGGGAGCCATCATTGTAAGGGACACTATATACTACACAAATAAATGTTTGGAACTACTCAATGATGACACGACGCATACAAAGTTAGATGGCGATCCTCTTCACTGAATAAAAACCTTGATAGAGAAAGCTATTGATAATGCCTATGATAATGATTGGATAAGTGATAAGACCTACCAGTTCTTACTCAACAAACACTGTATAACACCAGTGATCTACGGCTTGCCAAAGATACACGAGGACAGTGCTAGTCCATCTCTCAGACCAATAGTAGCTGGTACAGATAGTGTTTCGACCCACTTGCCATCTACGTGGACCGTCTACTACAACCATTAATTCAGAGAATACCTACTCATCTCAAGGACACCACAGACTTCTTGATCTGCCTGAAGGACATTACAGCCCTGAGTTCTGAATGTATCTTGTTCAGTATGGATGTCTGCAGCCTATATACATATATTCCCCACATTGAAGGTATTGATGCAGTTGACTCCTGAAGCTGGCTCTTGTTAAACTCACCCGGAATTAGGGGCAACCGTGAGTTTGTCCTTGAATTGTTAAATTTGATACTATATAACAACTATTTTCGTGTTCAAGATAAATACTACATCCAAGCATCAGGAACATCGATGGGGTCAGCAATGGCCCCTGTGTATGCTAACGCTTTCATGTACAAATTCAAACAGCATAATGTACTGGACAATCCAATATGGTCATCCAAAATGCTGGTATGGAAGCGCTTTATAGATGACATTTTTGGGGTTTGGTGTGGCTCTAGGGAAGAACTAGAGCTTGCTTTATTTTGACCTACCTCAATACTCCACATCACAAAAATCAAATTTACAATGGAAATCGGAGCCCCATCGCTACATTTTTTGGATGTCAGTCTTGAAATCAGAGATGGTAGGATTGCTACAAATGTATACCACAATCCCACCGATGCCAACAATCTCCTGCACTACACCAGCTTTCATCCTAGACCTATGCTTAAAAGCTTACCCTACAGCCAGATGCTGAGACTGAAAAGGATCATCTCTGATCCAGCTGGCCTTGATTCAGAATGTTCATCATTAGTAGACAGATTTGAGACACTGGGATACCCAGGGAATGTACTAGAAGAAACCAGGACGAGAACAAACAACATCACCAAAGAACAACTGCTGACACCGAAGAAGAAGAATAGGGACACCCCACTTCTGTACATCTCGTCATTTTCACAGCAAAGTTTTCAAATTAACAAGGCTATTCGAAAAACACTGGGGGATCCTGAACAATGAGCCCACCTTGCTCAAATTATTATGAAAGACCAGCAAGAGAGAAACAACTCCTGTTGAGGACAAAGAAAAAAGGCACATTTCCCTGTTTAAATTGCACACACTGCAACAATGTGATCAAAGGAAATACTATATCTCATCCATAAACAGGGAGGAAGATCAAGATAAGAGACGTTGCCACCTGCCTGTCCTCAGGAGTCATCTACCCTGTCAAATGCCCATGCGGGAAACTCTATATAGGCCAAACTACAAGACCTGTCAAAGATCGGTGGTCTGAACATAAATCAACCATAAGGTGCAAAAACACCAAATCACCCATGGCCAGACACTTTACAGAACATCAGCATACCATTGCCCAGATCAAATTTCAAATCATTGAAGTTGTCAAATGACCACAGAGGGACAGGGACCACCAGACCCTGCTGTCTCGAAGAGAGAAGTATTGGATCCATCTTCTGGACACCCACAACCTAGGGGACTTAATAAGGAGTTCTCCTTAAACTGCTTTATACAGGGTTGTTAGTATTGGAATGACCCCACTGGACATGTCCAATTGGGGAGCCCGGTGGTCATCCATCATTCACAGAACATATGAAATGTGAAAAGCTTTACCTGGACAGGAGTTTATGAACAAAGGCTAACATCTTGGGAAGAACGTTAGCCATACGTTGAATGTGTGTCATGAAGAATCTCTCTTCAAACAGTGACAGAAATGTCACTGCACTTGGAACAAACCACAGATATGTAGAATACTTGACACTGGATGCTTATAAAAGCCATGTTACAACTCAATACTTTTTTTTGAATTTCTTTTAATTGTTTGAGCTGACATTTATCAACTTTACAATATTTAATACACAAATCTCTAAAAATGAGAAAGAAAACAAAACAAAATTTAACAGTTTGACATACAAAATAAAAATCTAAAATACACTAAAATGAAGATTAGAACAGATAAAGAATCAATATAATCACTCAGATCAATCGAACAACTTAAGATATACTGTTTCCACATATATATATAACGACAAACTAATATTACTCGCTACTATCTAAGTGATTATATTGTCACAAATTGCATCTCTTCAGTAATTAATAATAAAACATTTGATAAAGTAAAATTGCCATTCATAAACTTTCAGTTCTGATCGGTATGTTTACTAGGGTGGTCCAATAGAACATAATCAAGACTAGTTTTAAAGCATGAAGAAACATGATTGCACCAATTCTTAATCGTGTGAGGAAGCCACTATGAATCATGAGCCATAAGAGATCACAATCCACATCTCTGTAGTCCTTTATTGTATACTTTAAATATTGTATCCTTAAATCAAGTAAGGTAGCACACTCCGTCAGTAGGTGTTTCAGCATTTCTCTTTGTGTCGGAAGGTGACAAAATCTACAAGTGTTTTCTATTGGAGCAATTATTTTACGTCTGGCAAGTATAGCTTTGGTTGGCCACAAATTAAAGCGAATTTGAATGAATTTGGTTCTATGACTAACAGCAGGACTAACTAATACTAACTACTCAATACATTTGTTTGACACATCTGACCTAATGAGCCCTGAAGGACTGCCTCAGTTTGTAACCCAATCCTTGGGAGACATGTAAGCATTCCCTTATTGGAACACAGAGATATAGACAGAATGCCCCAAGCGGTGGATGCACCCTTTGTCCATCTATACCCGACATATGAGTTTGTTGTCAACGCATGAGTCTGTAGGTATTACCATTTAAGAGCCACTAAGATGACATTAGCCAATATTACGATGGCTTTAAATTTTAAATACATCTCCACATTTGGAGTTTATTACAGAGATGACCGCTCAGGGCTCACTTTGTCAACAAATGATAAAGTTTCGCATTGATTGATGTATTTTACATTTTCATCGTAGTTCACTACTATGCCGACTAATGTGTAAGTGCAGTAACAGCACGTGATGAGTGGTTAGAGGACAGATAAATGTAGATGTAAGAACCCGGTGATTAGATCCTGCTCACCCTGCAATACTGTGACTCATGACTTTATTTTCATACCTCCCCTATTGTGTGAGTTCTATTGCACACATAAACGATCTTTACAACCTCATTCCTATCTTAGCTCCAGCACTAAGCAAGATAAAACCCTGATACTATACTTCTGTCATTTTGTTCTTTTTCCTCCAATCTAGCCAGTGGAGTAGAAACATCTGGGCGGGATACTCTAGTGTTTATCTACGCTGCAGTACACTCCAAGATGGACACCACATTCTGCAGAGATGGGATTGGTCCGTTTTTTCTTTCTACACTCAAGGTATCCTCCACGACTTACACAAGATGGCGATCTACACTTAATATTGTTCCCCTGGTTACCAACGCTGCACGTGCATTAGAACCACTGCAATGAACACTTCCCCCACTCTCCAGTCATAATGCATAGCTTTCGCTGATTCTTTGTGATCAAACTTTCTATTGTTCTATTCTAACTAGATTCCCTCAATCCTGACCGGGTCCATGCCTCTAATCTAGGAGACAAGGTCTGGTCGTGTAACACTTTTTCTTGACACCGCATTGAACCGCCGGGCAGTTCACACCCAGCCGTTTGTCTGCCGCGTTTGACATCAGTGATGAGCCACACTCTTTACATATACTTCTTATCTGGTAATTAATGACCGCTGGATCTGTCTTTCAATAGACTGAACAGATCTTTGTAATTCTCTGCAGCGCTACAGACTCGCTACACGAGTATGTATTTTATGGAGCGCTCTTACCCTCTTGGTTAAAGGAATACCCTGTAGATGGAGATGTACAGAGTCGCTGTACATAGCGGTGAGTGGTCCACAGACCTGCTTTATATCTCTTGATTTCCTCATTTGTACTATCCAGGCATTTATATGGATAGACTCCTTCACACATTTTGAGAACATTGTCGCATACACAATGCCTTGCATACTATGGGGCTTCTTCCCCTGTATAGTTTGACTGAACAGGATGGAATTTGTTTGAAATAGTGTTGTATACACAATGCCTCACATTTTAGGGGGCTTCATCCCATGTATACTTTGACTGGACAGGATAGAACGAGTTTGAAATATTGGCTAAAGTCCCCCTCAAACAATTTCTATCCCCTCCAGACTAGATTTCTTTTTTAAGATGTAATGGGTAACAATGTGTATTTAGTTGCACCTATCTGCAGTTTGTATCTGATTTAACTACAAGTGCAATGCATTATGTAAACCCAGCTATACCCACATTGTTCCTGTACATTTGGTCCTCTTCATGTCATTGTGCACCCTATTCATTTTGGACCATTTGTGGACTACTATGGCTACAGCCAGTTATCTACTGATTTTGCCTGGGTTTCTGTTTCCCTACATGTAATGAAGTTCTCAATTGATTGAGGACAATTTTCTCTATATAAGAACTATTTATTAGATTCCCACATTCTGGATATGCTTGTTCTGTATATAATGATTTGACAGTATAGACGTGTGTGACAACACACTGATTGTGTTTTTTTTCTTTATGTGATATTCTCCCAACAGTCCAATTAGGCTTTTGAAGAACAGGAATACCCTTGAAACGTGTCCGCTGATTATACTGGACTATTGGACGCATTCTGCTTGCATATTCCTCACCATTAAATTGCCTGCTTTGTTGCATGACATTTGGCTGAGCTCATTATTCTTGAACTTGGCTATTGGAACCATACAGGACCGAAAATTGAAGGACCTTTTGTTCAAAGATAATTACTAACTGTCTTATAGGTGGTAGCATATAGTGTGCAGGGGATGGGAGGATTCCAATCTTGGATCTTTGTCTCTTTTCTTGTGTTCAGTGGAGGACTTGTGCCAAAACCTCAGTTCCTCCCTTGCACCTTTAACACCTTAAGCCAGCAATGCTGGTTCCTCAAAACTCCAAAAATAATGTTCTTTCCTACTAAGGAAGAGGTGTGCACCCATAATCCCCCTCTTTGCATGGGCGTACAACCCTGTGCCCCTAGTGTATTTGTTTTGTGCATCTTTGTGTTGCGCACACAGCAGGCTATGGGCTGGTGGAAGCTTCAAGCTGATGTGACAGGTGTTCGGAGTATCCTCCATTTTGGGATACACAGGCCCTGCCATTGGATTCAGTGGATTCCTGATAGAAGTCAAGATTGCCCCTGGGGCCTCTTGGTGTCTATTGCCCGTTACCTTGTTTTCCTCTGTCCCTTCCCCTGACTGGTTGTTGGTTGGAAGAACCATTTATGGTATTGAGGGTAAGCCCAGGCTAGACTGGCTGGAGTCTTCCCAGTGACTGTATGTTGTGGGTATACCCTTGGGGTGGGATCTAGGTGATTAGAGTGTGTGATCAATATGCATTCTAGGTTATGGGTGTCTGGTTTCTGTGTGTGTGACACAATGAATGAGACAGCCTTGCCTGAAACTGACATGAATGCAGTGCAGTGTGCTGAAAGGCTGGGTGCTTGCCCCAATCCACATTCCTTATTATGGGTGCCTGGGTGGAAATGAATAGCCTGAATACATGTGAGCCTGATTGGCAGCCTGCCTGCATGAATGCCCTTCTGTGTGATTGGCTGGCTGAGTCTGGCTCATCCAGAGTGAATGAGGGACAAATGTGTATATCTGGGGACCACTCACTTACCAATTTGTTCAGAAGCTGAAGTTGAAACTGAAGCTCATCCTTGAAGCCTAGCTGGAAGAAGAAGAATTGCTGCTGCATTTCCTTTGACGAAACCTAAAAGCTGTTGAGTCTGTCGAGGACTGATCCGAGAGAGGACCTGACTAGGAGACCGCTCTCCGAGATACGAGTGACAATTGTGCAAAACCTGCTGCTCTTCATTGAGGCACCCTGGAAGCCAGTTCCGAAAGGCTGTCGACCGGAGAATGGGTCCCCCGAGAATCCTGAGGAGAAGCACCGGGACATCGAGGCCATCAAAGTCCATTACCGTCGACCGCGGTTCAGAAGATTTCCGTAACTGCTAGAAGCCAGTCGAGTCGTGTCGCCCAGAAGCTGGGACACCTTGACGCTGTGCTACTCGATGACCGGAGCCGTGAAAGCTCCACCTTTGCCTAAAAATATTTGAACGAGGACTCCCTTGCCATCACCTTCAACCACTTTGTCCCGCCAGAGAAAGTCAAGGTCGTCTGCTACCGCCGATGGGTTTCCCGTTACCAGAAGCCGGCAAGGACGTCCCAAAGACACTGACAGAGTGAAGATCCGAGGTCCAGCCCATGGCTGAGTCCTGATCGCCAAAGCTATCCCGAGGTATGTGCTGCAGCGCCGACAGGCCAGAGCACAGCTGAAGCAACTACCGACACCCTGCTCCCCCCGCCAGGCCCACATCAATCACCAAGTTTTCTTTGCGGCATACCTTGCATTGAGGTGGAATGCACATCTCATCTTCCCAGGACTTCCTCGAACGATTGTCGAAGAGCACCAGGAAGGTTGAAGCTGCTGTCTCAATGCCAGTGTTCACCTTTTCTTCAAAGATCTCGACGCCCTGTGGCTCCTGATATAAAGGGAGTCCACCCTCGAGGGATCCGTCGACGAACTGTCAAAGAAACTCTTCCAAACCAGGTCCATTGGGGTGGTTGAACTTTGGGAACAGGAAACCAGACTGAGTAAACATTTATGTTCTGGGTGTGTTAATACTTTTATTACAGGTTGCCCAGGTGGGGGGATCCTCACTCAGAATTGTGTCTTAGTAGCTAAAGAAAGCATTCTGCCATTGTTTAATCTAACCTACCTTCCTTCCTATGATCTTTGTTGATACACCTTGCT
This sequence comes from Ambystoma mexicanum, assembly GCF_040938575.1. Classification (NCBI taxonomy): domain Eukaryota; kingdom Metazoa; phylum Chordata; class Amphibia; order Caudata; family Ambystomatidae; genus Ambystoma; species Ambystoma mexicanum. Next base: position 986,924,048 of record NC_090929.1, on the reverse strand, counting down.
GCCTGATTTATATGCTACATAATAACTGTCAGCAGTTGATGCATTTTAAAGGAATCTTAATCTAAGTGTGGTACCACATAGATATTGTATATATGTGTCAGATTAGAATTACCTGAGTAAAAAGTGTGTTATTAATTGTGTATATATCTTTGAACCTTATTTTTATATACAAAAAATGGTGTCAGCACATAACATAGTATATGGACATTCCTTTGTGGGGGTTTGGGGAGTCAAGTACAACCAGCCTGTATCACCTCCTGAGAGCTTAAGCCTTGGTTGCTCATCCATAAGCTACCATATAGAGAATCTTGGCTGGGGTGCTCTGTGTGTCTGCTCTGCCGTACAGAGGGCAAAAGCACAGATAGCTGTCATGGCCACAGAGCAAGGACCACAAGCTCCATCACATAAAGGGTCCAGTTGGACCCAGTCCTGGCGCCATTGGCACCAGGCTCATGTGAAAGTGTGCTCTGCACACTTCTATTCTGGTGCACGTGTTATTTCCTTCCCTGCAGGGCCTCCATGTGCATCCAGTTAGGCGTGGCCATAGGAATACATTGGGCTGCACATGTAGAATCTTCTGCGAGTGGCAGGGTGGGGCCACAAGGCAGAGCAAAGGGACATGGCTCGGGCCAGGCTATTTAAGCCTGCCCCGCCCCCATGCAAGGGCTTTGTGTTACTCTGCTTATGGCAGTGTAATGCCCACCGCCGCCTGGAGAGCTTCTTACCTGATTCCAGTAATACCATCGCCTGAAGCGCCTCTTACCTGATTACAGCAATACCATTGCCGGACGTGCATCTTACCTGACTCCAGCAATACCATTGCCTGAAGCGCATCTTACCTGACTCCAGCAATAATCATCGCCTGCAGTGCATCGTACCTGATTCCAGCAGCCACCGCAGTCGGAGCGCATCCTTACCTGTTCCGAGCTTCCAACACTTACTCTGGAACTCATCTCGGTCAGCATCCTCACGGATCCAGCCATCTATCACCCGCCGGCAGATCGTCGGATAGCTGCTTCCCGTCTGACTTCGCCAGGCCATCCCTGCAGGAGAAAAGGACAAATAAGGTTAGAAACAACACAAAGACATTACGCTATGGTCGCGCGCAACACAATCCTATCGCTGACCTTAGAACCAAACTTACCATCTATTTGGGACATCGTAAACTCCTTAGGTCTCAGTTTGGGGCTAGCTTCCAGCACTGCAACTCTGCTGGGCCTCTCATCACCTATTGAGGAGAAGGAAACACATTACAAGGGATACGGACAATAATCACAGAAAAAAGACATTGCAAAAGAATATGGACAATAATCATTGTTGAAGAACACTTACCTTTGAAGTGGATCAGCCACAGCTGGTCTGGGCTGCCACGCACCTGGACCAGTGAAGAAACTAGGTTATCTAAGGCGCCCCTGCAGTTGAGAAGCAGGACGGAGAGCTCACCCTCATAAATAAACAGGTGAGGCTATTTGGGTAAACGCATGCTCAACACATTCTGGGAAGAAGGGTTCGAGGGAAACAACAGCCATATCACAGCATTCTCACAGCCTCTTGTAGAGAGGGCTGCAACTGAGCCCCAACGGCCCTGCAGAGACCAGGTGAGTGTAACACCAGTCTTTACACTGGTGACAGCGGTGGGATGCTAATGGTATTAAGACTCAGTGGCCCTCATTCCAACCCAGGCGTTAAGGGTTTAACGGCGCCGTCAGTGCTGTTAACCCTTAATGCCTGATTTCCACCTTAACGCCTGCTTTTAGCAGGCGTTAAGTACCAAGGCGCTAAGCGTCCTTGGCGCTAATTACGGCACTGTAATTTACGGTGCCGTAATTAGCGCCTTCCCCACTCCCATTATGCCCTATGGGGCAAAAATGGGAATGGCGAAGGGTAAATGGGGATTGGGGATTTACCGCCCCACTCACCTTGGAATGGGGCGGTAAATCCGCCATCCACCATGGTGTAAACAGAGTTTACACCATGGTGGTAAAGTAGGGAACTTACCACCTGGGTTGGAATGAGGGCCAGTGTGTAATCATGCCAACTACAAAATATCCACACTTTGCTAATTTGAGGTTTAGTTGTGTAAACTAGGATAACTACATTGCAAGCAATAGAATCTATTGCAAATGGCAAATTGACACAGATGAGCTTAGAGGCTCTCCAGAGTCCTTATGAAGCCAGGCAGTTAGACGTTGAGGATAAGTCTAGGGCTGACCAGACTGATTGTTATGCTCTTGATGAAGGGGGGGGGGGTGGAACCTCTAAGGATCCTACCCCTAGGGTTATTACTGAATTTGTTTCTAGGATTGCCACCTCTCCTATCACTTATGTTCTGAAACCCAGCATTGTTTCTTCAGGGGATACCTTGGAACTTGAGTTATTAATGATGAAATTGCCCTTTGCATATAAAAAGTTGGAAACTGAAGTTGAATTGAAGAAAGAGGAGTTGGCACAGCAAGTGATACTCAAAGATAAGGATCTTGAACTCAAGACCAAGGACACTGAATGTCAGAGAATCGAGCTAGAGAAAGCTAGAGTGGAGACTTCAGCCAAACCAGTTGAGAGTGTCAGGTCACCTGCCACCAAGTTTATGAAATATTTGCTGTTATGTATCTGGAGGGTTCTGATATCCTCCAACTGATAGAAGCATTTGCAATGGCTTGTTGAATCCATGATGTTGATAAAAGGGATTGGGCTAAGTGTTTGTTAGGTAGAGTGCCTCAGACTGGTTATGACTGTATTCTGAAACTGAGTGTGGAAGAAAGGGGTCAGTAAGAGTGCATGAAAGCTGCTTTGATTGCCAGATTTGGCAAGACACCCACCCAATGCCTTAAATGGTTCAGGGAATATAAGAAAAGGGAGACTGGGAAGTGCTGCACATTTGAACATGATGGGATGATTGATGGATACAAGGTGAACAAGTTTCTTGAATTGTCCCACCTTTTGTTTTTGAGCATTTTTCTGAAGCCTGTTCACCAGAGCTGCATCAGTACATTGCTGACCAAAACATTTTGGATCACTTTAAGCTGGCCAGGCTGGCTGATAGGTGGATCTCCTACTGGGTGTCCCCTAAGGAAAACAGTGGGAAGGACAAAGAGAAAGGGAACTCTCAGAGGTCTGAGGCGTTCCATAAGAAATCACAGTTGAGTAAACCTATACATCCCTCTCTTAAGACCCAAACATCTCATGGGGATAAGTCTCATGGGGGTGGGAGCAAGAGTAGCATTTCTCCTGCTGTAAAGCAGGCTCCCAGTGGATCCAGTACATTGCCTCGCATTTCTGGCACTTGCGGGACTGTGGGGCTCTGGACCACATGAATGGTGACCCCAAGTGTAAAGGTAAGGCACTTCGAGTACAGGCTATCTGCCTGATCGACCTTTGCTACATGCCTGAGGGGGAGGCTACTGTTCTCCCCTCCTCTACAGGAATCACATTTGGTGCTCCGGCAGATATTTCCCTATTGTCCCTTGGTGCCTGGACCAGTACGCAGATGTACTGGCTACAATCCCACAGAATACCTGCAGAGTTATGAGAAGTGTCCTCTTGAATGACCAGACTTCCACTGGTTTGAGAGACACTGGGGCAAGTATGACAGAGGTGGGCAGGACCCTGCTCATGCGTTAGGACTATGTAGGTGCTCCTTTGAGAACTACCAGGTTAGCTGGTGGGCCTCCAAAATTATCTCCTATAGCCCTAGTCACCATCAAGATTGAGGACAAAACAGCAAAGCTTCCCGTCCCGGTTCTGGACAATGTACCTGACCGCATATTGTTGGGGAATGATCTAGTTGGGGTTGATCTCTGATGGACTACCCCTGACTGCTGCTGCAGTCACTAGGTCTTAGGTCACTCAGGGTCTGACTGCAAGTCAGTCACCCAAACCAAAGGGGAATCCAAAGGCAAAGCAGAAGAGCAAGAGGACTACCTCTGTGAAGGGGGCTCCTTCTGTTCCTGCTGTTCAGCAACACCCACTGATATCCAAGCTCAGGACGGGCTAGGTCCAGTGGTAACTTGACACTCAACTCCTGAGGGAGAAGAGCCAGAAGACCCTCCTCATGGAGAGGTGCTCAACCCAGAGGATCACCCTGACCTTCAATGACTGCTGGCTGAAGGTGGGCCCTCTGGGGGGAGACTTCTGTAAGGGTCAGAGGGAGTGCCCCTCTCTCGAGGGTCTAAATAAACAGGCCCAGGCACGAGGTGAAATGCCTAGGTCATTCATGATTTATTGGGAGGGTGAGATCCTTTGTAGTGAGCCCACTAAGCCTGAACCTGGTGCCCTCAAGAGGTTGGTCGTGCGCAATGTTTACAGGCCCTTCCTGCTGCAGTTGGCACATGAGGTGCCCTTAACTGGTCATCCTGGTACTAAGAAGACTAAGCAAGGGCTCTCTGCACATTTCTACTGGCCCAGGATGGGAGTAGAAGTGGAGTCCCACTGCTGGACCTGTCCCATTTGTCAGTTGTCTGGCAAGACTGGAGGAAGTGTCATTACAGCCTTTGCCATTGGTTGGTACACCATTTGAGAGGGTAGGCATCGGCAGTGTCGGTCCCTTGGACCCTCCCACCTCAGGTGGACACAGGTTCATCCTGGTACTAGTTGATCATGCCACCAGGTACCCTGAGGCTATACCCCTTCGGAACATAACTGCCAAGGTGGTTGCCAAGGCTCGCCTCAGCATTTTTACAAGAGTTGGTTTCCATAAAGAGCTGACAGGGGATCCAACTTTATGTCTAGTTACATGCAAGCGATGTGGAAGGAATGTGGGGTAACCTATAGGTTCTCGACCTCCTACCATTCCCTGACCAATGTTCTGGTTAAGAGGTTTAATAAGGCTCCCAAGGGCATGCTGGGTGCTTTGGAGTAAGTGAGATCTCCCACCATGCCTGCTGTTTTTGCCAATAGAGTAGTGCATCAAGAGGCTGTTGGTTTCAGCCCCTTTAAGATTCTCTTTGTACATCCCGTGAGGGGGCCCCTTGCCTTAATCAGAGAAGGTTTGGAATCCACCATTCCAGGTCCTGCCAAGCAAGTGTGGACTATATGTTAGGCCTCAGAAGAGGATGGTACAGATGATGGGCCAGGCATCAGCGAATCTTAGGGCAAGCCAAGAATTAAACAAGTACTGGCATGACCTTAAGGCCTCACAAGTGGATTAGACTCTGGGACAGGAAATCCTTGTGATGGAGCCTACCAAGCCTAGCCCTCTGGCAGATAAGTGGACTGGAACCTTCAGGATAATCTCCAAGATGGGTGAAGTCAACTATCTGGTTGACATGGGAGTCCCTGGGGTAGCCCCTCAGGTATTCCATGTGTTAAGCCTTTACACCGAAGAGAGGAAGTCTCATGCCTTCTGCTAGCTTCAGAGCAAGAGGAGGGTGAGAGTGGCCACCTTCCCGATATGCTGCATAGCAACCCTCAGGATGGCTCAGTGGAGGGAGTACATCTCTCTCCAGAGCCAACACCAGAGCAGCAGAGGGACTGCAGGGTTTTGCTCCAGCAGTATGCCCCTCTGTTTTCACTGACACCTGTCAGGGTACAGGGTGTTATAAGGGGGAATCAGGGCTCAGTGAGGAGCCCCAGGCGCAGGAGAAAGGAACCCAGAACAAGATAAACCCAAAGGAACAGCCTCCAGCCTTATAGGAGGCTTCTCTGTCCTTTTTGCAGGGAGAAAAGCCTACGGACCACGATTCCCAGCAGCCTCCAGGACGGGAACTACTTTTTCACACCCAGGCTGGGTGGGGCTCGCACACGCGCATGCGCGAAGGACAAAGGTACGGGGCTTGTGCTTAAGCTCCCGACCGGAACGGACGCATCCACCGGAGCTCCTGCCGACGGCCACACCCTAAGGAACCAGCATTCCGGCCCCTCGCTCATAGCAGATAAGTGCAGCAAACTCTCCCGGTGAACAAGCGCGCAGGGGAATTAGATGCACAGCTACAAGGGGAGACCACGGCAGCGAAAGGAAAGCGTTGGGGGTCCCAACCCTCTACGGGGCATGCGCAGGGGGCACCGCCCAGCCACATCACGTCCCCTGCGGAGGGCAAAGCTATGTCTCTAACCGCGTTCTGTTGTATTTAAGCAACGCGGTTTTGGTTCGCATGCAGCATTAAGACTAACGCGCGCAGCGTTTATTTACCCAGCTTACTTTCAGCCACGTGCGGAAAACTTTGGCAGCACGGAGAGCTTTCTGAGCACAGTCACGTGCAGCAAAACATAGGCAGCATGGAGTGCTTTTGATTTCAAGCCACATGCGGCAAAACTTTGGCAGCATGATGGATCTTATTCTTTTTAAGCCACATGCGGTGAACTTGGGCCACACGTTCTGAATCCCTTAACGTAATCGGGCGCTCAGCTCTTGTCAGTTCTTGGACACTTTTACGCTCTGTGAGCAGATAACCCTGAATGTGCATGTGCTTGCTGGCATGCCTCACTGTTATGTGTCTTATGGTTTGTATTGTGCCTATGTGAAGTAACACAGGTCGCTAATACTAAAACTCTCTTGCAGCATTTGAACTGCTCCGAGTTCCGGACCAGAGAGTGCGCAGGCAGGAGGCCAGCACTCACCCACAGAGCTAAGTACCTCTTTTGTATCAAAAGCTATTTGTAAAGCACTGTTTGAATGTGTGGGGGGAATTGTGTGAATATTATTGTTGTTGTTTTTTCCCATTTGTTCCCTTGCCTGTCCACTTTCTTTTTCCTAACCCTCTATCCGGTTACCCGCTGTTCAAGACCTATCCAACCAACAAGATCCTAACCCTCTTTCCCTGCTATGATCTCGGCGGCCTGTATGAGCATTGACTTGCAGGTGCCCAGACCATAGTGTGGGTAGTTGGTTCGCGCCACTCCTGCACCTGGACTTTGGAGCCGTGACAGAAGCACAAGCCCAAGTATAACAGGTGCCTGGGTGACACGACCCAGCTAGGCCATGGAGGAATTAACCAAGTTCCCGCAGGACTTAAAAGCCGAGCTCACTTCCACTAGACAGGACTATGCTACCCTGGCCACCCAAGTACGCTCCTTAGCAGCCCAAACTGCTCCCCTTCCGGGAGGTGCTACCGCACCCACTCCGGTCCAAGTAAGTGTTGCCCCAGAGTCCCTAGTTCCGTTAGCCCCTCCAGAAAGGTATGCAGGTGACCCACAGAAATATCAAACCTTTTTGACTCAATGTCAGCTCCATTTCCTAACTAAACCTACGGCATTTCGTGCAACCCAGGCTAGGACAGCCTTTGTAATCTCCTATCTCACAGGGGATGCAGCGGCTTGGGCTAATCCTTTAGTGCAAAGGGATGATGCTATATTGTATATTTGGGATGAATTCCAGACCAAGTTCGGTAAGATCTTTAACCGCTGAGCTGCCGCCATGTGCAGGGATAGGGAGTTACTTACTTTACGTCAGGGTGGTAGAGAGTTAGTCACATATGTGACTCAATTTAACAGCCTGGTGGCAGAGACAGAGTGGCCCCAAGATAAAAGAATGTCACTCTTTTATCAAGGACTCCGCGACGAGCTAAAGGACCTGATTGCGCAGGTCGACCTCCAACCCCTGAGATTGCCCAGCAATGATAGACCTAGCACTACGTCTAGATCATCGTCAAGCGGAAAGACGGGGGGATAAGAAACGAGGAGATTCTCGTCCAATAGCCAGGTTGGATCACACCCACATGACTCGTACCCCGGAAAAGTCAGGCGGGGACGAGCTGATGCAGATCGGGTCAGTCCGGGGTCCACTCACCAAGGACAAAAAAGAACGGCGGCGTAAGGAGGGCCTGTGTTTGTACTGTGGAACCACAGGGCACTTCATCAAGGACTGCCCTACAAAACCTAAAGCGCAGGGAAACGCCTTGGCTCGGCGGTTGTAGGGGTACTACAGCCGAGCCTAGGGAAAGAAGTTACCCCAGTCTCAGACTTTGTGAATTATGCCCCCCACGTCACTATGCCAGGATTCTTGTACTTCCTGGGACGGGAGGTCAAGGTGACTTTACTCTTAGATACCGGTGCCACGGGTAACTTCATGGACGTTTCATACGCTACTAAGTTAGGAGTGCCCTTGTGTAAGAAAGGGACACCAGAACCAGTAAGGGCAGTGGACGGAACTGCCTTGAGTTCGGGCCCCATAACTCATTGCACTCAAACCTTGACACTCTATTGTCAACAGAATCATAGAGAAGAAATCAGGTTTGATCTAATAGCAGCGCCACAGTTTGGCGTAATCTTGGGTTTACCATGGTTTTCAAAACACAATCCCCTCATGGATTGGTCCAAGGGTGCAATTTCCTCTCCACACTGTTGTTCACACTGTACAGCAGTAGTCCAGTCCATGTCCTTAGTACTGGAGCCTACTGACAACACTGTAGAGACATCAGATCTCAGTAACTTGCCATCAGAGTACCAAGAGTACAAGGATGTGTTCAGCAAAAAATCGGCTGAAACGCTACCACCCCATCGGCCATTTGATTGCCGTATAGATCTAGAACCTGGAGCGGTACTACCCTATAGTCGTGTGTATGCCCTCACTGAGGCCGAGACAGAACATCTAAAAGAATATATTGATACCAATCTGAAAAGGGGCTTCATCCGACATTCCAACTCGCCTGTCTCGTCGCCACTGAAGACGGGTGACTTGAGAACATGCATAGATTACAGAGGAATCAACCGTATTACGGTAAAAATCGGGGTTCATGCATTTTTTGTTTCTTTGTGTTTTTGTCTTTAAAAATGCTAATAAAACCAAAGTTTAAAAAAAAAGAAAAAAAAATTGATATACCTGGCCGTTGATTCCGGTTTTGCTGGATCAAGTGCGAAACGCAACTGTGTATACCAAGTTGGATCTTCGAGGGGCTTATCACCTGGTGCGAGTACGGGCTGGAGACGAATGGAAAACCGCGTTCAGAACCAAATTCGGCCTGTACGAGTACCAGGTGATGCCATTCAGGTTATGTAAAGCCCCAGCAGCGTTTCAGCACTTTCTTGATGAAGTGCTATGCGAATACCTGGATGTTTTTACTGTGGTCTATATCGATGATATATTGATATATTCCACCAGTATGCAGGAACACATTAAACAAGTCAGGGCAGTGTTACAGCGACTTCGGGAACACAATCTATTTGCTAAACTCGAAAAATGCAAGTTTCACCGTACCACGGTAGAGTTCTTAGGGTACTTCCTGACTCCATCTGGGGTGCAGATGGGCCAGAAAAAGGTGCACGCAGTGGTTGACTGGCCGGCTCCAACATCTGTAAAAGAGGTTCAGGCCTTTTTAGGTTTCGCCAATTTTTACCGGCGTTTTATTAAGCACTTCTCTGAACTGATGACACCCATTACAACGTTACTCGAGAAAGGGAAAGCGTTTGTATGGGATGAAGCTGCCGAACAAGGTTTTCAGCAGTTAAAATCAGCCTTTACGTTTGCACCTGTGCTACAACATCCTGACTTGAGCCAGCCATTCTTGGTATAAACTGACACCTCGAGCTATGCCTTGGGAGCAGTTTTATCCCAGCGAGACCCCAAAACAGTGTTAATACATCCTGTGGCGTACTACTCCCGAAAGTTGTTACCAGCAGAGATGAATTACACCATAGCCGACCGAGAGCTATTAGCGGTGAAGGCAGCGTTTGACGAGTGGCGACACTACCTGTTAGGAGCTCGTCATACGTTCACTGTCATGACCGACCATCGGAATTTACAATTCATTAAAACCGCGAAAACACTAAGCCCCCGTCAATTACGGTGGGCAATGTTCTTTTCAGGTTTTGACTTTCTAATTACTAATCGCCCAGGAACCAATAACATGAAGGCCGATATCTTATCTCGATATCCAGAACCAGAAGATAAGGGGATTAGCGAGGCTCGTCCAATAGTTCCAGCTACTTGGATAGTTGGACTAGTGGGTAGAACTAACATCTTTGATGATGTATTAAAAAACATGTCTACTCAAGAATTACAGAAATGGTGCACTAGAGGTCCGCAACACACTTTGGTAGACGGTATCCCGTACTACGCTAAAGCTTTATACTTACCAACACAAGCGCTGAGAAAGGAAGTTATGCATTGGTGCCATGACACCACTTTAGCCGGACATCCCGGTATTACCAAGACCCAGCAGAACGTGGACAGACATTTCCGGTGGCCAACATTGCTTCGTGATGTACGTGTCTATGTACTGGAATGTAGCATTTGTGGTAGGCAAAAAGCTAGTCACCAGAAACCGGTGGGTTTACTCCAGCCGCTACCGACTCCTCTGTCAGGCTGAGAGGTCCTGTGTCTGCGGAAGCTGCTGAACACCCGACAATCCCCCTGAAATGTAATTCCCAGAACTAGATATTAATTCAGCTCTGCAAACTACACCCCAAAGGGAAAGGGGGAAGTGGATAACATAACAACACCAGGCAGACTGCGTCAAGGCTAACCAAGGCTGAACCTGCAGAGGGTATAAGAAAAGCAGATACAAATCCTTTTATTACTTACTTAACCTTTAGAGTTGGAAAGACTTTAAATCCTTAACTAATACGTAAGAATCATACCTGGTTCTTCTCTTGAAATTTCTTAGAGAAGCTTTTAAAGAAGCTGAAAATCTCTCTTACTTGAGTCTCTTGAAATTCACGGCAACTTCTTATTTTAGGCAAACCTGGAAAGTTTTGCTCTTTGCCTTTTTTCCAAAATTCACTAATAGTCCAGTTAAATTGTCTTTAATATTTTCTTTCTTTTTCTTTCAAACTTTTCTTTAGTTTCCAAAACCTTTTTACAATTCAATAGAGTTTGAGAATTCTTGAAGAAACACGTGCTAAGCAAACACGCAGATGATCTCAATGCTGAAGATTTGCACGTTGAAAACTTCCCGCGCTGAAGAACATGCGCACTGTAAGAAAAGTCCACGTGCAGAAAACACACGCGCTTGTAAACACACGCGAAGCAGAATTCACGCGCAAATGGATTCTCGCGCAGATAACACACGCGCTTGTAAACACACGCACAGTTGAACTTCCGCGCCTAATTCCCACGCGCCTTATAACCCACGTGCAAAAGAGTTCACATGCACTCAGGTTCACGCGTTAAAAAGCACACGTGCTGGTAATCACACGTGCAATTGAGTTCTCGCGCAGAAGCACCCGCACTTGAAAACACACGCGCAATAGAGTTCTCACGCGGAAGCACACGTGCTTGAAAACACACGCGCAATAGAGTTCTCGTGCAATTGAGTTCTCACGCATCGAACAGATTCTCGCGCTAAGAAGCAAACGCGCTGGAAAACACACGCGCAATAGAGTTCTCACGCGGTGAACAGATTCTAGCGCTCGGAAGCACACTCGCTGGAAAACACACGCGCAATTGAGTTCTCACGCGACAAACAGATTTTCGCGCTAGGAAGCACACGTGCTGGAAAACACACGCGCAATTGAATTCTCACGCCGAAACAACGCACTTGGACACACATGCACTATTTTCACTCGCACGCGCAAGGTTCAACGGTTAGTTTCAGATTACACGTAGTACATGTTTAACAAATAGCGTTCACCCGTTAACCTCGCGCTAAATTTCAAGCGCACTCAAACAGTTCAAAAATATAAATTCAAAGAAAACATTTTACAAGTTCTCACTAAAATGTCTTTAAGAGAAACAGAGCGGCAGTCTAACAATCTCTTAACAAAGTCACTTATCTCCAGAACGAATTCCTAAAGATCTTCAGAGTTTCCTGTCTTCAAGTCGCATTCCTGACAGCTGAGAACTTCTCCTGAAACCCCCAAGAAAGTAGCCGCTCAACTGCTTGCGCCTGAAGGATAAAATCCACCAGGCCCAAGTCTTAAGCAGGAGCAGCCACTACACACGTCCTCTCAGCTGGGGCTTAGATGATGAAAGGCAAAGAGTGACAGTTTAGAATGTTCATTGTTGTTCTGCAGTGTTTTCTAACCAATCAGAGCTGTCACTGTGAAACTCCATTTTGCCTTGGGTCAGAACCAGGATTCAGAATCAGGAAGTTAAGGCCAAACCAACTACAATAGAAAACTTCCCACCCACACAAGGCTAATCTAAAAAAGGATAATAAAAGAGAAATAATGGGAAAGAAACTTGAATAAGGGAAAATAGCCTGAATAGGGGAAGGAAACCTGACAGTACCCCCCTCCTAATGCCCAGTCCCTGGGCCTACATTATGTGGATTTTTATCATGAAACTTAGCAACTAAACGGGGAGCATGTACATCAACTGAATCTTCCCAAGATCGTTCTTCAGGTCCATATCCCTCCCAATCAATTAAATACTGCAACCTTCCTCTCACTCTCCTGGAATCCAAAATTTGTTTAACCACAAATTCCTCAGATGAATCCTCCAAAATCACAGGGGAAGGTGGTGTTCTAAATCTAGTTCGTGAACAAACTGGTTTTAAAAGGCTAACATGGAAAGTAGGATGTACCTTCAAATGCTTGGGTAATTTCAATCATACTGCCACAGGGTTGATGATTCTCTCTACCTCGAATGGGCCTACAAATCGTGGACTGAATTTATTCTTCCCCCTAATTTTTAGGTACCGGGTAGAAAGCCAAACTAAGTCTCCCACCTTATATTCAGGACCAGCCTTCCTTCTCAAATCAGCACACCTTTTATATTTCAACTTGTTTTCTCCCAGCACCTTTTTTGCTCTATCCAAGTAATTCTTCATTACCAGCAAACGATCTTCCACTCTAGGATTCCCGGAGTCCTCCAACACCTCAAAACTCAGAAAGCGAGGATGAAACCCACGACCCAAAAAGAAAGCGGACATAGAAGTAGCATCTTTACCACAATTGTTGTAAGAGAATTCTGCCAACCATACCAAATCCACCCATTCCTCTCCAGCTTGTAAGTAACACCTTAAAAATTTCTCCAATTCCTGATTTACTCTCTCCACTTGTCCATTAGTCTCCGGATGGTACCCAGAAGTTAAACTAACGTCTACCCCAAGTTTCCTACAGAAGGCCCTCCAAAATTTTGAAATAAATTGAGATCCCCTATCAGAGATAACTTGACTTGGGAGTCCATGTAGTCTAACCACACCTTGCAAAAAACTATGAGCCAGTTTTTCCGCGGTAACCTCTCCCTCCATTGGTAAAAAATGTGCTTCTTTAGTAAGAAGATCCACCACAACAAGAATGGTAGTACAACCCTTATCTTGAGGGAGATCAACAATGAAATCCATAGAAATAGTGTGCCAAGGACGAGGAGGAACAGGTAACGGCTTCAATAAACCATGCGGCTTCCCAACTTGACTTTTTGCTTGTGCACAGACTACACATGATTTAACAAAGTTCAATGTGTCTTGGTGAATTTTTTCCCACCAAAAGTTCCTTCGAACCAATTCCAGAGTTTTTCTGACACCAGGATGTCCTGATAAAATGGATTCATGACAATTTCTCAAAACCTTTTCTCTTAACTCTTCAGTAGGTAAATAAAGCTTGTTATCAAAAAATGGAAGACCGTCTTTCAAACTTCTGGCTGGATCCAGTCTCACACACTCCTCCATCTTCTGCAAGGACATATTCTGGTGAACTTCGTTCAAAAAATCCATTCCTTTAATGGCTCCGGCTAACAAAAAACGTTCTGGAGGAGCAATTAGAGGTTCTGGCTCCGGAACCTCTCTCTCCTCACTACCAGGAAATTGGCGGGATAAGGCATCAACATTTTTGTTCTGACTTCCTGGTTTAAAGGTCACAACGAACTCATAATCGGCAAAAAATAAGGACCAACGAAGTTGTCGTGGAGACAAGGTTCTTGCAGATTTTAAAAACAATAAATTTCGATGATCAGTAAGAACCGTTACTGTATGTCTTGCCCCTTTCAGAAAATGCCTCCATTCTTCAAAAGCGGACTTTATTGCTAACAGCTCACGATCTGCAATTGTATAGTTCACTTCAGCAGCAGAAAACTTCCTAGAAAAGAAAGCAACGGGATGTAGTTGACCAATAGTTTCATTCCTTTGAGAAAGCACCGCCCCCAACGCTAAATTTGAAGCGTCCGCCTCCACAAAAAAAGGTTTAGAGAGATCAGGATGAATTAGAATCGGACTAGAAGTAAATTTTTCTTTTAACTCTTGAAAAGCTTTTTCTGCTTCAAGATCCCAGTCAAATTTCACTCCTTTTTTCAAAAGTCTCGTTATAGGAGCAACCATCCGAGAAAAACCTTCGATAAATCTCCTATAAAAATTGGCAAACCCTAAAAAACGTTGTATTTCCTTAACCTTAGTAGGAGTGGGCCATTCAAGAACTGCTTGAACCTTTTTAGGATTCATTTCAAAACCCTTAGGTGAAATTATAAAACCTAAAAACTCCACAGAATCTGTATGGAATTGACTTTTTTCCAATTTGGCAAACAAATGGTTTTCTCCCAACTTGTGTAAGACTAAGCGAACATGTTCCTGATGTTGATCCAGGTCAGGAGAGAAAATCAAAATGTCATCGATATACACGACAACAAAAATATCCAGGAATTCTCTAAAAACCTTGTCAATAAAAAATTGGAAAGCCACTGAAGCATTGCATAAACCGAATGGCATAACTTGGTATTCATACAGCCCAAACCTGGTCTTAAACGCTGTCTTCCATTCATCCCCTTCCTGCACACGCACAAGATGGTAAGCTCCTCTCAAATCTAATTTAGAGAAAATATTTGCTTCTTGTATTTGATTAAGCATTTCCGAGATGAGTGGAAGAGGATACCGGTTCTTAACAGTGACTCTGTTAACTGCTCGATAATCTATGCAAGTTCGAAGTGTTCCATCCGGTTTTGGTACAAAAAATAAAGGAGAGGCCGCCGGCGACATAGAGTGACGAATAAACCCTTTGGCCAAGTTTTCCGTTAAATATTCTTTTAAATAATCATTCTCTTTCTCTGTAAGAGCATATACTCTACTCCTAGGCAAAATTGTTCCTTGCTCCAGCTCAATTTTACAATCAAAGGGCCTATGGGGTGGTAATTCTCCTGCCACTTTCTCATCAAATACGTCCCAAAAATCTTTGTAACACTGGGGAAGTTGACCCACTACAGCTCCCACATCATGACATCCAATTCCAGTCTCAGCCAGAAAGCTAGACACTGAATTACTTTGTTTGACATCTTCCTCAAAGAGAAAAGCAATTCTCTTTACAGAAATCTGACTGCATGTCAATTGTCCTAGCACTCCAATCAATCAAAGGATTATGGAGAGTAAGCCAAGGCATACCCAAAATAATCTTTAACAAAGGAGCATCAATTAACTCAAACGAAATTATCTCTCTGTGACCTCCTGTTAACTCCAAAGTTAAAGAACCAGTTCTGTGAGTAATGGGACCAGAAGATAGAGACGTACCATCAACAGCCCTAACTTGTTCTACAACCTCTTTCTGAAGAATTGGAATTCCCAAAGATTTTGCCAGACCCCAATCCATATAATTCCCGGTGGCACCTGAGTCAATCATAACGGGACCATTTCCCTTACACTCCAACTCAAAGAACAAGGATAAATGTACGGTTATATGGGGAACAGCTGTCTGCACAGTATTGGCGATATGTTGTACCTTGGCCGCTGAAGTAGAAGTCTTCTTGGGAGTGTAAGGACAATTCCCTAAAAAGTGCCCACCTCTTCCACAGTATAAACACAGATTGTTATCTCTCCTCCTAGCCCTTTCTTCCATAGTTAAAGGACCTCGGACCCTTGGAGGTGGATTATTCCCTTTGGATCTACTCTCTACTTTAGATCTATCCACTCTAACTAGAGACTTTACGTCACTCTGACAATGTCGCCTCTCTGCCTTCCTTTCACTCAAACGAAAGTCTAATTGAATAACTAAATCAATCAGAGCTTCACAAGTAGAAGGGCGCTCAACCACTCTTGACACTGCATCCTTTAACTCATCTCTAAGGCCCCGATAAAAAACGAGGCCTTTTTATCCTCGGGCCACCTGCTTTCTAACACAAGGGACTTAAATTGTGTTATATAAGCGATCAAGTCTCTATTACCTTGTTTAAGTTCTAAAAGTTCACCTTCCACTTCCAGAGATAACTGTCTTCTATCAAACTTCTTTCGGAATATCTCTAAAAAACTGGTGTAATTTCCTAAAACCGTACTCTTTTGACTCACCAACAACCCAGCCCAAGCAGATGCCTCCCCAGAAAGATAGGACAACATAAAAGTTATCTTAGATGCATCCGTGGGAAAGATCTCTGGTCTACTCATAAAATGTAATTCACATTGCGTCAAAAACACCCTAAACCTCTTGGGGTCCCCATGATAACGTTCTGGAGGCGCCAAAGGAACTGGCATAATTAAACTCCTTACCCCTTCTGCCACTGGAGGGGCACGTTGTATTTGTGGTAATCGATCTCAACCTTCCCTTTCTAACTCAGGTGGAGAACCAGCACCCCCAGAAACCTCATCCTCTCTCCTTTCTCCCCTGTGTTGACATTGTGTTACTTTAACACTCAAGTCATCCACCTTTTGACTAAGTAAAGCATTTTCATCCCAAGATATTTTCAACTCCTCCCGTAACTCCCTGATCAAAGATCCTAACGCCTCCATGGATTCGTCGGGGTTCATGACAGCTCGGGCGGACTAAATTATTGGCCTTTCATTCTGTCAGGCTGAGAGGTCCTGTGTCCGCGGAAGCTGCTGAACCCCCGACAATCCCCCTGAAATGTAATTCCCAGAACTAGATATTAATTCAGCTCTGCAAACTACACCCCAAAGGGAAAGGGGGAAGTGGATAACATAACAACACCAGGCAGACTGAGTCAAGGCTAACCAAGGCTGAACCTGCAGAGGATATAAGAAAAGCAGATACAAATCCTTTTATTACTTACTTAACCTTTAGAGTTGGAAAGACTTTAAATCCTTAACTAATAAGTAAGAATCATACCTGGTTCTTCTCTTGAAATTTCTTAGAGAAGCTTTTAAAGAAGCTGAAAATCTCTCTTACATCGGCCACCAGGGGGCGTAGAGACATCCATGGACTCTGCGTGAGCTCCGCTGCAGCCGCCCCAAGAGATGGACTGAGCCCCCACTTTTTGGACCCCCCCCGGAGAAAAAGCGTGAAGCTGCTGTGCGAATATCTGCCCCAACACTGGAAAAAATCCAGACCGAAAACAGACCTGGGATCCCGACGAAATCCGACTCCCAAGCTGCGGCCATCCGAACCGGAGAGAAAGCGAAACCAACCTGGCACACGTGCGCTGCAGAGCATTCTCGGGAATAGCCCACAACAAAAACCCGCGAACGGAGCCTACGCGATTGCGGAGGATCACGGCCCTGAGCAGATACCTGACATAACCAGGTGGGTGCCCTAGCCCTGAACCCACCCGAACCCCCGCTCGAGATACCTCCCCTGCCTGGCATCCACGAAGGACCCACAACGCGAGGCCTGTTAACTGCCCGCCCCCCTTCGAGCAGCCGAACACAGAGTTCAGGGCCGCCCGACATCTGCACCCCACCGCCCCCGGACCGCATCGGATAGCGGCCGCGGACCCATCCCTCGTGAGTGGTTCGGGACTCGACGCCTCATCTTGGCCCCCTCCCCCAAAAGCCCCCCCGCGACTATCCGGTGCAGACCTGCCGGACCCTGACGCTCCAGAGGGGGACATAACGGCGCCGAAGCACTTACCAGAGAGGAGGCCTCCCCCTCAAGCGACCAACAGACTACCTAACGGATCACCCGGGAACCAAAACGAGGAGAGACTACACGACGCGCCCGGCTCCACCTCAGAAGCGAGGTGCACCCACGGACCGGCCTCCCTGCACCTTGTAGAGGGGCCCCACCGGTAAATCACACGCACTCCTGAAACCGAGACGAGAAACCCGCCGGAAGTATAGTCTGCCGTGGACCCACCAGTAGTGGAGGTGAACGGGACAACCCTCAGAACCCCGGCACAGAACGCCGTAGTGTCAAACGGGGAGAGCGACACCGGAGGGAAACCAGAGGTGAGACCCCAAATCGCGGCACGTGAACCAAACAGTGCTCAGACCTGAGGCCCCTCCGGTGTACACCTCGCTGGCGAAACCGAAATCATATCAAACGGAGGGAAAGGCCCCTGGACACAGGGCGTGTGCCGCCTCTATTCAAAGGAACCGAGTACACACTCCCCGCCAGCATCACAGCAGTGTATTTCGAATACCCAAACCTTAAGCTGCAACCAACACACCACTGCCAAGAAGGAACTACCCTATGTGCCTTCTAACGAATCAGTACAGAGGGTAAGGCCCCCAAAACAGGGGCGTGTGCCTCCTCTGCCTGTCGCTTTGAAGAAAACCCTGCATGAACTTCAAGCACAAGCTCCTGCACTTCGCCTACGCCCCCACCCTTCCCGCTCTGACTGAACCAGCAATGGTAAACAACATCACTACGGAAAATTAACTAGCAGCGGCAACGAAAGGAGACATTGCTGCCCTTCTGGGCGAAATAAAGAACTTGGGCACTAACATAGGAGGCAAAATAGACAGGATCACCCAAAGACTCGATAGCATGGAGGACCGGCTTGAAGGGGTGGAAAATAACCAGACCTCAATCGATACGTTAGAGATACAACTCGAACAGAGAATAAAGGACCTGGAACGCAAAGAAGATGAGTTCAGACTCAAATTGGATGATTTGGAAAATAGAGAAAGAAGGAACAATATACGCATCTTTGGAATTCCTGAGAAAGAGGGGGAAACGGAGGCAGACCTCAAGGAAACACTTCACAATATTATTAAACTCTTCACAGCAGATGATGAAGTGGATGAACCAATAACGGAACGAATACACAGAGCAGGTGGCCCCACAGGTGGTCCACGATCGGTTCTTGCCCGATTCCATCGCTTCAGAGACAAAGCCAGAATTCTCGAAAAAGCCAGAAGGAGCGACGAGATCACGCTAGGAGGAACACGAATCTCAATTTACCAAGACCTTTCCTCCCTGACCCTGGCTCTCAGGAAAACATGCGGTCCGCTCACAAAGATGCTCAAAGAAAAGAATGTTCGATACAGGTGGGGCTACCCCTTCTCACTTTCATTCGAATATGAGGGAACCAGGGTCAGGCTGAGGTCCGAGAAGGAAATACAAACGTGCATATCTAACCTCCTTGGCACTCAGGAAGAGGTGGCCGGCCTGGGAGAGACACATGGAGAAGGACGAGAGTGGCGAATCCAAGGCCCCAGGAGAAAGAAAGTAAAGGGGTCACGAAAATTCCGGAGAGGCAACATCTCCCCAGAAGCAGATAATTGAATCCAAGCGACACTGGTAAGACAGTTCCAATTAAATAAACGAATGATGTAATGAGGAGATACGAACACATACACGTTTCCCCAACTCTAATGACCAAAATTAGGGGGGAACCAAGGAGGGGCTCACTCCGGACAAAGATGACCTATTTGGTTAAGGGGCGTGAAGTAACGGCCCCCCAAAGTGGTCCGATGCCGACCTGGAGCAACATGCCGGGTTCGATCGGACGCCTTCAATTAGGACTGGGGAAGGGATGGAGGGAGGGTGAGGGAAAGGCCACAGGGCCAAGGCGGGTCAAAGCAGCGCACATATTAAACCAAAACAAGCACAGCAGCAAGCAATCCACGAGTACAAAGCATTACCAATCACACACGAAGAGACTGTTTCCCATGAGAAAGAGCAATGACAACAGACACTAACACAAGGAAAAATGTCTCCTTGAGAGTCGGGACACTCAATGTAAAAGGACTCAATTCACAGACGAAACGGTCCCTCGTCGCCAGAGAATTCCGTAGGGCTGAAATAGACATCCTCTTCCTGCAGGAAACGAAATATATAAAAGGAGAAGAAAGACCGATCCTTGGGAAACGAGTTGGGAATGAATACTGGGGCTCTGGCCCGCTTAGAAAAGGAGGGGTGGGAATCCTCATCAGGAAAGGCATAGCATTCACTCCTACCAGGACATGGTCTGACGTGGAAGGACGAGCTCTGCTCGTGAACGGGCAAATAGGTAAGGTGAACGTAACAATTGCGACCCTGTATTCCCCGAACACGGGTCAATTGAGATTCCTCTCCAGAACGATTCCCAAGATAATACTAGAAGCCACCGGGCACATTATCTTAGGCGGAGACTTTAACCAATGGGCGGACCCGGTCAAAGACCGTAAACCTGGGAACCCCAACACGAGTCACCAGAACAGACTTGAGCCAACTGAGCTTGCGCAAATGATGGAAATGTATAATATGATAGATGCGTGGAGGGCACATCATCCCGAAGAACACGGCTACACCTTCTATTCCGCTCCGCACAATACGTATACCCGAATTGACTACATATACTTATCCAGAGACCTCGCTGAGGCTACAGCTAAAGCAGCCATAACCCTGATCACATGGTCAGACCACGACATGGTCCTCACAGACATTCAGTGGGCGAATCTGCCGACCAGGAGTGGCAAATGGCGCTGCAATGAGAGCCTCTGGAAAGACGCTGTCTTCAGAGCTGAAATGGAGATGGAAATCTCCCAATTCTTCGAAACAAATGACAATGGGGAGACGTCCAAGCAGACCGTTTGGGAGGCAGGGAAGGCTACCTGGAGGGGGATTCTGATACGAGAGGGTTCCTCAAAAAAGAGAGAACGTAACCTTATCGAACAGAGGCTACGAACAGAAATCCACCAACTGGAGAGCAAACCTGACCCAGATGCAGAATTAGACCCCATAAAAATGAGTAGAGCCAGAGAGAAAAGAAACAAACTGAAACTATTAGAACACGAACAAGTGGTGCGCAAATTAAGGTTTCTGAAACAAAAGTTTTACGAAAAGGGGGACAAGTCAGATGCGCTTCTCGCTGCCAGGCTTCGAGAGCAGAGAGCTGAACGAAGAGTACTAGAAATCTCTGAGGATAACTCCCCAACATCATACGCTCACACCACTATCCCCGAATCCTTTGCCAACTTTTACGAGGCACTCTATTCCTCGGAAGCGAACCCTGAACAAATAGATACAGAAACGTACCTGTCCTCAATAATTGTCCCCCGTATATCACAACAAGAAGCCGAATTGTTAGAATCCCCTATCACAGAATCGGAAGTCCAAACTGCCATAAAGAGGCTAACCCTAGGTAAATCCCCGGGAGAAGATGGCTACACTGCCGGATTCTATAAAACCTTCATTGCAACACTGTCTCCCTTCCTGACAACCCTTTTCAATGAGATAATGGATACGGGGAAACCCCCGGACTCCTTTACCAGGGCACTGATCACAGTGATCCCCAAGACAGGGAGGGACCCCGCGAAATGTGCCTCGTACCGCCCCATCTCCCTGCTTAACCTGGATGCGAAAA